>NC_062570.1:58813500-60114000 GCF_022837055.1 Prionailurus viverrinus
TTGGATACATATCTAGTCCTCTAATCATTCTAAATTAGTGCTATTTCGGGCATTCGTGACGTCAAAGTGGTGTTGTCACATGTTCTCGTCATTAACTAATGTTTTATTGTATTGACATACACGACGCCCACTTTGGCTCCTGGCAATTTGCAGATCAGAAAAATACTAACAGAGTAATGCTGTCCTGCATTGAAAATTATCAGATAAGAAACAACAGAATTGTTCTTTACAGTTTATTTTTTGTCTCCGAAGTTTGAAAATAAGGGGATGTGATTCACATCTCAAAGGGAAAAGCCCTGACTTCCTTCTCTTTTGCGGGGGAACCCACAAATGTCCTTACTCACCGGGAAGCTGGGATGTGTGTAGCAATACCTCCAGCTGCCACCACTTGCAGACAAGGCTGGCAGAAGCTCTTAGATGTTGCCACTCTGAGAAGCAGACAATAAAGGCCAGAATAACAAAGCAAGAGTGACAAGGATAATAAACCAAGATCAAGAGGGTTTGGGTCCACCTTGAGCTGTTTACACAGGTTGAAAGAGAGGCATTTCTTTGGAGCCCTGCTTCCTCTTCCAGTAACTGACAAGAAAGAGAGCACTTCCAAAATATTTGGCACTCCTGGGCTTAGGTAAGTAAGTTGCAGTGTTTAACTTTTCTCCGGGTCACTGTGGGCTTATAGTATAGGTGCAGGATTGGAAAAAGAGCAGGAGACAAAGGGATGACAAAGAGTAATGAAAAAGGGTCTAGTGTATAAACAACCACACTTAGTCAAACCTGTCTCCAAAGTGTTCAGGAGATGAGAAAGCAAACAACGAACCAAGATTACCTACGAGGGAAATGATGAAACGAGTCTATTTTAAGAAAAGACTAACCATTCCTCCATATGTAGAATGAACATAGTTAGGAACAAAATCCCACCATGAAAAAATACCAATAAAACAGAAGTTCAGATCTCCTTACCAGATCCCTGCTTTCCTGGGTTTTAACTGGGATTTTCCTTTTTCCTCGGTCTTTACATAGGGATTCAGCATGGACCCACATGGCAATGGGAAATACACCAGTTCATAGACCCTGATTCATAGAGAAGAATGTTTAAGACACATAAATGCTCCTCACCCAAAGAAAAGAGAAATGGCATTGATGTCAGAGCCACAGGAGCTGATGGGTTTTGATTTACTTGAGCAGATTGGATGAAAAGCAAAGAAAGGAGGACTGGGTACCGGATATTAGTGCCGGTCACAGTGAAAACAACCTCTTCATGGACATAGGTGTGCTGGTGTAAGACATTCAGAGGACCAGGAAGTTTTCATATAGTTAATGGTTTGGGACATTGCTGTTGCAGACAGCTGGCCTAAGCGTGTGCCCTCTATGGGCAGTGGCTCCAGCAAGTACTATATCTCTCTGTCTCTCTCTGTCTCTGTCTCTCTCTCTGTCTCTCTCTCTCTCTCTGTCTCTCTCACACACACACACACACACACACACACACACACGTACACACCAAACACCCCTGATAAGATGTGGTGGCCTTGGAACAATGATGGATTACAGGCAGCTACAAAGCAATTATATATAGCCCATTAATATCGACACATCGTATTTAGAAATGACAATAAAGAGTAAGAAAATCAGCTGAGTCATGCAACCAGTACAAGAGATGATGTTCTTTGATAAAAAGATCATCAACATTTTGGCGGTGAAAACAAATCTGTGAAGAGGTTGAAGAGGAAATACAGCATGGGGGTGTGAAGATGAGAATTTAGGCTGATTAGGGTGGTTAGGGCCAGGCCCCCCACCATGGTGACAGCTTGTTAACCCAACAACGGGAAACTCGGGCCCTGAGAAGTAACTTCCACCAGGCATTCCCATCTGGGGAGACACAGGCAAAGAAAACGCAGCTCCCTTTCCCCCTATAACAGATGGGACGATTGTCTGATTGTCTTGAGTTCCCACCCCACTGACAGGTGGATGAATTAGGGTGCTAGGACTGTCATAACAAACACTGCAGACTGGGGGGTTGAACAACGGAAATTTATTTTCTCACAGTTTTGGAGGCTAGAAATAAAAAATCACGGTGACGGCAGGATTGGTTCTTTATGAGGGCCATGAGAGATGGATCTTGGCTTTCCCTGGCTTGTAGATGGCTGTCTTCTCCCTGTGTCTTCATGTCGCTTTACCTCTGTATGTGTCTGTGTCCAAATTTCCTCTTTGTACAAGAACACCCGTCACACTGGATTAGGGCCCACCCCAGTGACCTCATTTTAACTCCATTACCTCTTTAAAGACCCTTTGCCCAAATAACATTACATTCTGAGGCACTGGGTGTTGGGACTTCAACATACGAATTTGAGGGGGGCACACAATTCACTTATAACAGTGGAGAAAACCCAAAAGTTGTCCAGCCTTTTCTCTGTTTCCGATTCCCTCCCCCCCCATTTGCCTTCAGGATACATGGCTTCTGAATGTTTTAGGAGTTGGGGCCTTATACTTTTATAGCAATGAAGAGAGATGGGACCTTGGCTTTGACTTCTCTTCCTACGTCCACTCCTCTGCCATTTTCCCCCCATTTATTTATGAAGAAACCAGGTCATTTATCCTGTATAAGTTCTCAGATTCTGAATCTAGCTAATTGTCCGTGCTGTCATTTAACATGTTCCTACGTACGCTATTTCCTGAAAAGTGGTAGTTAAATCCTGAGGCTTGATCACACCCAGGCTTGATTTTTTGGTAAGAATTCATTGGTGGCAGTACATACTTCCTTTTGTACCACATCAGCAAGACATCACGCCTAGTTCTGTCTCTTTTTGTGATGTTATATTGGTCAGTGCATCCAGGTCTCAGGAGACTGTCGTATTTACCAGCAGTCTTTGACAATCACTGCCTAGAACAGTTCTATAGAAATATAATGTGGGGCGCCTGGGTGGCTCCGTCGGTTAAGCGTCCGACTTGAGCTCAGGTCATGATCTCACAGTCTGTGAGTTTGAGCCCCGTGTCAGGCTCTGTGCTGACAGCTCAGAGCCCGGAGCCTGCTTCGGATTCTGTGTCTCCCTCTCCCTCTGCTCATGCTCTGTCTCTCTCTGTCTCAAAAATAAATAAAAACATTAAAAAAAAAAAAAAAGAAATACAATGCAAGCTACAGGTATAATTTAAAATATTCAAGGAGGGGCACCTGGGTGACTCAGTCAGTTAAGTGTCCAACTATGGCTCAGGTTATGATTTCATGGTTCATGAGTTTGAGCCCCGCATCAGACTCTGCACTGACAGTACGAAGCCTGGTTGGAATTCTCTCTCTCTCCCTCTCTCGCTGCCTCTCCCCCACTCTATCTCAAAATAAATAAAACTTTAAAAAGTAACAAAATATTCAAGGAACCACATTAGAAAAGTAATCAGAAATTAATGAAATTAATTTTTGTAATACATTTTATTTAACTCGTTACATCCAAAATATTACCATTTCAATATGTAACCAATATAAAAAATTGATGAGATATTTTACAACCTTCTTTTTTTGTACTCAAGTCTTTGCAATCCAGTGTGTATTTTATGCCTCAATGCAATTCAGACGAATCATATTTCAAGTGCTCAATAGCCACTTGTGGTGTAACTACAAATACTGTTTAAGATTTCTTTGTAATTTTGTTTGTCTTTAGCAGATGCCCCTCTGAAGGGTGTACAGTGAGACAATGATTAATTCTAGGAAAAACAAAAAGTTATGCAGGAAAGAAAATGTAATCACAGAATGCTGTGTTACTACAAACAATACTTTCAAGGCCGTAAAAATGGAAGCACTGAATATTGTTTTATCCAGAAAATTGCAACAGGAGGATGAGGGAAGAAAACTAAATCCCCATCTTTCACAGAGCAAATCAATAATGTCTCAAATGGAAGTAACCAGTGTTTTTTTAAACAGTTTGAATTTGTTTCTGCCAGGAAAACAGTTTTCTTTCTCTCCCGTCAAGTTTACATTTCCATAGTATAAATTTTTCATGGTGAATTGTGCACTTTATTCTTTTGAAGTTTTTATATAAATTCCAGTTAGTTAACATCCAGTGCAATATTAGTTTCAGGTGTAGAATTTAGTGATTCAACACTTCCATACACACCTGGTGCTCATCTCAGCAAGTGCCCTCCTTAATCCCCATCGCCTATTTTACCCCCTCCCCAACCTCCCCTCTGGTGACCGTCCGTTTGTTTTCTATAGTTAAGAGTCTGTACCTTGGTTTCTCTCTCTCTCTCTTTTTTCCCCTCTATTTGTTTTGTTTCTTAAATTCCACGTATGAGTGAAATCATATGCTATTTGTCTTTGACTTATTTCACTTAGCATAATACTCTTTAGCTCCATCCATGTCATTGCAAAAGGCAAGATTTCATTCTTTTTTATGGCTGAGTAATATTCCACATCTTTCTTATCCATTCACCAATTGCTGGACACTTGGGCTGTTTCCATAGTTTGGCTACTGTAGAGAATGCTGCTATAAACATCAGGGTGCATGTATCCCTTTGAATTAGTGGGTTTTTTTAAATTTTTAAATGTTTATTTATTATTATTGAGAGACAGAGCATGAGCATGGGAGGGGAAGAGACAGGGGGAGACACAGAATCCAAAGCAGGCTCCAGGCTCTGAGCTGTCAGCACAGAGCCCCACGCGGGGCTCAAACTCACAAATCTCAAGATCATGACCTGAGCCGAAGTTGAACGCTTAACTGAGCCACCCAGGTGCCCCTGAATTAGTGTTTTTGTATTCTTTAGGTAAATACCTAGCAGTGTGATTGCTGGATTACAGGGTAGTTCTATTTTTAACTTTTTGAGGAGCCTCCCTACTGTTTCCCAGAATGGTTGTACCAGGGTGCATTCACACCAACAGTGCAAGAGGGTTCCTTTCCACACAAGATATGAATTTCACACTTACTTCTCTCCTCCCCTCCCTGCATCCCACCCCTTCTGACTCCAGCTTCTCTGTGGGGAGGAACTAGGGGGAAATTAAAACGTGGTGTTTTTTTTTTTTTTACTTAAGTGAGGTTGTGATTTAAATGCTCTTTAAATCCCTCTTCCCTAAAAACCCCAGCTTGCACCATGTCTTATGTTAGAGGCAGGCCCTCCATTGAGGGATCCTTCACCACACATGTGAGAGTTTTCTGCCCAGGGAGAGGAGGCCAAGGGCAGGGATGGTGATCAGTAAGGCTTCCTGAGGAGGGGATTTTGAAGTGAGCCTTGAAGGAGGAGGAGACAGTTAGCAGGTGAGCCATGCAGGGGCAAGGATACTGCAGACAGAGGGGCAGCACGGATGAAGACAAGATGCCTGGCCTGGGCTCTGCAGTGAAAGGAGGGCCTGTGGTTACTCCTCAGAGAAGCCACGCAGTTGCTCTGACTTTTCTGGCAGCCGAAAGCCTAGGGCCATTTCCTAATCTATTTAATAATAGGCAAATACTCTGGCATCTGCTCAGTTCGTGGTCTTGGAACAAATGGACCCAATTAAAAGGTCATCATAGGGGAATTGAGGGGAAGAGGAAAAAGCCATTGATCAAATTAACGCCCAGCTGCCTGGGGCTGGTTTGTGACTTGCTGCAACAGAATCCTTCCCATCCTGCCCTCTCCTCCCCCCAGACACCGCCCTAGCCCCAGGGACCTTCCTGCCACCTCTACCCCCATCCTCTGCTCTACTCAGTGACCTGTGGGCGTGTGCCACCTGGCTAGACCTCCTCTGGATTGCAGTTTCACTGCCTGTCAAACCTGGCAGGAAAAAACTATCAGGAATCCTATTGGCTCTTCCTTCAAAATACACCTGGCATTGGTCCATTTCTCGCCACCTCCATTGCTACCACCTGATCCCAATCCCTAGGCTCTCTCTCCTGGCTTCCTGAATTAGCTCCTTCCTGTTCTTGCTGTCCTATCCTTGCCCCCACTACGGTTTATTCACAACACAGCAGCCAGATCCCTCTAAAATATGTCATATTGTGTCTCTGTTGTGGCTTCCCACCTCATTCCATGTCCTACCAGATTCCCCCCATCTCTGGCCCCAACTCCTCCTGCCTCCACCCCAGCCACGGACTCCTTACACGGGCAGTGGGACCATGTGTTTACGGTCCTCTCTATCTGGAAACCTCTCCCCCCAGAGAGTCCCTTAGCTAACTCCCACCCCTCCTTCAAGCTTGCTCAAATGCCCTCTCTTGGGCCCCTCTTGAGTCTTCACCTGACCACTCTATTTAAAATCACACCCCTCCCACCCCTTCCCCCTCTACCAGCCTGCCCTCTCAATCCCTCTTCCTGCTCTGCTGTTTTCCCCACAGCACCCATCACCTTCTAACACACCATGGAATTTACATTTCATTATGTCTGTTACTTTTTGTCTCTCATCACCCCCTAGATGTAAAACAAGGGAAGGGTCTTTGCTTTTTATTCACTGATGATTTCCGAGTATGTACAGCAACAGTACCTGGAATATAGTAGGCTCTTGGTAAATATTTGTTGGATAAATGGATGAATGAATCAATAATAATGTTCTTGCCTCAAAGAGCCATTGTGAAACTTACATGAAATAATGAATTTGACTTGTTTTGCAAAGGAAAGGAATTACCTATAATGAGTACCCACTAGTACTAGATATTTTGCAAAACAGTCTACACAATTTATCTCACTTATACCTCACTGTGGACCTCAGTCATTCATTTATTTTATTCATTATTTCAGGTAAATGTTGTGTACCTACTATGTGCCAGGCACTATTCTCAGCATGGGAGATAAATTAGTGACCAAAATAGACAAAGACCTCTGTCTTTTCCTACTAGGATGAAAGCTCCCAGAGGACCAGCTGAGCTGGGTTATACCTCCCAGGGGGATGGAGTCTAGTCTTAGAGGCTACCATTCGAGGAGGCAAGGATTTCTAGGGGCATCCAGAGGTCAGAGTCTCTGGTGGAGTGGAGGCATTGGAATGGGGCAGGGCAGGGGGCTGGGGGCACCAGCTTGGAGAAGGGCCAAGTCAGAGTCTTGGTCATACCCTTCCAATGGCTGCCCTGGGCGGAGGGCAAATATGCTGTGTGCCCCTTAGGCCAAGCTGGGAGACAGGGCTCCTGTGAGGAGGACTCTCCCAAAGGGGAAGGGGATGCCTAGGAAAGAGTGAACTCCCTGTCCCTGGAGGTGGGAGAGAGAGTGCAAATAATGTCAGGGTGTTAGGGAGGTGCAGAGGGGACTCTTGGAGGGGCAGATGCAGATCTTTTCAGAGGTTCCACCCTTAGAGAGGGGAGAAGATGCTGGCTTCCCTTCACAAGAGCTCCCAGACTGGAAGGAGGGGCTGGTCCTCAGGGCCTGGAGTCCAGCCCCAGATCTGCATGCCCCTTAAGAGAGCCTCTAGCCCCTCTCCCAAACACTCAGTTGTATCCTCAGACCCAGAGCTTGGGGGTCTTCCTGACAGCCAGTGAAGGTGGGGAACCCCACCTGGGGCCTTGAAGGTAAGCAGGAGGTCAAAGGGACACTCAAGGCCAGAGGACATCATAGCACTACCCTCAGGTGCCCCCCCCCCCCATCCTGGTAGAACCAGAGTGGGCCAAGTCAGCATCCCTGAAGAAGGAGCAGCTGTGTCTGCCCCTCAGTCTTGCCTTTACAAAAGCCAACAGCTGCACACAGTGAGCTTCCTCAGAGGGAATAAAACACCCACGGTCCGGCACTTTGTCCTGGTGCCAGGGTGCCCCATGATGGGTCAGCTAGGGGCTGTAGGGCTGTAGATGGGACAGTCCCTGAGAGTCTATGGGAGTGGATAGGCTGGAATGGAGAGCTGAAATGTCACCTGCTCTCACTCTTTCACCCAGGAACCTCTGGTCAGTGCTGGTCAGCCTGCGCCACCAGAAACACACCTGTAGCCAACAAGGATGGGCTTATTATTTGCTGCAGCAAAGGCTTCACACTGGGGGATCCCTGGGGTGTCTCCAAAGGGGGCAGTTAGAGAAGAGTGCTCATGGGATTGTGGGGGGCTGGAGTTCAAAGGATAGTTCTGTGGCAGAGATTGAATTTGCAAAGCAGGGAGTTACTGGAACAGTCAGCAATCCTGTGCTGAGAATACAGGAGTCCTCAAGGAGTGCTACTATTAGATCAATTTGTCTGTGGTTTTCTCTTGGAACTTGTGAGTCTCAGTCCATAGGTGTTTATAAGTGTGAGCTTAGATAGGATGAGATAAACATCACGGATTGAACAAGCACTATTACCTGTTTTGCAAGTCAGGGTGTTTTGTAAACTGTGTTCCCTGTTTAAATTCTCAGTCCTACCCCCCACCTTGCACTCTCCAACATCCTGGCTGCCAGCAGGATCATTTTCTTCTCCACAGGTGAAGGGCCCGACCTCAGCCCCCATTCCTGCCTCTGCAGCCAGCTCTGGCCACCAGGGGGCAGCAGAGCAACATCCACAAACTGGGGACCTACAGAATCCTAAGCACAGTGGCGGGGAAGGGAGGTGAGCCAGTGCTCAAGAATGAAGGAATGAGTCTGTTGCTCTGTCCTGCCCCATTTGCTTCTCTCTGCTAGCAGGAATTCTGGGAACAGGGAGCAAAAGGAGGAGGAAAATGGGGAGTATGGAGGGAGGGGAGCTGAGGAAAGAAAGAAGAATGGGGAATGAGGGAAGTGAAGGGGTTCAGAGAGCTAGCAGCTGGATCCTCTCCCCACTCCCCATCTCTTCGGGCCATCCCCAAGCCTGTATATGTCCATTAGTTTGACCTCCTGGTAGCCCCTCCTCCTCCCTCTACTTCCTCCGGAGTGGCCACCAACCCAAAGCCCTTCTGTCTCCAGGTATCTTCTTGGTGTCTATGGTACTGCCCTTCCCACCTCAGCCCTACCTCAAACACAGATGCGACAACTCAACATAGGCATAAACACACACACATACACATTAGCACAGGCTGTGTGGTGACCCATGCAATAGGCTTTGACTTTCCTCCCCCACATTTTGCAATTGCTTTGGTCACAAAGGCTGGTCTAACAGTTAATCCCACAATGAGGTGGGACTTTTCATGTGGCTGCTGATTTGGAATTTGGCTCTAGGACATAAATCTAAGGATACAGAGGGGTAAAATGCCTGACTTTCGAAAGAAACCTGAAAACAATTGGGGTCAGACATCTTCTCAGAGTTTATTAACCCAACCCTCTACCCACCCCCCTCCATGCTGATTCTATAAGCTGAACACTGGGCTCCATGAACTTGAAAACATTTCTGCTGTTGTGAGTTCTCAACCAAGCCAGGTGAGGGGTGCTTTAGGAAAGTCACTCAAGGAAACTAGGGTATATGAGTTACAGTCTCGGCAGGAAAGACGGGGCACACTCAGAGTGGGCGAATGAAGACTCTTTTACAAAAGTGTGTGGGCTGGTGTTTGGAGGGCTCCATGCACAGGGGCACTGATGGCCAGAGAAGCCAGGATGGCAAGAAAGAACTGTGGCAGTCCTGGGGAGGATATACTGGTCCCTGTCCTCCCTACCTTGCCCAACACCTGGAGGAGAGAGGGACCCAAAGGAGGGGTGAGAAGGGTCCTCCCAGCACTGGGGAAGAAGAGGAGTGAGCATTAATTTAAGTAGGGATTAGAACCTTAAGCTGGAATGAACTTTGTTACTCAAAAGTGACTCAAAGTTTTGGAGTTTGCCAAAAATGCAGTTTATGGATGGGAAAGGGAAATTAGACATCATTGAGTAGGCAGTACTGATAGGAAGAAAATAAAATAGTTGTGTGTTTGTGCCTCACTATTCAGTACTCTGGAAAAAGAAATATTATCAGTTCCATTTTACAGATGAAGAAATTGAATTTGTGGTCACAGAGCTGGTGAAGGCCAAGCTGGGCCAGAACCCTCCTCCGGCCTAAGCTTCCCTGTGTCCCCCAATCTTCTTCTTTCCCCAGAGCTGCAACTTGGTAACCTGAGTTCAGGGCAAGCTAAAGCCACATTTGGTAAAAACAGGACTGAATAGGGAGCTCCAAGGTGCACCCCCTCTCACCCATGTCACCCGGGCCTCTTTGCAGCATGTCCACCTGTGACCTTCCAAGGTGAGCTCTCAGATGGGGCAGACCAGTGCTAATGAGGGCAGCAGAGGCAGCAGAAGCAGACAGAAAGCCTTGGCCTCACATCTAGTCTCCATGCTGACTGCTGTGTGACCTAGCGAAAGGCATAGCTCTCTCTCTTGGTCTCTCATATCTGCTAATAAATAATCCCTGGAGTCCCTGCCGGGAGGGAAAACTGATTCCAACTGGTCATGTCTACCAGGGGACTCAACATGCTGTTTCACAACAGCCTTCAGGAGTTAACAGCCCCAGGAAGCCATGTCAATGCAGGGAGGTGAGGAACAGGAGGCAGAGGCCCAGAAGGTAGGAGCAGAGAAGGTATTTTTGGGCAGACGGATCCCCTGGTCACTGCTAGACAATGGTCCGGGGCAGCCATTGTGCTGAGAGTGGAAAATCCTTTTCTGATTCCATCTCCAAGGTCTGAAAATAGTCCAGGGTAAGCCCTTGGGGACTGAGTTTGGGGCCCATGAGTGACTGGCCCAGCCTGGCCCATTGTTCCTGGCTGGGACAGGACTGAGTCTGGACACCTGGCTGAGCTGGAGCCAAGACAGAGGCAAGCTCAGGAAGCCTGTACTGGAGGAAGAGTGGCTGGGTGGAGCCAAGCCCCATGGCAGATGGGGAAACTGAGGCCCAGAGAGAAGGGATATATACCAAGTCACATGGCACATAGGGCAGAGGAGGATGAGAAGTTGGCTTCTGGGGCTCGTTCCCCCCCCCCCCCACCTCCACATCCCACCAGCACACACCCCTTGGAAAGGCAAACACATCTTTCAGCCTACTGCTTAGTTGCTCCTGGTCAGACTCCACCGTCCACCTCACAGGAGGCAGGGACATCAGACATTGGACCAGCTCCACTCCAAGCCACTGCAGGGTGCCAAGGGAGGCGCTGTACCTCTCTTGTCACTTGATGCCAGGGGAGTCTTGCTGCCCCAACTCTAGTCCTCAGAACAGAGAGCCCAGGGGCCTTGGGGGAATGCCTGGGGGAGCAGCTGTTCATTGTGCCTTTGCTGAAGATCTAGGTAGCTAATGCCCTGAGACAGAGAGAACTGGAACATGGGAGGTAAGGGTTTCAGAGAGTGACCCAGAGAGGGCAGGCAGGTGATCTCCGGTCACACAGCAAAAGTTGCCTATTCATTGCCTGTTCTGGCCTAGCTCCCAGTCAGTCCTGCCACCTTGGGTCTCCAGGCTCTTGGTTGAACCAAGAAGCTACAGCACCCCATGACAGTCACCACCAGTTAGGCAGAAACGGCTAGGCCTGGTGCCATGGGTGAGCTGGAGCTCTCTAGTCCATAGAAGCTGGCTCTAGAAGCTTTACAGCAAGGGCATCCTGCCCTGTCCCTCCCCCTCCCCCTTTTCCCTGCTGCCCTCTCCCAGCCTGGCAAAGGGATAAGGTTCTGTAAACACACACAGGCCCGTGGGCCTGAAGGCCAACGAGCTCCAAGCAGGGCAGAGGGGGGGTCCCACACCTTATCCCAGGATAGACCTGCTTTCCTCTTCCCACATCCTGGTGAAGCCTTGGCCATAGGAGGCCCACTGTTGCTCACTGGCTGGACATTCCTTTCCTTCAAATAATTTATCCTGGTATGGTTATATATTAAATTATGTCAACTCTATGAGGGCAGGGTCCGGCCGGTTTGCCTCTGTATCACCTTGGCACAGTGCCTGGCATGTAAATGCTCACCGTGTGCCAGGTACTGTTCTAAGTGTTCATGTATATTGACCCAGTGCCCCACGTGGCAGGTAGTATCTCTTTTCGGAAATGAGAAAACTGAGGCCCTGCAAGATTAAGTACTTTGAGCAAAGTGCCACAGTTGGAGGAAGAGGAGACAACACTCAAACAGAGGTGGCATGGGCATCGAATCTGTGCTCTTAACCCCTTCCTTGCTATATTGTCTCTCTCCCTTGAATCACATGAAGGGTTACTTACAGACCCTCCCACTCTACAGGGGTTACAAGTGGTATGGGATACTGGAAAAGGAACGAATCTGGGCATCTGAGGGACCTGGACTCAATCTTGACTCATTCACTTGCTGCCTATATAACCCCCAGCAAGGCCTCCCTTCTCGGAGCCTGTCCCCTTATCTGCTAAATGGGGATAAATAATGTCTATTTCACACAGTTGTGGCAAGGAATAAATAATAGATATGAGAGGGTCTGGCACAGTGCCTGGGACATGGGTTAGTACAGGAGTTCCCATCCTCATGTGCTAGAACAGAGCAGCCCAAACCTGCCGTGACAAGAGTGGTGGCAGAGGGGTAGCTCTGGTGGCCTAACTTCTCCTGGGCCCTGAGACACCAGCCACCCAGGGCAGAGACCCGCTGTGTGCCAGGGCCCCTGCCCTAGATGCACTGAGCTCATTGAGAATAGTTGCTGCAGGCAGGACAGCAGGCCTTTGCTCTTCCCCCCACCTATTGCTATTGCCCCCCACTCCTGTCCTATGTCCCTGGCCTCAGTGCCACAGCTCCATCCACCAGTTCCGTCCACCAGGGTGGGAAGGGCTGGGGGACTGTGGGTGATGGCAGGAATCCCACAAAGGCACCGACCTGTACTAAAGGGAACAGACCAGCAGGGACAGCCTGAGCCCCTGGCACACATCCAGGCGCCACACTGACCTGCTGAGTGACCTTGGGCAAGGCCCCGCCCCTCTCAACTCTACAGCTGGGCTGGATAATCCCTGGGGTCCCTGTCAGGTGGCTGTGCCCTTTCACAGTGGCCTTGAAGAGTCAACAGCCCCAGGAAGTGATGTCAGGGTGAGGAGGTGGGGTGGTTGGGAGGTGGCAGGGAGGCCCAGAGAGTAAGAGGAGATATTTTGAGAGTGGGCAGGTCCCCCCACGTCACTACTGGACAATGGTCTGGGGCTGGGAGTGGAAAATCCTGTTCTTACGTGGGCTGAAAATAGCACAAGGCGGGAGGGCCAAGAACCTCACCCATTAGGTGAAGGCCTAGCAGCAGGGCCAGACGTCCACGTTGAGGGGTCAGGCAATCTGACTGGGGTCCAGGGGCAAGACCCTGGCCTGTTCCCGGTTCCCTTAGGGTCTCCATTCCCCACCCCACCAGTGTCTGCCACTGGATTAGAAGGTGAATATGGCCCTCCTTTCCCCTGGGTACTATGTCCTTGGAAATGTACAGGCAGCTGATTCGAGGAAGGCTTCCTGGTGCTATGCCGTAGTGTTGGTTCCATGTGCTGCAGGGCCCTGGGTTCTCAGGGTCTCCAGGGAAGCTGCTGGTAGGGTAGGTAGGCAGGACACAAAAGGAACGGGGACTAAGGGAACTTGGTGGCCACTGCCCTACCCCCAACCAGAGATGCACACTCGGGAGCCCCCAAATCGTGATGTATAACCTCCTGCCTCTGGTCTAAGCAGGGCTGAGGGAATCAGAGCCCAGCATTTACACCTTTGGGTGTAATCTTACCTGGGTAGGGGCTTCCTATAAACTAGAATGGGGTTCAGCCTCAGCAGCAGCTGGTAGGAAGGAAATAGGCTTGGGACTGCAGGAAAGGTTGGCTCAAGGTCAGTCTGTAAGAAGTAGTCATAAAAAAGCTCATAGGGACTCTGGTTATATGAACAGAAATATAGAACCTAGAATGTGGGAGGTGAGCATTTCACATTACTTTGAACAGGACACCGACGTTGCACAATGCAGAGTAATTGGTTGGGTCATGGCTTGTGATGGGTCCCTGTTGCATGAAGGAGCTGTGTGGAACTAGATTCTAAATAGAGCAACCCCTGGGAGTGCCTCGTTCTGACAGAGTGGAAAGGGTGAAGAGGTCACAGGAGACAGGAAGACGTGGAGTGAAGGGAAGAATCTTCTCTCAGGCAGAGTGGGCCTATAGGGAAAGGGGGTCTCCCCGAGGGAGAGGGAGTAGGTCTTTATGTTTGAGATTAAGAATGAGACCTGTCAGGGGCTCCTGGGTGGCTCAGTCGGTTGAGTGTCTGACTTGGGTTCGGGCCATGATCTGGTGGTTCGTGCGTTCGAGCTCCACATTGGGCTCATTGTTGTCAGCACGGAGCCTACTTTGGATCCTCTGTCCCTCTCTCTCTGCCCTTCCCCTGCTCGTGCTCTCTCAAAAATAAATAAAATATTTTTTAAAAAATGAGACCTGTTAGCTTTGCCCCAAGGCTGAGCTGGTCCCTGTCCAGCTCAGCTCCACAAACCTCCACAGTGGTCCTGGCTGGACCTAGAATCTGTCACAGGTGAGAAAGATCTACCTCACCCTGAGCCAGTCTGAGCACCATTATGCCATATAGCAGGATTTTCCCAGGAGGCAGAGGATGGGACAGGAAGAGAAGCGAATCTCTCCCATACTTAGCCCCAGTGCAAAGGAGACCTCAGGTAAAGGCAAGGAAGGAGCCCTGACTTGTTAGTCTGGTGACCCACTCCCAGCCTCATTCCTGCCTTGAGACTGAGCACCGGCTGCCCAGCCTGCTTCCACTTCCTGCATACCCTGCTTTCCTGCCCCCATGTCTTTGCCCAGGATGTACCCTGCACCTGGATGTTCTTCTCCAATAAACTGCTTTTCTCAGAAGCTACAGTTCAGGAGTGTGTCTCAGGAAGCCTCTCTCACATGCTGGTCCACACCTCCAATCACTCGGCATTATCCAGTGTTGCGAGGGAGCATGTTGGACTTGCTTGCAAGAGCCAATTGTTAAATTTTCAGGAATTTTGCAAGGAGGCTGACATCACATTACTGGTCTGAAATTGGCCAAGGCAAGAGTATCTGCACCATGGCAATTAGCAATGCTACAGATAAGGGGTTCCCCTCACCCCATGGAAAGCCAGTTAGATGGTTTCACATTTACCAGCACATGACTGTTCATAGCCATTAATCCCTAAACTAGGGGATCCCAAGGACAGGACCCCATCTGACTCCTATCTGCACTCAGCAGAGCCAGGCACCAAAGCCACTTGGCTCTAAAGTGAGGGATGACCTGGAAAGAGGTCTGGAAAGAGGATCCCTGATGTGAGACTACCACTGAGGCAGCTAGTGGGAAGGCAGGTGGCAGAAGAGTAGAGGTTGGAGAAAGAACTCCAGTGTGGATGGTAAGAGCTTCTTAGACTGTATGTATCCTCATCCTCAAACCACACAATAGGGCACAACACGGCAGGCAACAACACCTTCGGTAGAAGTTGCAGCCTCAAACTGGCTCCCAGGCCCGGGAAGCCTCCAGATGAGTTTATGACATCAGCTCCCAGATGTTACAGTCACCTCTGGGGATGGGGATGCTCCTCAGAGGTGTGTCCACTGTGGCATCTAGACCTGCCCTTGACCGCTCCATGGGAAGCTCCGGCTCAGCTCTGGCTCCTTACCAGGCTCCTCTGATCACCCTGAAACTCCACCCCTCCCAGGTAGCTCAGGCCCAGACTATGTGACCTTGGTAAGTCACTTTCTTCTCTGCATCTGTTTCTCCATTTGACTCGATCAGGCTGGGTTCCAGCCTAGATACCTTGCTGGGCACAGACAGCTAATTATGTGGGAGTCAGGCCAGGGGCAGCATCGGCCCCTTACCCTTGCCTTTCACGAAGCCTTATTCCCCAACTCACACATACAAATGGTGACTGGGGTTGTAGGGACTGTTAAGATCTCTGGACTGCAGAGAACATTCTGCCAAATGACAGAGCATTGAGGTCACGGCTCCCTCGACCATCAGGCATGAGTCACTAATGGGGCATATCTAGGGAGACTATCCCAATGGAGGAAATCCTAGTCCCCACAGCCTCCCCACTCCCCCCACCCCCAATATTAACTTGCACAGGCGCCAGGGGTTCAGGTCCTACAGCCGGATGTCCTTAGTGTTCTCACCACCAGCTGCCATGGACTCTGTCCGCCTAGAGTCCTCACTGCTGCTCGACACATCTTTTGTCCTCTTGATGTCAGTCCTGTCCAACCTGTGCAGGCCCCGTCTGCGGTGAGCTGGGGTAGTAGCAGTGGGGTCTGTGGGTGGCTTGGCATCTCGGGCAAAGCGCACAAGCCTCTGCCCAGCCAGGAAGTAGAGCACGGGGTCAAGGCAACTGTTGGCACTGGCCAGCGGCCGGGTGATCTTGTAAGCCATGTTGATGGCATTGAGGGTGTGGCAGCTGAGGTCCAGGGAGCGGAAGGAGTAGTAGAGGGTGCGGGTGACATGGAAAGGCAGGAAGCAGAGGGCGAAGACAGCCAGCACCACGGCAATGGTGCGCACCGACTTGCGCTTGGCCCGCGGCAGGCCTCCCGAGGTCCCGTAGGCTGGCTTCAACAGCCGCCGAGCCATAAGCACGTAACAGACCAAGATGATGGCAAAGGGCACTGCGAAGAGCAGGCCCAGCATGACAGAACTGTAGGCCACGAACTGGCTGAAGAGCTCGGGTGCTGAGGTGTCGTGGCAGGTAATGCGGCCGCCACGCGCGCTGGTGGTGACGAAGTAGAGCACGGGTGACTGGCAAGCCAGCACCAGCACCCACACGGCAGCTGCCACCCGGCGGGCATAGCGGGCCCGGCCCCAGCGCAGCGAGCGCAGCGGGCGCAGGACCCCCAGGCATCGGTGCACGCTGATGCACGTGAGGAAGAGGATGCTGCAGTAAAGGTTGGTGTAGAAGAGGAAGCGCACCAGCTTGCAGAGCACTATGCTGAAGGGCCAGTGGTCCCCGCGGGCGTAGTAATAGACCAGCAGCGGCAGGGAGGCTGCGTACAGCGCATCGGACACGGCCAGGTGGAACATGTACGTGGTGGACGCGTTCCAGGTCTTGAGGCGGCACAGGAAGATGTAGAGCGCCACGGCGTTGAGACACAGCCCCAGCACACACACCACACCGTAGGACACAGGCAGCAGCACGTACTTGAAGTCCTCATTGAAGCGGCACTTGTAGCCCAGCTCGTCCCCACCCCAGGTGTCATTGACGGTGCTGTTCCAGCGGCCCGGGCCTGTGGCCATTGCCCTGAAGGGAAGGGGTGGTGGGGAGAACAGCCACGAGGGTCACAACCAGGGCTCAGTGGGGAGGCCTGACACACCCACCTGACCGGGGCCATGAGGGACCCCAAGCACCCATAGATTCCCTTGGTTAAGGTCTGCCCCACCACAGTCGAGGCCTTTGCGGCCACCTGACCTGGCTTCCTCCCTGGACCCCGAGGGCCCAGAACCTCGGAACCCCGGAACTTCGAGGATGCGTGAGGTCTAGGAATATCGTGGCCACACACCTTTAAAACTTCACAACAGGGGCAGGCACACTACATCCTGAGGGCCAGATGCAGTCCACCAGTCTGTTTCTGTAAAAAAAAAAAAAAAAAAAAGCTTGATTGGAACACAATCATACCCACCTTATTTATAAAGAGTTGAATAGTTGCAACAAAGACCGTATATTCCCCAAAGCCTAAAATAGTTACCCCTGGCTTTGTTTTTTGTGGGGGTTTTTTTTGTTGTTTTTTTTTTAATTTTTTTTTGATGTTTATTTCTGAGACAGAGAAAGACAGAACATGAGTGGGGGAGGGGAGAGAGAGAGAGGGAGACACAGAATCAGAAGCAGGTTCCAGGCTCTGAGCTGTCAGCACAGAGCCCGACGCGGGGCTTGAATTCATGGACCGTGAGATCATGACCTGAGCCGAAGTCGGTCGCTCAACCGACTGAGCCACCCAGGCGCCCCTGTTTTTTGTTTTTGTGTGATTGTTTAAGACTGGCAACCCTGCTCTAGAACCTCAGGAGCACAGAGTTCTAGATGGAGGATCCTGAGCTCTAGCATCTGAGGATCGGGGGGTCCCAGAGCAGTGTTGTCTCAGATTCACAGAAAGGGGGCTATCGGGCTGGCTGGCTCCACCTCACACCCAGCGCTCACTGGACGGTGGGCAGCCTCAACCTTGCTGGAAGTATTAGAAAGCTCTTTCCTTTAGCTCATCTTTCTGCCCTCTGAGAGGCTCTCTGGCCTCATGCCTGGTATTTTGGTATTTGAGGGAGTATTTCCAAGGGTCTCCCCCTTTAGTCATTCATTAACCTCCCAGCAAATAGTTTTTAGGTACTCCTATATTCTGGCACTTTCGGCACTTGTAAACAGCAGCCCTGCTCCCCGGCCCATGAGGCTACCAGATGGGACAGTGACCCTTCTGAAGATGCCAGGGAAGTCTGGGGCAGAGGTGAGAATGGGAACAGAGAGGGACTTCTTTTGTGGGGAAATTCAGCTTCCCTCATACCTACCCAGCTTCTCTCCACACACCACCACTATCTTGATGGTCTCTTGCCTTATTCCTAGTGGGCATATGTACCCATGGGGCCTGACTGCCCACAGAGTAAGTACCTGGAGCACAGATTGTCCATCTTCGTCATCTCCTTGTCCCCACCAATGTGACCAGTAAGAGCTCTCTCTCAGCGGGGAGCAGAGGACAGAGAGCCCAGGCTGGAGGGCAAAGATGTGGCCAAAGTTCCCAGCGTCAGGCTGGAAATCGTAGCAGGTAGGCAGGTTTGGGACAAACATGAAGAATAACTTTCTAACAGTGGGAAGGGGCTGGGGAGCTGCTATTTTTTCCAACCCCACTACCATGGATGCTTTAAGGTGTTACTTCATTTCATCTTTACAACATGTTTCTGGGAACCAGGTTATCATGCCCAGTTTTCCAATAAAGAGGCTGAGATCATTCAAGTAATTTGGCTAAGGTCATATGGTTAGGGATGGCTACAACTCATCCGGGTGCATCCCACAGTGGAAGGGGCTGTAGGAAGGAGGTAGTGAACTCCTTGTTCTGGGGGCATGCCAGCGTCTCTTCCAGCAGAGTCTGCAGAAAGGCTTGTGTCCTGTGTGTGGGTGTGTCTGGGAGGACAGAGGGGGCAGATGACATGTGAGTCCTCCCCATCCTAGGTATCTGGGGTGGTACAATTCCCTTCATCTTGGAACAGAGGTCCCGAGAGGCTGGGGCTTGGAGATTCTAGAGGGCCAGTGACATCCACTCCCTTAGACCATGAGCTTCCTGCCCAGCCTGGCCTCCCAGTAGTAGTTCAGGGCCCCTGAGGTTGACATTAGGGGGCCGAGAGACACATAGGTCTCTCAGTTTCCCTTCTCTCCCCAAACCCTTTTCCCGCACCCCAGAATCTTCCCTGTCTCCTGGTGTCAGCAGAAGTGCAACCAAGAGCATGCACCTGCCTCTCACAGACACAGGTTCCTCCCCAAGGAACCAGGGCTGGTCCAGGGTGAGCAGGCAGGGAGGCTGTGTGGTGCCAAGTTGAGCAGGGGCAGCTCCCCCTGCCATGGGGAACTCTGGCAGGGCCAAGCTCCTAGGACCCCTCTTGCCCCGAGCCAGGACTGAGGACCCGACACTCAAGCGTCTCCTGCATCCCACCCCTTCTCCATGCAGCCCCGCGTTGCCTCCACCCTTGCTGCCAGAGCCACTGCATCCGCCTCCCTGCCTCTAGCCTCAGTTCCCCCAATCCAGGGGGCCTTCTTGAAGACAAAGTCATTCCCTTGTTCGAAACCCTCTGTGACTCCTGCCTATTCTCAGGAGAAAACCCCACTCCTCCTCAGTCTGGTATGGGATGGTTTCATAACCCAGCCTCGGTCAGCCTCACCAGCCCCATCCTCTGTGACCTGCAGTTTCCTGAATGCACCCAACACTCTCCCTCCCAGCCCTAGTTCATAGTGCTCCTTCAACCTGGAATCCATTCACACCCCTCGTCTCCACCTGTTGGAATTACAACTTTTTATCCTTCAGTCCAACAAACTCCAGCGATTAAGAACCTGGCCTCTGGAGCCAGACCACCTTTGTTTCCTCATCTGTAAAATGAGGCGATTAATAGAACCTACATCATACAACTGCTGTGACGATTGAGTAATTTGTGTGAAATGTTTGGAGCAGTGCCTGGCACATAGTAGGTACGTTGTGGTGGTATAAGGCTCAGCCCAGATGTGGCCTTTTCCTGAAATCTGCAGGAAGCTCTCCACCAGTGGAGGAGCGATAGAAGGTCTTCACTGGAGGCTGTGCAGCAGGTGAGTGCGGTGGGCCAGGGGACTGGTGCTAAAGCCTAAGCCAGGGCCAGGCCTGGGGACCTTGTGAGGGGAGAGATGTGGAGGGGTTAGGGAAGAAGACCAGAGAGTCTGGCCCAGAGGGAGTTTGGGTTGAAGAGGGGCAGGGTGTCTGGCTCAGGGGTTGGGGGAGGAGCAGGTATGGGGAGAGGGAGACTCGTCAGACATGGTAAATGTGGGGTGCCCTGAGGGGTGTCATGGGACGTGGGGAAGGGCAAAGCCCAGGACCACCAGATCCAGCACTTTGGGAGGTGGGCTGGGAGTTGCTGGCTCCCAGCAGCTACAGGAGGAGCATGGAGGCCTGAGTGAGACTGAGGAGCTGTGGAGAGGCCACATTCCCTCCCCCGTGGGGACACTGGGTTGGGGTGTCCCGCTCTGCCACAAAACCCCAGGTGACATCAGGCATTTCCTGCCCTCCTGAGGCTCAGACCTCTCGTGGACTGAATCCCCCAGCCTTAGAGAACTGGAGTCCTAAATCTCCATGAGATGCTCTGCCCACTGAAGACAGGGGAAGCACACACACCCAGTCCCCCTCCACACTGCTGCTCTGCTCCTGCCCGAGTGCCTAGGCCTGGTGGGTCTCTCCTCTGGGTCATGATGGCCCTCCCCCACCCTCCATCCCTCCAGCCATAGTCCACATCTCTACACAGAGTTTCTTTCTAATCATCAAGGGTGGAATCTCTGATGATGGTGAGGGGGGGGGGGGGGGGGGGGGGAGACTTCCCTAACTTTCTCCTGAAGCGAGGAAGCTGTCCTTTCCACCTGTTTTAAGACATCCTGGACTCCACCCTCCCAGGCCAGCTGGGGACTCCATTGTCATGGCCCCCTTCCAGACTGACCCTGCCTGCCCTCTCCCTGGCAGGAGAGGCTGGCCCATCAACCTGTGAGTACATCTTTCCTGCCCACCCCCCCCTCCGGTCCCTGCTTATGAAGACAGCTGACTCCTTAGCCCTCTCTCTCAGCCCTCTCCTTACCTCCCATGCCCTTGGGGTCTCTCCCCAGGATCTCTCACCCTAGAGACCAGCTCCCATCTTTGTCCAACACCACTTGCCAGCCCCTCTGTGCCCGGTTCTGGCTGGCTTGCCCCTTTTAAGTGCCCTGCCAGCCTTCCCTGCCTTTGCTCATGCTATTCTTTCTACCTGGACAGCCCTTCCAAAACCCATTCACACTGTACTCCATCATGGCCATCCCTCAAGGCTCTTCTCAAGGGTCACCTCATCTCTGAAGCTCTCGCACTCTACCACCCCAGACACTCCTCACACCCTGTTGGGAATTTGTTTCCACCCTCTAGAAACCCCAAAACATTCTAGGTGCTTCTAGAAGTCTTGGTCCATCTGATTCTTTTCTCTGTCCCTATCATCCAGCAAGAGGCCTGCTCCAAAGCAGGTATGACATGAGTGGAAGAATGAATGAATGAATGAATGAATGAAACAATCAAGCACAAGAGGATATGGGAGTCCAGAGGAGACTGAGTCTCATGGCAGTTGCTCTCCTTTCCCTTATTCCTCTGAGGGCCTCCCAGAGTTGTCCTGACACTTAAAGATTTCTCAGCTGCTGACCCCAGGGGGCCTCCTGGGGAGCACTCCTGGGGACCAGCACACCTGGGCCTGCTCCTGCCCTAGACAGGCCTCTGGACTTCCTCTCTTTCAAGAGCCCTGCCCTTCTCTGGACAGGCCAGGGAAATGCCAGGAGAGGGGAACTGGACCTAGGCATTCTGGAGGTGGGTCAGCTGTCTGAATCAAGCACATTCTTTTATCTTGCTCATCTCTGGCTCAGGTCATGGGTCAGTCTGAGTCAGGAGCTTCTGGTCCTGGTGCCCCCTACCCCCAACACCTCACTTTGTAGGGGCCAAACCTGGGCTGAACAGCGTCCATGCAGCACCCCCCACCCTCACTCCTCAGGAGATACTGCCATAGAGGTTAAGCTATTTGTTCAAGATCACACTGCCAGGAGTTGGAAAAAATGGGTTTGACACCAGGACTCCCCGGCTCTGAAGCCTGAATTCATCAGAGCCTGGGATGAGTGAGCAGGGTGGGGATCCCCTGGATCGAACCCTGGTCCAGCATATACACATGCACAAGTGAGCCTCCCAGCCAGTGGACCCTGCCCTCCCATGTCCATACCTGACCAGCCCCTGATCTCACAGTCAGGATGTTCAGAGCCACCTCAGGTTTCTCATTCATGAATGCATAGGCCTGGACCAGGATGCAGGGAATTCTTCAGGAAACAGGAAAAACAGGTCCTCCGGCCTGGGGATAAACCCAGCTTCCAGCACTTCTCAGGGCGGGCAGTGCTGCGGGCTCTGTGGGAGGTGGAGACAGCATGGGCTCTTGGGTTCCAGGTCATAGGAAGTCAGCCAGGCAGAGCCCTCCCAGGCCTGCCTCCTATGCTTCAACCTTGGTCCAAAAGAGGCAAGCACTGGTGTGTTTGCCTGTCCCAGGAGGGGTGCCCTCTGCCCACCCACACGCCCTGGCTGTCTACCCTCGGCTCACATGTTCCAGGGATGGTTGTTTCCAGCCTCCTTCCCCAGGCACCCCCTTTCACAGGAGTGTGGCTCTGCTGGGAAAGGTCTCCCTCACATCCTGCAGAGCTGAGCTGAGCTGAGCCTCCAATGCCCCTCCCTCTGTCCTGGTCTATGCTTCAGTCCCTAGAGGAGGAAACAGTCAACACCCTCCTTGCCCAGTATCCACTCAATAGTACTTCCGCCCATACGGTTTTTTGTTCAAGCTATGTCTCTACCTGGAACACACCCCCTCCCCTGTCCCACCTCTAATCATTCCTCCACAGATGCTGTAACACACATGAACACACACAGGCATGGACATACACAAATATCCAGATACATGGAGACATACACAGTCACATTCAGATGTATACACAGCATGTGCACACACACACACACACACATACATACACACACACTGTTCTAGACAGGGACTAGAACAGCCTTTAGAAATCACCTGCACTAAACTCCCATTTGACAGAGGAGAACACTGAGGCCCTGTCACAAGGCCTCACCGTAAGTCAGGGACAGAGCCAAGATTGGAATGCAGGCCTTCTGAATTCTGGCCCTGGCTTTTGTCTTGTCTGGCAGGCCCTCACACACACACCAGGCACAAGATTTCACTGAGGGGATGGTTACATGGTGGAGGGACCCCTTTGTATGTGCAAGTCCCAGCATCCTCCAGAACCAGACTTACCAGAGGGGAAAAAGAACATTCCCTTCCTCTTTCCATCTGCTTCATTTCCCTGAACTGGGGTGGGGGTGGGGGTGTCTGAGACAGTTGAAGCCAGGTCTCCAGGCTGGAAGCAATGTACAAGCATGGAGAGAAGTGGGAAGAGGAGAAGGGGAGGATGGCTGCAAGAATGGGAAGGAGGTGTGGCACTGGGGAATGCCCCTAGGCCACTATTTTCCCAGCACACCTTGCCACAGGAGTCTCAGGTTCACGTGGGGCAGGGGCTGGTAGCCATTTGCCAACCTGCTCCAGAGTCCAGTGACGAAAGAGGTTAACCTTTCACCCCACTCCACCCCATCTTTTCCTTAGGATATGTCTTCACTCAAGAGACTAAGGAGGAGCACAGCACTTTCTCAAAGCCATTCTCCTATTTCTGAGATGGATCTCTACCACCCATCCTTCCACACTTTAAAATTCTAATATATCCTTGAGAATATATCTCTTTCCCACCCATGTGTAACCCAATGCTCGCCAATGAACCTGTCAGTTGAACCAGTGCAGTGGCTCAGACATGCCACTCTTCCCCACCCCATAGCCTTAGTCTTGTGTTTTTCCTCCACACCATTGCACAGCCTGCTCACTTATCTCCTTGCCTCCACCCCTCCCCTCCTATCCATCTTCCATTCTGCAATCACAGGTCTTCCTACAACACAAATCTGACTAGACACTGTAAGCTCAAAACCCTTCCATGGCTCCCTATTGCCCTCAGGCTAACATCCAAGCTCTTGAGCCTGGCATTCAAGGCCCTGGCTGACCTGGCCCCTGACGCCAATCTAGACAACTCTCCCTCTCTGCCTCCAGCCTCATCTTCCTGTCCAAAGCACAGCAAAAGCAGTCCCATGATCATATCTTCACTCAGGGACACCCTCCCTTATCTTCAACATATATATTATAACAAAAGTTGAGTGCCTGCTCTGTGTCAGGCTCCATATTAGTTGGCTTTATAGACCTCTTCTCATTTAAGCCTGAGAAGCTCAGAGAAGCTAAATAATCTCTCCAGGGTCCCAAAGCTAGCAACTTGCAGAGCAGTCTTGATCTGTCTGACTGCAGGAGCCGTGCCCCTGATCACTACCCCCTACCCTCCTCAGCCTAGGTCCTCTGCTCCAGGAAGCTTCCTGACCAGCCCTCTTTGAGCCCCATGGCTCTGCCTGTCTGGTCAGTTCTCTGCCAGAGGGAACACCCTAGTGGCAGGGCTAGAATCTACTCTTCCTGGTATTTCCTCATTGTGAAGCAGACATGATGATTATTGTATTCATTTTACAATTAAAACAACAACAACAAACTAAGGCCAGAAATGGTGGCCCCAGATCCCACCCAGGGTCACCAGTGAGTTAGGGGCAGACCGCTTGCCCCCTCTGCCTGGCTCCGCCCCTACCCCAAGGGCTGGGTCTTTCTCCTTGTAGCCCCAGGCTGGTTAACTCAAAGCCATGAGGAGGGGGTGAGGCAGTTCCCAGGCTGACTGCAGAATTTCCAGGGTGGTTGGACAACATTCCAGCTTCTCCACTAGGGCAGCTCCAGAATGAATGTACTGCCCATTCACCTGCCTACCTGGCTGGCCCTGTCCAGCTTAGCAGGGGAGTATGACGCATCACCACTCTGGAAACCCTTGCAGCCTGCCTCTGCTGGGGGTGGGGTGCTGTGAGGGGAAACAGAGGACTTGGACCCAGAACGCCATCGAGGGACAGGGGAGGGCACTGGGCAGGTGGGAAATCCCAGTTCTGCCATTTCCATCTGTGGTACTTGGACAAGTCTCAGCTCTATAACCCCAATCTTAATTTCTTTACAATCTAAGAAGGGTATGCACTGCATAAGGTTGTTGAGACAGTTAAAGGAGATGATTTATTCATTTTATGAAATAACTTAAAAAGATATGATTTCAGCAGGTGGTGAAGATAGGGAGGATGGGAGTATTTCAGGAAGACAAGAGGGGCAGGAAAGCCACAGGAATTATGAGCAAAGTAGCAAGGTCACAGCCAGACGGACTATAGGTCAAGTTTCCCACCCTGAAGGCCATCCTCAGAAGGAAGGGCAGTCCGAGGACTGCCCCCGCCGAAGGAACTAGACCCAACTATACTCCTTAGTTCATTCACCCTTTCCAAAGGTTTGCCATAACTATGCCTGTCCCCATTCAGGGCAGTTGGGGACTCCAAGGTGAGTTGGACCCTTCTGTGATCTCAAGGAGCTCACTGTCAAGGTGGTGGGTGTCGGGGAGGATAGGGGAAGACCCAGAAAAGGCAATGATAATTCAGGGTGATCAGGGCTGAAGGAAGCAGAGGCACCAGGGTTGGGTTGAAGCAGCCAAGAGGGTCCCTAATAGGAACTGGGGGTAGGGTGGTCAGGGAAGGCTTCCTGGAGGAGAGGACACCTGACCTTCATTTTGGAAGATGGACAAGAGTCAGGTGCATGGAAACAGAAGAGGAGTAGAGTGAGCAAAAACCAGGGCAAACGATCACATAGTATGTCTCAGGAACTGACAGTCATCCCCGTGGCTTGAGGGAAGAGAGGGCAAGGATGGATAGGAGGACAGGAAAGATCCTGGAAGTTATCTTTCACCCCCTCCCAAATGTCCTCCACAGGCTTGAAGGCCAGTAGGCTCCCAGCCTTGCCTGATACGCTTTCTGCACCACCAGCACTGGGGCTGGTCTGGGGAAATAGCTGAGGGGTAACCTCAGATAGTATCAGTAGGTGCTGTGGCAGTGGGAAGCCTCTGCAGCCTCCTCCAGAAAGCCCTTGGGTTCACCAGTCCTCTTGGAGACTCTCACCCTGTAGGGAGCCCCTAGAATCCTGGCTGTGGGGGCCACACACTAAGAGAACATCTGAATGCATGCACGAGTCTCAGATCAACCAGGCTGGCCTCCCACTTACAGACCAGGAAACTGAGACTCCTTAAGAGGAAGGGCCTTACTCAAGGTCTGGTGTTCTAATTACATTCATTGTAGGGTTGAGCACCTTCACCCCCACCCCAGAGCAGGACTGCAAACTACCCGTCCCTCCTCTGACCCAGCAGGGTCCAGCCCAGCACAGTGCTATAGACACACTGCTAAATGGAACCAGTTGAGAACCACAGTGCCCTGAACTCCACCCTGACCTATCACATCCAAATGTCTCCAGCCAGACCTAGAAGAAAGAACCCTGGGTTCAGGCTCCAACTTCAAACCACCCATGCTGTGCAACATTGGTCAAGTTAACTTCCCTCTCTGAGCCTCGAGTTCTTCACTGATCAGATGGGGAGAATCACCACACCAGACAGCTCCTGAGGAAGGAGTAAGACAAGGGGACAGACAGGTAGTACTCCATGTGGCTAGCAAATCATGCTCTGTTCTGATGTGGGGGGCTGCATCTACCTGTCCTGGCTGAGAGACACAGAAACCCTTCTCAGGCAGAGGGGGCAGAAGTCATGGGCAGAGTAGGCAGGGAAGGCTCTTGGAAGGGGCTATGGTCAGGTCAGGAGAGAAGTAGAAAGAGCCCAGCATGGAAGGAAAAAGGAAGAATGGAGAAGCCAAGGTAGAAAATAGGACAAAAGTGTAGAACAAGTAGGTCTGTGATTCTGAGACTTTCTCACTCTGGGTGCTTCCAGAATTCTGAGTTCATTGGTTCTGACGGTCCAATTTAAGAGCCTCTGGTTCTTAGAGTAAATGGTAAGTGTTTCTTCAATTCTGTCACTTGCTGCTTTTCATAGCCTTTGGTTCTGAGCTTCTCAGAACCACAGGAGTCTGCACTCTCAGAGTAACGTAATCAAAAATCACTGTCCCAGGAGCCATAAAGTCTCAGCAAACACTTGCCAGTACTCCCATGTGCTCAACCTCAGAGGAACACTGCAAACCCAGACTCAGGTCAGACTTGGTCAGGAGCTCCAGTCTGGATGGGGAGAAAGACACAGGTGTGGAAGGAGTCCACTTGAGTGATTAAGCCATGACCAAGGGAAGCCCGGGAACCATAGAGCCCAGAGGAACCCCTAACCAGCCTGGGGAGATAGTCAGGGAAAGCTGCTCAGAGGAGAGGTCATTTGAGCTGGGACTCAATGAAAGATTAGGAGTTTGTCAGGGGGACAACAAAGATAGGAGGGCACTGAAGGCAGAAGAAAGAGCATGTGCAAAGACACAGTGGTGTGATAGTGTGGCCAGGAGGTCATGTGAGGCTGGAATGGAGGGGTGGGTGGCACAGAATGTGTATGGACCTGAGGCACTCACATGAAAAGGCTTGAATGCCAGGCTGAGGTGCTTGGGGTCTAACCTGAGGACAATGGGGTGCCATGGCAGGCCTTAAGCAGGGGAGGACATACTCAGAGTTGACCTTGACAAAGATGATGCCACAGAAAGTAGATAGGACAGGGGAGTCTAAAGGGAGGAAGACCAAGGAGGAGACTACACATAAAATGGTCCAGTGAGAGGCACTGATACCTTGGCCCTGGATTTTCTGTGAGTTGGGGAACATCCTTGCTGGCCCACAGCTCCACCACAGCAAGATTCCTCCTCCCACATTTGGGACCGAGGAAGCTGGGCACTCGCCAGGAAGCCAGAGCAACACCAGGAGCCTCCCCTGAGGGGGTGGGAAAAGAGAGGGTCATGTGGGCCCCAAGAAGCTTGAAGGAGGCCTTCCTCCCATGCTTTAGGGCCCAAGCCCTAGAGAGGGTGCCAGGGTGGAGGGCTAAGGAGGGAGCAGCTTCCCAGGAGGGCCCAGGCTACCCACACTCCTATCAGGGACTCTAGCCACTCACCCTGGACCAGAAATACTCAGGCCTAGGAGATTCTATAACAGGGAAGTGGAGGAACTCCTCTGCTCAAGAATCAACTGTAGCTCTCCAGGGAGTAAGGCCCTCCTCTTTGACTATATACCCATTTCCACAAGGTCATTCATTTCTCAAACACTCACTGGCACCTGCTCTGTGCCCAACCTGTGCTGGATGATACAGAGAGAGAAAGCAGGCTGGCCTAGTCCTTCACCTGACCTCTAGGATGAGCACAGAGGTCAGAAAGGATTTCACCAGGGATGCGTGGCTTCTCTGGTCCTGTGAGCAATGTGGCTAATCAGGCCACAAGCAAAACCTAAAGTCATGTTTTCAGGGCAATATTCAAACTTCCTTCACCCTGAAAGCCAGAGAATGGAGCTCTGAATCTCAGATGGAACTTCTGTCTTAAATGGGGAGAGGTAAGTTGGGTCAGGTAGCCCTAGCTTTCACCTCAGCTCTGTGATCTTGGGAAGGAAACTCCCTGAGCCTCTACTTCCTCATCAGCGAAATGGGGATAACAATTCCTCCCTCATAGGATTGATAAGGGATAAAATGAGAGACTTTTATAAATTGTTACTAGTAAGCTAAGCTGTCTTTGCAGAGGGGACACAGGGAGAGGAAGGCAGTCAGTGGTTAAAATTCCAATATCTAGCACAATCCCTTGTTACTGCACCCTTGTTCTAATATCTTCAAAATGCATTTCTTTAAAAGTCTCTGAGTATCACACTTCTCCCTGTGCATTGCACTCCACAGCTTACAAAGCCCTTTCCTGACCACTATCTTAAGAATTAAGGCGTCACAGCAGGGCACCTGGGGGGCTCAGTCAGTTGAGCATTGGACTTTGGCTCAGGTCATGGTCTCACAGTTCCTGGGTTCAAGTCCCACATCGGGCTTGCTGCTGTCAGTGCAGAGCCTACTTCGGATCCTCTGTCCCTGCCTCTCTCTGCCCTCTCCCACTCAAGCACACTGTCTCTCAAAAATAAACATTAAAAAAAAAAAAGAATTGTCATAGCAACCTTGCATTTGAAGAGGCAAGGATCATCAGATCCAATTTACAGATAGCCAACTGACAATCTAGAGGGGGAGAGTGGCCTCTCTAAAGGCCATAGCCAGGAAAGAAGCCAAATCAAAGCACTCACCCATGAGACCTTGGTGATTTCTCATACTTTTAGCTGGTCCTTGGAGGATCCAGAAGCCTCAGGGCCTGTGCATCCTGGGCAAGAAGAAAATAAGAATGGAGGGGTCGTAGCCTCAGTCTGCAACACAAGCTTGGCAGCCATTTATGAAGGTCAGCCACTGTGATCCTCCAACTCCTCTGGCTAGACCCCAGGGCAGCCCAAGGCAGAAAAAAGAGGAGATTGAGAATTCTTCCATGCCAGGGCAGCCCAAGGCAGAAAAAAGAGGAAATTGAGAATTCTTCCATGCCAGGGCCTCCCAGGCACATACTCTCAACACAGGACCTTAGTGGTGCTGGCCTCCTTTTAGAGGCTGGCAGGGCAAGAACTGCCCCCCCCCCCAAGGTCACCAGGCAAGTTGGGGGAAGAGCTGGGATGAGATCAATTGCAGGTCTCCTGGCTCCCACTGGGGGAGGGAGAGCCCTAGGTATCCCCAAATTCCTCAGCAGGAACATCTAAGGTCTGAGGGACCAGACCCTTGGCCAAGGGATCAAGGGCTCAGAGTATAAGTAATGCCTGGATGGTTCTAGTGTCAATATCTGATCTCCTTGTATAGCACTACCCAATCCATTCTCCACCCTGCAGCCAGAGAGATCTTTCTGAAATGCTGCTTTGACCATGAATCCTCCTTGTTCACAAACCTTCCATGGCTCCCTATCACCTACAGAGTGAAATCAAAGTTTTCGGCTTGTACACTCTGGGTCCTGTAATGCCTCCAGGACACACTGTTCTGACAACCTGTGCCACCTGTCTTGATCACCGGATTCTAGTTTCCTCTTCTTTGTGATGACATGGAGCTCCACTGTAGACATGCCTTCACTGGGGAAGCTGGGGGTAGGGAACAGGGGATAGAGGCTGCTGGTGCTCTCTCAGTTCAGCTCAGCCCTGTGCAGGGTGCTGGCAAAAGAGAAATGAGTGACGGCCAGTTTCTGTCCTCCAGGGGGCCCCAGACCTCTGGTGAGGGAAGGAGGGGGACAGAGACCATAACTGTCCAAGGTGGAACCAGGGCTGTAAGTCCTGGGACTTTCAAGAGCCAGAAGATGCTCCAATCCAACTGTGGGATCAAGGAAGGCTTCCCCAAAGAGGGAGCATCTGAGCTGGGCCCCAAGGCTAGGTAATTCTCCAACTGAGGAAGATGAGGGTAGGAGGGCATTTCAGGTAGTGAGTATATAGAATATGCCGCAGTCCAAAAGCAGAAAACTGTCTTGTGTATGTAGCAGAACTACATGTAATCACTAGAGGGTAAAGGGTCAGGCAGGAGAGGGGCTGGAGAGGTTGACAAGAAGCAGTTCTTGGAGGCCTTGAGTCCCAGGCTAAGGGGTTCAGGATGGGTCTTGTTAGCCCAGGGAGGAGAATAGTTGAGATTTGGGTTTCAGGCAGTTCCCTCCAGGGATTGACCCCACCCCCCATCCCCAAGCCGTGAGCCTACCCAGGAGAACACTGGTGCTGAACATGACCCACACATTAGGAACTTGACGGCCCTCAAGTTCCATATTCTTGTTTTTCCCTTTTTACAGATGAAGCCACTAAGGCTCAGAGAAGGTCACATAGTGGCCAGGGCAGGATTGGAATATAGGTCTGAGTCTCCAGAGAGCTTTTGCGGGCCCTGTCTGTTTAAAGAATCTTCTTCCCAACCACTACCACACACACAGATAACTGAGACTTTACCAGGGCCCCACCCTAGCCCTCAAAAGCTCCCCATTATCACAGCCTAGCTCCCCAAACAAACCACGCACCTCAGGCTGCAGGCCCAGGGAAGCTGAGGATGCCAGGCTGAAAGAAACAGCTGCCACCAGCCCCACAGACCCCAAACGGGCAGTTTTAATCCGCAGCTGGGCCTGGCCCTTGGGTCTGGCTCCTGGGGGAAAGTAGGGCAACCTGCCACCGACAGCCCCCAGTTGGGGAGCTGAGGGAGGGCACTGCCCTTCTCCAAACTGACCCTTCCTACGGCACTGCCTGCCAGATTAAAAGCCTCCTGACAGAGGCTTAACTGTCCTTCCAGGCCACTGTCCCAGCCCCCACCCCCACTCCCACCCCCAGTTTTACCCGGTCCGGGCGGGGTGGAGTGCCCCGGGTTTGAGGAGGCTCGGCGGGGCTCCAGGGGCTCGCGGGTCTCTGGCCGCGGTCCCCCGCCTCGGGGCGCTCACTCACACCAGAGCACACACACAAACAAGTCCCACAGGTTCAACTACTCGACCCGCTGGGGCGCACGCACTCACCCACTGACACTGACTTTCCCAAAGAGGCCGACACACACTCACCGGGGTATCGGATCGCGCTCGCGGAGATCGACGCTACGGCGGAGACAAAGTTCGACCACAGACCCACCGGCACACTCCCACTGCTCGGAGCCGTGCCTCACTCGGACCGCCACGCGCCCAGGGCTCTGCCTGCCCAGCGCCGCGTGGGCAGCCACCGCATCCGCGCCTGCCGACCTGTCTCCTCCTCCGATCCCTCCGGGCAGCCCGCCCCTCACCTCCGCGGGGCGCTCGACCGCCAGCCCCGCCGAGGCCGCCGCTCCGGTGCCCGCGCCCGCGTCCCGCCGCCGCCGCCGCCGGCACCCACGTGCCCCGAGCCCCGCCCGCCGCGCCCAGCTCCCTGCCCAGGCCGGGTCAGGCGGGGGCGGGGCGGACTCTGGACAGACCCTGGCACCGCCCCCTCCCTCCCGAAAGGACACCTCGCCACCCGCTCGGGGGCGCTAGGCTGGGGGGGACGCGGGCAGCGCGGGAAGGGGCCTGCGGTGACTGACCTACCGCCTGGCGGAACCCGCCTTCCTCACACGACGTGAGAGCAGGGTTTCAGAGACACTAAATGTGCAAAGTTTGTCGATCCCTGTGTGGCTTCCGTCGCTGCCCACCACGGGACCTGTCCGCGAACCTGCGCCCTCTCCTGCCAGGAACCTGCTCAGAGCACCACGCCGAGAACTTGCCTCCCTTTGCTTTGGACCTGGAGGCTGGGGAGGGTGTGCCCGTCGCCCAGAGAGGAGATACAGACATTCAGGGTCCTGTGTCTCTCCTGCTCCTGAGGAGAAGGCGGCTGGGGAGGGGGAGGTGGGGAGAGCCTCGCCTCACCTATGCTCCCATCACTGGGCAGGATAGTCATTAGAAATTTCCTGAACACCTGGTTGTTTTTGATCCCTCAACTTGAGCTGCTTCCTTTGAGCTGCCTTCTCGGATTACACACAGCACTCCCTTCTCTGCTTTCAACCCCACTCTGATGGCCTCCTCTGGTCAGAGACCCTGTCTGTACCTTTTCTAGACTGTGAGCAGCAAGGAAGTGGATGACCAGGTCTGCCTTCTTCCTACACCCCATGCCAGAATTCCCAGGAGTTGCCCAATACTTGTTGAATGCCGAATGGATGAATGAATGAATGCCTCCCTCTCTTTCATTCTGGTCTAGGTGTCAGGAATATAGGTTCTGACCCAGCTTCAGCACTGACTCTGGGAGACCTTGACCCACAGTTCCAGTCCCTCTCCTGGCTTCCTTTTTTGTGACATAGAGGCAATCAATCACACTTACTCTCCCACCAACCGGTGTTCATCCATGGGGGGCTTTGGACGGTGGGTGTCTGGAGAGTGCACAGGAGGCCTCTTTCTGTGGTCAAGGAGATTGCCCAGGGCCCTGGAGCCTTGGGTTCTCCTGGGCTTCCCACCTGCTGACTGAGTCCTGGTTGCTGGCCCCAGGAGGGGCCCAGGAATGATACTGGTTACAGCCTTGCCAGGAGCAGGAGCAGAGCAGACACACAGCCCTGTGTGACTGAGCTGCCTCTGTAGTCCCCCAGGGACCTCCGCCTGGAAGACACAAAGGCCTCTTGTCCAGCTTCCTCCACCTATTATGCAAGCTGGTCCATGCAGCTTATAGGCGGCTAGGAATCTTACGGCTCCTACTTATGGAGCCCAGGCCTTGGGGTCCCTGTGTTGGGAAGTCCCCTGGTCACTGGAGGCCCCAACCAGCACCCCTTTTCTCCTCTCTCTCTCAAGCCTTCAGACCTCTACTGTAACTACTACTAAGTTCAAGGGAAAAAAATTCCTTTGACCGCAAGATGAGGACTCACGGCTCTGCCTCAGTCTCTAGCTGCCTGGAGAGTGGGCAGCCCGGAGTCCTGCTGCTGCTCTGGTCCAACTCCCTTACTGTACAGTCGAAGAAACTGCATTCCTGAGACACCCAGTGTCTGAGCTAACACAATGAGTGACTTAGTGAGACCTGAAAAACAGGAAAAGGACATGTCCTTGAACCCTATTGCCTTGGGGTCTTGCCTCACCTCTTCTATGAACTTCAGTTTCCTCTTTTGCAAAATGGTAAAGGTTCTTTTTTTAGGGTTTTGCCCGTTGTCCCAAACTGCCCGAGTTTGAGGGGTTAGTATTTCCTGTAATGAGGGGCTGGACATCTGGTTCTCTTGACATCTTCCCTTGGCTCTCTCATCACTGGGCTTGAGAGATCAAGTCCCATAAGTTCCAAATCCCCCCCCCCCTTACTTGAGGTAGCCTGAGGAGCCCCCATCCACTGCGACCTAAGGGCCTTTATTTTTATCATTGTACTTATTTACATTTCCTGGCAATAGTTTGTCAAGAAAATGTAGATGTTTCCGTGCCTAAAAGATATTAGACCCATTGACTCAGCCAGGAAATTGAGGTTCAACAAGTCCCACAACAAGCCCCACACAGGGCCCCTATCTGGAAGTATGGAGGGGCATCAGAGGAGCCCTAGAACCAAGCAGCCCGGGCAGGCTGGTGGTGAAGACTCAGGCGTGTAATGGTCCCCAAGAGGAGGGTAATGGAGCCACAGGAGGGAGACAGTTGCCTCGTCCTATTAGCAGCAGCAGGTCAGATGGGAAAGGGCAAGCCCAAGAGCACTCCTCCCCGTGCATTAGGAGGCTTCCTGTCTCTCCAACCCTGAGGAGGCACTTGGCTCTCTCAAGCCTTCTCATCTTCCGTCTCTCGACTTCTCTCATCTCCCCCGAGAAAACTTCCTGCTCTGAGAATCTGTGCTGGGAGTGAAAGCCCCTGCCATGGTTCGGGCCTCCTTGCTCAGCTGGGATATTTCCAAGTATCCCTCCATCATGGGCTAAGGTGGGGTGCCTGTCACCCCTCGCAGCCATCACCTGCCTCACACCTTCTGTGGCTCCACCAGCCTCAAGGGAAAGCCCACCTCTGCAGCCTGCCAAGCCGGGCCTTCCCACCTCTCCGCCTCACCTCCTGCCACTGATCTGCCACGCTGCAGTGCTGGGCCCTCACTCGCCTCCTGAGTGCTGCTTGCTGCTCCCTCTGCCTGCAATGCCCCTTCACGCTTCTCTGCCCTTGACCCTTTCTCTTGGCTCTCCCCGTTGCTTCTCTAAGGCCCAGCTCGGGAGCCCCATCAGGTACCTCCCTCTTGTCACACCACTTACCACACTGTTATCTCCCCCTCTAGTGGGCATCTCTTTGAAGGCAGAGCCAGGGTCCATCCTGTTCACAGTTAAATGCCCAACACCTAGCACCGTCCCTGTCGCCTGGTCAGCCTTCATGAATATTTGTTACATGAGGGAGTAAGAACTCGATTTAATAGTGACCACCTTTGAGCTAGTCGTCATGTTAAAGTACCTCATTTAGTCTTCACCAGAACCCTGTGAGGTAGATGTTATCATGACCATTTTACAAATAGGGAAACTGAGGCTCAGAAAGGGGAAGTGAAGGTCCAAAGTCACAGTGGCCCACAGCGTGCGTCCCCTGGCCCTAGAACTCCCGACCTGCTGGGAAGGAAGGCCCTGCTGAATTCCCTTCCCGGAGTGCTGGCTGGAGTAATGACTGAGCCACAGCATTGGGACCCACACTGGCAGCTCAGGTTACATAGGGCTGGGCTGGCTCCCGCAGCCTGGTCTTGCCTGATCTCCGCACTGCTGCATTGGCCTGGACCATGCTCCCTCCCTTGCCCGCCTGAAGGCCGCAGGGAACTGTGCTCCTCAGGTTTCCAGGCAGGGGCCCGGTCCCTGATGCCAAATGCAAAGTAGAAGCTCTGGCTCTTGGCATGCCAGGATACAGGCACCCAGGGGAGGCAGCCCAGGAGGCAGAAAGCCTGGTCCAGGCCTGGGCAAGCTACCCCTCCACCTCCCCACAAGCCGGACCAGCTACATAATTTGTGGGACCCAAGGCAAAATGAAAATGGTCACCTTGTTCGAAAACTAGTGAGAATTTCAAGATGGGACAGCAAAGCAGTGAATCAAGTACAGGGCCCTTCAAAGCGTGGGGCCCTGGGTCACCCTCTTATAATGCCTCAGGCCTTGGTTTTCTCATTTGCCAAACGGGAGAATGACAGCCACCTGGCCAGGCAGTAGAGAGGATGAAGTTGGAGATGTAAGTAGGAGGTTCGGAGAAGAGCGTGGATGTTGGGCAGGGGTCCCCATGTTGCTTAGGTCTCAGGACTGGGTAGCAGACCAATTCTTGCCAGGAGTTTGATTCCTCACACAGCGTCTTTTTTCATGAACCCAAAAGTAAGCCTCAGAGAAGCAAAACAACTTGCTCAGAGATTCAGTGGGGGGAGCCAAGATTAGAGCCCTCGCTATCTCTCTGCAAAACTGGTGCTTTTTGTGACACAGGAGAGAAAGAGAGGGAAAGAGAGAAGGGCAGGAGGGAGGTGGGGGGTGAGGGCTGCTCAGGACAAAGAGGGCCACTGTGCAGACACAAAGGCCTGACCACAGAGGCCCCTGTGTGGGCTGGGCGAAAATGGGTGGATAGAAAAGCCCCATGGTGATGAGGGAGGTGCCAGGAGCTGCCTTTCAGCCCCTCCCTGCTTGTGATGGGAATGGGGAGGGGGGCGGTGGCATGCAGGAGCCAGGAAATGTATCCAAGAGGAGAAACAGACTCGGGGCCGAGCCCTTTACCCCAGCCCCGGGCCTCCAGAGCCAGAACCGCACAACCTACCTTTCCCCGATTCCTCCTGGACAGACTTCAGGAATCCCCCAGCTTAAGGAATCTAGCTTAAGGAATCCCCCATCATGCCACCGGCACCCCATTTCCCCCCATTTCAATGAGAGTGGGGCTCAGGCTGCTAACCATCTGACAGTCCCACACTCACAACCCTGCTCAGTAATTTCTGGCTAATCTTCATCACCCACAGGGGAATGAAACATAAACCCCTCGTATCATTCAAGGCCCCTTGTGACCTGTCCCAGTGACCTTTTCATACTCTCCAATCCCTACTCCCCATTAGCCCTCCACACCCCAGTCATGAGGGAAGTCCCCAATTTCTTCAAACCATTCCGTCCTTTCGCACACACCCCTGCATTTCTTCATGCTTTTCCTTCTTCCTGAAGTGTTTTTTTCCCCTGCCCTTTGCTGTCTGAACACTTTCCCCCTCATGAACCAGCTCAAATGTCCTGTCTACCAGGCAGCTTTCCTCAACCCCCACAGTGGGACTTAACCTTCACTCTGCCACAAATTTTGGATTTACCCATTCTCTTGCAGGGCTTATCCCCCCTCTTGCTTTAGCCGTAGTTTAGATCCACAAAACCTACCTGGAGGAGGAGGCATTTGAGCTGGGCCTTAAAGGCAGGTAGACATCATTAGCAGATGGCTGTGATAGGCAAGGAACCAGAGCTCGGGAACCAGGGGTACCAGCCCTCTCTCAAACATTTTATCTGAATCAATCTATTTGGTTCCTGAGTTCAGATAACAAAGGATCCATACTTTAGAATCGTGGGAGTTGAGTGTCCAGGAGTTGAGGAGGAGGGGTTGACAAGGAGCAGATAGACTGCAAGGGCCAAATCAGGACAGGTTTTACAGGTCATGATGCAGAATTTTTAAATTTTTATTTAAAAAAAATTTTTAATGCTATTTATTTATTTATTTATTTATTTATTTATTTATTTAGAGGGAGAGAAACAGAGAGACAGAGCACGAGCTGGGGAGGGGCAGAGAGAGGGAGACACAGAATCTGAAGTGGGCTCCAGGCTCTGAGCTGTCAACACAGAGCCCAAAGTGGGGCTCAAACTCATGAATTGCAAGATTATGATCTGGGCTGAGGTCGGACGCTCACCCGACGGAGCCACCCAGGCGCCCCTAGAATTTTTTAAAATGAGCTTGAATTGGGGCTCCTGGGTGGCTCCGTCAGCAAGCATCTGATCTCCCTGTCTTGGGATCAAGCCCTGTGTCTGGCTCTGTGCTGGGTGGAACTTGCTTGGGATACTCTCTCTCTCTCTCTCTCTCTCTCTGCTCTTACCCCGCACTCTGTCTCTCAAATAAATCAATAAACTTTTAAAAAATGCACCTGAATTTATTTCTCAGTTTATGTAGTTTACTAAGTAATTCATTTCTTTTTTTTTTAAATTTATTTTTCAATTTACATCCAAGTTAGTTAGCATATGGTGCAATGATTTCAGGAGTAGATTCCAGTGATTCACCCCCTATCCCTATATATAACACCCAGTGTTCATCCCAACAAGTGTCCTCCCTAATGCCCCTTACCCATTTAGCCCATCCCCCCACTAAAACCCCTCCAGCGATCCTCAGTTTGTTCTCTGCATTTAAGAGTCTCATATGTTTTGTCCCCCTCCCTATTTTTATATTATTTTTGTTTCCCTTCCCTTATATTCATCTGTTTTTTATCTTAAATTCCTCATATGAGTAAAGTCATATGATATTTGTCTTTCTCTGACTGGCTAATTTCACTTAGCACAATACAGTCTCGTTCCATCCATGTAGTTGCAAATAGTACGATTTCATTCTTTTTTATTGCCGAATAATACTCCATTGTGTGTGTGTGTGTGTGTGTGTGTGTGTGTGTGTATACATCACATCTTCTTTATTCGTCCATCAATGGACATTTGGGCTCTTTCCATACTTTGGCTATTGTTGATAGTGCTGCTGTAAACATTGGGTGCATGTGCCCCTTCAAAATAGCACTCCTATATCCCTTGGATAAATACCTAGTAGTGCAATTGCTGGGTCATAGGGTAGTTCTATTTTTAATTTTTTGAGGAACCACCATACTGTTTTTCAGAGTGGCTGCACCAGTTTGCATTCCCACCAACAGTGCAAAAGAGATCCTCTGTCTCTGCATCCTCACCAACATCTGTTGTTGCCTGAGTTGTTAATGTTAGCCATTCTGACAGGTGTAAGGTGGTATCTCATTGTGGTTTTGATTTGTATTTCCCTGATGATGAGTGATGTGGAGCATTTTTTCATGTGTCTGTTAGCCATCTGGATGTCTTCTTTGGAAAAGTGTCTAGTCGTGTCTTTTGCCCATTTCTTCACTGGGTTATTTGTTTTTTGAGTGTTGAGTTTGAGAAGTTCTTTATAGATTTTGGATACTAACCCTTTATCTGATATGTCATTTGCAAATATCTTCTCCCATTCTGTCGGTTGCCTTTTAGTTTTGCTGATTGTTTCCTTCACTGTGCAGAAGCTTTTTATTTTGATGAGGTCTCGATAGTTCATTTTTACTTTTGTTTCCCTTGCCTCTGGAGACATGTTGAGTAAGAAGTTGCTGCGGCCAAGGTCAAAGAGGTTTTTGCCTGCTTTCTCCTTGAGGATTTTGATGGCTTCCTGTCTTACATTTAGGTCCTTCATCCATTTTGAGTTTATTTTTGTGTATGGTGTAAGAAAGAAGTCCAGGTTCATTTTTCTACGTGTTGCTGTCCAGTTTTCCTAGCACCAGTTGCTGAAGAGATTGTATTTATTCCATTGGATATTCTTTCCTTCTTTGTTAAAGATGAGTTGGCCACTAAGTAATTCATTTCTACCTTTATTATTTTCTTTCTCTTAATTCCCTTGGGGTAGCTTTTGTGTTCTTTTTCTACGGTTTTATTAAAGCTAATACTTATTTTGTGTACTGTCGTTCTTTTTATTTTATTCATTTTTCTTTTATAGAGAGAGTGAGCATAGCAGGAGAGGGGGAAGAGGGAGAGAGAAAGAGAGAGAGAGAGGGAGGGAGAATCTTAAGTAGGCTCCATGCTCAGCATAGAGCCTGACAAGGGTCTCAATCCCACGATCCTGGGATCATAACCTGAGCCAGAATCTAGAGTTGTTCACTCAACCAACTGAGCCATCCAGGCGCCCTGTCATTCTTTTTAAATAACATAATCGTTTATGACTATGATTTCTCACTGACTTCTGCTTTGGCTACTTTACATGTTTTTACAGGTAAAGTTTTCTTTATCACCATTTTAAAATAGTTGGTGACTACATTTTTAATTTCTCTTTGACCCAGTCAAAAGTCTTTTTTAGAGGAGTATTTAGGTTTGGTTGTTATTTCTTGTAATTATTTAAACTTGTGTTATGAATTCCTAGTTTTATTTGCAGATATATAGGGGACATTGGCTTAATTAAAGTGTGTTAGCTTGTGTATATTTTATTTATTAGAATTTCATTTTATGTGTTCTATGGATTATTTATATATTTATTTTAAAGTTTATTTATTTATTTTGAGGAGGAGGCAAATAAAGAGGGAGAGAGAGAGAGTCCCAACCAGGCTCCACGCTCAGCTGGGACCCTGAGGCAGGTCTCGATCCCATGAACAGTGAGATTATGACCTGAGCTGAAATGAAGAGTTGGGACACTTAACTGACTGAACCACCCAGGAGCCCCCACACATATATTTTCAAATAAAGTATATCTACATTTATTTTTATTCTATATAAACTATTAGACTGATAGTGATGTGTCTCTTACTCTTTTCTGTGTTTTACTCTTTCCTTCTATTTGTAGTTTATCTGTTTTGATGCTGTATTATTCAATACACCATATAAAAGTCTCCCTGGACTGGGGGCGCCTTGGTGGCTCAGTCAGTTGAATGACCAGCTCGATTTCATCTCAGGTGATGATCCCAAGATCATGAAAAATAAATAATAAGTAGATATATGTCTTCCTGGAGCACCTGGCTGGCTCAGTTGGTGGAGTGCACAACTCTTTTTTTTCTTTTTTAATGTTCATTTATTTTTGAGAGAGAGAGAGAGATGGAGCATGAGCAGGGGAGAGGCAGAGAGAGAGGGAGACACAGAATCTGAAGCAGGCTCCAGGCTCTGAGCTGTCAGCACAACGACCGATGCAGGGCTTGAACCCACAGACCTCGAGCTCGTGACCTGAGCTGAAGTGAGACATATAACCAACTGAGCCACCCAGGTGCCTCAAGTGGAGTGCACAACTCTTGATCTCGGGGTTGTACATTTGAGTCCCACATTGGGTGTAGAGATTACTTAAAAAATAAAAAATCTTGAAAAAAAGGTCTACCTTGTTATGGATTATATACCTGTTTTATAAATAAAAGCATCTCTCCTCCCACTTAATGCTTTTAGTCACAATTTTTTAAAATTTCTTATATCACTATTACCATCCCTTACTTTGCACTTACCTAATGTACCTTTGTCTGTGGTTTTTATATAAATTTTCTTTGTCATTTATCTTCTTAATTTTAAATCTGAATGAGTAATACATTTACATGCTTCAAAAATTAAAAGTATGGGAGGGGTTTCTGGGTGACTCAGTCTGTTAGGCATCTGACTGACGCTTGATTTCGGCTCAGGTCATGGTCTCACAGTTCGTGGGTTCAAGCCCCACGTGGGGCTCTGCACTGACAATGTGGAGCCCACTTGGGATTCTCTGTCTCCCTCTCTCTCTGCCCCTTCCCTGTGCATTGTTTCTCTCTCTCTCTCTCTCTCTCTCTCTTTCTCTCTCTCTCTCTCTCTCAAAATAAATAAATAAACTTAAAAAAATATATGTGTATATACAGGAAAAAAAACATGCAGAGAAAAGTCTCCCTCCACCCTGCACCATCCATCTACCAAATTCCCACCCCCCACTTCACCCCTAAGCTGGGAAGGTGGTTTGATTAGTTTCTTGTCTATCCTTGACTTTCTTTGTGCAAATACAAATATTTCTACTTATTTTCCTTCTAAATAAAAATGTAGTAGACAATACACATGACGTTGCATTTTACCACTTAATTGTATTCGGGGGGTTTTTCCAAATTAGCACATTGGAAGCTTCCTCATTCTTTGTAAGGGCTGCAAAATATCCCATTGTATAGATGTACCATAATGTATTTAACCAATCCTCTACTGGTGGACATTTGGGTTGTTTCCAATTTTTTACTAGTACAAACAATGCTGTAAAGAATATCCATGTCCTGTACATACTTTTTCATGTAGGAAATTTCACAGAAATATTATTACTAGATCAAAAAGACTGTGCGTTTGTAAATTTGATTATTACTGCCAACTTGTCCACCTTTGGACTCGTACCAATGTAGCTTCCCATCAGCACCATATGAGAGAATCTGTTTCCCACCCCCCAGAGCCTCACCAACACTGTGATATCAAACTTTTGGAATTTTGCCAGTGTGATAGGTGAAAAAAATCCATCTCAGTGTGGTTTAAATTTGCATTTCTCTTACTTTGAGCAACTTTTCATAACAAGAGAACCATTTAAGATTTATTTGCATTTCTTTTTCTAGCATATCCTTTAGCAATTTTTTGTTAAGCTGTTGGGCTTACTGATTCCATTAGCTTTTTATATTTTGGGAAGAGTATCTATCCCTTTGTCTGGAGAGAGAAAGCAGGAGTTGGGAAGGGGGCAGAGAGCAAGTGGGGAGAGAGAGAATTCCAAGCAGGCTCTGCACTGACAGTTCAGGCTCGATGTGGGGCTTGAACTTATGAACCGTGAGACCATAACCTGAGCTGAAGCCGGACACTTAACCAAAGTCAGACACTTAACTGATGTCGGACACTTAACTGACTGAGCCACCCAGGCTCCCCTCTCTTTTTTTAAATTGTAAGACGCTTTTGTTTTTCTGTGGTTGAATTTACCAGTTTCTTCTCTTATGGTTTCTGGATTTCGAGCCGTAATTAGAAAGCCTGTTCCTACTCTTTCTGGGCTTTACTTCAAATGATTTTATTTTTAAATTATTTAAATTATTAAATTTATGAAATAAATTATAATTAAGTAAGTAATTAAATTCATTAAATAATGAGTGTTTTAATTATTTAATTATAATTTAAATCATCTCATTTTTAACATGTGTATCTTTAATACATTTGGGCATTCTGTGTTATTGTATTTCTTATAAGTAGCATATAGTCTAGTTGAATTTTGTTTAAAAAAATTTTTTAATGTTTATTTTTGAGAGAGAGAGAGAGGGAGAACAAGAGCGGGGGAGGGGCAGGGAGAGAGGGAGACACAGAATCTGAAGCAAATGCCAGTCTCCCAGCTGTCAGCACAGAGCCCAAAGTAGGGCTTGAATTCAAGAACTATGAGATTATGACTTGGGCCAAAGTTGGATGCCCAACTGATTGAGCCACCCAGACGCCCCAAATTTTGTTTTAAACAAGAGAATGTGAAAAACTTTGCCTTCAGTAGTGTAGTTTAATTTATTTATTTATATATATATTTCATAACTGATGTCTCATTTTACTTGATTTTTATGCTTCCATATTGCTTTTTTTGTTCTTTGTTATACATTCTAGGTTTTTCTGTTTTTTTATCTTCTATAATGCTGTAGAAAGTAGAACTCTAATTTGTAATCTATAAACCTTTAGATCAGTCAAGCACATATATTTAAATTCATATGTATCCAATTACCGAAGTCAATAACATGTCTGTTATTGAGTATGTGCTAGCCTTGGTGCTGGCTGCTTTCCACCAGTCTGTACTATTGTCTATATTTTACAGATGGGGAAACAAAGCCCATAATGTCTAAGTAGCTTGCCCAAGGTCACTCAATAATTTTTGACAATGTCCTCTGGATGATGAGAAATTTAGCAGACTTCAGCCAATCGGAGCCATCCCTGGAGCTGGAGGGGAGGAAATCTTAGTTAAATAACATTGCTGACAGTGAAGAAGGAGTGAATTCTTCAAAGTAAAACCCCCACAAGGATTTAAAATCCCCATAATGGGGGTGCCTGGGTGGCTCAGTCAGTTAAGTGTTTGGGCTCAAGTTGTGATCTCATCATTAGTCAAACGGAGCCTCTGTGCCGTCAGCACAGAGATTCTCTCTCTCCCTCTCTACCCCTCCCTACCCTCTGTGCATGTGCATTCTCTCTCTGTCTCAAAATAAATAAACGTTTAAAAAGACATCATAAAAAAAAAAATGGGCACCTGGGTGGCTCAGTTGGCTAAGCATCTGACTCTTGATTTCAGCTCTCAGTTCATGATCTCACGGTTCTTGAGTTCAAACCCCAGGCTGGCAGTGCAGAACCTGCTTGGGATTCTCTCCCTCTCTTTCTCCGTCTCTCTCTCCCTCTTTCTCTCTCAAACTAAACTAAACTAAAATTAAAAAACTATAAAATAAAATATTTTAATAAAATAAAATAAACTATAAAATGAAATACCCACAATAGCTTTCACAAGGGCCTCTCAATCCTTCAACATTAAAGTCTTGAATTTCCCCCAATTTGTCAGGTGAAGAATAATGTCTTGTTATAGTTTTGGTTTGCATTTCTCTTATGAGTGAAAGAAACATTTTTTCCTATGCTCGAGAGCCGTTCGCATCGCCATTGCTATGAACTGCCCATTCATATCCTTTGCCCCCTTGGGAGACGTCCAGCAAATACCCACTATCCCAAAGCCTCCTGGAGTATGTGTCCGTTTTGCGAATACCAAACGGGTGACTTTGGGAATTTTATTCTGTTTCTTACGGAAAATCATTTTAGAGATCATACACTCTTCATCCGAATCTTCAGGACAATTTTCATCCCCCTTGTGGGTAGGATCTTCTCACAGGCTCCATGTTGATTACTTTTGTCCACACCCTCGACCAGGCAGAGATAAAGCCAGGCCAGACACCGCCTCTTTACCCTCTCAGCTTTATGAGGCATTGCTTAATAATGGTGGAAGACTCCATTCCACCATTAGGTAGACAGTGTAGACACAGAAAAAGAAAAGCTGATGGGATAGCTTCAGGAAATGTCATCGCCGTCATCATCAATATTAGCCGGCACTTAAACAGCAATGCAAAATATACATATATAGTTTTCTATAGATATTCACATACAGAAAATATACACTATATAGTATATATAGTACCATATACAGTATACGTGTAAATTTACATATATGTATGTATGTGTGCATTAAATTTACACACACATGTAAATTTAGTTGTCACAACAACGCTCTAAGATTGGTACTATTACGATCCCCCTTTTATAGATGATAAAGGTGAGACACAGAGGGGTTAGGTTACTTGCCTAAGCTCACACAGCTAATAACTGGTGGAGTCAGGACCCTAACCAGGTCTTCTTGCCCCAGAATCCATGCCCTCAACCAGACTGGCTCAGAAAATGTCCTGTCTGACCAGAGATCCATCTAGTCAGTAGGTCCCTGACAGAAGAGTAGACAGTAGGGATTAGTTCATCTTATTGACTTTGGAAGCCATTGGTGCTTCATTCATTCATTCATTTAATCCTGTGACTCATTCATTCAGCAAATATTTACTGAGTGCCTACTATGTGCCAAGTTCTGAACTGGGTGCCAGACACACCAAGACAAATTAGATATGGTCCTTGTCTTTAAGGAACTTGCAGTTAAAGAAGAGGGGCATGGTCTGTTTCAGAGGGAGGAGCAGGTGGTATGTCATCCAAGAATGTGTTTCTCAATTTGTCCCCATTTGCCATTTAGTTAGTGTGATTTCTCCCTGTACTTTGCCTTGTGATCTCTTATCTTTAATGTGTGTGGTAATCATTACAAGTTTTGTATTTTTGCTTATTTTCCCGATCATCTTTTTTTTGAGTTTATTTATTTATTTATTTTGAGAAAGGGAGCGAGATAGAGGGAGAGAGAGAGGGAGAGAGAGAGAATACCAAGCAGGCTCAACTAGGCTCTGTGCTGTCAGCCTGGAGCCCAATGTGGGGCTAGATCCCATCAACTGTGAGATCATGACCTGAGCCGAAACCAAGAGTCAGGTGTTTAATTGACTGAGCCACCAGGCACCCCTTATCTTCCTGATCATTTTCACAGGGAGTAGAGAGTGGGCTGATCAGTCATATTTGCTATCACTTTTTTTCATCCCGGAAATGTTGCCTTATCCCTGCCTGTGAGTGATGGGGAGCCAGAAAACATTCTGAGTAGGGCAGGTGAGCACTTTAGAGTGAGCATTCTGGCTGTAGTATGGAAAGTAAATTGAATGAGGGATATGAAGTAGACAGTGCAATGAGGAGGCTGCTGGATAGTTCAGTGGGAGATGAGATCTGAGTAAAGGCTGTGACTGGGGGAGAGGAGGAAGTTATGGATCCAAGGAATACTAAGAGTATGGGATTAAAGGGACCTACTAATTCATTCAACACTTTTTTTTAAGTGTTTATTTATTTTGAGAGGGGGGAAAGTGCAAATGGGGGAGGGGCAGAGAGAGAGGGAGACACAGAATCGGAAGCAGGCTCCAGGCTCCAAACTGTCAGCACAGAGCCTGACACGGGGCTTGAATTTATAGACTGCGAGATCATGACCTGAGCCAAGGTCAGAAGCTTAAGCAACTGAGCCACCCAGGTGCCCCTTAACACTGTTTAGTGAGCACCTATTAAGTGCCAGGCACTGTGCCAGGTGCCAGGAATATGGCAGGAAACAGTAAGTCTAGAAGGGAAACACGGACAATTGGAGATTTTCAATAAAAGATGATAAATGATGTTACAGGAGAAGTACAGGGCACTACAGGAAAACAGAAGGGAAACATGGAGGGGTGTGAGGGAGGAGTCCATGCTGATACCTAGATTTCTGCCTTGGCTGCAGTGATAATGTTGGTGCCACATTCTGAGCCAGGGAATCCAGAAGGGCAGAGCTCCATGGATATCTCTCTGTGTCTCCCAAGCCCAACAAAGGGAGGAGAAGGGGAGGTGGTGAGCAAGTGACTTCTGAATGAAAAAATACATGAATGTGGACATGTGGATCCTCCCTGGCCCCCAGTCTGACCCTGAAAGAGGAAGATGGGGAGGGAAAGAAACCTGAAGTTTCAGGAAGCCCCAGCGGTTACTCAATGCCCACAAACCACTAGCCTCTCCTCAGTTACCCAATGGGCCACATGAGGCAGTCATGACTCTCCTAATGCCCAGTGACCAGAGCTGGGCTTCCATGATGCAGTATATCTGGGGCTTGGGCAGCAGGCAGACTCAGCATAAACCTGGCCATTCCGAGGCCACCAGCCTGGGCCCCACAGGTTGTTGGAGGCCTTCCTGGAACTGGAGGGAAGAAAGAACCAGCCCTGCAAAGCCCTTGGGTACGTGCCTGCAGAGTTAGGGGCCCTTCCTCTGCCTCCTGCTTCCCCTATGTGCTCCTTCTGCCTTAACATTGAGCTCCCGGCTATCTGCCCTCCAAGGACAGGAACTGGATGATCACCTTCTGTGTCCCCAGCACCTCGCTCAGGTAACCGTTTTCCCCAGCACATGATAAAAATATTTCTCAAGTTAGTTCAGAGACAGCTGTACCTTGACCCCCAGGGGCTAGTCTTTCTCACCCTCAGAGAAATCCTACCAACAGCCATACTAACACCAGCTCTGTTCTTGGCATGTGGTAGTGGAGCCCGTGATTATAACCCTGGGAGGGGCACCTGGGTCACGCAGTCGGTCAGGCGTCCCATTTTGGCTCAGGTCATAACCTCAGGGTTCATGAGTTTGAGCCGCACTTCGAGCTCTCTGCTGTCAGTGCTGAGCCTGCTTCAGATCCTCTGTCTCCCTCTCTCTCTGCCCCTCCCATGCGTTCTCTCTCTCTCTCTCAGAAATAAAAAAAATAGGGGCACCTGGGTGGCACAGTCGGTTAAGCATCTGCCTTCAGCTCAGGCCACGATCTCACAGTTCGTGAGTTCAAGCCCCCATTGGGCTCTGTGCTGACAGCTCAGAGCCTGGAGCCTGCTTCGGATTCTGTGTCTCCCTCTCTCTCTGCCCCTTCCCTGCTTGCGTTCTGTCTCTCTTTCAAAAATAAATAAACCTTTAAAAAATTTTTTTTAATAAAAGAGCACCTCTCTTATGTACTAGCCATGTGACCTGGTGCTTAGTTTTTCTGAGCCCCAGTTTTCTTGTAGGTAAGATGGGATAACCACACTGACCTGGTGGGCTTGCTGTGTGGATTAAATGAATGTATGTAAAGGATCAGCCCAGTGCAGCACGAGAGAGGTGCTCGGTGAATCTGTGTTCCCGCACGGCCATGTCTGGAAACCACGTGAGCCACACACGTTGAGCCTGGCTCCTCAGGACCCTGGAAGCCTGTGTTCCTTGCCAAGCAGATGGTGACTGCAGTGCCCGTGGGAAAGGAGAGCCCTGCCCCACCTGGCAAATGCCCAACAACTTCTGGTTGCACGCATCTTGTGGCATCCCCCACCCGCTCTCTGGTCTTCTCTACCTGAGAGTGAGCTAGGGTTCTCCTTCCTGCTCCAGAGACATTTGTAGAGCTCTTCAAGCTACACGTCACGTGTTTACTAAAGTCTCCCAAGTGCCTGCTGGGAACAGGGCCCTGTATGGGCAGTTCCAGGGGGCCAGAAGAACCACCAAGAGTGGGGACAGGGAGGTGGGGTGTCCCACAGCCGGCCCAGAGCAGAGCAGGAAGTGGCCAGACGAGAATTGCAGGCACTGTTTCCATGGCATCCCAGCTAAATTCATTCTCAAGCATTAAAGTGTATTTTTTTCCCCGACTATCATTACAGAACAGTTGGAAAATACAGAGAAATATAAAACACAAAATAAAAAATGCTGACAGTCCTGATCCACACATAACTGATGTTACGATTTTGGTGTGGAGGCACCTGGGTGGCTCAGTCAGGTAAGCGTCCAACTGTTGGTTTGGGCTCAAGTCATGATCTCACAGTTCATGGGATTGAGCCCCTCATCTGGCTCCTCACTGACAGCATAGAGCCTGCTTTGAATTCTTTCTCCCTCTCTCTCTCTCTCTGCCCCTCCCAGACTTGTGTGCGAGCACATGCACACTCTCTCTCCCAAAATAATAAAAAAACAGATTCTGGTGTGTTTTGGGGATGAAAAAGTATAGTATAGGAATATACTCAATAACACTATAATAATGTATGGTGACAGATGGTAACTACACTTACCGTGAGCACTGCATAATGTATAGAACTATTAAATCACTATGTTGTACACCTGAAATTAACATAACATCGTAGGTCAACTATATGTCAATAATAAAAAAAAGAATCTGCTGTGTTTTCTACTAGAGTTTTCTTTGCATTTTCACCTGTCATAATTATATATAGTTGTATACTCTGCTTTTTTCATTCTCCATAACAACATAAACACTTTCCCAGGTTTTTACAACCTAGCCAGTTAAATCCTGCCCTGTTGATTTCAGCCCATCATTCTAACAAACCCTTTACTTTGTGTTGGGATTTAGCTGCCACTCCCCAGGATACAATGGCATTGGGTGCCAGCCTAGAGGGAAAGGGGGAGCGACGGGGAGGTGAGGAAGAGAGGTGGAAGACAAGGAGGAGAGAAAAGAGAAGAAGGAGACAAAAACAATTCTCTCTGCTCCTCTCTCAGGCTAAATCTGTTTCTTAGTATTGAAAAACTGCAGGGCCGTCCCCTGACCCCCAGAGTCACCTGAGCTCACCTGACGTACTTCTGGATCTGCCCTCTGCTTATTCCATACACCCAACCCTAAAAAGACGGGAACTCACTTCCTGGTAGGAAAAAAAGCCTTCTTCCCTGATGTCCAGCCCTGCAGACCCTGGGCAACAAAGACCCTGTTCCAGCCATCCCACCTACACTTGAGTCCTCTGCTCGCTAGCTGCATGACGTGGTTTCCAGGCCTCTGTAGTCCAGCCACTTTCTTCTGATCTAGAACATACCCCAGCATGTCAAAGAGGCCTCGGAGCTCCAGGTGGGTCTGGCTGAGTATGGAGTGGAGTAGGGCAATCACCTTCTATATTCCAGCCCCTATGCCTCTGTTAGTGCACCCTATGTTTACATTTGTTTATTTGGTAGTCTTTGCCTTGGCTCATGGACAGCTTGTGGTCAATTCAAACTCTGAGCTCCTTTTTGCATCATTGTTCTACATTCTGTGCTTTGGACAATCATTTGAAGAAAACTAATGTAAGACTTCATATTTTGCCTTCTTTATATATTTGCATTGTGAATTTAAGCTGTCTCTTGGCTTCTTGTTGTAGGTGAGTTTGATACGTGTATGCTGTGTTTATGCAACTTATTGATAAGATGATAACCTGAACCAGGCCCAAGATGGAAATATCCTTCCCACAGGCCCTGGTCCATAACCAGAGCCTCTGTATGAGTTTGATCAGTATCCTAAAAACTTGTGAAGAAATATCACCTTCTCTACAAATCCAGTCACGCATAGGTATACACCCAAAAGAATTGAAAATAAGTACTAAAAAAGAAAGAAATATTTACAGCTGAATGCTCATAGCAGTACCATTCACAATAGCCAAAAGGTGAAAACAACTCAAATGTCCATCAGTGGATGAATGGATAAACAGAATGTGGTATATACACACAATGGAATATTACTCAGCTGTAAAAAGGAGTGAAGTTCTGACACATGCTACAACACAGATGAACCTTGAAAACATTATTCTACATGAAATGAGCCAGGCACAAAAGGTCACATAGTATAGATTCCATTTATATGAAATAACCAGAACAGATATAGGGGGTGAGTAGAGAGGGGAATGGGGTAATGACAACATTTTGGAACTAGATGGGGAGGGTGGTTGCCTAACACTGTGAATGTATAAATGTCATTGAATTGTGCACTTTATTTATTTACTTATTTATTTATTAGTGTTTATTTATTTTTGAGAGACAGAAAGAGACAGAGTGTGAGCGGGGGAGGGGCAGAGAGACAGGGATACACAGAATCTGAAGCAGGATCCAGGCTCTGAGCTGTCAGCACAGAGCCTGATCTGGGGCTCCAACTCACTAGCTGTGAGAGCATGACCTGAGCCAAAGTCGGCAGCCCAACCGACTGAGCCACCCAGGCCCCCCTGAATTGTGCACTTTAAAATGGTTTAAGGGTAGGGGTGCCTGGGTGGCTCAGTCGGTTAGGCGTCCGACTCTGGCTCAGGTCCATGATCTCGTGGTCCGTGAGTTCGAGCCCCACCTCAGGCTCTGTGCTGACAGCTCAGAGCCTGGAGCCTGTTTGGGATTCTGTGTCTCCCTCTCTCTCTCTGACTCTCCCCCGTTCATGCTCTGTCTCTATCTCAAAAATAAATAAACGTTAAAAAATAAAAAAATAAAAATAAATAAATACAATAAAATGGTTTAGGGGCGCCTGGTGGCTTACTTGGTTAAGCATCCAACTCTTGATTTCAGATCAGGTCACCATCTCATGGTTGTGAGAGCAAGCCCTGGTCGGTCTCCACACTGAGCGTGGAGCCTGCCTGGAATTCTCTCTCTCTCCCTCTCTCTCTGTCTCTGCCCCGCTCTCTTGCACATACGCTCTCTCTCTAAATAAGTAGGTATTTTTAAATCGTTAATAAAATAAAATGATTAATTTTATGTTAAGTGAATTTCACCTCCATTTAAAAAAATGCATCTACTTTAGAAAAAGATACCCAACGCATTCTCAGACAGTCTTGTGCTAGATACTGGGGAGACACATATGAATGAGACTTGCTCCCTGCTAGAGCTGGTAGAGCCCAAAGTCTTTGACACTGAGAGGGGGCTACCCTCTGAAATTTACCTTCCACACTGCAGATTCTCTCATTCATTGCTATTAGCACCACCATCCAGATTTCCAAGGGTGCTGCCATCTTAGTGATCTGGGTTGGCACGACACAGAATGCATCCTCTGAGTAATTTTGTAGCAGAGAAACCTGACGGACATAACCTTAGCCCTGTGATCAAGGTTAGTGACCACAGTGATAGGTCATGTTGGTAATATATACCCTTGATCTGATGTGATGAGACTGACACTTTACCTGGGCGATCTTACTCCTAAGAACTTTTAACTCCAGTTTAATCATGAGAAGATCATCAGAAAAACTCAAATGGACAGTCTACAAGATACCTGGTCAATGCTCCTCAAAACTGTCAAGGACATTAGGGGTGCATGGGTGGCTCAGGCAGTTAAGCATCCGACTCTTGATTTCAGCTCGGGTCAGGATCTCATGGTTTCATGGGTTTAAGCCCCGCGTCGGACTCTGCACTGGCAGCAAAGAGCCTGCATGCTTGGGATTCTTTCTCCCTTTCTCTCTCTCTCTCTCTGCCCCTCCCCTACTTGTGCTGTCTCTGTCTCTCTCAAAATAAATAAATAAATGAAACTGGAAAAAAAATGTGAAGGACATTAAAAATAAAATTAGCCCAAGTAACTGTCCCAGACCAGAAAGAGTGCAGACAGGCATGATTATGTAGTGTCCTGGGACATAAAAGGACATTAGGTAGGGGCACCTGGGTGGCTCAGTCAGTCAAGCATCTGACTTCGGCTCAGGTCAGTCTGTGAGTTCAAGCCCTGCTTTGGTCTCTGTGCTGACAGCTCAGAGCCTGGAGCCTGCTTCGGATTCTGTGTCTCCCTCTCTCTCTCTGCCCCTTCCCTACTTGCACTCTGTCTCTCTCTCAAAAATAAATAAACATTAAAAAAAAGTTTTTAAAGGACATTAGGTAAAAGCTATGGAAATCCAAATAAAATACAGACTTTAGTTAGTTAATAATAATGTATCAATATTGGTTCGCTAGTTGCAACGAATAGAGATGGTCCCCAACTTATGATGGTTCGATTTAAGATTTTTCGACTTGAGGATGGTGAGAAAGTGACATGTATTCAATAGTAACCGTACTTCAGATTTTGAGGTTTGATCTTCTCCTGGCTCTCTTGTGATGATGGGCGTGGTGGCCAGCTGTAGCTCCCAGTCAGCCAGGTGATCCCGGGAGTAAGCAACTGATAGGCTTACAGCCATTCTGTACCTACACAAGCTCTCTGCTTGTCATTTCCAGTACAGTATTCAGTAAATTCCATGAGACATTTCACACTTTACTGTTACAAAATAGTCTTTGTGTTAGGTGATTTTGCCCAACCGTAGGCTAATGTAAGTGTTCTGAGCGGGTCTGAGGTAGGCTAAACTAAGCTATGATGTTCAGTTAGGTTGGGTATATTAAATACATTTTCAATTTAACGATGGATTTCTTGGGACGTAACCCCATTGTAAGCAGAGAAAGATCTGTATGTTACAATAGAGGAAGCGATTAAGATCCTTACAAGGACCGGAACAAGGCTGTTCAGATGGAGGCGACAATGGGGAAAGGAACAGAGTGGAGCATGACCTACTAACAGTTTGTGGGTATCACTACTAAACAGTTGTAGCAGGTGTCACGTGTTCTCCAGGTGCTAATTGACCCAGGGAGAAAAATAAGCTCTTGCCTGATTATGAACCTGCTTTCCAAGGCCTCGACTGTGTCTTCCTGACTTGGGAGCATGCTTGTAGACACCAACACCTTTAAAACTCCAGGCTAAGAGAGCCACGGTCTCTCTCTTCAATAGCCTAGGACCCTACAGAAGTTCTGCTTTCCAGGCCCTGGACACATCTCCTCCAGGGGACTTACACCAGGAAGAACTTTAGATGAGACATCTCACTATCTTTCCATGGGGTGTAGCCTTGAGGCCTGATGGTTATGTTCTAAGTCAACAGTAGACCAATATCTTAATCCAACATAATATTCACAGATACTCCTGCCCATTAACCAGGTGTCATTTTCTTCTCTACGGAGCAAACAAACCTTCATTTGGTACATGAAGATATCATGGATGACTTAAACCAAGGCCTTTCTCAAATATAAATGCAGGACAGGGAAGTATAGAGGTGAAGAGGAATGGTTTGGAATACATAACCCTAGATTCAAATCCTGATTCCATCACTTATGAATTAATTTACTTAAACTCTATGACCCCAGTTTCTACAACTGTAAAGTAAGGATAATAATAGTGCTATTTTAGGGGTGCCTGGGTGACTCAGTTGGTTAAGCATCCAACTCTTGATTTCAGCTCAGGTCATGATCTCATGATTCATGGGTCCCAGCCCTGCGCTGGGCTCTGTGCCGACAGCGTGGAGCCTGAATAGGATTCTCTCTATCCCTTTCTCTCTGCCCTTCACCATGCCCCCCCCTCTCTCTCTCAAAATAAATAAATAAACATTAAAAAAGTAATGTCTATTTTATAAGATTGTTGGAGAATGAGATGAGATAATTCACGTAATGTGCTTAACATAGTACCTAGCATAAGGTCTCAGGCTCCTGACACAGTTCTTGGATAAAGCTGATGAAAAGTCCACACGTTCCAGGGAATTTGCACCTAACACCAAGGAGGCCACAAGTCCATTAGTGATACAGAAGCCAGGGGGCTGGCTGGACCCTGGAGCCAGTAGGAAGGAATAGCAAAGGATTTATCCACAACCAAACTTGACTCTGAGGGTCCCTGTTGAGGAGACTGTTCCAGAGTGACTCTCAAGGTCTTGTGCATGTCTATACCCAATAGTATTTTATATTCTCCAAGTTCATGATCAGATGAAGCATCATTAAAACTGTCCCATGTCCATCCCAGTGAGGGCTTGCCTGGCGTCAGGCATACACCTAGAGAGGCTAGGGAAGTCTAAGAGTTCCAAAACGTGGGTTGATGTGGCCTGAGCTCCCAGAGCATGCCTGGTGTGTGAGACATTAGCCCTTTAGTTGAAGGACTGTGAGGAGACCCAGGCAGTATACTCAGGGGCACCCACAATGATGGGACAGCCAGAAGTCTCAGGGCATATCAGCCCCCAATTTTACCCTGGTGCCCAGCACTGTGCCTGGCACATAGTAGGTGCTTATAGTAGGCCTGGATTATGGCCATTGAATACCTTGAGGGGGACAGAAGGGCTTCAAGGGTGATGTGTGGAAGGACGTGGGAGCCCAAGACTCAGAGGAGGAAAGCTGTGTGTTTACACAGGGCCCCGCTATCCCAGGAGTGCTGGGGAGCCACATGACTCAGGGTAGGGCAGGGCTGCAGGCTGCAGGACGGGTGCGGCACCCGAGGAAAGGGCAAACGAACCTCAGGAAGAGCTCATCCCTGACTTCAGTCCTTCCATAGTTTACTGCCTCTGGGCAAAGGCCTCTGCAGAAGCACAGACAAGCAATAACTTTGTCAGCATTTGCATCAGAAGAGTAGCAAAGATCAAAATGGGATAAAGTGCCCAAAATAAGTAACATCTCGGAGATGACTTAAAAAATAAGGGCAGCTCAGTGTAACTGGGTTAAAATCCCAGTTTAGCCTAACCTCCTAAACTCCTAGCACCTCAACTCCCTGATCCTTAGTACCTTTAATCCGGGTGCAGGAGATGGTGTCTGTGGTGGGCCTGGCTCACCTAGTCTGGAGCTTGGTGATGCTCAGGTAGACATCACCTATCACTGTCCCAGACCAAGGCAGTGAAGGGGCCTGGGCAAAACAGATGCTAAAAGCCACAGGGGCCTCCGTGTAGGGTCAGAAAGCCAGTCACCTTTCCTGATACTGTTGAGTGACTGTGCTCACCTACTGAAATTGCTTCAGCAACATCCAGGGCCCAACGGGAGATAACAGTGCTGTGTGACAGTCCTCCCAGCCAGCCCTCAGCTTTCTAGCAATCCACATCCTGTGCGGCTTCTCGGCCCAGTCCTGGAAGGTATGGGAGAAGAGGAAGGCCCTGCTTCTGCCTTCTGGAAATGCAGAATCTCGTAGGACCAGCCACGCTCTGAGCCACGGCACACGGTGTCAGGCCTTCCCCGGTCACAGGTCCACAGCACGAGCCGGAGCTTCTCGGTTCAACCTATTTGCGTGGTGACCTCTCAGCCTCACTAGTACTCATCTTCCTCCTTGCCAGCCGCAGCCCTCTCCCTGCGCATTCGCTGCTCACACCAGCCCTTCGCTGTGCTCCCCCCTCCATCTGGAAGGCCCTTCTTCCAACTGCAATGGCGAAGGTTCCTGGGAAGCACTCCCTCTCATTTCTTCCACTAATACTGATTGAAGCCTGCTCTCGGGTAGGGCCTCAGTGAAGCAGAACGCGGGCCCCACCTGCGTGAAGCCTCATCGGTTCCTGTAAAAGGGCAATAATCTCTCCGTTCTGTCATTGTTGGTGTCTCTGTCCCCACAGGACTGTGAGCTGCATGGAGGCAGGGGCTGTCTCTGTCCCTCTGGATGCAGTGGAGACAGTCCTGATGCTAAAGAATGGCCAAGGGAGGGTTCCTGGGGTGGGTAGAGTTTGTATAGGAGGAAAGGAGGCAGGAATAGAGCAAGGGTGTGGAGGCAGGCATGAGTCTGGCTGTGCAGGAGACAGTGGGAAGACCTGCCTGCCTTACTGGGGGTGGGGAGTGAGGTGAACTGGTGTGCAGGGCAGAAGGAGTTCGGGTGCTGCCTCCTGGGGACTTGGGGCCTCTCTCCACAGTTTTTAATGCCCACAACTCCTGGTTCTCCCTCCCTCACCCCCCCTCCCTTCCAACAAGGCACCCAGAAGTCCATGGATAAGGGACTCCAGGAGCAACAAGGTAGGTGGCCAGAACTCTGGTCATCTGAGCATCTAGGACCTTCCTCTGTTCAAGTCCTGGTTCCAATGATCTTTTCCACCTGGAGTTGCCATATAAAATAGAAGACACCCACTTAAATTTGAATATCAGAAAAACAATGAATAATTCTTTCACATAAATAATATTTGAGACACGCTTATCCTAAAAAATTATTCATTGCTTTTCTGAAATTCAAAATTTTATTTGCTAAACCTGGCAACCTTTTGCCAACCCCCTATTTCAAAATCTCCCACTCACCTTACAATGAGGTTCCAGGAAACCATCACAGAGGTCTTGGATCTCTTGCAATATACTCAACAAAACAGGAATTTAAAGTTGTAAAGAACATGGAAGATTTTTTTTTTAAGTTTACCTATTTATTTAGAGAGAGAGAGAATGAATCCTAAGCAGGCTCCACACTGTCAGCACAGAGCCCAAAGTGGGGCTCGAACCCATGAACTATGAGATCATGACCTGAGCCAAAACCAAGAGTCAGATATGTAGCCAACTGAGCCACTCAAGCACCCCAGAACATGGAAGATGATTTAGCTCCATTCTTCCCCCTTTATGTGGACTAGGAGACTGAAGCCCAGAGGGGACAGGCACTGACAAACCCTTGGGCCCCTCACACCCCCTTGGCTAGAACCTGGGTCTCCTGGAGAGAAGAAGGACCCCGGAGGCCAGGCCCTTTCCAGGTAAGGCAAGGTGGGAGTCCCCCACCCCCACCCCCAGGCAGTTTCCCGGATCCTGACACCCCATGAGTCACCTCCACCTGTCAAGACAGATCTGGAGTGGTGCCAAGGCCCTGGGGCACAGCTGGGTTCTGTGCCTAGAGGAGTCAAGTTGGGAGGAAAAGGGGGTCTCATGGGAAGTCTGTGTAGGAGTGGGTGGGTGGGGCTGGACTTTGTGGGAGAGGCTGGTCTTCCAGAAAGCTTACCTCTTCAGGCCCTTCTAATAGCCAGGCCAACAGGGGCTCTCGGAGATGACTCAGCTCAACTCCCAGGGAGGTGGGAAGTGGGGGCAGAGTCTTGACCAAAATCACCCAGCCAGCTGGGTCAACAATCAGGTTCTTTTTCTCAAATGAATACTCCATGCTCCCTGCTGAATCTGCCCCTCCCCACCCTGTTCTGTGTTTCTTCATCCCACTTTGCCCTTCTTGACATTGTAATATGTATTCATTTGTTCATTGTCTGTCTGTAGTTAAAACATAAATCCTCCTTAATGTCTCAAGATCCCAGTGCCTGGCACTGAGTAGGTGCTGATTAAGCATTTGTTACCCCTGTTAGATCTCACCTCGTGTGGGGCTCGTTCCATGATGCCATAGTTCTCCCATCCTCAGACATGCATTGCAGGTTCTGCCAGGAACATGGCTCTATGCTGGGCTGTGCGTCTCCAGGTCTGGGTCTGTGGCTCCCTCCCCCTCCTTGCAGCCCATGCTTGGTCCTGGGACTGAGAAAGTAATAGCACAGGGCTGGGATGCACTGACAGCGGGTTTGGGGGTGCTGCTTGGTAAGGAGCTGGGCTCTCATCTGTCTGTCCCCGCATACCCTTCCTTTTTAAAAAACTTTTTTTAGCATTTATTTATTTTTTTATTTTATTTTTTTTTTTTTTAAATTTTTTTTTTTTTCAATGTTTATTTTTTGGGACAGAGAGAGACAGAGCATGAACGGGGGAGGGGCAGAGAGAGAGGGAGACACAGAATCGGAAACAGGCTCCAGGCTCTGAGCCATCAGCCCAGAGCCCGACGCGGGGCTCGAACTCCCGGACCGCGAGATCGTGACCTGGCTGAAGTCGGACGCTTAACCGACTGCGCCACCCAGGCGCCCCTTATTTATTTTTTGAGAGAGAAAAACAGCACACAGCAGGGGAGGGGCAGAGAGAGAGGGGGGACACAGAATCCAAAGCAGGCTCCAGGCTCTGAACTGTCAGCACGGAGCCTGACGCGAAACTCGAACTCATGAGCTGTGAGATCATGACCTGAGCTGAAGTTGGATGCTTAACCAACTAAGCCACCCAGGCGCTCCACCCAGCACACCCTTCTAGAGCAGACAAGCCCAAAACACCTGGGCATGGCCAGGAAGCTCAATCCCAGAGTCCCACCAGTGGACCATTACCAGTCAGTGTGGCCCAGAGGACAGCCCTGAGCCAGGAGCTGCTGACCTGTTTGCCTCACTTGGGATACCCAGCTCATCCCCACCGCTCACTAGGTCTCATTCTGCCTGTATCTATAATGGCAGTTTCAGGCTGGCTGATCTGTAAGCCTTGCCTACCCTGGGGAGTTCCTTATCCTTACCCTTATCCAAGTCCCTTATCCTTGCCTACTCCTACCCTACCCTGTGGGAGTCCCTTATCCTTAGGCCCCAGACCCTCCTCTCCATCCTGGTCAGATCCTTTGCTGAGGATCTGTCCTTCCCTGGGATCCACATCCAAGTCCTGTCTGTCCTAAAGACCATAGGTGGTTGGGGCTCCTAGGACTATCCTGGGGCCACTTGGGACACTCCCAAGTCATTCAGAGTCTGTTACTCAGAGACAGTGGGAAGACCTGTCTCTGCAGGAGACAGTGGATCTGTCCAGACTTGCCCTGCCCCAAGTCATCTGACCAGTCTAAATATTGCCATTTCTAGTCAGACCACCTCTCTGAGGTGTCCAAAGGAGAGCTCTGCATCTTTCCCCAGACCTACTTCCCTCCGAAGCTCAGCAAGGACACCTCCAGCCAGCTGGTCACTGGGGCCAAGAACTCCGAGAATCACGGAGCCTGCTCTCCCTCCCTCCTTGCCCTCATCCAAGCCATCACTCAGTCCTGGCTATCCCTCTGTAGGTGCTGATTAAGCATTTGTTGCCCCTGTTAGATCTCACCTCTAGGTCTGGGGACCTAGGTCTGGGGAAAGTAGGTCTGGGGAAAGATGCAGAGCTCTCCAGTCCCTCTGGGGACTGTCCACTTCTCGACTTCTTCAGCCTCATCTATCTATGTTCATACTTCATCTTCTCTCACCTGGCCTTGAAATCTCCTCAACTCTACTCCCTCTGCCTTCAATCCACACCCCATGCAGCAGCCAGGGAGGAAATACTACTGACAGCAAATCCAACCTCATCACTCTCCTGCTCAAAACCCTCCCATGGCTTCCCACTGCCCTCAGCATAAAGTCTGCTCCTTGGGCTGGCATTCAAGCCTCTTCATGATCTGTCCGTCTCACCAGCTCGTCTCACACTGCTGTTCCATTGACTACTGAGCATTCAGCTCCCAGCTTTGGCTCAAGACTTTCCTTCCACCTGGAAGGATTCCCTCCTTCCTAAATCCTAAGATTCCTCCACCTTCAATCATCTGGGGAGTCCACAGTGGGTATCAACTTGGTATTCAGGGAGGGTAGATAAATAAGGCTTTTCTCAGGGTGCTTGTGTGTGTGTTTAGAGTCAGTCAACGTTTATCTATTTATTCATGTACACATAGCCTTGTTTCAGAAAGGATTTGAGGTGGGCCATTAAATATTTATTGAGTGCCAGCCCCATGCAGCAAAGTCCCACATGCACAGGGAATCATCCATGCTCCCACTCATAGACCCGATCAGGGAACCACAAGGACCAAAGCACGGGGCTCCAGGGGGAGAGATTTCAGGAAGAAATGGAGAGCTAGGGAGGTGGGAGAGTGGTTGGAATGAGCAAACAGTGGGAAGGGCATGAAAGGAGGCAGGAACAGAGGGAACAGAAGGAACAAAGCCTGCAGGTAGGGGAAGGGAGGAGAACCACAGCTTCCCTCTGTGACCCCTGCTTGCATTTCCTTTCCCTCTTGCTGAGGTCAGCTTCAAGACCTATTTCCCCTTCCTCTTGCAACACAACTGGGTGAGGGACAGAGTGGGGATGGAGGCAGTGGGGGTGAAGACTGTGGGAGCCACTGAGGCTCCAGTTCCACATGGGAAGGAGCCTGCGCCCAGCCAGCTGACAGCCCTGTGGGCACAGCACACTCCTGAGTCCCCTGTGCTCTTCCCATCCTCCATTCATCTCCTCTGTCCCGACCAGTCTGTGAAGATGTATCACCACATCCATGGCAGCAGGGAGGAAACCAAGGACCAGAATGTTGGTAGCGGAGCAAGGACTCTAACCCTTTGTTATCAGAAGCTAAGACCCTTCCTATACCAACTATTCCAGGTGCCATCTGCTCCTGGATCCTAGACAGCTGGGCATGGCAAGGGGGCTTAAGAAGTATGTGTTGGGTTGGCACCAGAGAGGGACCCTGAGAAGGGTCCCTTCTCCGCACTCTCTAGGCAGGGAGGTACCAAGGCCCAGGACTGACCTTCACGGGCTTTTCTAGATACTGGGCCCATCTACATCTCCCCCCAGCCCTGGGGCACAGGGCACAGAGCCCAGCTGTGCACCAGGAGTCCTGGGCTTCAGCCCCAGCTTTGCCATCACTTGCTGTGTGACTCAGGTCCAGGCCTCGGTCCCTTGACCTTTCCCTTCTGCAGGCAAGGGGCTGAGCTACAGGGTTTCCAAGTCCCGAGTTCCCTGATCTCTGTGACTTCTGGCTGCCACAGGATTTGGTTTGTCTGTCTGGACGGGGTTGTCCAACTGAGAGCGGGACCAGTTCCTCTCCCATCCTGCCTGTCAGTACTGAGTAGGGCTCTCCAGGCAGTAGGGATGGTGCCCAGGGGGTAAGGTATCTAATTTTATCTGTCATAGTCAAAGCTGGGGCTGGCCTGGCCCACTCCCCGACGGACCCCAACTGACCCCAAGGCTGAGCAGGGAACTGACTCAGGTTGAATTGAGGCAGCTGTCAAGACAGCCCTAAAATTAGCCCCAACAGGGACAGGGAGGGGCACTGGCCCAGGCCTCAGGCTCCAACAGCCCCGAGAGACCCAGCCCTCACCTCACTCAAGGAGGGAGAGGTCAGCCAGAGTTCTGGCAGTGACCCTACCATGATGCTGGGTGGGGAGAGTCACAAACAAGTGTGGACACATTTCAGGAGGGGGACTGAAGAGCAGGCATCCTCTGCCAGTTGCTTGGGCCCTGATGCAGTTCCCAGCCCCCAGCCTGTCAGAGCCCTGGGAAGGACCAGGGAGGGACCTTGCTATTTATATTCTTCTAGAACAGGGTTGGGGGGGGGTGCCAACCTATCCTCCCAAGGCCGAGTTGAATAACCTCACACATTAGCACCAGCTCCCAAACACAGAGGAGGAGCCAGGAGGTATATCAGCCTGCTGATAGGGCATAGGTTGGAAGCACCAGAGACAGGCCCAATGCCAGCCTCCTCTGGCTCAGGGATAATTGCCCACTTCCCTACTCCCCACCCAGGTCCCCTGAGGATCTTATTAAAATGCAGATTCTGATTCAGAAGGTCTGGGGTGGGGTATGAGATTCTTCAAGATTCTAATGAGGTCCCAGCCTAGTCTGCAGACCATACTTTGATCACGAATCTTCCCAGCCAGACTGACTGGACCCCAAGGCCAGGTTTCCCGTCTTCTGTTCCCCAGGTATTCCTTACCTTCACCCCAGTAGTCTGGCACAGGCACATAGGCACATGATACATACAGCAGGTGGCTGTTTTTTTCACTGCGGGTTCCTGCACAAGCGTGTAGGTGTGCATGGCAATCCTTGTGCCTCGGTATATACTGCACATGGCTGGTTACATGTGTAGAGAGTGTACAAAGATGCGTGTATATAATAATAATGAAAAGCAGCTAAAATTTTAAAAACAGCTGACCTTTATCGAACACTATGCCTAGGTAAGGTACTACCAACGCTACATACAATATCTTATTTAATTCTTACAACAATTTTGATGAGATGAGAACATCAAGGCTCACAGAGGTTAAGTGACTTGCTCAAGGTCACATAGCTGACAAGCAGCAGTCAGGGTTGCCAGTCAGGACGGGGCTTTACACACGCTCACGTGCCTATCAGCGCACTCACCTTGAGTTTGGGAGCATGTGTGCAATTGGTGGGCAGGGGTGTGTGCAGAAGTAAAGCGGCAGCAAGGATGAGTAGGTGAGGTAGGAGTCGTGCACAATTTGGACCATGTGCAAAAAGCAGGTGGGGAGAAGGAAGGAAACACAGGTGTGAGTCAGACCAGCCTGGGTTTGAGTCTTTATGTTGCCGCTGCCACCGCCAGGTTAAGCTTCGACTTCCTCCTCTGTGAAGTGAGTATATAATAATCACTTTATGAGGCTGCTACTCTGAGAAAGAAATGTGATAACAAATACAAAGTGGCAAGCCAAAGGAAAGCTGACACACAGTAGGTGCTTGGGATATATGAGCTGGCCCTTCCTTCCCCTCGTGGCTGGAATGCTTGGCCATTTGGGGAGCGACTTCTGAACTGGCTGGTTGCAGCCAGCTTACTGGATTAAGAGGAGGCATCCCGGGGAAGGCCAAGGACAAGGGGGGGGGGGGGGGCGGGCAAGGCCAATAGGGCTGTGTTGGGCATGCAGCTGAGAGACCACCCCAGGGAGATATGAACATGCAGAGTTCAGAGCCTGGCCAACTGCCCCCCATGTTGGCAGAGACAGGAGAGGCTGTGAGGCCGGAGAGCCCCCAACTCAGGAGAAGCCCTTTCACAGGAAAACAAACACCTTGTCCCTTGACTCAGCCCTCAGCTATGTCAGACACAGACCATGCCCTCTGGGGGCCAAACATCCTCTGGGCTGGGTCAGAGGGCCTTTGGAAGTCCCTGGTGACTCATTTTCCCTTCCTCCACCCATGACCCTAACGTTGCTCCTGGAGCTGGGGTGTCTCAGCAAGTTTGTGGTTCAAGTCACTCGTGGGATAATGAGCTGCCTCCTGTAGGACTGTAAAAAGTGGGAAGCTGGGAGACATTAGTCTCTCCTGGGGCCCAGAGTGGAGGGGCACTCATATGGATCCTCTGGACCTCCCAGAAGCAGGTGCCGGGGAATGGAGCCCAAGGACACATTGCTTCTGAGAACTGGCTAAAAGTGGCTCCAGATGGCTCACTGCATTCACCTCCTTCGTCCTCCATGTGAGGATCCCAAGGCCAAGAGATGGCCATCACCAGGCCAGGGTCACCAGGAGAAGGGACACAAAGCTCATTCCAGCCACCCACCCACGATGCTGAGGGCAGGGATTCCAGAGAGGCTGTGGAAGACTCTGGCGCCCCCATGTGGTGTGAGGGAAGAAAGACAGGGCTTGGCCGAGATTGGAAAAACCGGCTCCTTGGGTGGAGTGACTGCCCTTGTGGAGGTGCTCTTCCTGGGTGATGGGGTGAGAGCTGCCTCCAGTTACACAACCCCTGCCCCTGCTGGTCACTCCAATCTAATATCTACCTCCTCCACCAGACTAGGAGCCCTCCAAGAGTGGGGTGGTGTCTGATTCATCCAATCCCTAGGGTATGCTGGGAGGGCATTGTGAGGAAGTGGTTTGGACTGAATTGAATTCAGTATAAATGGAAGGAAACTGTGGAATGTGAGCAAAGATTTATACACAAGAATGTTCATCAAATCCATGTCTGTAAAAGCAACACTGTGTTGACAGTTGTTGAAGTGGGTGATGGGTCCCGGGGTTTATTATACTATTCAATTCATTTTTGTGCAAGTTTGAAGTGTTGTGAAACAAAGGGGTTAATAGAAAACTTAAAGGTCCAACAATAGGAATCTAAATAAATTATGATGCGGCTGTGCAAAGGAATAATGTCTGAAGACGTTAAAGATGCTGCATGGAGTTATTTTGTTTTTAATTGTAACAGATTTATTGATACATAAGTCATGTAACATAAAATTTACCCACTTGAAGTGTACAATTCAATGGTTTTTAGTACATTCAAAAGTTTTGCAACTATCACCATAATCAGTTTTGGAAAATTTTTATCGCCCCACAGTAAATTCCTATACCCGTTAGCAGTCACTGCTCGTGTGCTGACAACCCCCGACCCAACCCACAGATACACTTTCTGACTCTAAAGATTTGCCTTTCTGGACAGTTCATGAAAATGGGATAATATAGTATGTGGTCATCTGTGTCTGACTTTTTACACATCGTATAATGTTTTCAAGATTTATCCATGGGGCACCTGGGTGGCTCGGTCGGTTAAGCTTCAGACTCTTGATTTCAGCACAGGTCATGATCTCACGGTACATGAAGTGGGCTCTGTGTGGACAGTGCCAAGCTGGCTTGGGGTTCTCGCTCTCTCTCTTTCTCTGCCCCTCCCCTGCTTGTGGTCTCTCTTTCTCTCTCAAAATAGATGGATAAATATTTTTTTTAAAGACAAGCTGCTATTTAAATTTTTTAATGTTTGTTTATTTTTGAGAGAGAGACAGAATGAGAGCGAGGGAGGGGCAGAGAGAGAAAGAGACACAGAATCCGAAGCAGGCTCCAGGCTCCAAGCTGTCAGCACAGAGCCCGACACGGGGCTCAAACTCACAAACCATGAGATCGTGACCTGAGCTGAAGTTGGCGGCTTAATCAACTGAGCCACCCAGGTGCCCCGACAAGCTGCTATTTGAGGGGGGGAAGAAAGGTTTTTCCATGTTGTAGCATTTATCAGTACTTCATTCCTTTTAATGGCTGAATACTATTCCATTGTATGGATATACCACATTTTATTTATTCACTCATTAGTTGGTAGACATTTGAGTTGTTTCCATTTTTGAGCTGTTATGAATAATCCTATTAACATTCATGTACAAATTTTTGCATGGATTTATGTTTTCATTTCTCTTGACTGTATACCTGTGAGTGAAATTGCTGGATCATCTGATAACTCTATGCTTAACTATTTGAGGAGCTATGAGACTGTTTTCTGAGGGGACTGCACCACTCCACATTCCCACGGGCGCTGTGTGAGGGTTCAGATTGCTCCACATCCTTGTGACATTTCTTATCTTTTTATATTCCAACCACCCTAATAGGTATGACCCATGTAATTTTTAATGACATGGGAAATGTCCTTGGTATAATGTTAGCTTTGTTTTTGTTTTGTTTTGTTTTGTTTCTGAAAAGCAGGCTTTGGAACTGCTTATGCAGTGTGATCTCAACCCCGTAAAATATATATGTACACAGCAATCAGACCAAAAATAATCTACCGAAATGTTAATATGGTTATCTGTGGACCATTTAGGGCGATTTTTCTTCTTCAAGTTTTGATAATGTGAGCATGTATTGATAAGAAAAAAAATATGCTATTATACAATAAGGCAAAAGAAAATCAATAAATCTTAGAGATATAATGCAAGTAAATTAAAATAAAACATTCAAAATGTACGGGGCACCTGGGTGGCTCAGTCAGTTAAGCGTCTGACTTCAGCTCAGGTCATGATCTCGTGGTCCGTGAGTTCAAGCCCCGCGTCGGGCTCTGAGCTGATGGCTCAGAGCCTGGAGCCTGCTTCCGATTCTGTGTCTCCCTCTCTCTCTCTCCCCTCCCCCACCCATGCTCTGTCTCTTTCTGTCTCAAAAATAAATAAATGTTAAAAAAATTAAAAAAAAAAGACAAAATGTATTGAATGAGGCTGATCACATGACCAGTGTACATAATCTTGGGTACCTAGAGGGAGGGTCTGAGTGGGGATGGAGAGAGGGAAGAGTCAGGCTACTGATTCCAGGGTATGAGGGTGTCCAGAAAAGGAACATCACTCTCAGTAGGAGTCAGGGAGAGCTTCGTGGAAGAGACAACCCTGAGGCTGGCTGGACTCTGAAGCAAGAAGCAGATCTAGATTCACAGAGATGGGGGGATGGGGTGCAGATGTCAGCTATGTCAGCACAGACCTGACCTCTCTGCATATAGAGCACTGAGGTGGCAGAAAGGGCTCCAGAGACAGTGGCCTGTGCAAGCCTGGCTTTCCCCTAACTTGGGGTGACTGACCTTGCCCAGTGTGCTTAGGATGAGTTTCCTAAACTGAAATGGCCATAACAACCTCCTTTAAGGGTTATTGTGAACACCGAGTGAGATAACAGTGTGGGGTAGCCTCTAGCACAGGCCTCTCCAACAACAGGTGAATGATTTGTTGCAAGGAGAGAGGGAGGGGCAAGACTGATTTTAAGGACAAGAGGATGATGAGTGATGGAGGGAGGCTTGAGGGGAGGGACCTGACGCCAGGTAAAAGCTTCTGGGATCCTGAGTCCCCTGCCTGGGGGGTGAGGTGTTGGAGGGAGGGGCACCAACCCCTTTCACAACAGAGGAGTTATCCCGGTAAAGACACAAATAGCCTCCTGGGAGGGAGGCCAAATAGCCATGGTGTCTACTTTTACCAGCTAAGTCCAAAGAGGGCAGAACGGGCTTAAGGTCACATGGGGAAATCCTGACCTCCTGGCTGAAGGCAGGGCTCTTCTGCAGGAAGTGATCCCGGGAGCGGGGGCTGCAGCGGGAATCAGGGATTTGCATCAGAGCTCTGTGCATCCTTCCCACCCACCTCTCTGGCAAGTGGCTGCAAGTGGCTTCCCCCCTGTGGTCCTGGAGTGGGAATAAAGAGAGAGGCCACTTTTATTTTCTTCTTTTACTCCTCTATTTCTTCAAGCTCTCCACACACTGTTGTGTGCTACCTTTGTCACTGTAGTCAGTGGGTTTTTTTTTTCTTTTTTTGAGAGAAAGAGAGAGAGAAGCAGAGAGAGAGAGAAAGAATCCCCAAGCAGGCTCCACACTCAGGCTCCACACTCAGCACAGAGACTGACACTGGGCACTGAACCAACTGAGCCACTGAGGTGCCCCTACTTTTTATTTATTATTATTTTAATGTTTATTATTTTGAGAGAGAGAGAGAGAGAGAGAGAGAGAGAGATGCAAGCAGGGGAAGAGCAGGGAGAGAGGGAGTCACAGGCTCTGAGCTGTCAGCACAGAGCCTGATGTGGGGCTCAAACTCACGGACCTGAGATCACGACCTGAAGTCGGAAGCTTAACCAACTGAGCCACCCAAGCCCAAGCGCCCCAACTGTTGCTACTTTTTAAAGAACATTTCCGGGGCGCCTGGGTGGCGCAGTCGGTTAAGCGTCCGACTTCAGCCAGGTCATGATCTCGCGGTCCGTGAGTTCAAGCCCCGCGTCAGGCTCTGGGCTGATGGCTCAGAGCCTGGAGCCTGCTTCCGATTCTGTGTCTCCCTCTCTCTCTGCCCCTCACCCGTTCATGCTCTGTCTCTGTCCCAAAAATAAAATAAACGTTGAAAAAAAAATTTTTTTAATAAATAAATAAAAATAAAGAACATTTCCAGGACAGTTTGCTTAGACTTTGAGAAAAGTCAATGTTACAAAATTCTGCAACTTATTGTCAAATGTTTCGGGGGGGGGGGGGGGGGGGGAAGTATCCACAAAAATCAAGCAAATGTGGCAAACTGCTAACAATTGATGCACTGTCAGCAAAGGGTATGTGGGTATTCATCATATTCCTTTTTCAACTTTTCCATATACTTGAAATTTTTAAGAAAAGATTTGGGGAAAACATGCAAAATATAAAATCATATATGCAATGTGAACCAAAACTTGGAAAGAAAGAGCACCAAACAAACAAAGATCTTTGTGACCTGGATTTAGGCAAATAGTTCATAGATACAATAACAGAAACATGATTCAGAATTGAAACATATAAATACATTTAACTTCATCAAAATTAAGAACATCTGCTCTTTGAAAAGGCACTGTTAGGAAAATGAAAAGGCAACCCATTAACTGCTAGCAACTATTGCAAATCACACACCCAAGAAAGGAGTTGTATCCAGCATGGCTATAACACACACACACACACACACACACACATACACACACAAAGCCTATTAAAAAAAAACTCTCATAACTCAGTAATAAGGAAACAAACCACCTAATAAAAAATATGCAAAAGGGGCACCCGGGTGGCTCTGTCGGTTAAGAGTCCAGCTTCAGCTCAGGTCATAATCTCGCAGTCCGTGAGTTCTAGCCACGCGTTGAGCTCTGTACTGACAGCTCGGAGCCTGGAGCCTGCTTCAGATTCTGTGTCTCCTCTCCCCCCAACCCCCACCCCACTCACGCTCTGTCTCTCTCACTCTCAAAAATGAATAAATATTTTTTTTTTAAAAATTTTAATGTGCAAAAGATTTGAACAAATACTTCACCGAGAAGGTGTACAGATGGCAAAGAAGCACACAGAAAGATGCTTAAAAGGTAAAAACTAGTAGAGTAGAAGTACAGAAACAAATATGAACCTACTACCATAGTTGGAGATGTCAACACCCTCCGACAGAAATGAACAGTTCCAGCAGGCAGAAAATCAGTAAGGACATAGTGGAACTCAAGAACACCATCGATAGGGGCGCCCAGGGGGCTCAGTCAGTTGAGCATCCAACTCTTGATTTTGGCTCCAGTCATGATCTCAGCTCCGCACTGAGCATGGAGCCTGCTTGGGATTCTCTTCTCTCTCCTGCCCCTCTCCCCAGCTTGTGCGCACACACACACTCTCTCTAAAATAAAACATTAAAAAAAAAAAATTAAAAAAAAAAAAAGGGGGCGCCTGGGTGGCGCAGTCGGTTAAGCGTCCGACTTCAGCCAGGTCACGATCTCGCGGTCTGTGAGTTCGAGCCCCGCGTCGGGCTCTGGGCTGATGGCTCAGAGCCTGGAGCCTGCTTCCGATTCTGTGTCTCCCTCTCTCTCTGCCCCTCCCCTGTTCGTGCTCTGTCTCTCTCTGTCCCAAAAATAAATAAACATTGAAAAAAAAATTAAAAATAAAATAAAATAAAATAAAACATTAAAATTAAAAAAAGGAGCACCATCAATCAACTGGATGAATGCAACAGCAGAATACACATTCTTTCCAAGCTCACATGGAACATTCACCAAGATGTCCCACCACATTGTGAACCATAAAATGTACCTTCACAAATTTAGAACAGAAGGTCCACAATGGACTTAAACTAGACATCAGAAACAGAAAAATAATTGGAAAATTCTGAAGTATGTGGAGATTAAATAACACACTTCCAGATAACACATAGGTCAAAGAAGAAATCTCAAGAGAAATTTTAAAGTATTTTTAATTAAATAAAAATGAAAATACAACTTATCAAAATTTGTGGGATTCAGCGAAAGCAGTGCTTAGAGGGAAATTTATAGCATTGAATGCATACATCAGAAAGGAAGTGAGATCTAAATCTGTAATCTAAGTTTCAGTTTAGGAAACTAGAGAAAGAAGAGCAAATTACACCCAAAGGAAGTGGCAAAAAAAGAAATTATAAGAATTAGAGCAAAAATCAATTAAAAGGTAAACAGAAAATCAATAGTGAAAAATCAATGAAACTAAAACCTGGTTTGTTGAAAAGATCAATAAAATGGTACAACTTAGCTAAGCTAACCAAGAAGAAAAGAAAAAGGAGAAAAATTACTAATATCAGAAATGAAAGGGAGGAATTCACTATAGATTCGTAAGGACTTAAAAGAATAACAAAAGATACTGTAAACAACTATGCCCACAAATTTGATAACCTAACTGAAATGGAACAATTCCTTGAAAGACACAATCTGCAGAAACTCACACAAGAACAAATAGACAATCTGAATAGGCCTATATCTATTCAAGAAATTGAATCAACAATTAATAACCTTTCCAAACAGAAAACACCAGGCCCAGATGGGTTCACTGGTGAATTCTACCAAACATTTAGGGAAAAAATTATACCAACTCTCTATAAGGTCTTTCAGAGGATAGAAGCAGAGGGAATACTTCCTAACTCATTCTGTGAGGCCAGCATTACCCTAATACCAAAATCAGACAAGAAAAGAAAATTGTAGACCAATACTTCTCATGAACATAGATGCAAGATTCTCAAACACATCATTAGTTATTAGGGAAATGCAAGTTAAAACCACAATGAGATGCCACTATACGTGTGTTAGAATGGCTAAAAAAATTTTTTTTAAGTTTACTTATTTATTTTGAGCAAGAGAGAGAGAGAGAGCACAAGTGCGGGAGGGTCAGAGAGAAAGTGAGACAAAATCCCAAGCAGGCTCCACACCATCCGCACAGAGTCCGATACTGGGCTTGAACTCACGAACGGTGCGATCATGACCTGAGCCAAGATTAAGAGTCCGATGCTTACTGGACTGTGCCACCCAGACACCCCAGAATGGCTAAAATTTTAAAAAGTGATCACACCAAGTGTTGGTGAAGATATGGAGGAACTAGAACTCTCAGACACTGTTGGTGGGAATGTAATAAGGTAAAAACCACTTTGGAAAACAGCTTAGCATTTTTTTTAATGTTTATTTATTTTTGAGAGAGAGAGAGAGAGAGAGAGAGAGAGAACAAGTGGGGGAGGGGCAGGGAGAGAGGGAAACAGAACCCGAAGCAGGCTCCAGGCTCTGAGCTGTCAGCACAGAGCCTGACATGGGGCTCAAACCTCAAGATCATGACCTGAGCTGAAGTAGGATGTTTAACTGACTGAGCCACCCAAGCATCCCCCAGTTTAGCAATTTCTTAAAAAGTAACCATATAACCGCATAACCCAGCCATTCCACTTCTAGGCATTTATTCAAGAGAAATGAAAGCATATGTCCAAATAAAGACTTGTATGCAAATATTCAAAGCAGCTTTATTTGTAATATCCTCAAACTAGAAGCAAGCCAATGTCCATCAATGGGTAAATAGAGGAACAAAGTGTGGTACCTACAAACAATGGAATACTACTCAGCAATAAAAAGGAATGAGCTGGTGGACAACTTCTGGGCGATGGTGTGAGGAGTCCTGCAGACCCTCTTTCCAGTGGAACAACCGTGTGTGTGTGTGTGTGTGTGTGTGCGCGCGCGTGTATTTCTAGAAATTGTCCTAAGACATACATCAAATGAAGGAAAGTTCACTAAGGAAAATCTACTAAATCTTGGTAAGAACAGTAAGAGTTTGTAGCATTAGAGCTGTGATTCACTCTCTCCCTGCCCGCACCACCTCAACATGCTGGAAGCTCCCCTGTAGACAGGTGAACCTAAGAACACTGGGTTCCCTCTCTTCCCAGCTCCCAGTCAAAGCTTCTGTTACCTTCCTGGGACCCGAAGGCTGAAGGCATTTCTCATCCTCTCAGCTCTGTGCTACCTGGACAATTGGAGCCATGTGCAAAATAATGCGTCTGAATGCTTCCTTCCCACCATATACTAAAGTCAATTCAAAATAGATCAAATACTGTGGCGCCTGGGTGGCTCAGTCGATTAAGCATCTGACCTCGGCTCAGGTCATGATATCACAGTTCCTGAGTTCAAGCCCAGCATCAGGCTCTGTGCTGACAGCTCAGAGCCTGGAGCCCGCTTCGTCATCTGTATCTCACCCTCTCTCTACCCCTCCCCTGCTCGCACTCTCTGTCTCTCTCTCTCTCAAAAATAAACATTTAAAAAATAATAGTAATAATAACAAAATATATCAAATAATGATATATTTGCTCGCACTCTCTGTCTCTCTCTCTCTCAAAAATAAACATTTAAAAAATAATAGTAATAATAACAAAATATATCAAATAATGAAATGGAAGAGCTAAAAGTACAATCAACAGCAACAAGAATATACAAATTGAATTTCATCACAGTGAAAAAGGTTAGTGCTTCGGAGAATACCATCAAGGAAATGAAAAGACAACCCACAGAATGGGGGGAGATATTTGCAAGTCTTGTATGGGATAAGGGACTTGGATCTAGGGTATATAAAAAAAGATTACAATTCAATAATTAAAAAAAAAAAGCAGGGGGTGCAGGTCAGGTCAGAGAGGCCAAGCTATCCTGTACCCTTTGCGTGAGCAGCTGCAGCGGCAGGTGCCAGCAGGTCCAGCCTGTTGCTTTACTTTTTTGCTGCTGCCCAAACATAGTCATTATGTCCAAAAGAAAGTCTCCAGAGAATACAGAGGGCAAGGACGGATCCAAACCAACTGAACAGGAGACCACCAGACAGTCTGCCAGATTGTCAGCGAAACCCGCTCCACCAAAAGCTGAACCTGAACCAAGAAAAACATCTGCGAACAAAGAACCTGGCACAAAGACTAACAAAGGTAGTAAAAGGAAAGAGGGAGAGCAAGAAGCTGGAAAGGAAGATACCGCACCATTTCCAAATGGTGAAACTAAAGCTGAAAAGGCGCGGAAAGCTGAACCTGTAGATCACAGGGTAGGCTGAATCGTGAAAAACTGGGAGTTGATTTTATACACCTCTTGGGACAACTTTTTTTTATATAAGAAAAAAAATGTTTTTAATGTTTATTTATTTTTGAGAGAGTGAGAAAGACAGAGCACGCGTGGGGGAGGGGCAGAGAGCGAGGGAGACACAGGATCAGAAGCAGGCTCCAGGCTCTGAGCTGTCGGCACAGAGCCCAACACAGGGCTCAAACCCACAGATGGTGAGATCGTGGCCTGAAGCCGAAGTTGTATGCTTAACGACTGAGCCACCCAGGCAGCCCTTTTTTATATAATTTTTTAATGTTTATTTATTTATTTATTTATTTTGAGAGGGAAAGAGAATATGCAAACGAGGGAGGGACAGAGAGAGAGGGAGAGAGAGAGTCCCAAGCAGGCTCCATACTCTCAGCACAGAGCCTTATGCAGGGCTTGAACCCATGGACTGTGAGACCATGACCTGAGCCAAATTCAAGTCAGATGCCTAGCCAACTGAGCCACCCACCTGCCCTTAGGACAACTTTTTAAAGCTATTTTTACCAAGTATTCTGTAAATGCTAATTTTTAGGACACTACTTTGTATAAGGATGGACATTTTATCTTTTCATAGTCCTGCTTTTTGGAAATTTCCATCATCCTCAAGTAAAATAAATATCAATTTAATATTGGAAACTGTGTGTAGAATCGATTCAGAATTTCAGGCACTGGCTTTAAAAATTGAGTCCTGTGCATACTGTGGTATTTTTACTATACATATTTGAATTTTCACAGTTTTTCTAGAGCAGTAATCGGTGGTACTTTTTAATCTAGGTTTTATTTTATATGATTTTAATGAAACATGGAGAGTTTGTGGCCATCTGCTGACTATTTGTGGTTTAAAATAAAAGGTTTTCTTGCCTGCAAAAACAAACAAGCAAGTAAATAAACAAATAACCCAATTTTTAAAATGGGCAATGGATCTAAGTACACATTTTCCTAAAGAAGATGGAAAATAAGCAAATAAATAAACAATAAACACAAGAAAAAATTCTTGGCATCCTTAGTCATCAAGGAGATGTAAATCAAAACCACAATGAGATACATCTTAACCACAAGGATGGCCATAATAAATAAGTCAGAAAATAACAGGCTGGCAAAGATATGTAGAAATGAGAATCTTAACAGATTGCTAGTTGGAATGTGAAATGGTACGATTACTTTGAAAAACAGCTTCGCACTTCTTCAAACAGTCAAATATAGAGTTGCCACACGACTTAGCAATTCCTCTCCTAGGTGTCTACCCAGGAGGAATTGAAATGTACATCTGTGCAAAAATTTGAACACAGATGTGTATAGCAGCATTATTCCTAATTGCTAAAAGGTAGAAACAACCCAAATGTCCATCAACTGATGGATGCATAAACAAAATGTGGTACATCCATACAATGTAGTATTCTTCAGCCATAAAAAGGAATGAGATACTGATACCTGCTACAACATGGATGAACCTTGAAAACTTTATGGTATATGGGAAAAGTCACAAAAGACCACACACTATACGATTCCATTTATATGAAATGCTCAGAATAGGTAAATCTGTAGAGATACAAAGATTTGTGGCTGTTTAAGGGCTGTGGGTGATAGCTAAAAGGTACAAGAGGGTTTTTTTTGAGATGATAGAAATGTTCTAAAATGCAATGTAGTGATTGTGTATCTACATATTGTATCACTATATATTGTATTATACATTGCATCATTATATATTGTGTATATCTGTGAATATTCTAAAAACCATTGAATTATATATTCTAAATGAGTTAAATGATATGTGAATTATGTATCAATGGAGATATTTTTTTTAAATACTATATATATTCAGAACTTTTTAGTTGAAAGGTAAAATACCGAAATGCCAACAGCTGGCAGCCCAGGGTGGTCAGATGACAGATTATTTTCTTTTGTAATTTTTCCTATTTTGAGGAGAAAAAAAAAACGTGAAGCACCTATTCTAGATTTCCAGAGAACAAAGGGACTAACAACCAAATGCAAGGAGTGAACATTGATTGGATCCTGGACCCCCTCCCCCCAAACAGGTATAAAATACATTTTAGGAAAATCGGGAGAAATATAAATATGGACTGGCTATTAGATGATAGCATGGAATTATTTATCCTTTTTGTAGGATTGTGATTGTGACTGTGTAGGACGTTGTTCTCAGGAGCTACATGCTCCAGGTGTTAAGTGTTATTTAGTGTCATGGTATCTACAACTCTCAAATGGTTCAGTTTTTTTTGTTTTTTGTTTGTTTGGGGTTTTTTTGTTTGTTTGTTTTTTAAGTAGGCTCCATGCCCAATGTGGGGCTTGAACTCATGACCCCGAGATTGAGAGTTCCCTGCTCAGGGTGCCTGGGTGGTTCAGTTGGTGGAGAGTCTGACTCTTGATCTTGGCTCAGATCATGAGCTCCTGGTTTGTAGAGTCGAGACCTGCATCAGGCTACATGCTGACAGTGCAGAGTCTGCTTGGGATTCTCTCTTTCCCTGTCTCTCTGCCCCTCCCCCCACAAAATAAATAAATAAACAAACAAACATTTTTTAAAAGTTAACTACATTTATTAAAAAAAAAAAAAGTTCCATGTTCTACCGACTAAGTCAGCCAGGCACCCCCAAATGGTTCAGTTTTTTTTTTAAAAGAAAAAGCAATGAAGCAATAAGGCAAATCATTAACTGTTGAATCCAGGGATGCATATGGATGCTTATTTTATACTTTTCTTTTTTCCCTTGTGGTTTACATTTTCTTTAAAAAAAAAATGGGGAGAAACAAAAAAAAAAAAAACCAAATCACCCCACAGGGCACATAGTAGAGCCTCTCTGGGGTCAGGAGAGTAAAAAAAGACCTGAGGCTGGGGGGAGGGTAGCCAGGGGGCCAAGATCTGGAGCTTCCCCTTCTGGAAGGGATGTGCCCAGAGGGATGGGCAATGGGAAGAAGCCTCTTTTTCTGGCAACAATCCACGTTAGCAAGGTGGCTTTATATGCATGTTCTCATTCAATCCTCTCCACATCTCCACGAGGTAGGCACTGTTATTATGTCCATTTACAGTTAAGAAACTTGTGACCAGAGTTCAGTAACTACTTGGAGACCCTTCCCCTGGTCCAAGGGCTGTGCCCAGGCTCCCAGAGAGATTACAGGATTATGTCCCTAGGATCAATCTGTGGACAGCCTGACGTAGCACCTGGCCTTATGGAAGAAAGGAGGCCCCCAGAAATCAGGACCTCAGCTGAGTAGCCTGACTCAGAAGGGATGGAGTTAGAGTTTGTGGTATGGACTCCTGCCAGCACTAGGGGGTCAAAGCAAGAGATAGGCAGAGGAGGGGAGGGAATTGTGGGAAAGCTGTGTTGGCCACAGGTACCCAGGGCTATGACCTTTCTGACCTCATATTCTGGCACTCTGTCTTTCCTCAGCTGTTGCCCTCAAGCTTACACACATAAACTCACTCCTCCGTGCAAAGGCTATTCCCTGAACCTGGAATGCCCTCAGTACAGAAGAAAAATTACTATTATTCTCCAAGACCCAGCTCCGTGTGTCTGGCCCTGGGCTCCTACCTCCACTTTGCCCCTCTCCATTAGATGAGGGTCCCTAGGGCCTGGCCCAGGACTGGCCCAGAGGACAGTCAGTGAGATTTGCCATGATGGTGATTTCTCTCCTCCACGGCCCTGTGGTGTTCAGAGCTCTCCCTCTGCCCTGGACTTTCTGTTATCACTTCATGCCAGTGGTCACTCCCCGTGGGCTACTCCCCTTTACATCTGGGGCCAGAATCCCTTCTTCATCCCAGCGCCTGCCACTGGGCGGCACAGAGGGCCTTCACTGAATGAAGTTTCATAGTGGTAGCCCCAGTGGGACTCCACTGATTGGGCCCCAGATGGCGCTGTCAGCCCAGGCAAGGGCTGGGGAGTCTCAGACCCCAGAGCCTTAATGCTGCTACAACCTGTCAAACCCCCAAATTCCAGAGCTTCTTTTATCCATCCTGTCCACTACATCCATACCTGATTTGAAAACTCGGGATGTCAGATTGAAATCCCCCTAACCCTCAGACACAGAAGAACAGCTATCCTCTTGAGTCCACAGCTGAACCAAGAAGGCCCAGATCTCCCGAGAGGTCTAGGGTAGGTAAGCAGCCACCTAGGAACCAGTCATTTCACCCAGCCTCTGCCACAACTGGCTGTATGATGAGACAGCCCCTTCCCTTCTCTGAGTCCAAATGCTCCTGCATCCTGTGTTAGTGAGAACTGAAAAAATGGCCAGAGTGCTGGGTTCTGATCCTGATTCTGGTCCTGGTGTACTGCTCTGGCCTATGTCCATCCTCTGAGCCTCAGGGACTCTGGATGTGAAATGGGGGCTGGACCCAAAAGCTCTAAAACTACAAGAGTCCAAGATCCCCACTGGGCTACAGAGACCTGGGTGTGGGGCTGGCACCTTGGCCAAGGACAGGCCGCTCCAGGAGCTGCCAGACGGGAAACATTTTCCGGGAGCCGGAAGGGCTGGCGGAGCCCAGGGCCAGCCCATGCAACCACAATGGACCCTTGTATGGAAGTTTAGCTTGGACCCACCCATGGGCTTGGCCCCTGGACTAGGGTGGGTCCTTTCTAAGCTCCCAAACAACCCACCCTAGGCCCAGAGACAGGAGTGTGAGATGGGATTCTGGTCCAGCTCCAGAGTGATGCTTACAGGCTTGTCACCAATGTCACCACATTTCCACCATCAGCCTTCCTAGAATCCACTTGTCTAAATGACCTCACACAACATGAGAAAGCCTGTCTCCCCAATCGGATGGGAGCCCAAGAGGGCAAGGGCAAGTTTTCTCCTCCTCGAGCCAACCAAGAGAGCTCAGGACAGACTGTTGGACCAGCCTGGTTCAGGGGTGGTGAAGATCCCTGGCTAAGTTGTGATCTAGGACACCCTGACTCTAATCCTGGCTGAGATTTTGTTTCTTCCCCAGCCAGTAAGAGAGAAGGAGGGTGGGTAACACTTATTTGAGGGGACCCAAACACTGGTTGGGGAACCTTCAAAAGCATCTGACCCACCCTCTGCCTTGGGAAGGACTCCACCCAAACCAGGCAGACTCCACTCATTCTCCCCTCTTCCTGCAGCCTCCCAATCACACTTGTTTCTTTCTGGAGCCCTACCCCCAGGCTCTGCACTGCCTCTGAGGCATCCCTCAGGAAGCTTTTGTGGATATCCTATGGACTGCACATGGTTTTCCCTTCTCTGGGCTCCTGTGGTTTGGTAACTATCACTCCTCAGAGCACAGGATCCTGACCACTTAATGCTCATGGTCATCTCAGCAGCTGTTGCTGGGACCCCTGCTGGGACCAGCCTCCCCAGGGGACACTTCCCATCAGCCATCTCTGTGGTGTCCAGTAAGCTGTCCTAAGCATGAAAGGAGATGATGCATGTGAAGGGACTGTATATAAACTGTAAAGCATCATATCACTATGAGTTGCTAATATTCACAAGATGGAAATTAAAAAAGAAATGCAAGATCTTGTTCTTGAAACAAATTTTTAAAAGCCTGGGGTCTGAGATGATAAGAACACAGTGGGATGTGGTCAGCACAGAGGTGGATTTGATGTCTGGCTATATTAGCAGAGGCATAAAGCCTAGAAAGTAGGAGGAGACCAACCAGTTTTCTCTGTAGCTTTGTGCCCATTTTTCAGGAATGGTTTTGGCACTAATGTCTCTGGCCAGGTAGTTTCAGACCCAGAGCAGAGAAGATGCACAGTCACTGTCCTCTTAGCTTAATAGGGCCACCTAGGGCCATAGGGCAGCTAACTTTGGGCCTCAAAGGAGACTATGGGGATGTCTCAGGAGGCTGGTCTCAGCTCAGAGTGAGAAAGACAGCCCCACAGCAAAAGGGGTGGCTTCTAGAGATAGGCAGTGAGGGTGTGAGAGAGGGTTGGATCAACCTAGTTGGGAAGTCTGTTGAGAGGATTCCTCTCTTGGGGTAGATTGACAGCTTGGGAGGTTCCTCCCAAGCTCTCTCACGTTAGAACTGTGAGAGTCTAAATTCCTAAATCAGTCTAGAAATCTGAGCTCCTGTGGCCAGTGGGGCCTTGGCCTCTTGCCACTTCATGATGAGTATCTCAGCAACACCAGAAACTATGCCATCACCTCTGTTTGTTTTGTGTGGTTTTGTTGCAGGGTGTGGATCAATACACCTTTTATTTTTTTATTTTTTTATTTTTTATTTTTTTTTCAATATATGAAATTTATTGTCAAATCGGTTTCCATACAACACCCAGTGCTCATCCCAACAGGTGCCCTCCTCAATACCCATCACCCACCCTCCCCTCCCTCCCACCCCCCATCAACCCTCAGTTTGTTCTCAGTTTTTAAGAGTCTCTTATGCTTTGGCTCTCTCCCACTCTAACCTCTTTTTTTTTTTTTTCTTCCCCTCCCCCATGGGTTTCTGTTAAGTTTCTCAGGATCCACATAAGAGTGAAAACATATGGTATCTGTCTTTCTCTGTCAATACACCTTTTAAAAAAACCTGTCAGCGGGAGGTAGGATCCTGCTGTCCCAAGGTCATTTCTGTTGATCTTTATCACAGGTCCAACCAAGCGTCTGGGAACCTGGGCTGTGCCCGGAGTTTGCCCCTGGTTTCCCCTCCCCCGCTACTTCCTTGCATTGTCAGCCCTGGGTCCCAAACCCAACCTATCCTGGGTAAGAACAAGAGCACAGGCTTTAGAAGTAGCAGACCTGGGCTTGAGTTTCTGGGCTGCCATCTACCAGCTGAGTGGCCTTGAGCAAGTTGCTTTGCATCTTTGAACCTCTCTTCCTGATTTGTTAAACATGGACAAGAACATCTGTCTCCAAGGTTTTGGAGATTGGAAAGAGTGTGTGTGGAGGACCCGGCACATAACAGGTGTTCAGTAAATGTGAGGTCCTTTCTCCTCTCCTTGGGAGACATCTGTGCAATGAGATGTCTTGGGCCGGGGGTCAGCACACCTGAGTCTAGTGGGTAGGTTTTGTTGCTCTCTGGCTGCCTGACCTCTGGCAAGTCCCTGCCCCTCTCTGACATGCACTTCATTATCTGAGAAATAAGGCAGAGACACCAGTCTCTGCAGGGGTCCATTCTCCAGCCCCAGATAGAACATTGCCTGCTGGGTTTGACTTGCCTAAGCAGGGAAACGAAATGCTCTGGTCTGGGAGGCAGGACCCTAGTTTGAGGCTGGCCCATGCCCTGACACACCAGATGATTTAGGACATGTCATTTTCACCTCTAGGCCTTGGTCTTATAATGGATTGGATGCCATGGGCTCCACAGCTCCTTTGTCTCTGATGATCCAGGATCCAGTGACCCTGACAGGGACAGGGCTAGGCCCAGGCAGGTCCCCTGTCCATGGGTGTCCCTCTCCATCTCCCCACCTATAGCAATAATCTCAGGTCCCATGTTGTCCGTGGCACGATCCACCTTGTACCCAGCCTCATGGTCTTTCTTCCCGCATCTCATCTAAGACCCTGAAAGCTACTGAGACTCCTACCACACTGCTTCCTTCTTAGTACTTGGTGTCCCATGTGCCTCCAGGGCTCTCTAGGCCCTTCTTCCCTGAAATCGTGGGATTTCCTCTAATAGGGAATCATCTCGACTCCTTCCTACTCATCTCACAAGAGTAGGAAGAATGCTTGCGCAAAGAAAGGTCCCCAAGTAATGGACAACACTTACGAGTGCACAAGCACGCTGCCTGCGTTCTCACCATCACAGAGACAGCACTTTCCCTGGGGCTCTGCTGAAGCATAGGCTTCGACTTGAGCTACAGGCCCAGAAGATTTTAGCACTGTGCCTGTCCTCAGAGAAGTAGCCAGAGCACTTGAGAGAGTTCTGTACTTGTCACCGTGAGCCTTAGCATGTGAGGTCAGAATAGGCCTGCTGGGTTGGTCTGATTCCAGACAGCTGGCAAACAGCACATTCAGAGCATCACACCCATTGTATGAGGTATAGAGGTCACATGGAACAGTAAGAGGCCATCACGTCTGCCGGGAGCCAAGCCCCTGCTCAACGGGCCCTTGCCCAGATACCGCCCTCCCGTGGGAAAAGGGTTGCCCTGCTGGGCCTCTGGCGGGGCCCCACTGCTTCCTGGATCTGATTCTTCTCCTGGAGAGGCAGCCAAAGAACTCAGGGCTCTCCTTCCCAATAGGACTACTGATGACGTTGGACTCCTTCCCAATAGGACTACTGATGACGTTGGACAACTTGCCAGGTTGGCAAGGTCTGGCCAGGGACACCCTCCACCCTCAGAGGCTGGGAGCTTTCTCTGAGCACCTGCAGGCCCGGGCCCTGTTTCCCACAGACTAGCTCACCATGTTGCACATGGCAGTCAGTATACTCCCCAGCCCAAGTGCTCCTTGGGAAAGGGGTTTGAGTCGTCTTGATCCCCACAGCCCATTTTAGGGCTTGGCACACAATAGATACTAAATTGTTTCTCCCATCTACGCCCTATTTTGAGTCCTCTCAGCACTGACCCATAAAGGCCCTAGCACGGTCTCTTTCCAACAGAAACAAAGAGGCCCTGGAGTGGGCAGTCCTTAGCTACCGATGATGGAATGTAAATGTTAACCTCGGGGCAAGATTCATCCCAGGGACTGGGATGTAAAGAGTCCTATGGGGTCCCACCAATCCCTCTGCTTGTGGTCCTAACCCACTCTGTGCATGGATCCTGGGTTCTAGCCCACCCAGACAGACTGCCTGAGAACTGCTGGACTTCTGGGAATTCAATCTCAGTGCCAAGGCTCTCACTATCTCCTGCTCTTGGATTCTCTCTTCATCCCCTTCTCCCTGGAAACCTCCTGGCCCCAAAGTCCACTGACTGTGGGACACGGAGGTGACCTTTCCTCTCTGAGTTCTCCAGCAGTCCCCGTTTGTTTGTTTTGTTTTGTTTTTTTCCAGCTTATCAGCTCACCTGGACTCAGAGTTATTGGTGCTGTTTGTCTTATCTGTCTCAGGAGACTGCTCTGAGAGAAAGCAAATACCAGCCTTTGCGGCCATCTGTAAAATGGGGACAGTGATCCCTACCCTCCCAGGCTGATGTCAGGATTAAACGACATTAATCAGGTTAGAGCCCAGCACAGAGTCCTCTCAGCTGTCCACGCACATGACAGGAGGTAAGGCATAGACAATTTGCACCAAAGATGCAGGGGCCTCGGGGCTGGGGTTCTCGAACCTGTAGAAAGACTCAATTAAGCAGATGAACAACGCACCCTACCTCCTGGACAGGGGACGTGAGAAGCCAACGGGAGAGGGCAGACACATTATAACATCTCCAGATACGTGTAGAATGAAGACTGCTGACCTCCACTGGGCATTAGTTATGTGCCCGGCCCTGTGCTAAATGCATCACGGGCTCCATCTCATCCGTGCACGGCCAGTTCACAGGATCCTGGAGGAGTTATGGCTGGCACTTGGCTCTTTCCACTGCCCCCACTGCACTGGTAATGCCATGATACCTAAAGGCGGATGCGTTTTCATTTATATGTATAGTCCCAGATGTGGGACTTCACACAGTAAAAGTGAATCTACAGCATGAGAAACTAACTTTAAGAAACATAAACTTTAGGGGCACCTGGGTGGCTTAGTGGGTTAAGCGTCCGAACCCCATATCGCATTGTCTGCTGTCAGCATAGAGCCTGCTTCAGATCCTCTGTCTCTCTCTCTCTCTGCCCCTCCCCTGCTCTCTCTCTTTCAATCTCAAAAATAAATAAACATTTTTTTAAAAATTAAAAAATAGGGGCGCCTGAGTGGCTCAGTCGGTTAAGCGTCTGACTTTGGCTCAGGTCCTGAACTCACGGTTCATGAGTTCGAGCCCTACATCAGGCTCTGTGCTGACAGCTCAGAGCCTGGAACCCGCATTGGATTCTGTGTGTGTCTATCTCTGCCCCTCTCCCACTCACCTGTCTCTCTCTCTGTCTCTCTCTCTCTCAAAAATAAACATTAAAACTTTTTAATTAAAAAATAATGCTTTATTTTGGAATAATTTTAGATTTATAGGAAAGTTGCAAAGATACTACAGAGAGGTCCCATATACCCTTTCCCCAGTTTCCTCCTTTGTTAGTATCTTGAGTTCCTATGGTACATTAAACACAATTAAGAAACTGACATTGGTAATTACTATTAACTACACTCCAGACTTTTACTGGATTTCACCATTTTTTCCAGTAACATCCTCTTTCATTCCAGGATCCAATCCAGGATACCACATTACATTTAGTCATCTTGTCTCCCCACTCTGGTCTATAATAGGAAGAATTGCCTTTTTAACTGGTTTCCTATGGGAAACAGAGGAGCGGGCTTTTTTTTTTTTTTTTTTTTTTTTTTTTTGGCTTCTTTCACTTTTGCTTCCACAATTTCACTTTAGAAAATCCCCCTGGGACAGGATTTTTCTCCCTGCAGCAGCCAACTCCTGTTTCCCCTCCATCACGGTGCCCCCTCCAGCTGGCAGGCCCCTGGACTCCCCTCCAGAGTGCTCACACTCCCTTTTTCTTACTGCAGGGATATTTAATTCTGCTTTGCCACTCAGTACCTGTTAACATTGTCTTCAAGTGTGCCACGGGCTCTCATTCTGGGAATTATAAAACACCAGGGATTTTAGTTTTAGCTCCATTCTCTTCCTGAGGCAGAAACTGTGCTCTCAGAGGAGTAAATGGGGAACAATCCCTAATGCAATACTTCCCCAAATTCATCCTCCCTTCCCTCTTCCCTATAATACCCACATCCCTTTGGGGAACCCTGTGGTTCCAGGGAAACCAACTCCAGAAGTACAAATATGACCTAACCTTGACTAATCAGCACATTCCATCTCTTGGCCACAGTGATTGGTTCAGGAGGGGCATCATGGAGTAAATCTCAGGACTTTTGCAGGCATTCTGGTTCACAGATGCTCTCTTTTGCTCAGGTTGGTGGGATGGCCAGTGGCCATTTTGTTACTGCAACTGGTTGTTGAGTTTTAACCTGTTAAGGTAGAAGCAGTCCTAAGTCTTTTTCTCCCTAGTCACTCCCTTGACTCTTTTTTAATACCATAGGTAGAGTTTTTATAACTTTCTGGTCTCTTTCAGTTAGTAAAACTTAGACCAGGCCAGTTTAATTTTTTTTAATGTTTATTTATTTTTGACAGAGAGAGACACAGAGCATGAGCGGGGGAGGGGCAGAGAGAGAGGGAGACACAGAATCGGAAGCAGGTTCCAGGCTCCCAGCTGCCAGCAGAGTCCGACGCGGGGCTCGAACTCACGGACAGCAAGATCATGACCTGAGCCGAAGTCGGATGCTCAACCAACTGAGCCACCCAGGTGCCCCTTTAATTTTTTTAAATGTTTATTTATTTTTGAGACAGAGAGAGGGAGAGACAGAGTGTGAGCTGGAGAGGGGCAGAGAGAGAGAGGGAGACGCAGAATCCAAAGCAGGTACAAGGCTCTGAGCTGTCGGTACAGAGCCCAATGTAGGGCTCCAACTCACCGCAAATCACGATTTAAGCAGAAGTCAGATGCTTACCAACTGAGCCACATAGGTGCCCTAGACCAGTCCAGTTTAAAACTTTAATCTGCTATTCAATTCATAGCAATCCTCCTACCCCCACCCCAATTAGAACTCTGACTTCGGGGGCTTGGTATGGGGATGGATGATGATATGCCAATGGCATACTCTGCTCTCTTTTCTGGTCACCAAAAAAGAAGGGAGGAAGCTTCATGAGACCTCCTGACAGCCTGACCTTGCTGTGCAGTGGAAAGGGGTCCCTGACTTTACTGTGGTTATGTCTGCCCTTAGTAGCCTTTATGATGTGGTAGTCTCCACAGAGGGGACATATGTGGTTTCTTAGCTACTGTTAAGCTCTATGGCCCCCTCATTGCCAAGGACTTCTACAGATAGCGGCCACCTGGTTTCCCTATCATCTGTCTGTCCCCATTCCCTCCTCCAAGTCAGGGTCACATTGCTTGGCCCAGTGGCTGCTGTCTAGCCCCCTGGTTCCTGCCCCTCTTCTAAAGTTCATGCTCTGTCTCATGGAGCCATGAGAAGTATGAGGAACTGGGCAGGGTAGCCCAATTTTCCTCCCAGGCCCACCACATCCTGGTCCTGACAAGCTTGCTCACATAGGCCCTTTCACGAACTCCCACCTTCAGAACTCTCTGGTTCACCGTCTATGTTCACAAACATTCGCCAGTCTCCTTCCCCTCAGCCCTGCTTTCTCACCACACTTTATTCCAGCAGTAGCACTAGGATGAGCCTGTGGGGTTCTAGCTCAGGAAGCATCCAGTGGGAGGAGCTCCTCTCCCCCTGTGCAGGCACCCCCAGTCTTTTCAAGGGAGCCTCTCAGAAGCCTCTACTCTCCCTCCACCATGCCTCATATATATACAGTGTGCTTTGCTGGGGAAGAGAAACAAGGGAGATTTTTCAGCCACTGTTGGTTGAAATGTGGAAGCAATAGCATTAAAAGGGGTCTGGAGAGCTGGTGGAATTTCCAGCCTTGATCCTCTTTCTCACTTCCTCTGCCCTCAGAGACAAGCCCTATCCCCACATCTTCAACTCTCCTTCCCTCCCCCAGCATGAGGAAGTCCCCTGCTTGCCTCAGGTTTGAGTGCCTCGTCTCTTGGAAAGGGGGAAAATGATGCATTAAGTAAGCTTCCTCAGAGGTACATCTGCCACGAGATGGCCTTCTTGGTCATGGTGAAAAGAAATACAGGAGAGCTTCAAACTCACGAGTCCTTGGAATTCCTTAGTCTGCCTTTCAATCTTACTAGCAAATACGGGGACCTGGTAGGTGCCAGCAAGTGCCAATCCTCCTGGGTACCAGACTCTCCCTAGTGGAAGAAAGGATGCCCAGGACTTTAGCCTGCGTTGCGAACAGGAGGCTGAGCATATCCACATCCCCTCTGCCTCCCCAGTGGCTCCTTAGCCAACACTCTGCTGCTCTTTCTTATTCTCTGAAGACTGTCCCCTCAGCTCCCTCCCCCAACCTTTTCCTCCTCCCACGTAGTTAAAAGGGAGAATTTCGGGGGCAGTTTCATTCAGGGTTCCAACAACAAACAGATGGCCCACTCAAATGAAAATAGAAGGAGGTTTTACTTATAAAGGGACTATTTACAAAGTGCAGGGGAGCCTCAAGTGCAAGAACCTAGAGTTGTCATCACCTCTAGGCCTGAATGGCCAAGGTGGAGTGGGGAGTAGTTACCAAAAGGTAGGAGAGTCTTGTGAAGCAGGCTTCTTTGAGAAGAGGAGTGACCTTGAGTTGATGGCAGAGGCAGCCCAAGGCTCTACCACAAGAAGGAAACCAAGAGAAGAAAACACTTTGACCTTACTCTCCTCCCTTCCTCAGATCTGCAGCTGGGACTCTCCATTGGCCAAACCCAAGTGAAGCCAGAAGCTAGACTCCTGTTAATTAAATCTACACGAGTCAGTTTCCCCAGACCAGAGACCAGGGGAGGGGCAGAGAATAGAACACCTCAGAGGTACCTGGATGGCTCAGTTGGTTAGGCATCTGACTTCAGCTCAGGTCATGATCTCACGGTTCATGGGTTTGAGTCCCACGTCAGGCTCTGTGCAGACAACTCAGAGCCTGGAGCCTGCTTTGGATTCTGTGTCTCCCTCTCTCTCTGCCCCTCCCCCACTCACTCTCTGCCTGTCAAAAATGAATAAATGTTAAACAAAAAAAGAAGATATCGAGGGCGCCTGGGTGGTTAAGTGTCTGACTTTTAGTTTCAGCTCAGGTCATGATCTCACGGTTCATGGGTTCAGTGTGGAGCCTGATTGGGAGTCTCTCTCCATCTCTGTTCCTCCTCCACTCTGTCTGTCTCAAAATAAATTTTTTTTTTTTTTTAATTAAAAAAAAAGAAGATATCCAGCATAGGAAATCCAGGGAATTTCTGCCCTTTTCAATAAGGTCTCCCTCTCTGTCGCAGCTGTTCTAACAGGGCCAGATTCTCCAAGCTGTCATCAAGCACTTCTTGGCCCAAGGCTCATGGCTCATAGCACAGATCTCTTCACTATTAGCACATGTGGAGAGCACTTGTCTCCTTTTCACGGTCTGTAAGTCGTACGAATCTTGACACCTTCCCAGTTCACTGCATACCCCTTTATGTGGCACTGGTCACTCCTGCAGCGACGAAGGCATTGATTTGTGGCTTTGAATTTGTTTGATTCCTACTACTAGAGCCTAAAGCCTCTTATTCTTTGCCATTTCTCTCCCGCACTCCCACCACCACCCTGCAACATTTCAGAGGGAAGCTGCAACCACAGTCAGCATATTCTTCTCTTGTCCCTGGGGCTGCACTCTCTGCAAATCTCTCTCCTTTATGGTAGCATGTGGCCTTGACCAGAGGCTTCAGCGGCTCCAGCTCCAGGAAATCCTGTCTCTGAAGCTAAGGCTAAAAGGGGAGGGAGGGGGAGGACAAATCAACCAAGGGTATCTAGTCCACCTCTGCCCTTCCTGGAGACACTCTAGCTTCCTAATAAATCATGCATCCTTCATGGCTGGATTAAACATCAATTTCCAGCCTGGGGTCACACAAGGAAATTTGGGTTTGCTTTTTTTTTTTTTATCAGTCTCCTAAGCCCACTTCATTGGGTGTATGTCTCAATTTTTCACTGACTGCTGTTTTGCTGTTCCCATTTCTGGTATCAGCACCCTCATTTCCTTTGGGAGACTTTCCTGCCTGCACTCTCCATTCAAGGAGTTCCTGTGTGGCTGACCCCACCCTCCCAACTCCAGGGTTGGGGAAATAAGCAGTCAGTCCCACGAGACTCAGTCCTGGTAATTTCCTCAGAACCATGGAGAAATTAAGCTCTTTCCAGTAGAGCTGATGATGTCAGGATGGAGCTCTTGGGGGTCATTTGCCACTAGATGGGGAACATATCCTGAGAGAGAAGCCAAAGCAGGGGAAGGCAAAGTGGTGAGATGGAGACAAATTCCTGATGACTTGACTTGTGTGCCTGGATCTAACCATTCCTGAAGCTAGCTGTATTCTTGGGTTTCACATTCTTGTGAGCCAATAATTCCACCCTCCCTTTTATGTCTTTGGGTTTTGTTTGTTTGATTTGCTTAATGTATTAAAAATGAATTCCCATGATTTACAAACAAACAAGGGATCCTGATTAATATACCTTCTGAAAAATCCATCCTGGGTCATGCCAGAATGTCGACTTCACAATCACAAATTCCCTTTAGTCTTGAGGTAATATTCCAAGACCATCTCTGCTCAGGCTGGATCAGCCTACACTGACACTTTGGCAGAGAGGGGGAGGGAGGGGCATGTTTGGCTTTTTATTTTTTATAGTGGCAAGAACATTTAGCATGCAGTTTACCCTCTTAGCAAAACTTTGAGTGCACGATACTGTATTGTTAACTCTAGGTACAATGTAGTACATTTGGCTCTTTATTTAGGGTAAAGATTGAAACCCAAATTCAGCTGAGAATTTAATTTACCATCAAAAACCTGGGCAGTGTCTCAAAATGCAGTCCAGGTGTGACCACCTTGCCTGGAGGAGCAAGCCTCGGCACTTAATTACCCCAGAGTTTGTCTTCACCACAAGGCTCTAGTGAGAAATGGATGTTGTATTGAAGATTTGGTCTAGAGCTGAAGAAGGGTTTTGCATAAAGTAGTTCTTTGTCCCTCCAAGTGACCCTAGGCCTCTCTCCTCTCCAGGGTCTTCTCTATGCCCACCTTTCTTACCTCCATCTTCTTTGTAGCACCATTTGCTCTGGGCTTCTCTTCCTTACCCTTGATGTAAGGAGGCTGTGATCTAGTATAAGAAAGGCCATCATGATCCTGAACAAGACTTTGTTGTCAGCAAACCCAAAACCCTCCAACTACCTGGATGTGTCTTCCTTGGAAGCCAGGGGGGAGGGAAGTTTTAAATTTTCTGAAACAAATATATGTTTTCCTGTCATGTGCTATAATTCTTTAGAATCAAATATATACCTCCCTACTAAATCATCCTGTAACTGGAAACCAGTTTCTGCAAGTTACCGACAGTCCCTTTGAAGAAATGATCTTTCTGTTTAAATCGGTCAGTTTGTCTCTGACCCTTGCTCCCACGATGTGACTGGTGCAGTGGATCATTTCCTTCCCTCGGCCTCTGCTTTCTCGTGGCCTATATTGACTCTAGTATCTACCTACTCCCTTCTTTCCATCTTCCTGCCTCATCTGCTTCCAGTGGCTTAACTCTGTCCTCAGACCTCAGAGAAGGACTGGCTGGCCCACCTAATCCCTGTTGCTGCTGTTTGGGCAGAGCTTTGGGTCAGGCCAACCCTGAGGTCTTAGCAAGTCCATGGACCAGCTGCCCTTAGGGTGCTCAGCTGTAGTGAAAGTGGGATGGGGATGTGGAACAGGATGAGGGGAGACCCCTTCAGCAAAATAGCAGGCATGAGAAACACTCCAGGGCTTAGTCTGTTCAGAACTGGAAGTGATCGTCTCCTTACCACAGAGCTGATCACATCACACGTAGAACGTGACCTCCCATTCCATTCCCCAAACCAGGAGAGAGCTCTAGACTAAGTGAGTCCTGTCTGACCACAAGAGAGAGACTGGAACAAAGAGGGAACCTTTTCCCACTACAGCCAGGTGAGGAAAGGAAGGCGCCCAGGGGACACAATCTTCAATCTTCTTCTGTACCTGCTGATGCACTCTGTGCTGATGCGCACAGGAGCTGAGTTGTTCTGGGTGGCCTGGAAAGCAGCACAGAAACAGATGAGTGTTACAAGGGAGCTTGAGAAATATTTTCTCCCAGTCAAAGCTTCCCACAACTGTCCAGGCAGCCTTTAAAGATAGTCACTCTCCATTATTAGAGGTGCTTGATAGAGTCTAGGTGACTACCTGACAAGGCTGCAATGGAAAGGATTCCTACTAGATTAAATTGGCTGAACTAGGTGGCCTTTGAGGTCTCTTCCAGCCCTGAGCTTTGATATTTGGGACACATAGTTGAATGAATGAAGACTGAAAGACAACCTAGTACTTTGTTGGATGGATGATGGTTGACTTGTTAAAGAAAGTGATTGAATGAATGAATGAATGAATGAAATTGACTAGATGCTCCAGTAAATAAGAGATATTTGATTGAATGAAGACTTGTTCACTCTTCGAGTGAAGATTGGTTCGTTGAAACAATGAATTAGCAAATATAAAGTGTAAATGAACAAGCTGATGGAATGAAGATTTGATGGCCTTTCAGATTCAGTTCCTTGGTTCTTGCTTTGTCCTCTTATTGTGCCCTTTATCCTGCTTGTCTTTGTTTTCCTTCTAAGTGTAGTCAAGAAGAAATGTTTTCAGGGCACCTGGGTGGTTCAGTCAGTTGAGCGTCCAACTTTGGCTCAGGTCAGGATCTTGTGGTATGTGAGTTTAAGCCCCACATTGGGCTTGCTGCTGTCAGTGTGGAGCCAGCTTCGGATCCTCTGTCTCCCTCTCTCTGCCCCTCCCCTGCTTGCACTCTCTCAAAAATAAATACACATTAAAAAAAAAAAAAGAAATGTTTTCATTTATGTGCTGGGCCTGGAAAATACTGCAGGCTAAAGAGTCCTTTTGCATAATCAAGATTTCATCTTAGGCATATTTGATTGCCCAGGCACATGGCCATGGTGACTGGTAAAACCTGCTTCAGGACTCATGGGAAGTGTGAATTTAGCATCTTGGCCAGAGAAGTGGAAATGAAGGTCACACCTGGGGCTTAGCCTGTTTAGCCCCTCACCTGTAGGCAGAAAATACTGTCTATGGATTAGCAGAGGATGCCTATTTATTAAGAAAATATCTTCCCAAACATCCTTTCAAGGTGCCTAAAATCCCACCAATGGAATCACACCTTCTTTGCACAATTGCAAAATGAGGTAGTATATTCCAACAGTCTATTTTTCAGACTTGTGTTTTGGAGTAAGATCCCTGGTAAAATGTAAATGGAATAGGGGAAGAGATATCTGTGAAGCTCTATTGGCTGGATTAAGCAACTACTATTGCCATCAACTTCTCAAGTCAAGTTAGTCTGTCAGCTGAGTTCAGTGTCCCTGTCAGATTCAGAGGGATCTGGGCACAAGCTGGATAAATTTTGAAAGGGGGTGTGAACAGAAAATAACCCGTGCACTTGAGTGCTGTCCTGGGATACTGTCCTAGGCAGGGGCCATGGTAGAATGCAGAGGATGAGGAACAGCTGGGGAGCTCTTGAAGTGTATCTGAGAAGGACTTGCAGGGAACCAACGTGCAAAGAGAGGCCCAGAAACTTCCCTTCTTATTCCCCCGGGTTGTCTTGAGCTGGCCTGAGTTCAGAAAGGCATAATACTCGTCCTGGTGCCCCTCACCCTGCCCCACTTCTGGGGAGCTAGAGAAGCCAAGAACTTGAGAACTATGTGTAACTGGTATGGTCACTCCCCCAGCTCAGGGCATAAATTATGCTCACATTTTTTCTCCCATTAATTGCCTGAGATCCTTCAAGATCTTATCAAAAGGAAGTCCAATCTTCCCCTCTGGGGGCCTTTTCTCTTGCTTCATAGGACTGCTCAAAACCCTCGGGGCTAGCTCATTTCAACCAAGTGCTCCACCTCCCTGCTCAAAGCCCCAACAGCCTTGACCGCATTACTCTGAAGCCCCAGCTCTCATTCACATTCCTGGGCTCAGGCAATTTTCTCCAGGAGGAAAGTTCAAAGGGACTTCTAGGTCTTCAGCAGCAGAGTTGAGTTTTGTCACCAGCATAAGCCTCCTTTCCCACACCACTGAATTCCTCTTGGGGATCCAAGGGTCCTTTCTCACTGACCAGTGGTGCTTATTGGGGATGGTTATCCTGGGAGAGAGTCGAACAATTCTGAACCTCTCAAGGGCAGGGGCTGGAACTTCTTCCATTTGTACCCAGAAGCTCCTCTGTCCCCTAAAAACGATTACCTTTCTCCCTTGCTCTGCATCCCTTTGGATCCCGGGAAAGGCAGACTTTATCAGACCACAAAGGTCCTGTTTTGTTCTGCCAGGGCCTATTTACATCTGATAGCCTCAAGTGACTGCCAAAGCAGAAAGGGCCTCCTCCAAGGTGGTTGGCAAAGTCTTGCCCCAAGGATAAAAAATGAGAAGCTTCCTGCCACTGTTACACTTGGCTTCCTCCAGTTCGAACCCCAGGAGGGAAGTGACTTCAGTGACCATGAGTCAGGGACATTTCACACTGTGCCACCAGGTTCCTCATAAAGACCTTAAGGACCTCTGGGTGGGGCAGGGCAGGGAAGGAAGGAGCAAGAGAGAGTAGTCTCACATGTGAGCACCCTCCACAGGCATATACTTCACCAGCCCCTCCTGTCCCCAGTTAACCACTGCCAACTCCTCACCCAGACTTCACGTAGCCTTTGGGTAACTTTTTCTCTGAGAAAAGGACTCTGGAAGCTAAAATTGCTAGGAAAAAAGAAAATTCAGGCCAACCACACTCATTAGGGTGGCTATTACTATAAAATAATAAAAAGGAAAATAAGTATCTCTGGCCTGTGTCCCCAGGAGAAATTGGAACACTTGCTCATTGCTGGCAAGAATGTAAAATGGTGCAGCTGCTGTGAAAAAGGTTCGGGGGTTCCTCAAAGAGTTAAACTTAGAATTATCATATGATCCAGCAATTTCACTTCTAGGTATATACCCAAAAGAATTGAAAGCCGAGACTCAGATATTTGTATACCCGTGTTCATAGCCGCAATGTTCACAAGAGCCGTAAGATGAAAACAAGATGAAAGGATAAACAAAATGTGGTCTAGCCTCACAATGGAATACTATCCAGCCTTCAAAAGGAAGGGAGTTCTGACATGTGTTGCAACATGGATGAATCTGGAAAACACTACGCTAAGCGAAATAAGCCAGACCAAAAAAAGGGCAAATACAGGATGATGTCACCTACATGAGGTTCTAGAACAGGCAGAAAGTAGAACAACAGGGTACCAAGCACCGGGGTGGGAGGAAGAACGGAGAGTTATTGTTATTGTTTGATGGGTACAGAGTTTCTGTTTGGAATGATGGAAAAGTTCTGGAAATATATAGCAGTGATGGTTATACAACATCATAAATGTACTTAATGCCACTGAATTGTACATATGAACGTGGTTAAAATGGTAATTTTTTGTTATATATTTTACCACAAAAACAAAACATATCCAAGGCACTCTTCTTTGCCTAGAGCAAAAATTTGGTAGCCTCACTTCAATTCAAAGGCCCTCCCTGCCCAAAGGTGTGATTTTCAAAGGGGTCAAAGCAGCCTGTGCCCTCACTTCTGTTAGCTGTACTTGGGCAGAGTTATTTCTTTCTTACTCTGTGGCTGTGAGATTAGATGGGATGAGAGATATGGGAGCATCAAGCCAGCACTCTGCACACAAGGACAATTTCTTCTACTTCATCCCACCTGTACACGTCCTGACTGGAGCGCTTCTGGGGGTTACAAAGTCCATTTTTTCATTGTACAGATGGGGAAAATGAGGTTCACAGAGAAGACGTAAGTCTTCTGCCCAAAGTCATATACTTTCCTGACTCACTGCCCAGTGCTCTTTCCGCTGGGCTGGGGTGCTAAGAACAGACCCCCTTGGGACTGGGCAGTGATGACCTATGACCTCTGGGCTCTGAAGCCTCTTCAGGTGGGCTGGGATGGGGATCAAGTTACTGAAAGTTAGGATGGTGCCACACCCAGGTGAAGAGGCAGCCACTTCCAGCCTAGGTCTAGTGAGGATGCTTCACCTACCCCCAGGCATTTCCCTACCCATATACCCACCCTTGGTCTCATCCACCTTATTCTGTTCTCCTCTCCCATCTGACAATGCTCCCACCCACTTCTCTAGCCTGTGTCCCCAGGAAACCCTTTCAGGTAAAGGATGACAAGACAGGACAAACTGATGGGTCAGGACAATAGGGTGCCCAGATTCATTTATCCAGTCCTCAAACTACCAAGAGCCTGCCAAGGCTCTGGTGAACATGGACTTGGAGGGCAGGCAGGCCTGGGGCCCAAGGTCAGGGGACCTGCAGACACTTCCTCCTACTCCAGCAGCTCTACCAGACTTAAAATTCCCTGGCCTAGAGACAGAGCTTCGAACCTTCTACCAAGCAAGGCACCCTACTCCCAGCCCTGGGGGGGCAAACAGCAAGTTTACACTAGAACAACTCTGATGAAAAAGGCCCGAGGGCCAGAGTTAACCTTGAACACAGCTTGTCACAAAGCAGTGCCCAGCATAGAGCTGATTTCTGAAAAAATTTGTTAAATTAAAAAGCTCTTAGCTTTTTTTATGTCATTTTTATGTCATTTTATGCAATTTTTTAAAATATCATCTCCACAATGTCTGAGTTAACACAGGCAGCAGAGAGTCTAGAGGGAGAGATGGGCAGAAAACACTTACAATGGATCAGCCAGAGACAGAGGTTAATACAGACTACAGGGTGAGGGATGAAGGCCCTGACCCTGCCTGAATGGAGGATCTGGGAAGGCTTCCTGACAGAGAAGGCTCCCAATTTGAAATCTAGGCAATCTATGGGAGATGGGCAGGTCCAAGGGGTAGATGGAGGAAGGTGGGCCAGTCAGAGAAGGTAGCTTCAGCACTGCCTAGGGAACCCTGTGCCCTGAGACCCCAGTGTGAGCAGGGAAGGGGGCAGGGAGAAGAGAGGGTGGCTCAGGTCCCTTGATGGAGGGATGAATAGGGTGGGATGGGGTATGGCCTGCTGGGGAGCCTCAGAGGAGAACCCCACACAAGTGAGAGCTAAGCTCCAGGCCTTATAGGAGCCCAGGATATGGAATCCCACCACCCTGGAAGAAGTCTCCAGGCTTTTTAGGTTATGTCTTAGCTGATAGTTTGGCTGGTTGTTAAGAGCTCTCTTTGGCCTAGTATCTTTCTTCCTGATGACCTCCAAACCCCCTTGGGCTGTGTCCTTTATCTTTGCCTGATACCTGCCTTCTTGGATGCTCTACTTCTCTGCCTATGTCTCCACCCAGCAGCCCAGGGCTGCACTGGAGTAGGTGTGGTATGTGGTGGGTGGGGAGTAGGGGCTGGGGGACTGGGTGGAGATAAGAAGGTAGCTCATCACAATTTGGAATCCTGTCACATGGGGAGAGCCCTGGGGACTCTCACCCAAACTAACCATTTTACAAGTGAAGAAACCTAGACCCAGACCTAGACTCAAGTAAGGAGTTGTTCAAGTCTATTCAGTGAGCTGGGAACAGAGACAAAATTAGAACCCAGGCCATCTGACCCCAACTGAAGTCTTTCTCTTCAGAGTCCAGAATCTTGCAAGAAAGAAATAAGCATTTTAGTAGAGCAGTGAATCTCCGACTTAATTAAGTCAGCTTGAGATATTGCACTGAAATCAAATGTGGTCACTTTAGGCGGTTCTTTGGCACTTGTTTGCTGATAAACCCAGACACAGGCACTGACACTCAGAGCAGCTTCTTTTATTTGATGCCCTGCGTTCCAACTAAGCCAAAATACCCTATTAATTTGTTTAGCTTATCATTAAACTGAAGGTACTACATTTAAAAATTCAGAAAGTGGGGAGCCTGAGTGGCTCAGTTAGTGAGTGTCTGACTCTTGATTTCGGTTCAGGTCATGATCCCAGGGTCTTGGGCTCGAGCCCCATATTGGGCTCCACCTTGAGCATGGAATCTGCTTGAGATTCTCTCTTTCTTTCTCTCTCTCTCTCTCAAATAAATAGATAAATATTCAGGTAGAAAATTTGTAGACATTCATGACTAAGTCTGGAAACCCTCAAGAAACTGAGGAGCCTGGGAAAAAAAAAAGAAAGAAACTGAAGAGCCTTGTTTGAGAAATGCTGGAAGGACAGATGGGGAGGGGGTGGGAACAGACCAGGTCTAAACTGCAGAGTTCGTTGTGATGGGCACAGTGTGGGGCTGGACTCCTGCCCTCTGCTCACCCCACACCTCAGCCCTTGCCCTGTGACGGGGCTTGGGAGTGTCTTTCCCGTGGTTTTGACCACGTGGACATCTGCAGGTTCTAGACAGAGGTCAGAGTCCTTCCTGAGGGATCCTGAGCTGGACATGCCCCTTTCTGGGCCTTGGGTCTTCATCTGTAATATCATGGAAGGGACTTGCCAGGAGGGACTGGTGGGAATGTGCTGAGGGGAAGGGGGCAGGAGCATCTGTTTGTTAGAGCTGCCATGGTAATAGGTCCAGAGCTGAAAAGATCATCTTACCCTTTACTTTAATTCTGAGACATCATTTTTCAGAAACAATGCAAAAGGAAAAGGTATGGCTCTAGAAAAGACTGATAATCACCCTGTAGTTATAATCCAGAGCTTGCTGCCTAGTTTGCAGCTTACATTTTCGTCCACAGATAATCATCCGGTCTTTGTAGCAGGCCTGGGAAGCCAAAAGGCCTCCTCCAAGCTCCCCTAGAGCCACATGTCCTCCTCTGCCAGGGTGATCTCAGGGTGTTATTACAGTCTGTGCCCCTGTCCCTACCCCACCCCTACCTCTTTAAGGAATCTGAGCACTGAGCCTCCCAGGTTGCTTTCTTTCTTTCCATATCCTTAGGGCCCAGCAGCTCACCTGGACCACAGAAAGCACTCAGCTAGCTGAAGGAATTAAAGGAGGCAAGTGCTGCAGACAAACATCCTTCCCCTGAGGCCAGTTTTGCACCTGACTACCCAGAAGGAAGCCAATCAGTGATCAATGGCACCTCAGGGACACCAGAACTTGAACACAACAGGCCTGAGCACTGGCCTCCAGGGACAGGGAAGGCCAGCTGACCTTGATGAAGTAAGAACCAGCACTTGGGGCCACCTTTCTTGATTTACCCTCTGCTGGCCTCCCAGCTTCTTTGGCTCAGCAACGCCCAGGATTCCGGTCATGTCTGCCTCTGGCCTTCTAAAAATACTCCAGCTGCCCAACGCCTCCCAGATGTCTGAGAGCTGAGTCTGTGATTTCTCTGCTGGTAATGGGTCAAGCAGCTCAAGCCACTTCCTCTGCTCCCACCACCCAGCCCACCCCCCAACCCCTGCAAGGCAGGCGTGGGTAGAGGCCTGACTGCCTAAACCGAGAGACCTCAGACATTGTTGTGTACAGTCCCTTCTTGGAACAGATGGGAGAACCGAGGTCTAAGGACTTGGCCAGGACACTTGGACACTAATGTCCTCCTCACCACACTCCCTACCACTCTATTTATGTCTGCTGCCACCCTACTTATATGCTGCATGGAATCTGTAAACTGGATCTGACTTCCCCATTCCAGCTAAGCTCCTGTAAGCCCCTGACACCAGAGGTGGGGAGGATCCCTATGGTCCCCATGGTGCCTGGAAGAGTGTCTGATCCAGAGTGCACATAAGTAAATGTAGATTAGATTAAATGATGTAGTGCCAGCCAGGGCTGTGCATGGAGCCTTGGGCTAGGGGACAGAGCTCGGGTTCCAGTCCAGGGCCAGCTGCTGTGATGCTGTATGTCCTCATCATTTGCTCTGGATGATCCTCAGTTTCATGAGGGCTGAATGAGATGGGGTCCAAGGACTGAGCCAGCTCTGCTGTTCTGAAGCCATGAACTGATGTCCTGTTGGGAATTTCTATCCCCTCCTCTGCTCCCCTGTGTGTAGGGAAGATGGCATGTCCTGCTGGTTTCACCCAGCTCCGGACTTTCAGCTTCTGTTCCTCCCTCCATGCCTCTGAACATCCCACCTCCCTCCATTTCCCTAGGCCCAGCCTTCCAGTGGTGCCCCCTTCTGACTCCACTGCTGGGTGCCCAGGGGTGGATACTCCCCACCCCACTTACTAACCATATGATCTTGGGTAAGGCACTGACATTTTTATCACCTCTACAATGGAGAAAATAAGACCTACCTTAGAGGAATGTCAGGAGGATCAAAGAAAATTCCACATCTCAGATTTCAGGTCATAAGTCTCTTTCTGCAGAGTCTTCCCTGACCTCCCAGAATAGCTCAGGTGACTTTGCTGGCTCTCCAGTTCTGTCCTCCCCCCAACACACACCCTATCCACACTGTGTAGTCATTGTCTCTGCTGGGGTCTCCTTGAGGCCAAGAGTCCACAGGGCCCAGTATAGCACCATCACAGATGAAGAGCACGATAGATTTGTTGACCAACAAAGTGAGTAAATAAAGCCTGGGGAAAAGGCAAAAGGTTGTGCAGAAGCCAGGGAGTCGGATCTAGGAGTGGTCTGCTTGATGGCAGGCTCTGGTGGTCGAAATATAGAGAGCTCCTTGAAGCTCTTCCCTCCCTTCTCCGGTGAATTCATCCTTCAAGATCCTGGGAAAGCACCTCCTTCCACGAGAAACCTGGTCACTCTCTCACCTGGGCACATGACACAGTCCAATGTAGGATTTCTTTACATGTCTGTCTCTGGCCTCAGGTAGTGAGTCCCCTGAAGACAAGACCCTGTTGGATCTTCATACACCAAGCACTAATCTGGCATGAGCCCAATAAAAATTGTAAGAAAAAGAATAGATGGAGGAAATGATTTCTGAATTTGACTGCGGGTTGAACCCTCCTTGTTTTTGGGATGATATAAGTTACCAAAATGAGAGAAGTAGAGACGAAATTATTGTCTTTCTTCCAAAAGCACCCTCCAAGCACATGTGGATTAAATGTGAGCTGGGGAGAAAGACTGATAAAGAGCAGTGAAAATATATTCCCAAGCCCTGTCTTTGTCCCTGGACTTTTCTCTCTGTTGAGGAAAGACTGCAGAAACCAAACTTTAAGGGGTACCTGGGTGGCTCAGTAAGTTGAACATCTGACTCTTGATTTTGGCTCAGGTCATGATCCCAGGATTATGGGATTGAGCCCTGAGCTGGGCTCTGCTCTCAGCGAGGAGCCTACTTAAGATTCTCTCTGCTCCTCTTCCCTGCTTGCATGTCCTCTCTCTCTCTCTCTTAGTAAAAAAGAAAAGGGGGCACCTGGGTGCCTCAGTTGGTTAAGCGTCCAACTCTGGCTCAGGTCATGATCTCATGGTTTGTAAGTTTGAGTCCCATATTGGACTCTGCTGTCAGCACAGAGCCCACTTCGGATCCTCTGTGTGTCCCCCCCCCCCCCACTTCTGCCTCTCAACTGCTCTCTCTCAAAAATAAACATTTAAATAATAATAATAATAATAAAGAAAAGAAACTAAACTTTAAGCATAAAAGGCTCCTTGATGTCCCAAAGATGTCCCTCAGGCACTTGATCTGAGCCCATTTACTCATATTTTACACATTAGTATTGCGCCTTTGGTGATCTTGTTGTAAACAGTTCACAGGTTAGCTGTCAGCCACCTTGGGGGTGAGAAGTTCTTCTTGCAAGCAGGTCCTGAGAGAGAAGCACCTGATGGGCCAGCAGAAGGGAGATAGAAAAACAAAGCAGTATTACATTGACAAAAGCACTTAAGAGCAACACAGATTGGGACCATTTAGTTCAAGCTGTCCTACAAATAAATGCTCTCGGGTATACCACTGGGTTTCTGCTCTGGGAAAACTCCTTTTTGGACCACAGTGTCCCTATCTGCAAAATGAATAGTTTCCATCAAGGATTCTAAGAGTTTATGATTCTGTAGAAGTTTCCTCACGTGAGACTTCCCCAACCCATGCAGGTCATATGACATTTCATCAAGGTCCAGACTCCAATCTTCCAGGGTTTTGGGTAATGAGGCTTTTTTGCCACAAACTCCAAGGCTAGAGACTATCTTTAGGGAGAGTCCACCACAAAGCTGGGCTCGGCCCCTAAGGAGAAACAGAACTCCCCAGGAGCTGGCACAGAGGCTGTGTGTGGCCCTTGGTTTGTTTGCTACCCACGGAAGGAGTGAAAAGGAAGCCTGGCTCTGAGTACAACGGAAGTGCCTGAGATCTGACAGTTGCTCTCAGCACTCTGCAGCCAGGAGGGAAGTAAAACTGAGCATCTGGTATCTTCTACCTTGAAAGCCCATGGGACAGCAACAGGTGAGGCCTGGTGCTGGCCCGCTCTCTGGTCCAGAGAGTAGGCTGGCCCAAGGACTTGGGGGAGGGCAGAGGAAAAAGCCCTGAAACTGGTTCATGTCCTTGGGCAAATCTCTGTGCCTCTTTGGGCCCAGTCTCCATACTTGCAAAAATGGAATTGGGATTAAATTCGCTTGTGCCATATAGGGATTTCTGGAATGGTGAGCATTGGGAATACAGAGACAATTTGGCTACAAGGAATCTAGCAGGTTTCCTTGACAGCAAGGGACTCATAGTCTGGCAGAAAATAGTTACAGAATCATGGGATACATCATGATTATCAACATACATATAAGTGCTGAAAAACTCCCAACAGAGAGCACTTAACCCAGCCTGGAGGCCCAGGGAGAGCTCCAGAGAAGGTAAAGTGACTTGCCCAAGATCACATAGTAAAAAAGCAGTCCAGCTGGGCCAGACTTGAAAGAAAGGGGAGTTGAGAAAGACATAACTAGATAGAAGTCTAGTCAGCCGGAACATAGTGCTGTCATCAATAACTGAACAAGTCTGTGAAGGAGCATTAAGTTTGACCTGATGGCAGGAGGAAGTGGGTTTTTGAGCTGGGGTTTAAAGAGCAAATTTGAGTTTATCAGGCAGAGAAAAGGGGAGAAGGCTGAAAGCAGAGGGAAGAACACATTCAGAAGTGTGAAGTTGCTAAAAGAACCTGATGAATTCTGGAAAAATGCATATACATGTTGTGTTTGGAACAAAGAGTGTCTGACATAGTAAAACTGATGAGGTCAGGGAGACTAGCAGGAGTCATGAGGTGAAGGGCCTAGAATGTCATGTTAGAATGTGGGGCTTATTTTATAGGGCAGGGGGAGCCATAGAAGGGTCTTGAGCAGAGGTGTGCATGGTAAAAATAGCATATTAGAAGGCTTGCTCTTGCTGCTAGGAGGGCAGCGGACCCGGGTTGGGGGAGAGGCAGGAATGATGATAAGGAGGCATCTAGATCAGTGTCAGACCCAACCCCTGTTGAGAAATTGAAACTTTTCAGGAGACTACAGAGATGTTGAGGAAATGAGAACTGAAACCTAGGCCCTGCTATGGCTGTGGTCTGGGCAGGTGTGGTTAGCAAAGGAAGTGAAAGGATTAGGGTGACAGGCAGCTCAAGCCAGAGGAAGGTGGGATAGCTCCTGAGGGAATGTGGGAGCCCTGATCCAGGCTAGTGCAGGGTAAGGAAGGGGTTATGTCCCAAGGGACGCCAAGGGGGGCAGTCTGCTACTGAACGCGGTGTGCCCCACCAAGTCCCTGGCCCTCACTCCTGCCCTCATGAATCCCACTTCTTCCTGCCAAGCATTTGCTCAACTCTCTCCTGAGCTAAACTCTTCCTCCTTCCTCTCTCTGCCTTTCCAGCACCCTATGGTGCCTGACCAGGCTCTGCCCAGCCCTCCAGGGAGCCTGCCCTGAGCAGTGCAGGTTCCTGGATTCCCATAGCGCTGCCACCCACCTTGCCTAAGTGGGGATGTGACCACGCTCCGTCTTGAGGCTCCATCATGTTTCATTCTGTGGTCTTGGTTCGCCATGCCAGTCAATGTTACTTTGGTGCAGGTGTCCCTTTCTCGTCAGGTTCTGCCCACAGGAGTTCTTTAGGAGTGACAGTAAGTCAGAATCAGACTCTGGGGGCCCCAAAGGAGCCACACTGCACACGCTTTCCCCTAGAGCAGGCACATGGGAGGGCTGTTCATGGGCTAGGCTGGCTGGTTCTTTGTTCTGAGGAATGTATTGAATTATGAGTCAAATAGGCAGATCCAGGTGGAGGGTCCTAGGTTAGTCAGGAGGCTGGCAGGAAGCAATTCACCTCTAAGGTTGGAGTGAAGAGATTTACTGAAGGAACTGCTGTACTGAGGTGTGGGCAGGTGAAAGGAACAAACAGAAGGATGGCGAGGCACCTACCCAGAGATGAGGGCTGAAGGAGGGGTGGGAATCATGTTACTGAATCCCAGTGAGAAGTTGGGCTGGCTGGCAGGAATAGGATCAAGAAGGAAGTGGAAAAAGCACCAAAGCAGGAAAGGAGCAGAGGGAGAAATAGCCCAAACTTCCTCTTCTCTCATCCTCTGGTGTCCTGTTTTCTTATTGTATTGTCCAAACCCAAGTGGAACTCAATTGGCAAGGGGTCCTGGTGATGAAGCCCAAATGTCCCAGCCTCCTTGGACACAGTGCAAGGCCAAGGGTCTGGGAGGGGGAGGGCGGTGGCACAAATAGAGATTAACTGTCTCAATTAACACCAGAGAGGTGTGAAAAATTGTCACACAGATGCAATATCTGGATGATGCCTATGGCCTTAACCCAGTTATTTCTCTGTGATCACTGCTGGGTTGGAGAAGCTTTTTCTGGTTGCCCCAGAGAGAAAAGCCCAAGCTTCACCTTTACATTCATTTTGTTATCATTTAGAAAACACTGTTTAGTCTTGATTGTTACAGAACTAGAAAACAGTAGAGCCATGGGGGCCTCAAGAGTAACCATCCCAACTTACACAGTGACAGAGGCCCAGAGAGAATGAGAGCTGAGCCCAGGGTCACAGGACCAATGTGAGATGATGTTGGAGAGTATGCAGTAACTAGATGATACAATTAAGGCCACATAGGTAGAAGGTAGCAGGGCCAAAATTCAAATTGGTCAGCCTGACTTAAAACTTGACTGAGTTTTTGGGCACCTGGGTGGCTCAGTCAGTTGAGTGTCCGACTTCAGCTCAGGTCATGATCTCGTGGTTCATGGGTTCAATCCCTGCGTCGGGCTCTGTGCTGATAGCTCAGAGCCTGGAGCCTGCTTTGGATTCTGTGTCTCCTTCTCTCTCTGTTCCTCCCTGCTCTCTCTCTCTCTCAAAAATAAATAAAGATTAAAAAAAAAAGTAAAAAAAAAAACCAAAAAACTTGACTGAGTTTTAACCAAGACCCCAAGCTGAGCGCCTAGTGGGAAGAAAGGTGATGGAGTTAGTGTGACCCAGCCCAAGATGCCTTGTCTTTCAGACCTGCCCATCCTCTCCTTTATGGTCAATACATTCACAAACCATCTGGGAGGAGTAACAGTGAGGTCACAGGCCCAGTGCAGTGTGTGAGGACAGAGGGCTGAATGTGAACAGAAGACAGGCCTGTACAGGCCCTTGGGTACACCCTTCCTTAAGATGCTGTCCTGGGCCTTCTATTCTGTGACCTGGCTTCCCACACTTAATGTTCCATGGCTGATAAACCTTTGGGACTTCAGGCCTTCAAATCCATCCATCCAGCATGCCTTGTCCCAGGTGCTAGAGATATAGTGACAAACAAGATCTCCTCCAGAGATCTGTGGGGATGGAGGCATTGACAGGATGGGTGAGATGGGCAATACACATGCCTATTACAGAGCGTGATAAACATCATAAAGGAAGATTGCTTTAAAAAATTTAGAGCAAATATCCAAGTGGGAGACCCAAGATTGCAGTCCACCTTTGTAGGCTCATTTCTTGGGATAGTCAGACTGTTCCCAAACATGGCTCAGCCCATCCAGCCGGTGCTGTTTGCTCTCCTGGGAGTGTCTACCTCCTATGCATTAAGACCCCTTCCAGGGCAGCCTTTTGGGGTCCCCTGTTGTAGATAGAGGCAGCCTTCCCCACATGGAACTACTATAGCACTTTGATTCTGTGCTTTGGAATTTCTTAAATTTTTTTAAATGTTTATTTATTTTTGAAGAAAAGAGAGAGAGCGTGCACGCAAGCAGGGGAGGGGCAGAGAGAGGGAGACACAGAATCTGAAGCAGTCTCCAGGTTCTGAGCCGTCAGCACAGGGCCTGACATGGGGCTCAGACTCAAAAACTGTGAGATCATGACCCGAGCTGAAGTTGGCCCCTTAACCGGCTGGGCCACCCAGGTGCCCCTGTGCTTTGGAATTTCTTATTCAGGCTCAAACAATAGTGAGGGGGTTCTAAATCTTGATTCTGTTAGTTTAATTTTCCATTCTCTCCTTCCTGAATACTACAATAACCATTGGCCCAACTGTGGCAGCCCAGTTCCCAAGAGGAGGGGCTGGGTGTGTCCAGAAACTATGACAGAGTAGTTAACCCTGGACACTGGAGTAGGACCACTTGGGTTCAAATCCTGCTTCTTACTAATTGTGTGATCATGGGCAAGTTGCTTAACCTCTCTGAGCCTCAGTTTCTCTATCCTTAAAGTTTAAATAATTGGGTGTTGTGAGAATCAGTGGGTTAACACAGTCAAAGCCCTCAGAACTGTGCCTGGTACTCCATAAGCATTCAAGAAATGTTAGCTATTGTTATTACAGCTATTATTAGGAGCCAGTGGGTGTGCTTGTAAACAACTCCTCATGCCCAAGCGAAGATGGTACAGATACACAGGCTCCACATACAGCCACACTTAGAGATGGAGCAGGGTGGGGAACTGAAACCCCATTTTAGAGATGAACGGAGACTCAGAGAAGGCAGGGCATTCATTCGTTTAACAAATACTTTTATTTATTTTTTATTTTTTGGGCAATTTCCACATGTCAGGCACTGCCTCTTCCCACATCAAACTTACTGAATCCTCAAAGGAGGGCCCTGTGTTTTAAACAAGCACCCCTTGGTGATTCTCAGCTTCAGGCGAGTCTGGGTAAATGCTTAAGTTCTAGGATACCAGTGCAAACATCTTGCCGCATTCCAAGTTTGGATTTGGGTTTTACAGGGAATACCATCTTCTGGTGACAGATTTGCATAGCAGTTAACAGCACAGCCCCGGGACCTAATGAATTGGGTAGAAATCTCAGGTTGCCGCTTACTGGCTGAATGACCTTAGGGTAAAATGGGGCTGATAATAGTACCTACTTCAAAGTTGTTGTGAGAATTAAATTATTTATGTGAATGCTGACACACAGTAACTATTATAAAGTGTAAGCTATTATTATTACTGTGTCCAGCGTAGACAAGCATCAGAGAGAAGGTGGGGGTGGTGGATTTGATGCTTCTTATCCCAGGATTGGCTCTGCCTATAGCGTTGGCGGTGTCTGTCTCTTCAGGGAGACTCACCACCTGCTCCCTTCCACGGGAAGAGCTTTCCTGAGCCAGGGAATTCCCTCCTGTAGTGCCTGACAGCAGCTCCCAGCATTCTGATGCCATGCGCTCTGCCCACAGCAGCACGGCAAGAATTAGATCACATCTCGGGGCCAAGGCCGGACTGGAAAGACAGGCAGCTTTAGGTGTTGCGAGTGTCTGTTTAAGAGCCCTGAAACTGAGAGGGGGAAGTGCAGGTCCTGAGGAAGCTCCTCTCCGCCGCCTGGGCCAGCTTTGGCTGGGGGTGGTGTTCAGCTCGCCCAGGCCACAGGCCACGGGTGTGTGGATGTGCTGCAGACAGGGGAAAGGCGGGTGCCCAGGGAGGAGAGGCAGGATGCCAGGGCATCTGCCAGCCCTCCAGGACATTCATTTTGGCCCACTGCCCTCCAGCAGGGAGCAGACAAGTGTGTTTTGTTTTGGCATTAACTGGGCAGGCTATGGGAAAATAGGTGGCAGGCTTCCTAAGCTGAGTGGGGCCTCCTTCTTTCACAGGCCAGCACACAGTGGTTGTAGACCTGCCACCTCCCAATCCTGCTGTCCCTCCCCTACAACTCCATCTCCTTCCCCTGGTCACTGCCTGACCCCCGCCCCGGTTCGGCCCGGGGGGTCCTCTCCAGGGAAGGGACTCACAAAGGAGTAGCATCTCAAGCTGCCAGGCTGGGCTTTGAAGAAACTCCCTGGTGAAGCCCCTGTGTTACAGATGAGGAAATGAAGGTGGAGGGACGGCCAGGGACTTCCCAGGTCTTCATGGGTGAGTCAGGGGCAAAACTGGGACTGTAGTTGGGCTCAACCCCCTCCCATGGGAATTTCTCTTTTTGTGTTTTGCTTTTTAAATTTACAAACAAAACCAGAACAAAACGAAGGGAAACTGAAGGAAAACACATGCGCATACAAAGGAAACTCACATTTGTGGGCCAGCACAGTTGCAGGCATTTTATATAAACATTTCCATTTTTAATTCTCACCACAACCCAGCCAAAAGTCATTATTCCCCTTGTAAGGATGAGGGCACTGGGTTGAAGAAAGATTTCAGAACTCGGTCAAGAACCCAAAGCTAGGCAGAAGAGGAACCAAACATCTAGCCCAGGTTTGCCTGACCCCCAATCCCTTTGATGTCAACCCTCCTCCCAAACCTGACTGCTTTACCCATGGGTCCAAGTTTCCCAGAGTTGTAATCACAGTGCAGCTCCCAGTGGGAAGGCCCTCGTTGGTGTCCTGCATAAGTGGTCATTCAACCTTCCCTGATGTATCCCAAGGCAGGCAGTCGCTAGCTTACATAGCTCCTCAGTTCTTTACAGATCACATATCTGTTATTTCACTTAACCTGTACCACCTCCTTAGGAGGAAGGACAGAATTTGTGATGTGCAAAAGGTCACATTCGCAAAGTGCCTGGCAAAGACAGGGCTAGAACCTTGGTTGCCTGCCTCCTGATATCAAAACCATGTGACTGTCCGCTCCTGCTATAGCCCTGGGACTGGCTGTCCTCTCACCCCCCCTCCCATCCCCACCAAGTTGTAACACTCCCTGGCACAGGCTGACCAGATAATTCACTGTCCCAGTGCCTGCCTCTCAGGAACCCATCTCTGGCCTTAGATCCCTGTCACCACCTGGTGGAATCTGGGCTCTGTGTGTTCGGGGCACACTGCTGAGATCTTTGGTCTGTGTGTTGAGATTGGGAGCTCCTGGAGTGCAGGGCCTGGGTCTCATCCCAGAGACCTGCTTATGACTGAACCCAGAATAAGGGACTGGTTGAGGTTGAGTGATGTTGGATGGAATTCAAGGTCTAGTTCTGCCACAAACTCACTTTGTGTCCTAGGAAGAGCCCCTGTCCTCTTCTGCTGGCTACTGATCTTGAGACGTCATTCCAGCAGGCTGTGATTCTGTCTTGAGAGCTAATGGAGGAGACGTGCATACTCCCATACCAGGTTTACCAGAGGGCTGTGTTGAGGAAATTAGTTTAGGCAGGAGCAAAGGTTGATATGTGTGTGGGGGGGTGGGGTGGGGAGTGGAAGTACAGGGGAAAGAAAGGTGATTAGGGTAGAAGGGAGGTAATGGGGCTAGGGTCCACAGACTGCATTATTTGTAACAGCATCGTCAGCTAGCCTCAGTGGGGCTCAAACAGGGAATAGCTAGCATTTGGATGAGCTAATAGGTATTCCCCAGCAGCCTGAACCAATGTGAGTGGCAGATAATGAGACAGCAGGAAATGGAGTGAGGGCTGTGAACCCTAGCTGTGAGGAGGGTGGGAAGTGCGTTGGTACAGTCTGGGCATATGGGATGGTGGCCACCATCTCTAGAGCCTTGGGTGGAGTGCCAATCTGTCCTGGATGGCCACTTTGAACTGTGGTGGGGTGCTGTTCACATTCTAATCATGCTCAAGGGCTGCTGCACACTTAGTATCCCTGCAGTTTCCCCTGGGAGTTCTGTGGAATATTGGGATAGCTTATCTTTCAATGCTCACTCATATGCCTGCTCTAGTCAGCTTTTAATCCTGGATCTCACTTAAATTTAGAATCACATTCCTTCTGGGAGATTGTACAGCAGCATGCTGGAGGAAGAGCATAGCTTCAGAATCACAGGAAGCCAGGGGCCAGGCCTGGCTCTCCTGTCCTAGCTGTGTGACCTTGGGCTGGTCATTTCACTTCTGATCTTTAGTCTGTGAAATCTGTGAAACGGGGTCATATGTATCATGAGAAGTTGTGAAGGTTAGAAACAATGTAAATAATATGCCTACTTCAATCCCTGAAACATAGAAGAGGCAAAATAAATGGTAGCTGTTATTAATTCCTTCCCAGGGTAAGAATCCCACCTGTGGCCTCCTTGACGGAAGGGAGTTAGCACCTACTTGCACTGCTCCAGGAATGGGGGAGCTCACCCCTTCTAAGGGCAGGTTGGCCTGGAAAACCTTCTTCCTTAGATACAGCTGAGACCAGTCCCAGTTCGGTCTCTGGGGCTATAACGCACGCTGCTCTGTGGTCACAGGACAGCTCTGTGGCATTTCCCCCAAACAGTGTCAAGGGATCTTACATCTGGTAACACAGTGCTTGTTTGCACTACAGGAGCAAGGCTCTGGAAGTTCCCAGCCTGGTTCAAAGGGGTACATTTTAAGTCAGGCTTGTAAAGTCACAGAAATCCCTTTCCCATCCCTGTGAAGTTTGGAATATATGGTTGTATCCTCCTGAGTCTTCATTTTTCCTGGGTGAACTCTCAATTCCCTGAACAAGAGGCAAATGGGAGAACTGGATTCTGGTCCCAAATCCATCACTTCAGGGCAAATCACTTACCTTCATTGAGTTTCCAGTTACTCATTTGTAAAATGAATAAAATAACACTCTTTCACAGGATTATAGTGAAGATTAGCCCAGAAAAGTAATATGAAAGTTGGGGTTTTGGGAAAGGCATTTAGTAAATGTTAAATACATTTCTTTTTTTAAACCACATTTTTGAAAAAGCACCCAGCAGGTAAGTCCATCTGGTGTTGCCTGTTATTTATTACACCTCCAAAGAAAATCATCTCAGAAAGTCAATGCCGTTCCTGGTTTTAGAATGGCAAATCAGGTGGAGGATGCCCTCCTAAACCCATAAAATAAAGCCCCAGGGTTGTACTTCATCTGTGAAGAGCCTACTAAGTTCCAGGCTCATTCACTTACCTTATTCTGTGGTTGGGGACCAATGCCCAGAGAAGGTCTAGCATATCAGTAGTAGAGGTTAGATCCCGAATCTCATAACATCTAGCAATTTTATACCCCTAGTCCTCACTTCTATAAAAGAGAGGTGAAGGGAGGATAATCTCTGGGCCAGACTAGTTGCACCCAGGACTAAGATCCAGCAAATCTTTGTTAAGCACCTTTGTGTGCATAACACTGTGTCTAGGAAAGCACTGTTACCCACCCCCCACCCCACCCCCACTATCTTAGTAACATTCATGGAATGGCTGGTCTGGAAATCAGCCTTGGTGAAGGCTGAGGCTGATTCTGTCTTGCTCTTAAGAATCTGTATTCCCAGTGTCTGGCACAAGGCTTGGCACAAAGCAGGACGCAGCAAATGTTTTTTGAATGAATGATAAATCAGTAAGCAATTATTGATCACCGACTATGTGCCAGAGCCTGTGGTAGACGGAATTCTATTAATACAAGCCTGTGGGGCTGGTATTATATCCCCATTTTACAAGCCAGAAAGTAAAGGCTGAAAGCAGTGAAACTGGCTAGCTCAAAGCCTCATAATTAATTGGTGCTGGAGCTGAGATTGGAGCCCAGCCTGGCTACCTCTTGCCTGGGCTCTAGCTGCTGCTCCACAGCTGTCGGGGAGTTGGGTCTCCACCCACTTATTCCATTGCCCCAGGCGTTCCCTGATGGTAATTGAGGACTCTGGTGAAGGGCTGACTTTTGAATGGCCTCAAGGAAATCAGAAAAAGCAAGCCTGATTTCCTGGTTCATACACAATCTAGCTCATGCATAGCCTTCTTGTACAAGAATCCAGGTAATTCAGTGTGAACAACCTGGGTTCAAGTTCCATCTTGAACCAATTTCTCGCCAATTGTGGCCTTGGGCAATATACTTGGGTCTCTCCAGGCCTCACTTTCCTCTTTTTGCCTGACTACTCTTCTGAGAACAGGCGTCCGGTACTCCAACTTCTGATAAAACTGTGGGGCAATCTAGTTCACCCTTCGCACATCCATGTGGCTCCGGAAGGTGTTTTCATTCTTCTAAGCAGCTCAAGAAAGGCTGAAAACCCTACCCCCAGATGGTCTGGATGTGTGGGGAGGGGGCTGCGTGGATGAACAGCCTCACTGGCAGATGAGGAAGGTGGAGCTACATACCCAGCTACATAGAGGCAGGCAGAGTGGACTGAGATCCAGAGGTCCTGACTCCCAGACACGAGTTCCCTCCGTTGCCCCTGCTGCCTCCTTTATTTTTTCTCACAGGTATCATTGGCAAAAGTTTATGACCCATAGAGTGTAGTCGTGCTGTGTGACCTACATAAAGTCTCCCCTCTTCTAAGGGTATTAGCCTCCCTATCTGTGATTTGGGGATACTGGTCTTAACAACCTCGAGGTACCCTTCCAGCAGAGAGTCCGTGCTCTTTGACTTGAATGCCCCGTACCAGAGAGCACTTTCTCCTTTGCATGGCAACTAGACACCCCCCTGTCCCGCCCCCGCAACAGTCAGACACCTGCGGCCCGCTGAGAAAGGACTTGTCGATGCTCGCCCCCTTCATGCTTGCCTATTTGGCTAACCCATTCGCTCACCAGAGAGGGGTGTTTGAGGATCGAAAAGAAGTAAAAAACAGAACTCTCCTGCAGCTACAAGCATGCTACCCTCCGCCCCAAGGTAAAAACTTCAGAGTGTCGTCCCCTTAAAAACACACACACACACACACACACACACACACACACACACACACACACACACACACACGGACACAGAAACGCTGCGGCCCTAAAACCTGTAGGAGGTGGGGGCGGCTTGTGCGCGTGCGTCGGCGCGGAGCTCTCTCCCGCCCACGTGCGCGGCTCCGACTGCAGGCGCGTGCCCGGACGGCTGGCGGGAAAGCGCGCGGGAAGCCCCCGTCTGGCTCCCAGTGTGGGGGAGGGAGGACAAGAGGCGTTTGGAACGTGCCACTCTCAGAGAGAGGGGGGGGATTTTCGTGCTCCGCTAGCGTTTCTATCCTTCTATTCCCCGACCGATCCGTTAGTTCCCCCCCGCCGAGATCCAGAGCCCCACGCCGCCGCCACGCTCCTTCCCTGCAGTGTGGCCCGGCCCCTCGAACCCAGCTCTGGACTGAATTGTCCCCTCCGCCGCCGGAGCGGGGCGCTGTGCCACTTGGTGGGGCCGGAAATTCCCGCGGCCTGAGTGGAGGAGCCGAAGCCGAGAGCGCGGCGCCGCCTTCCACCTCCCCGGGACGGGCGGGGGCGCTGGGCCCTGCGAGGGCTGGGCTGCCTGAGTGGGGGCGGGGGGCCGCGTCTGCTAGGAGCTGCGGCGCCGGCGGGCGGGGAGCCGGACGACGCTGCTGTTCGAGAGCCGCTCGGCGAGCTAGGAGACCCTGCGCCCCAGCTCTAGGGCCCCCGCCCCCTTGCGGTCTCCGCCTCCTTCCCTCACACACCCCCCGGGCCGTCCGAGCCCCAGGCCTTCCCGGCGCTCCTCCTCCTTCTCTTCACACTCGCCCTCCGACCCGGGTCCTCCAGCCGCCCGCCGGCCTTGCTCCCTGCCGGGGGAGTTCTCGTTCTCAGGCTCTCCTTACACACACAGACTCGCTTGCGGGGCCTCCCCTCCTCACGGCCCTCCACCTCCTCGTCCTAGCTGACGCCGCCGTCGGGGGAGGATTGATGTCCCTTCAGCATCATGCAGCCGCCGCCGAGGAAGGTGAGAGTGCAGCCGGGGGGCTTTGGGGTTTGGGAGGGATGTGTACAAGGGACGCGGCTGGGGCGACCCGCTGCGTCCCCTCCCCCTTTTCGCTAGGGGCCGTGACCGCCGTCGCCTCGGGCTTGTCACCGAGTTGCCGGCGGCTCCAGGAGGGGGCCACGCGAATGAGGTGTCTTTCCGACGGAGGGGCGACCCGGGCTCGTCCCTTCCACCGCACTGGAGACCCCTAGACATTTCACAGAGTTTCGGGTGTGCATTTGTGTGCGCGCGCGCATGGCAGTGCTGCTCGCTGCAAAGTGCATTCTCGGGGCTGCACCGAGGGGAGGCGGGGAGCCCCTGCAGCTTTGCAGAGCCTGTGCTTGTGTGATTGTTTAGTCTGTGCCTGATTTGAGCCCTCCAGCTGCTTGTCGCCACCCTCGTTCGTTTGCAAATTTTCAGGGAATTTGTTTCTAGTCTTAGCCATAAGGTTCGGCCTGCTTTTCCCACGGGGCGGCCGAGAAGTTGGACTAGTTACCGCCCCCCACCCCAGGGGAAAACAAGAAATTATGCCTTTCTCCCCCCACCCCCAATCCTGCCCCGCCCCTCCAGCTAGGGGGCCTTGAGGCAGTGGTGCTGCTCCCGGAGAGCGTGAAATGGGCAGTGCGTGGCGTGTGCACGGCGATCTGGGCTTGGGGTGGGAGTGACGGGTGCTCCCGGCGTGTCAGCCGCTTCCCCCCAGCGCCCTTCGAGAACTGTTTCACTGTCCTCTTCCCCAGCGTTCCTAGGGGCTGAGGCTGTGTCCTTGTCTTTTTAATCCTGCAGATGGTTACTTAGTGTCTACTCTGGGCATTGGGTGGAGAAGGCTGTTCTGTCCTCCCCTCGTGGACAAACCTAACTCGCTCGTGTCTGCTTCTTTCTCTTTCTTAATCCGGGTTTCTCCAGTTAAGTGAGTCTTTTTTTCTTTCACACATGTACCCCCCACCCCTCCGGGTTAGCACGGCTCTGGTTTGGGGGGGGGGGGATTCCAGGCCCACTGTAACCTGGAACCCTGGCGAGAGGCACTGGCCAGCTTGCATTTGCTGTTCTGTTTGAAGTGGAGCCGCCACGGGGACCGGCTTGCTGGGGTGGCTTAAAAGCACTGCATATGCTGGAAGGTCACTTTTGCTTTCTCCTTTGTGAGAAAGAGATTGTGATTTGATGGGCTGTCAGCGAGTGGAGGGCATCATCCTGAGACAGTGTGCTTTCTCGCAGCCATTATGGAATAATTTATGTAGTCAATTTATGCATATGATTTCATGATTGTGTAAATTTCGGTCCTTAGATATTAGGCATTCCTATACTCCCTTCTGCCATCTATACTCAGCTCACCTCCCCTGGTGGTAGAAATCTTTAAGTCTTTTTTGGAAGAAATAGAAGACAGGGCCTTTTAAAACTCTTCAGAAGATCTACTACATGTGTACTGAGCTTGTGCATGAAATGGAATGACTGGAAGCTTATTTTGCACTTATTCATTGTATAATTTTTATACTCTTTTACTTTTATTTAACCTCTTTCAGGTTATTTGCCTAGTTTTCTCATTAAGTATCGTCAGTAGAACAAAATAAGGTGGCTAATAATGGATTTATGGCCTTTACAGAAGTGAGCAAGAGTTCTATATTCTGACATTAAGTATTTTGCTTAATTAATTATTTTGTTGTTAAGGTTGCAGTAAGGCCTTCATAAATGTATGATATATTTTAGGTGAAAGTTACACAAGAACTGAAAAACACTCAAGTTGAGCAGATGACAAAACTTCAAGCCAAACATCAAGCAGAATGTGATTTGCTTGAAGATATGAGGTAAGATTATAGTAAATAGTTTGAGAACTTTTATATCTTTGTTTCAAAGAACCATTGAGTTACCAAGCCCCAGGAACTGATGATGGAATTTCCTTTTGGATTTCCTGCTTTAAGGCTGTTAGAGCTTTGACTCAGCTAGAAATTATAACTGGAACTAACGCAATGCAAACTTTTTTCCTTTAGTGGGGGAACCTATGACTTACACATACTATCATGAAAAAACAAGGGTCTTAAAAGTTTATTAGTCAAATTATAATCATTGAAGTAGAAATTCTTAAATAGTCTTTCTACTGAATTGTAACATTTACTGACTTTAATGATTTCCCATAGATTTTTTAACTGACACCTCTGGTTAATGGTTAATATCTGAGGGTGAGCCAGTCAACCTCAGATGATTGCACACTAACACTGTTTGTTAGAACATGACAAATATAATTTTGTCTTTGAACATTAAATTTAGTGGAAAATGTGTTTATCATATTTTGTCATTACCTATATTCATAATTAAGATAACTTCAAGTAGATAAACCATCTTGCCAGCATTGTGAAAATCAGTATCTTTATTGAGGGAAGCATGATTCATTTTACTGAAAGAAACACCACTCTTTTAATAATCCTGTAATACAAATTGACAGCTCAACAAACATATTTTTGAAAATGATGGGGGGGGTGGCGCACCTGGGTGGCTCAGTCGATTAAGCATGTGACTTCGGCTCAGGTCATGGTCTTGCAGTTTGGGAGTTTGAGCCCCGCGTCGGGCTCTGTGCTGACAGCTCAGAGCCTGGAGCCTGCTTCAGATTCTGTGTCTCCCTCTCTCTGCTCCTCCCCCGCTCATGCTCTGTCACTTTCTCAAATGAACATTAAAAAAAAATTAAAAGAAAATGATGGAAGATAATTTGTGTGTTGAAACAGAGTGGCTGCAATTCTTATTTCCCTTTAGTAACACATTTATCAAATTGGAGTTGGGTCCGTAAGCTTTATTAGTTACCTATTTTTCCTGTGGTGCATAATTACATGTTAGTTTCATGAAAATTATGAACTGTGTGTTGTAATAAAATTATATGTGTTTGGATACCTGAATTGTTTGGAGCCCAAAGTTTTAAAGAGCTTCTTTTTTCCTCCCCCATATTTAATTTAGGTGCTATTTGTGAGTATTTCTGCTGTATTTTCAGGGTTTCTTACTAAGGTATATAAAGTTAGTTGTATCCAAACTTGGATAAGATCAGTGTTTTCTGACTGAAAAGTATTCTGTATTTATTTCTTTTTGTTTTCCATGTGGCCACAGGGAAATTTTTAGACTTAAATAATTCCTGTGTAAGATGCATGAAACTCTTCAAATGGTTAAAAACTCAAAATTTTTAGCATCTATTAAGTGAAATAAGCTATCTTAGTAGAAATTTCTAAATGAAGAAAGTAATAAATTTTCAGAAGCAATTCAGAAAGGCCAAATTAGTGTGTAAGTAAAGATCTTCTGTTGGGTCTGGATGGTCAGTGGTCCTTAAGTCCTGCTAATTATATCTTCTAGAGATTTCTTGTTTACATTCTTTTCTGTTTTTCCCCTATTGCCTATACCTTGGTATAGGAGCTTATGGTCAAGTATAGGGATACACAGTCACTGCTAAATTGATATAGTTTGGTGTGCTGTTATTTAGTTGTTTCTATTATTGCTGACCTATCACATTTCACTTACGTTATTTCAATAATATCCTAATTCTTGCAGTAGTGTTCTCATATTTTCTAGCCCCACCCCCCCCATCTCTCCTTTTATGTCTGTCTTCCACATTGTCACCAGCTGGCTTTCTAAAAATGTTGTTTGGGATGCCTGGGTGGCTCAGTCAGTTGAGCGTCTGACTCTTGATTTTGGCTCAGGTCATGATCCCAGGGTCGTGGGATCCAGACCTGTGTCAGGCTCTGCGCTGAGCATGGAGTCTATTAAGATTCTCTCTCACTCTGCCCTGCTCTCCTGTGCGCATGCTCTCTCTCTCTCTCTCTCTCTCAAATAAAAAAATAATAAGATAAAAACAGTTTATTTTATATTGGGTTCTCTGTGGCCTTTTGGATAAAGATCATACACCTCGTTGTAGCATATATGGCCTTCTGCAATCTAGCCACAAGCTTCCTTTCCTGGCGTAATACTACCATTTCATGCTTATTCATCCTTCCTTCTTAATCTCCTTGCCCTGGCAACTCAGGACTTCTGGTTATCTAATTGTGCTCTTTACATTCATGCCTTTATATATGCCAGTCTCCTTGCCTGTTGTTACCCTTCCTCCTACTTTTTCACCTGGCAAATTCTGCTTACCACTAAATTTGCAAGTTTGTTCTTTGTGATCTCAAAGAATTTTGATTTTGCACATGCTTCTGGCTTCCCCGCTCATGTGAACTCCTTGAAGTGAGAGGCTAAGTCATTTTTGTATCTTTGTACCCTTTTAGGCTGGCAGAATTGTTAAATGAATGTAACTGGTTATATTTAAATGCACCTTACTTGTTTTTAGGTGAAATGTTTTATTGTTCTTTTGGTAGGGGGCTAGAGTGGTGTCTGTTGAGCTTGTGTTACACTTTGATTCATGTGGGCTTATTTATTTATTTATTTATTTATTTATTTATTTATTTATTTAAAAATTTATTTATTTTGAGAGAGAGCGAGCAAGTGAGTGAGCAGGGAAGGGGCAGAGAGAGAGGATCCCAAGTAGGCTCTGCACTAAACAGCGCAGGGGCTCGAACTCACTAACCATGAGATCATGACCTGAGCTGAAACCTAGAGTCAGACGCTCAATCGACTGAACCACCCAGGTGCCCCTCATGTGGGCAGTTTAAAACCTACCGTGCTATTTGATGTTGAGTATCTCTATATTTACATATACATGTAAATACAGAGATGGTTGGTGTTCCCAAGGATTAATAGAGTCCTTATTCCAATGAGTCAGTGTGTTCTTCTTTTATGTTAAATTATTGGAATGAATCCCTTCACTCCTATATAGTTGTGAGCAGAATGCTATATTACCTCCTAAAACATGAATTTAGGTTTCTAACTTCCTTTTTTTCTCATTGATAATATTGAATTGGAAGTTGAAAATTGTGTATTGTTGGTATTTATAATAACTTTAGTTGCTTGAGGAAGGGGGTAGTCTGCCTTTCTGATCTGTCCTATCAAGTCAAATGACATTTTAAAAATTCATTAGAAACCTCTGAACTTGGGTTCAGATGTATAATACAGTATGTATTATATTGTAAAAGATCTTGCCTGCCATTTTTCTTTCTTTTTTTTTTTTTTAAGTTATCTCTATTCCAGTCTGGGACTTGAACTCACAACCTGGGTATTAAGAGTTGCATGCTCTACCGACTAAGCTAACCAGGCACCCCTGCTTTTCTCTTTCCCAAAACCCCACAAATAATAGTCCTTCTCACCAGTGCCCCCTCTCCCCCATCAGTGTTATGTTCAATTTAGGTTAGTGTGAATCACTAAAAAGCAAATAGCTTTGTTTTGCTTTTCTTTCTTTTCTTTTCTTTCTTTCTTTCTTTCTTTCTCTCTTTCTTTTAAGATTTTATTTATTTAAGTAATTTCCATACCCAATGTGGGGCTTGAACTCACAAGCCGAAGGTCCAGAGTCACACGCTCCTCTGACTGAGCCAGCCAGGTACCCCAACTTTTCTTAATATAAAAAAATTGATAGTAGAGAAAAATTTTTTATGACTTTAAAAAAAAAAGTGAAGAAGAAAAAGACCACAATAATTATTAAGCTGTAAGTAGGAGATGTAATAGGAGATATCATGTGTTAAGCTCTAAATAGGAGAATTTCATGCTGGGTTATGGCTAGTTTCCACTCCCTTCCCCCACTTTTCATCTTCTGGAATTTTGAAGGGAGGAAACCAATTATGATACAGTATTTTTCCTTTGCTCTCCTCCCCTTCTTCAGTTCATTTGTTCCAGGGATGTATTTGGAAGCTGGTGTGTTTGGAGTAAAATTTGAGAAAGAAAGATAAACTCATTTGTTGTTAATCAGGGACATTGTTTTGGGGAGGCTTTATGCTGAAGTGTTTCCTGTTGGCTTTTTCTGTCAGCTGTACATAAGCACACTTTACTTTCTTTTTAGTTTATTTTTTTTTTCTCTTTGCTTTCTAAGGTGACTTATAAATTTCTAAGTACTACAGCCTGTATATTGTTTATTAATATATATTTAGTATTGTTTATTCTTATGATTTGCTAAGTAGAGTCAATAAAGAAAGTTCTTTGCAGGGATTCTGAATATAAAGAACTAACTTCTTAGCAGACATTTTTTAGGAGGTCATTATATAATATGGCAAAATCACAGAATTTTAGAGTCTGATTGATACTGTCCCATTTGTTGATGAAAATGGAAACTGAGGTGCAGTGAGATGAAGTAAATCATACTGAGGAAAAATGCTATTTCTCTGTTTTCTAGACTAGTGCATGATCCCCTCTATTTGTATTTCCCAAGGTTTTAATCAAGGAAATCATTATAGGTCCCATTTCTTAAAAACATTTTGCCTATCAAAAAGTACATTTTAACTAATAATTTGTTTTCTTATTTTTTACTTTTCATACGTCAAGCTGTAAATCAGCTTTGAATCACTATTTTAAAACTACTTACATGAATCCAGACAAAGGCAAAGATACTTGAAACTTTACCTCAGAGAAGGTTGAGTATATGGTTTCTTACAGATGTTCTGAAAAATGGAAACTGGCTCAAGAAGCACCTGTCTTTCTTTGTAGACACCTGGAGGTCTGACGACCTCAAGTGAGGAATTACTGTGCTATAGGTTCTCTTTTTTAACCTGTAGGTTCATGGAACTCACTGGGGATTGGATTCTTGTCTGTTTATGGATGCTCTTTTTTTGTTGTTGTCTCAGACACTGTTCAGTCTAAAAGGGAACCTTGGAAGTAATCTGGTATAGACTTTTTAAAAAAGATTTTTGTCTATCTGTCTATCATTTATTTATTTTTGAGAGTGAGAATCTGTCTGCACATGTGTGTGCACATGTAGGGGAAGGAGCAGATAGAGAGGGAGAGAGAGAATCTCAAGCAGGCTCTGTGCTGTCAGCACGGAGCCTGACATGGGGCTTGATCTCATGAACTGTGATATCATGAACTGAAATCAAGAGTTGGATGCTTAACTGACTGAGCTACCCAGGCACCACTAAGATTTTTATTTTAAGTAGTTTCTATATCCAGCATGGGGCTCAAACTTACAACCCCGAGATCAATAGTTGCACACTCTGTCAATTGAGACAGCCAGGACTCTTTTGAGAACAGTTTTCTTGAGACATAATTCACATACCATACAATTAACCTATTTAAAGTTTTTTAGTATATTCATGGGGTGTACAACTATCAACGCTTTAACTTTAGAACATTTTTGCTCCCCCAGAAAGAAGTGCTGTATTTATTAGCAGTCACTTTCCATAATTTTCTCCAGCCTTAAGCAGTTACCTTCCCTGTCTATAGAAATGGAATCTGTAAAAATGGAATCAGACACTGTGTGGTCTTCTGTGACTAGCTTTTGCTTAGCCTAATGTTTCCAGGGTTCATCCATGTTATAGCATCAGTACTTCATTCCTTTTTATTGCTAAATAGTACTCTGTTGTATGGATATACCATCACATTTTATTAATCCACTTATCATTTGATGGATTTTTTGGCTATTATGAATAATGTTCCTTTTGAACACTCATGTACAAATTTTGTGTGGATTTCATGTTTTCATTTTTATACCTAGTAGTAGAATTGCTAGGGTCATGTGGTAACTCTGTTTAACTTTTTTTTTTTCCTGTTTAACTTTTTGAGGAACTTTCAAATTGATTTCCAAAGTGGCTGCACCATTTTTTATTCCCACAGCAATAATGTCACGAAGGTTCCAGTTTTTCCATATCCTTGCTAATGCTTGTTATTGTTTGTCTTTTGATTATAGCCATCCTAGCGGGCATGAAATGGTGTCATTGTGGCTTTTATTTGCATTTCTCTAATAGCCTGTGATATTGAGCATTTTTTCATATGCTTATTGGCCATTTGTATATCTTCTTTGGAGAAATGTCTATTCAGATCCTTTGCCCATTTTTAAACTGGGCATATATGTGTGTGTGTGTGTGTGTGTGTGTGTGTGTGTGTGTGTGTGTGTATGTGTGTGTATATATACACACACACACACACATATATATATATATATATATAAGCCATTTGACTTGCAAGTATATACTATATTTGCACTATTTTTCCCACTCTGGATGAATCACCTGAAGTGATTCATACGTGCACTAAATTTTGAGAATTACTTAAGTGTGGAAAAAATAAGGACTTTGAAGGTAGACCAGAGATTGAAACCCAGCTCTGCTACTTACTATTTGGGTGATCTTGGAGAAGTTACTAAGGTTCTCTGAGCCTCAGATTTCATAAATGTAAAACAAAGGTAATGCCGACCTTTCTGCTTTTCTGCAAAAGTTAAATGAGATATGTGAAATGCTGAGCATGGTAGATCTTTAGCACTGGTAGCTACCATTGTTAGTGGAAATTAGAACCTGGGAAGGATGTTGTCTTATTCAAGGTGACAATGGAGGTTATTGTGTTTCATTAATTCTAAGAAGCACGGTTTTATTTTATTTTTTTTCATTCTTCTGAAATCCAGATACATCTTACAATTGCTTTTGGCTTTGATGTAGTTGTCATTGTCTCTTCATGCATGGAAATTGCAGAATACGTATTGGCAGGCTTGGAAGAAAATCCCAGAGATAATGGTGGGAATACAAATGTTGGATCACCCGGGATTTTGATGGTACAGAGGATGATATTGTGTGGAAAACTATAGGTTATCAGTGACTGATTCAAAAAAGTGATTCAGAAGATCTTGACTCCGAGTGTGACCAGTTCATGCACCAATTTATTTTATCTTTTTAAAATTACTCACAAATTATCCTAAAAATCTGACTAAATAAGCTTAAAAGCACTCTTTTAATAAGTATAAATAAAAATTGTAAGTGTTAGGGTATTGAATCAATTTAGTTGGCAGCATTTTTTCTTAGTGAAACATTAAGGTGTCTTGGAATGTGTATTTTTTAATATGATGAAAACTGGAAGTAGCAGATCAGATACTGGACCCAGGTCTTTTTTTTCATTCATTCAAAATCATATTGCTTTTCAATTCAGAGAATTGAATTCAATTGAATTTGAATTCAATTCAAATGAGAACTTAAAAATGATGTAAATCGTGAGAGGGAGCATTTTTAAAAATAGGACTGCAAGGGTGGCTCAGTCAGTTAAGCATCTGACTTCGGCTTACGTCAGGCTCTGTGATGTTCATGAGTTCGAATCCCACGTCAGGCTCTGTGCGGACAGCTCAGAGCCTGGAGCCTGTTTCAGAACCTGTGCCTCCTTCTCTGCCTCTCCCCCGCTTGTGCACTCTCTCTCAAACGTAAATAAACATTAAAAAAAAGTAGGGCTGCAGGGAAAAAGATCAAGTGGGACCATACTTAACGTTTCTTTGAGAGGCACCTGAGTCGCTCTGTTGGTTAAGCATCTGACTTCGGCTCAGGTCATGATTTCAGTTTGTGAGTTTGAGCCCTCCCCCCCCCGCCCCCCACCATTGGGCTCTCTGCTGTCAATACAGAGCCTGCTTTGAATCCTCTGTCCACCCCCTCTCTCTGCCCCTCCCCCCTCTCAAAAATAAATATTAAAAAAATCTTTGGGGTGCCTGTGGTGGGTTCAGTTGGTTGGGCATCTGACTTTGGCTCAGGTCATGATCTCACAGCTCATGGGTTCAGGTGCCGCATCAGGCTCTGTGTTGACAGCTCAGAGTCTGGAGCTTGCTTTGGATTCTGTGTCTCCATCTCTGTCTGCCTGTCCCCCCGCTCATGCTCTGTCTCTCTCTCTCAAAAATAAATAAACATTAAAAAAAATATATTAAAACATTTTTTTGAATGAAAAGAAGAAAAAAGAGTACCTCATTTTATTTATTTATTTATTTATTTATTTATTATTATCTTTTTAATGTTTATTTATTTTTGAGACGGAGAGAGAGACAGAGCGCGGAGCAAGGGAGGGGCAGAGAGAGAGAGGGAGACGCAGAATCCAAAGCAGGCTCCAGGCTCTGAGCTGTCAGCACAGAGCCAGATGTGGGGCTTGAACTCATGAGCTGTGAGATCATGACCTGAGCTGAAGTTGGATGCTTAACTGACTGAGCCACCCAGGTGTCCCAAGAGTACCTCATTTTAAAATGAAAGGATAGCATGGAACTTCAACTGACTAAATGAATTTATGTTTTTAATATATACTTCCACAATATGGTCAGTTCTGGAGGGGAGACTAAGAGTAGGAGGTACAAACTAGGCAGAGGAGGAAATAGGAAAATATAATTTGAGAGTCTATTTACTAAAACTTTTTGTCACAGACCACTGCTTACTTGAAAGAGTCAGGGTTTTAACAATACCTTTTCCTGTTGCTATTTAATGGTTTATGAACTCATAAGCCATTCATTGTCCATAGGTCCTTATATGCTCCTAAAATGTGAAGATTTGTTTCTGGATGGGATGGCCGTTGCAACCCACAGCCGGAGTTCACATTTATAGATTTGAACAGGGGATACTTTCATGAGACACATGGAATTAAACTAAGGCCTAGTAATGAAAGTTACCCACCACTTGGGTTAAAAATAGAAGTGTTAGAAGAATTTTTGTGTGCACTTTTTTTTTAATTTGTTTTTTTTAACCGTACCCAGATATGTAAATATGAGGGATGGTAAAGGTGATCTTTGTGGTAGGATAGCTGTGATATATTAGAATAAGCACAAATTTAGAGGCATACAACCTGAGTGTGAATCCTAATCTTAATCTCTTATTAACTGTGTGACTTTGGCCTTAAGTCACCACAGGTCACTTAAACTTCTCTGAGCCTCATGTATCTTATCTGTAAATAAGTAATAATTATAGTATCTTATGGGATTATTTTGATAATTAAAACAAAAGTAACGCATATAAAAGCTCTCTTGCATAGTATGTGGAACATAATAGATGTTAAGTAAATGCATGTGGATTGTAATTTTGTTAAGTAATTGAGAACATCAACTCAGAATTATAGTCTGTGACTTACTCATCCCTAACAAGTTAACTTGTGGGTTAAAAAATGTAATGAGCCTCAAAGATAAATTGTTCAAATAATTCTAAAGAATTTCTTTCACCAAGTTCAGTAGTCCTAGTTTCCTTCCATTTTTCTCTGTCAGTAATGATTCTTCTCGTGATTGCTGGATGGCTTCTGCAACTCCAAGCATAATAATCTCAAGACAACAGTGTTAGTGGAGGATGGGGAGGGAAGAACAGTTTATGGAAATTTTCTCTGCCTTCCTCCCTTCTTTATTTCCTCTGGAGAAGGTCATTTCTACCAGAAATGATCTGAATAGACTTTCTCTTATGTTTTATTGGCTGAGTCTGCCTCATTTGCTTGTTCATGCCTAGCTGTAAAGGAGGCTGGGAATATGATTATATTCTTGGAGAGGTGGTCTTTGCCAGCAAGAAGTAAGGTATTGGTGGCAGTAATATGGCTTTTGCCACATTACTGTTTTGCCCTGTTTGTCACAGGGACCCGTTTCTAATTTACTTCTAGTGTTTCCCATAAAAGTGTAAAAAAATGTGTTGGGGTTTAATTGTGAAAGATGTAGCTGGATTTCCAGATGTCCCAAACAGACTAGAACCGCTTGTATCCCCTCCTACCAACTCCTTTTGAAATCAGTGTCTTTAGGTCAGGAGTAGGTTTTTGTATTTGCCATAGGTAATGGTCCGATAGGCCTGTGGCCTCTTAGGATTCTCAGCGATACAGGAGTGATTAAATATCTTGCCTCTTTTGGTCTTCTGATATGTAGAGAAATGGTGGTCTAAGGGCCTCCCAGGCAGTTGGTTTTTGTTTTTGTTTTTGTTTTGTTTTTTGCTGAACTATTTTTACTTCTAAGGTGAAAGCATTAGTAAGTAGTGAAGTGGCTAAAATGAAAGCAGGGAAGGACAAAAAAGAGCTAGAATTACTCCTAGCTGAATAATTTGCCCCTTAATGATTGAGGATTGGAAATTCAGTCTTGGAAATACAAAGTACTGGAAGAAGCCTGTGATGGTAAGTTGATGTTTTTCTTTGTAAATTTTTTGAATGTTCATTTGAATCCTGCAGATGCCGTTCTGTTTTATTGGTGTCAGTCTTCAGGAATGATCTGATGCATGAGCAAGAGTTAGTTTCTGAGTCTGGTTTGTGCTGTCTATTCTTCAGTGACTAATTTGGGAATTAGGCACAGAAACTTGTAACCCTCTCTTTTGTTCCATTGCTACAGATTTCCTGTCATGCGTTGGTCAGGGCTAACTTAATAAAACTTTGGCTGGTATTTTTATTTCATCTCATTGTGTCTTCACAGTATTCCTTGGTCATGCTTTATTTTAACATTCCATTTGATCTTTTTTTTTTTTTTTTTTTTGGCATTCACATAGGAGTGTCTTGTCATCCAGATGTTTTCTGTTTTGTGAACTTTGACATAATCCCAATTCAAAAAGAAAATGTTATTTCTGGTATTATGAAAAGTGTCACCATGTCTGTGGCTCCAAAGGAAACAATTGGGAGCATATATCCCTTGATTATATTTTAGTGGTATTTGTTTTTCCCCAATGCTGGCTGGAGAATAGGGATTAGAGGCAGAGACTTTTTATTGTATACCTTTTTTTGTATGTTTTGAATTTTGAACTGTGTGAATCCTACCTACTCTCAAAACTAAAATTAAATGATTTAGTATTGGTAAACATTTGGCTTTTAGTTTTTAGTGAAGTTACTTCTGTATTTTATGTTAACACACTTTGCAGGTTATTTCTAATATTAAGAATACTACAAATATTAAGAATACTTGATATATAAACTTATTTTCATAAAATGACTTGTCTTCACCTGGTTGTAGTTTGGAGTTGGGGAAATAGTCTCTGTGTACTACTGTGTTTCTTTCTTTCTGTATTATGGAATTGTTTTATTCCAAAACAAGTACACATATTAGGTGGTTAGATTCCTGTCCAGCCTCAAATTTTATTTTAGCTAACTTTATCCAAAGGTTTTACATTATAGTCATAATTAAAAATATTATTTCTGTGGTAGTATGTATTTTGCATTATTAGTCAACTCTTTCCATGGGGGAATTGTTTTCTGTTTTACTATAGAGGTATTTTTTTTTAATTTTTTTTTTCAATATTTATTTTTTTGGGACAGAGAGAGACAGAGCATAAACGGGGGAGGGGCAGAGAGAGAGGGAGACACAGAATCGGAAACAGGCTCCAGGCTCCAAGCCATCAGCCCAGAGCCTGACGCGGGGCTCGAACTCACGGACCGCGAGATTGTGACCTGGCTGAAGTCGGACGCTTAACCGACTGCGCCACCCAGGCGCCCCATTATAGAGGTGTTTTAATAGTTTCCTCAGCTATATTGAGTTAATTGAATATTTAATACTGCTTTTTCTTCTCTTGCATTTTTAGCTGGACGTCTTTCTGTTTTTCAAGTGGTTGTTCAAGGTGTTACACCATGCATCTTTAATTCATCACTGTATACTTGGAATTAATATTGTACCATTCCACCTAAGACACTCACAGGTCCAGTTCTGATTACTTCATTCCAGACTTTGTGCTGCATACCTTATTTATTTTTTAAGTTTATTTATTTTTTGAGAGAGAAAGAGAGAGGGAGTGCAAGTGAGCAGGGGGGACAGAGAGGGGGACAGAGGATCCGAAGCAGGCTCTGTGCTAACACTACAGAGCCCAATGTGGGGCTCTAACTCCCGAACCATGAGATGATAACCTGAGCCGAAGTAGGACACTTAACTGACAGAGCCACCCAGGCACCCCTATGCTGCGTACTTTATAAATGCCATGATATGTTAGTTTTTCTTTAAACACACTTATCTTTTGAAGAGATTAAGACTAGAAAAAAGTCTTTTATATTTACCAATTTTGACTTTTCTTTCCTTCCTCAGACCACATAGGTTTGAGTTTCCATCTGGTATCATTTCCTTTTGGGCTGAAGAACTTCCTTCAGCATTTCTAGTGCAGTTCTACTGGTGACAGTTCTCTTAACTTTCACTCGTCTGAAAATGTCTTTATTTTATTTTTCTTTATTCACCTTCATTTTTGGAAGGTAATTTTCGCAGGATCTTGAATTCTGTGTTGACAGTTGGGTCACCCCATTGTCTTCTGGCTTTTACTGTTTCTTATGAGAAACCATATATATATACACACACGCACACACACACACACATATTTATATACTTGTTTTCCTCTGTGTAATGTACCTTTTTTCCTCTCTGATAGTGTCATTCTTCTTTATCTTTGTTTTTTTTGCAGTTTGAATGTGATGTGACTAATGTATCTTTTTATTACTTTGCTGGGGGTTCACTGAGCTTTTGGGATCAACAAATCAGGGAAATTTGGGGCCGTTATTTCTTCAAATTTTTTTTCTGCCCTATTTTCTTTTTCCGTTTTTGGATTCCAAGGATATGCATATATTAAACTGTCTGATAATAATCTGTGTTCTTCAGAGTGAATAGTTCCTGTTGATCTGTTTTCTGGCTCATTGGTTCTTTATTCTGTAATTTTTTTCCTTAAAAATTTTTTTTAACGTTTATTTATTTTTGAGACAGAGAGAGACAGAGCATGAATGGGGGAGGGTCAGAGAGATGGAGACACAGAATCTGAAACAGGCTCCAGGCTCTGAGCTGTCAGCACAGAGCCCGACGCGGGGCTCGAACTCACTGACCGTGAGATCATGACCTGAGCCGAAGTTGGCTGCTTAACCGACTGAGCCACTCAGGGGCCCCAAAATTTTGTTTTTAATAAAAAAATTTTTTTTCTTTTTATTTTAGAGACAGACAGCAAGCAGGGGACAGGGGCAGAGGGAGGCAGGAGAGAATCTCAAGCAGGCTCCACACTCAGTGCAGGGCCTGATGCAGGGCTTAATCCCAGCACCTTGGGGTCATGACCTGAGCGAAAATCGAGTTGAACGTTCAACCAACTGAGCCACCCAGGCACCCCTTTTTCATTTTTATTTTTTAGGATTTTATTTTTCAGTAATCTCTACCCCCCAATGTGGGGCTTGAACTCTCAACCCCAAGGTCAAGACTCACATGCTCTACTGACTGAGCCAGCCAGGTGCCCCTCTTCTGTAATTTTTAGTCTATTTTTAAGTCTATCTGGTGAAGTTTTCATTTTTGATAGTGTACCTTTAAGTGGTTGAACATATTTATAATCACCATTTTAAAGCTCTAGCCTGCTGTTCGCAACACTGGAGTCATATTGTGGTCTGTTTCTGTTGATTGCTTCCCTCCACTCCCTCATTATGGGTCACGCTTTCCTGCTTATTTGCATATCTAGTAAGTTTTGATTTGGATTTTGTGGATGGTACATTATAGGAAGTCTCAATTGTGTTGTCTTTCTTTAAAGAGTGTTGAAATTTGGCATTTCCACTGAAAGCCTGAGTGCCCAAGGTGTGCAGAAATGTCTCCATTCTGTCTGAACTACAATTCTGATGTTTCCCAGCAGTGTGCAGCTTCTGGTATCTGTTCAGCTCTCAGGCCTGCAACAGTAATTCTCATGGAGACTCACTCTGGCTTATATGTAGCTTGGTACTCAGCCAAAGATGCCCAAGGAACCGCCATGCAGATTTCTGGGACCACCCCTTCTGCATTGTTGCCTGTTCTCCAGTATCCTGTCCTCTATAAAGTCTAGCCACTCCACTAGCCCAGGACTCTGATTCCTGCATCTCAGTTTGGTGAGACCGTTATGCTTGGCATAGACTTCACCTCCCTGTGATGCAGTTGGGAAAGTTTCCCAGGCGGAAAGCTGGGGCAGATGTTGTACACATCTCCTGTACTGCCAGTTGTTTCACTCCTGAAAATAGTAGAGTCATATGTTTTGTCTAGTTTTATAGCTGTCACTCGAGGAGGGCTAGTCTGGTACCAGTTACTTCATCATGTCTAGGAAAAGTCCATTTCTCAGATGTGTTAGAGGAAGATACTTAACTGTATTTAAATACGTAAGATTATCTATTTATGCATGTTTAATATCTGTGTAATCCTAATTAATCTTGTGCTTTTAGATGTAGGAGTTTGGATATTCCATGTATAAATGTATTCTGTAGCATGGGAATTTTTTAACAGCTTTATTAAGATATAATTCTTAAACCATGTAATTCACTCATTTAAAGTGTATAATCCAGGGGATTTTAGTATATTCAAAATTGTGCATCTATTACCACAATCAATTTTAGGACATTTTCATTACCACAAAAAGAAACCCCATACCCTTTAGCCATTACCCTTCCCCTTCCCCTTCCCCTTCCCCCGCATTTGCCCAGCCTTAGGCAACCACTAATTGCTTTCCATAGATTTACTTGTTTTGGATATTTCATGTAAATGGAAGCAGTTGGCTTCTTTTACTTAGCATAATTTTTTCAAGGTTCTTCAGTGTTGTAACATCTATCAGTACTTTATTCCTTTTTATTGCTAAATAATATTCCAGTACTTAGATATACCACATTTTATTAACCCATTCATCAGTTGATGGACATTTGGGTTGTTTCACTTTGGCTGTTATGAATAACTCTTTTATGAACATTCATGTACAAATTTTTTAATGTACATATGTTTTCATTTTTATTGGGTATATGCCTAGGAGTGGAATTGCTGAGTAATATATTAAGTCTGTGTTTATTCAAGGAACTGCCAGACTGTTTTCCAAAGGGACTATACCATTTTTCATTCTCACCAGCAATCTGTGAGGGTTTGATTTCTCCACATCCTTGTCCACACTTGTTGAACATTAATTATATCTCAGAGCCTCCCAGCAGCAATGTATTCTATAATTACAATTGTTGTTATTATTATTCCCATTTTATAGATGAGGAAACTGAGGCTCGTAGTGGTTAAGTGTCTTGCCCACGATCAGAACTAAGAAATGGAAGAACTACATTTGAACCTGGGTGTATCCCTGACTTTTAAAATTTAAGTTCTTTCTCTCATTGAAAACTGTTTTTAAAGGCGTTTGATAATAACAGTTGAAATTGAGTGAAATTTTCACAGTATTTCTATGTATATTTTCTTAGCCTTTATTAGATCTTGGTAGGAATCCACGGAACATAGGACCATCTTTTCCCTGGTTTTTATAGCTGGACTCAGTTTTTTTGAAAGTTAGAAAACAGATGTCTTTCACTTAGGATTATTTTAAATAATTGGGGGTACACTATTTTCAGTGCCTACCATGTCCAGGCATTGTGGTCGGAGTATGGTATCTTGTTTCAAGAACTACTACTTAGAATAGATACCAAAGAAGGGGTGTAAGATTCAATGCCTTGCACATCTTTGAGTCTGGCTGATTAGTGTAGGAGTGGAAGAAGATATGTGATCTGGAGTTTCATGTTTTTTTCAGATCCAGGCTTGTTGAAGGATTGTGTGAAACACTGAACTTCTAGGGAATCTCTTAGCTCTTCTGATAATTATATCAGGTTTAGGTTATATTTTGAGATACTTCCATAGTCAAAAATGCCTTTTCTGTCTTTTTTTAAATGTAAATTAAGATCAGGCAGTTTTGTGATAACTGAATGAAGGATGTAATAGTTTCTGAATAGCTTGTCTTGCTATTCTGACCACCTAACTATGTTTATTTTTAACTTTTTGGCTGTGTACCTAAAATAAAATATACTCCACAAATAGCTTAGAATCAGCTTATTTTGGGTGAATGAAAATACTTTATATTAGTTAGTAAACTCACTGTAATAAAAAATAATTCTTGACATGTTTGAAATCAGTAAGTTACAAAAGTTATTGAAATGTTTCTTACCTAAAAAATAAACTGCTGTTAGCGAATTACATTGCTTCATTTTGTATAGCTATATAGATGAGGACAGATATTTTTCTGAAGAGAATAATAATGCTAAATTTACTTGCAGAAAAATACCAGATTTTCAGAGTTAAGTAGTTTATAACAATATAAAGAATAATAGTAACAAATTATAATACTTTGTTAAAATTTAAAAAATGGATTTGACAATGCATGTTTTGTCAGTGTGGGGTGTTTTGTCTAGTCTTGATATTTTAGTACACATATATTAAAACTCTTCAAACCTCCTGTATGTTATACATCAGTAACATTGTAAAGAAAGAGAAAGCAAGAAAAAAGACCTCAGAGTTTATTTTTATGTAACTCTGCCAGGCAGAAGGCTGTGAAAGTTTTATGATATATCTTTTAAATGTACAGTGTAATTCAAGGATAAAGAATAAGATGTTTCTTGCAGTAAAGATTTTTAAAGACAAGTAATGTAGTAAAAAATTATGTGTTAACTTTTACGTGCATTCTATAGAAATAGCAAAAATTTTCATTTGATTAAAATGTTTGATATGTTTTCTGCCAGGATCTCGAAGGAATGTGTGTTCCACTTTAATAAAAGATTATCTGACTAATAAATGTCTCTGACTTTTTTTCCTGGCAAAGAAAACTTGGCATCCTTATTTGGGTCTTAAACTTGATATATCATAGATGAAAACTTTTAAAGTCATGGTGTTCAAAGGTGAACTTGATTACACAGATCTCCTGACAAGATGATTTTGGCAACTTGATGAATACCGACTAATCTTTTTAAAAATATTTTTTTAATGTTTATTTGTTTTTGAGAGACAGAGACACAGAGTGTGAGCAGGAGAGGGTCAGAGAGAGAGGGAGACACAGAATCTGAAGCAGGCTCCAGGCTCAGAGCTGTCAGCACAGTGCCTCATGAGGGGCTCAAACTCACCAACAGTGAGATCAGACCTGAGCTGGACGCTTAACCAACTGAGCCACCCAGGCGCCCTGTAATTTTTTTTACTTGATAATACGGCTTTAGGTCTTTTATCTCCCCCAGGTCTTTGTGTGTGTGTGTGTGTGTGTGTGTGTGTGTGTGCGCGTGCGTGCCATGATCTCAATACTTTTGAAAAATGAAAGGACATAGTAATCTTCTATCATCATGAAATGTTTACTAACTTGACCTAAATACTCTTTGAAGGATGTTATGATAAAAAGCTTTGGAAGATGTCTTGTGACTCTCTTTATCTTAAGGCCTATTATGACAAACTTGACTTCAGTTTCTCTGTGATAAAATTATCTCTTTCCAGGTAACTCAGTTTGAGGACATTATTTCTTTTTATTTGTAGTGTATCAAGAGCGAAAGGCAAAGAAGTTCAAAAATGCCCAATTAAAATAACTCAGTTGGTCAGCACATACATTTACTAGAGAAAAAGCAGCTTTATTTAGACTGCATTTGATCAGTCTGAGAGGTGATATTCCCCAACTTTTGTGATGTTGGAAAGTGGGTGGGAGAGGAAAGGATGGTTATGTGATGAGGAAGATGATAGAGCTTTTTCAGATTCCTGAATATTGCCATCACAATGTTATAACATTGTCTTCTTTGAAATATTTTGAATTCTCAGAATTAAACATAGCTTTAATTAAAGGTAGATGCCAAGAAATGCATTGTAGAAATAAGAGTCACCTGTGTACTTTACAACACGGCAGATGCTTAGTCCTTCTCTTGAGATTCAGAGCTGGTAGATTTGGAGAGAGAGGCCTGCGCACATGCATTTTTAAAAGCATAGTTGGTAATTCTCATTTGTAAGTAAGGATGAGAACTGCTGTTCTAAGAGTTACCAGTTTAATATGCATTTCAGGCTTTCTTCCTTAACTGAGGCATTCCAGGAAGTATTTCCTTGGATAATAGATACTGCAGGAGAGGTGGATTTCCAAGATATATAAAATAATCAATTGGGTAATCAACCTTGAAAAATTAACAGTGGAGTCTTTGTAGTTGAAAATGTCAGTGAAATAATTTTTCAAGTTTATTTCACTTAAAAAAATATTTTTGAGAGAGAGAGAGAGAGAGAGAGAGACAGAGTGCGAGCAGGTGAGGGGCAGAGAGAGAGGGAGACACAGAATCCGAAGCAGGCTCCAAGCTCTGATCTGTCAGCACAGAGCCTAACAAGTGGCTTGAAATTCATGAACTGTGAGATCATGAACTGAGCTGAAGTCAGATGCTTAACCAACTGAGCCACCCAAGCGCCCCTCAAGTTTATTTTACTTTTAATGCATCTGTATTGGGCAAATAAGACAGTGGTGGTTTGGCTTGTTATTAGGTGTTTTTCTCCCTTTTTATGTGCATAATTAAAAAACTACATATATAAATATATAACTTATTCTTTTGTTTTTGGTGAGATAAGGACAGATGAGTAGTTTTATAATATTTTGATTTTCAAAGTGTGTTGCCTGGATTAGTAGTACCAACTGGGAATTTGTTAAAAGTGCAGTTTCTTGGGCTTTATCACAAACCTGCTGAATCATACATTCTGGGAGTGGGACCTAGAAATCCGTGATTTAACAAGTCCTTTTTGGTGATTCTCATGTATGTTAAAGCTTGAGGACCACTGTTATAATAACTATTGTTTACAGTGTTGTTTTATTTTTTGCTTACCCAGTACTTATCTAACCCATTGTTCAATATTTGTTTCCAAAATTTTACTTTAGTTAATGCTGCAGTGAATATTTTTGTACATCACACCCATCCACACACCCACACAGGGTATCTAAAGATACAGACATTTCCTGGTCCTTAATTGTTAATTGTTAAGACTTTATTGTTTTAAGCTTTACAAGTTGGTTTTCTGTTTATAAAGTGCTTAAACATCTATTATTTCATTTAAATCAGAGCAACTTGAGGGGCGCCTGGGTGGCTTAGTCAGTTAACTGTCTGACTCTTGATTTTAACTCAGGTCATGATTTCATGGTTCATGAGATTGAGCCCCTCGTTGGGCTCTGTGCTGACAGTGTGGAGCCTGCTTGGGATTCTCTCTCTCCCTCTATCTCTCTGCCTGCCCCCCACCCCCCATCTCTCTCTCTCAAAATAAACAAGTTAAAAAAAAAAAAATCTCAGCACTTGAGAGGTAGGTATTCACTTCATATAGGTGAGGGAACCTAAGCCCAAAGAGATTCACTAACTTGTCCAAGATCACATTTTTACATTTTTAAATATTTTATTAAAATTTTATGTTTAGAATACTTTATTCCTCTTTATTCTCTTTATTCCTCTTTATTCTCTTTATTCCTCCTTTATTCTCTTATTCCTTTTTTGTTATCCTTCCTCTGTGCAGAGTTGAAATAATAAACTACCTAGCTTAAGTGGGGCATAACAGAACAGTCCTTGAAGTATGAAATGGGAAAATTGCATTTACCAGAACTTCCTTCTGGGAAAAATGTGAGGAAAAAAAGGAGAAATGGAGAATTTTCTTGGTGCATGTGTGTGTGCTGAGCTCTGCAGCTTATTCATTGCCCTCCCTCCTTTTGGCAGCATTCTGCCTATTTTCTAAACAGACATGGAATAACAACAACACACTGGCTTGAGGAGGTGCCAGTTTAGCTTTTGTGGGGAGCCTGTGTTTTTCACTCTATGTGCTCCTGTAATGTCCTGTTAGACCATTCATTGTATTGTATATTGTGTGTGTATGTTTGTGTGTACACTTTCCCTTCCAGACTGTGAGTTTTTTGAGAGCAAGACTGTCTTTTCTCTTTGTATATTTCATAGACTGGTACATAGATGCTGAAGGAATATTTGTAATCGATTGAGACGTTAACCATATCAATTTTTAGTAAATTTTAAAATAAAGTCTCCATTGTTGTTAAGCTCAAGTTCTATTTTCCTTTGTTTATCTAAAGAGTTTATACTACATTATAGTACCTAATTTTTAGTGTAACATGCTGGTTGATGTTCTTATTTGTGTAACTATCTTTTTAGGATACATTTTGAGAAGTAGAGTTGATGGGTCAAACATTATATACTGTTTAAATGGTTGTTTATACTTGCTGCCATATTGCATACCCCTGCCCTGTGTAGGTACTTATTTCCAGACATGGCCACAGCATGCGGTATCATTATTCTAGTATTGTTCTAATATTGGGCATTCTAATAGGCAATAGCATTACTGTTTAAATCTGGATTTCTTTGGTTATTAGCAAGGTTGGATTTTTTTCTTGTTTGACTATTTTACATTATTTTGCATGTTTTGTTAATCATTTGTCCCATCCTCATCCATTTGAGCTGCTATAACAAATTTCCACAGATTGGGTAGCTATAAACAATAGAAATTTATTGCTCATAGTTCTGGAGGCTGAGAAGTCCCAAGATCAAGGTTGCGGCATGGTTGTGTTCTCTCTTGAGGGTCCTTTTCCTGGTCATAGCTGGTACATTCTTGCTGTGTTCTCAAATGGCTGAAAGGGTTAGGGATCTCTCTGGAACCTCTTTTATATGGGCACTAGTTTGCATTTATGTGAAGGGTTCCATCCTCATGACTTAAGTGCCTTCCAAAGGCCCCACCTACTAATACTATCAATTGGACATTAAGATTCCAATGTATGAATTTTGGAAGGACACCAACATTCAGCCCATTTCATGTCCATAGTTGAATTATCTGTGTGACTATTGAGAGGTTTTTTTTTTTTTTTTTAATATTTTAGGCTGTTTGCTTTGTTAATTTCAAATATTCTCTTCCTCCCCAGCTTGTTTGTTTTTTAATTTTGCTTCTTTTTAATGTAAAAATTTAATATCTAGGTTGATATATTCTTATGTACCAAGTATGTAAAAAACCTAATGATGTGTAAAAAACCTAATGATACTGAAAGTTGAAAATAAAGCAGTAAAATATGTTAGAAAATACTTCTAAAAAGAGGGGCGCCTGACTGGCTCAGTCAGTAGGGCGTGCGACTCTTGATCTCAGGGTTGTAGGTTTGAGCTCTACATGGGTTGTAGAGATTGCCTTAAAAAAAAAAAATCTTTAAAAAGAAGAAAATACTTTTAAAAGGAGAAATGATATTCCCTTATTAGATGAAGTAGAATTGAACTTTTATTAATAGGGAAAAAGATACTTAAAGATAAATGGAATAATCCACCTGGAAGATCACATAAGCATAAAAGAGTACAAATTATAAAATTATAAGGAGAAATTGACAAATCTGTGGTCCTAGTGGGAGATTTTAATCTCAAATAAAAATATATACAAGATTTGAATTCCATAATTAATAAGCTTAGTTACATACATATGGAATTCTGTATTTAATAAAGAGAATATACTTTTCAGTTACAAAACTAGATTATGTAATTATTTATAAAGGAAGTCTCAACAAATTCCATGGAAATGATACCATACATTTTATGTAGTACATGGTTAAGAGGGCTCAGGAGCCAAATTCTGGTTCTGCCTTACCTGTATGACCTAGATGAGTCACCTAACCTCCTGTGCTTCAGGTTTCTCATCTGTAAAATGGAAATGATAATAGTGTGCTCCTCAGAGCTATTGTGAGGGTTAGAGTTCAGTACAGTGCCTTGCCATGTGGTAAGGGCTCAATAGAAGTTTGCAAACATCATTATTGTATTATCATATTTTCTGATCACAATGCAGTGAATGGGAATCAGTAATGAAGAGGTAAACACCACCCCCCAAATAAAAGACAAACCTTTATATATGCTATATATAAAGCTTTACATATTTTATTACTCAGTAATAAAAAAGTGAATTATGGATATACACAACAATGTGGACAAGGAAAACATTCTGAGTAAAACCACATAAAGAGATAAACTGTATGATTTTATTTACATTAAGTATTAGAATAGGCAAAATTGGGGGACTTGGGTGGCTCAGTTGGTTAAACGTCTGACTTCAGCTCAGGTCATGATCTTACCGTTTGTGAGTTTGAGACCCACGTCGGGCTCTGTGCTGACAGCTCGGAGCCTGGGGCCTGCTTTGGATTCTGCGTGTCTGTCTCCCTCCTCCCTGCCTCTCTCTCTCTCTCTCTCTCTCTCTCTCTCTCTCTCTCTGCCCCTCCCCAGCTCACGCTGTCTCTCACTCTCAAAATAAATATGAAAAAAAAATAGGCAAAACTAATTTATGGTGGAAAAGAAATCAATACAGTGGTTTCCTCTGCAGGTTATGAGAGGGAATTGTCCAGGAAGGGCATGAAGGAACTTTCTGGGATGATGCTGTCATTCTCTATCTTGATAGGCATTTGGATTACACAGGTGTATATGTTTGTCACAACTCACATAATACATATATAAAATTTATGCATTTTATTATATGCATATTATATAAAAATACTGAACAAATTGTAATATAATTGCAAAAAATGGGTAACAATTTAAAGTGCTTTTTAGGGAGATGGCTGAATAAATGAATGGTGGTATAAATGTATGATGAAATATAATGCAACAATTGAAAGAAATACATCTCTTGGGTGGATCTCATAGTCTTAACATTTACCGGAAAGACCCAAGTCGCAGAATGACAAAATACTATGTACTGTTGGTAGAAATCTGTATATTTAAAGTATAAAAACTTGGGTAGGAAGCACATGGTATTGGTCGTCTCTTAGAAGAGAAGGTGGATCAGTTCTAGAACTGGTAGACTTTAGTATATTGTGCAATTACATTTCCCCGAAATACATTTGAAGCAAATAAAATGTAAGTTTAACATTTGTGGTAACTACATGGATGTGGGTTTATATTTTTAGTTGTACTTCCATGTTGAAAAATGTTCACAGAAAGTTAAAATCACTCCGTGGTCCTGTCATCCAGAGATGACCACTGTTGCTTTCTTACTTATCTTAAAAAGTGGTGTCTGGAGACACCACTCTCAGTTTGCGTCTTTGCTCTATCAGTTTTATGTGACATGTGTAAAGCAAATGTTGACCAAAGTAAACTTTTTAGATTTAAATTAGGTGTGTATTCAAATATATAAAGTTTTAATTTTAGGGAAATATTACAAAGCACTTTTAAGAATACAGCTTTTCCAGGGGCGCCTGGGTGGCTCAGTCGGGTAAGTGTCCAACTTCAGCCCAGGTTGTGATCTCACGATTCATGAATTCAAGCCTTGCATCGGGCTCTCTGCTGTCAGTACAGAGCCTGCTTTGGATCCTCTATCTGCACTGCCTGCCCCCCCCCCCCCCCGCCCCTTCCCCACTCACTCTCTCAAAAATAATAAATAAAAAAATTAAAAAAAAAAAAGAACACAGATTTTCCAGTGGTGCCTGGGTGGTTCAGTCAGTTAAGTGTCCAACTCTTGATCTTAGCCCAGTTCTCGATCTCCGGGTCATGAGTTCAGGCCCAGCATTGGAATCCACACTAGGCATGAAGCCTACAAAAAAAAAAAAAAAAAAATACAGATTTTCCAGTAAATAGTAATAGATCTATGAACTAGGCTATAAGAAGTTCAGAGTTCTGGATATCCAGTGGTAGTTTTTAAATTTTCCACAGTACTTATTAAATTGATAAGAACAGATTCTACACTTGATTTCAGCCAAAAGCCTGAGAAGTGATCCACAATATTTATTTATAAATAAATATGTTTATTAATCCTGTAAGATTATTGTTGCTGTAAGAAATTCTTAGGCAGTGTTATGATTGGAATTGTAGTATTCTAGCCATAAATTTTTTAATTCTGCAGAAATTCAGTAATTTCCTATAGCTGTTTTCTTGTTACTGTACTCAAGGATTTTTTGATGAGGGGAATGCAGATTTAAGACCCTAACTGGAAGAAATTCTTGCTTCATTTTGTTTTTGATGTTCTTCTCTTCCACACACTCCCAGCTCCAGTAAGGGAAATTTGAAAATTGTATAAAATTCTTTCTTGCCTCAGTCACTTTTTCTGTGAATCAAAGGTGTTCTCTCCGTGATGTCTAAAGTTTTTCATTTCTCTGATTTTATGATTTTTAAGTAGTTCTGGAAATGTTTGGATGCAAATATTAGCTTGTAGAGAATCCTGTGAAGATCGAAGCCTTACTTTTACCAGCTAACTTTACAGGTACTTATTTTACCAAATACTTTGTCAGATTTTAGAGTTCTGTAATACAGTGCATTTTCTTCATTTGGACTTAACAGATTTAAAAATTATTGTTAATTCTGGAATAGTCTATTCAGTCAACAAAAATTTTTAATTAAAAAAAAATCTTATGTTTAATTTTGAGAGTGAGAGAGACAGAAGGAGGGACAGAGAGAGAGTGAGACAGAAAATCTGAGACAGGCTCTGCACTGATAGTAGAGACCCCGATGCGGGGCTCGTACCCACAAACCACAAGATCAGGACCTGACCTGATGTCAGACACCAACCTACTGAGCCACCCAGGTGCCCCTCAACAAATCTTTTTTAAAGTGATTGTATATATGATTGTGTAAAACTTATAAATAATTAAAATAATTTGGATTTATTAACACAATTCTGTAAGACACCTATTATGAATTTTTGTACCACATATTTGTAGCCTAATAATAAGCATTAGCTGAGTTCTTTACATTTCCCAAAGTGCTTCTATAACCATTTATTTCACTTACTCTTCAAAACAACCTAGTAAGATATATGTGATTTGCAGATGTAAAAATTGTTGCTCAAAGAGATGAAGATACTTATCCAAAGCCAGGATTAGAAAAATTCAGGATCTCTGACTCCTAACCTATTCTCTTTCCACTTCCCTACTGTATTTTTGTTTCTGAGATCTTCTCTAGGGAAGTGAGATTAGTGAGGCATATGGTGATGTCTTATATGAGGGTGTACTGTAGACAGTGGAAGGGAAGGCAATAAAATATGGAAATAATGTAAAATTGATTATTTGTTTCATTTTCCTTATTCTCTTTATCCTTGGCTTCATTTTTATCACCAAGTTTCATATTATTTATCATGGAAAATGTCTTAAATAAAATTGGTTCTAGGTTCTTTCCCCAGTTTCTCCCCCGACCTAACCAGAACTACTTACTAGCAATTGTGTGTGTTTTTAAATTGCTCTCGTCTGTAACTTGCCTCATTTATGGGGTGGAAATAGCCTTTTCTGGTTTCACAGGGTTGTTGTGAAGGGCAGAGGGGATAAGATGGGAAAGGACTCTGAAGATCTTGAAATGCTTTACTTAACAGGGATTATTGTTGCTGCATGTCAGTCTCTGTGGCTCAGTCCATTGCTGGCCTGCTTTTAAATGAATGTATTCTGTTGAAATGTAATTAAACTATATTAGAATTTCACCATTTAGTACTGCAACTCTCTTGCCTTACATTAGTAAGTTTGTACAGTCTTTTCTGATTAGGAGACGTAGAGTGAAATGGTGTCATGTTGTGTGTTATTTAATTGTACTAGGTATAAAGTGTGCAGAGGGTTTTTCACTAATGCCAAATGGCAGGCCAACTGACCTGCACTGGAATTACAGTGCAGCTACTAGTGCTTATATTACAGCCTGCATTTATTTTCATTTTTTATGTAATCTCTACACCCAACATGGGGCTCGAACTCACAACCCCAAGATCAAGAATCTCACATTCCATGGACTAAGCCAGTCAGATGCCCCATAGTCTAGCCTACATTTAAGATGAGCTCTGTGCATAGTGGGAAAGTGTGACTGTTGGGTCCTCTGAAGCTGTGTAACAGAAAACATTTCTTGATACTTTTTGCCTTAGCACTTGCACTGGTAGTATTTACTGGAACATTTGGCACCTTGTTTCAGATATTACAAAACTAAAGGATACTTTAATGAGGGGAACTTTTAAAGGCTTTTACAGACCTCTGGAGGAGGATTTGCTTGATTTGTGGGATTCTTAGAGGAATATCATGTCAAATTAATATGGCTTGTTATAATTAGATTTTATGAATCTCTAAAATAAATTTGTGTACACTCTAAAGTAATGTAAAGAAAGCTGATGTTAACAAGCCCTTTTTTCTTTTCTGGCATATCTTAACTTTTTTCTTGAAAAGTATACGTATCTGTAGTTTATGTGTAAGTTCTATATAGATTCATTTCAGTTTAATTGAGCATCTGCGTACCAGGCATCAAACTTAATGCTTGGAGGTACAAAGATATGTAAGAGAGATAGACACAAATGCAGGTATTTTTTTTCTGCGTATGTATTCCCTATTTTATTTATTTTTTAATTTTAATTCCAATAAAGTTAACATAGAGTGTTGTATTAGTTTTAGATATACAGAATTGTCTGATAGTATATAGTACAGTATCATATATTAATATATAAAACATATGCTATTAGTATAGTGTAATATAGATTCAACATTTCCATACATTACCCAGTGTACAAGTACACTCCTTTCTTAATCACCTTCACCTGTTTCACCTATTCCCCCACCCACCTTCCCTCTGGTAACCATCAGTTTGTTCTCTCTAGTTAAGCGTCTGTTTCTTGGTTTGTCTCTCTCTCTTTTTTTCCTTTGCTCATTTGTTTTCTTTCTTAAATTCCACATGTGAGTGAAAATCATATGGTGTTTGTCTATCTCTGAGTGTTGTATTTCACTTAGCATTATACAGAGATATTTTCACTGTAATGTAGTTAGCAGTACGACAGATACATGCTTTGGGAATATAGCAGACAGATACTTGGTCCAGCATAGAGGTTCAGGCAATGATCCTAAACTAACTCGAAATCAAATCTTGTAACAATGGAAGCACTTTGACTTTTCAGAAATGATAAACCAAAAATTTTTTATGTCAGTCTTTTGCAGATTCTGAAGTGGTGTTACTTAATTTTTATTTATTTTCCACTTTTATGTTTTATTTACTTTCAACTTTATTGAGGTATGATTTGCCTGCAATAAAAATCATTTTCAAGCGTACATAGTTTGATTTTTTTTAGTAATTGTATGTAATTAAATTATCACCACCACGCTCAAGATACGGAACATTTCCATCAGCTTAAAATATTTTCTTGTGCCCTTTGATGCCCCAGCTGCAGACAGCTAGTGATCTTCTTTCTGTCATTATATCTGTGTCTTTCCTAGAATTCCTTATACATGGAATCATACTGTAGGTACTTTTGTGTTTAACATATTTTATTCAGTGTAATTTGTGTTCAGTGCAGTGTTTTTTGAGATTCATATTGTTGCATATCTTAATATTTTATTCATTTTTTATTGCTAAGTAGTTTTCCATAGTAAGGGTATATTGCAGTTTGTTTATCCATTCACCAGTGGATGGGCATTTCATTGTTTCCAGTTTTTAGCTGTTACAAACTGTTTGCATTTTTGGCTGCTGTGATATTTGTGTACAAGCCTTTGAATGGACCTGTTTTCATTTCTCTTCAGTAAATACCTAAGAGTGTGATTGCTGGGTCCTTTATTTAATACATGTGTATTCACTTGATAAGAAACAGCCAAAATGTTTTCAGAGTAGCTGTACCATTTGGTATTCCTGTCAGCAGTATATGAGCATTCCAGTTGTACCATATCCTCATAAACACTTGATATTGTTAGCGTTCTTAACTTCAGTAATTCTAGTGGGGTGTTTGGTGGTATGTCATTTTAATTTGCATTTCGTTAATGACTAGTGATGTTAAACATCTTTTCATTATTGTTGACCATTTAGATAGTTTCTTTTGTGAAATGCCAGTTCACATCTTTTGCCCATATTTAAAAATTGGATTGTTTGGGGGCGCCTGGGTGGCTCAGTCGGTTAAGCGGCCGACTTCGGCTCAGGTCATGATCTCGTGCTTTGTGAGTTCCAGCCCCGTGTCGGGCTCTGTGCTGACAGCTCAGAGCCTGGAGCCTGTTTCAGATTCTGTGTCTCCCTCTCTCTGACCTTCCCCTGTTCATGCTCTGTCTCTCTCTATCTCAAAAATAAACGTTAAAAAAATTTTTTTTTGAAAAAATAAAATAAAAATTGGATTGTTTGACTTCTTAATGTTGAACTGTAAGAGTTATTTATGCGAGCCCTTTATAAGATAATTTTTTCTCCTTCCTAGTGTGTGGCTTGCTTTGTCATTTTCTTAACTTGTGTCTTTCAAAGAATAAAAGGTTCAAATTTGGGTGAAATCTGCTTCATCAAATTTTTCTTTGCTTTTTTGTGCCCTGCTTAACATTTAGTGTCACGATCCATTTCAAGTTCATTGTTCCATCACCATTTGTTGACAAACTTATCTTTGCTGCATTGAATTAGCTTTTGCATCTTTGTTGAAAATCACTTGGGGTGTGTGTGTGTTTTCATGGATACTATTTTGATTCATTGAGCTATTTGTTTATCTTCATGCCACTACCACACTGTTTTGATAACTATAGTCTTATTGTAAGTCTTGAAATTAAGTAATGTAAATCTTCCCATCTTGTTCTTTTTCAGAGGTGTTTTAGCTATTTTAGATTTTTTGTTTTCAATAGAAAGCTTATTAACTATTAACTTGTCAATTTCTTCAAAAGGCCTGCTAGGATTTTAATTGTGACTGTATTGACTCTTTTTCAGTTCCAGTAGAACTGTCATTTTAATAACATAAAAGTCTTTCAGTCCATGAACGTAGGATATCTTTCCATTTATTTATTATTTAATATATTTAATGTTCCTTCACAGTGTTTTGCATTTTTCAGTGTCTTGGTATTCCATGTCATTTGTTAAATTTATCCATAAACATTTTATTTTATTTTTTGATGCTGTTGTAAATAGAGCATTGAAAAAATTCATTTTCTTACTGTTCATTGCTGATATGGAAGTGAATATTGAATATTAGGTTATATCCTGTGACCTAGCTAAATTTACTAATTTAGTAGCTTTTCTGTGGATTTCTTAATATTTTCCCTGTAAAAAAAATTTCTTTTTCTCTGTACACAATCATGTCATCTAAAAAAAAGATAGTTTGACTTTTTCCTTTCCAATTCTTATGCCTCATTCCTTTTCTTGCCCTTTCATATTGTACCAGTTAGTGAATGGAAGTGATGAGAGTGGACATCCTTACTTTCTATCTCTTTGCTTTCTTCCTAATCTTAGGTCAAAATCATTGAGACTGCACATGTTTTATCTGTAGAGTTTTAATAGATGCCCTTAATCAGGTCTAGGAAGGTTCTTTTTTTTTTTTTTTTTAAGTTTATTTATGTATTTTGAGAGTGAGCGAGCCATGCTTGTGCATGAGCAGGGAAGGAGCAGAGAGAGAGGGAGAGAGAAAATCCCAAGCAGGCTCTGCGCTGTCAGTGCAGAGTCCTTTGCAGGGCTTGATCTCATGAGCAATGAGATCATGATCTGAGCCGAGATAAAAATTCAGACCCTTAACTGACTCAGCCACCCAGGAACCCCGGAAGTTTCTTTTTATTTCTAGTTTCTTGACAGTTTTTGGTTAAGGCATTTCATTTGAATTTCATTTTTTTCCTGCTATATTGAGATGTAATTGACATATAACATTGTATAAGCTTAAGGTATACAGTGGGATGATTCAATACATGTCTATATTGCAAAATGATTACCACTATAGGTTAGTTAACACATCCATCATATCACATAATTAACTTTTTTGTGTGTGTGGTAAGAACATTTAAGGTCTATTTTTTTTTTTTTAGCAACTTTCAATGTATAATCTACAATTGTTAACTATAGCCACTCTGATGTACATTTAGAACTATATGATATACCCCAGAACTTATTCATCTTGTATTGATTTGTACCTTTTGACCACCATCTCCCCATTTCCCCCATCCTCTAGCCACGACTATTCTGTTTCTGTCTGTGATTTTTTAGCTTTTTTGGATTCCACATATAAGTGAGATCATACAGCATGTTTCTCTGTCTGACTTATTTCACTTAGTATAATGCCCTCAATTTCCATTGATCTTGCAAATGGCTAGATTTCCTTTTTTGTGTGTGTCATTGTGTATATGTATATATTTGTGTATGTATGTATACACACATGTGCGTGCACACACAGACCATGCTTTTTTAATTCATTTTTCTGTCAGTGGACACTTAGGTTGTTCCTATGTCTTGGCTATTGTGAATAATGCTATATTGAATACAGGGATATAGATATCTTTTCAAGATACTGATTTCATTTCCTTTAGATACAAACCCAGAAGTGGGATTACTGAATCATGTGGTAGTTTTATTTTTAATTTTTTGAGAAACCTCCATACCGTATCCCATAGTGGTTGCGCCAGTTTACATTCCCACCAACAGTGCCTAAGGATTATGTGTTCTCCACGTTGGCCAACACTTGTTTCTTTTCTTTTTGGTAATTGCCATATGAACAGGTGTGAAATAATATCTCATTTTGGTTTTAATTTATGTTTCCTTGATGATTGGTGATGTTGAGTACCTTTTCATGTACCTGTTGACCATTTGTATGTCTTCTTTAGAAAACTGTCTTTTCAGGTCCTCTTCCCCCTTTTAATTGGGTTATTATTATTTTTTTTTCCTACTGAGTTCTGTGAGTTTCTTATGTATTTTGGATAGTGACACCTTATCAAATATTTGGCTTGTAAATATTTTCTCTCAGTCTGTAGGTTGCCTTTTTATTTTGTTGATTGTTTCTTTTGCTGTGCAGAAGGTTTTTAGTTTGATGTAGTAAAACTTGTTTATTTTTGCTTTTGCTGCTGGTGATTTTGTATCATTTCCAAGAAATTATTGCCAAGACCAATGTCAAGGAACTGTTTTACCTTATGTTTTCTTCTAGGAGTTTTATGGTTTCAGGTCTTACAGTTAACTATTTCGAGTTAATTTTTGTAAGTGGTATAAAATAGGGGTCCAGTGTCATCCTTTTATATGTGGATAGTGTTCTCACTACCATTTATTGAAGACACTGTCCTTTCCCCATTGAGTATTCTTGGCTCCCTTGTCAAATATTAGTTGACTGTATATACATGGGTTTGTTTCTGGGCTCTCTATTCTGTTGTAGGTCTATGTGTCATTTTATTTTATTTCATTTATTTTATTTTATTTTATTATTTTTTAATGTTTGTTTTTGAGAGACAGAGAGAGACAGAGTGTGAGCAGGGGAAGGGCAGTGAAAGAAGGAGACACAGAATCTGAAGCAGGCTCCAGTCTCTGAGCTGTCAGCACAGAGCCCGATGTGGGACTCGAAGTCATGAACCGTGAGATCATGACCTGAGCCGAAGTCAGATGCTTACTGACTGAGCCACCTAGGTGCCCCCATGTGGGTTTTTTTTTTTTTGATGCCAGTACCATGTAAATATTCATTTATATGCTGAACATTAGCAATATAAAGTGTCACGTACCATGGAAAAGTGCCATTGGTGGGTCAATGTGCCATAATACAGATGTATTCTTATTGACAGGATCTTATTCACAGGAAATATCAATAAGTTATTTTGTTAAGTAAAATTGGGGCACCTAAGTAGCTCAGTCTGTTAAGCATCCAACTCTTAACTTAGGCTCAGGTCATGATCTCACCGTTCGTGGGTTTGAGCTCCACATTGGGCTCTGCACTGACGGATTCTGTGTCTGTCTCTCTCTGCCCCTCCCCTGCTTTCTCTCTCTCAAAATAAATAAAATAAACTTTAAAAAACAAATATTAAGTAAAATTAACATAACAGAAAGTTATGCTTATTTTAACATTTTAAAGTATACAATTAGGTGGTTTCCAGTATATTCACAGTGTTGTACAAGTATCATCACTTATTCCAGAACATTTTTATTACCCTGAAAGAAACCCCATACAAATAAGCAATCACTTGCCATTTCACCCCCTTCCCTAAGCTCATGACAATGATTAATCTGCTTTTTATTTCTATGGATTTGCTTTCTCTCAACATTTCATAAAAATGGAATCATTTAGTATGTGGCTGTAATTTTTAATTTATATGTCAACTTGGCTGGGCCACAGTGCCCAGACATGTGTCAAATATTATATGAATGTTTTTCTGAAGATGTTTTTGTATGAGACTAATATTTAAATCAGTAGACTTTGAATAAAGCAGATTGCTCACCCTAATATGGTGGGCCTCATCTAATCAGCTGAAGGCCTGAATAGAACAAAAGACTGGCTTCCTTCCCAGGTAAGGGAATTCTGCAGCAGATGGCCTTTGGACCTAAAAGCAGCTCCTTTGTGGGTCTCCAGCCTGATGACCTTTGACTTAAATGGCAACATTGGCTTTTCTCTGGGTCTCCAGCCTATTATCCTACCCTGCAGATTTTAGATTTGCCAACCTCCATAATCATGTGAGCCAGTACCTTAAAATAAATATCTTTTTATACATATACACATCATCTTGGTTCTATTTCTCTGGAGAACCTATAAATACAGTGGCCTTTTGTGGCTGGCTTCTTTCACTTACCAAGTATTTTTTGAGGTTCATCCATGTTGTAATATGTATCAGTATTTATTACTCTCTATAGCTAAATAAAATTTCATTTTATGGATATACCACATTTTGCATATTCATTGATCTGTTGATGGGCATTTGGGTTATTTCCACTTTTTGGCTATTATGGATAACACTGCCATGAACTTTGGTCTATAAGCTTTTGTTTTAATTTTTCACTTCTTGTGAGTATGTATGCTGAGGAGTGGAATTGTTACATCACATAGTAATTCTGTGTTTACTTTTTTTGAGGATGTGTCAAGTTGTTTTCTAGAAGCTGTACTGGTTTACATTCTCATCAGCAATGTATGAAGGTTCTTACTTCTCCACATCCTGGCCAGTATTTGTTCTTTTGCTTTTGTGTATAACCATTCCAGTTGGTCCGAAGTGATAACTTGCGGTGGTTTTGATTTGCGTTTTCCTAGTGACTAATGGATGTTGAACATCTTTTCATGTGCTTTCATGTGCTTATTGACCGTTTGTATATTTTCTGTAGAAAAATGTATATTTAATACTTTTGCCTTTTTAATTTAACTTAAATTTTTAAAAAAGTTTTATTTATCTTGAGAGAGAGAGCATGAGGAGGGGAAGGGGCAGAGTGAGAGGGAGAGAGAGAATCCCAAGCAGTCTCTGTGCTGTCAGCTCGGAGCCTGACGTGGGGCTTGATCCCATCCCATAAACCGCAAGACCATGACCTGAGCTGAAATCAAGAGTAAGACACCAACTGACTGAGCCACCCAGAATCCCCTGCTTTTGCCTTTTTAAAATTGGGCCATTGGTCTCTTTGCTATAGATTTTTAAGAGTTCTTTATGTATTCTGGATATTAAGCCCTTAGATACATGATTTGCAAATAATTTTCCTATTCTATTGTCTTTTCATTTTCTTTCCTTCCTTCCCTTTCATATTCTTTCCTTTTGTTTTTTTAAAAGTAATCTCTACATCAAATGTGGGGCTCGAACTCACAATCCCAAGATCAAGAGTCACATGCTCTACTGACTGAGCCAGCCAGGCAACCCTTCTTTTCATATCCTTGATAATGTCTTTTTTTTTTTTTTTAACTTTTTTAACATTTATTCATTTTTGAGAGAGAGAGAGAGACAGAGCATGATCTGTGGAGGGGCAAAGGGAGAGAGAAGAGACACAGAATCTGAAGCAGGCTCCAGGCTCTGAGCTGTCAGTCCAGAGCCCAATGCGGGGCTCGAACCCACAAACTGAGATCATGACCTGAGCCAGAGGCAGACGCTTAACCGACTGAGCCACCCAGTTGCCCTGATAATGTCCTTTGATGCATATTTTTAATTTTGATGAAGTTGTTTTACTTTTTTTTTTCTTTTCTTGATATGCTTTTGGTGTTCCATTTAAGAATCTATTGCCTTGTGGCACCTGGGTGGCTCAGTCGGTTAAGCGGCCGACTTCGGTTCAGGTCATGATCTCGCGGTCCGTGAGTTCGAGCCCCGCGTCGGGCTCTGGGCTGACAGCTCAGAGCCTGGAGCCTGTTTCAGATTCTGTGTCTCCCTCTTTCTGACCCTACCCTGTTCATGCTCTGTCTCTCCCTGTCTCAAAAATAAATAAAAAACGTTAAAAAAAAAAAAAAAAAGAATCTATTGCCAAATTGGAGATCTTGAAGATTTACTCCTATACTTACTTTTAAGAATTCTATGGGGCGCCTGGGTGGCGCAGTCGGTTAAGCGTCCGACTTCAGCCAGGTCACGATCTCGCGGTCCGTGAGTTCGAGCCCCGCGTCGGGCTCTGGGCTGATGGTTCAGAGCCTGGAGCCTGTTTCCGATTCTGTGTCTCCCTCTCTCTCTGCCCCTCCCCTGTTCATGCTCTGTCTCTCTCTGTCCCAAAAATAAATAAACGTTGAAAAAAAAAAAAAAAAAAAAGAATTCTATAGTTTTAGCTATTACATTGAATCTTTGGTCCACTTTGAGTTAAACTTTACATTTGGAATGAGATAGGGGTCCAATTTCATTCTTTTGTATATGGAAATTCACTTGTAGCACTATTTGTTGAAAAGACTGTTCTTTCTCCTTTTAATGGTTGTGGCATCCTTGTTGGCATCCTTGTTGAACAACAATGTGGGGCTTGAACTTGTGAACCACAAGATCATGACCTGAGCTGAAGTAGGATGCTTAACTGACTGAGCTACTCAGGCGTCCCAGAACTACATATTCTTAAATAATTAGTGGGTCAAAAGAAATTACTGGGAAAATTAGAAAATACTTTGACGGGAATGAAAACAAAAACACAATATACCAAAACTTACAGTATGCAGTGAAGCTACTCTGGGAAATTAGTAGCTCTGAACACCTACATTAAAAATAAAGATCTCAGATCAACCTAACTTTACACCCAAGAAACTAGTAAATAGCAAACCAAATCCAAAACCAAAAAAAGGGAGAAAATAATAAAGATTAGATCAGAGATAAATGAAATAGAGGATAGAAAGACAGTAGAGAGAATGAATGAAACCAAAGTCGATTCTTTGAAGAGCTCAACAATAGGCAAATCTTTAACTAGTCTAGGAAAAAAGAGAGAAGATGCAAATAGCTAAAATGAGAAATGAAAATGGGGGCATTACTCTTTATTCTACCATTAAAATAAAAAGTATTATAAGAGGACTATGAGCAGTTGTATGCCAACAAATTGGATAACCTAGATGAAAAGGACAAATTCCTAGAAACACACAAATTACCAAAACTGATTCAAGAAAAGAATAGAAATTCTCAACAGACCTTTTACAAATAATGAAATTGAATCAGTAATTAAAAACCTTCCAACAAAAAGTCTAGGGGTAGACATCTTCATAGGTGGACTTTACTAAACAGTTAAAGAAGAATTAACACCAGTCCTCAAACACTCCCCCCAACCCCCCCCCCACCAAAAAAAAAGAAGAGAAGGGAACACTCACATTCTATGAGGTCCTCATTATTCTGATATGAAAGTCACACAAAGATATCACAAGAAAACTACAGATCAGTATCCCTTATGAACATTGATGGAAAAATTCTCAAAAAACAACACATTTACAGGATTATACACTTTGACAGAGTGAGATTCATCCCAGGAATGTAAAAGTTCAATATAAGAAAATCAATGAATGAAATACACCATACAAATAGAACAAAGGACAAAACCATATAATCATGTCAATAGAGACAGGAAAAGCATTTGACAAAATCCAGCACCTTTTCATGTTAAAACTGCTCAGTAAACTAAAGGCACAGCATAGAAAATATAGTCAATGATATTGTAAGAGCACTGTGTGGTAACAGATGGTAGCTACACTTGTGATGATCATAGCATAACTTAAAGAGAAGTTGGATTACTGTTATATACCTGAAATATTGTAACACATATAAACACATGTAGCATCCTGTGTCAGTTATACTCAAAAAATTTAGACAAATATATTAAAAAACACTTAGTAAACTAGGAATAAAAGGAAACTTCCTTTTAAAAAAATATTTATTTTGAGAGAGAAGGAGGGAGCGGTAGAGAGAAAGGGAGAAGGAGAATCTCAAGCAGGCTCCGAGCTGTCAACTTGGAGCCCAGCATGGGGCTTGATCTAGCAAACCATGACACCATGACTAGAACTGAAACCAAGAGTCAGATGCTTAACTGACTGAGCCACCAGGTGCCCCGGAAACTTCCTTAATATGATAAAGGGCTCATAGAAAAACCCACAGTAACATTCATTATACAGTTGACCCTTGAACAACATGGGTTTGAACCATGTGGGTCCAAATTTTTTTGATAAATACAGTACAGTACTATAAATTTATTTTCTCTTCCTTATGATTTTCTTAATAACATTTTCTTTTATGTAGCTTAGTTTATGGTGAGAATACAGTATATAATATAACATACAAATGTGTTAATTGTTTGTTATTGGTAAGGCTTACAGTCACCAGTAGGCTATGCATAGTTAAGGTTTTGGGGAGTCAAAAGCCATACATGGATTTTTGACTGCTTGTATTGTGTAAGGGTCAGCTGTACTCAGTGGCAAAAGACACATCTTTCCCCCTAACTTCAGGAACAAGAGGGAATCCCCACTTTCTTCACTGCTCTTCTCTTGGCATTTGAACATTGTAATTTGATCTGAAAGTGGTATTTCTTTATTAGTTTTTAAAATTATTACTTAAGTTTTAAAAGTTCATTTGAAATATTGATTACATATTTCATTTGCTTGATGGCAGCATTTTTCTCATGAGTGTCCTTTGGCTACTGTTTTTCCTTTTTTAAAATTTACATTTGGGTTATTTATTTTTTGAATGAAGGGGGTTTTCCCCGTACTACTTTTTGTAGGTATCTCAGGGTAGCTACAGTCTTCCGAATCTACAGTAATTTTCTTTACAACCAGGTTTGTGTGTATTAATTTATTTTATTTCTCCTTTACCAGAGAAGATTGGACCGTTGGTAGTGCAGGCTGTCTCACTATCTTTTTGCCACACCAGCAACCTAATTTCTGCTAGTGTAGCTTGTTTACGTGATTCCTAATTTAGTACTGTCTCCTCTACTTCTTCAAACTGTGAACAACAAAGCTCTTTCCCCAGTCCACGTCCCCTGTTTTCGTTGTTGCAAATGTGGTTTAAATTTTATACCTCAGGAAGTATACTTGAAGAAATGTAGACACCTCCCCCCTTGAGTTTTGGAGCCTTGTGCCTTATATTCACCCTCCTTCTCCAGTTTGTCTCTCTTTTGGCTTATCTTTCACTTATATTTCATATGTTTCCTAGTTTTATTGGAGATCATGTTTGCATGTATGTTTTTTATTCTCTTATTGCTTTTGAGTAACTTCTGGGAGGAGTAAGAAGATTTTCACTTTGCTCTGTCATGAAGACCAGAGTTGCTTAAAATGTATTTTTTGTTAGTGCTGTGCATATTCATTTAGTCAAAATATTTAAACTGGATTAAATTTGATAATTCTAAGCTGTGGAATGTATTTGCACTTATTTAACAAAGACTTGTCTAACATTTAGTATGTGCCAAGTCTGTTCTAAGTGCTTTACAAATATGTACATTTCATCTTCATAATAATCCTGTGAGGTAGGTGTTCTTTTTATTCCCATTTAACCAATAGGACACTGAAGCACAGTCAGGAAAATTAACTTGCCCAAGGTTGCCTGCCTAATTAATAAGAAATAAGAACACTTTCTGCTTTTCATTTTATGACGATAGCATTTGTGGATCTTGGCATCATCCATTTATACCTTGTCTTAATGGATCCCTTGAGAAGAGAGTCTATGTCTTATTCATCTTTTTATTTCCAATGCCTCTTTAGCAGAATACCTGAAATTCAGAAGATACTTGATGAATGTTGGTGACTATTTTTATTAGGAGCCAAGTAATTTCCTCTGTGCCAGACTTTTATAGTTTCAGTTCTTTATTCTACTTGCTTTGTTTAAAAAAAAGTTTTTTGTGTTTCATGTCATCATTTTAATGTTATTGCCATATTTGCTGTAATAATACCCCTAAAAACAGCCATTGTATTCCAGAACAAAATTATAAAGGTTTTTTTTTTAATTAAAGAATTATCAATATGCTAATAATATAAGCACTAATTCCCTTACCCCAGCTTGCTGTCCATGTTAAAAAATTATTTTTTATATCCTAATATTAGTTCTATTTAAAGTATTATTTATAAAATAACAGAGGTGAACTAACTCAGAGTAGTAAAATGTGGTAGTTATAGTTCATTTGTTTTTGTTTTTTGTTTTTTTAGTCCATGCATATTTAATACTCATTTTTTTTTTTTTCTATTTTAAGCATATATTACCATTTAGGGGCACCTGGGTGGCTCAGTTGGTTGAGCATCCGACTTCGGCTCAGGTCGTGATCTCACAGCTTGTGGGTTCGAGCCCTGCATCGGGCTGTGTGCTGACAGCTCAGAGCCTGGAGCCTGCTTCGGATTCTGTCTGCCTCGCTCTCTACCCCTCCCCAACTCGTGCTCCGTCTCTGTCTTTGTCTCTGTCTCTAAAAAATGAATGAAAACCTTAAAAAAAAAAAAAGAATATATCACCATTTTAAAAAACCTTTAAAAAAAGTTTTTATTTAAATTCCAGTTAAAGATACAATGTAATACTAGTTTCAAGTGTTCAATACAGTGATTTAACACTTCCATATAACACCCTGTGCTCCTCACAACAAGGGTACTTCTTCATCTCCCTCACTTATTTTACCCATTCCCCCACCCACATCCCCTCTGACAACCATCAGTTTGTTCTCTATAGGGTAGAGTCTGTTTCTTGGTTTGCCTCTTTTTTTTTTTTTGCCTTTGCTTATTTGCCTTGTTTCTTAAATCTACAGATGAGTGAGATCATACAGTATTTATCTTTCTCTGACTTATTTTCACTGAGCATAATACTCTCTAGCTCCATCCATGTCCCTGCAAATGGCAAGATTTCATTTTTTATTGCTGAGTTATATTCCATTATGAATATATATGTATCACATCTTCTTTATCATCAGTTGATGGGCATTTGGGCTGCTTCCATAGTTTGGCTATTGTGGATAATGCTCCTGTAAACATTGGGGTGCTTGTATCTCTGAATTAGTATTTTTATATTCTTTGGATAAAACAGTAGTGCGATTGCCGGATTGTAGGGTAGTTCTATTTTTAACTTTTTAAAAAAGTTTATTTATTTATTTTGAGAGAGAGAAAGAGAGTGAGCACGCATGTGTGCATAAGCAGGGGAGGGGCAGAGAGAGAAAGGGGAAGAGATAATCCCAAGCAGGATCCACGCTCAGCACAGAGCCCAACGGAGGGCTCTATCTCACGAGTGTGAGATCACAATCTGAGCCGATATCGAGAGTCCAACGCTTAACCAACTGAGCTGGGCACTCCTTTTTTAACTTTTGAGGAACCTCCATACTGTTTTCCAGAGTGGCTGCACCAGTTTGTGTTCCCACCAACGGTGCAAGAGGGTTCCCCTGTCTCCACATCCTCACCAACATCTGTTGTTTCTTTTGTTGTTGATTTTAGCTATTTTGACAGGTGTGAGGTGGTGATCTCTCATTGTAGTTTTGATTTGTATTTTCCTGATGATCAGTGGTGTTGGGCATAATTTCATGTGTCTGCTGACCATCTGTATGTCTTCTTTGGAAAGATGTCTATTCATGTTGTCTGCCTGTTTTTAATTGGATTATTCATTTTTTGGGTATTGAGTTTTAAAAGTTCTTTATATATTTTGAGTATATATCACTGTTGATCTATTATGCCAGTGATAGACACCTGGACTACTTCCTGTTTTTGTCTGTTTATGAATAAAGGTGCTATAGATATTTTTGTTGAGTGTTTTTAGGGATGTGTATTTTCATCTCTCTTGGTAAATGCCCACTATTAGAATTGCTGTGTCAAGATAGATGTGTGCTTAATTATATAATAAAAACCATATTTTTTCCCAAAGTGGTTGTATTATTTTACATTCCCACCACCAACATACTAGAGTTTTATAGCTCTATCATCCCATTGATATTTATAGTTATCAGTCTTTAAAGTTTTAGCCATCTGGTGTGTGTGTTTATCTGTATTTTTAACATTTATCATTATGGTTATTCATATCCCATTTCCACTACCACCATTAATAATTTGAACATTCTTAGGTGTTCTGCTTATCCTGGTGATGAATTATTGAGTTAGGGAGTCCCCAAGACAACTCTCACTTTTGACACCAACTGCAAGTTTGGAGGTCTCAAAGTTTACCCTCACTTCTGACATGATTTGCAAGATCAGGGAGCCCCAGGACCACCCTTAGATTTGATAATTCAATAGAAGGACTCACAGAACTCATTGAAAGTTTACTGAAGTGTGTGTTGAAAGTTTACTGAAGTGTGTGTATGGTGTGTGTGTGTGTGTGTGTGTGTGTGTGTGTGTGTGTGTGTGTGTTTTATAGTGAAAGGATATTACCTTATAATCAGCCAAGAGAAGAGGTATATTTGGTCACCATGATATGATTAACTGCCCATGTGGCTGACCTTATTAGTTTCCAGCTTCTTCAGAGGTTGAACTGATAACCATGTGTTAGGAACCCCCCTCCCCCTCCACACCACTCTCAATAAATCACATTGCTATCATAGACTATGCATGGCCTAAGGTCCCCAGGTAAACAAAAACACTGTTATCAGACATGACATTCCATAGGTTTAGAGATCATTCCCCAGAAGTCAAGGGCAAAGGCCAGAACTCTCTTGGGGTAAGGTTAATCCTTTACTGCACATTCATATACCCTCCTTGTTTTTTAAAGCTCATGTACACAAAATAGTTAGGTTTTCTGATACAGTCTGTCCAAGGTTGAGAAACTTAACTGGTCCATATGGATATAGATTGTGATCTTGGTTCTACTGAGCTATTTAATTCCATACTCATGAAGAGCCTGAAACCTGATTATTTAGTTTCTATCCATTCATTCAGCAAACATTTACTGAATAAACTTCTTTAGCTTTCAGGCACTGTGCTACACATATAAATACAAAACACACTCCTTGCTCTCAGGGAACTCTAGTCAATTCACAATTAAAATACTTGAAGCAGGTGCTTTGTTACAACATGCTGGAGGACCTTAGAGAAAGGGTATCCAAATCACAAGTGGAATTCAGGAAGACTTTTTAGAGGTTATGCTTAAGCTAAGTTTTGAAGGAGGAGGAAGAATTAAGCCAAATAATGGGGGAAGGGAATTCCAAGTAAAAAGGAGTACATTTGCTAGACTACGAGCATGAGCCTACTGGTCCTTTTAAGAACTTTAGCTGGGGTCTGAGATGTGAATGGGGGAGTTTACAGAGATAAAGTCACATACAACCTTAAGGGAATTTAGCTTTTTACTCTGGGAGTGATGAGGAGCTTTTTTAGGAATATTAGTAGGAGAGTAGCTTGATCAGATTTGTTTTAGAAAAATTATTTAGAATATTGGATTTTATTAGAGAAATAACTATTACAGGGATTTATTCTTACTTTATATATGTTGTTTATAGCAACATTATTTATAATAGGTAAGATATGAAACAACCCAATTCATCAGTAGATAAATGAATAAACAAATTGTAGTATATCCATACAGTGGAGTATAATAATAATTGTATTTTTACAGTGGAGTGGAATAATAATTCAGTCACAAAGGACAATGGAGTATTGATACCTTCCACAACTTGGACCTTGGAAACATACTAAGTGAAAGAAGTCAGTCAAAGGGTCATGTATGATTCCTTTTATATGAAATCTCCAGAATAGGCAAATATGTAATAGAGGCAGAAAAATATATTACTTTTTGCCAGGGATAAAAGGAAGAGGAATGGAGAGAGTGATTACTTAATGAATATGGAGTGTTCTGGAGTAATGAAAAGTTTTTGAAAGTGGGTAGAGGTGGTAGTTGCATACTGTGAACACATGAAATGCTGTTGAACTGAACACTTTATTATTTATTTATGTATTTAATTTTTATTTTTATTTACTTTATTTTCTTTTATTTATTTATTTTTTTAACTGAACACTTTAAACTGGTTAATTGTGGGGTGCCTGGGTGGCTCATTCGGTTATGATCTCGTGGTTGGTGAGTTGGAGCCCTGCATCGGGCTCTGTTCTGACAGCTTGGAGCCTGGAGCCTGCTTCTGATTCTGTGTCTCCCTCTCTCTCTCTGCCCCTTTCTAGCTCATGCTCAGTCTCTCTTTGTCTCTCAAAAATAAATAAATGTTAAAAACATTTTTTAAAATTATTAGTTGTATGTCATATAAATTTCACCTCAAAAATATATACACATCCACATGGTATGAATTCAAATAACACAAACAATGCAGTAAAAGGTCCAGTTCCTTTCTTCATATGGAGCCATTGTCAAGTCAGTTTCTTGTTAATATTTCAGAGAATTCTATCACAGTGATTTCCTAGGGAACCACAGTAGGCATTTTTCCACAGAATAGTTTTTCATTTAAGGGACTACAGATCTTCCTTGACTTACAGTGGGGTTATGTTTTGATAAACTCATTGAAAGTTGAAAATAATGACATTAGGTCAAAAATGCATTTTGTATACCTAACCTACAAAACATCATAGCTTAGCCTAGCCTACCTTAAACGTGCTCAGAACACTTAGATTAGCATACAGTTGGGCAAAATAATTTAACGCAAAGCCTATTTTATAACAAAGTGTTGACAATCTCATGTAATTTATTGACTACTGTATTGAAAGCGAAAACCAGAATTGTTGTATGGGTATAGAATGGTTGGTTATAAGTAAGGTGTTTACCATTGTGATTGTGTGGCTGACTGGGAGCTGGGGCGCACTGATGCTGCCTTGCACAACAGTGGAGAGTTTTGTGCTGGCCCAGGAAAAGATCAAAATTTAAAATTTGAAGTTCGGTTTCTACTGAATGCATATCACTTTTGCACCATTGTAAAGTTGAAAAATTGTAAGTCGAACCATTGCAAGTTGGGGACCATCTGTGTTGTAATGGAGTAGTATTGTAATTACAATACAGCATATATGGGTAAACATTTTCATGTAAAAAGATAGTATACTATATATACATTAATCTGTAACTTTTCTGTTTACTTAACATTGCGTCTTCTTGTAAAGTTGACGCAGTAGAATTTACTAAGTAATCCATGTTTTCTCCTTTGAATCAAAATGTCTTCTTTTTCAGTTACTAAATTTTTGTGTATTTAGGTGCATTTCTGACTTCTGTTTCATTATCTTTCTGTTTATTCATGTTCCATTACTAAGCGATCTTAATTATTGCCACCTTATTAAATTACTTTTTATTATGTGGTGAAGGTAGGTCTTTTGAAATTCTCTTTCTCAGAATCTTAATAACTGTTCTTAAGTGTTCATTTTTTCCATGTGAACTTTATAATCAACCTATTTAGGTAAAAGAAAAATGCTTTTGAAATATGGCAAACTTATCTCAACTCTCCAACCTTTGGCAACCACTAATCTACTTTATGTCTCTGTAGGCTTGCTTATTCTGGGACATTCTGTATAAATGAAATCATGTAATATGTGTCCTTTTATGTGGCTTCTTAGCATAGTGTTTTCCAGGTTCATCCATACTGTATCATGTATCAGTATTTCATTCCTTTTTTGAATAATATTCTATCATATGATATAGCACATCTTATTTATCTGTTCACCAGTTAATGGACTTTTGGGTTGATTCCACTTTCTGGCTATTATGAATAATGTTGCTATGAACATTTGTTTACAAGTTTTTATATAGACAAGTTTTCTTGGGTATGTACCTAGGAATAGAACTGCTGGGTCAATATGGTAACTCTATGTTTAACCTTTTGAGGAACTCCTACACTATGATTTTCTAAAGCAGCTGCATCATTTTATATTCCTACCAGCATTGTATGAGAGTTCTAATTTCTCTACGTCTTTGCCATCGCTTGTTCTTGTCCATCTGTTTAATTATAGCATCCATTAATATTTTTAAAGATGTTTATGAGAAACTGATGTTGAATTTTAACAAATGCCTTTTCATCTTCTATGGAGATTATGAGAAGATTTTTTTGTTCTCTCTTGATACTGTGAATTATAACAAATAGGTTTCTAATATTAATGATGTTGATTTTGAATAGTTGTCAACTTGGATTTGTTTTCTTTCTTTAGAACAGAAAATTACTTAGCAGACATGTAATTGTTTCATAACAGTTCAAAATCCACCGAGAATTTTAAAATTAATTGATACGCACATTCAGAATAAGAGTTCCCATTTTCTTGGAGACTTCACTTGAACATCCTTACTTTAAGATGAGTTACATTTAGGCTTTCAAGCTAAATAAATAAACACTGAATGCTAAATGAATACTACTACTGAATAAATAGCTTAAATGTTTGCTTTCATGTTTTGTGAAATATTAGAAAATACTACCTCCTTCAAAATATGGGTAAGTTTTCAGATTTTTTTTTTTTTTTTTTTTTTTTTGAGAGTGAGTGAGCACAGGTGGGGAGAGCCTCACTCCCAGGGCAGAGCCTGATGCAAGGCTCAGTCCCACGACCCTGGGATTACTAACCTGAGCTGAAATCAAGAGTCAGACACTTAACCGACTAAGCCACCGAAGTGCCCCAGTTTTCAGATTTTTTAATGATGAAAGTATAAGCTAGTTCATTTTAGTTTCTTCTGCCTGGGTATTTATGATAGGTGAGAAGATAACGTATATACATACATATATATATGTATATATATATATATATATATTTTTTTTAATTTATTTTTGAGAGAGAGAGAGTGGGAGGGAGAGGGCAGGGAGAGGGGGAGAGAGAGAGAGACAGAGAGAGAGAATCCCAAGTAGGCTCTGCACTGTGAGCGCAGAGCCTAATGTGGGGCTTGAACTCATGAACTGTGAGCCAAAAACCAGAATTGGGTGCTCAACCGACTGAGCCACCCAGGCGCCCCAAGCACTTAATATATTTTAAATAACTAAATTTTACTCTATCATTTGACATGGGTACTGTTATAACTATCCCCATTTTGAGGCACAGAGAAGTCAAGTGACTTGACCAAGATCATAGGGCTACTAAGTGGTAGAGCCAGAATTTGAATGTAGTTTTTCTGAGTCCAGAGCCTTTTGTCAGCAGTGTTCCTAGAACATAAGATGAATAAAATATTGTCCTTTCCCTGAACACAGTTTTTACTGGGTAGTGTCTGAGGATGTGTTGATAAATTTACATAAAATTATTGTTATACTTCTGCTAATGAATTTTTATTTGTGTTTTTAGGACATTCAGTCAGAAGAAGGCTGCTATTGAAAGAGAGTATGCACAGGTAAGCTTGGAAATTGAGGTGACCATTCTAGGTATACCTCTTCTTTGGCTTAAAGGCAGATATACTCATTAGAGAGAAACTTGTTATCCCTGCATCCTGTTTTTCTTCTTATTTCTGACTATCTCACTTTGATTCTCTCTTTACTCCATTTGAATCTTTAGATGAGGAGCTAAGTTGCTCCTTACTACAATGAAGGTTATGAACTTTTGGAGAGAAGATAATATTTATAGCAGTTGTAAGGTATTTACAAATATAAATAAGAATGCATATACTTTATAAGTATATATAGGTGACTCTCGAACAACATGGGCTTGAACTATGATTGTCCACCAATATGTGGGTTTTTTTTGGATAAATATATGTACAGTACTGTAAATGTATGTTCTCTTCCTCATAGTTTTCTTAATAACAGTTTCTTTTCTCTAGCTTACTTTATTGTAAAAATACAGTATATAATATAACATAAAATATATGCTAATTGACTGCTTATGTTATCAGTAAGTCTTCTGGTCAATAGTAGCAATTAGTGGTTAAATTTTTAGGGAGTCAAAAGTTATATGGGAATTTTTGACTACATTGGGGGTTGGCATCCCTAATTGCTGCATTGTTCAAGCGTCAGCTGTATATTCATTCTCTTACATATCCCATTCTTTGCAGTCTTATGGAAGGTTTATTTTGTTCAGTCGGGCATTTATTTAGGTCCCTATTGACAGAGAATGATGTACTTTGAATGGATGACATCGTTCTATTTCTAGGGAAATTTAAGCATTTCATTCTTTTATTTATTTATTTAAATTAAAAAAAAATGTTTATTTATTTTTGAGAGAGACAGCACATGAATGGGGGAAGGGCAGAGAGAGAGGGAGACACAGAATATGAAGCAGGCTCCAGGCTCCGAGCTGTCAGCACAGAGCCCAATGTAGGGCTTGAACTCATGAACTATGAGATCGTGACCTGAGCTGAAGTCAGACGCTCAACCGACTGAGCCAGGCACCCCTTTTCATTCTTTTATTTTAATTAGAATCTTATTTGCTCCCAGATAACTAAATGTGCCAAGAAAAAATTATGTTGATATATCATTTTATAGATATGTAAGAAATAATAATTACCTTTCCTTGTACAAAAATAGTATGACATGATTTGGAAATTTTGGCCCTTGTAAGCAATTGCTTTCTTAGTGGAATAGAATTCTAAAATCGATCTCCTCCCACTCCCAAAATTATAAAAGTTGTATGTGAAACAAAATTTAAAAATACAGGAAAGCATTAGAAGGAAATGCTGTAAAGGATAACTACTTATGGCTGCTTTTGTTATTCTTATAAATAGTGAAATTGGGATATGATTTTTTTTGTGTTTTGTCAGATTTTGATTTTAATTTTTACTCTGATTTCATTGTAGTTAACAAGGTAACTGTGTTTTATTTGATAGTCTTAGATAATTATCTGTTTCTTGAAAACTAGATAGATTCATTAATTCAGTTGTTAGTTATTGAGTGGTTATTAATCAGGTGTTTTACATAATGAATTAGCATCAGTTCTAGTAATTAGTGTTGAACCTTATTCTATGCTTATATAGGAAGTATTAGTAATGATGGGTAAAATTTATTGAATCCTTGTGCCAGGCACTTTGCTGATTATTTTACATTATGTTATCTGGTTTAATCCTCTCAATAAACCTGTGAAATAGGGACAGTTATCATGCCCTTTACAGATATGTTTCCCCTGGGATCAAAGTATATGATCTGTTCTTAAAATTTATATGAAGTGGAAAATTTTTGTGTGATCTATTCTTCTGTAACATTATTTAAAAGTTTAATAATAAAATAAGTAGGATAGGTTCATGGTTAAAAATATAAGACAGTACATTAAATTGTATGAAAATCAGCAGTCCTTTGTCCCAATTGCAATCACCACCCTCGGAGAAAAGATTAAAGGTAGACAACTGTTTTGGTTCTCCTGGTGATCATTTCCATATCTTTAAATAATGTGCTTATAACTGATTCATGATTTTTCAACTCTAGACATTATTGCTGGATTACTTCTTATAATAAATGAGAAATTAGCTTCCTAAGCCATTCCTTTTTGGCCTACCCTTTCCAATGTAATACAGCACTATTTTAGTGGCTTTGTTATTTTTCTCACTCTAAGTGATATATTTAGATTTCTATCTTTTGTTCAATTAAGGGCATATATGTGTTTTTATGTGTGTTTGTAAGTGTGTTTATAACATACTTATGATATTTATATGTAGATGTATGTACTTTTTGTGTATATATGTATTTATATAGTAAAGTAGAATTGCGTTTAGAAAGCAGTCTAATTTATTCTTGAAAATTTTCTTTAAATGTCTTTTAAGTAAATTTTACCTGGTTTTGTTTATACAGTTCTATATAATAATGTATAAATGGTATATGGCACCTAATAATATATAGTTCAAAATTTCATGTAATAATATTCAGAAATTAAAGTGTTTCGGTATCTCTCTGATTGGGACATTTGAGCATTTATGGAGAGTCAGGGTGCTGATTCTTCTTGTTAGTTGTCATATTTTCATTTCAGATGATTTTTCTCAGTTCTTACTCTTCAGTGTTTTTCCAGTTAATTTTTCAATTCATTTCTTGTGGATATAGACAAAGCTATCTCTACACTCTTTTTTTAGTCGCCTCAACAGTGTTTTTACTTCTTGTCAATAGAAGAGAAACCCCTGAAATGACTGACATTCTGTCTGTGGATTTTGCCAGTTTACACTGATTATGTCAGGCTTATTATTTGCATTTGCTCTCTGAGGACATAACTCTCATTGGTGATAGGGTGTGGTCATAGAGGACAGCTGGACTATTTAAATTATTTCTTTTTCTTTCCTTCTCTGGCTCAGTATAGAGTTGAAATTTGGGGGAGTAGATCTTAAAAATGGAAATGGGGTACTTGGCTACCTTAGTTGTAGAGCATGCAACCCTTGATCTCGGGGTCATGAGTTCAAGCCCTATGTTGCTTAAAGATTTAGAAATTGAAATATTACATATATACAGTAAGATGGATAAATATTCAGTATACTGTTTGATAAATTTTTATGAAGTGAACACAGCCTTGTAACTACTATTCAGATTAAGATGTAGAACATTACCAGGGTCCCAGAAGCAGTTATTACTCCTACCTTCCAGTGGTAACCAGTATACTGATTCTTATCAGAATAATTGTTACTTTGGATTTCTTACTGTTTTTGAATTTAAATAAATAATATCATGTACTATGTACTCTTCTGATTTCTTTCATTCAGCATTAAGTTTTGAGCTTCATATATGTTGGATATGTAGATTCATATCTGTTAGGTATACCTAGGTGTAGAACTAGGTACATACTGGGTCACCAGGTATATATGTATATTAGCACTTAAGTAGTTATAGCTAGTTTTCGAAAGCGATTGTACCAGTTTACATGCTTAGCAGCAATGTATGAAAGTTTCAGTTGCTCCACATCTTTGCCAAGAATTGGTATTGTCTGAAATTAAAAAGTAACATTCTTTTTAATTTTTAATGTTTATTTAATGTCAGCACAGAGCCACAGAGCCGGACGTGGGGCTCAAATTCAAGAACCGCACAGTCATGACCTCAGCTGAAGTCGGATGCTTAACCGACTGAGCCACCTAGGCGCCCCAAAAAGTATACATTCTGTTGAATGTATAATAATGTCATATTTTTAATAAGCCATTTAAAAATTGATGTATAACATGCATACAGAAAAATGTGTAGATCCTAAGTGCACAGCTCCATGAATTTTCAGTGAACACACCCCTATAGCCAGTACCCTGGTCAAGAAACAGAACCTGGATGGCTTAGTCATTTGAGTGTCTGACTCTTGATTTCAGCTCAGGTCATGATTCTGTCGTGGGATCAAGCCCTGCTCTGTGTTGGGTGTGGAGGCTGCTTGGGATATTCTCTCTCTCTCTCTCTCTCTCTCTCTCTCTCTCTGACCCTTTCCCACACTCACGCATGCTCGCTCTCTCAAAAAAAAAAGAACAGAATATTAACACCACCCCAAAAATCCCTCTTGTGCTCCCCCTTTACTGCCCTCATTCTTACACAAGTATTCACTATACTGTTTTCTTATACAGCCTTATTGAATTACATACCACGTGAAACTATCATCACAATCAAGATAAGAACATGTCTATAGCTACCAAAAGATTATAATGTCTCATTATAATCCTTCCCTTTCACTCACTCTTCAGTAGTCATCTTCCCCCATTATTACTCAGGCAATCTCTAATCTATTTTCTATCACTATAGATGAGTTTGCATTTTTTAGAAGTTTAATTCCATATAAGTAGAATTATATGTACTCTTTTTTGTTTGGCTTCTTTCATCAGCATAATTATTTACAATTATTGCATAATTATTTCAGTTATGTTGTATCAGTAGTTCATTTCTCTTTTTTGCTGAGTAGTATTGTATGGATTTCCACAATTTGTTTATCCATCACTTTTTTTTTTTAAGTTTATTTCTTTTGAGAGAGAGAGAGAAAGAGAGAAAGTGTATGTGTGTGTGGGAGGTACAGAGAAAAAGGGAGAGGGAGAGAGAGTCCCAAGAAGGCTCTGCACCAGCAGCACGGAGCCCCACACAGGGCTTGAACTCAGGAACCATGAGATCATGACCTGAGCCAAAGTCAAGAGTTAGACCCTTAAGCGACTGAGCCACCCGGGTGCCCCTACGCATTCACCTCTTGATGGATATTTGAGTTGTTTCTATTTTTAGATATTAGAAATAAAGCTACTATGAACATTTTTGTGTATGAAATTGTTTCATTTTTCTTTGGTAAATACATTGGAGTATAATGGCTGGGTCTTTCTTAAATAACTGCCAAACTGTTTCCAAAGACATTGTACTATTTTATGTTCCCATCAGCAGTATATGAGAGTTATCAGTTGCTCTACATCGTCCCCAACACTGCATATAGTCTTTTCAATTTCAGATGTTGTAATAGGTTCATAGTGATATTTATTGTAGTTCTAATTTGCATTTACATAAAATAATGTTAAGCATCATTTTCATGCATTTATTTGCTATTGGTACATACTTGCAATACATATTGGTACATTTTTGGTGAAGTTTTCAAATCTGCTAATTTAAAAAAAGTTATTTGTTTTCTTATTTAAGAAAACTTTTCATTATGAAAAATTTTCAAGCATATATGAAAGTAAGAATTAGAACACTGAATTCTTATTAGCTGTAACGCAGCCGTAGCTATTACCTACATCACCAAACATTTCATTTATAGCTTCCTGCTTGCTGTCCCTTGCTAGTTACTTTTTAAAAATACTTCTGAGAGGCATAATTTATATATTATTGAAAATCATCTGTTTGTGGGGCACCTGGGCGGCTCAGTTGGTTGGGTGTTCGGCTCAGGTCGTGATCTGGCAGTTTGTGAGTTTGAGCCCTGTGTTGGGCTCTGTGCTGACAGCTTGGAGCCTGGAGCCTGCTTCAGATTCTGTGTCTCCCTGTCTGTCTGTACACCCCCCAAAATGCCCACGTGCCCTCTTGAAAATAAACAAACATTAAAAAGAAAATCATCCATTTGTAATTAAATGTTATTTTTTTTGCAAATTTATAGATTTATGCAATCATGAGCACAGTTCAGTTTTAGAATATTTCTGCGAATCCAAGTTTTCTGTACTTGTTTGTAGTCAATCTCTGTTGCCCAAGGCAACCGTCAGCTTTATGGCTCTATAAATTTGCCTTTTCTGGACATTTCAGAAAAATATACTCCTGCAAAATAGTCTTGTCTGGCTTTCGCTTAGGAAATTTTTTTTTCCAGATGTTTTTGAAGTTCATACATGTTTTATCATGTATCAGTAACTCATTCCTTTTACTGGTGAATAATATTCCATGGTAGGGATACACACACACACACACACACACACACACACACAGTACATTTGTTTATCCATTCACTAATTGGTAGGTACTCGGATTGTTTCTAGTTTGGGCTATTATGTATAATGCTGCTATAGACATTCACATAGTAATCTTTAATTGGACCTATGTTTTCATATTCTTGAGTGTATACCTAGAACTGGAATTGCCAGGTCATTTTGGTAAGCTTATTTTTAACTTTTTAAAGAAATAGCCAAACTGTTTTCTATATTGGCTGTATAATTTGCACTACCACCAGCAGTGTATGAAGGTTCTAATTCATCCATGTTCTTGCCAATACTTCTCATTGTCTTTCTTTTTAAAGTTTGTTTATTTTGAGAGAGAGAGAGAGAGAAAGAGAGATAATGAGAAGGGGAGGGGCAGAAAGAGGGAGAGAGAGAACCCCAAGCAGGCTCCATACCATCAGTGCAGAGCTTATCTTGGGGCTCAGTCTTGCAAACTGTGAGATCATGACCTGAGCTGAAATCAAGTGTCCGATGCTTAAATGACTGAGCCACCCAAGCACCCATCTTTCTGATTATAGCCATTATCATGGCTGTGATCATTTTGCCACTGTGAACTGTGAACATTCTTGTATGTGTCTTTTGGTGACTGAATGTAGTCTATTGGGTATATAACTAATGAGTGGATTTGCTGTGTCATATGTATTTAACTTTGGAAGATTTTTTGAAATGCTTTTCTAAAGTGATTATTGTTATTTACACTTCTACCAGTTGTGAATGAGAGCTGTAGTTGATTTAAAACTTTGCTTTTGGGGGCATCTGACTCTAGATTTTGGCTCAGGTCATGATCTTGGGGTTCTTGGGTTCAAGCCCCAAGTGCTTGGGATTCTTTCTCTCTTTGTCTCTCTGTTCTTCCCCTGTGCTCGCTCATGTATGCTGACTGCAGTTGTGACATGTTGTCAATGGTTAGATATGCCCTGATTTCAGAGGTCTTAAAATGCTTAAAAAAATATGTATCTTTTTTTATTTAAAAATTTTTTTTAATGTTTTTTTAGTTTTTGAGAGAGAGAGACAGAGTGCGAGCAGAAGAGGGGCAAAGAGAGAAGGAGACACAGAATCCAAAGCAGCCTCCAGGCTCTGAGCTATCAGCACACAGAGCCTGATGCGGGGCTGAAATTCATAAACCACGACATCATGACCTGAGCCGAAGTCGGATGCTTAACCAACTGAGCCACCCAGGCGCCCCTAAAAAAATACGTATCTTAAAAAAATTTTTTTTAATGTTAATTCGTTTTTGAGAGAGAGAGAGAGAGACCGAGCACAAGCAAGGGAGGGAAGAGAGAGGGAGACACAGAATCTGAAGTGGGCTCCAGGCTCTGAGCTGTCAGGATAGAACTTGACGCAGGGCTCAAACCCACAAACTGCGAGATCATGACCTGAGCTGAAGTTGGATGCTTAACCATCTGAACCATTCAGGTGCCCCTAAAAAATATGTATCTTAATAGAATTGATTAGTTGTCTCCCTTTTTTATTCAGGCTATGTAGAGATTTCATTGTTTGAAGAAAAGTTGAAATGGTGGGGGGACATTAAGAAAGGATGCTCCTACTGGCTTTTTTCTTTTATCACCTGAGGAATATGTTGCAAAATAAAATATTCATAACTATATATATATATAATATTCATATTGGGCTTTTGTCTTGATTTTGGGGGGGCTGTATGGGAGTAGATATCTAAATACTTTATTTGTATGTATTGCTATAGCCACTGGCTACATATTTTTCAATTTATGGACAAGAAATGGGAAACTAATTCAAAGGAAGAAATTTTCTATCTGAAATAAATCAAATTAATGAACTGGGAAAATTACTTCCCTGACTTTTTTTTCTTCCTTCATTTTTGAAAGGAAAATGATGACCATTCTCCCTTCCATTCTTTTCAGGCTACACAGATATGCTAATGAGTATGAAACTGCTTCTCAGTCTATGTGTACCTGTATAAGATGGTCTTTATTGTTTTACTGTCTTAGATAGTTTTCCTAATCTCTGTAAATTGTTGTAACCTAGCTTTGTTAAATAATGGATTTCCCTAGTATAAAGAGGGTGATGAATTAAATTTGTGGGCCTTTGCACATGTAGTATTAGATATCCCAAGTCCTACGTCTCTGGGAAATAGTATGAGATAAAGTAATGGAAGGATCTTCTTGCCTTTGGGAAGCACTGTAAACATTCTCCCACTATGAGAACATCTACTGTTTCATTAAAACAACTACTTAACTATTTTATTATGCCAGAATTTTTAAACAACTATCTCTTGAAGTCTTAAAAATTTTTTTAAAGTCTTTAAAAATACAACAATAATTCAGATTTTATAATATAAATCCATGCGGTAGGGTTGACTTTATTGAAATTTGCTTTATAACCCAAGTTATCTAAAATGTATTTCTAACAAGAATCAGTTAACAGTTACTACTTTAAGCCATAAGAGAGTTACAAAAATTTCCATTGTGTTAACTGATTTTAGATTTTGGAATTTTTTTACTAAATTGAATAGAAATATCATGAAGATATTTTCCTTTAATCTTTTGTTTGGAGAAACTGCAAATCTACAGAAATGTTGAAAGAATTATATACTGAAGAATAATGTTAATTGCCTCTCAATATTTTTAAGTTTATTTATTTATTTTGAAAGAGACAGAGACAGCATGAGTGGGGGAGGAACAGTGGGAGAAGGAGACCAAGAATCTCAAGCAGGCTCCACACTGTCAGCACAGAGCCTGATGCAGGGGTTGAACTCACAAAACCATGAGATCATGACCTGAGTTGAAACTAAGAGCCAGACCTTTAACTGACTGAGCCACCCAGGCATCTCTAATTGCCTCTGTATTAACCTAGTTACTAACATTTTGCTATATTAATGTCAGCACACATTTTTTTTCTAAGCTGGATTGAGAGTAAGTTTCAGTCATCATCCTTCTCTTCTACATATTTCACTTTGCATCTTCTGAGAACAAGACCATTTTTCAAAATATAATGTCATCATCACATCAAAGATAATGAATAATAATTCTGTAATATCAAATATGTAGTTTATATTCAGATTTCCTCATTTATTCTCGAAATGTCAAAAGCAGTTTTCCCAAGATCCAATTAAGGTTTGCACATTGCATTTGGTAGATAATGTTTCTTGATTTTATTTAGAATATTTCCTCCACTTTTTTTGTTTTTCATAACATTAACTCTTTGATAAGTCTGGTCATTTGTATTATAAAATGCTTTTTTGTATTTGGAATTTTTTATATTTGGGATTTTTTGTTTCTTTCCTTCATGATTAGCTTTACATTAAATATGAGCAGAAATACTATGTAGGTGATGTTGGGCCTAATAAGATTTTATAGTTTCTCTTAGTGACTTGGATAGATTAGAATGCAACATCACTAATACTACCATTTTTCAAGCCTGATTGAATCTATAATAACGATGATAGGTTTTTGTCTTTTCTTTTCTTTTTTTTTTTTTTTTTTCCAACGTTTATTTATTTTTGGGACAGAGAGAGACAGAGCATGAACGGGGGAGGGTCAGAGAGAGAGGGAGACACAGAATCGGAAACAGGCTCCAGGCTCTGAGCCATCAGCCCAGAGCCCGACGCGGGGCTCGAACTCACGGACCGCGAGATCGTGACCTGGCTGAAGTCGGACGCTTAACCGACTGCGCCACCCAGGCACCCCTATCTTTTATTTTCAAAATTGTCTCAAGCTATGTTTTTTGTTTTTTGTTTTGTTTTGTTTTGTTTTGTTTTTGCTATATTACATATTTCTGGTGCTCTAAGAAATGAAGTTTTGTTATGTTAAAGTTTTGGCAAGGCATAATTGGAGAAAAATCAAACATTTGAGAATTTAATTTTAACTTTTACATTTCAGATTAAGCACTAATATAAAAGCCAATATATGTTCTTAACCATTACATGTAGATGCATTTATTATTTTTTTTATTTTTATTTTTTTAACGTTTATTTATTTTTGGGACAGAGAGAGACAGAGCATGAACGGGCGAGGGGCAGAGAGAGAGGGAGACACAGAATCAGACAGGCTCCAGGCTCTGAGCCATCAGCCCAGAGCCCGACGCGGGGCTCGAACTCACAGACCGCGAGATCGTGACCTGGCTGAAATCGGACGCTTAACCGACTGCGCCACCCAGGCGCCCCATGTAGATGCATTTAAAAATCAACTGAGGGGTGCCTCAGTCAGTTGAGTTAATCCGACTCTTGATTTGGCTTGGGTCATGATCCCAGGGTCGTGGTATTGAGCTCTGCTCCACGTCTGGCTCTGCTGGTCGAGGAGCCTGCTTAAGATCCTCTCTCTCCCTTTTCCTCTATCCCTCTCCCTTGATCACATGTGCGCATGCTCTCTCTCTCTCAAAAATAAATAAACATCTAAAATAAAATTTAAAAACAAAATTTAAAAATCAACTGAAAATTATAATTTGCCCTTATTGTGGGAATTTCCTTTAGAGAGTCTGGTACTTGTTAAATTGAAAGTATGTAAAACATCTTTGTTACCAATTGTCTAATGATAACTTTGGTAATGACACTGTTACAGCCTTCCTTTTCAGAAAATTCCATAGTTTTTCTATTATTTGTTGTTGGTACATGACCTACCACAAAAAGAAATGGTCAAGACTACCACAAAAAGAAATGGAATTTCAATTTATATAAGCACTTTTATTTTATTTATGTATTTATTTTAATTTTTTAATTTAATTTATTTTTAAAAAATTTTAGTGTTTATTTTATTTTTGAGAGAGAGAGAGAGAGACAGAGTGCAAGCAGGGGAGGGACAGAGAGAGAGGGAGACACAGGATCCAAAGCAGGCTCCAGGCTTCCAGCTGTCAGCACAGAGCCCGGTACAGGAGCTTGAAGTCAGGAACTGTGAGAGCATGACCTGAGCTGAGATTGGCTCTTAACTGACTGAGCCACCCAGGTGCCCCTTTAATTTTTTTTATTTTTAAGAGAGAGCACACATGTGCGTATGAGAGAATGCAAGCAGGGGAGGGGTAGAAGGAGAGAGAGAATCTTAAGTAGGCTCCTCGACCAGCACAGAGCCCCATGCCACTATCTCCATCTTAGCGTGAGATCATGACCTGAGCTGAAATCAAGAGCTTAATCGACTGAGCCACACAGGTACCCTTATTTGAGCACTTTGAATCTCCTCTATCAGTTTCAATGTTAAAACAGCCTTTAAAAGTATGGTGGTCGTGTTTTGGTTCCTTTTTAATATTTTAGTCTGGTGGTTTGCCTCTGTCAGGAGCTCAATCTTGTGAATGTTGTTATTTCTTTAGTTAGATATTAAGAGAATCTATGTACTAGAAGGATTCACCACATTTAATTTTTTTATAAAGTACTATTTTTAAATTAGAAGGTTTTTAAAAGATATACCAGTTTCCACGTGTTGAGAAATATTTATCAAACACTCTTCTAGGTACTGTGACACTACCCAAAAAAGTCCTAAAGCTTAGAGAGCTTACGTTCTATCGGTGTGTTGTCTTCCAATTAAATATATTAATTTCTTTTCCTTCAAAGGCACTGATATGGCATTATAACCAATTGTAAAAGAATGATCTCTATAGAATTATATTACTAGTTGCATAATATTGTCATCCTCTGTGCAAAGGATTGATTGGCCAAAAGGGTTGAATATTATTTGTGAAATACAGAGAGCATTACAGATAAGCCACCCCAATAGAGAAATATTATAAAGAAAAATAATTCAGATGGATTGATCATATGACAGCAATTTGAAAAACGTACCTTAAACATATGCACAGTAAACCTGTAATACATTTTTAGGGGGATGTTAGAAGAAGAAAAGACAATCATATTGCATAACCTTACTTACACCTAAAGGGATTTGAGCAATAAACTTTTTCAAGTTTCTTGGTACTTTCAGTTTCCTACAAGAGTATTAATGCTTTATTTTTAAGCCTGGTTTGTGAAATTCACTTTGTAATTCTCCAGAAATAACAGATGTGTTGCATATCTATTTATCCAAACAGAAGAAATGAATCTCTGAAAACACAGAAGCCATGTAAGAGTCACTAAACAACCTTAAATATTAGGGTAAAATCAAGTCTGGCTTTTGACTGCATTTAACTTACCACTTGAGGTGTTGGTAAAATCATTTGCAGTATTCAAACTTGCTAAAGGCAAGTTCTGTGTATTGATTTATTTCCTGTAGTCTTTGGCAGAATGCTGCTAGTGAAAGAAGGATACAAAAGGTTACTGTGGCTAGAGAGAAGGAGCAGGAAAAGATTGTGGACTTTAAGGGCGGTTCCCTGCCTGAGGACAAACAGAACAAATATGGACACCCTGTCAAATAGCCTGTGGTGACACACTGTTGCGCCTAAAGTTTTTGCTATTTTTATTCTTTTGAGAAAGAAGTTTATGAAGAGTTGGGCCTACTACCCAAGAAGTTAGTGTTATGTGTATGTGGTGGGATTCTTTTTTGGTAAATTTCATCAGCATAGAAATTTAAAATGTAACTTAATTTAGCCTTGTGCAGTTAGCTTTCTGGCCATTGCTGTTACAGAAGATTGGCAAAATTGTTTGAAATGGTGGACTATATACTTGGAGCTTTTTGTTCTACCAGTCTCTTCCCGTAGAACGATGAGGATAACTATCTGGAGAGAAGATTGAGGATTATTTTCTGTGTTTATGTTGATTCTTCCTTTTATTTATTTATTTTTAAATTTCTTAATGTTTATTTTTGAGAGAGAGAGACAGACAGACAGACAGAGATAGGAGCCTGAGGGGGGGGGGGGGAGGAGCAGAGAGAGGGAGACACAGAATCCAAAGCAGGCTCCAGGTTCTGAGCTGTCAGCACAGAGCCTGACTGTGGGGCTCAAACTTATAAGCCTTTGAGCTGTGAGATCATGACCTGAGTTGAAGTTGGATGTTAACCGACTGAGCCACCCAGGTGCCCTGTCTGCTCTAATCTTTATTATTTTCTTCCCTCTGCTAGCTTTGGGTTTAGTTTGTTCTTTTTTTTCTGTTCCTTATATTCCCCCCCGCCCACCAGGGCTACTGGCTGCTTGGTTTATTTTCCACTTGGTGCAAGGCACATGGTTACAAGGTGTTGGGAAGGCTTGCCTGTGGCTTGGGTAGTAAAAAGTGGCATTCTCTCAACTTCCTTTTTGGTGTTTTGTTATTTTGGTGTAAAAGAACCCAAGTACTTCTGCCACAGCCCAGCAAGTCTAGGAGGGGAGGGGAGGGAAAAGAGGGAAGGGAGGGGCTCTGATGAGCCTAGAGCCTCCTGAAACCTGACAGGGGCCCCTCAGGACTGGGGCCCGGTGTTGGCTTTGACAGGCTGGCCACCAGGCTGCTTCCTCATGGCTTCCAGAGCCAGGTCTCAGGTGATCAAGCTGCCGAAGTCCTGGGGAGATTCCCAACGCTCTGGGGACTCCAACACTGTATGTATCCATGAATGGGAGAGTGGACTTCCTGAAAAAGAAGCTTGCCCACCAGTGACCTCGGTTGGCCTTGGGGAGACGCCAGTAATAGTCATGAGTGGCCACGAGTGAGCCGCTGGAGGAGATGACTGCCATGCTGTCGCTTGTGGGCCTGTTGCAAGGTGACCCCTTGCAGGCCTCGTTGTGCAATAACGGGTGGCAGGGACAGGGACGCTAGGCCACGGAGCCCTTTTGCAGAGGAGACCCCCCAAGGCTGCTCCACGACCAAAGTGCATGCGGAGTCTCTGTTCCTTATGTTTTAAAGTTAGGTTGTTGATCTGAGATCTTTCTTGTATTTTAATATGTGCATTTATAGCTATAGGGGTGGCTGGGTGGCTCAGTTGGTTAAGCAGGCAGCTTTGGTTCAGGTTATGATCTCACAGCTTGAGGGCTCATGGGTTCGAGCCCTGCATCAGGCTCTGTGCTAACAGCACAGAGCCTGGAGCCTGCTCTCAATTCTGTGTCTCCCTCTCTCTCTGCCCCTCCCCTGCTTGTGCTCTGTCAGTCTGTCTGTCTCTCTCTCTCTTAAAAATAAATAAACATTAAAAACAAATTAAAAAACATTTTCCCTTTCTTTGGCACCGCTTTTGCTGTGTCCTGTAATTTTTAGTATGTTGTGTTTTTCATTTTCATTATTCTCTAGTTTCTAGTTTGCCTTATGATTCTTCTTTGAGCTAGTGGTTGTTTAAAAATGTGTTATTTCGGGTGCCAGGGTGGCTCAGTAGGTTAAGCATCTGACTCTTGATTTCGGCCCAGATGATGATCTCACAGTTGTAAGATTGAGCCCTGTATGGAGCTCCATCCTGGGCATGGAGCCTGTTTAAGATTCTCTCTCCCTCTCTCTTTGCCCTGTCCCCTGCTTGCTCTTTCTCTCTCTCTCAAAAAGTGCATGTTTCATTTACACAATTTTGTGAATTTTTCAGTTTTCTTTTTTTTATTGATTTCTAACCTTTTCCCATTGTTGACAAGGAAGATACTTTGTATATCTATCTTTTAAAACCTATTGAGACTTCAATTTGTGGTGGCCTCTAATGTATGGTTTTTCTTGGAAAGTGTCCCATGTGTGCTTGGGAATGTGTGTTCTGTTGTTATTGGGTACAGTGTTCTGTTTATATTTGTTAGGTCTAGTTAATTTTGTTGTTGTTTAAGTTTTCTCTATTTCCTAACATTCTATCTGGTTGTTCTGTTTATTTTTGTGAGTGAGATTTTGAAGTCTTTATTAATTTGAAGTATCTAATTCTCCTTTTAGTTCTATCAGTTATTGCTTCATATATTTTGATGATCTTTCACTAGGTACATGAACATTTATAATTAATAAGTATTCTCATTGTATTGAAACTTTTATTAATGTATGATGTTCTCTTTGTCTTGTGACCTTTATTTATTTATTTATTTTTGAGTTTATTTATTTTTGAGATAGAGGAGGGGTGGGGGGCAGAGAGAGACAGAGAGAGAGTCCCAAGCAGACTCCGCACTGTCAGCACAGAGCTCAGTGCAGGGCTGGAAACCATGAACTGTGAGATTATGACCAGAGCAGAAATTGAATTGGACGCTTAGCCAACTGAGCCACCCAGGCATGCCTCATGACCTTTCTTGACTTATAATGTATTTTGTCTGATATTAGTGTAGCTCTCTTTTGGTTGCTATATGCATGCAATATCTTCTTTTTACTTTACTTCAACCTGTTTATGTCTTTGGATTTCAAGTGAGTCTTGTGTAGACAGCATATAGTTGGATCATGTATTTTTACCCATGCCAATCTGTTTTTTTATTGGAGTGTTTAATCCATTTATTAAAGTAATTACTGATAAGGACTTAATTATGTCATTGTGCTCTTTGTTTACTGTGTGCCTTATAGCTTTTTCATTCCTTATTTTCTGAATTACTATCTTTTGTGTTTATTTCATTTTTTTTGTAGTGAAATGTTTAAATTACTTTCTCATTTCCTTTTATGTATATTCTATAGCTATTGTGTTTGTAATTAGCAAGGGAATTACATTTAGCATCCTAAAGTTATGACACTCCTACTTGAATTTATACCAGCTTAACTTCAGTAATAGAAAAGCTGCTCTTTTAAGGCACCATTCCCACCCTTTTCACTTGCTAATATCCCATAATGACATTTTAATACATTGTATGCCCCAAAATATAAACAAGTAATTTTCAAAATGTATTTAGTTTCTTAAATTATGTAGAAAACAGGATTTGAGTTACAAATCAAAGTTACACTAATACTTGCTTTTATGCTGATAATTTTTTTCTTTAAATGTATCAGTCATGTAAATCATATACAAAACAAAGTATAGTTACAAATCATTGTTACAATAATACTGTATTTTGTAATTGTCCATATATATACCTTTAGTGAGATCTTTATTTCTTCATACAGCTTCAAGCTACTATCTGGTGTCCCTTCCTTCCACCCTGCAGGACTCCCTTGTGCATTTCCTGCAAGGCAGGTCTAGTGCTCACAAACTGTCTGAGCTTTTGTTTACTTGAGAATGTCTTTAATTTCTCCCTCATTTTGAGGGACAGTTTTGCCAGATACAGAATTCTTAGTTGACAGGTTTTTTCTTTTAGCACTTTGAATATATAGAACCACTGTCTTCTGGCCTTCAAAGTTTTTGATGAGAAGTCTCTTAGCATTCTTTCTTTTTCATTCATTCATTTATTCATTCATTCATTCATTCATTCATTCATTCATTTTTAAACTATTATTATTATTTTTTATTTTAGAGAGCAGGAGTCAGGGAGAAGGGCAGAGGTAGAGAGAGAGATTCTCAAGCAGGCTCCACACTCAGCCCAGAGCCTGATGCAGAGCTTGATCCCATGACCCTGGGATCATGACTTGAGCCGAAATCAAGAGTCAGATGCTCAACCAACTGAGCCACCCAAGTGCCCCTACAGGAATTTCTCTCTTTGTTTTTTGACAGTTTAATTATAATATGTCTCAGTGTGGGTCTCTTTGAGACGTATCCTACTTGGAATTCATTGAACTTCTTGGATATTTATATGTCATTCATCAAATTTGGGAGGTTTTCAGGCATTATTTCTTCAAATCTCTGTCCCATTCTCTCTTCTCCTTCTGGGACTCACATGATGCATATATTAGTCTGCTTGATGGTGTCACACAGGTTCCATAGGCTTTATTTACTTTTTTCCCCAATCTTTCTCTTCCTCAGACTTGATAATTTCTATTGTCCTATTTTTGAGTTCACTGATGTTTCTTCTGCCTGCCCAAATTTGCCATTGAATTCCTCTAGTGAAATTTTCATTTCAGTTGTATACTTTTCAGCTCCAGAATTTGTTTTTGGTTTCTTTTTAGGTTTTTTATTTCTTTATTGATATTTCCATTTTGTTCACACATTGTTTTAATTTCTCCATACTTTAGTTCTTTGAGCATTTGTAAGTCCCTTGTTTTAAAGACTTAGTCTAGTTTATACACTATAAGTTCTTTTTTTGGGAATAGCTTCTGTTGATTTAATTTTTTTCTATGAACAAGCCTTACTTTCTTTGTATGCCCTGTGATTTTTTTGTTGAACATGAGACATTTTAGTCTAATAATGAAACTCTGGACCTCTCCCCCTTACTCAAGGTTTAGTTTTTGTTTTTTTGATTGTCGTAGGCTCTCTTTGTGCTGAGAATCGGCCTGAGGGGTAAACTTAAGGTCTTACCAAGTTTTTTTCCTGAGGCTTTCCCTGTCCATACATGGTCACTTTCTAATTTTCCTGCATATGCATATTCTAGTCATGATCTAGTCATTCATTTGAATGTTCTAGTCGTTAAAGTCTAGCTTCTGAAAGGGAAAAAAGCCAAAAAAAAAAAAAAAATGAAGGTGAGGAAAAGGGTGCTACTTCCTTAAATTTCCTGTAAATCATTTAGAGGGGCTTGCAACACTTGGGAGAGGTACAACAAAATGGCTGCCTTCCTCTTTGTCTCTACCTCTGTGATCAGAAGCAGCAGTTAGCAATCTAACAGATTTCCAATATTTGGAGGCGAGGGTCCTTTTTGCCTGCCTTGGTTTCCACAAGCTCTATGCAAGCTTCTCCAGGAACATGTACACAGCTGTTTGCCATGTGTCTGGAGGATGAATAGCTGCTAATCTGCTAAGAGCTGAAATTGACTGAAATTAGCCAGAATTTACTCTTCCAAATCTTCCCCTGGAAGTTACAAGCCTTCAGCCTCTCCAGAGTTCTAAAATAGTTACAGCAGACAGATTCTGCTGCAATAGTTATCCTCTAGGTGGGGAGACAGATTCCTGGGGCTTCCTACTCCACCATCTTCCCAGAATCCTCTGCCTGTTGCCTTCTTTTTAACCAAGAGTCTAGTGTGTTTCTGACTTTAACTCTGATTACAAATTTGTGTTTTTGATCTAGGGAGATAGTTACTTCATTTAATGTCTATTTTTGTCTTGTTTGTTTTCTTTTTTAAATTAATGTATTTTTTATTTGATTTGTAGGTTTTGAGTGGGATGGGTAGATAATACATGAAAACATGAATTTATTATATGATCTTAACTCAAAGTCTTTCTTAGTCTTTTTTAAAATGTTTATTTATTTTTGAGAGAGCATGCACAGGTGCATGGGGGAGGGACAGAGAGAGAAGGGGACAGAAGATCCACAGCGGGCTCCATGCTGACAGCAGAGAGCCCAATACGGAGCCTGAAACCACAAACTGTGAGATCCTGACCTGAGCCGAAGTTGGATGCTAAACTGACTGAGCCACCCAGGTGCCCCCTTTCTTAGATAGTGTTAGATAGTCTTAAAAAAAATTTTTTTTAAATGTTTATTTATTATTGAGAGACAGAGAGAGACAGAGCATAAGCATGGGAGGGACAGAGAGAGGAGGAAACACTGAATCTGAAGCAGGCTCTGGGCTCTCAGCTGTCAGCAGAGAGCCTGACACGGGGCTCGAACTCATGAACTGTGAGATCATGACCTGAGCTGAAGTTGGATGCTTAACTGACTGAGCCACCCAGGCATCCCAAAAGATTTCTTACGTTAATCAAGGATTACTTGAGGGTATGGTAAACCTGACATCATTTCTTTAACTGTAGGTTTTCACTGTCTTGGAAAGAGAATCAGTGCTGAGATTTCCAGAAATTTGAGTGTTGGCAGTAAAACAAACAAACAAACAAAAAAAAACCCACGGAGGAAAATTTTAATAAAATTTGTAATTAGTTTCTCAGGACTTCATTTGGTACTGGGATTCATAAAACTTGAATTTTCATAGACTAAAAGCTAGTTTTGCTTCTCTTCTTACATTGGAATGAAGAGGAGAAATACTGGTTGACTTTCAGCAAGCCAAACCTAGTAGAAGATAAAACTGGAGTGGGGAAGGGTGAGCCTGCCTCATTTTTAGGGATGGTAATATCTGACATTTATATATATAGTTTACATACCGATGAAGTGCAGTGTTGGTAGCTTGCTGTTCACTGACAGAATGTTTTCTGTAGCCTCCCCTACAAGTTTTTAATCTTAGAAGAGGACCCTAGATATTAATTTAAAAGAGAAAAGAAATATTATAATGTAATCTATCCTTTTCTGTTATGAGGTTTATCTACTTAATTTTAAAAAATGAAACTATATTAAGGTGTGAAACATGATGCTTTGATATACATATACATCATGAAATGATTACTATAGTGAAACTAACATAGCTGTCTCCTCAAATAGTTACTTTCTCTTTTTTCTTTTTCTTTTTTTTGTGGGCAGAGCACCTGATACTTACATTCTTTTTAGCAACCTTCCAGTATACAGTACAGTGTTATTAACTAGAGTCTTGGTGCTCTGTGTTAGATCTTTATACTTACTCATTCTGATCAACTGCAACTTTGTATCCTTTGACCAACACCTGTCCATTTCTTGTACCTCCTTACCCCTGTAACCACAGTTCTCCTCTCTGCGCATGTATTTGATGACATAAAAGTCAGATCATATAATAATTTTCTTTGTGCATCTGGTTTATTTTCCTTAGCGTAACGTCCTCTAGGTTTGTCCATGTTGTTGCCAAATAGCAGGATCTCCTTCTTTTTTTAAGGATGCCTGCTATATATTACAGACAGTTAACCCTGGAACATTGTAAGCTCTTACCCCTGCACGGTCAAAAATCTTCATGTAACTTTTGACTCCCCAAACTTAACCACTAATAAATACTGTTGACTGGTAGCCTTATTGATAACATAGTCGTTTAACACCCATTATGTGTAAAATGTTATTAAAATTGTAAGTGGGGCGCCTTGGTGGCTCAGTCTGTTGGGCGTCCAACTTTGGCTCACATCATGATCTTGTGGTTCATGAGTTCGAGCCCTGTGTTGGGCTCTGTGCTGACAGCTCAGAGCCTGGAGCCTGCTTTGGATTCTGTGTCTTCCTTTCTCTCTGCCCCTCCCTGGCTCACACTCTGTCTCTCTCTCTCCCTCAAAAACAAATAAAGACATTTAAAAAGTTTTAAAAAAAGAAAATTGTAAGTAAAATAGGTTTACTCCATTTATAGTAAAAATTCCACACAGAGGTTCAAACCCATGTTGTTCAGTGGTCGGATGTATACATATAACACAATTTCTTTATCCATTCATCTGTCAGTGGATCCTTAGTTGTTTCCCTGTCTTGGTGATTGTGAGTAATGCTTCAGTGAACGTGCTTCTGTAGATACCTCTTCAAGGTACTGATTTCATTTCCTTGGATTGCTGGATTATATGGTCATTTAGTTTTAGGTCTTTTTTTTTTTTTAAGTTATTTATTTCTTTAGTAATCTCTCCACCAGTGTGGGACTGGAACTCACCACCCTGAAATCAAGAGTCTCATACTCTTCTAACTGAGCCATTCAGGTGCCCCAAGTTTTAAGTTTTTGAGGAAACTGTATATCATCTTATATAATGACTATACCACTTTACACCCCCACCAATACTTTATGAGTGTTTGTTTTTCTTTGGATCTTTACCAACACTTGTTTTCTTTTATCTTTTTGATAATATCCATCTTAAGAGGCATGAGGTAATAATCTCATTGTGATTTTGATTTGCATTTCCCTGATGATTAGTGACATCAAACACCTTTTCATGCACCTGTTGGCTATTTATGGAAAAATGTCTAGAAAAGTCCTTTACTCATTTTTAAAAAAAATCAGGTTGTTATTTTGCTATTGAGTTGTGTAAGTTCCTTGTATATTTTGGATATTAATCCTTTATCAGATACATGGTTTTAAAATATTTTCTCCCAATCTATAGGTTGCCTTTTCATTTTGTTGATTGTTTTCTTTACTGTGAAGAAGCTTTTTAGTTTGATGTAGTCCCACTTGTTTATTTTTACATTTGTTGCCTGAGCTTTTGGTGTCATATCAAAAAAAATCATTGTCAAGTCCAATGTCAAGGAGCTTTTTCCCCCTATGTTTTTCCTTCTAGGAGTTTTATATTTTCAGGTCTTATACTTATGTCTTTATTTTGAGTTGATTTTTGTGTATGGTGTAAGATAAGGATCCATTTTCATTCTTCTGCATATAGATACTCAGTTTTCCTAACACCATTCATCGAAAAGACATCATTTCCCCATTGTGTGCTCTTTGCATCAGTGTCAAAAATTACTTGATTGTGTATGTGTGAGTTTATTTCTGGGTTCTCTATTCTCTTCCATGCTCTGTGTATCTTTTTTCTTATGCCAGTACTGCACTTGTTGTTGTTGTTTTAAATTTTTAATGCACTGTTTTGATTACTGGAGCTTTGTAAAATAGTTTGGAGTTGGGGAACATGATTCTTCCAACTTTGTCTCAGGATGGCATTGGCTGTTTGTGATCTTGTGTGTTTCCTTATAAATTTTATTTATTTTAATTTTTAAATTTTTAAATGTTTATTTTGAGAGATAAAAAGCATGAATGGGAAGAGGGAGGGAGGGAGAGAGAGAATCCCAAGCAGGCTCTGCACTGTCAGCGAAGAGCCCAGTGCAGGGCTTGATCTCATGACCACAAGACCATGATCTGAGCCTAAAGCAAGAGTTGAACACTTGACCGACTGAACCACCCAGCTGCCCTTCATTATAAATTTTAGATTTTTTTTTTCTATTTTTGTGGAAAAAAACCATTGGAATTTTGATAGGGATTGCATTGAATCTGTACATCACTTTGAGGAGTATGGACATTTCAACAGTGTTAATTCTTCTAATCTGTGTATGTGGAATATCTGTCCATTAGTTTGCAGCTTCAGTTTCTTTCATAAGTGTTTTACAGTTTTTACTCTACATATCTTTCACCTTCTTGGTTAAATTTATTCCTAAATATATATATATACACATATACATATATATTTTCGATGCTATCCTAAATGGGATTGTTTTCGTGATTTCCTTTGGAGATAGATCATTGTTGGTGTAGAGACAAACTTGTAGGTTGATTTTTATTTTATCCTGCAATGTTATTGAATTTGTTTATTCTGACAGATTTTCTTGGGGGTCTTTAAGGTCTTCTACAATTAGGATCATGTCCTCTCTAAACAGATAATTTTACTTCTTCCCTTTTGATTTGGATGCTTTTTATTTCTTTTGTTTGTCTGATTGCTCTTGGTAGTACTTTCAGTACTATTTTGGATAAAAGTGCCAAGAGTTGGAGGCAGCTGGGTGGCTCAGTCAGTTAAGCATCTGACTTTGGCTCAGGTCATGATCTCGTGGTTCGTGAGTTCATGCCCCATGTTGGGCTCTGTGCGGACAGCTCAGAGCCTGGAGCCTGCTTTGGATTCTGTGTCTCCTTCTCTGTCCCTTCCCTGCTTGCACTCTGTCTCTCTCTCTTTCTCTCTCTCTGTCTCTTTCTCAAAAATAAACATTAAAAAAAAAAATTAAAAAAAAAGTGCCAAGAGCGGACAACCTTATGTATGTAATTTATGTATGTAACTTTAACGTGTGTTGTACTAGTAGTATTAAAATCAGAAATCTAGTCAGTTTGATTTTTAGGTAATTGACAGGCATATCATGGTGACATCCAGTCATACTAGTGTTATACTGAGTGTGTTGCATCTGAGACTTCCCATTTTTGACTGAACATTGTTATATATAGTACACTAGGTAATGCCTGATTATCAAGGATATAAATGCCAAATTGTTATGGCATAAGCCTGACTAATTTTATGATATTAGAAAAAAGTTGTAAGACATTTATTTATTTAATTTATTTATGAGCACAGGCAAAAGTTTATTGAAGTATAAAATCAGATTAAGAATAGTATGAAAGCTGTCTTTACAGAGAGGGAGCATTCAGAAGTGAATACCCCAAATGTTGCAAAACTTTTAAAGGATGCAGCATTGGCAGTCCCGAGTGCTCCAGTGCCTCAGGCCCCTCTTAGCTTCCTCAAGGAATGAAGGGTTCCCATTCCTGGTATAGCTGTGGATGTGTAATACATTATTTGGGAAGTTTGATATAAAGTGTCAAAGGCTGACCTTGATTTAGATTAGGAGATAGAACCCTTTTAATATAAGTTTTGTTGATGACAGATAAACTGGGTGTCTTAGATATCTAGTAACTGATGTAAAAAGTGAAATCAGGTAAAATGGAATAGTCATGATGGCCATGTAGAGGAGGTAAATATTCAGTTATTTAGGTGTTTTTTCCTTCCTCCCTTCTTCCGTCCCTCCCTCCCTCTCTCCACATATTCTCTATTATATAGTTTTCATATTCTCTGTAGTATAGAGTCCTTACTGTGGAGGCTGCTTTCAGGCACACATGCTTGAGCAATGGAGTACAGACAGTCCCATCAAGGCAACCTACCTTAAAATATCCCTAGGCCCTAACTGACAAATGGGCTACTTACAACCAGGCACAGTTATCAAAAAAGGAAGAATTCCATATGTCGCCATACCTCCTCATCTTCCCCCTTTAAAAACAGTCCCCTTCCACTGCCTTATTGCAGAGAGCCTCTCCTCTGCTGTCCTGCTCACTGCTCCCTAGCAATGTATTCAATAAACTTTTGTCTCCTTTGTTTGGCCTCAGGTGAATTCATTCACCTCCTGTGCCACCTGCTTCCACCTGATCGTCGCCCCACATTTGGGGGCCCCCATCCAATCTAGAGACACCTGTTTGACACCACACTTCCCTCTATTGGCTGTGAAGCCAGGAAGCAGGGAGGTAACTTGGAACCTCCACAATTCCCACAGTGAGGAAATGCTGGTGGAATGTTTTTGCTTTTCCTTCTGAAAGGAGTCACTTGGCCTTGATCCTCCTTGTGGCCTCAGTGTCTATGCCTGGAACCCATATATTGTATTCTAGGTACTGTGCCAGTCACTTAAAGACAGTATTTTACTCAGTCCTTCATTTAAAAAAAAAAAAAATACTACCAAGCTCCCTCTGCCTGTCTCCGGGTAGCTTCATTCTGTATGTCCTTCAAGGTGCAGATCAAGTGTTAGCCTGTTTTAGGATTTTACTACCTCATCTTTTCCTGCTCAGTCTGGATTTGGTAGCCCTTAAGTGTACCTTAGTATCTTTTTTGCTTCTGTCACTTCTCATCCTGTTATACCCTTCTCTTCACCCATTTTGCATAGTCTCTGGTATGTGTTTAAATACTTGGTGAATGTTTATTTGGAGAATGAATGAATGAATGAAGAAATACAGTTTCAGGTTTTGAAAATGAAAGTAATCTTTAATTGAAATTTGCCCCATTTCAAGTGTTAAAATTGATTCATTTTTGCAAAGTTGAAGAGACAAATGTACCAAAGCAGTAGTGTTTTTGCTCTGAACATGGATGACTTTTAGGATCTAGGGAAACAAAACAATTTTTTAAAAGGTTACATATATTGAAGGTAAACAGTGTTCTGCACTAATGCCTATATTCCCTAGTAGTTAGATAGAAATAACTGGTATAAATCAAACAGCAGTTTGTTTTCAATCTAAGAGATTTTAAAGATGGAGACCATCTATTTACTTGAGGCAGAGTTTCACAGGGTATTTATACCTTGGCTCTTAAATTTAGAAAATGGATTTTATTAGTTTATCTAGAAGAAATCTTCCAATAAAACTAACAATCTACTGGGGTGCCTGGGTGGCTCAGTTGGTTAAGTGACCGACTTCGGCTCAGGTCATGATCTCGCAGTTTGTGAGTTCGAGCCCCGCATCAGGCTCTGTGCTGACAGCTCAGAGCCTGGAGCCTACTTCAGATTCTATGTCTCCCCCTCTCTCCACCCCTCCCCTGCTCATGCTCTTTGTCTCTCTGTCTCTCAATAATAAATAAATGTTATAAAAAAAAAAAAAAACTAACAATCTACTTACGATAGGAAATTTACCTAGTCAGATTAATTATCTTTAAGGCACTCAGGAAACAAATTCACAGATCAAAAGATTGTTAAATAAACATTGAATTTGAACTGAGGGAGTGAGTTCAGTTGTCTTTCGTGGGGTGGCTTGTGATAAGATTTAAAAAAATTTTTTTGTTTTGGTAAAACATATATAACATAAAATTTATCATTTTAAAGTGTCCTAGCCAAAGGGGCACCTGGGTGGCTCATTCGTCCACCTCTTGATTTTCTGCCCAGGTCATGATTTCATGGTTCATGAGATAGAGCCCTGTGTCGGGCTCTGTGTTGATTGATTTGGGCCTGCTTGGGATTCTCTCTCTGCCTCTCCCCTGCTTGTTCTCTTTCTCTCTCTCTCTCTCTCAAAATAAATAAACATTTTTTAAAAATTAAAAAAATAAAGTGTACAAGTAAAAACAAAAGTATAAAAGTGTCATTTAAGTACATTTGCAGTGTTGTGAAACCATCACCAATATTTCCAGAACATTTTCATCACCCTAGATTGGAATTCTGTACCCATTAAGCAATAACTCATTTGCCATTCCTGATGTTTTCTGATCTACTTTTTGTCTCTATGAATTCTCCTATTCTGAATATTTCATAGAAGTTGAATCATATAATCATATAATAATTGTCCTGTTGGAGTTAAGTGTTCCAAAAGGATCTTCAACTTCTTTATTCTGGAGATTGTCTAAATAGTAGTTTTCAAACATATTTCGATTGTTTTATTACATCTATAAAAATTTAAGTGATATATGTGTGTTTATTTTTAAATTATATACATGTGTTCTGTACTATTATATGCATTATAAAATATGCATAAGAAGTTAAAGTATTATTTAAAATATATTGCCAATCAGTATTGATCACATCCTGCTATCATTAGCTTATATCTCAAGGCATAAAATTCTTTTTTTTTAATTTTTAAAAAGATTTGTTTATTTTGAGAGTGAGAAAGAGCATGAGAGAAAGTAGAGGAGGGGCAGAGACAAAGGGAGAGAAAGAATCTCAAGTAGGCCCTATGCTGTCAGCAGGCAGCCCAACATGGGGCTCGATCTCATGAACAGTGAGATCATAATCTGAGCTGAAATCAAGAGTCAGACACTCCAGCTCAACTGCCTGAGCCACCCAGGCGCCCCTCAAGGCATAAAATTCTAATTGTCTAATTTCTTAACAGATTTTATCAGATGGTCATTGTATCTACTTTATGTTGTTGTTGATAAAGAACTCTTTGTATTGTTAGAAAGTGTCAGCTCTGCCGTTTGCATGTATTTGAATCAGTAGAATTTACTTTAGTATGTTTTACGTGTTATCTTTTAAAACCAGTTATCTATTTTGTGAGGACCAATCACAAATGACTCAACCAGGTACATGTAAACTGCAATATATTCAAATACTTTAAAAGTTAGTGCATAAATCAGGATGTTACTATAGCTTCTCCGTGTTGTACAACATCCTTTCTTCCCCACAATACCTTGTGTACTGTACTGTCCAAGTGAGGAGTAGGGGTGGGATGCTCCAAAAGAGTACCTATACTTAAATGTTAGTACAATTTAACTTACTTCTTTTTTGGTAAAATTAAATACAGATAGTACAAGTATTTTCTTTATATATGCATGTGGACTTAATTTATATACTCACATGGAATGCATTTACCTCAGTTTCACTGCTCTAACGCTGCAGTCTGGTCATCTAACACCTTTTTCCTGGTGTGACTTGGTTAATCATTGTTAATTATTTTACAATTTTATTATAAGAGTAGAAACATATCAGGCCAGATAATAATATTCTTTTTTTTTTAAAGTTTTTGAAACGTTTATTCATTTTTGAGGGACAGAGAGACAGAGTGTGAGTGGGGGAGGGGCAGAGAGAGAGGGAAACACAGAATCCAAAGCAGGCTCCAGGCTCCAAGCCGACAGCACAGAGCCTGATGTGGGGCTTGAACTCACGAACCACGAGATCATGACCTGAGCTGAAGTCGGACGTTTAACTGAATGAGCCACCTAGGCGCCCCAATAATAATCATATTCTTATGTAGATTCTACTTTTCTTTCTCCTATTAGATATCTTGTTGGATTTGGTAAGCACCAGTCTTATCAGTAATAAGTTTACAAAGTGTACACTGAGGGATGCTTGGGTGGCTTAGTTGGTTGAGCATCTGACTTTTGATTTCATCTCAGGTCATGATCCCAGGGTAGTGGATCAAGCCCTGTGTCAGGCTATGTGTTGAGTGTAGAACCTGCTTAAGATTCTTTCTCTCTCTCTCTGCCCTTTGCTTCTCTCTTTCTCTTTCTCTCTCTCTCTCTCAAAAAAAAACAAAAAACAAAAAAAAACCTTAAACCTTTAAAAAGCTTTAGTTTAAGGTGGAGCTTTTTATTCACTTAATTCTCTTAAAATAAGGTTTTTTAACTGCACTGAATTTAAAAGTATTTACTCCCAAATTCACATCCACCAGAACCTATGAATGTGACCTTATTTTATAATAGGTTCTCTGCAAATGCAATCAAGTTAGTATGTGGTTATACTGGATTAGAGTAGGCCTTAATTCAAGGACTGTTGTTCTTTTTTATTATTTATGTATTTATTTAATTTACTTACCAGCATGTCACCTTATTTTATTTATTTATTTTCTTAATTTTATTTTATATTTTTTAAAATTTACATCCAAATTAGCATATAGTGAAACAATGATTTCAGGAGTAGATTCCTTAATGCCCCTTACCCATTTAGCCCTTCCCCCCTCCCACAACCCCTCCACTAACTTTGTTCTCCATATTTATGAGTCTCTTCTGTTTTGTCCCCTTCCCTGTTTTTATATTATTTTTGTTTCCCTTCCCTTATGTTCATCTGTTTTGTCTCTTAAAGTCCTCATATGAGTGAAGTCACATGATATTTGTCTTTCTCTGACTGACTAATTTCACTTAACGTAATACCCTCCAGTTCCATCCACATAGTTGCCAATGACAAGATTTCATTCTTTTTGATTGCCGAGTAATACTCCATTGTATATATATATATATACCACATTTTCTTTATCCATTCATCCATTGATGGACATTTGGGCTCTTTCCATACTTTGGCTATTGTTGATAGTGCTGCTATAAACATGGGGGTGCATGTGTGGTTTTGAAACAGCACACCTGTATCCCGTGGATAAATGCCCAGTAGTGCAATTGCTGGGTCGTAGGATAGTTCTATTTTTAGTGTTTTGAGGAACCTCCATACTGTTTTCCAGAGTGACTGCATTCCTAGCAGTGCAAAAGGGTTCCTCTTTCTCCTCATCCTCGCCAACATCTGTTGTTCCCTGAGTTGTTAATATTAGCCATTCTGACAGATGTGAGGTGGTATCTCATTGTGGTTTTGATTTGTATTTCCCAGATGATGAGCGATGTTGAGCATTTTTTCATGTGTTCGTTGGCCATCTGGATGTCTTCCTTGGAGAAGTGTCTATTCATGTCTTTTGCCCATTTCTTTACTGGATTATTTGTTTTTTTGGTGTTGAGTTTGACAAGTTCTTTATAGATTTTGTATACTAACCCTTTATCTGATATGTAAGGACTGTTGGTTTTTTTTTTTAATTTTTTAATGTTCATTTATTTTTGAGAGAGAGACAGAGTGTGAGTGGGGGAGGAACAGAGAGAGGGAGACACAGAATCTGAAGCAGGCTCCAGGCTCCGAGCTGTCAGCACAGAGCCCGATGCAGGGCTCGAACTCACGAACCATGAGATCATGATCTGAGTTGAAGTCAGACACTTACCGACTGAGCCACCCAGGCGCCCCAGGACTGTTCTTATAAGAAGAGAGAAACTTGTACAAAGAGAGAGGAGAATACCATGTGAAGATGGATGCAGAGATTGAAATGAAGAATCTACAAACCAAGAAATGCCAGGGATTGCTGGCACCCCCTGGAAGCTGGTAGAGAGGCATGGACTGAAGTCTCCTCAGAGCCTCAGAGATTCTACTTCAGTTCCTCCTCAAGGGCACCAACCCTGCTGACACCTTAATTTTGGAGTTCTAGCCACCAGAACTATGAAAGGATACATTTTTGTTGCTTTAAGCCACTCAGTTTGTGGTACTTTATTGTAGTAGCCTTGAGAAACTAGTAACCAAGTATAATTTTCTTTTCAGATATACAGTTAGGCCTGTTGATGTGGCTACATGTATAAATGTCACTGAAAAGATGAGTTTTTTTCTCCTAAATTATAATGATAGTAGTGAGTTTTTGGAACACTACACATATGCTGCACATCATTGTTTCATTTAAATTCTTACACCAACAAGGTATTGGCTATTATTTCAACAATTAAAACAAAGATACCAATGCTCAGAAAGGGTAACCCTTACAAAGTATGAATGTTGGTATTTGACTATAAAAAAACCTGTGTTTTCTTTCCTCTATCACTTTCTCTCTTTGCCCCTATAGAGGGCAGTTTCTCTTGGTGGCATTAGCTGGTATTTATAGATTTTCTTCTTTAACTTACAATTTATTTTGTATTATCTAGAAAAATAAAAAATGGTGGCCCTTGAAATGTGCCAGCCTTTTCCAAAAGCTCTGAGTTTTATATGACTTTAGTGTTTGTTTGCATTTCTCATTTTCAGCCAGAGGCCAGAATCCAAAACCAAATTGTGTCATTCTATTCCTCTGGGATTGTTGAATAGCTACAACCAGGAAGTACCAGAAATTTCTCATGGAAGTTCCAGGAACTTTAGCATTATGTCTAGAGAATCAGAATGATTAGAATATTCATTTTTGTATTTTTAGTAGCTTTAAATAGACCACTCATAACAAATGGTCAGTGGACAATTTTTATTTAAGAGAGCCCAGAAGATGGAGTGATTGCTGATAAAAACTAGCGTAATTGGTAGGGTATCATCTATCTCTTTTATGATGACTGGTCATAGGTAAAATCAAACCTGTTTTCTGTCTTTAGTGGAAGGAGATGACAATTTAATTGGGCTGGTGAAAGATAAAATAAAAACTATTTGCAAATATGTAATAAAAATTGAGTTTTAAAAAATATGAATAAAGTGGTGTATATGGGTAGATAAATTATTTGATAATACACATAGTTTAAGCTTTAGAACTATATAAAGAAGGACATACATTCTAGGTTATCATATAATCTGAAAGAAGAGAAGCAGTCTCTGCAAAATGAAGTATTTTTTCACTTCATTGAAAGGAAAAATACAACATTGGATACTTTGTCATGGAATTTAATTGCTGTGTTAAATTATGTTATTCTTAAAAGTGAAAAGGACATGGTTACTGTCTTTGATTAAGTCCTAGTCTCATGGAGAAATAGAAAGAAATAAAGCTAGCCCACTTGGTTTTGCCTAGGAGAATCATTATCCTAAATGTGTATCTAATGTTCCTCATTACAGTACTGCTTCATTGTAAAAAAAAAAAAAAAGAATACTGGGGTGCCTGGGTGGCTCAGTCGATTATGCATCAGACTCTTGATTGCAGCTCAGGTCATGATCGCACAGTTTGTGAGATTAAGCCCCATGATGGGCTCTGCACTCACAGTGTGGAGCCTACTTGGGATTCTGTCTCTCCCTCTTTCTGCCTGTCCCCCCCTCATTCTCATTCTCTCTCTCTCTCTCTCTCTCTCTCTCTCTCTCTCTCTCTCCCCTCAAAATAAATAAATAAACTTAAAAAAATAAAGACAGTGACAACTATTGGCAAGGACATGGAAGAATTAGAACCTTCATACACTGCTGGTGGGAGTGCAAATTATACAGCCCATATAGAAAAGTTTGACCATTTCTTTAAAAAGATAAAAATAATTCTGTCTCTTTCTCTGCCCCTCCCCTGCTTGCACTCGCTCTCTCTCTCTCTCTCTCTCTCAAAAATAAAACATTCAAAAAATTACAAAAAAAATAGTTAAAAATGATAAACTTACCAAATGACCTGGCAATTCCAGTCCTAGGTATACACCCAAGAATATGAAAACATAGGTCCAATTAAAGACTACTATGTGAATATCTGTAGCAGCATTATACATAATAGCTCAAACTGGAAACAGCAGACTCTTGATTTCAGCTCAGGTCATGATCTCATAGTTTTGTGAATTCGAGCCCTGCCATCTGGCTCTGTGCTGAGCTTGCTTGGAATTGCTTGAAATTGCTTGGAATGCTAGCATGGAGCTTGCTTGGAATTCTCCCTCCCTCTCTGCCCCTACCCCACTGGCACTCTCTCTGTCTCTCTTAAAATAAATAAACGTTAAAAAAATTGTTAAAATAAAAAAAAATAGTGCCTCATAATGTTATCCACATGAGAGAAGCTTCTGCATTTTAGATTATCTGTTCAGGTGAATTTAAATTGGCGATTTATATCTGAAAACACTTTTGATCTTTCCCTTTAATATGTATGTTGTGCTGTTTACAGTGAGCAATCACATAGCTCTCTTGTTGATTCTGAGAATCAGTTGTTCTGTAGTGGGACTGCCTATCCCTTTGATATACTCCCTGCATCCTGTCAGAGTGAATTTTGGATTAGCAACATAGCCTATATTTTAAATCATCTGGTCCTAAACAGAACTTCCAAAGTGGATGAAAGTCCATCTAACCTTTTAAGGTGATATGGAGGGAAAATAATGAACAGAAATTAAATTTTATAAGCCAACATTACTCTAACTTAATCTCTTGCCCTTTCTAAATCTCTTAAGTTGACTAGTTTTGTGGCTTTTCTGAGAAAGGAGGAGGTGATCTAATGCTTTTATTTGAAAAGAGGGAACCATAATACTATCCAGGAAACATTCCATGATAGCGTGCACACCTTACTTCTTTACCTATAAAGTTCTTGAATACAGGATTATATTTCCCTTTTGATTTATTTCTAGCACTTAGTACAATATCTAGCACATCATAAGTGCTTAAATAACATTTGATGCATGGAACAAAGAATGCTTTTTTCATGTCTACTGTGTTAGAAATTATAATTCAGGGTAGGAATCAAAATGTTATTCTTAAGCTAAGATAGTGGTATTGCTAGAAGGAACTTAAAGCATGTCTTTTCACCAATAATTGAAAGCCACAAACAGCTCATGTAGTCATGTGGTATACATTACTCCTTTATATTCTCAGAAATGAATTATTTAATAAAGTTTACACTTAAATAGTTTACAAAAAGTTTATATACTTTTTGTAGTAGTATAAACCCTTCTATCCATTTCATGACATTTACCTTCCTCTAGTCTTAAAAACATATATATGTATCATTTAGCAGAATTATACTCTTAGTCTCTATACACTAATAAATGTAAACCAAGTATCAATGATTTAAGGAATATTTGTTTTTAATGAACTGTTACTAATGTTATGACTTATTTTAATAAATGGAATATTCTAGTGATTTAAAAAAAATTTTTTTTTCAACGTTTTTTATTTATTTTTGGGACAGAGAGAGACAGAGCATGAACGGGGGAGGGGCAGAGAGAGAGGGAGACACAGAATCGGAAACAGGCTCCAGGCTCTGAGCCATCAGCCCAGAGCCTGACGCGGGGCTCGAACTCACGGACCGCGAGATCGTGACCTGGCTGAAGTCGGACGCTTAACCGACTGCGCCACCTAGGCGCCCCTCTAGTGATTTTTTTAGTGACTTAAAATTGAAACTCGAATTGTTGAATAATATGAGCCAAGTGGTTTCTTAAATCAGTTTTTCAGGGTAAATGCAGAGATAACTAAAACTTCATTCTTATCCTCAAAGGACTTACAGTCAAGTGGAATAAAAAATATGTAAATGAGATAGTATAGTATAAAACAGAATGAAGTAGATTCCAAACCACAATTACATACAGCAAGATTATAAGTAGGGAAATAATCCTTACTAGTAATGAATGATTAGGGAAGACTTCTGTGGATAAGAAATTCAGTAACAATTACTGTTGGAAGGAAATGTGCCAATTCTTTTTTTTTTAAATATTTTTTCAATGTTTATTTATTTTTGAGAGACCGAGAGAGAGAGAGTAGGGAAGGGGCAGAGAGGGAGACACAGAATTCAAAGCAGGCTCCAGGCTCTGAGTTGTCAGCACAGAGCCCAATGCGGGGCTCGAACCCATGAACCATGAGATCATGACCTGGGCTGAAGTTGGACACCCAACCGACTGAGCCACCTAGGCACCACGAAATGTGCCAATTCTTAAACACTGAGGCCCCTCTTGCCCTTGGCTCAGTTTTTAAACACTAAGGCCCATTTTCAAAATTTTTAGATTTTCCTGAGTTAGGAATCTTGAGTAGTTGCTAAAAATGGGTCTTTGGAGGATAGGAATTTTCTAAATGGAGTTTTAGCCTTATGGCTAAGAATATGGTTTAAGGGGTGCCTGGGTGGCTCGGTTGGTTAAGTGTCTGACTTCAGCTCAGGACGTGATCTGTTGTCAACATAGAGCCTGCTTCGGATCCTCTGTCCCCACCTCTCTCTGCCTCTCTCCTACTTGTGCTCTGTCTCTCTCAAAATAAATAAACTTAAAATAAAAAAAATACTTAAAGAATATGGTTTGAATCTCAACTCTGCCACATACTACCTATATAACTTTGGGCAGTTTATTTAGCCACTCTGTGCTTCAGTTTACCAGTCTGTAAAATAGAATAATAACAATGGTAATAATGTAGGGCTGCTATTTGTATTTGTTTTTTATTAGAGTATGCTTTCTCATGGATAAACCCTTCATAGCAGAATAAATGGATACTCTAAGACCAATAAGACTGTGTGTGTGTGTGTGTGTGTGTGTGTGTGTGTGTGTGTGTGTAGACTAAAAATCCGATTGTACAGTGAAATTAGAACTATCCTGAAAACAAGAGCAGGGGAAATGAGTGTTTTAGCACAGATTTTTAATCTACGTCCCAGGCTTCAGAAAGGGAGCAGCTGCTTCTTTGCTACCAAAGATGTTTTAGAGATCGTTGACTTTTAGGTTTGGAACAATTCTGGAATTCTGAGGATTGTAAAAGCCTGGATGCCAGTTCAGTTCTCTAAGTACCTTCTCTACTTTTTAAAATATTTTCTCCTACTCCTTAAAAATGATTAGTGAACAGTTGATGAGACCCCTACCCATTCTTCTATTTAATCCTCCATTATTCTTTGTGTGCTGTTAACTAGTTCTTTGTATTTCTGTGTTGGCAATTCAGATAATTTAATCTGTTCAAGGGAATAAAATTGAGAGCATTCCAAATTCTTTTTTTGGAGCCAAGTATATTGTACTCACTAAATTCTTCAACTGATGTCATGCTGAAAGGATGTCAAAATGTTAATATGCTTTATTTCATTCCCTTTTATTATGAATATTTTCAAACATAGAGCAAAGTTGAAAGAATATGACAGTTAACACATATACCACTTACATTCCACCATTAACATTTTAATATAATTGCTTTATCACATATCTATCCACTGATTGATCATCCTGCCATTCATGAATTCATTTCATTTTTGGTACACTTCAAAGTAAATTGCTGACATAAGGACATTTCCATCTAAATACCTCAGATATGCTTTGTTTTTGAAAGGCTCATTTTCTCCCCTTTTTCTTTCATTCAGAGTTGATGTTTTAATATTTTCTTCTTTATTTATATGCTTTATTTAAATTTTGGACTGAATCCGCTCTGGTTGATTTTGTTACTAAGCCTTCTGATTGTTAATGCTCAAAATTAGATTTGCTTTTCGAGGGGTTCGAACTTTAAAAAAAAAAAAAAAGATACTTCAAAGTCATCTTAGCCAATTTTCCTAAGTATTTTGGCTTATATAATTGTAGCATTCTCTTCTTACAGTTTGCAATACATTAGGATATAAGTGCTGATAAGAGTTTTAAAGACAAGTTCTTCCATACCATTAGACATTTAGAAGCATTTCTTGCTTTTAAACTATTTAGAGGACCCTCAACTAGGTTATGAACTGTTTAAAGCCAAGAATGGTATATTATTATTCCTTGTGGCTCTTGATCGTCTTGAAAGGAAGAACTCAACATTTATTGATGTGTTGACTCTTTGATACTATGCTCAAAATATTCTTGGCACTATTGTGCTAAAGTTCAGTTTCAAAACTAATCCTGATGTATAATTTTCAGTAAATTTCAAGAGACTTTGTATTCACTGTATATATGATGTATGTTATAATGGAATTCAAAAAATCATGATAGGAAGTTATTTGAGGTGTGTAATAGTGAGACATTGTTCTCAGAATAACAGGATATCCTTCCATTTTATAGACTTTGCATTTCCAGCCCATAAAAAATATATGTATATAATGACCTACTCTGGGGATAGGTTTTTATAAAAACAATTTTATTATTTTAAAATAATTGAGCCATGGACATTGAATTAGGTAACCATTAGAGATTTAACATGTCATTTTAAGATTAAATCCCAAGTGAAATCTAAAACATATCAAACGAACATGACCATTTCTGCTCTTTTCATTGTTTCTTCTTGAAATCTGTATAGGATATTGTTTTTTGATAGTGTTGAAATTACAGTAAGATAAAAATTACAGCAGGAGAAGGTCCTTTTTCTCTTGTTCCACATATGTGCACACATACACACACATGCATACATTCTCCTGTAGTTGGAACCCTCATTATGTGCCTGGCTTGAAGATTCTTTTGGGTCTTCCAGATTTAGTGCTTCTTCTCCTATATGGATCAGAGTGTGATTCTTTTAGATCAAAATTAGGCACACAAATTAGAATTTTAGGATACCAAGAGACAGAGACCATGTAGAGGGGTTTACATGACCTTCATTCCTTCTCAGTGATGTTACTTGAATACTGTCTAATTTCAATTTTTCTAGCCCTCTGCAGTTAGGAATGTTTAATCATCTTAAGAGTCCTGAGCTCTAATGATGTCTTTGCTTATTGAATGATTGAGAGAGGAAAATAGAGAGGCCTTCTCAATGTTTTGTTCAGCCTTTCAGAACAAGAGTTGACGAACATTTTTGCAAAGAACCAGATGTAAATATTGTAGCCTTTGAGGATCATATGGTCTCTACCAAAATTACTCAACTTTGCTGTTGTAGAGTGAAAGTAGCCATAGACAGTTGGTAAACAAGTAGATGTAATTGTATTACAATCAGACTTTATGTAGAGAAACAGACTGCAGGCTATAATTTGCCAACCTGTGCATTATAGTTGTAATTCTTGAACTATCTGTTATGAGGAATTTTTTTTCCCTAATAATTTGTGGATGGACATTTCTGTAAAGTGCAGTAAAAATCACTGGAAGAATGAAATTGAAAAGGATGTAAGATACAAGCTTAAATTTTTTCAGTTAAATAGATGACAAATTACATTTTTATAATTAGAAGAGTCATATGTAAGTAAAAAGAAAAGAATCAGAAAAACTGTATATGATGTTACTTGAAAGTATCTTCCAACCTATTAATGTAAAGAATTACTATACAGTCATAACTTTTTTTGTCAATCCACAATACTAACTAAACAAGAAGTTGAGTGAAATTGCAACTCTTCATTTATTAAATGTCTATATGCACACTCTAAACAAGCACTGTATGCACCAGTAAAAATTTTAATGTGACAAATAAATTTGCTGCTTGCTGTTTATCTAATGTAAGTTGGGTTGACAATAGTTCTACTCACAAAAGATCATGTATATCTCAACTGTTCTTATGTTTTGTTTTAAAAATATCCGGTATAGAGAAACCAGACTCAGAGAAGAATGTTGATGAGAACTGGAGAAGAGACTTAAAAGATATATCAGCAAACTCAGGATATACATTTCTTTCTTTTTTTTTTTTTTTTATTTTTTTTTTATGAAATTTATTGACAAATTGGTTTCCATACAACACCCAGTGCTCATCCCAAAAGGTGCCCTCCTCAATACCCATCACCCACCCTCTCCTCCCTCCCACCCCCCATCAACCCTCAGTTTGTTCTCAGTTTTTAAGTCTCTTATGCTTTGGCTCTCTCCCATTCTAACCTCTTTTTTTTTTTTTTTCCTTCCCCTCCCCCATGGGTTCCTGTGAAGTTTCTCAGGATCCACATAAGAGTGAAACCATATGGTATCTGTCTTTCTCTGTATGGCTTATTTCACTTAGCATCACACTCTCCAGTTCCATCCACGTTGCTACGAAAGGCCATATTTCATTTTTTCTCATTGCCACGTAATATTCCATTGTGTATATAAACCACAATTTCTTTATCCATTCATCAGTTGATGGACATTTAGGCTCTTTCCATAATTTGGCTATTGTTGAGAGTGCTGCTATGAACATTGGGGTACACGTGGCCCTATGCATCAGTGCTCCTGTATCCCTTGGATAAATTCCTAGCAGTGCTATTGCTGGGTCATAGGGTAGGTCTATTTTTAATTTTCTGAGGAACCTCCACACTGCTTTCCAGAGCGGCTGCACCAATTTGCATTCCCACCAACAGTGCAAGAGGGTTCCCATTTCTCCACATCCTCTCCAGCATCTATAGTCTCCTGATTTGTTCATTTTGGCCACTCTGACTGGCGTGAGGTGATACCTGAGTGTGGTTTTGGTTTGTATTTCCCTGATAAGGAGCGACGCTGAACATCTTTTCATGTGCCTGTTGGCCATCCGGATGTCTTCTTTAGAGAAGTGTCTATTCATGTTTTCTGCCCATTTCTTCACTGGGTTATTTGTTTTTCGGGTGTGGAGTTTGGTGAGCTCTTTATAGATTTTGGATACTAGCCCTTTGTCCGATATGTCATTTGCGAATATCTTTTCCCATTCCGTTGGTTGCCTTTTAGTTTTGTTGGTTGTTTCCTTGGCTGTGCAGAAGCTTTTTATCTTCATAAGGTCCCAGTAATTCACTTTTGCTTTTAATTCCCTTGCCTTTGGGGATGTGTCCAGTAAGAGATTGCTACGGCTGAGGTCAGAGAGGTCTTTTCCTGCTTTCTCCTCTAAGGTTTTGATGGTTTCCTGTCTCACATTTAGGTCCTTTATCCATTTTGAGTTTATTTTTGTGAATGGTGTGAGAAAGTGGTCTAGTTTCAACCTTCTGCATGTTGCTGTCCAGTTCTCCCAGCACCATTTGTTAAAGAGGCTGTCTTTTTTCCATTGGATGTTCTTTCCTGCTTTGTCAAAGATGAGTTGGCCATACGTTTGTGGGTCTAGTTCTGGGGTTTCTATTCTATTCCATTGGTCTATGTGTCTGTTTTGGTGCCAATACCATGCTGTCTTGATGATGACAGCTTTGTAGTAGAGGCTAAAGTCTGGGATTGTGATGCCTCCTGCTTTGGTCTTCTTCTTCAAAATTCCTTTGGCTATTCGGGGCCTTTTGTGGTTCCATATGAATTTTAGGATTGCTTGTTCTAGTTTCGAGAAGAATGCTGGTGCAATTTTGATTGGGATTGCATTGAATGTGTAGATAGCTTTGGGTAGTATTGACATTTTGACAATATTTATTTTTCCAATCCATGAGCAGGGAATGTCTTTCCATTTCTTTAAATCTTCTTCAATTTCCTTCATAAGCTTTCTATAATTTTCAGCATACAGATCCTTTACATCTTTGGTTAGATTTATTCCTAGGTATTTTATGCTTCTTGGTGCAATTGTGAATGGGATCAGTTTCTTTATTTGTCTTTCTGTTGCTTCATTGTTAGTGTATAAGAATGCAACTGATTTCTGTACATTGATTTTGTATCCTGCAACTTTGCTGAATTCCTGTATCAGTTCTAGCAGACTTTTGGTGGAGTCTATCGGATTTTCCATGTATAATATCATGTCATCTGCAAAAAGCGAAAGCTTGACTTCATCTTTGCCAATTTTGATGCCTTTGATTTCCTTTTGTTGTCTGATTGCTGATGCTAGAACTTCCAGCACTATGTTAAACAGCAGCGGTGAGAGTGGGCATCCTTGTCGTGTTCCTGATCTCAGGGAAAAAGCTCTCAGTTTTTCCCCGTTGAGGATGATGTTAGCTGTGGGCTTTTCATAAATGGCTTTTATGATCTTTAAGTATGTTCCTTCTATCCCGACTTTCTCAAGGGTTTTTATTAAGAAAGGGTGCTGGATTTTGTCGAAGGCCTTTTCTGCATCGATTGACAGGATCATATGGTTCTTCTCTTTTTTTTTGTTAATGTGATGTATCACGTTGATTGATTTACGAATGTTGAACCAGCCCTGCATCCCAGGAATGAATCCCACTTGATCATGGTGAATAATTCTTTTTATATGCCGTTGAATTCGATTTGCTAGTACCTTATTGAGAATTTTTGCATCCATATTCATCAGGGATATTGGCCTGTAGTTCTCTTTTTTTACTGGGTCTCTGTCTGGTTTAGGAATCAAAGTAATACTGGCTTCATAGAATGAGTCTGGAAGTTTTCCTTCCCTTTCTATTTCTTGGAATAGCTTGAGAAGGATAGGTATTATCTCTGCTTTAAACGTCTGGTAGAACTCCCCTGGGAAGCCATCTGGTCCTGGACTCTTATTTGTTGGGAGATTTTTGATAACCGATTCAATTTCTTCGCTGGTTATGGGTCTGTTCAAGCTTTCTATTTCCTCCTGATTGAGTTTTGGAAGAGTGTGGTTGTTCAGGAATTTGTCCATTTCTTCCAGGTTGTCCAGTTTGTTGGCATATAATTTTTCATAGTATTCCCTGATAATTGTTTGTATCTCTGAGGGATTGGTTGTAATAATTCCATTTTCATTCATGATTTTATCTATTTGGGTCATCTCCCTTTTCTTTTTGAGAAGCCTGGCTAGAGGTTTGTCAATTTTGTTTATTTTTTCAAAAAACCAACTCTTGGTTTCGTTGATCTGCTCTACAGTTTTTTTAGTTTCTATATTGTTTATTTCTGCCCTGATCTTTATTATTTCTCTTCTTCTGCTGGGCTTAGGCTGCCTTTGCTGTTCTGCTTCTAGTTCCTTTAGGTGTGCTGTTAGATTTTGTATTTGGGATTTTTCTTGTTTCTTGAGATAGGCCTGGATTGCAATGTATTTTCCTCTCAGGACTGCCTTTGCTGTGTCCCAAAGCGTTTGGATTGTTGTATTTTCATTTTCGTTTGTTTCCATATATTTTTTAATTTCTTCTCTAATTGCCTGGTTGACCCACTCATTCGTTAGTAGGGTGTTCTTTAACCTCCATGCTTTTGGAGGTTTTCCAGACTTTTTTCTGTGGTTGATTTCAAGCTTCATAGCATTGTGGTCTGAAAGTAAGCATGGTATAATTTCAATTCTTGTAAACTTATGAAGGGCTGTTTTGTGACCCAGTATATGATCTATCTTGGAGAATGTTCCATGTGCACTCGAGAAGAAAGTATACTCTGTTGCTTTGGGATGCAGAGTTCTAAATAAATCTGTCAAGTCCATCTGATCCAATGTCTCATTCAGGGCCCTTGTTTCTTTATTGACCGTGTGTCTAGATGATCTATCCATTTCTGTAAGTGGTGTATTAAAGTCCCCTGCAATTACCACATTCTTATCAATAAGGTTGCTTATGTTTATGAGTAATTGTTTTATATATTTGGGGGCTCCGGTATTCGGTGCATAGACATTTATAATTGTTAGCTCTTCCTGATGGATAGACCCTGTAACTATTATATAATGTCCTTCTTCATCTCTTGTTACAGCCTTTAATTTAAAGTCTAGTTTGTCTGATATAAGTATGGCTACTCCAGCTTTCTTTTGGCTTCCAGTCGCATGATAAATAGTTCTCCATCCCCTCACTCTCAATCTAAAGGTGTCCTCAGGTCTAAAATGAGTCTCTTGTAGACAGCAAATAGATGGGTCTTGTTTTTTTATCCATTCTGATACCCTATGTCTTTTGGTTGGCGCATTTAATCCATTTACATTCAGTGTTATTATAGAAAGATACGGGTTTAGAGTCATTGTGATGTCTGTATGTTTTATGCTTGTAGTGATGTCTCTGGGACTTTGTCTCACAGGGTCCCCCTTAGGATCTCTTGTAGGGCTGGTTTAGTGGTGACAAATTCCTTCAGTTTTTGTTTGTTTGGGAAGACCTTTATCTCTCCTTCTATTCTAAATGACAGACTTGCTGGATAAAGGATTCTCGGCTGCATATTTTTTCTGTCTAGCACCCTGAAAATCTCGTGCCAATTCTTTCTGGCCTGCCAAGTTTCAAAAGAGAGATCAGTCACGAGTCTTATAGGTCTCCCTTTATATGTGAGGGCACGTTTACCCCTTGCTGCTTTCAGAATTTTCTCTTTATCCTTGTATTTTGCCAGTTTCACTATGATATGTCGTGCAGAAGATCGATTCAAGTTACGTCTGAAGGGCGTTCTCTGTGCCTCTTGGATTTCAATGCCTTTTTCCTTCCCCAGTTCAGGGAAGTTCTCAGCTATTATTTCTTCAAGTACCCCTTCAGCACCTTTCCCTCTCTCTTCCTCCTCTGGGATACCAATTATGCGTATATTATTTCTTTTTAGTGTATCACTTAATTCTCTAATTTTCCCCTCATACTCCTGGATTTTTTTATCTCTCTTTTTCTCAGCTTCCTCTTTTTCCATAACTTTATCTTCTAGTTCACCTATTCTCTCCTCTGCCTCTTCAAGCCGAGCTGTGGTGGTTTCCATTTTGTTATGCATTTCGTTTAAAGCGTTTTTCAGCTCCTCGTGACTGTTCCTTAGTCCCTTGATCTCTGTAGCAAGAGATTCTCTGCTGTCCTGTATACTGTTTTCAAGCCCAGCGATTAATTTTATGACTATTATTCTAAATTCACTTTCTGTTATATTATTTAAATCCTTTTTGATCAGCTCATTAGCTTTTGTTATTTCCTGGAGATTCTTCTGAGGGGAGTTCTTCCGCTTGGTCATTTTGGATAGTCCCTGGAGTGGTGCGGACCTGCAGGGCACTTCCCCTGTGCTGTAGTGTATAACTGGAGTTGGTGGGCGGGGCCGCAGTCAGACCTGATGTCTGTCCCCAGCCCACCGCTGGGGCCACGGTCAGACTGGTGTGTGCCTTCTCTTCCCCTCTCCTAGGGGCGGGATTCACTGTGGGGTGGTGTGGCTCGTCTGGGCTACTTGCACCGTGCCAGGCTTGTGCTGCTGGGGATCTGGCGTATTAGCTGGGGTGGGTAGGCAAGGTGCTCGGGGGCAGGAGGGGCAGGCTTAGATCGCTTCTCCTTAGGTGATCCACTTCAGGAGGGGCCCTGTGGCAGCGGGAGGGAGTCAGATCCGCTGCCGGAGATTTGGCTCCGCGGAAGCACAGAGTTGGGTGTTTGCGCGGAGCGAGCAGGTTCCCCGGCAGGAACAGGTTCTCTTTGGGATTTCGGCTGGGGGATGGGCGGGGGAGATGGCGCTGGTGAGCGCCTTTGTTCCCCACCAAACTGAGCTCTGTTGTCAGGGGGCTCAGCAGCTCTCCCTCCCTTTGTCCTCCAGCCTTCCCGCTTTCCGAGCAGAGCTGTTAACTTATGACCTCCCAGACGCTAAGTCGCGCTTGTTGTGGGAACACAGTCCGCCCGGCCCCTCCGCTTTTGCAAGCCAGACTCGGGGGCTCTGCTTGGCCGGCGAGCCGCCCCTCCGCCCCGGCTCCCTCCCGCCAGTCCGTGGAGCGCGCACCGCCTCGCCGCCCTTCCTACCCTCTTCCGTGGGCCTCTCGTCTGCGTTTGGCTCCGGCGACTCCGTTCTGCTAATCCTCTGGCGGTTTTCTGGGTTATTTAGGCAGATGTAGATGGAATCTAAGTGATCAGCAGGACGTGCGGTGAGCCCAGCGTCCTCCTAAGCCGCCATCTTGCTGCCGACCTCTCAACATAATCCAGGATATACATTTCTTACTTTTCCCTAAGATGAAGCAAGTGATTTTTTTTCTACTTTCAGAATTCATTTTTCAATCTTTTCATTGTTAATCTGTTCCAACAATTTATCCTGTGGAGTTACAGTTAGATTTAAATTTTCTCTCAAAGAAATAGATTCTAGATTCATAGATTTCCTATATTTGGATTTTCTTTGATTTGGAAAAAGATAGAAAATTTGTATGTGTGTAATGTATGTAGTGATAATCTTTCAACAAACATACAATATCTGATCATAACTATTTTACTGAAAATTATTGTTAAATTATGGAACATGTCATAAGTATCTGTTGAAACTCTGATTTTTTTGTGTGTGGTTTCAAGTTTTTATTTAATTTCAGTTAGTTAACATATAGTGTAATATTAGTTTCAGGAGTAGAATTTACTGATTCATCACTTACATATAACCAATGCTCATCACAAGTGCCCTCCTTAATACCCATCACCTCTTTAACCCATCCCCCCACCACTTCCCCTCCAGCAGCCCTCAGTTTGTTCTCTATTCTTTTTTTTTTTCTTCTCTATTCTTAAGTGTCTGTTTTATGGTTTGCCTCTTTTTTTTCCCTGCCCCACCCACTGTGTTCATCTCTTTTATTTCTTAAATTCCACATGGGTGAGGGGCGCCTGGGTGGCGCAGTCGATTAAGCGTTCGACTTCAGCCAGGTCACGATCTCGCGGTCCGTGAGTTCAAGCCCCGCATCAGGCTCTGGGCTGATGGCGCAGAGCCTGGAGCCTGTTTCCGATTCTGTGTCGCCCTCTCTCTCTGCCCCTCCCCCGTTCATGCTCTGTCTCTCTCTGTCCCAAAAATAAATAAACGTTGGAAAAAAAATTAAAAAAAAAATTCCACATGGGTGAAATCATATATTATTTGTCTTTCACCGATTGACTTATTTTGCTTAGCATAATACCCTCTAGCTCCATCCACATTGTTGCAAATGGCAAGATTTCTTTCTTTTTGATGGCTGAGTAATATTCCAGTGTGTGTGTGTGTGTGTGTGTGTGTGTGTGTGTGTGTGTACACATCTTCTTTATCCATTCATCAGTTGATGAATATTTGGACTCTTTCCATAATTTGGCTGTGGTATATAATGCTGATACAAATATCAGGGTGCATGTATCCCTTTGAATCAGTATTTTTGTATCCTTTGGATAAATACCTAGTAGTGCAATTGCTGGGTCATAGGGTAGTTCAATTTTTAACTTTTTGAGGAACCTCCATACTGTTTTCCAGAGTGGCTGCACCAGTTTGCATTCCCACAAACAGTATAAAGAAGGTTCCCCTTTTTCCACATCCTCACAAATGTGTGTTGTTTCCTGTGTTGTTAATTTTAGCTATTCTGACAGGTGTGAGGTGATCTCTCATTATAGTTTTGATTTGTATTTCTCTCATGATAAGTGATGTTGAGCTTCTTTTCATGTGTCTGTTAGCCATCTGTTTGTCTTCTTTGGGAAAATGTCTATTTTTTTTTTCAAATTTATTTATTTATTTAGAGAGAGACAGCATGAATGGGGAAGGAGCAGAGAGAGAAAGAGAGAGAGAGAGAGAGAGAGAGAGAGAATTTAAAGCAGGCTCTACACTGTCAGTGCAGAGCCAGATGTAGGATTCTGTCCCATGAACCGTGAGATCATGACTTGAACTGAAATCAAGAGGCATACATTTAACTCTCTGAGCCACACAGGAGCCCCCTTCCTATTTCTTAACTGGGTTATTTGTTTTGTGTGTGTTGAGTTTGATAAGTTCTTAATAGATTTTGGATACTAACCCTTTATCAGATACGTCATTTGCAAATATCTTCTCCCATTATGAAGGTTGCATTTTAGTTTTGTTGGTTGCTTCCTTTGCTGTGTAGAAGCATTTTATCTTTTTTTAAAATTAATTTTATTTTGAGAGAGGAGACAGAGAATGAGTGGGGGTGAGGCAGAGAGAGAGAGAGAGAGAGAGAGAGAATCCCAAGCAGGCCCCATGCACAGGGTGGAGCCTGATGCAGGACTGGATCCCACAATCCTGGGATCATGACCTCAGCTGAAATCAAGAGTCAGGCGCTTAATTGACTGAGCCACCCAGGCACCCCTTTTGTTGATTTTGCATCCTGAAACTTTATTGAATTCATGTATCAGTTCTAGCAATTTTTGGTGGAGTATTTCAGGTTTTCTACGTGAAACTCTGGTCTTCCATGCTCTTAACTTTTGCTTTGATCTTACTGCCATTGAGAAACATTCATATGCCTTACATGGAAGTATGAAGATTATTAAAAATACCAAATATATAGGCCAAATAAGTCTGGTTCTCCAGTTCACATCTTTATTTATTTATTTATAATGTTTGAATGTTTGTTTATTTTTGAGAGAGAGACAGAGCACAAGTGAGAGAGGGGCAGAGAGAGAGAAGGAGACACAGGATCTGAAGCAGGGTCCATGCTCCATCAAGCTGTCAGCCCAGAGCCCGACGCAGGGCTTGAACCCATGAACTGAGAGATCATGACCTGAGCCGAAGTCAGACGCTTAACCGACTGAGCCATCCAGGGGCTCTTCCCATTCATATCTTTAATACACTGGGATCAGACTTTTTTCTTTTTAATATTGCAGAAACAATGAGAACTCATATCAGTGTTCATTTTTGACAGAACATTTTTCTCTTCAATAACCATGGAAACTTAGCATGTAGTAACAGTAGTATATGATCAGTTTCCATATTATTACTCAATAAGGAGAATACTTTCTATTATATTATTAGCCTTTAAATCCACAATTATTCTGTGTCACTAAGCATACTGTTTAGACAGGTGACTTTTTTTTTTTTCTTAAATCATAGCAAGAGTTTCTTGATGAAGGAAGCAGTACATTGATTTACACTCTGGGTAAGTGTCCAAAATATTTCCCTGTCATTATAGTTGTACCATCAGAATATACTGTCATACAAAATTTAAACTCCAAATCACATTTGTTAACTATATAATCCTTTATTGATTTATACACTTAAGAGTTATATTTGACAGTGAAGCTGAAAAAAAAATCTTTCACAACACCATAATATTCAAATTACATAATCTTACTAAAGGAATTGCCATGTTATCTTTGCATTTGTTAAAAAACACTTTGCTAGGTTTTTGCTTCTTTGAATTATTTTTACATATCATTAGTCAGTTCTTGAATGTGTCAAACCATGTATGGTATCATTAGAAATTGGTTCTGATCTGTTTCCGATTCTGTGTCTCCTTCTCTCTCTGCCCCTCCCCCGTTCATGCTCTGTCTCTCTCTGTCCCAAAAATAAATAAATGTTGAAAAAAAAAAAATTGGTTCTTTGTTGCAAATTTATTGAATATTTCCAAGCAAACATCTTTGATGGAGTTTTAACTTAATATCAATATATGTTTTTTTTCTTGTAGTTTTAGTATCCCGAAGAGCCACTATATAAAAAGCCTAGAAAGCACTAAGTTTATATGTGAAAAAAGAAACATTTGCTTCTCTTGGCTTTGTAATTCAACGTGCATTTTCAAGTTTGTTTTTATTTTGAACTTCTTTGTATTTTCTTTTCTTTAAGTTTACTTATTTATTTTGAGAGAGAGTACGCATGCACACACACATGAGAGCATGAATGGGGAAGAGGCAGAGAGAAAGGGAGAGAGAGGGAATCCCAAGCGGGTTCTGTGCACTCAGTGCAGAGTCCAGCGTGGAGCTTGAACCCATGAACTGTGAGGTCATGACCTGAGCCAAACAGAAGAGTCAGATGCTCAACCAGCGGAGTCACTCATGCTCCCTATATTTTCTATATAAATGTCACTTAGGCTTTGATGGTTTTATTGTTTCACAGCCAGCACATCTCTACAAATAACACATTGATTGTGGTTTAGCACTTAACTGTCAGTTATACTTAAAAGTAAAATTAGCATGAACTCTTGGGTCTTCCTTGTTTTGAAATTCTATTATTTTATTTACTACTCATGCCTCATTCAGAGAAAGTGTATCTTTCCTTGCCAAAGAAGGCCAAACTTTTTGCTATCTGTAAATCAGAGGGAAAAATATCTGTTCACTTCCTTAATTTAGATAAAAATATTAAATTATGAATTACAGGCTTGATCAAAATTTAAATGATTGTAAAATGACATTTATGGAAATAAATGCTTGTATTTTTTAAATAATTTTTTTTAATGTTTATTTTTGAGAGAGAGAGACTGAATGGGGAAGGGGCAGAGAGAGAGAGAGGAAGACACAGAATCTGAAGCAGGCTCTAGGCTCTGAACTGTCAGCACAGAGCCCAATGTGGGGCTCGAACTCGGGAACAGTGAGATCATGACCTGAGCTGAAGTTGGACGCTTAACCAACTGAGCCACCCAGGCTCCCCAAAGTTTATATTTTCTTAGATTGTTTTATTTCTTGCAATATACTTGACAAACTAACCAATGTCAAATTGCTATAAATGTATCAAAATGCCTGCATTTAATTTCTGTACGTTTCTTAATGTGGAACCAGTAACATAGAGTTGGAGGATGTTTATTCTGATCTAGAATTCTTCCCATATCTGTATAGGGAGACATAATACCCCTCAAATACAAAGAGGCTTTAAGCAGGCAGTTTGCAAACGTTCCTGTTGTCTCCCTGTGTAGATGTGGAAAGGCTTGTTTAAAGACAGTGGTCACAGTTAATGTTGTCTTACTCACCTATACTGAAAAATCATTACGGTGGTGCCTGGGTTCCTATGTCCATTTTTTGATTGTTACAGTGCTCACCAACAGGGACCTGTTCAAGAGCCTTATGTGTGGCTATCTCTCAAATTTTTTTTTGCACCTGAAATCTGTTTAAATGAGTGTGACCTATTCCATATATGTTTATAGCAAATTTCTTTCTGTATATGATTTATAAATGTACACATATATGCATATGATATAGCAAAATGTAAAAAAAATGCCCTTTCCCCCCCACCTATTTCTATGTATCATTGAATTGCTTTACTGACTTTTATTTTATTTTATTTTTTTTAATTTTTTTTTCAACGTTTTTTATTTATTTTTTGGGACAGAGAGAGACAGATCATGAACGGGGAGGGGCAGAGAGAGAGGGAGACACAGAATCGGAAACAGGCTCCAGGCTCTGAGCCATCAGCCCAGAGCCCGACGCGGGGCTCGAACTCACGGACCGCGAGATCGTGACCTGGCTGAAGTCGGACGCTTAACCGACTGCGCCACCCAGGCGCCCCTTTACTGACTTTTAATGGAGCCTCAGAGCTGAAAGTGGTGTAAAGGTCGTATATTCCAACCTGCTTTACATTCTTTCTCTCTTTTTAATATAGAGAAAGGGTTGGCAAACGGCAGCCATCTGGCTTGACACCTGTTTTTGTAGGTAAAGTTTTATTGGACCATAGTCATGCTCATTTGTTTACTCGTTGTCTATGGCTGCTTTCTTGCATAGTTGAGTAGTTGACATAGGGATTGTATAGCTGCAAAGCCAACAGTATTTACTCTGGCCAATGACTTTACAAAAAAACTTGCCAATGACTGATACAGAGGCCTTGCAGCCTCTTTCTGAATTTAGTCATAGTAATTTTCTATCTCTCAGAGCATTCATCTTCTAGTTTGAAAGTTTCTATTTGTATTGAACAAAAATATTCCCTTCCAAGTAACCTCTTTGGGTACATGATCGTTTTTGTTTGTTTTTAGGACTCTGAAGACAATTTTTATGCTTTTTCTTTTTCTTTCTGTAGGTCTGTATCCCACTTCTAGCATTTTCAGCCCTAAAATTCTGTATTCAATTCACATTTGAAAGGCCTATTCAACTCTGTTTTAAACCTTTAACCTATCTTGTTTTTTTGTCATTATTCCCCATTGATACTCAGATCAGAACTGAATTTAATAATCCTGTGGGTGTAATTGTCTCAGAGTAGAGCAGACTTTTTCTTCTATGTTTTTATTCTCATTTTTTTAAGGTTTACTGTGTACTTTATATGTGCTGGTCCCTCAACTGTGTAATTATTACTATTAATATGGACTAAGATGCATTATCCTTTTAGGGAGCTCTATCATGTTAGTGGCTCTTATTGAGCTTAAACTAAAATCCACTAAGTCTTACATTTCTTGCCATTGATCAGATCTTCTCCATCCTATACTAAGCCATAGTTGGATTTTTACTCCTGTGAGATAACATTGCTTAGAGTTTTGCCCACTGTGCCAGTGTATTGAGAAGTTTTTGCGTCTTGATTCTTTTATTCCCATGTTTACTTTTCCTCTTAGCTCTTTGTCGTGTGAGAATTTGATAGTAGTGAATTATTTGATCAGTAGTGATTACTTCTTTGTTCATGACTGAACAAGTGAAATTTTTCTGGGACTTTCTCTTAGAGTTTATAGTATATTGAATTATTGCTCAGAAATAATCCTCGTGGGGCAGCTGGGTGGCTCAGTCGATTTGTGTGTCCGACTCTTGGTTTCAGCTCAGGTCATGATCTACTGGTTCATTGGATTGAGCCCTGTGTTGGGCTCTGCGCTGTGAGTGCAGAGCGACTTGGGATTCTCGCCCTCTCCCTCTGCCCCTTCTTCTCTCTCTCTGCTCCTCTTCCACTTGCGCATGCACGCGCCTACACACTCTCTCAAAATACATAAACATTAAAACAAAAAAAGAATCATTCTGCACCCTTTCCCTTGAGGTGAAGTATATATACCTGACTTCAACTTTTGACTTGGTTGTATGGCTTACTTGAACCAATAAAATGGAGATAGAAGTGACAGGAGGCCATTTTGGAGATGAGGCTTTAAGAAGTCTTGCACATTTCTTCCAGCTCCCTGTACTTCAGGTTTTACTTTTACTACAAGTGATCGCCCTAGGTAACTACTCCTCCTGTAGACTGAGTCCCAGAATGAAAGATAAGTGAAGAAGAATTGAACTTGATCCACAACATGGAGCAGAGATGCTCCAGCTAACATGAATTCATGAGTAAGGAATTAGCATTTAATGACGTAAGCCATTGACATTTTTGGAGGTGTTTGTTATGCAGCATTGATTCAGCACTGGATGACCCATACACAGTTAACCAAGCCATTCTGTTTGTGGGGAGTCATCTCTGAAATGCCCTATTTCCTATAAGTAAATTAAGCCAACAGTAGATGATTATGAACACTGGGTAAAGGGAGATCAGAGGTAGATTTTGGGTCTAATATGTACTGAGGTGCATGACATGGCATGAAGTGAGAGGTCCTCACTGAGGAAAGTAACTATAATAACTAAGCCAGATACACAGATACATCCTGCTGGTCTAGCTATACCTCCTATCCTTTGGGGTTAATTCTTTACTTTTGCAATTTGACTTGCTACCATTTCACGTTTTTGTACTTCTATTGTTTTTCTGTTCCTCTTCATCTTCCATGAGTTTTTTCTCTTCCTACTCTTGGAAATAATTTCTATTTTCACAGGCTGTATATATACTATGTAAAGATTGAATAAGATAGTTGGAGTTCTAATTGTGGCTCTACTACTTGTTAACACAATCACTGTAAATACGTTATGTAAATCATTTCCTCCTCTATATAGTGGGGTTAATAAATAACTCACAGTTGTTGATAAGCTGAAATGAGATGACAGGTTTGGCTCAGAGTTATTTGTATATACAGTCTTTTAGCAAATACTGAGTGAATTCTGAGGGATGTGGTGCTTTGTATATTATAGAAAAGTTCAGTATATTTTATGGCATTTTGGTAATCACAGTTCTAGGAAGTTCTTGTTGGTATCACCTTGTTATAAGATGAAAAGAGAGTTCCATTTCAGTTTGTGGAGGAACATAAATATTTGCCACTAGAAATTGTGGAACACTTCTACAAATGTGTGTTAATCATCATAGCTTAATACATTATTTCAGGACTTCTTTTTGCATAATCCTTGGAAGTATCAGTGGCTGGTCTTTTAAAATATTTTTTGTTCTATCTGAAGATAGGAATCCAAGGCAGAATATAAGAAGACTGCTTGTGTTCTGTTTCTTCTTCTAGTCAGTTTATTCTGAATATAAATTCAAGTGTAAATCATGCCACTTAGTATTACAGATAATAGTATTCTTACAGCCTTCAGTAAGATATAATAAAAATAATGAAGCTAACAACTTTTCTATTATTTGGGCACATGTGAGACATCTTGACTGTTTCATAAGAATTTTTTTTTAAGGTAATTGTAGGGGCACCTGAGTGGCTCAGTTGGTTAAGTGTCCGACTTCAGCTCAAGTCATGATCTTGCGATTCATGGGTTTGAGTCCTGTGTTGAGCTCTTTGATGAAAGATTAGAGCCTGGAGTCTGCTTCTGATTCTGTGTCTCCCTCTCTCTCTGCTCCTTCCCTGCTTGTGCTCGCTCTCGCCCCCTCCCTCTTCCTCTCTCTCTCTCTCTCTCTCTCTCAAAAATAGCAAACATTAAAAAAGGTAATTGTAGTTTTAATAATTCAAATAATAAATACAGAAGTACCTTAAGTAAAATTGTCATTTCTTTACAAATTCATTCTCTTATGGTTTGGCATGACTCTTTTCCTTTAATGTATGATCATTTAAAATGTAGTTTTTTATAAGTTTCATTTCTTTCAGTACTGGTGTTTATGGATATTATGTTTGTAGGCATTTGCAGTGCCTTTTTGCTGTATTGGGTATTCACATACTTTTTTGTATTGGTTTTTCTTTTTAAAAGTAATTCATGGGGGCTTTTTGAAAGTTCTTATAGGAATTCAGGCAAGAGGTCATTTTTACTTTTCTTCCTGTCTTTTGTTTGACTATTTTTATTTAACAGAAAATTAACGAATTATTTTTGCATATGTGTATTGTTCTAAATGCAGTATTTACTCACAGTTTACCTAGTTTTAATGTGTATTCTAATATATGTGCGTAATCTCTAAAAGACAGAGTTTGAATTTTGTTATTATAGGTTTGTAGAATCTTGGAATTAAGATTTGGAAGTGACTTTGGAAATATTTTTTGTAAAGTTTCTTTCTTTTTTTTTTTCCGTTTTAGTTCATGAATTCAACAGTAAGAATAGAAGCAATAGTCATAGAATTTATAGTTGAGCTTAAGAAGGAAGTGATCTTTATCCAGTATCTACTGTTCCCCATCACTGTGCTAGCCATTTCATAGGCTCATTAAAAAAAATTTTTTTTAACGTTTATTTATTGAGAGACATAGAGAGACAGAGCACAGGTTGGGGAGGGGCAGAAAGAGAAGGAGACACAGAATCTGAAGCAGGCTCCAGGCTCCGAGCTGTCAGCACAGAGCCTGATGTGGGGCTCAAACTCACAAACCGTGAGATCATGACTTGAGCCGAAGTTGGACACTCACCCGACTGAGCCACCTATGTGCCCCCATAGGCTCATTTTAATTCTCACAACAATTGTATCCCTTTGGTTGAATCTCCATGGATTAGACTTTGAGGAAATTTTTAAACATGGTGTCCATTGGAGATACCCTTTACAACACTTTTACTATTCAGATGAGCAACCTGAGCTTCTAAGAAGTTAATTGTTAATTGATTTGCTTGAGCAAACCGTGCGATAGCTTCAAATACCTTGGCCTGGCTGGAATTCCTTCCACTGTCCTCCATAGTAGTAGTGTACCCTGGTCTTAATTTTAGAAAGTGTCAGAAAAACTGGAACTTAATAACAGGGAAAATTATGTGTGTGCTTTGCTTGCAATGGATTTAACTTAATAGGACAAGAAAATCAATACAGTATTAACTTTTTAATTTTGAAAAAAATCTTTTTTTTAAATTTATTGGAATGAAAGAATAATTTGACCACCTAAATTTATTTTTGGGACAGAGAGAGACAGAGCATGAACGGGGGAGGGGCAGAGAGAGAGGGAGACACAGAATCAGAAACAGGCTCCAGGCTCTGAGCCATCAGCCCTGAGCCTGACGCGGGGCTCGAACTGCGGGACCGCGAGATCGTGACCTGGCTGAAGTCGGACGCTTAACCGACTGCGCCACCCAGGCGCCCCATGACCACCTAAATTTAAATAGGAGTTTTATCTTAAATCTTCTAAGAATTATATTTTATGGTTCTTTACCTAAAAAATTACCTTGCCTATATGCAGAAAAATTAATATGTGCCTGTTTTACTGAATTATACTTGATATGTAAAATATCATAGAAATTTTAGGAGCACCATGTTCCTGTGGCAGGAAAAAAAATGGTATAGAAGTATGCCTAGGGTCTTTGAGAATAGTTGTGCAGTTTGTGCCTTTGCTAAGCTAAAGTTCTAATGGAAACTGGAATCCAGTCCTTGTTTTCCTCCTCAAGCTGAATGCCTTGTCATAGAAAGAGACCCTTTCCTTCACACAGATATAGTTGCCTTGCCAAGCTATTTCCTGTGGAGTTGTGTCCTCCCAGAGGGGGCGCCTTTTCCTAATTTATCTACTAAAATGGTCCCTTTGTCAAAATCACACAAAGTTGACATACAGGATAGTGGCAGGCCCTGAATGTATCAGTAGTTAACATATTTGGAAACAGAACGAATTTCAAATATAGAGTCTCACTGGTAAATGTTCTCTGTTCATCAGGATGGCTAATTGCTTTAATCTACAACCTGAAAATATCTCTGCAGCTTTAAAAAAAAAATTGTATAACAGTTTATTGCAGGAATTTGGTGAATGGCCTTGGTGTGATGATTAGTGATCCAGGGTGCATTAATCTTGAGGCTCTAAAATTCTTCAGGGTCTCAGGTCCTCTGCTGGATCCTCTGCGTCTAGCTAGCAGAAAGGGGAAGGAGAATAGGATTGTACATATGAGGTCTTAATGGGCCAGACCTGTATGTGCCACACTCTACTTCTCATATCCCGTTGGGCAGAACTCAGTCAAATGGTCACATCTAAGAGGAGCCTGGGAAAATCTAATCAATGTGTATGCCCAGAAGAAGAGGAAAACATGGATACCAGTAAAGCTAGCAGTCTGATGTGTTTGGTTTAAAAATATAGAAATCAGTTTTTTAATCTGAAAATATTTATCTATACTGTGTATATTGGGTCAATGTTTTAAGAGAACAATAAAAGTAGTATGTAATTTAACTGATTAGTTCCTTCAGTTACACAAATGGTTAGTGGATCTGGTTAACCAAGATAGGAAGGAAAAATTAAACAAATAGAAAACTTAAATTATGTATTACTTGGCAGGTTGCCCAGAAAAGTGGATCAAATGATGAGTACTTGTGTATGGAAATCAATAATATTTTCATTCACCACTGAATAGTGCCTGTTAGTGATTTAATATATGATACAGAGAAGTAACATGTTAAATATTAATCTCTTGTACCTTTTTAAAGGTTTATAGTAAATGCCCAATTCTTAAATTTTTCTAGTGTTACTAGATCCTTTTAAGTGATCATGCAATCCTGTGATTTGGTACTGTCGTGTTAGTTATCTTCTGTGTTCTTCTATTTCCTGGTTAATTAAGCATTTACTGAGTACCTGCTATATATAAACCAATAAGATAAAGAAATTGGGAAAGTAGCATAATTAGGTAATAGGGTTCTTTCCATTTAGCATATTAGTATAAATGTAGAAGTATAAATTTATATACTCCCAAGTTCTAGAGATTTGATGGTCTAGTCATTTAAAATTAGATATTTTTAAATTGTGAAAAACAGTGGAAGTAAATAAAAGTGCCAGGAATAGACATGTACACTAAATATATAATTAGGAAGCAAATTCCCATGTAACTGCCATCTAAGTAGAGAAATAGAAATTTTCTAGCACTGTTGGAAACTGTGTGTCCTTTTTTTTTTTTTAAGTTTTTATTTACATTCCAGTTAGTTAAAATACAGTATGATATTAATTTCGGGTGTACAATATAGTGATTCAGCACTTCTGTACAACACCCAGTGCTCATCACTGCAAGTGCACTCCTTAGTCCACTTCACCTATTTAACACATCCCCAGTCTACCTCCCTTTTGGTAACCAACCATCACTTCTTTATAGTTAAGAGTCTGTTTCTCTGGTTTGTCTCTTTCTTTCTTTCTCTCTCTCTTTCTGTTTTTTTCCCCTTTGCTCATTTGTGTTTCTTAAATTCCATATATGAGTGAAATCATATGGTATTTGTCTGTCTTTGACTGACTTATTTTGCTTAGCATAATACTCTATTGCACTACTAGGTATTTACTCAAAGAATACAAAAATGCTAATGCAAAGGAATACATTCACCCAGATGTTTATAGCGGCATTATCTAGAGTAACCAAATTATGGAAACAGCCCAGTGTCCATTGACTGATGAATGGATAAAGAAGATGTGGTGTATATACATAGATTCAATGGAATATTACTTAACCAAAAGAGAGAGAGAGAGAGAGGGAAGTTTTGTCATTTGCAGTGATGTGGATGGAGCTAGGAACTGTGTCTTGGGCTGCCTGGCTGGCTCAGTTGGTGGAGCATGCGACTCCTGATCTCAGGGTCATGAGTTTGAGCCCCATTTTGGGTGTGGAGCCTACTTTAAAAAATTAAAATAAAAATATTAAAATTATTAATTATTAATAAAAGTTTAAAATTATCAGTATTCTTATTTACTTGCCCCTAGAGGTAACTGCTAATCTGACATATGGTAATCATTGCTTTTCATTAAAGCTATATATGCATTCTTAAAGAATGTAATGTAGTTATTCCTGTTTTTGAACCTTAGATAGACGGAGTATGAATGTATTCTTTGAGTCTTTCATTGCCATCGCCACGTTTGTAAGATTTAAGCCATGTTATTATATGTTGCTATAATTTGTTCATTTTCATGCCTGTATAGTTTTCTGTTGTGTATACAAACCACAATATATTTATCCATTCTGCTGTTGATAGACATTTGAGTTGTTTCTATTTATTGGTTTTCATGAAAAATGTTACTGTGATTATTTGTGTATGTGTCTCCTGTTGCACATAAGCATGTGTTTTTCAATGCCAGGTAGTAGGGGTAGGATTGCTAAATCATAGGATTAAATGTGTCTTCAGTTTTCTCAGGTAATTTCCCAAAGAGATGGTAGCAATTTACCTTATACCAGGAATGTATGAGAGTTCCCATATAATACATTGTCAGAAACTTAATAGTCAGATTAAATATTTGCCAATCTGTGGGTATGAAATTGTAATTTACTTTTATTTGTATTTCCCTTATTATTAATGAAATTAAAAAACTTTAAAATTTTTGAGCATCTGGGTATATCCTTTTTTGCGAAGTTAACCTTTTCCCATCAATTTGTATTTCTTTTTCTTAATTTATAGGGATTCTGTATATATTTGGAATAAAAGACTTGGTAGCCCATGTTACTGTGTGGACTGTGGTGTTTTTTTTTTTTTTTTTAATTTACTCTTGGAAATAGTTGTCAAGGACTGTGAAGGATCTGAGATTTTACCCTACTTGAAAGCTAAGAATTTTCCTGAATATTGGAAGAAAGAAGACTCCTAGGTCCAACACAAAGGACTTTTTTACTTTATTACTTTATGGCAGTAGCCATAGCCAGAGTGTCCGCATTTGGGTGCTTGTTTCCTAAGCTCCAGTTTCCACAGACAATGCAGATAAGGCCAAATGCCATAGTGGGTTGCATTATACAAGGGGAACCCTATTTAGGGAACCTCAATGTTTTGTAATAGACTGTAAGCAAATCTGAACTTGGTCCTGGAAAGAGCCATTATCTTCATCATACCGGACAGTAACCAGACCTACCTTTTGCTCCATGGGAAGACATCTGTTTCTGTCCTTCAATGCTGTTTGATATACAGATGTCTTTGAAGAGATAGTTTGGAATCAAGATAGTCATTGCAGAGTCACTTTTATTATATATTGTCCATATATCTGTACATCAGTTTCTGGGATCTTTTCTCTCTCTCTCTCTTTTTTAATTTATTGATTTTTGGGAGAGTACAAGTGGGGGAGGAGCAGAGAGAGAGGGAAACACAGAATCTGAAGCAGACTTCAGGCTCTGAGCTGTCAGCACAGAGCCCGATGTGGGGCTCGAACCCACAAACCGTGAGATCATGACCTGAGCCGAAGTCAGATGCTTAACCAACTGAACCACCCAGGTGCCCTGCCCTGCTTTTTCTTTTTCTTTTTTTTTAATTAATTATTTTTATTTTTTTAATTCACATCCAAGTTAGTTAGCCTGTAGTGCAATAATGATTTCAGGAGTAGGATCCAGTGATTCATCCTCTACACATAACACCCAGTGCTCATTACAACAAGTGTCTTCCTCAATGCCTCTTGCCCATTTAGCCATCCCCCCACCCAAATCCCCACCAGCAACCCTCAGTTCTCATTTCTTTTTATCCATTTGCCTACTGAAGGACATCTTATCTGCTTCTGAGTTTTGGCAATTATGAATAAAGCTGCTAGAAACATCCATGTGCAGATTTTTATGTGGACATAAGTAGTGTGACTACTGGATTGTATGGTAGGAGTATATTTAGTTTTGTAAGAGACCCCCAAACTGTCTTCTAAAGTAGCTTTAATGTGGAAAAAGAGGAACTCTTTTGCACTGCTGGTGGGAATGCAAATGGGTGCAGTCATTCTGGAAAACAGTATGGAGGTTCCTCAAAAAAATTAGAAATAGAACTACCCTACAACCCAGCAACTGTACTAGTAGGTATTTATCCAAAGGATATAGGAGTGCTGTTACAAAGGGGCACATATGCTCCAAAGTTTATAGCAGCAGTGCTACTGACAATAGCCAAAGTATGGAAAGAGCCCAAATGTCCATCGACGGATGAATGGATATAGAAGATGTGGTGTATATATATACAATAGAATATTACTCAGCAATCAAAAACAATGAAATATTGCTATTTGTAGCAATGTGGATGGAACTAGAGTGTATTATGCTAAGGGAAATTAGAGGAAGACAAATATATGACTTCACTCATGTGGAATTAAAGATACAAGACAGATGAACATAAGGGAAGGGAAGCAAAAATAATATAAAAACAGGGAGGGGGACAAAACATCAGAGACTCTTAAATACAGAGAACAAACTGAGGGTTGCTGGTGGGGGATGGGCTAAATGGGCAAGGGGCATTAAGGAGGACACTTGTTGGGATGAGCACTGGGTATTATAAGTAGGAGATGAATCACTAGATTCTACTCCTGAAATCATTATTGCACTGTATGCTAACTAACTTGGATGTAAATTTAAAAAAGATACATGTGTTTTTCTAAATATTGCATTGAAGGGGCGCCTGGGTGGCTCAGTTGGTTGAGCGTCCGACTTCAGCTCAGGTCACGATCTCGCAGTCCGTGAGTTCGAGCCCCGCGTCAGGCTCTGGGCTGATGGCTCAGAGCCTGGAGCCTGTTTCCGATTCTGTGTCTCCCTCTCTCTCTCTGCCCCTCCCCCGTTCATGCTCTGTCTCTCTCTGTCTCAAAAATAAATAAACGTCAAAAAAAAAATTAAAAAAAAATATTGCATTGAAAACATTCCATAAGTCTTATTATGTAGTGGTTACTTGTTTGGTTGAAGATATTTTCTGGCTTCCATTGTGATTTCTCCTTGGACCTATGGTTTATTTAGAATTGTGTTTTTTTCTTTATTCATTATTCTTTATTGAAATATATATATAATATAGACATGTGCATAATTATTAGTATGAGGCTGACATATCCTTTGTCAACCTCTACCCAGTTGAAGAACTAGAACAATTTAGCACCCAGAAGCCTCCCTTTGCCCATTTCTGGCACTAACAACTTCCCAAAAAAGTAGTGATTAACTTGACTTTCAGCAGCTAGGTTTGTTTTGCCTGATTTTGAACTAATCTAAATGGAATCATACAGTAAATATTATTTGGTCTGGCTTCTTTGGTCAACGTTGTATTTTTGAGATTCTTAATGTATTGTGCAGTGTAAGTGAATTTTATTCTCTTTGCTGAGAAATATTCCATTATATGAATTATCACAGTTTATTCTGTTGATGGACTCCTGGTTTGTTTCCAGTTTTTGACAATTGTGAGAAAATGTTGCTTTGAGCATTTCCATAGATGAAAATTTATATACACTTCTACTGGGTATATACCTAGGAGAGGAGTCACTGGGTCATTGGGTATGCATCTCTGTCTCATTATTAGATATGGTCAAATAGTTCCTCAAAGTTGTCTAATTTGCACTCCTACCAGCAGCATATGGGAGTTCTAGTTATTCCATATCTTTGCCAAGTCTTGATATTTTTAGTCTTTTTTAATTTTAGCTATCTGTTATTAATTAATCTTTGTAGAAATTGTGGAGGGAACCTGTATTAATTGTTTTTCTTTGTGTAGACATCTGCCTAAGCCTAATTGCTGCTTAGCATCTTGGTATATTTAATATTATTCCTCTAACTAGCCTGTGAGTTTGAATTTTTATGTTCCTGACCTGATCCTAGTAATTGTTATTGACATCTGCAAGGCTATTCATTCATTTGAGGCGTATTTATTAAACCCCTACTTTACTCTGTGGTGCCATTGTCGGAAACAGTTTAAATCAGAGCCTGACAGGGGCACCTGGGTGACTCAGTCAGTTGAGCATCCGACTTTGGCTCAGGTCATGATCTCACATTTCGTGAGTTTGAGCCCTGTGTCGGGCTCTGTGCTGACAGCTCAGAGCCCGGAGCCTGCTTCAGATTCTGTGTCTCCCTCTCTCTCTGCCTCTCCTTCACTCACACTCTGTCTGTCTGTCTCTCTTTCTCTCAAAAATAAAAATTAAAAAAAAAATTAAAAAACCCAGCGTCTGACAGAATAGATACAAGTTCTCAGTAATACATTTATACCTGTATTTGTATTTATATTTAGTAAAAGTCTTATTGAGATATGTCACACACCATATAATTTACCCTTTTAAAGTATACACCTCAGTGGTATTTGGTATATTCACAAGAGTTGTGCAACCATCACTACAATCAATTTTACAACATTTTTATCACCCCCAAAAGAAATCTTTACTTATGTTGTATACCTGGAACTAATATAACATTGTATGTCAACTATACTATAATAATTAAAAGAAAGAAAAGAAAGAAAGAAAGAGAAAGAAAAAGAAAGAAAAGAAAGAAAGAAACCCCGTGCTCATTAGCAGTCACCTCCTATTTTCCCATCAATCTCCCCAGCCCTGGGCAACCACCAGTTTACTTTCTGTCTCTATGGATTTGCCTAGTCTAGACATTTCATCTAAGTGGAATTATGTAATATGTGGACTTTTGGCATCCTTTACATAGCATACTGTTTTTAAGGTTCATCCATATTGTAGCATGTATCAGTACTTCATTCCTTTTTATTACTAAATAATATTTAATTGAATGTATATACCTATAGATATACCACATTTAATCATTCATCAGTGGAGGACATTTGGTTTGTTTTCACTTTGGGGCTATTGTGAATAATGCTGCTATGAACACTCGTGTACAAATTTTTAAGTGGACATACATTTTCTTGAGTGTACAATTAAGAGTGGAATTGTGGGGCCGTTTGGTAACTATATGTTCAACATTTTCAGGAACTGCCAAACTTTCCAGAGTGGCTGTACCATTTTATGTTTCCATCAGCAACATATGAGGGTTCTAGTTTCTCCATAATTCTCACTAACACTTAATATTATTATCATTATTATTTTTATTTTTTTTTAATTTAGTCATCCTGGTGGGGTGGTAGGGAGTGTTTTAAGAACAGTAAATATAGTCTGCAATGCTCAACTTGTGTGTTTGTCTACTCTGTACTTTCATCAAAGTATATGGAAAACATTTAAAAGAATTTTAAATTTATTTATTTTCTTTCTTTTTTTTAAATGAAATTTATTGTCAAATTGGTTTCCATACAACACCCAGTGCTCATCCCAACAGGTGCCCTCCTCAATACCCATCACCGACTTTCCCCTCCCTCCCACCCCCCATCAACCCTAAGTTTATTCTCAGGTGTTAAGAGTCTCTTATGGTTTGGCTCCCTCCCTAACTTTTTTTTTTGTCCTTCCCTTTTCCTCCCCCATGGTCTTCTGTTAAGTTTCTCAGGATCCACATTAGAGTGAAAACATATGGTATCTGTCTTTCTCTGTATGACTTATTTCACTTAGCATCACACTCTCCAGTTCCACCCACATTGCTACAAAAGGCCATATTTCATTCTTTCTCATTGCCAAGTAGTATTCCATTGTGTATATAAACCACAGTTTCTTTACCAATCATCAGTTGATGGACATTTAGGCTCTTTCCATAGTTTGGCTCTTGTTGAAAGTGCTGCTATAAACATTGGGGTACAAGTACCCCTATGCATCAGCACTCCTGTATCCCTTGGGTGAATTCCTAGCAGTGCTGTTGCTGGGTCATAGGGCAGATCTATTTTTAATTTTTTGAGGAACCTCCACACTGTTTTCCAGAGTGGCTGCACCAGTTTGCATTGCAAGAGGGTTCCCGTTTGTCTACATCCTCTCCAGCATCTATAGTCTCCTGATTTGTTCATTTTGGTCACTCTGACTGGCATGAGGTGATATCTCGGTGTGGTTTTGATTTGTATTTCCCTGATGAGGAGTGACGTTGAGCATCTTTTCATGTGCCTGTTGGCCATCTGGATGTCTTCTTTAGAAAAGTGTTTATTCATGTCTTCTGCCTATTTCTTCACTGGATTATTTGTTTTTCGGGTGTGGAGTTTGGTGCGTTCTTTATAGACTTTGGATACTAGCCCTTTGTCCAATATGTCATTTGCAAATATCTTTTCCCATTCCTTCGGTTGCCTTTTCGTTTTGTTGATTGTTTCCTTTGCAGTGCAGAAGGTTTTTATCTTCATGAGGTCCCAATAATTCCCGTGCCTTTGGAGATGTGTCAACTAAGAAATTGCTGCGGCTGAGGTCAGAGAGGTTTTTTCCTGCTTCCTCCTCTACTCTAGGGTTTTGATGGTTTCCTGTCTCACATTCAGGTCCTTTATCCTAAATTTATTTATTTTCAATGTTTATTTATTTTTGAGAGAGAGAGAGAGAGAGAGAGAGTTAGTCGAGGAGGGGCAGAGAGAGAGGGAGACACAGAATCCAAATCAGGCTCCAGACTCCAAGCTGTCAGCACTGAGCCCAATGTGGGGCTTGAACCCACGAACTGTGAGATCGTTATCTGAGCCGAAGTCGGACACTCAACTGACTGAGCCACCCAGAAGCCTCTGAGAACATTTTTAAAGAATTTTAGATTATTTCTCTCACTAGAGTGTTAGTTCCTTGAGGGTAGGAGCTGTGTCTTACTTGTCTGTTTGAATTAGGGCCAAAGAATGAATGATTGAGTGATTGAATGTATTAAAGTAAGGATATAATAACTACTTCAAGAGACATAAGCAGAGTACTTTGTGAGGGTTTACTAGAAGAAATAATCATTTCAAAGCTGGAGCTAAACCATTTAAAAAAGAGTTTTGGATGTTAATTTGTTTCTGGATGGTGAAGTTTAAATTAAGTAAATCTTATGTCAGTAACATTATTGAGGTTAAAGAAGTTGTTTACTTATGGTTGGTTTAATTTTAACAGTACATGTATTTTTTTTAAGTTTATTTATTTATTTTGAGAGAAACAGAGACAGTGCAAGTGGAGGAGGGGCAGAGAGAGAGAGAGGGAGAAGAAAGACTCCTAAGCAGGATCCGCGCTGCAAACCCATGAATTTCAAGATCATGACCTGAGCCGAAACCAAGAGTCAGATGCTTAACCAACTGAGCCACCCAGGCTCCCCTTAACAGTACATGTATTCTTAACTAAACTTTTAAAAATTTGTAATGTCTTATTTTAAAGTAATATATTTGACATATCTGTGAAGAATATCATAATCTCTGTTTCCAAGCACTTGAGGAAAATCCTCTCTTAAATGAGTTTAGGGCAGAAGGACTTGGTCATATTTTCTGGTATAATACATGTCCTAGAAACTGTTGAATTCCTTGTAAATAGAGAAAGTAGTAGCATCTTATGCCTTTTACTAAATTAAGCAGATAATGTCTCTCTTATCTTACAGAAGAAGGAGTTTGAGGGGTGAGTAGGGCAAGACAGGTGAGAAAAAGGAAAAAATATACTGTTTTTAAAATGTGTGGAATCAGGGGCGCCTGGGTGGCGCAGTCGGTTAAGCGTCTGACTTCAGCCAGGTCACGATCTCGCGGTCCGTGAGTTCGAGCCCCGCGTCAGGCTCTGGGCTGATGGCTCGGAGCCTGGAGCCTGTTTCCGATTCTGTGTCTCCCTCTCTCTCTGCCCCTTCCCCGTTCATGCTCTGTCTCTCTCTGTCCCAAAAATAAATAAAAAACGTTGAAAAAAAAATGTAAAACGTGTGGAATCAAAAATCCAATAGCAGTAATATTGAAATAACTTTAATTCCAGAGAATTGTAAAATCAGGTATTAGAGTAGGTAACTTAAAAACTGCCATTTAGAAACTAAGGAATCTGATGACTTAAAAAAAATACCTAAAAAACTTTGATAACAGCATTAATTAATGGATGTTAGAGAACAGTGTTCCCTTGTCATTGTTGTATTTCAAATCTGATGGGTTTCTATCTTCAGCTTCTTTCATTTTTCCGATTGAAAATAATGCTTTACGTATATGGAGTAAGAATGTTTCTTATCCCAGCTTTGCCAGAGAGTATTTATCTCCTGCTTATGAGATGCAGTGGTCAAAAGTTAATACATTTCTGTAAGTGTAAAAATGTTTCTTATTGGCAAGGAAAGGTGTAACCAACAGAAGAGACTTGGTATTGATAACCAAGGCAGAGCTGCTTAGCAAGGGTAGCTAGGGAGAGAGATGGAATAAGCTGTGTATGGTGTTTGAACAATATGTGTACCTTAAACACACACATCACATATACACACACCCTGACAGCCCTCTCATATCATACATACAGCATGCAGGCTTTATAGATCAGCTTCTTTCATTTAGCAATATGCATTTAAGGTTCCTCTATGTCTTTCATGACATGTGTGTGTTTGTATATCTCACACATATTGTAGTAGTGCCCTTAATGAAAACACTGCCTCCAGCAAGAAAAAACTGCTTGTTTTTCCACATGACTGCGGAACAATTATAGCTTCTACCAGCAGCCCTTCTCCTGTTCCTGGGAAAATAGCTGGGTTGGCTGGCATTTGCATAATCGTCTTTAGGGCTATTGTGGGCGGGTTTGGGCTGCTGACACAGAGCTGCAGACTGGCCACCTGTCCAGAACAAATGAACTCGGCCTTTATGCAGCATTATTATGTGTTCCTCCACAGTGTTATTTCTAAGTAATGAATAATTTGATTAAAATATTATGAAACTATTTAGGAAATGTTTGTGTTGAACTAAAATCTCCCATTTTGGAGAAAGAGAAATTTCCTACTTCTTCCATTGGCACAACTATATATTTCTGTGCCCTCTCTGGCATAGTTTTTTTAACTGCTTTTGTGAAATTATCCTCATGAATATTAATTAGGGATGTGAGAATTTAAAAAGAAACTTCAAAATGATTTGTATTCATCCTTCTATAAATTATAAATTAAGTGTTGTCTAATTTTTTCCAGGAGTCCATTGCATCTATGCGGAATAGTTCATTAAACATTTTGGTCTGCAAAGCAAGAAGAAATATCTAAGGTCTTGAAATACTGACTATTCTTCATTCATTCATTTTCCTTGATAATTAACCCCATATATGATGTTTTTGTCCTAATAGTGAACACATTGCTATGTCAACTAGTTTTATTAATCATCTATATTTAGCCTGTGATGGGAAAAATCTCAGTTTTTTAAAAATTACATGTGACATAATGTTGATATTTCTTGTGCACAATGACTCACTGAAGTGAATTTTCATGTTATAATTGTAATTGATGGACCCTGTAGTCCTACTAAACCAGAAAAGTCTCAATACAAAATAAGTGGTCAGTGAATTAGTAAACATTAAAAAAATTATTTGCCGGAGTTATTTGGGGGCAAAATCTACTGGTTGTGACAGTAACCACTTCTCTAAGTTCTAATTAAGTATTTATTGAATGGAAGATTGAATATTGTTAAGAAACATTGAGTACTTAGAGGATACACATCCGGTACTTTATATATGCTATTTCATTTGATTAATTCAACAATCTATCTTTTGAGATAGATGGTATTATTTTTTAATAGACTTTAATTTTTAGCAGTTTTAGATTCATAATAATTTTGAGCAAAATGTAGAGTTCCAACATCCCCTCTAGCCCCACACATGCACAGCTTCCCCCACTGTCAACACTCACCACCAGTGTAGTACATTTGTTACAGCTCACAAACCTACAATCGACCCATCATTATCACCTGAGGTCCATAGTTTACATTAGTGTTGACTTTTGGTGTTGTATATTCTGTGGGGTTTTAATAAACATATAATGACATGTATCCAGCATTGTAGTATCATACAGAGTAGTTTCATTGCCCTAAAAATGTTCTGTGCTCTACTTGTTTCTCCCCTCACCCCACCCCTGGAAACCCCTGGCCTTTTTACTGTCACCATAGTTTTGCCTTGTCTAGAATGTTGTATAGTTGGAATAAGACAGTATGTGGCTTTTCCCATTGGCCTCTTTCACATAGCAGTAATATGCATTCAAGTTTTCTCTGTGTCTTTTCATGGTTTGATAAGTCATTTCTTCTAGTGTTTGAATAAGATTCCATTGTCTGAATGTGTTGCAGTTTATCCATTCACCTACTAAAGTATTACCTTTATTTTATAGGTGATGAGACTGAAGTTGAGATCAATTAATTTGCCTAAATCCACGTATATGTAATATATGTCACGTCTAAGACCAAAGCCCATGATCTAAATCAGTGATATCTAGAGGGGGTTGTTCATGCTATTGGGGGTATATACAGGATGATTATATTTACATTGAAGGGTTTTTATCAGTGCTCTCACTGTTGGCCTTTGTGTGTTGCAGTAGCAGTTTTCATCTGATTAAATGGATTTACAGATGATATTTTCTAATTTAAATTAAGCTATCTCACAAACTGGACAAGTAACTTTAAAATGTTACTGGGGAAAATATGAAAACTCATTGAGGATAATTTTAATAACACAAGCATAAGCAAACATCAAGAAAAGACCAGAGATGACATTTCTCTTAAAGGTGTTCATCAACTTAATTATAAGGTGAAAACTATGATAGCTCAAACACACCTGAAGAAAGTAGGCCAAAAATAATTTGTAATTACATAGAATACCATTTAATAATGGGTTTATTACCACTTTCTTTTTTTAATAGACAAAATTTATTCAAAAATAAAGTATTATAAGAGTAATTTCATGAAATCCACATTTGTAATAATACAAGATTCAGTTGCTTAACATTTCAAAATTCCAAATGTAGGTGATCATATATTGTTTTCCAGTCAGCATTCCTTTTTTTTTAAGTTAAATTTTAGTTAACATACAGTATAATATTGGTTTCAGTGATTCACCACTTACATACAACACCCAGTGCTCATCACAAGTGCCCTCCTTAGTACCCATCATCCAATCCATCTAGCCCATCTCTCACCCACCTCCCTCTATCAACCCATAATTTGTTCTCTATCATTAAGAGTCTGTTGTGTTTTATTTCCCTCTCTTCTCTTCTCCCCCTTCCCATGTGTTTATCTGTTTTGTTTCTTAAAGTCCACACATGAATGAAATCATAAGGTATTTGTCTTTCTCTGATTGACTTATTTTGCTTAGCATAATACAGTCTAACTCCATTCATATCATGAATGATGGCAAGATTTTGTTCTTTTTGACGGCTGAATAATATTCCAGTGTGTGTGTGTGTGTGTGTGTGTGTGTGTGTGTGTGTGTGTCTGTGTGTGTCTGTGTGTGTGTGTGTACACCACATCTTCTTTATCCATTCATCAGTTTATGGACATTTGGGCTCTCTTCATAGTTTGGCTACTGTTGATAGTGCTGCTATAAACATTGAGGTGTATGTACACCTTCAAATATGTATTTTTGGGGCGCCTGGGTGGCGCAGTCGGTTAAGCGTCCGACTTCAGCCAGGTCACGACCTCGCGGTCTGTGAGTTCGAGCCCCGCATCGGGCTCTGGGCTGATGGCTCAGGGCCTGGAGCCTGTTTCCAATTCTGTGTCTCCCTCTCTCTCTGCCCCTCCCCTGTTCATGCTCTGTCTCTCTCTGTCCCAAAAATAAATAAACGTTGAAAAAAAATTTAAAAAAAATATGTATTTTTGTATACTTTAGGTAAATACCTAATAGTCCAATTGCTGGGTCTTAGTGTAGTTCTAGTTTTTAGTTTCTTGAGGAACCTCCATACTGTTCTCCAGAGTGGCTGCTCCATTTTGCATTCCCACCAACAGTGCAAGAGGATTCCCCTTTCTCCACATCCTTGCCAACACCTGTTGTTTCTTGTATTGTTAATTTTAGCCATTCTGGCAGGTGTGAGTTGGTGTCTCATTGTGGTTTTGATTTGTATTTCCCTGATGATGAACGATGTTGAGTATCTTTTCATGTGTCTCTTAGCTATCTGGATGTCTTCTTTGGAAAAGTGTCTATTCTTGTCTTCTGCCCATTTCTTAAATGGGTTATTTATTTTTTGGGTGTTGAGTTTGATAAATTATTTATAGTTTTGGATACTAACCCTTTATCATCAGATACATGATTTGCAGATATCTTCTGTAGGCTGCCTTATAGTTTTGCTGATTGTTTCCTTTGTCGTGCAGAAGCTTTGTATCTTGATGAATTCCCAATATGTCACATTTGCTTTTGTTTCCTTTGCCTTCAGCAACATGTCGAGTAAGAAGTTTCTCTGGCTACCACTTTCATAATGAGGAACTTTACCAACTGTCTTGAAATAATAGTCATATATATATACATACATACATACATCTATGAATACCTATACATATGTATATATATTCATATGTATACATACATATGTATATTCATATTCATATATACATGTGTATGTGTGTGTATATATATTAACCTATAAAATTGGAAAGACATTGGTAAAATTAACTATTGCACATTTATCTCATTCCCTTTAAAGTTATGCTTTTGTTATGCTTTATAATTTGTATAATATACAAAGTATCTTCAGTATGATTTATAATTAAATATACATATTTTAGGTGCATGTCCTCAATATTTTTTTACATGGATTGTGCATTCAAAAATTGGGGGTCCCTATTCTAAATTGTATTGGTACATTTTCAGAGGTCTCATGTTAATTAAAAAAGTGAACTATTTCAATTTTGTACCCTTCCTCCTTTTAAATTTGTCTGAATACTCGTTATCTTCTCTTCCTTGTTTTGAAAGAGTATTCGTCTTTTTAACCAACCTTTCATTTGTGTAATCCTAACCCTAAATCTTTCCATAACTGTTGACCTTGTTTTTATAAGTCTTACCCATTTTTTCCTGGTTTTCCATCCTTTTTTTTCACCACAGTCTTATTTCAGCCTGTAAGTTTTCTTCCATTTTTATTTTCTAATTTTTTTAAGTTTATTTATTTTTGAGAAAGAGAGAGTACAAGTGGGAGAGGGGTAGAGAGCGGGGTGGGGAGAGAATCCCAAGCAAGCTCTGTGCTGTTAGCATAGAGCCCAAGGAGGGGCTCAGTTTCACAAGCCATGAGATCATGACCTGAGCTGAAGTTGGAGGCTCAATTGACTGAGCCAGCCAGGTGCCCTTATTCCTTTTTTAAACTAACACAAAAACCCTTCCTTTAACATACCTCTTATCAAACTTCTGCATTCATTTTATGTTTTTTTTCCATTTGAAGATTTAGACCCATTGACTTTTTGAGAGCTGAGACCATATGAGAATCATCTCTGTTCTTTCCAGTGTCCAATATAGTATAGCATTGGGTGAATCATTTCTAAATAAATATTTATTGAATGATGAACATTTATCTTATGGATATAGCACAGTATTTGGCACAAAGGCATAGCTCTTCCTCTGTAGAAAGTTAGGCTATGTTAGGAAAGTAAGACCTGTTCCCAAGGGATCTGGAGATCAAGTCCAAGTTAAACGAATTGCTTCCTCCCAGTGAGCTAGTTTTCTTTTTTTTAATCTTACTTGAAAATGACATTTTATCATGAAAAGAGTGACATTGTGCATTGTTAAAAAACAAAATATTAATTTCTTCATCTACTATCACAGTTTCTAAAACAGAAAAATGGCTTCATTTTGAAAGTGATTTGTTCAGCTGGATGGGAAAAAGAAGTTAGAATAATAATTGAATATTTGGTCTTATTTAGTGTACTAAGCTAAATTCACTGAGCCAGACTTGAACTAGACTGAGGAAAATACAGGGTTTAAAGTAGAGGGATATTAAAACTTGAAAGTGGTTGTAGATAAAAATACGCAGAGTTTCTGGAATTACTGTGGCGACTTAGGTGATCTTGGAAAGAAGTAAGGAGATATGTTTGGGATATGCTAAGTTAATACTATTTGATATAAGGTTGTAAACGCTAGGCTAGGATCCTTAGAGAAGCCAAGTGGGGGAAAAAAAAGTTCTGGAAAAAGAATACTGAAGTGAGAGTCATGCTATTATTTATATTGGATTATTGGCCCTATTAGAGATCTTGAGTAAGTTCCCAGTTTTTTTCATCTGAATTCAACTAGATAAACCTAAGTTACACTTTGGAATCAGTTACCAAAATTTCTTGGTGAAAGATGGTATTGTATTTAATATTTCGGCTAGAAAACTATTTTTACATCTACCAGAAGGCTTGTATGTGGAAGGAAAAAGCTCAACTTGATAAATCTTTTTGTTAGAATAATCCCTATTTTTGGCATGGCTGTTTCATATAAAAATAACAAAATTTTCTACTCTTCAATGTAGAATTGGTCAGGGATTTGGATACAAAAGGATGTACTCTGAATATCCTAGAGAACTGCCCTCAGATTTTCCTAAAGTCATCTGCTATGTCTGAGGGCAGGCACTGTGTATATCAAGTTTGTTAACTTTTGTAGAGTTACAAGGAAATTAGGCCTTCTCTGTTCATAACCTGAAATCTAATTGACAAAAGTAAGCTAGGCATACATAAAAAGCTACAAAATATGTATTATTACCAGGACTTCATCTTATTTGTATGATTAACTACCACATGTATGACAATCAGTAAGGGCCCTAAATTTGTAGAAAGACAGGAGAAATGAGCTTGGAGTATCTAGAGAAAGTAGGAATATTGAGTGGATACAGAGGATACATTCTTTATCAGTGAAAGACAGGGATCCAACATGTAGAGGTAAAAGATAATTGTGAATGAACACAATATGCCTGAAGGAAGACTTCTTGTGTGGCAGTAATCATGAATACCATGTATCAGGTACTTACTATATGTTAGGCATTGGTCTAATCATTAGGTTTGTGTTCCATTATTATGTCCATTTTGCAGTGGAGAAAAGTAAGGTTCATAGTGGTTAATGAAATTACTTTAAGTGTCATAACTTGTAAATGGTAGATTGGGGCTTTGAACTTAGATTTGACTCCTAAGACCATGTGTAACATTGTATAATATTGTACTAGAATAATGACCACGAAGCCCGCTTGCTTGTTTTGGCTTTTTAAGTTTCCTATGATTTCTTCTGTTGTTTCTTTACTTGAACATGTTTCAAAATTATTATCTTGGCTCTAATACTTTAGTGCTTTCGATTGTGTTTTTCTACCTTCTTAAACCTGCCCAATATTCAGCTCTACTAAGAAGCCTAGAAATAAGAAGTCCTCTGTTTTGATCCAATTTCTGCTACTGGCTTCCTTTATGTCCCGGCCAAGCTGATCTATTCTGAGTCTTTAGTTTCTTCACCTAAAAGTAAAACGTAAATATTTTACTGTTTTCATTTTAACAACATTAATAAGATCAGTGAACATTTGAACAGTGTTCAGTATATAGAATAACATCTGGCATATACATAGTAAATACTCAGTAAGTATTTCCTGAATGAATGTAGGCATTGAGCACTTAATGTATGCTGGCATCGGGTCCAGTGCTTTATAAGCACTGATTCATTTAATTATATCAATATCACTTTGAAGTGGGTACTCTTTGTACGTTTATTTTTGAGATAAGGAAATACAAAACAAAGGCAAGTTAAGTAACTTGCCAAGGTCCACGAGTTAAACCCAAGCTTGTATGTCTATGCTCTTAACCAGTGTACTGATTCTCAGTACTGGTTGTGTATCACTGGTTGTGAAGTTTGTTATGTTAAATCATCAATATCTTAGCCCCACCTCTAATTCTACAGGCACATTTATTCTATAGTACCTTAGCTGCTCTGTGGAGTGACTGAGTGCTTGACTGACTGTCGCTTTTCTTTGTCATATGTCCATTTTTTTTTAACTGGGGAGAGAAACAGTTCTGTATGAAAAATTTACTTCCATAGCTCAAAGCTGTGTAATACACGGACTAATTTTCAGTTTCCTCAGTGAAATGATGATGAGCCAGTGTTAGGTATTAAAGGAAAATACTAATTACATAGTAGCTGAATTTTTTATTTTGGCCTATAGGATCTGAAAAAAAAAAATCCAGAGAAATCCATATACCAAATACCAAAAATGTCAATCCAGTGTTTTAAAATATATGTAGTCTTTTTGTTTTTGTTGTTAGTATAATCACCACACAGTGTTACATTGATTTCAGGTACACAACATAGTGATTCAGCAATTCTCTGCATTATTCTATGCTCACCACAAGTATGGTTACCATCTCTTACTTTAACAATGCTATTACAATACCATTGACTATATTTCCTATGCTATACCTTTAATTCCTATGTCTTAATTCATCTCATAACTGGAAGTTTGTATCCCCCCACTCCCTGTCACCCATTTTGCCCATCCCTCAACCCACATCCTCTCTGGGAATCATCAGTTCTCTGCATTTATAGGCCTGATTCTTTTTGTTTATTTATTCATTTGTTTTGTTTTTTAGATTCCACATATAAATTAAATCATATGGTATTTGTCTTTCTCTGTCTGACTTAGTTCATTTAGTAGAATACCTTCTAGGTACATCCATGTTGTTGCAAATGGCAAAAAAAAAAAAAGTCTCATCCTTTTTATGGGTGCATAATAATCCACTTTGTATATATACACCACATCTTTGTTCATCTATTGATGGACACTTAGGTTGCTTCTGTATCTTGGTTATTATAAGTAATACTGCAGTAAACATAGGGGCACATATATCTTTTCAAGTTAGTGTTTTTGTTCTCTTTGGGTAAGTACTCAGTGGTGGAATTATTAGATCGTATGGTATTTCTAGTTTTAATTTTTTGAGGAACTTGAACACTTTTCTGCAGTGGCTATACCAATTTACATTCTTACCAACAGTGCACGAGTGCAGTTCTTTTTTTTTTTTTTTTTTTTTTTTTTACTATATCCTTGCCAACCCTTGTTATTTCTTATCTATTCAGCCATTCTGACAAATATAAGGTGATATCTCATTGTGGTTTTGATTTGCATTTTCTGGATGATTAGGAATGTTGAGCATCTTTGTATGTGTCCATTGACTGTATGTCTTCTTTAGAAAAATGTCTATTCAAGTGGAGTGACCTATTTAACTTACTTTAATAATTCTGGTGGCACTTTGTACCCAAAGGTGATTTTGTTATGTTATTGACTTACAGATTGACTGTCTTTGTTGTTTTGATTTTTAGTTCTTCTATAATTTATTCTCTTTTGCCATTTAAGAGTTCTATGTCACAATTTACCTGATACTTAATAAGAGAAATACTGTATATAGAGTTTTTGAGTACTGCCTTTGCCATGCATTAGTTGTGTGTATCCTTAGTCACCAAACTAACAAGCTTTCCCTCTTCCAATTAAATATGATGATGAACAATGCTCATGATACAGAATCATTCAATAATGTTAGTTATTTCAAGAAATTTTATTTATCACATAACCATTACACATAGAAATATTGGAAATATCAGAGACCATTTAAATATTATTAGCAAATCATGTGGCCATTTTATATTTATATTTTATTTTAGCTAACATTACAGTGTTATATTGATTTCAGGAGTAGAATTTTGTGATTCATCACTTACATGTAATACCCAGTGCTCATCACAAGTGCCTTCCTTAACGCCCATCACCCATTTAGCCCATCCCCCAGCACACTTCCCCTTCAGCAACCTTTGGTTGTTCTCTATAGTTAAGAGTTAAGAGTCTCTCTTATGGTTTGTCTCCCTCACTCTTTTTTTTTCTTTCCCCTGTTCATCTGTTTTGTTTCTTAAATTCCACATATGAGTGAAATCATATGATATTTGTCTTTTTCTGACTTTTTCACTTAGCATGATATACTCTAACTCTATCCACATCATTGCAAATGGCAAGATTTTGTTCTTTTTTATTCCATTATGTGTGTATGTATGTATGTGTGTGTATATACATATATACACACCACATCTTCTTTATCCATTCATCAATCGGTGGACATTTGGACTCTTTAGATAATTTGGCTATTGTTGATAATGCTGCTATAAACACTGGGTGCACGTGTACATGGCTTTTTTTTAGACTTGGTTTTTTTTTTTGGGGTGGTGGCTGGCTCAGCCAGTGGAGCATGTGACTCTTGATCTCAGAGTTGTGAGTTTGAGCCCCATATTGGTTGTAGAGGTTACTTAAAAATAAACTCTTAAAAAAAAAGTTGCTTTTTTCCTTCTAAAGTTTAATTTGAGCAATGTAGGGTATGTAGTATCAAAAGGGTTGACACTTTGATTGACTTTCTCTTTACTGAGTGGTTAAATTTGCTGAGGACTGGAATATTATGCTTTATTGATGTGATTCCTTACTTGAGATATTTTCAGGAGAGTGAGAACTTTGATCTTTATTTTATTAATACAAACTCAGCCTCTTGTACCTGATTTTAACATTGGTAACAGTTTCTGGTGAGTAATCATTTATGTTGTAGTTTTAGACAGTTGGAAATTGCTTCTGTGGGAAAGACTAATATATGCATCTTTGCGTGCTACCAAAGTTGAATTAGACCAACTTATTGATAGTTTTCTAGCTTTATGTTTTGAAATAGTTACAAGCACTTGTCTTAAAAGCCTTTTTAAAAAATCAGCTTTAACATATCTGTAAATGTAGTTAAAGAAATCTTTAGATGGAAAACAACTCTTTTTAAAACAGGCCACATATTTGCTAATAATATTAAAACTGTCTCTTAAATATTTTTCTAATGTTTATTTATTTTTGAGAAAGAGAGAGACACAGAGCACGAGTGGAGGAAGGGCAGAGAGAGAGGGAGACACAGAATCTGAAACAGACTCCAGGCTCCAAGCTGTCAGCACAGAGCTCAATGGGGGCTCTAACTCACGAACCGTGAGACCATGATCTGAACCGAAGTCGGACGTTCAACCGACTGAGCCACCCAGGTGCCCCAAATTTCCATTATTTCTATATGTAATGGTCACATGACAAATTTTTTAAACAGTAACATTGTGTTTGTCCATAATTTTAGAATTTTTTCCACTAAAACCTGCCTCATATCCATCTCTCAAGGCTTTACCTCCTTACTGTGTCATCTTTGAACACAATGTTTTAAATCTGATCGTGTCACTTCTGCTTAAAATGGTGGCTTCCCATTACCTATAGGACAGACTTAAAACTCCTTGTGGGATTTGGCTCTTGCTCACCACTTCTCCAGCCTCACCTAAAAGCCATTTTGTGTAGGGCTCCGGAGACATATAATCCTTCTCTTTTGCTTTTTCTGTTTGGTGTAAAAACTTACTTGTTTGGCTATATTTATTATGTATGCTAAATTGAGTTCAGTAAATTCTGTTTACAATTCTTTTTTCATTGACAGTAATTTGTATTGAATCTGTTCTTAGAGGACAGGACAAGACTTTTTCTTATACCTACTCTTAGAATATGTTCTAGTACTTCTCAAAAATGCAAATTTTCCAACAACTATCTTGTCTTTTGCCAACATGTTCACTGTGATCACTCTGTCTCTTTACACACACACACACACACACATGCACGCACGCACGCACACAGCTGTCATTTTGGTAGCTTGATTTTAGTGCTTACAGTGCCATGGGTGTGTGTGTGTGTGCATGTGTATGTGTTATATTATGTGTTGCTATCCTTGATTGGAGGAGGCGACTATGTTGTAAGAGACTTTAGTGCATGCCATCTGTAAAATTGTATGAAAGACTGAACTGATGCTTTATAGAAAGAAAATCTCAGACTCTCTCCTTAGTTTGTTTGCAATGTTATTAGATTTAAAAATTTACAATTATTTTTAATTGTGTTAAAATACACATAACAGAAAACTTACCATCTCAACCATTTTTATTTTATTTATTTAAAGATTTTTTTAATGTTTTTTATTTATTTTGAGAGGGAGAGTGTAGGAGGGGCAGGGAGAGGGAGAGAGAGAATCCCAAGCGGGCTCTGTACTGTCAGCACAGACCCAATGCAGAGCTCAGTCTCATAAACCATGAGATCATGACCTGAGCTGAAATCAAGAGTCAGATGCTTTAGTGACTGAGCCACCCAGGCGCCCCTATTTTGTATTTATTGAAATTCAAGTTAGTTAACATATAGTATAGTATTGTTTTCAGGACTAGAATTTAGTGGTTCATCACTTACGTGTAGTAACAAGTGCCCTCCTTAATGCCCATCACCCATTTAGCCCATTCCCCGATGCAACCCTCAGTTTGTTCTCTGTATTTAAGAGTCTCTTGTTTGTCTCCCTGTTTTTATTTTCTCTTCCCTTCCCTTCCCCTATGATCATCTGTCTTGTTTCTTAAATTCCACATATGAGTGAAATCATATATTTGTCTTTCTCTGACTGCCTTATTTCACTTAGCATAATACACTCTAGTTCCATCCATGTTGTTGCAAATGGCAAGATTTCATTCTTTTTGATTGCCGAGTAATATTCCATTGTATATACATACCACATTTTCTTTATTCATTAGTCAATGGACTTTTGGGCTCTTTCCATAATTTGGCTGTGGTTGATAGCACTGCTATAAATGTTGAGATGCATGTGCCCCTTCAAATCAGCATTTTTGTATCCTTTGGATAAATACCTAGTAGTGCAGTTGCTGGGTCATAGGGTAGTTCTATGTTTAATTTTTTGAGGAACCTCCATACTGTTTTCCATAGTGGTTGCACCAGTTTTGAAATGTACCATTCAGTAGTGTTAAGTGTACTTACATTCTTGTACAGTCAATCTCCAGAAGTTTTTTATCTTGTGAATTTGGTATAATTGAAACAAGTACCTATTCCCCTCTCCTCGCAGCTCCTGGAAACCACCATTATACTTTCTTTCTGTATGAATTTGGTCTCATACAAGTGGAATCATACAGTATTTGTCATTTGGTGACTGGCTTACCATGATGTCCTAAAGATTCATTCATGTAGTAGCATGTGACAGAGTTTCCTTCCTTTTTAAGACTCAAGAATATTCCGTTGTATCAATTTACCATCTTTTGTTTGCCCATTGATGGACATTTGGGTTGCTTGCATCTTTTAGCTATTGTAAATAGTGCTGCTATGAATATGGGTGTATAAATATCTTTTTGAGCTCCTGCCTTGAATTCTTTTGGGTATATATACCCAGAATTGGAATTGCCACATTGTGTGGTAATTCTGTGTTTAATTTCTTAAGGAACCTCCATATTGTTTTCCATAGTGGCTGTACCATTTTGCATTCCCACCAATGGTTCATGAGGGTTCTAATTTCTTTACATCCTCACCAACACTTGTTATTTTCTTATTTTTTTTATAATAGCCATTCTAGTGGGTGACTTTATTTTTTTTTTGTTATTTTTTTTCAATATATGAAGTTTATTGTCAAATTGGTTTCCATACAACACCCAGTGCTCATCCCAAAAGGTGCACTCCTCAATTCTCATCACCAACCCTCCCCTCCCTCCCACCCCCCATCAACCCTCAGTTTGTTCTCAGTTTTTAAGAGTCTCTTATGCTTTGTCTAGTGGATAACTTTAAAATTTTAACGTATGATCAACAGTAAGCAATAAACTCTTAAGTATATATCCTCAGTCAATCTTGACTACGATTTATTCCCCTTTCCCATATCTGATTAATTCTCAGGTTGTCACTTTTGTTTTGGAGCACCTATTGCTAATTAGTTCTTTTCTTTCCCCTGCTGAGACCAAATATCATAGCTTCCTACTTGGATCACCCTGCTTCTGCTTTCTCTTTATAATAAATCTTCCACAGCAGCCTCATGGTCATCATTCTGAAGTAAAGATCTATTTATGGCTCTCTCCTTTAAATGTCAATGGATTATTTAATATTTATTGAATGCTTTTTCAAAGTAGCTTTACCTAAGTTTACATATCCTATAAGGTATGAATTTACTTCCATTTGAAAGATAAGGCAAATAACTGTTAGGGAAGAGATAACAGCTTGTTTAGCATTGACTACTAGAAAGTAAATGGAATCAGGATTTAAACATAGTGTTATCTGACTCCCCTATCCTTCCTTCTTTTATGCTTGACATATTTGTTCATGCATATCCTTTCCCCTCTATTTGGTCACTGGAAAAATTCTTTATATTTTTTCCTTCAAGGCCCAGCTCAAATGATGACTTTTGCTGTGACACTTACCCTGGCTCTCCTTGTCTTTTCTCTCAAGTCTGTTCAGCGATGTTTGCTGATACCTCATAGCACTTTGTATGTAACTGTAATAAGCCTTTTTCTTTTTTTCTTACTTTTATTTTTAATGTTTGTGCATTTATTTTTGAGAGAAAGAATGTGAGTGGGAGAAGGGCAGAGAGAGATGGAGACAGAATCCCCAGCAGGCCCTAGGCTCCAAGCTGTCAGCACAGTGCTGGATGTGGAGCTTGAACCCACAAACCGTGAGATCGTGACCTGAGATGAAGTCAGAGGCTTAACAACTGAGCCACCTAGGCACCCCAAGCCCTTTTCTTGATAAAGCACCGTTCAAAATAATATAACATGTTACTTTGTAACAAAAATTTATTGTATTGAATTTACGAAAATTGTTTACTGATATTATTAGAAGCATTAGGAATAAGAAATTATGTAGAATGGCATGTCATTGCACATTATCCGTATTTTAAGGGAATACTGTGGTGACTGAAGCGTTCAAAATAGCTAAATTACAAAACAGTGATCTGTATAAAAATTTCTTACTTTATGAAGAATTTAGTTGAGGGGCGCCTGGGTGGCTCGGTTAGTTAAGTGTCCGACTTCAGCTCAGGTCACGATCTCGCAGTCAGTGAGTTCGAGTCCCGCATCGGGCTCTGTGCTGACAGCTCAGAGCCTGGAGCCTGCTTCAGATTCTGTGTCTCCCTCTCTCTCTGCTCCTCCCTCACTCACACTCCGTCTCTATGTCTCAAAGATGAATAAATGTTAAAAAAAAAAATTAAAAAAAAAAAGAATTTAGTTGAGTTCTTTATTCATAAAATTTAGGTTATATGTAATTTTTCACAGTCAGTTCACTGCATTAGAGTGAAACACACCTATACATAATTTCATACTTAATCCACTATCAGAACTAACCTTCAAGGCTTAGATTGTTTTCACTAATCTGATTCCTAAAGCCTAAAAACCTTACTTAACCTTAGTTAATGAGAATTCAATGTTAAAAATAATAGATGTTAAATTAAGAACTTCTCTGTGAAAGACACTGTTAAGAAAAGGAAAAGACAAGCCAGGGACCGGGAGAAAATATTTACAAAACATGTATCTGATAAAGGACTGGAATCCAGATTATACAAAGAAATCTTAAAACTCAATAATAAGTAAACAAATGACTCAATTAAAATGTAGGCCAAAACCTACACAAACACCTCAGCAAGGAGGATATGTAGATGGCAGATAATCATATGAAAGATGCTTAGCATCATGTATCATTAGAGATAGCACTACACACACTTGTTTGAATGGCTAAAATCCAAACACTGACAGCATCAAATGTCTACTAGGATGTGAAGCAATGAGAACTTTTCAAAATTCATGCTAGTGGAAATGCAGAATGGTACAACCACTTCTGGAAGTTAAACACAGTCTTAACGTATAATCAAGCAATTGGACACTTTGGTAATTGACCAAATGTGTTCACAACAAGCTCACACAAAAACTTGTACGTGAATGTCAATAGCAACATTACCCAAACTGGGAAGCAATCAAGGTGTCCTTCAATAGGTGAGTGGACTAGGAAACAGTGGAATATCCAGACAGCAGAATATTATTCAGTGACAAAAGGAATTGAATTAAGCCACTAAAAGACATGGAGGAACCTTAAATGCATTTTGTCAGGTGAACAAAGCCAACCTGAAAAGGCTACCGTACTGTATGATTCCAAATATATGATATTGTGAAAAGTTAAAACTGTGGAGACAGTAAAATGATTAGTGTTTGCCAGGGATGGGGAGGGAGGGAGATGAAGGGAGGATGAACAGGTAGAACACAGTGGAGCTTTAGGGTTTATTAGGAGAATGCAGTGGTGGATACATGACATTGTACATTTGGGAAAACCTATAGAACGCACAACACAAATAGTGAATCCTAATGTAAACTATGGCTTGTAATTAATAATAATGTGTCAGTGTTGTTTCATCACTGTAACAAATATATCACACAAATGCAAAATGTTAATAGGAGGGAATCTGTGTAGTCAGTGGATATATGGGAACCCTGTATTTTTTGCTCAATTTCTCTGTAAACCTAAAATTGCTCTAAAAATAAACCATTAATTTAAAAATATATGTGTATAATTGTTCACTAAAATGAGTAATGAATGATTCAGTTCAGCAGTTATTTACTGAGCAAAGACTGAACTATGTTAGATTTTTATAGCCCTGTTCTTTAAAGAACCTATAAACAGCCCTTAGCCAAAATATACAGTGATTTGGGATAGTCTTTGGCTGTAGCAGAATGAATTGAGTGGTCAAAAAGTGTTTTAAACTTTGAAAGAAGACCTGCATTTGAACCCAGGCTTACCTAGCTGGGTGATCTTAGCCTTTACTTAGCCTTTTAAAATTTCTGTTGTGTCTGGTGCATAAGGCTATAGTTTTAAATGTTAGTTAATAAATGTGAAACACCTAGTACATAGTAAATAGTAGTAGTTCTCATGACTAGTTCTATGTTTTCTATCTAACAAGGGAAATGAAAAATGGGTCTTACTGGCCTTTATGTTCAATCACATTTTGGCCATTTTTTTCTAGATTTCCCCCCTCTAATTTGAGATCACTAAGGGTCAAGCACTTGAAATTATTATTTGCTTGCTGATTTGATACATTCCAGTTTCTTCTCTAAAGGAGAAACTGCTTGTATGGCTGTCTTTGAGATCAAGCAGGCAGTTCAGTCATGCTTAATAGAACACTTTTCTTACTGTTCAAAAACAATAGCAACTAGCTTGTTTTCCCCCCTTAGTGAGAACCTTCATGTCTGAGAGTCTTACAAAGAGGTATCTGCTAATCTAAGCCTTGAAATATAACTTTAATAAAAAATTGAAAAAACTTTAAACAATGTTTAGTGACTCTAATATTCTTAATAAGCCATGGGGTGCCTGGGAGGCTCAGTCGGTTAAGCGTCCAACTTTGGCTCAGATCATGATCTCACAGTTCGTGAGTTCAAGCCCTGCATCGGGCTCTGTGCTGACGGCTCAGAGCCTAGAGCCTGCTTTATATTCTGTGTCTCCCTCTCTCTCTGCCTCTCCTCCACTCACACTCTGCCTCTCTATCTCAAAAATAAATAAAAATGTTAAAAAAATATATTCTTAGTAAGCCAAAATTCTGTGTACATTTTGCTCTAAAAATCTGTAAGCCATAATTTATGTTTTCCAATTGATAATGTTTTAAATAGTGTAAAATAAATTCCCTCAAGTTTGGTTTTTACCAACAAATAATACTAATCTTTATTTGAAGACGACTATATACACAGTGAAAAATACTGCTTTTCTTACGAATAGCTTACCAATTTTCTTACCAATAGCTTCCAGCAATTTGGAAAGAAAAATTTACAAAATATGGGGGAAAAAACATTCATAAAACTGTAGCCATCATTTCTTAGTTAAGCAATCTACTGAAAATGTAAAATGAAGTAAAAACTATTGAAATATTAGAGGTAAGCTGAGTAAGTGCCTTTTAGTCAGTAGGATTTTCCCTTGATTAAAGCTTACATATAAAATTGCTTTGGAAACAAATGGAGAAACTCTATAGGAGAAAACAAGACTATCTGGAGGGAGAAAATGGTTGGTTGTGAAAACGATTAAGTAACTGGCATTTAATATTTCATATTGGATGAATTTGGGCTTATGCCCCTTAAAGGAAGATACCTTTTGTTAAGCAGACTTCCAAGTTATCTGCCCATATTGGCAATACCATTTATGAACTGCACATTTAGTATGTCATCTCTGTTTAAGTGCAACAGGATTTATGCATGTTTTTTTTATGTAATTGTCATAATAGCAACATTAAGTGGAGAACTAAGCATATTTCAGGCAGATGATTTTTATGTCTCTTAGGTGTATTGAAGGCAACATTTTGAGTTTTGTGTAAGCAGAGTAAGTTAACATAAGATGATAAATCCCAGTTATTATTAGAACTACAGCTTTCCAGGGAAACATCTTTTTAAATGTGTTTTATGACTCTATTTAAGCATGATGATAGTACAAGAAAGACATTGGAGATCTTTCTTAAAGAATAACTTCATGGAAAACTACTTTGAGAGTAGGTATCTCCTAGGCACTACAGAAGAATTCACTATGTAAGTGTAGGTTTAAGCTTCAAAGTACAAGTTGGATGCTTACAAGTAAAAATTTACTCCACCAATCCATGTCCCACATTTTCCCACCTATTTTTACATCATCATTTTTTTTTAACCTAAATTATACCAAGTCCTGTTACGTCCTTCTTTCTTTCTCATTTGATCAAATTCCTATTTCCTCTTTCAGATCCAGTTCCAAAGTACTTAAATCTGCATAGATTTTCCTGTCATCTCTCACTTTAGGAGACATCGTGGCTCCTTGCCTTTTTTTATACTTCTGCTAAACCTATCACTGTTTGTATTATAATTCCAACAACCTTTTCTGTAATTAAAGAGACTACCTATGTGTTCATCACTGAGGAAGATAGATACATTATTCATTCAGTTGTATAAGGCCAAAATCCAAAGGTTCATCTAATTATTGTCTTCTTTGTTGTTTTCCATTCTGGACCATTACCATTTCTGTCAGTTTTCTCTGCTAAATATCTTTGTAATTAATCTGGCTCTGTCTTTAGTGCCTCTACCACAGTTCATAATATCATCATCTTTGATGAAGTTTTGGGGTGGTGGTGGGGTTCATGGTGTCCAGAGCCAATGGCCAAGAAAGAATTCTTGAAGACATCTTTGGTGCAAAAAGGTGATTTTATTAAAGCATGGGGACAGGACCCATGGGCAGGAAATGCTGCACTGGGGTTATGGCTGGTAACTCATTATATACCCTGAGGTTGGGAGCAGGTCAGGGATAGGGTAAGGTATTTTGGGAGCAAGGTTTCCAGGACCCTGGCTAGCTGTAGCTAGGGAAACACCATTTGTCACCATTTAATAAAACCTCAGTCATGAGACCCTTCAGATGCATATCAGGGGGCTGTAAACTTGGAACATGATTGCCAGCATATATCCTGGAGCAGTTGAGACAAAGGAAGTAGACTTACAGGATCCTTGAGGTTGGGACAATGTTAAGCCAAGGTTCTCTTTTGCCCCTAGCAAAGTGTCCTCATCCAGGCAGCTGAACTCCTAGAGGGGGAGGTCATTCTACAGGTTTTAAGGACTTGTCAATGGACTGTAGGCAGGAAGGGGATTTAATTTTCATTTGCCTTAGTTTCCCATATTACCATGGCAAGCACTTAAACCCCTTTCCTTTGTTCTTGGGTAGCCAGGAGTATCCGAGGAATATCATGCATATTCACACATATTCCACTTTGGGGTTGGAGGGCTGGGTGCCAGCCTGTATTTTGCCCTCAGCTTGCCCCATGCTCCCCCATCATCTTTACTAGAATACTGTAGTAGTCTGTGTTGCATTGGATCTAAAGAGTCTCTTGTTGGATTGTGTTTTTATTCTGTTCTGCTAGATTCTGTCTTTTGATTGGAGAGTTTAATCCATTTACATTTTAAATAATTACTGATGAGTAAGTACTTACTTTTGTGGTAACATTTAACCCTTTAAAGTTACAACACTCTTGGTGCACCTGGGTGGCTCAGTTAAGCTGCCACCTTGATCTCAGCTCAGGTCATGAGCTCATGGTTCATGAGATCAAGCCCCACCGTCGGTCTCCACATTTGACAGCAGGGAGCCTGCTTGGGATTCTCTATCTCCCTCTCTGTTCCCCCACCCTATACGTGCGCTCTCTCTCTCTCAAAATAAATAAACTTTATTATCTTCTTCTTTCTTTTTTCTTTTTTTTTTTTTAGCTATTCTTATAGCTATGTAATGGTATCATGTTTTTTTTTTTTTTTATTTTTTTTTACATCTATTATTGAGAGACCAAGAGAGACAGAGCATGAGCAGGGGAGGGGCAGAAAGAGGAGGAGACACAGAATCTAAAGCAGGCTCCAAGATGTCAGCACAGAGCCCGATGCAGGGCTCGGACTCACAAACCACGAGATCATGACCTGAGCCGAAGTTGGACGCTTAACTGACTGAGCCACCTAGGCACCCCTGTGGTATCATGTAGTTTTAATCTCTATTTCCACAATGATAAGAGATATTCAGCATTTTTCAAATACTTTTTTACCATCCTTATATCTTCCTGATAAAGTGTCTGTTCAGAGCATTTGCTTATTTTAAAACTTGAGTTGGTTTTTTTCTTACTGTTGAGTTTTTAGTGTTCCTTATACATTCTGGATACAAGTCATTTATCAGATACGTGATTTGCAGAATTTTTTAAAAAAATTCTCTTAACAGTGTCTTTTCCCAAAGAAAAGAGTTTAAAGAGTTCTGATGGGGTGCCTAGGTGGTTCAGTTGGTTGAGCATCCAACTGTTGATTTCAGCTCAGGTCGTGATCCCAGAGTCACTGGATTGAGCCCCATATCAGGCTCCATGCTGAGCTTGTGGCCATGCTGTGCATGGAGCCTGCTTGAGTTTCTCTCTCTCTCTCTCTCTCTCTCTCTCTCTCTCTCTCTCTCTGCCCCTCTCCCCTTCTCCCCTGCTTGGGCATGAGTGCTCTCTCTCTCAAATAAAACTTAAAAAAAGTGTTCTGATTAACTACAGTTTATCATTTTTTCTTTGATGTATCTTGCTTTTGGTGTTGTATGTTAAAACTCTTTGCCAAAGGTCAAAGAGATTGTCTTTGTGTTCCACATGTTTTCTAGTTTTGTGCTTTACATTTAGATCTATGAAGCATTTTGAGTTAATTTTTTTTTTTAATTTTTTTTTTTCAACGTTTATTTATTTTTGGGACAGAGAGAGACAGAGCATGAACGGGGGAGGGGCAGAGAGAGAGGGAGACACAGAATCGGAAACAGGCTCCAGGCCCTGAGCCATCAGCCCAGAGCCTGACGCGGGGCTCGAACTCACGGACCGCGAGATCGTGACCTGGCTGAAGTCGGACGCTTAACTGACTGCGCCACCCAGGCGCCCCAGAGTTAATTTTTTTTTAATTGGGAGGTATGTGCTACTGTTCATTTCTTTGCACATGGTCATCTATTTGTTCAGCACCACTTATAGATGCAGACCATTCTTCCTCCATCTAATTTTCTTTGTACCTTTGGGAAAAATTAGTTTATTTTATTTTTTTGGATCTATTTTGGGCTCTGTTCTGTTCCATTGATCTGTGCGTCCATGCTTTTGCCAGTAGCACACTGTCTTTATTACAGTAACATTATACTATACTAGCCTTGAATGCAGGTGATATGAGTCTTCTGACTTTGTTCTCATTTTTCAGAATTGTTTTGGTGACTCTAGTACCTTTACCTTTCCATATACATACATACATACATACATACATACATACATACATACATACATTTATTTATTTATTTATTTATTTATTTATTTATTTATTTATTTATTTTTAAGTAGGCTTAATGCCCAGCATGGAGACCAACACAGGGCTTGAACTCATGACCCTGAGATCAAGACCTGAGCTGATATCAAGAGTTGGATTCTTAACCAACTGAGCCCCCTGGGTGCCCCTCCATATACATTGAAAAAAATTTTTTAAACGTGTATTTGTTTTTGAGAAAGAGAAAAAGAGAGACAGAGAGAAAGAGACAGACAGACATGGAGTTTGAGTGGCAGAGGGACAGAGAGAGAGGGAGACACAGAATCCCAAGCGGGCTCCAGACTCTGAGTTGTCAGCACCGAGCCCCATGCAGGGCTCTAACTGAAGAACCTTGATCATGACCTGAGCCAAAGTCAGATGTTTAGCTGACTGAGCCACCTAGGCGCCCTTCCATACATTTTAAAGTCAGGCTGTTCAAGGGTGCCTGGGAGGCCCAGGCGGTTAAGCACCTAACTCTTGACTTCAGGTCAGGTCATGATCTTAGAGTTTGTGAGTTCAGGCCTGCATGGGGCTCTGCGCTAACTGTGCAGAGCCTGCTTGGGATTCTCTCTCTCTCTCTCTCTCTCTCTCTCTCTCTCTCTCTCTCTCAAGATAAATAAATAGATAAACTTAAAAAAATGTCACGCTGGCTCCACTTACAACAGTGGACAGATCATCTAATCAGAAAATCAACAAGGAAACAATGGCTTTGAATGACACACTAGACCAGATGGACTTAACAGATGTATTCAGAACATTTCATCCCAAAGCAGTGGAATATACATTCTTCTCCAGTGCACGTGGAATGTTCTCCAAAATAGACCACATACTGGGACACAAATCAGTGCTCAACAAGTACAAAAAGATCAAGATGATACCATGCATATTTTCAGACCACAATGCTATGAAACTTGAAATCAACCACAGGAAGAAATTTGGAAAGGTAGCATACTTGGAGACTAGAGAACATCCTACTAAAGAATGAATGAGATAACCAGGAAGTTAAAGAGAGAATTAAAAAGGACATGGAAGCCTGGGAATGCCAAGCTGGTGCAGCCACTCTGGAAAACAGTATGGAGGGTCCTTAAAAAACTAAAAATAGAACTATCCTATGACCCAGCAATTGCACTACTAGGCATTTATCCACGGGATACAGGTGTGCTGTTTCAGAACGACACATGCACCCCCATGTTTATAGCAGTACTATCAACAATTGCCAAGGTATGGAAAGAGCCCAAATGTCCATCAATGGATGAATGGATAGAGAAAATGTGGTATATATATACAATGGAGTATTACTCCGCAGTCAAAAAGAATGAAATCTTGCCATTTGCAACTATGTGGATGGAACTGGAGGGTATTATGCTAAGTGAAATTAGTCAGAGAAAGACAAAAATCATATGACTTCACTCATATGAGGACTTTAAGAGACAAAACAGATGAACATAAGGGAAGAGAAACAAAAATAATATAAAAACAGGGAAGGGGACAAAACAGAAGAGACTCATAAATATGGAGAACAAACTGAGGGTTACTAGAGGGGTTGTGGGAGGGGAGAAGGGCTAAATGGGTAAGGGGCATTAAGAAATCTACTCCTGAAATCATTGTTTCACTATATGCTAACTAATTTGGATATAAATTTTAAAAAATAAAATAAAAAGAAATTTAGAAGAAAAAATAGCTAAGAAAAATGTTAATATATATAATATACTATATATGTGTAACATTATATATATTTATATGTATATATACAACTTTTCTACTTCTGATTATTGTTGACAGTAATTTGGTTATACTGTTTAACAACCTTGATGAACTTTATTTTATTTTTTTTTAATATATGAAATTTATTGTCAAATTGGTTTCCATACAACACCCAGTGCTCATCCCAAAAGGTGCCCTCCTCAATACCCATCACCCACCCTCCCCTCCCTCCCACCCCCCAGAACTTTAAATACTTTAACTGTTAAAATAATAAACATATGTTTCATACAAAAAAAAAAAAAAGGACATGGAAGCCAATGAAAATGGTAATACCACAGCCCAAAACCTCTGAGATGCAGCAAAGGTGGTCATAAGAGGAATGTGTATAGCAATCCAGGCTTTCTTAAAGAAGGAAGAAACATCTCACATACAAAACTAACCCTATACCTTAAAGAGCTGGAAAAAGAACAGCAAATAAAACCCCAAGCCAGCAGAAGACAGGAAATAATAAAGACTAGAGCAGAAATCAATGCTATCGAAACCAAAAAAAAAAAAAAAAAACCAAAAAAAAAACCCCCAGTAGAATAGATCAATGAAACCAGAAGCTGATTCTTTGCTCGAATTAACAAAATTGATAACCCCCTAGCCAATTTGATCAAATAGAAAAAGGAAAGGACCCAAATAAATAAAATCAAGAATGAAAGAGGAGAGATCACAACCAACATGGCAGAAATATAAACAATAATAGAATATTATGAGCAATTATATGCCGATAAAGTGGGCAATCTGGAAGAAATGGACAAATTCCTAGAAACATGTACGCTACCAAAACTGAAACAGGAAGAAATAGAAAATTTGAACAGACCCATAACCAGTAAGGAAATCAAATTAGTAATCAAAAATCTCCTAAAAAACGAGTCCAGGACCATGTGGCTTTCCAGAAGAGTTCTATCAAACATTTAAAGAAGAGTTAACACCTATTCTCTTGAAGCTGTTCCAAAAAAATAGAAATGGAAGGAAAACTTCCAGACTCTTCCTGTGAAGCCAGCATTACCTTGATTCCCAAACCAGACAAAGACCCCACTAAAAAGGAGAACTATAGACCAACTTCCCTGATGAACATGGATGCAAAAATCCTCAAAGAGATACTAGCCAACTGGATCCAACAATACATTAAAAAAATTATTCACCACAACCAAGTGGGATTTATACCTGGGATGCAGGGCTGGTTCAATATCTGCGAAACAATCAGTGTGATTCATCACATCAATAAAAGAAAGGACAAGAACCACATGATCTTCTCAATAGGTGCAGAGAAAGCATTTGGCAAAATACAGCATCCCTTCTTGATAAAAACCCTCAAGAAAGTAGGGATAAGGATCATACCTCAAGATCATAAAAGCCATATATGAAAGACCCAACGCTAATATCATCCTCAGTGGGGAAAAATGGAGAGCTTTCCCCTTAAGGTCAGGAGCAAGACAGGATGTCCACTCTCACCACTGTTACTCAACATAGTATTTGAAGTCTTAGCCTCAGCAATCAGATGACACAAATAAAAGGCATCCAAATCGGCCAGGAGGAGGTCAAACTTGCACTCTTTGCAGATGACATGATACTCTATATGGAAAACCCAAAAGATTCCACCAAAAAACTGCTAGAACTGATTAATGAATTCAGCAAAGTTGCAGGATAGAAAATCAATGCACAGAAATTGGTTGCATTCCTATACACCAACAATAAAGCAACAGAAAGAGAAATCAAGGACTCGATCCCATTTACAGTTGCACCTAAACCCATAAAATACGTAGAAAAAATTTAACCAAAGAGGTGAAAAATCTGTACACTGAAAACTATATAAAAAGCTTATGAAAGAAATTGAAGAAGACACACAAATAAAGGAAAAATATTCCATGCTCCGGAATAGGTAGAACAAACATGGTTAAAATGTCAGTACTACCCAAAGCAATCTACATATTCAATGCAATACCTATCAAAATAACACCAGCATTCTTCACAGAGCAAGAACAAACAATCCTAACATTTGTATGGAACCAGAAAAGACCCTGAATAGCCAAAGAAATCTTGAAAAAGAAAACCAAAGCTGGAGACACCACAATCCCAGACTTCAAGCTGTATTACAAAGCTGTAATCATCAAGACACTCAGGTCAATGGAACAGAATAGAGAACCCAGAAATGGACCCACAAACGTATGGCCAACTGATCTTTGACAAAGCAGGAAAGAATATCCAATGGAAAAAAGACAGTGTCTTCAGCAAGTGGTGCTGGGAAAACTGGACAGCAACATGCAGAAAAATTAACCTGGACCACTGTCTTACACCACACACAAAAATAAACTCAAGATGGATGGAAGACCCAAATGTAAGACAAGAAGCCATCAAAATCCTCAAGGACCTCTTTGATCTTGGCCGTGGCAACTTCTCACTCAACACCTCTCCAGAGTCAAAGGAAACAAAAGCAAAAATGAACTGTTTGGACTTCATCAAAATAAAAAGCTTCCGCACAGTGAAGGAAACAATCAGCCAAACTAAAAGGCAACTGATAGAATGGGAAAGGATATTTGCAAATGACATATCAGATAAAGGGTTAGTATCCAAAATCTACAAAGAACTTATCAAACTCAACACCCAAAAAACAATCCAGTGAAGAAATGGCAAAAGACATGAATAGACACTTCTCCAAAGAAGACATCCAGATGGCCAACTGACGCATAAAAAGCGCTCAGCGTCACTCATCATCAGGGAAATGAAAATCAAAACCACAATGAGATACCACCTCACACCTGTCAGAATGGCTAACATTAACAGCTCAGGCAACAACAGATGTTGGCAAGGATGCAGAGACAAAGGATCTCTTTTGCATTGCTGGTGGGAATGCAAACTGCTGCAGCCACTCTGGAAAACAGTATGGAGGTTCCTCAAAAAATTAAAAATAGAACTACCCTATAACCCAGCAATTGCACTACTAGATATTTATCCAAGGGATACAGGAGTGCTGTTTCGAAGGGGCACATGCACCCCAATGTTTATAAGCAGCACTAGCAGCAATAGCCAAAGTATGGAAAGAGCCCAAATGTCCATCGATGGCTGAATGGATAAAGAAGATGTGGTGTATATATGTATACAATGGAGTATTACTCAGCAGTAAAAAAGAGTGAAATCTTGCCATTTGCAACTGCGTGGTTGGAACTGGAGGGTATTATGCTAAGCAAAATTAGTCAGAGAAAGACAAATATCATATGACTTCACTCATGAGAACTTTAAGACACAGAACAGATGAACACAAGGGAAGAAAAGCAAAAATAATATAAAAACAGGGAGGAGTGCAAAACATAGGAGACTCTTAAACCCTGGAGAACAGAGGGTTACTGGAGGGGTTGTGGGAAGGGGGGAGGGCTAAATGTGTAAGGGGCATTAAGGAATCTACTCCTGAAATCATTGTTGTGCTATATGCTAACTAACTTGGATGTAAATTAAAAATATAAAAATAGATAAATAATAAAGTCAAGCTGTTCATATCCTCAAAAAAGCTTTCTGGAATTTTCATTTGGATTTCACATGTATAGATCATATTGGGAGCAGTTGACATCTTATTAGTATGAAGTCTTCCAATCCATTAACATTGGATATCTGTCCATTAATTTAGATCTTTGATTTCTTTCATCAGTATTTTGGAATTTTCTGCATAAAGTTCCTGCACATATTTTGTTAGATTTATACTTAAGTACTTTGTATTTTACTCAATGCTATCATACATTTTTTTCTAATTTCAAACTTTATTTGTTCATTACAGGTATGTAGGAAAACAGTCCAGTTTTCTTTGTCATCCTTGTATCTTGCAGCCTTGATAAACTCAATTATTGGTTCCAGAGGTGTTTTATTTTGTTTTGTAGGTTCTTTAGAGTTTTCTACATACACAGTCACATCATCTGTGAATAAAAATAGTTTTATTTCTTCCTTTCCAATCTGTGTGCCTTTTCTTTTTCTTTCTTTTTCTTGTTGTAGTAGGTGGCACTATGAGTATAGTGTTGAAAAGGACTGGTGAGAGAGGGCATCCTTGCCTTCTTCCCAGTCTTAAGGGGGAAAACATTTGCTCTCCATTAGAAGTATTTTAGCTATAGGTTTGTCATATACACCCTTATTAGGTTAAGGAAAGATCCCTCTGCTTCTCATCTTGACATTGTTTAATCATGAATGAATGTTAAATTTCATCTATTTTTTAATTATTTGGTTCTCAAATCATATAGGATAGGTCATTTAAAAATGTCTTTAGGGGGCGCCTGGGTGGCGCAGTCGGTTAAGCGTCTGACTTCAGCCAGGTCACAATCTCGCGGTCCGTGAGTTTGAGCCCCGCATCAGCCTCTGGGCTGATGGCTCAGAGCCTGGAGCCTGTTTCCGATTCTGTGTCTCCCTCTCTCTCTGCCCCTCCCCCGTTCATGCTCTGTCTCTCTCTGTCCCAAAAATAAATAAACGTTGAATACACATTCTTTAAAAAAATAAATAAATAAAAATAAATAAAATAAAAATGTCTTTAGATCTTGTCTTATGTAATCAATTAAAACAAAATTAGTCTTTATTTTTGATAAAAAGAAAAGGCTAAAATATGTATTTAGTGTTATTATATAACATGAGATTATACTGATTAATTTTTTTTAACCCTAACTACAATTGAAAACAGAAAACAGTGAAAAATATTTCAAAACTTTCCTTAAGGGTAGGGGTGAAGTTCTCCATTACTATTTAAGTAATTTAAAGAATAGTAAAGGGGGCCTGGGTGGCTCAGTTGGTTAAGCATCAGACTCTTGATATCAGCTCAGTTCGTGATCTTGTCGTCATGAGATTGAGCCCCGCTTCAGCAGGAGCCTGCTTGGGATTCTTTCCTTCCATATCTTTGCTCCTCCCCCCTCCATAAATAAAATTTTAAAAATGAATAAAGACAATTATTATTTATATCAGTTTTAGAACCATTCAACTTATACAGTGGACTTGTTAATTTTTAACATAATCTTGGGAATTTCACAATAAAAAGGTATAGTATATATACAACATGGTGTCCTATAATTTTGAAGAGCCATTTGATGGCAAACCCTTAGTAAAATTTAAATATAAGTTTCTCTGTATGTTAAGGGGCCGAAATGGGTACAGAATAACCTGTGTGAGTGCCATGGAGCACATTCTTGCTCAGCTTGCTGTGGTAAATGGGCAGAAGGTTAAGCCATCAGTTCATTTCCCAGTATCTACTAAACAGTGGCTTTCTTTGTGTTGCCTCACTTGTTAGAGCAATATAGCAAGTGTTATTGAGAGGTAAAACAAAGCGAGTCTTACATCAGACACTGATAGCTTTTAAAAATTTGGAATGAGATGTTTTTGGATGTTCCAAGGAGTATATTGATAGCACATTTTTATGGAAACCAGTGCTACAGAGTAAACAGTATTGGAAATCAAATCAACATTATCCATCAGTGATGCTCAGGAAAATAGAAGTAAATAATATGTGTTTAGTGCACCAGTTTTAGAGAATAACGTTGTGGCCTAGGGAAGTGATTTAAAAAAAACAAAACACTTTTTAGAAAATTGCCAGCCATAGATTTATTTTTCTTAGCCACTTAATTAGACTTTATTTTGTCTATATACAGACCTTTCATTCATACAATGTAGCTTTAAGCAGAACATATAAAAGGGAAACCAGTTAATTTAAGTATAGCATGCTTTCACAGGCATCAAATGTTATTTAAGACCTTTCCTATAATGGCCATGGAGTATTTCTTGAGCATCCATACAGATTAGATCTTGAACAGCTGCATGGAGCACACAGAAATCATGATTCCTGCCTCTGTGAACCAACTTGAATAAAGTCTTTCATCTAAAGATCTCACTGTTTATCTATTTCATGAATCCCTCATCTCATCTCTGAAGGGCTCATTCAGTTTAATACAGTTCAACTTTGTGGTTCAGAGCTCTAGAAATTGCTAATGTAACTTACAATGCACAAAAAAAAAGTAATTTCAGAAATTTTTTCTCTATATGTTAACTAACTAGAATTTAAGTAAAAATTTGAAAAAGAAAAAAAGAAATTTTTAAAGAATTAGATAAAATCAACTCTAAAGCAATGTTTTGTTTTTTTTTTTGGTGAAGATTTAGAATGATAAGTAGGGATTCTAACTCTAACTAGTTATGTGATCATAAGTAAATTATATATCCTTTTAGGTGTCCAATTTCTCTATGATGGGCATTGAGGAGGGCACCTGTTGGGATAAGCATTGGGTGTTGTATGGAAACCAATTTGACAATAAATTTCATATTAAAAAAATAATACAAATAAAAAATATAAATAAATAAATAAATAAATAATCCAAATAAAAATAACAAATAAAATAAAAATAACTCTGCTTAACAGAGTTAAGAGAAATACATGTGTAGAAATGCTTGTCATATTCATTTGTTTTATATAAATTTTGAGTGCTGTCATTCTGCCTTAGTCCTACTCATAATCTGAGGCTCAGACATCCCATGTTCTGTATGAAATGTTCTGCAGCCACTTTGCAATAAACTGGACAAGTCAACTATCATGTCATTTAGATGTAACTCATTAAGAAAATATCAGATGAAGAGCGCCTGGGTGGCTCAGTCAGTTGAACATTCAACTCTTGGTTTTGGCTCAGGTCATGATCTTGTGTTTTGTGGCATGACAGTGTAAAGCCTGCTTGGGATTCTCTCTCTCTTTCTCTCTGACCCTCCCCCATTCTGACATGTGCGTTCTCTCTAATTAAAACAAAACTAAACTAAACACTAAAAAAAAGAAAAAAAATTTTAAATAAAAATAAAGAAAAGAAGACAATCTTTTCTTCACCTTGGAACTGATATCATATATTGCCACTTAATTTGGTAGTGACCACATGTTGCCTCCCATTTTATATTGCATACTTCTTATTCCTGTGCACATATTATGAGTTCTTTTAATTCAGGGATTTTTATTTATTTGAACCTTCACAAAAATTAATGTGTACTGCCTTCTAAGTATGGAACAAATTTGTTAGTTTTTTTTATTGCTTTAGAATATCTACACATATGTTTTCTTCCAATAATGGAAATGGCCAAAAATTAGCTGTAATTTTACAAAGGAATTTATTTATTATATTAAAACCACCTGGTAACAATCTTAGAAATCTGGTATGCCCTGCTCCCACCCCCCCCCCCCACCCCACTGAGGAAAAATTGAGGAACCAGAGAAATTTTGATTCAGACGTTTCTAAGTCCGAATGGCAAAAACACAAAAGGAGTTTGGCTCTTGTACATTCGATATAGAATAATGTAGGTGGCATTTATTCATGCAATTAGTGAAAGTTATTGGCATCAACTAAATGCTAGCCTTGTTGCTATAGCCTGGAGACACAGTGATTAAAAAAAAAAAAAAAAGACAAGATCCCTACCTGAAGAAGTTTATAGTTGGTAAAGAGAGTAAAATTTATGTAAACCAGACAGTATCATAATGAGGATTATAAATAAGTGATATGGTATGAGAGAGAGTAACTGGGTGGAGGGTAAGCTACTTTGTATACAGTGATTAGAAAAAAGCCTCTTAAAGACACAAAGACTTGAAGGATAAGGAAATGCCTAGATTGTGGTCTCTAAATCTGGTTTCTCCCAGAAAGGAGTCAGAATTCCTTAGAAAACTAGCTTACTGCAGATCTAGAATAGAACCTGTAAAAGAAAACAAAGGAACTATCAAAGTCTGTTGGGGTCACGATGTGGGACCCAACTGGGAGGAACTCCTTACTGATTACAGTTGTAACAATTAGAGCATCAAAAGAATAGTGACTGCAATAAATTGAAATACATCCATTATTCAAAATATATGAGTTCATAATGTTACTTTAAAAATTCATTGTTCACCTTTAGGCAAACTGGACAAATCAAGTATTTATCTTGCCCCTCTTTTAAGAACTGTACCTCAGGATAACCAAATAGTTCAAGAAGGGTAGCTCTTTAAAAAAGAATTCCAGCTAGGGGTGCCTGAGGGGCTCAGTTGGTTGAGAGTCTGACTTCGGCTCAGGTCATGATCTTGCAGCTGATGAGCTCAAGCCCCGTGTCGGGCTCTGTGCTGACAGCTCAGAGCCTGGAGCCTGCTTCCAATTCTATGTCTCCCTCTCTCTCTGCCCCTCCCCTGCTCATGCTCTGTCCCTCTCTCTTAACAAAATAAAATCAAATGTTAAAAAAAAAAAAGAATTCCAGCTAATAAATGCAGAAAGAATGATAAACTATTCAGTTTTAATGAAATGAAATTAAATACCTAGACAGTAAAATTTTTTGTATTTTCCTATATATAATTTTGAATATTTTGTTAGGAAATTTAAAAATCAGCTTAAAGGCACGGTGGTGAGAGTTCAGCAGGTAGGAATGAGAGTGATAGGAAGTTATTTCGTAGAAATAGGAGTATGAAGAAGGTGCAGAGGTGAAAAATTACTGTACATATTCAAGGAACATTTAATGATTGAGATCCCCAAGTACAAGGTATGTAAATGGAAGTATTGTGGCTATGCCGTTGTATGTGAGTTCTCAGAATACACAGTACCTTTTAATAGTGAAACCAAACTATTGCCCATTTCAGGAGAAACTTGAGATTCCAAGGAACTTCTTTACAGTTCCTGCTACCCTTTGGGCTCATTGAAATAATGATAAATAGAAGCATTCAACAATGGATTTAATCAAGCCAAATTGATTTGGCAGTAGACCTTAGTAGAAAGGTGCCATGTATACAGTGCAGCATTGATTTTATTTGGGCAGCCTCTGCTTAATGTAGGCAGTCTGTTAATTAATGTGATTGTTCTTCATGTCAGCATTTTATTTATTCTATTTGAAGTTGCATGGAGAGAAGAGTGTCCTAAAGTTTATGATTTCTAATCATTACATTAGCACTATTAGGGGACCACATATGATCCCATCTAAAAGTAAGATATTCTGTGTTCAGAGTGAGTAGTTTAACCTTGCCAGTAAAAGTGTTCTCTGGGGCACCTGGGTGGCTCTGTCAGTTAAGCATCTGACTTTGTCTCAGGTCATGATCTCATGGTTCATGAGTTCAAGCCCCACATTAGTCTCGCTGCTGTCAGTGCAGAGCATGCTTTGGATCTTCTGTCCCACCCCACCCCCCACCCCCAGCCACTCTGTGCTCTTCTCTCTCTCTCTCAAAAATAAACAAACATTAAAAAAATAAAATAGTCTTCTCTGTTCAAATCCTGGTACCACTGTATCTATTGTAGATAAATATTCTGTTTTATCCACATTCATGTTGTATGGATAACAATATGTGGGTATATTTCTTTGTAAAACTAATTTCTATATTTGAAGTAATTTGTGCCATGGTATTATTTAAAAAGAAAAACCTTAAAATCTGTCTTGAATCAAAATGACTAATATGGAATAACACCAAGGTTTGTTCATTTCTTTTACAAGTGAATGTGTATCTGTCTGCTCCCAACTGAAAGTAATGGTGCCTTTCATGATCTGGGAGAGTTTGGATTTAGAAACGCAGGGCAATGCCACCGCAGAGGAATGGTGGGAAATTGAGATGTCAAGCTGTGTAATCAGAGTTCTGCAGAGGTGGGCAGATGTGCAACCTGTGATATTCCAGAGGCGGTTTGTTTTTAGCTGGTCAAGTAATTTGGTGAAGTGGAAAGCATATCAACTAAGTTTCAATTTTTTCATCCTTATAGTTACCCTTTCCTAAAAATGCACAAGACAAGACTGTGACAATAATGAAACAAGTTATAATGTTCTGCCATTTATCATTGGTTCTTCTGAGTTAAATTTACATTTGGAAAGATGAAATTTGCCAAGTAACATATTTTAAGGAAAAGAGCTTTTTTTATGGCACAATACTTATTTTATAATACATATATATGTGTGTGTATTTTAACAGGGTATCCAGAAGTTGGCTAGTCAATATCTGAAGAGAGATTGGCCTGGAATAAAAACTGATGATCGGAATGATTACAGGTAACCTAATAAGTAGATCTTGCCTATTTTCTCCAAAAATAAGTTTGCTCAGAGCCATGTCATATAGATAATGTAGACTTCAGTAGTTTTAAAAAATTGCTTTTCTTTGCCATGTTTTTAGACATAATTTCAAAATTATCAGAAAATGTTAATGTTCCACAACATATGCAAATAATCTGTATAAAATAGTTTTCTTACGTGTTAAACCAAGATTGTGTTTTGTTTAATTGATTAAAATGCATGTATGGAATTTTAAAGAAGGTAGATGACAGTGGAACACAAATTGTTTCCTGAATGACCTACAAATGAAACACGTTATTACAATAATAATGAAAGAAGATTATAGTGTTCTGCCATGTTTATTGATTCTTTAATTCCAAAATTCTAAATTTGGACCAATGAAATTTTGTGAGCCTAGAGAAAAGTTTCTAGGTTTTACACACACACACACACGCACGCGCACACACACACACACACACACACAGAACAGGGTATACAGAAATTGGCCAGTCAGTATCCCACATACAAATTTTAAAGAAGGTAGATGACAATAGAATATAAATTGTGTCCTCAGTGACCTACAGATATGTTTAAAGTTATTGTAATATTTTGTAATTTTGTTTAGGATTTGATGACTTTTCTTTTTCTTTTTTTTTTTTTTTGAAATTAATTTGGAAGTGATTGTTGGCTTTTATGCTCAAGACTGTCCTTAGTATTTATTAAGGGAACCAGAAGTCAGAGTCAAGATTTTAGACCTTGCAGTTAAAACTAATGCCCATGAGCCTGGGTGGCGCAGTCGGTTAAGCGTCCGACTTCAGCCAGGTCACGATCTCGCGGTCCGGGAGTTCGAGCCCCGCATCAGGCTCTGGGCTGATGGCTCAGAGCCTGGAGCCTGTTTCCGACTCTGTGTCTCCCTCTCTCTCTGCCCTGTTCATGCTCTGTCTCTCTCTGTCCCCCCCCCCCCCAAAAAAAAAAAGTTGAAAAAAAACTAATGCCCATGAAATGATAGCAGAGAACCCAGGATAATTAAGAACTCCGTATTCAAGTGTATGGCTTAGACTCTGAATATGAAATCATGTTGCTGGATTGTCAGTGAAAACTGACATCAGATATTGTTAACAGGACTAGAAAACGGAAAGATAAACAAGAAATGTAATAGTTCTTCCCAATTGCAGGACTGACGTAAAACTTGGAAGGTGGCATTATAGCTGTAAGTAATAGATTCGTATAATTGCAATGTAGAATAATAAAGCAAACCAAGAAAATAAACAAAAATATAGATTTTCTTGTGGACTTCCCAGTATCTTTAAAATTCAGCTAAGAGGGGAAGAGAGAGGATGTGAAATTCTAGGCAAAAGAGACAAGTAGAGCAAAAACCTTGAATGAGAGATACAACGTTAATATAGTTCAGTATTGTGAACATGAAGAAAGCCTGACCAAGGAAGAGATTGCTTGCTGGTAATAAAGAAGGACTCCAGCTTATATGTAGGTAGGCTATATGCTAAGTTTGTTTGAAATTCAGGATTCAGGTTACCAAAGAAGTAGGGATAAAAAGGCTCTGTTCCCTGGCTAGCTTGTACAACCTTATTTTTAAAAGTATGTTAAGCCCCAAAAAAAAAAAAAAAAAAAAAAAAAAGTAGGTTAAGCCAACTTTTACTAAATATTTGCTAAATACCAGATACTGTGCTGGGAACTTCAGCTTATCTCTCATGATTATCAAAACAATCCTGTGAGTTACATATAGTTATCTTCCTTTTATGTGTTAGGGAAGTAAGTCTTGGGTTATATGCCTTGCTTAAGATCACACAGCTATTTAAACAGTCATTGATTTATTTATTCATGAGATAGATGTAAAGTATCTGCTATATGGTAGCTGTTAAATTACACTTTAGGATCAGAGAGACTGTGAGGTGTGGTGCCTGTCCTTGTGGAGCTTACAGGAGATAGCTACTGTAAATAGTTGTGGTATTGGGTGAGGAGTGGAGAGTGCATTGGGACTGTAGGGGAAAACCTAGGCCTCTAGATCCGAGTCTCAAAGAACTTACAGGAGTTTGCCAGGGTTGGGCAAAAGGAATTCTAAGCAGAAGTAGCACCCTAAGGCATGAGAAAATATGGGTGTTAGGTAACTGTGCCGTCCAGCATGGCTGGTGTGAAGTATATGGGTTGGTGGGTGAGAGGAGGGGTAGACCTGGAGGTTACACAGGCATCTTGAAGGACTGGAAACTGGACAACTGGAACACCACTTTCTCTTGGACCTGTTTTTTTTGTTTTTGTTTTTGTTTTTTAGTCTTTGAGGACAAGTTGTCACCCCTGTCTTAGTCTGTTCAGGTTGTTATAACAAAATTCCACAGCCTGGATGGCTTATAAATGACAAGTTTATTTTTCACTCTTCTGGAGGCTGGGAGTCTGAGACCAGGATGGGTTCTGGGGATGTTCCTCTTCTGAGTTGCAGGTTTCTCAACTTCTAGCATGTCCTTACATGGTAGAAGGGGTTTGGGAGCTCTGTGGGGTCTTTTTTAAAAGAGCACTAATCTGGGATGCCTGGGTGGCTCAGTCGGTTAAGTGACTGACTTCAGCTCAGGTCATGACCTCATGGTTCATGGGTTTGAGCCCCACATCAGACTGTCTGCTCTCAGCACATAGAGCACTTCAGAACTTCTGTTCTCCTCCCTCTCTGCCTTTCCCTTGCTCACACTCTGTCTCTCTTTCAAAAATAAATAAACATAAAATAATTTTTTTTAATAAATAAAAAATAAAGGGCAATAATCTGCCTGTGACCTAATCACCTCCCAAAAGCCTCACCTCCTGGTACCATCATCTTTGTGGGTTAGGATTTCCACATAGGAATTTTGGGCAGACGCAGACATTCAGACCATAGCAAGTCCTTTCTTTATAAGTGTTTCTCAAAGTTCCCTCAGCTCACTAGTGACTAGAATCCGAAGCAGGCTCCAGGCTCTGAGCTGTCAGCACAGAGCCTGACGCGGGCTTGAACTCATGAACTGTGAGATCATGACCTGAGCTGAAGTCAGAGGCTTAACCGACTGAGCCACCCAGGTGACCCTGTTTGTTTGTTTGTTTGTTTGTTTGTTTGTTTGTTTGTTTTTTGTTGTTGTTGTTTAGATGGGAGACATTATAGCATATTTAGAGATCCATCCAATAGAGAGGGAAAAGTTGATGTTGTAGGAAGAAGCACAATTACTGGATTGCTATTCTTAAGTTATAGATTGTAGTGTAAATACAAAGGGTTGGCCTTCGGAGCACAGGTAGTTCTTCCAAGTAAAAAGAAAGATGACAGAGTGTATGGGTGCAGAAGTAGGGAGATTGGTAAATGTGGTGGGACATGTAGGCATTGTCTTCTGGTAGCTTCATTATCAACTGAAAGTGTGGTCATAGTAGAGGTGTGAGATGAGAGGAAAAAGTGGGAAATAATTGTGTAGAAGATTGAGAGAATAAGAGGATTTAGGGGAATATAGTAGAATTGCTGCATAGCACTAAGGAGTTACTAGAATGTATTAGACATCAATTTAAACTGAGACCAGGCAGCATGATTATGGTTTTTTCCAGTAACATTCTGCCACACAGAGACTGGTATGGTGTAAACAGAAATTTGGATTTAACCAAGGTTGAAATTTTATTTTTAAAGTTTATTTATTTTTGAGAGAGAGTGTGCATGTGCACACAAGTGGGGGAGGGGCAGAGAGAGAGAGAGAAAGAGGGAGAGAGAGAATCTGTTAGCGCAGATCCGAATGCCTGGCTCATACTTCCAAACTGCTAAATCATGACCTGAGCCGAAGTTGGATGCTTAACGACTGAGCCATCCAGGTGCCCCCAGGGTTGAAATTAGATTAGAATGATAGAAAGAGAAAGGGGCAAGGGTAATAAGTATATAAACATAGGGAGTGGTTATAATGGTGGAGCATAAAACCGTCTGGATGAGGAGCTGAGAAGGGAAATATGAGACAGGGAAGAGATGGGGAAGGGGGATAAGATAGAATGGATTGTGGATTCCAATAGAGTTTAAATAATTGTTGGAGTCAGAATCCTAAAGAGAATGAGTGAAAACAGCAGGTGTTGGTCAGAGATTAGATGGTTACTTTGGGATTGGTTAGTGGTAATGGCAAAGTCTAGTTATGACCGTGGGAGTCCTGTTTCCAGGTGAGTAGCCTTAGGAAAATTCTGCAGTCTTTCTGAGCCTTACTTTTCTCTTCTGAAAAATGGGAATAATGCTTATTTTGCAAAGTTCACATGAGAATTAAACGATAATGTAAATGTAAAAATATATGACATATAGTATCTAGCATGTGATAGTTTCTTAAAAGAATTTCCTTCCTTTCTGTCATAATTTTGAGCCTCGTTTCATGACCTGTGCAGAATAGCAAAATACCATACATGCTTAGTATCTTATGCCACAAAATTACATATATGGAGCCTAGTGAAATAAAAACGTTTAAAATCCCTCTACACCCATTATTATTTTTCCTCAGTTTAATGAAAAATACCACTACCATTGCAACTATCACTATTATGTTAACAAGCACTAACATTTCTACTACAGTTCTGCTTCTGTTACTATTTATTCATTAAAAGAATCTCTGCCAAGGGTTTTTACTTCATTTGCATTTACTATTATAAAATAACCCTGTGAGATACATGGTGCTGGTATTTTTGTTATTTTCTCCATTTGCCAGTTGAGGAAATGAAAGTATAGTGAAGTGTGCTACATATGATTATTTTGGTTGAACTAGAACTTGAACCCAGGTCTTCTGATTAACTTGTAACTAAATTATTTTCTTTTCATGGTGTCTCAGTATATAGAATATGTTTGCATGCTATAGATCTGCTACTCTCCAAAGACCTCTTTTTAAACTTTACAAGGATTTTTCTTTTTATTGTATAGTCCTCGTAATATATATATCCATTCATTTTTTTCATGCAATATGTATTTTCATAACCTTTCTAAATCTTAGGCCATGTGTTTAGGCCCTAGGAATACAATAGTGAGACAGACATGTACCCCTACCTTCATGAAATATTCACTATAGTGAGAGTGACAGACATTGACTAACAATTACATAAAAATATGTATAATTGAAGGAAAAGTGCTGGAGCCATGTAACGAATAACAGAGAGGAACTTGATGGGAGTCTGTGGGTTGGGTTGGTGGTGATCATGAAAGGCTTCTCTAAGGAAGTTATATTTAAGCTGAGATTTGAGGGATGAACAACAGTCAACTAGGTGAAGACTGAAAGGGAAGAGAGTGCTCCCTATGAGGAGAGCCTGGATGAAGGGATCCTCCCTCCCTTCCTCCCTCCCACCTTTCCTTCCTTCCTTCCTTCCTTCCTTCCTTCCTTCCTTCCTCCCTCCCTCCCTCCCTCCCTCCCTTTTCTCTTTCCTTCCTTTCTGTCACATTTCATAGTGCTTCTTTCTCATTTTAATTATGATTTTAAAATGTATTTTAAGTGCAAATTAATAACTACAAAGCAAGTACTGAATTTTTCTCTCTGCATTCTCTGAACAGTTTGGACTGTTTAGGAGGGGCTGTGGTGAGTTTACATCCCAGGTTCCATCAGTTGTCATGCAGGCTATGGGCAACTTTAATTTTGCTGGGTTTTTTTCCCCAGCTTTATTGAAAAATAATTGACATATATCACTGTAAGTTTAAGGTATACAGCTTGATGGTTTGATTTACATATACTGTGAAATGATTACCACAATAGGTTTAGTTAACATCCATCATCTCATACTCATTTTGCTTTTGTGTTGACAGCTTTTGCTGGCACCATACACTGAATCTTTTTTCCAAAGGGAATGTGATATACTTCTGGTTAAATAAAAGAATATTTCCATCTAAACTAATTCATTTGATGTATTACAAAACCTAATCCACTATATAAACTAATCATTTCCTTATTTGAAAAATATAGTTACAATGATTTTTAGTTCTTTTATTGTTTAACTTATTTATGAGACAGAGCATGCACGCACATGGGCTGGGAGGGGCAGAGAGAGAGAGAGAGAGAGAGAGAGAGAGAGAGAATCCTAAGCAGGCTCTCTCTCTGCTCAGTGTGGGGCTCGATCTTAGGAATGTGAGATCATGACCTGAGCCAAAATCAAGAGTTGGACAGACATTTAACTAACTGAGCCACCCAGGCACCCCAAGGTTTTTTTAGTTCTAAGTAGTAGCATTTATGTAGCACAAGGTATCATACATTGCTATAGTAGAAAATCCATGTGGCACAAGAAGGAAAATCTTAGGAGATGAATATTATAATCCATCAGTGCAAGCATCTCATTTTTTAAAAACAAAATACCCTCCATTGTTATGATAAGTTATAAAATATGTTTAACTAGTGCAGGTGCATACTAGAACTGACTAAGGAATTAGCAAAGTAGAAGAGAAGCTTTGAAAAGGACATTAGCTACAAAAAGCAAAAGATGAATAATTCTTTGAATTTCCCAAGAGATTGCTGAGCACATTTATCAAGTAAAGGTGATGGGAATTGCTTGGAATGATTCCAAGCCACAATAGGATGCTGGCTAAGCATTGTTACAACACAGAAACAGATGTAGAACGTTGCTACCATAGAACTCTTTTGTCAGAGAAATAGACTTCTCAAGTATGTAAGCAATTGTTTATGATTTTTTTCCAGCTGTATCAATTTATGTAAGAGAATAATATGATGTAGTTGAAAGAGAATGTACTTTAGAGGTACTCAACCTTCATCTATATCTCAGTACTACCACACTCTTTTGTGATCTAGGGTGATTTTCTAAATCTGTCTAAGGCTTGCTCAGTTACCCCATCTCTAAAATTAGGAAAGTATCTTAATGAAATAATGAAACTTGATATCCATAATGATGACCCTGAGACAGTGAAAGGTCTGGACAGTCTGAATTCACTAATTTTTATAGCATTAGCTTTGTCTGGAATTGCAATCCTTTACTCCATTACCAAGAATAGCTAATGAATCAAGATGGTCATTGCAGAGATATAAAGGAATAAAGTATATGTTGTGTTTCTCCCTTTATATGATAAAAATTTTACTACTTATATATATAAACCACTATAAATACACTTTCAACTATAAAGAAAACACCCATTCTGTTTCACAGTGCTAGCCAGTAAGCATAAGGTTAGCCAACTTTTTTCCTTTTCCCTGCCTAATACTTTTCTGTCCCTCTTTGAATTTAGGAGCATGTATCCTGTTTGGAAATCTTTTCTTGAGGGAACAATGCAGGTAGCCCAGTCTCGGATCAATATATGTGAAAACTATAAAAACTTCATTTCTGAGCCTGCAAGGACAGTGAGAAGCTTAAAAGAACAACAACTAAAAAGGGTATTGTTTCTATTCTTTTCTTATATGCATTTTAATATCTAAGTGCTCCATTTGTAATCTGTAAGGTTATGTTAAATTGCATTTAACACCTTGAGCTTTTCTATATGGTCACAAATATTTCTGATTTCAACATGGACTTTTTGATTTCAACATGTTACTAGGATTTTTTTATTTCATCATATTCTTTCTAACTGCTGTGTTTTATTAACTGACAAAAGTGAGTATAATTTGAATCTGGATATTCTGAAAAGGTCAATGAATACTTCTTACAAATACCACTTTTCATCCTAATTCAAGTAAATAGATTTACTTAGTTGTACAATATTGTTATAGTTCAGTGTATAATAAAGTAGTTAAATGTTATTAATCCCACTAAGTCTTGAAAAAATTCATCTTGGTTTTAACTTGAGTCATTTTGCATAATAATTTAAAGGAAGTTGACACATTTTGACCAAATATGTGAAACTTATTTTCTTATTTTTCACCTAATAAGAAAACTTATTACCAAAAATGATGTACTCTAAAGTTTAATTATATAGGTTATATAAAATTAAAGTTTTCAAATAGATCTACTTTGATTATACAGAAATCAAAAATTCATAGAAAAAAATCACTATTAAATATGTTTATGAAGTGCTTGCTATTGAAGGTAGTTGAATTGTATCCTTTTTTGGAGATAGAGTTACAAATACAAATTATTATGATGCCTAATAAGTAATTAAATTATTCCTATGGAAGTATCAATGCTTTAAAAAATATTAAAGTAATCATTTAAGGAAATAGTCATTCAAAAACCATCCAGTGTTTTAATTTTAATTATCATTTGGATTTTCAAAATTGTTTTACAAAATCTAAAAAAACTAATTTTCCTTGTTTGCCAAAGATGATATTTGTAGCATAAAATCAGTATGTTAAATGTATTTTGTGTTTATATAAAATTTTCATCTCTTTCAAGCACTTGTGTAATATCAGTTGGTTTTAACATATCTGTATAGGAATGCCTTTTTTTAGCTCAAAATTACCTTTTCAAAATTACATAACCACTGACCAAACAATGCTTTTGAGTTTTGAAAATATGTTTTGTGTGTGTATATATATGTATATATGTATGTATGTATAAAACACATACAGGTACGCAGAGAGAGGGTAGAAGATAGAGGCAGAGAATTTATACTAGCATAATTTCCTAACTGGGAGGAAATACTGCGTTTCACATAGCCAATGCATTGACCAAATCTAATTGAATTACTGGAAAAGTCTACTTTTCTCAATATCAGAATATTTTGAAAGAGTTTCTCTTCCATTGGGAGAATAGTCTCTGTCCCGAATTTAACCAGCGTTCCTGGGCAGAGGATGTTTGATGAAATTTGACAAGTCCTCTTATCTGTGAATTGTATTATATTATAGCTGGAAAAAATGGTGTTTATGTTCCATCTAAGCAGTTGTTGGACTTTAGGTACATGTTAGGTGTACCGTTTACAACTCTGAGATTACAGACGACAGAAACCTACTTCAAACTAGTTTAAGCCAAGAAAATAATGTATTAGCTTGGATAACTGAAAATTCCAGGGGTGGATCAGATGGTTAAATGATGGTATTAGAATTCAGTCCTTCTTTCCATCTAGTAGGTCTGTTTTCCCCTGAAGGCTTCATTCTTTTTTTTTTTTTAATTTTGTTTTTTATTTTTTAAAATCTACATCCAAATTAGTTAACATATAGTACAACAATGATTTCAGGAGTAGATTTCTTAATGCCCCTTACCCATTTAGCCCACCCCCCCCACAACCCCTCCAGTAACCCTGTTTTCCATATTTATGAGTCTCTTCTGTTTTGTCCCCCTCCCTGTTTTTATATTATTTTTGTTTCCCTTCCCCTATGTTCTTCTGTTTTGTCTCTTAAAGTCCTCATATGAGTGAAGTCATATGATTTTTGTCTTTCTCTGACTGACTAATTTCACTTAGCATAATACCCTCCAGTTTCATCCACATAGTTACAAATGGCAAGATTTCATTCTTTTTGATTGCCGAGTAATACTCCATTGTGTATATATACCGCATTTTCTTTATCCATTTATCCATCAATGGATATTTGGGCTGTTTCCATACTTTGGCTATTGTTGATAGTGCTTCTATAAATATGGGGGTGCATGTGTCCCTTCGAAACAGCACACCTGTATCCCGTGGATAAATTCCTAGTAGTGCAATTGCTGGGTCGTAGGGTAGTTCTATTTTTAGTTTTTTGAGGAACCTCCATACTGTTTTCCAGAGTGGCTGCACCAGCTTGCATTCCCATAAAGGCTTCATTCTTTAGCAACTCTCCACATGGTGGCCCCCAAATGAAGGATTTATAAATCTTATAGCTAGCAATCCCTCACTTTGCATTTTCCCAAAAGTTCCAACGAAACTTCCCAAATTGAGGCTCATTGGCCTGTCTTGGGTTACCAAGACCCCCACGTTGGGGTTTACAGTCCTCATGTAAACTATATGTACTAAAAATGGGGAAAGATAATTTTCCAAAAGAAAATTGAGATGGATTTCCAAAGGAAAAACCATGGAAATAAAGACAGAGCAAGCAAAACAACAGATAGCCACTGTAGTTGGCTTCTCCAATTGTACTTCCCAAGCTGTACAACAAATTGACTCCATATAGGATAAATAGATGATCTATTCTTTTTCCTTTGCTTCTCTAACCTTTCCCCCATTTTTTTTTTTTTTTTTGCCTTTTGGATTAATTGTGTATTTTTCATTTCTTCTTTTTTTTTTTAACTTTAGTGTGATAACAGTTAACATGAGATCTACCTTCTTAACAGATTTTTAAGTCTACAATACAGTATTGTTATCTATAGGCACAATGTTGTACAACTAATCTTGGGTTTACTCATTTAGTATAACTGAAATTTTGGTTGGTTAGCAGTTCTTTCTTTCCTCTTCTTCCAGCCCCTGCTGACCAGAATTCTGTTCTTTGCTTCCATGAGTTTTACTGTTTTAGATACTTCATGTAAGTGCAATCATGCAATATTTGTTCCTTTGTGACTGGCTTATTTCATTTAGGGTAATGTCTTGCAGGTTCATCTATGTTGTTGCATATTGTAGGATTTCATTCCTTTTTAAGGCTGAATAATACTCCACTATTAGTATATGCTACATTTTTTATACATTCATGCATTGCTCAATACTTTGATTGTTTCCTTACTTTGGCTTTTGTGAATAGTGCTGCTGTGAACATGGGGTGCTAATATCTCTTTGAGATCCTGATTTCAATTATTGTGGATAAATACTCAGAAGTGGGATTGCTGGATCATATAGTAGTTCTATTTTTAATTTTTTGAGAAACTGCCATACTGTTTTCCTTATTGCACCATTTTGCATTCCCAGCTGTGTATAAGGGTTCGTGTTTCTCCATAACTTCACCAATGGTTATTATCTTTTGGGTTTTTTTTTTTTATATGTATGTAATAACTATCCTAGAAGGTATGAAGTATCTCACTGTGGTTTTGACTCGCATTTTCCAGATGATTAGTGACATTGAACAATCTCACATTTTTCTTTTCTTTTCTTTTCTTTTCTTTTTTTTTCAACGTTTATTTATTTTTTGGGGGACAGAGAGAAACAGAGCATGAATGGGGGAGGGGCAGAGAGAGAGGGAGACACAGAGTCGGAAACAGGCTCCAGGCTCTGAGCCATCAGCCCAGAGCCTGACGCGGGGCTCGAACTCCCGGACCGCGAGATCGTGACCTGGCTGAAGTCGGACGCTTAACCGACTGCGCCACCCAGGCGCCCCTCTTTTCTTTTTTTAAAAGTAATCTCTACTCCCAACATGGTGCTTAAACTCATGAACTAGAGATCAAGAGTCACGTGCTCTACTGTCTGAGCTAGCTAGGCACTGCACTTGTATTTTTTTATTATCAATTTTTGCTCTACTATTAGCTTTTTAATTTTATAATTTTGTATTATTCTTTTACTAGTTACCTTAGAGACTCCAGTATGCCTCCCTGACTTAGTCCAGTTTATCTGGAATTGGTACTTATACTATTCTCCAAACTTTCAATTAATTTAATAAAGTTTACCTGGAATTAGTATTTACTACCTTATACACAATATAAAAATCTTCCAACAGTGTAATTCCATTTGCCTCCCCATTATAACTTTTGTGCTGTCAGACCTTTTGAATTTGTTCATATGACATTTGTACTTTTTATGCATTTTCTCTATTTCCATCTTTTTTTTCTTTCTGTACTTCAGTCTGAGTATTTTCTACCAGTGTCTTACAGTTCATTAATATTCTGTTTTAAGCTATTTCCAATCTGCTTTTAAAACATATTTTGGAGTCTTAATGTATTTTTCAGTTCTAGAATTTTTATTTTATTTTTTAAAAACCAATTCTGTGTTTCTGGTGAAGTTGTTCTCCATGTTTTTCCTTTATTCTCTTAAATAGGTTACTCCTGATCTCTGGTTCATGATTCCACTGTCGAAATCACTATAGGTCTCCTTTTTTTTTTTTTTTTTAAAGTTTATTTATTTATTTTGAGAGAAATAGAGTGTGAGTGGCTCTGTACTGTCAGTGCAGAGCCCAATATGGGGCTCAATCCCATGAACGGTGACACCATGACCTAAACCAAAATCAAGAGTCAGACACTTACTTAACTGACTGAGCCACCCAGGCACCCAAGGCCTTTTTTTATCATTTACTGTTTTTCTTGGGTTTTGGTTATGCCTCATAATGCTGGACATTGTGAATAAAAATTATAGAGGCTCTGGAATATGTTTTTTATTTCCAAAGAGAGTTAAATTTTCTGGCAGGCAGATAGAATACTGTCAGATCACCTTGATCCTGTTAGGGTCTGGTTTTAGCCTTTCTTAGGGCTGTTCTGTTTCACCATTGTCCATATTTTGGTATAGGGTGCCTACCAAAACCCTTCTACTTTGACAAGACTTGACTCTAACCTCTGTCTTCTCAACATCATGTAGCTGTTCTGATCCTCTGGTACTTGCTCAGCTTATTAGCCTTTCAGCTGCTCTTCTTTGCTGGATTTCTTGGGATTTTACCTCATACGTGCCACTTAGGAGTTAACTGATGACTCGGGGAAATTGCATACAGATCTTTGGGCTTGCTTCTCTGTAGCACCCTTCTTTCCAGAATTTAGCCTCTCAAGTTTTTCCTCTTGTAGCATCCTTAAACTCCAACCTCTATTTCCTTAATCTAGTGAGATTGCCTGTTTCTCTGTACCCTGATTGGACAAATGCCCTAAGAAAAAAAATGTAGAGCTTACCTAGCTGGGCTTCCCTTCTTCCATATATCATAGTCCTATAAGTCCAGTGTATATTATTGTTCTTTAGTGCTGGTATCTTTTAAAAACCTGTTTTGTCCAACTTTAACAATTTCCAGACTAGAAGAAGGTAGTCTGAAACAACTTGTTTTGTCATTATCACAGCCAATTTTGTTTTCCCTCAATAACATTTTAATGGTCATGTTCTTTTAAGAATTTTCTCTATTTTGTCAGTTTTCTAAGACGTGGGGGTAAATTCAGCCATATTACAATTATAAAACGTCTGTCCATTGTGATTATAACGAGAATAATATTATGGCTTTTTCGAAATGATTTTCTGTATGCTGGCATTTGCTTATAAAACAAAACAAGAGCCATAATAATCTAAGACTTTTGCCATTTTTAAAAATTGAGATATAATTCACATAACATGAATTTCAGATGTATAATGTAATGATTTGATATTTATATATATATTGCAAAATGATCGCCATACTAAGTCCAGAAGTCCAGTTAACATCCATCATTGTATTAATTATTAGTAATACTTTAGTTCATATCTTTCTCATGCAAACTAGAGTTTATGTTTCTTTGAAATAGTTGGGATTTACATTTGGATAACACTTTAGAGTTTGTAAACTGCTACCATATCCATTATAGTCTCATTTGATTTTCCTATCAACTTGTTAGGTATATTAATCTTATTATTTTACAAATGATAAAACCCAGCCTAAAAAATGTTAAAGAGACTTAGTAGTAAATAACACAGCAGAAACTTGAATATACTGCTTCCTAATTCCAAATCCTATGCAATCTTCTAAAAACGCTTGAACTTTAATACTTAAATAAGTTTACAGAAAAATACATACAATTCCTTTACCATAGTAGACTACTTAATTATCTTACTCCTTTTATCTTCTTAGTTTTTGCAATAGTTACGATTAATACATTGATCATTTTTTAGCATATCCCATTTTCTTCATTCTATTTCCTAATTAATTGTTCATGTTTCTATGCAATCTTTGTGTTTACTATTTTTAATTTCTGAATGAATTTTTTATTTATTCTACTTTATTTAATCATACCTTTGTTTTGGGACATTACCACTAAGTCTGCAATAAAAATTAACTTTTTCTTTGAAGTTACTTCCTTAACATGAATTTCTAGGACATGACTACTAGGTTAGAGAATCTACTGATTTGTGGGACTTTAATGTATTGGCTCAAGTTGCTATTTTATTTTTATTCCTCTCTTCAAGTTATTGCCAAGTATATCTTATTCTAAGATCTGTGTCATACTTAGGTATCATACTTTTAATTTCTTCACTAGAATTCTAGTATCCAAGTTTGTCACCATTTTATATAATACCTTATCCTTAAGGTAAACTTGTACACTCATTTCTGTGTCTGCTCAGTGCTGATAACTCTTGGTAAAGAGCTGGGCTTATACCATACCAAGTCTTTTCTTAACATATAGGCATTATTAAGTAAGCTTCTTTTTAACTATATAACTTAGTCCCCTCAGAAAACTGGATTCCTATGAAGAAATTTAATCTAAATTTGGAAAGGAAATCCTAGGTAATCTTTTTCTTTGCAAATTAAGTTTTATGACTTGTATTTAACAAATATTTTTGGTGCAGGCATATCTCAAAAACATTGTGGGTTGATTTCATACCACTACAATAAAGCAAATATTGCAGTAAAGTGAGCCAAATGAATTTTTTGGTTTCCCAGTGTATATAAAAGTTATGTTTACCCTATACTGTAGGCTATAAGTGTGTGGTAGCTGTGTCTGAAAAAAAAAAAAACACACACACACACAATGTACATACCTTAATTTAAAAATACTTTATTGCTAAAAATGCTATCTATCATCTGAACTTTCAGTGAGTCATAATCTTATTGCTGATAGAGGGTCTTTGCCTTGATGTTGGTGGCTGCTCATGATCAGGGTGGTGGTTGCTGAAGGCTACTGTGGCTGTGGCAATTTCTTAAAATAAGACAACGAAGGGGTGCCTGGGTGGCTCAGTCAGTTAAGCATCTGACTTCGGCTCAGGTCATGATCTCACAGCTCGTGAGTTCAAGCCCCACATCAGACTCTATGCTGACAGCTCAGAGCCTGGAGCCTGCTTCAGATTCTGTGCCTCCCTCTTTCTCTTTGCCCCTCCCTTGCTCATGCTCGTTCTCTCTCTCTCTCTCTCTCTCTCTCTCTCTCTCTCTCAAAAATAAATAAACATTAAAAAAAAATAAGACAACGAAGTTTGCTGCATCCATTGACTCTTCCTTTCACACACAATTTCTCTGCAGCATGTGATGGTGTTTGATAGCATTTTACCTATAGTAGAACTTCTTTGACAATTAGAGGCAATCCTCTCAAACACTGCTGCTGCTTTATCAACTAAAATTATGTAGTATTCTAAATTGTCATTTCAACAGTCTTCACCAGGAGTAGATTCCTTCTCGAGAAACCACTGTCTTTGCTCATCCATAAGAAGCAGTTCCCCATCTATTCAAGTTTTATCATGAGATTGCAACAATTCAGACACATCTTCAGGCTCTACTTCAAATTCTAGTTCTCTTGCTATTTCCACCACATCTACAGTTCTTCCACTAAAGTCTTGAATCTTCAATTTGTAAAAAATGCAATATCTGCAGCGCAGGAAAGCAAAGTGCAATGAAATGATGTATGTCCTTGTTTTGCTGTGTGCGGAGCACTTTCATTTGACAAAAACTCAAATTACTCTGACTTCAAACAGTTCATTTTGGTGATGGAAGACATTTGGTTAAGGATTTACTGAATGCTAGGGAAGAATAGATCATAAAAGATCTCTTCATTGTACACATGGGCTATCTATCTAATATTATTTGATGAACAGTATCTTAGAAACTTATGTAAAGGGAAAGAAAAAACAAGAATAGAATCACCCTGAGTTTTCTGATGAGATTTTTGAGAAATCCTTTCAAAGATATGAACTATCATAAGGTCCCCCTGATATTGTCACATATAGAGAAAGTAATTTAATTGGTAGCCTTTTATAGATGAAAATGAATTAAGTAATCAGGTCTAAGAGATACATCTTATCCTTTGAAGGGTAGGCATATGAGCAGAGAGTGGCTGTGTGTGGGTCTGTGCACGTGTACGCACATATGTTCTCATGTACCCATGGTGTTCATTTGTGTGAATATACTGATATCCTAGCCACATGATGTGCAATCCACATGAAAAGCTTTGACCAACTGTGTTTAGTTTCCTCTCGAAACGTTCAACTTAGCAGACCCTTTCCATGCATAGGATTCTTAAGCTTCCCTTCATTGATTAGTTTTTCTGAGGTGTCAAGCTCTATTGTTTTGGATGAACATTTTGGTTATAAATGCCTTATACCTGACTCCTCTTTTAAATAATCTGTCTCATTTTCCCATTAAACATGGTTTTCAGACCATGCCCCAGTTTTTGGTTCTTATTTTTATTTGTATGTATGTATGTATGTATGTATGTATGTATGTATGTAAATCTATGCCCAACACGGGCCCAAACTCATGGTCCCAAGATCAAGAGCCGCATGCTCTTACAAGAGGTTTGTTGAGGTGCTGGGTAATCCAGTCAGTTAAACATCCAACTCTTTATTTCAGTTCAGGTCATGATCTCACAGTTTGTGAGTTTGAGCCTCCTGTCAGGTTGCACAGAACCTGCTTGGAAGTCTCTCTCTCTCTGCCCCTTTCCCGTTCATGCACATGCACATGCACGCTCTCTCTCAAAGTAAATAAATAAACAAGAGGTTTATTTATGATAAGGACTATTAAAAATTAAAGGGAAAGACAGATTTTTTTCTACAAGATAAAAGCTTACTATTTTAGTGTATCTATAAAATGAAATATTATTCAGCCATAAAAAGAAATGGAGAAATAATACATGATACAACATAGATGAACCCTAAATACATTATGTGAGGACTTAGGACATATAAGACCACATAGTTACATGATTCCATTGATAAATGAAATGCAGGAAATTCATAGAGCCAGAAAGTAGATTAGTGGTTTCCAGGGACTAGGGATAGGGGAAAATGAGGAGTGACTGCTAATCGGTATGGGGTTTCTTTTTTGGGTGATGAAATGTTCTGGAATTAGACAGTGGTAAATGGTTGTACAACCTTATAAATATACTAAAACCCACCAAATTGTATACTTTTAAAGGATGAATTTTGTGGTATGTGGATTACATATCAATTTTTTTAAAGCTTACTATTTTAAGATAAAGTATCTCTACATGAGTTGTCACAAAACTGGGGTAGGTACTATAATGGATTAACATGGTAAATGATAGCATCACTTTCTCACTTTATGACTTTGGGTAAATTATTTAACCACTTTAAGTCTATTTCCTTATCCTAAAATAGGACTAGTATGAACACTTTTACCAGAGTCATTTGGAAGAGTAAATGTGATAATATTTATAAAGTACTAAACTTAGTGCATTCTGCCTATGTGCCCATAGGGAGTCTTCTTAAGTTTAACGAAACATTGAGACTGTCATGATTATTGTAGGCCATACCTGGTATGAGGTTAACTTAGAAGGACATTAGAACAGGGAACACAGTTAACCAGCAGGGCAGCATCTAGTGCTAGTATTTAGTTCTTTCACTGGTGTATGTCTCAGTCTACATAGCCAACCACGGTTATTCTGTTTGGTTCCTCAGGTAAGAGATCTAGGGCAAGAGAATGAGAGAGAATGTACAGGGGTAGCCACAGACCCTAAAGGAAACTAAAAGCTTTTATGACAACTTTACAGACAGAGCTTCCAAAGTCTATGAGAAGGACACATCCAGACACAGGAATTACGATACTCAAAAAAGCCTAAAGCCAGTGCTTCTCCACCAGATATTTATAGTTCATTTGTACTTTGATGCAGTTTGCCTGTCGGGTTCATAAGCAGTGTTACCAAATAACACAGTTGACATTGTGTCTTCATCAGGTTTCTGTTGAAACAGAGACCTAGAAAGTTAAGCAAGGGTCCAGTTTTCATGCAGAGGAGAAAGAGGTGGCTTTTTAACCCTTTATTCACAGCCTGACACTTGATAAGTGCTCAGTAAATATGCCCCTAGAGAACCTTCCAGGTTTTGCACTTTCTGTAAAGTAGTCCTTTTTATTTTTTTAATATTTATTTATTTTCAAGAGAGAGCACAAGTGGGGGGGGTGGGCAGAGAAAGAGAGAGACACACAGAATCCAAAGCAGGCTCCAGGCTCTGAGCTGTCAACACAGAGCCTGATGCAGGGCTTGAACCTATGAACCGTGAGATCATGACCTGAGCTGAAGTTGGACACTCAACTGTCTGAGCCACCCAGTCACCCCAAAGTTGTCCCTTTCTTTAACACCGAATAATTTCTGGGAAACTCTAGCCTATATGTCACATGTGTAAGTTTGTGCTTTATCTATGCTATTCCAGTGTCCTTGCTCTATCTACTCCATGCTGTTCAGCCTGGCACAATAGTCCCTCACCAATATCTCCTCCTACTTTGCTGAGTTTTTTTCAGTCTCCACTAAATACTATTTCAGGCTCAGAAGTTTTTCAGTGAGAGCTTCCCTAAATTTGTCTCAGGCTGGCAAAACTTTTCAGTGGTTTGTTTCAAACTGGGAAAAATGTTTCCCCTTTGGATATCCAGAAGAGTTCCAAAGCAATGTTACTTTGGCCCAATTATGTTATAAAAATTTATTGATTAAACATTTCTTCGAGTTAATTATGTCTGTCCCTTCTCTCAGAGTGTATAGGTGTATCCAAAGAATTGAGCTGGCAGTAATTTTGAGTAGTAACTGTTATGTGGTACCCAGGTTTCTTGCTTCTCTTCTTCATCTCGGACTTAATGTCAGACTTGTCAGATTTCATTCCTTCTTTCCCCGAGTAGAATTCTTCACTACCTTTGCACCGTCAGTTCCCCAAACATGTAGAGACTTTATTAAGATTATGAAGAGTGCTCACTTTGGCAGCACATATACTAAAATTGGAATGATACAGAGAAGATTAGTATGGCCCCTGTGCAAGAATTATGAAGAAATACAGAATTGCTTTGTTCTTTTGCCTTTATTGCCATGAAATCTCCAATAATAAAAACATTTTCATTGTTGCTTTTCTTTTGCTTTACCTTACTGTCAGTTATCAGCGGCACTGTGGTAATTTCTCAAAGCAGAGTTGTTAAGCAAACTGGGACAATATTCAATACCTTACTTGAGATGGGAGTACCAGCTGTTCACTGGATTTTAATTTACAATTTGACGGAGACTAAAGTGCTGATTTTTCTCCTGGGTTTCCATCCTGAGGGCATGGTGCATAGTCCTTAGGACAAATTCATTTTCGGTAAGCCTGAAAACTAATATCATAATAATTGTACTTTGTATTTTACAGTGTGTGGACCAGTTGACGAAGATCCAAACTGAATTACAAGAGACGGTGAAAGATTTAGCTAAAGGCAAAAAGAAGTACTTTGAGACTGAACAGATGGCTCATGCAGTACGGGAGAAAGCTGACATCGAGGCAAAGTATGTGTTTTAGCATTTCTGAAAAAGTAATTATGCAAATAAATGTTATTTTTGCCAGTACTTTGTTTTCTATTAATATAGGGCATAGACTCATTCTCAGGTTATCTTGGTTTCGTCTGACCTATAAATGTTACATACTTTCAAATTTTTCTTTCATATTGGCTGATCTCATTTCAATTAATGTAGCAATAAGAGAATGTTTGATCAGTCAGTTTCACGTTCAGTTGAATTATGGAAAGGAAAGAAGACAAATGAACATGGTATCGAAATTAGCAAAAGCCTGTTGAAATTGCTGTGGTATCTGAGTATCAGGATTTAAGAGCTTCATTTTTTTCATGCTAGACTCTAAATCAGTTGTATTTGGAAATCCCTGATCCTTAGCATGCCATTGAAGGACCTTGGACATGTCAAATATATAAGAGCACTAAGCTCAGTATAGAAACCCTGACTCAAGCACAGTTTCTCTCTTATGTGAAGTTCTAATACATACACTTTTTTAATGTGTGCTTTAGCAACTGTGTGAATTTTACTCTTAATATATGTGACTTATAAGTCCTTGATTTTGAGAATAATTAGGAAAAAAAGAAACTGGCATTTGGTACAGAAGGAACTGGCAGTTGGTAATAAAAAAGAGATCTAAAACAAGCAGTAGAGATTTTTGCTATGACAAGTTGAGGAAAGATAAAAAGTTTTTGAGAAAAAATAAACCTGTGTCATAGAATGGTACTCTAAAGAGGTCTGTGAGGAGAGCTGAGACTCCCGTTTAATGCAAAATCTGGGACTCTGAACTCCTAATCATGAAATCAGAAGGGTTATGAACACTTGTACAGACTAGCAACTAGTGGGTGAGGTTCGTTAATATGCTTTTATCAGCAGGAAGTTAAGCAATCTCATAACCCTCTTGTGAAAATTTAGTGTATCCTTGAAAGTTTATGTAGTACCAAAGTATGGTAGACAAATACTCATGAAATACTTAATGTTACTGGAAAACCTATTTAATATTTCCCTAATTTAGTTTATTGTCTTTATGATTTTATTTTTGTGAGCATACAAATATTTCCCATACTTTCATAGAGTCAATGAACCCATCTTCCCAATAAGACCTGAAGATTTTAGATTAGATAATCTCTAATAGGAATTTCCTCTCCTAGTGGTTTTTAGGAATTTGTTTTTTAAAACTCTCAGGATTCTAGAACAGAGAGTTGACAGATTTGTAGAGCATATGTAAATACCTACTTTAGCCAAGGGCCACAGAGTGTAAATGAGGACAATTGCAAGGCTATTCCTAAGAAGTCTAGATTTGACAGGGTCTAATTCACAGATGCTGATCTCAAGAAACTGCCTTCTAATATGGCCCAAATTCAAAGGGATTGTAGTATATAAGACATTTTATCTCAGTGTGTAACTTCTCTGGAAAATTCATTCAACTACAGAGTAAGAAATGTTTCTTTATCTTCATTCACTCACTAAACGTTTATTGAATAATTATATTGGGTGCTGTGAGTATAAAGATGAGTAAGATAAGCTTTGCATCCTTAAGAAATTTAAAGCCGGGGCGCCTGGGTGGCGCAGTCGGTTAAGCGTCCAACTTCAGCCAGGTCACGATCTCGCGGTCCGTGGGTTCGAGCCCCGCGTCGGGCTCTGGGCTGATGGCTCAGAGCCTGGAGCCTGTTTCCGATTCTGTGTCTCCCTCTCTCTCTGCCCCTCCCCCGTTCATGCTCTGTCTCTCTCTGTCCCAAAAATAAATAAACGTTGAAAAAAAAAATTAAAAAAAAAGAAATTTAAAGCCTAGAATTAAAGACAACTGTGTTTAAAAGTAACTTTATGACTTGTTTATTCACAGCAAATTGAAAGAAATTAAGTGCCTCATGTCACTCAGTAACATATTTGCTGTAATTGTATGAAAACACTGTTTTGTAAGCCTAGAAAATAGATTAATTTTGCCTCATGAAAAAGGAAACCTTTATAGAAGAAGTGGTATTTGGACAGAATCTTGAAGAAGATGGGAAGGAATATCAGAAAGGGGAAGTGAAAACTAGACTATATGTCGTTTTGGTAGGTGATTTGACAGTAAGATGTGCACATTAGGAGAGAGCACACAAGGAAGAGGGAAGGGAAGGATGAGTTCCATTTTGGATGTGTAGGTTCTGAAGAGCCTGTAGGACTCTGAGGTGAATAAATTTGGTAGGGGGTCACGTATCTAACTCTCAGATGAGAATAGGGCCTATCAGATGATTGCCTATCAGGGTTGATTGCCTATCAGATCATAGCTATAGGGTTGAAATCCTATATTAGATGAGAAATTGAGTTTGAGACCCTAAGGAGCATTAATTAACATTTGGAAGTAGATGATGAAGAGGAGTGTGCAATACAATTCACCATTTATATGTATCTTATTTTTTATAGATCATAATCTTTGAGCACAGGAACTGTTTTTTCTTTTTTTTTAACGTTTATTTTTGAGAGAGAGAGAGATCACAAGCAGGGGCTGGGGTGCAGAGAGAGAGGGAGACATAGAATCCAAAGCAGACTCCATGCTCCAGGCTGTCAGCACAGAGCCTGATGTGGGGCTCGAACCCACAAACCGTGAGATCATGACCTGAGCTGAAGTCAGATGTTTAACTGACTGAGCCACCCAGGCGCCCCAGGAACTGTATTATTCTATTACTAATACCTTCTTAAGGTCCACACAAGAATTATATGAAAATTAGCAAATGAAGCAGAAACTAGAAACTTAAAACCTTATTTTGGAAAATCCAGGTGCAACTCAGACTATTTGGATAATGACTACAATAAAAACGGAGAATCAAGAATACCCTAGTCTTTTTTAGCCTTGAACAGGCTGTCCAAATTTTAAAGCTTGTGGCCTTTGCTTTTTTTTTGTTGTTGTTGTTAACGTTTATTTTTGAGACAGAGACAGAGCATGAACAGGGGAGGGGCAGAGAGAGAGGGAGACACAGAATCGGAAACAGGCTCCAGGCTCTGAGCTGTCAGCACAGAGCCCGACGCGGGGCTCAAACTCACGGACCGTGAGATCATGACCTGAGCTGAAGTCGGATGCTTAACCAACCAAGCCACCCAGGCACCCCAGGCCTTTGCTTTCTTAAAATGAATAACAATCTGATTGATAAAAACAGGCAAAACCCTAGGAAATATGAATATGGCAAGATAGAAAATAACAGGAAAATCGTGGACCTTATTTTTTTTTAAACACTGGGGAAGTAGTTAGGATGCGTATGTGTACGTCCCTGAATGTTTCTCTTTTGTTAGAAAGATCATAGACTGCTTTTGCTCTCCTCCTCGCATTTGCTGTGCAGAGACTGGCTTGCTGCGCCTTCCATTCCCAGGTGGTCTGCAACTTGACTTCGTATTATGGCATAGCATTCAGCACATGCCCTGAGTTCTCCCATGGCAGTCACCGTAACACTGCAGTCAAGACAAACATTGCCGCCTCAAAAGTCACTGGTTGTGAGAGTGTTGGTTATTCCTTAGTGTTTGTTGACTTTCTTCTTCTGGTTATCTCTAGTTGTTTGGGTAAAACCAGCATTTTGTTAGATTATTGTTTCCTTCCCAAACCAAAAGGGATTGAGAGAAATAAGGACACCAGAATGGGAGAAGATTGAATAGAACAAAATCATATAGGGCAGAGAGAACAAGGACTTTCTCACTGTATTCAAATACTGTATTAACAGTGGACTTTTAATGGGAGAAAAAAATGGAATTAAGGACTTTCAAGAGTCCGGTAATATCACGCTATAAATTGCACTGCAGGTGTTACAGCATATTGCCCACGGCGCTAAAAGCCTAAGTTTTGCCTCCATAGATTGGTCATCCCTAGGCATCCTTAAACTTTCTTATAGGAACTACAGTGTGTATAATTGTATGATAATGGAAATAAACTGTAGTTTGATGACTCTTGTTTATTAAGAGATACCAATATATTGGATTTGTCAAATTGTATTTTTGTCATTCAGGATATTTTTATTAAATATCCCAATATTTTCTGTTGCACTACAATATTCTTCCTGTAGTAAAATAAACGAAAATAATCATTGCTGTCGGTTTTCCGTTTGTTAGTGCTCTTTAATAGTGTTGTGGAAAGTGTCATTTTAAAAAAGTTTGGAATTATAATAATAAGTTTTATATGTAATTTTATAATTTTATTAAACATACTATTTTCTGTTTTATTATAGATCTAAACTTAGTCTTTTTCAATCAAGAATCAGTTTACAGAAGGCGAGTGTAAAGGTAAGTTTTTGAAAATTTTCACAATTGAGAAACCTTAGCTTATTAAAAAAATTGGTTTTTTTGAGGGTTAAAGTCAGTTATTTCCACCTAATGTAGAGAAGCGTATTAAAGTCATTAACTTAGGGAAGAAGTTTCCTTCTCAGTTCATGGGAGTTTTTCACCCAGATGTCAGCACTTGGACACCACTTGCTTGTCAAGATTGCTTCAGAGATTGGTTTCTATACTTTACCTGCTTAGGTAGCCTATTGTCTGTAACTCTTAGTCCAAGACGCTTAGTCCACGGGCTCTAGAAAATCTCTGCAAAATCCATTTCATTCATATTTACACACTTGAGTATGTATTCTGGGCCAATGCAAGTGAGATTTTTCTGTGGGACCCTTAAGCTGTGGATACCTGATAAGTTAAATTTAATAACCTGCCTTTGGCTGTCATGATCCCAACTAGCACCCAGTTCTTTTGGCACATGAGGAGTATTGATTTTTTTTAAAAAACTTTTCTAACTCCCAACAGCTTTACCCATGTCTTTGAAGATAAGGTACTTACTCAATTTGGAACCTTTATTTTCCCATCTGAATAAAATGAGCAAAATATTTTGAAGTTTCCTGAAAAGCTTTGGAAGTAGGTTAAATGTAAATAAAAAATATGTAAGAACACTCTTACCATGTATAACAGTTCTAATCACTGTTTATTTAATTTAACAGTGTTGAATATTTTTTTTTAATTTTTAAATTTTATCTTAAGTAAACTTTGTGCCACACATAGGGCTCGAACTCACAACCCTGTGATCAAGAGTCACCTTCTCCACTGACTGAGCCAGCCAGGTGCCCCTAGTGTTGAGTATTTTATTATGTGTATGAATATTTTTCCACGTGGTTACCTTTACTCTTGTTGAGGAGCCATTAATTGCCAGCTAAAAATGGTATCTTTATATATTTTACAGTTCAGTTGTCAGTTTGCATTGATTTTTTTCTTTTACTATGTTTTAGTTAAAAGCCCGGCGATCTGAATGTAATTCCAAAGCTACCCACGCAAGGAATGATTATCTTCTTACATTAGCAGCAGCAAATGCACACCAGGATCGCTACTATCAAACAGACTTAGTTAACATTATGAAGGTAATACAGACTTAATATCTGTGGTAATTTTGTTTCATTAAAGACGAAACAACTCATGAGTTGAATTAGGCAGATAGGATTAAGTGTAAGTACAGTAGCAGCCAGGCTTCTTTGCAATTCATTGAAGTATACTTGATACTGTTTGGGTAGCCTCTCTTTCAGGTAATTTTGAATTAATTTTTAATGTAAAATATCATTCAAAACCAAATCACAGTAAAAGACTGTATTATGTATTAGTCTCTAGCAAGTGGCAGATGTTTCCTATATAATGGCTATTAATATATAAAATACAAAATAAGATTATTTTTTTAAAGCTTAGATTTTTAAAATTTCGCAATTTTATTCTTAATTGATATGGAAACTTGTACATTAATGTTTTATGATTTTGGGTGTCCATGAGAAGACAAGAAAATGCCTAGTAGTTCTATAAAAATGTCTCTACCCTGGATATCACCCTGAAATGTAGATAGATTATATTATGTCTCTTATGTACTCAAACTCTATCTTGGTCTTTCTTTGATTATACATCTATGTGTATCTTTAACTTTCACTGAAGTAAAGGAAAAGAGGTGGAGAAGAAAGCCTTTTTAACCTACTGCCAGCTCCCCACTTGTTGCTGGTATATAATTTTACATAGAGTGTATCTCATTTTCTCCTGTCTTCTCAAGGACCCAAACATTTGATTATTCTTTCTCTTATATTTTCAAACCTTCCTTTTCAAATGCATTGTTATTTTCTTAATGTTTTTTTGAATTTTTCATTTTAGAGAGAGAGTGGGGGAGGGGCAGAGGCATTGGGGTGGGGGAGAGCGAGAGAGAGAGAGAGAGGGACAGACAGAGAGAGAGAGAGAATGAATCCTAAGCAGGCTCCTTGCTCAGCGCGGGGCCCGACATGGGGCTCAGTCCCACGACCATTGGATTGTGACCTGAGTCGAAATCAAGAACCAGATGCTCGACTGACTGAGCCACCCAGGCACCCCTCAAATATGTTGTTCTTATTGACTGTCAAAACACATTACTTTCATTGAATTGCTTGCTTTACAAATCATAAGTGTTGAGAATGGGGATGCAGTAGGAGTGGGTGCTCTTTTTTCTACAGTGGCTCTGGGAAGGAGATAAACTCTATGTAGGAACTATAAGTTCTTTCCTTGAAAGTAGAGACAGGACATTTCCTGGTTCCTTCAGGAAAAAATAGGAGTGATGGAGAGAGTCAAACTGGGCTAAGAAGTATCCAGTTGCAGAATTTTTTCTTTCCTTTTTGTTCACTGCCTGAAATCCCTTTTTCCTAGCCTGTTTTGATTTCTACTGGTTAGAATACAAGTGGTAAGAAAAACAAGGGCTTCTTTTGACATCTCAGATGAAAAGTCTGTATACGTTTTCCCATAAAATGTTGGACCTAGAGGCTTAGGCATTTTAATATCTTAGTAGGTGTCACACGGTGCTTCATACTTACAAGAACCAACAAGAGACTTGATCTCTCATTATAACATAGTTTCTCTAGGTGGGAAAATTACACACACACACACACACACACACACACACACACACACACAGTCTCAAACAATCCATTATTAAAGAAGATACTCAATACAGCTTGTAATTCAAAGTTGTGATTCCCTATATACAGTCAAAGCTGTTGACTATATATTTTCCCTTTCAATACTTTAAAATGAACATATTTAAGCAGCAGCAAAAATAAAATCTTTATGTTTTTTAAATTGAATCCACAGCCAAAAAAGATCTCTTTCTTAAAACCCTATGGCCTTTGATAAACCGGGAAAGGTACAGTATTCTTTTGGGGGTCTGCCCTCTGCCCCAAAACAAAGATTAAGTTAATGGACCTGGCCAGCTCTCAGATTATATATCTTTGAAGTTACTTTGAAGTTCTAATGCAGATATTTGATCAGCATTGGGTAGGTTATGCTTCAGATTACTCATTTCATGAGACATTGTAAGGTCCTGAAATGATAAAAATAGAGGCAGGAGTCTCCTTTCTTCCCTTAAAATAGAAAAATGTATTCTCAGTTTTCATGTTGTGTCTGTGTTAATTCATTTGCTTCCTCATGTTAATTCTATAGTCTGCATTTTTGGAAAACTCTTATCCATTGTATTGTAGCTACTAAGTAAGGTTCTATCATTGAATTGACAGTGGCCCTTTCTTAGAAATGTCTTATTTTCTGAATTGTTGTTAAGGTTCTAATGCCCTAGCTAGAATCTTAAAAACAAATAAACAAACAAACCAAAAACCCCTCTGAATAGCTTAGAAGCAAGATATTTAATTCATTGATTTAATTATGTGCTTTTAGTAGTCATAGTGTAGTAGCTACTGGACCACACTTTGGGAAGAATCAAAGATAAGCAATATACTCTTTTTATCCTCAAAGAGCTCAATCTGGTGAAAGAGAAAGAGATACATAAAAATGATTATAAATTAGGGGGTGACTCAGTCAGTTAAGCATCCAACTTTGGCTTTCAGGTGAATTCTAGCCCGAGTCAGCTGACAGCTCAGAGCCTGGAGTCTGCTTTGGATCCTGTGTCTCCCCCGCTCTCTGCCCCTCCCCAGCTCTCACTCTTGTCTTTCTCTCTTTCAAAAATAAATAAACATTAACAAAAAATTTTTTAAAGAAATGATTACAAATTAGAATACTGAAATTACTTTCTGCTAGAGGACCATAGTTAATGATATAACAGCTATCTTTTTTTTGATTGCTTAATATTACTCTTAATATTACTCCTAAACACTTTAGCATATTATCCCTTCTCATTTTTTTTCCTTTATCCTAGTTTAGTGTTCATAGTTCATTATGACTAGACTAGAAATGAAATGAAATGAAATTCTAACTCAAGTTGAACGCAGATAACCTCTTTCTTTGTACCTGCATCTAAGTAGCCGAGTACTACTGAAGAAAATCTTTCAACAGAACAGAACACATTCATGTTCATAAATTAATGTGGAACCCAGTCTCAAATGGACCCTCGACACTGCTCAGATATCCTGTTGTATTTCCCTGGTTAACTTTCCCTACTATTTTTAACACTTTTTTCAACTTTTTCCATCTCAAACCTCAAACTTTCCTCTTCTCTTTCACACTTAGCAAGTGGTCTTTCTTCCTAATTTACAGAGAAAATATAAGCTATTAAAAGGGAACTCCATTATTTTCCCATTATCTGCCTTCATGCATGTTCAAGACTCTGCCAAGGAACCCCAACCTTTGAGTTGTTTATCCTGTCTAAAGATGATCTTTTCACCTTAGCTTTGGATATCTTATCGCCTTCTGCCTTTTCAGGATCAAAACAACTGATTATTCTCTTTTCTTCTTACATTTATTAGACATTGTATTCTTTTTTTTTTTTTTTTTTTTTTTTTTTTTTTTTTTTTTTTAAATTTTTTTTAACGTTTATTTATTTTTGAGACAGAGAGAGACAGAGCATGAACTGGGGGGGAGGGTCGGAGAGAGAGGGAGACACAGAATCTGAAACAGGTTCTGGGCTCTGAGCTGTCAGCACAGAGCCTGACGCGGGGCTTGAACTCACGGACTGCGAGATCATGACCTGAGCCGAAGTCGGACGCTTAACCGACTGAGCCACCCAGGCGCTCCAAGACATTGTATTCTTAGGTTAAACATGTAGAAGAGGGAAAAAATTACAGAAGAGACCTTAAATGCCTGGGAATGAGAGTGAAGCAGCTATTTGGGTGTCAAGCATGGCTAGGCTCTCTGTCTAGGTACTTGTAAATACGTGATTTCATTTAGTTTTCATGACATCTTTCAAACTAAATATCATTATCCCTGTTTTACAAATCAGGTAGCAGAGGCTCAGTGAGGTTCATTGGGTATGTATATAATAGCCAGGACTGAATTCAGAGTTTCTATGACTTCAGAGCCTGTGTTCTTTACTACAGATCACACTGTTCTTTTCTACATACCATTCCATTCTTCTTGATAGTAAAGAGGAGTATAATTAATAGTAGCCTACTGTGAATATCATAAATTGAGAGAACTGTAAAATAAAATTAATAATTGAAAATTGCAAATTCTCCCCTGCTATAATAAGATCATGTATAATAAGATCATCTAAATACTTGTATTTAGACAGGTTCCCCAAGGAATATTTTGTATTCCTTATGCCAATACTGATTAAAACAGATACTAAATATACTGCTCTGTGTCTGTGTATCATCAGGCAGTTATTTTTGAACTCCACACTAAAACAAAACAAAAAAGCTATTGCTAGGACATGGAAACCAGACAACTGATTTTATCACATCTATAGATAGCAGTTGTATTGGCTGCTGGGAAGTAAGTTTGTTCCTTAGAATTCCTTTTTTTTTTTTTTGGTAGCATATTCTCGTACAGTGTATAAACTGATACTTTTATTAGTTTGTGGAATATTTTCTTAGTGGTTTGGATAAGGAAGGATGAAGCACAGTGTATCATAGTAGAAAAGAGAAGAAGTGTCAATCTAATGAAGGATTTGAAAAGTTTTATAACACTAGGACCTTATTTCTAGACAAATGCTTATCGTCTTCAGTGGAAGCTAAATATACCTGGGTGATATATTTATCATATATAATTGAACAAAGTAATTTGTTATATATGTTATTTTATATATATACACACATATATGAAATATGTACATATTTTGTACATATTGTACATACATAAATATACATATTATGTACATTTTGTATATATTTACATATATATAAAATATGTTCTATATAATTGAACAAAGTAATAAAAGTTAAACATCTTTCTATGTGACAGAAACCTAGAAAATACGATAACATGGCATATCTTTTGCAGATGTTTGTTTTGATTAAATGAAGAAAAAGTCATTATTGGTATCTAGGTCCCTTATTTTTATGGCTTTTCTAGCTAATTACTTATTACTCCAAAAGCCTTCCTCATTCACTTGGGAGATTGTAGAACTCGTTTTTTGAAATTTTAAATCATAGCTCTTCTGGTTTCCCTGCCAACTAACTCTCTAGCTATTGTACTTCTCATTCACCTAATAATGTTTGTTCACTTAACAAATTAGCATGGAAATCCCCAAATCGCAAGGTTGGCTCTCTGCTTTTCTTACTTTGTATCCTCTTTCTTTATGCCCTCTTTCTTAGAAAAGAGTAGTCATTTGGTCCAATTTTTATTAATATTGTTTGAATCCCAAGTGTATATATTAACCATACCCTTATGATTATCCATGGTTTGCCTTTCCATCAGTGGCCAAAATTTTCTAAATTGGAGGCAACTCTGTCCCCCGTCTTTCCTTTGAATAAGCACCCTAGCCTAGTTTTAGGTGACAACTGCTATCAATCTGTCCTCCAGAGCTCTAACGGTGCACTGTACAGTATGGTACACGTGACTGTTTAAAATAATTAAAAATAAATAAAATTTTAAGTTTTGTTCCTCAGTCACAATAGCCACATTTCAGGTGCTCCAAAGTCACATGTGGCTAGTGGCTTCCATATTGAACAGTGCAGATATAGAATATTTCCATCATCTCAGAAAGTTCTATTAGACAGCAGTGCTCTAAAGCTTATTTAGTTTTTCCTTGTTTTCCTCCTATTCTTTTTTTATAATCTGGCTGTCATCACACCTGCTGATCATTTTTCCCAGTAACCATCACCATGATTTATTTGTGTTGTTTCAGAATTAAATTCTCCTTCATTTGCACTCTATACCTGGAAATAGAACAGGGGTTGGCAAGCATTTTCTGTGAAGCACCTAAGAGTAAATACTTCAGACTTCTCTGTCACGACCACTCAACTCTGACATTGTAGTATAGTCACTGACACTGCATAAACAAATGAATGGCTGTGTTCCAGTAAAACTTTACTTACAAAAATAGGTGTTGAGGTTGATTTGGCCTACAGGCTTTAGTTGCCAATCCTTGGTGTAGAACTTTAAACTGAATATGAAATTTTCTAAGTATAAATACACTCAAAGCATAATAAATGAATACCCATTAATCACCACTGAGCTTCAGAAAGGAAAGACTAGTAAAATGGAAGCCTCTTCTGCGACTTGTCCTAAAATACTTCTCTCTCATCCACCACATCGTAACCAACATTCCCACTATACATTGTGTTGTCTTAGATGGTATCGTACCCTGTAATATTTTGCACCTTGCTTTCTTTCCCCACTGAATATTATATTTGTGGATTAATATGGATTTTTAACTTTAGTTTATTCGTTATTTTGCTATATAGTATTTCATTGTGTATATGTCATAAATTACTTATTGATGTTCTTGACTGAAATTTTTGTTGTTTTGTTTTACTGTTGTAAATGGTACTGCTATCAAACATTCTTGTACATGTCTCCTAGTGTACTTGTGCAAGAAGTTCTTAAAGAAATATACCTAGGAGTGATATGTTTTAGAACTTTACCAAAGAGTGTTAGATTTTAAAGTGTTACAGCACTTTTTATTACACCTTTTAACATTGTTTGTATGTCATGTTAAACTCAGCAGGTATTTCAGTGTGTACTAGGTGATAGGCATTTGGGGATACAGAGATGAATTAGACATGATTCATACCATCAGTGAGCCAGAAATAAGAAGATTATAATTCTCTTGAGCAGCTCCTAAAGGTCTTAAGGAATATGAGGTGGTGAATCCTTTCCCTTGCTCTGTTGGTTATGTTATAGTTGGTTCCCTGTGACACAAAAGCAGAAAATCAGGATGCTTCTTGCCCATTTTTTACCAAACTTATAAAGCAGTAGTTTAAAAAATATTTAACATTTGAACTGCTACTAACTCCTACATGGAATCCTTAAACATAAAGCAGGTGAAAGGAAGGTATTGGGTTAAAACTTGTGAGGCTGTTTCCCCTTTGTGTGTTTTCCCCATTCCCCATACCGGCATATGTCATCTTCTATTTCTTTCCTTTTGTCCTGAGGCATTATATTGGATACTAGGGCTCCTTGAAATACAATTTGGAAACAACTGTTCTAAGATACGATTTTCCAACTAGCAAATTTCTTACGGAATTCTAAGTTTTACATGGATGATCTCCATGCTAGACTTTTCCTAGTAATCTTTTAAAAATGTAAATCAGGGGCTCCTGGGTGGCTCAGTCGGTTGAGTGTCTGATGTCAGCTCAGGTCATGATCTCGTGGCTCATGGGTTCAAGCCCCACGTTGGGCTCTGTGCTGACAGCTTGGAGCCTGGAGTCTGCTTTGGGTTCTGTGTCTCCCTCTCTTTCTGTCCCTAACCCACTTGCATTCTGCCTCTGTCTCACTCAAAAATAAACATTAAAAAAAATTTTTTTAAATATAAATCAGATCATGATAATCTATTGCTCACACCCTCCAGTGACAATTGAATATTCTGGCTTGAGGGCTTATTTGGATTCTTGGGCTAGAGAATCAATAAATGAGGGGTACTGAAGCAGAGAACACATAAAACTACGTATGAGTGTAGTGTATATGATGACAAGAGGTATAAGGAGAAAACCAGACAGAAGCCAGCTCTTTTATTTTTTTTTAAGTTTATTTATTTTGAGAGGAGGGCATAAGTGGGGAAGCAGCAGAGAGAGAGAATCCCAAGCAGGCTCTGCACTGACAGTGCAAAAACCCATACAGGTCTTGAACTCACAAACATGAGATCTTGACTTAGCTGAAGTCGGACACTTAACCAACTGAGCCACCCAGGTGCCCCAGAAACTAGCTCTTCTGAAATTAACTATATTAAGGTATAATTAATATACATTAAAATGCATCTATTTTAAATATACAGTTGGTTGGATTTTGACAAATGTATACACCTATGTAATCACTGTCATAATCACAATCAGTGTATAGAATATTTCTGTCCCCTAAAATGTCTCTCTTGTTCCTTCGCAGTTATATTTAGTTTTTATCACTATATAACAAATCAACACAAACTTAGAGACTTTGAATATCTCCATTTACTGTTTTCACAGTTCTGTAGGTTGAAAGTCCAAGTAGGCTCAGCTGGGTCCTCTGCTGAGGCTCTCACAAGGGCAAAACCTTGATTTTGATTTTTCCTGAGCTGGGTTCTTATCTGGAGACTGAGAGAATCCACTTCCAGGGTCATTTAGATGGCTGATAGAATCCTGTTCCTTGTGGTTATAGGACTTAAGTCCTTGTTTTGCTGCTGGCAGCAGGCTGAAAGTCACTCTCAGCTCCTAGAGGTTGCTCTCAGGTTTATGCCACATGACTCCCTTTATCTCCAAACCAACATGTACACTCCTTTTCATGTTTTTAATCTCTAACTTCCTCCTCTTTTGCTACTAATAGAAAATTCTCTGCTTTTAAAGGGCTCTTGTGATACAGTTAGGCCTACCAGACAATTTCTCTTTTTTCATAGAACATAGTCACAGGAATAATATCTCATCATTCGTAAATTCTCCCCACAACCAGATTATATAAGGGCAAGGATTGTTGGGATCATCTTCTAATTCTGCCTTCCTCAACAGTCCTAAATATATTTTGTTAAATTTATTCCTAAGTGTGTCAATGTTACTGTAACCATTATGTTTTCATTTCATCTTTTAATCATTTTATTAATATATAGAAAATTTTATATATTGACCTATAGCAGTTACTGTGTTACTCTGCATAACAGATTACTGTAAAGCTAAGTGGCTTAAAACAGCAAAAGCATTTATTTTTCTCTTGAATCTACACTTAGGATAGGGCTCAGTGGGGATAACTTGTTTCTGTAGCACTCCACCTCAGCTAGAACAGGTCAAAGGCTAGCAACTGAATTCTTTTGAGAGCGTACTTTCTCATATGATTTAGTGCTTGATACTCCCTATTGGCTGAGACCTGCTGGAGCTACCAGCTGGAGTTTCTGCATTTGGCTTCTTTGTGTCACCTGGGCTTTTTCACAGTGTCGTGGTTGGGGGAAAGACAGATTTTCTGAGGAGGGGAGGGAGGCTGGCCAGGACAGGCAATATAGCCTTTTATGTAATAGTCTCAAAGGTCATACAGTCTCTTTTCTGCATTCCATTCATTGAAACAGTTACAAGGTTCTACGCAGAATCAAGATGGATTGATGGGATACATTCTGCTTCTTAGTGTAGTGTGGCAAAGTTATATAAGAATATGTGGCCCCAGAAATAGGGCTGTGGCTGGTTTTTTTTGCAAATGCAGTCTGCTACATGACCTGTATCCTACAGTCTTCCTAAATTCACTTATTGGTTCTTGTAGCTTTTTTGTGGATTCCTTACCGTTTTAAATGACCATCGTCATGTCAAACTAAATAAACATACTTTATTTCTGTCATTCTAATCCATAAATCTTTTTATTTCTTGCCTTACTCCATTGGCTAGGATCCTTAGTACAATGGTGAATAGAAGTGGTAAGAGTGGACATCTTTGCCTTGTTCTGAGATCTTTTGGGGAAAGCAAAAAACCAACTTCTTAAGAATTATTTTGTTAGGGGTGCCTGGGTGGCTCAGTTGGTTGACTGACTGACTTCAGCTCACATCATGATCTCATTGGTTGTGAGTTTGAGCCCTGCGTTGGGCTCTGTGCTGACAGCTCAGAGCCTGGAGCCTGCTTTGGATTCTCTCTCTCTCTCTCTCTCTCTCTCTCTCTCTCTCTCTCTGCCCCTCCCCCACTCATGCTCTGTCTCAGAAATAAATAAAAGTTAAAAAAAAAATTAAAGAATTATTTTGTTAAATGGGCGCCGGGGTGGTTCAGTCGGTTGGGTGTCTGGCTCTTGATTTCGGCTCAGGTCATAAACTCACAATTTGTGGGATCGGGTCCTGTGTCGGGCTCTGCACGGATGGCACAGAGCCTGCTTGGGGTTCTCTCCCTCTCTCTCTCTCTGTCTCAAAAATAAATAAACATGAAAAATTTGTTTAAAGCATTAGCTATGAAAAAGAATTATTTTGTTAGAATACACATAAAATTTACGATTTTAACCATTTCCTTTTTTTTTCTTTTTTAATTCCAGTATTGTTAACTTACAGTGTTATATTACTTTCAGGTGTGTAATACAATGATTCAACAATTCTATACATTACTCAGTGCTCATCATGATACGCGTACTCTTAATCCTCTTCATCTCCCCTCTGGTAAACATAAGTTTCTTCTCTATATTTAAGAGTATATTTTTGTCTCTTTTTTTCTTCGTTCATTTGTTTTGTTTCTTAAATTACACATAGGAGTGAAATTATATAGTATTTGTCATTCCCTGACTTATTTCACTTCACATTATGCTCTAGATCCATCCATGTTGTTGCAAATGGCAATGTTTCATTCTTTTTTATGGCCGAGTAATACTTTAGTGTGTGTGTGTGTGTGTGTGTGTGTGTGTGTGTGTACACACACACACACACACACACATATATTTTGTGATATATATATATATATCACATCTATCTATCAGTGGACACTTGGGTTGCTTCTGTAATTGAGCTATTGTAAATAATGCTGCAATAAACATAAGGGTGCATATATCTCTTTGAATTAGTGTTTTTGTATTCTTTGGGTAAACACCCAGTAATGGAATTACTGGATCATATGGGAATTCTATTTTTAATTTTTTGAGGAATCCCCATAGTGTTTTCCACAGAGGCTGTACCAGTTTGCATTCCCACCAACAGTAAATGAGGGTTCCTTTTCCTCCACATCCTCACCAACACTTGTTGTTTCTTGTGTTTTTGATATTAGTCATTCTGATAGGTGCGAATGATATCTAATTGTGGTTTTCATTTGTATTTTCCTGATGACTAATGATATTGAGCATCTTTTCATGTGTCTATTGGCCATCAGTATGTCTTCTTTATAAAAACATCTGTTCATGTCTTTGCCCATTTTAAAATTGAATTATTTGGTGGGTTTTTTTGTGTTGTGTTTGTGTGTGTGTGTGTGTGTTTATATATTTTAAATACTGACCGACACTTTATCAGGTATGTCATTTGCAAATATCTTTTTCTATTCAATAGGTTCACTTTTAGTTTTGTTGATTGCTTCCTTTGCTGTGCAAAAGGTTTTTATTTTGATGTACTCCCAATGGTTCATTTTTGCTTTTATTTCCCTTGCCTCAGGAGACTTACCTAGAAAAACATTGCTACTACTGCCAATGTCAGAGAAGTTACTGCCTGTGCTCCTCTAGGATTTTTATAGTTTCAGATCTCACATTTAGGTCTTAATCCATTTTGAGTTTATTTTTGTGTATGGTGTAAGAAAGTGGTCCAGTTTCCTTTTTGTACATGTTGCTGTCCAGTCAGAAAAAGACAGTTACTGTATGATTTCACTCATATGTGGAATTCTTTCATTTAGGACATATTCCTCCGTCTCCTCTTTTTGTCTCTCTGCATCTGTTTCTATGTGTTATGAAAGTTAGCTGTGTCTCTTGCTCTTGAAAGTAGTGGCCTTATGAACAAGAGGTCCTGGCGTGCCCTGCAGTGTAATCCCCTGCTCACCAGCACCTGGTGTTTCATGTGTGTGTGAGTCGCTTTTACCTTCAGTCTAGTCATCTGCAGTGTCTCTGTCTGCCTGTCTCTCTCTGCAGGGTTTAGTCCCTGTGTTGTTAGTGGACTAGTCTGAAGCCACCTTGGGTTTGAGTTGAGTCAGACCAGGCATTTGTTAGAGATGCAGTAGCACCAAAGCGCAGGGCACTTTCCCTGTATTGTCCCCCAAGAAGCTTCTTTTGGGGTGGGGTCTGCAGTCAGACCACAGGTCTGTCCCCAGCCCACTGCTGGGGCCACAGTCCGACTGGTGTATGTGGTTATCTTCCACCTTTCCTGGGGTAGAAGTCATTTTGGAGTGGTGCTGGCCCTTGTTGGTGCTGCTTGCACACTTTCAGGCTTGTGGTACCACTTTGAAAGGGTTCTGGCTTAGGGTATATTGGAAGGGGGCAGGGCATAGGAAAATATGGGAGTGAGGCAGGAGGTATTAAAAGGTGTGTGGAAGTCTGCTGTGGGAGGGAACCTGCAGCTGCCCGAAACTCTTGCCAAGGCCAACTGGTTTGAGGGTGTGGATCTGCCGAAGTGCAGATGGATGGGAAGGGCAGTCTGTTAGTGAGCTAGGTGGAGAGTGTTGGCACTGAAATGGTTCTGCTGGTGTCAGTGTATCTAGGCTGTGGGAGGGAAATAGCACCCACCAGCAGCTCTTTTTGTTCTTGGAGAAATCTCCCAATGACCTACCCCTCCAGCACACACTTTGAGATTAGTAAATAAATCTTCCCATATACCCCAGGCATTTTCCTAACTACTGCCTCTGTGCTGTATCTCAGGGCTGTTGTGCTATTTCTTAAAAGGTGGGGGGCCAAAATGAACAAATCAGGAGACTATAGATGCTGGAGAGGATGTAGAGAAACGGGAAACCTCTTGCACTGTTGGTGGGAATGCAAATTGGTGCACCACTCTGGAAAACAGTGTGGAGGTTCCTCAAAAAATTAGAAATAGACCTACCCTATGACCTAGCAATAGCACCGCTAGGAATTTACCCAAGGGATACAGGAGCACTGATGCATAGGGGCACTTGTACCCCAATGTTTATAGCTGCACTCTCAACAATAGCCAAATTATGGAAAGAGCCTAAATGTCCATCAACTGATGAGTGGATAAAGAAATTGTGGTTTATATACACAATGGAGTACTACATGGCAATGAGAAAGAATGAAATATGGCCCTTTGTAGCAACGTGGATGGAATTGGAGAGTGTTATGAAGTGAAATAAGCCATACAGAGAAAGACAGATACCTTATGTTTTCACTCTTATGTGGATCCTGAGAAACTTAACAGAAACCCATGGGGGAGGGGAAGGAAAAAAAAAAAAAAAAGAGGTTAGAGTGGGAGAGAGCCAAAGCATAAGAGACTCTTAAAAACTGAGAACAAACTGAGGGTTGATGGGGAGTGGGAGGGAGGGGGGGGTGGGTGATGGGTATTGAGGAGGGCACCTTTTGGAATGAGCACTGGGTGTTGTATGGAAACCAATTTGACAATAAATTTCATATATTGAAAAAAAAAAGGTGGGGACTCAGTATTTCTTGTTTGTTTGTTTTTCAGAGGAGGGGAACTCAGTATTTTCTTGCCCCCAGACTCTTCCAGAGCTGAGCCCGCTTATTTTTAAACTTCCAGGTGTTAAGTTAAGCCCCTGGTTTTCCGAGTTATGGGGATTTGTCTTCCTCACTCTGGTTCCCCTTCCCCGTGCCTAGGGTGCTTGGTGTAAGAGTGTTTCTCTCCCCTCTCCGCCCCCCGGATTTCCTCCCGTGGCCAGTTCCATGGGTCTGTTTGGTCCCAATTGTGTCGCCTCTCTTCCTACCCTCTTTGATATAGCCTTTACATTTAGCTGTGAAGAGTCTCTTCTGCCAGTCTTTAGGTCATTTTCTGGGTTGTTTACACTGATGTGGGTGTTATCTACTTGTATCTATGGGACAAGGTGAGCTTAGGATCCTCCTACTCAGCTATCTTCCCCAGAAGTCTAATATGGACCTAACCATTTCTGTATATACAGTTCAGTGGCATTAAGTACTCATGCAGTATTGTGCAACCATCACCACTATCCATCTTCAGGACTTTTTCATCTTCACAAACTGAAACTCTGTGTACACTAAACAATAACTCCCATTCCTTTCTCCTCTGGCCTCCTGAAAACCACTATTCTGTTTTTTGTATGTGAATCTGACTACCGTAAAGTACCTCATGTAAGTGGAATCATATAGTATTTGTCCTTCTGTGTCTGCTTTATTTCACTTAGTGTAATGTCTTCAAGATTCATCTGTGTTAGAGCATGTATCAGAATTCCATTCATTTTTAAGGCTGCGCTTTTATTATCTTTACCCTGCATAGCAAATAATTTTAAGTGCCTTTTTACCAACAAAATGAGCTGAACACTGAATCCTTGCTGTCAGGGACTTTAGAAATTAGAAGTAGAACTAAGACATCCAAAAAATAACTATAATTTAAGAACATTTAATAGTAATAGCCATTATTTATTTAGCTTTTATTCTATATAGGATTTACATTCATATTTCATTTAATCCTTAAGGCAACCCTATATGTGCATTAATAGCTTCTAGTCATGTGTTTTATGAATGTAAGCAGTACAGATAGCTGTAGGCCATCAGATCTCAGTAGAATGTAAGATTCCTGACAGCAAATATTTTGTTCTCTCCCCTGTTTTATACCTAGCATCCAAATGATGAGGGAGAGGTTGCACTGGTCTTTCTTCATGGAGGACCTTTCTCCATGGAAGAATTTGCATCTTGAATAGGCCTTACATAGTGAGTAGTAGGATCAGTAGGCTCTGGTGAACAAGGATGGAATTTCACAGGGATGGAGTTGTATGAGCACTTATGAAAGTGAGTTACAGTGAAAACCACTGGTTCCATTGGTCTTGGAGAGAGGCATGAGAATATTTGCTAAGCGTACTACTAACAGTAGAGTTTTTAATGAAGCTTTAAAATGTTTGACATTGAAGAAAGAATTCTAAAATGCCATTAAAGTAACCCTTTTCATTTGTACCCCAATGTTTATAGCAGCACTCTCAACAATAGCCAAATTATGGAAAGATCCTAAATGTCCATCAACTGATGAATGGATAAGGAAATTGTGGTTTATATACACAATGGAGTACTACAGGGCAATGAGAAAGAATGAAATATGGCCCTTTGTAGCAACGTGGATGGAATTGGAGAGTGTGATGCTAAATAAAATAAGCCATACAGAGAAAGACAGATACCATATGGTTTCACTCTTATGTGGATCCTGAGAAACTTAACAGAAACCCATGGGGGAGGGGAAGAAAAAAAAAAGAGGTGAGAGTGGGAGAGAGCCAAAGCATAAGAGACTCTTAAAAACTGAGAACAAACTGAGGGTTGATGGGAGTGGGAGGGAGGGTAGGGTAGGTGATGGGTATTGAGGAGGGCATCTTTTGGGATTAGCACTGGGTGTTGTATGGAAACCAATTTGACAATACATTTCATATATTAAATAAATAAAATAAAATAAAATAATAAACGTTAAAAATTTTTAAAAAAAATTTAAAAAAAGTAGCCCTTTTTTTTCTTCAACTAAACATTAGGTTAGATATTTGACTATGAGTTTTTTTTAATGTTTATTTATTTTTGAGAGAGAGAGAACGTGAGCAGGAGAGGAGCAGAGAGACAGAGGCACAGAATCTGCTAGCAGCACAGAGCCTGATGTGGGACTTGAACCCACCAGTTGTGAGATCATGACCTGAGCCAAAGTTGGACACCCAACTGAGCCATCCAGGCACCCCTGACTGTTAGCTTTTTAATGCAGTTTTCTATGAAGTATATTTTCCATTAAGTTTAATTATTATATTTTTTTATATAATAGAAATATTGTTTTTACTCACTGGAATTGTAGACTATTAGGTATCCAGTAATCTTCCTTGATTCTGTGATATATTTATTGTTGGTTAAAAATTTGACGTAGTAGACATTGATGGCATTAGCTTTGGGGTTGAGAAAGGAAGTGATATTTGAACTAACAGAATCTTCAACATTCTTAGCCATTTATAGCTTTAGCAAGTTTTCTTTGTTTATAAATCATTTATCAAGACTTCTACCTCTCTTTCTCCTTTCAAGACCTTTTTGAAAAGGCAAATAATATTCATCTATTGCTGGTAAATTTTGGTGGCTGTTGGTTATGATTCTCATACTGATGTAATGATGTCACAAAATATAATAGAGATTATATTCTATCACTGAGGTGCTTAGTTGTGGCTTAAAATAGTCCCTAGCTATGGACAGGTGTTTTTCTGAATATAATGCCCTATTCCTGTGATGAAGGTCAGGTCTCACTTGTGTGCATTTGGTGATGTTTAGCTGGTATGACCAATGGGTAGGTTTTAAATTTCATTCAGTAAAGCCTTTAAACATAATAATTGTATTTCACTTTTTTTAATTTTTAATTTTTTCATTAAAAATTTTAACATTTTATTTATTTTTGAGAGGGACTGAGCATGAATGGGGGAGGGGCAGAGAGAGAGGGAGAAAAAGAATCTGAAGCAGGCTCCAGGCTCTGAGCTATCAGCACAGATCCTGACACAGGGCTTGAGCCGTGAGATCATGACCTGAGCCAAAGTTGGATGCTTAACTGACTGAGCCACTCAGTCAATCCAAGAATTGTATTTATCACAAATAACATGCTATGGGGGTACCTGGGTGGCTCAGTTGATTAAGTGTCTGACTCTTGATTTCAGCTCAGGTCATGATCTCCACTAAGGTCATGGTCTCCGCTAAGGTCATGGTCTCATGGTTCATGGGATCAAGCCCCATGTCGGGCTATACCCTGACAGCGTGCAGCCTGCTTGGGATTCTCTCTCTTCCTCTCTCTTTACCCCTTCCCTATGTGTGCTTTCTCCCTCTCTCTCTCTCAAAAATAAACTTTAATTAAAAAAAAAAACTGGGGTGTCTGGGTGGCTCAGTCAGTTAAGCATCTGACTTGATTTTGGCTCAGGTCATGATCTCACAACCCTAAGAACAACCCTAAGAACACACATTGGGCTCCACATTGGGTGTGAAGCCTGCTTGAGATTCTCTCTCTTTCCTACTACTACTCATTCTCTCAGTCTCTCTCAGGAAGAAAAAAATCTGTAGAAAAGGTAGTAATGTATATAGAACTGTATATGTACACGTGTGTATAATAAAAACCATGTTTGTCACGTAAGGTGAATCCTTGAATGAGGCCTTAATGTTAGTAGTACTCAACAAGTTTTAAAGGGAAGACTAACTGGTCTTGGTTTTTGTTTTGTTATTTTTATCAATTTGTGGCATATCTTTTAACATTGCTATTATAAAACCGTTAAGGCTGGATCTCTGAAGTGAAGATGGTTAGTCAGAAGCATCCTGACGTAGGCCTTATGCTCATGGAGTAGTTCATGGCCTTTAATGCTGCCAGAAAACAGTAGCATGTTTATGGGGCTTTCTGAAATTCCACTTCAGCACTATCATTTTGGAAATTAGAATAAAATCTTGTTTAGGAAATTAAGATTTATAGTTAGAGATAAAATATTATTTGGCAAGACAAGCTCCCCTTCAGGACTCCCCACTGAGATATCTGTGCCACAGTGATTCTCATCCTACTTGTAATCTGGGCCCTGGTTCATCTTCACATATTATCTTTTTGTGATAGACGCATCAAGGCATAACTACAAATAAGATAGCACATCTAACAGATGACTCTCTGGAAAGGAGTAACTCTGAATAAAAGCTTCAGGTCTGCCTAAAGACATTTTCTAGGAAGCAGAATTATAAATAATAATTTTAAATCAAATGACACATCTCTCACTATCACAGACTATTGAGTTTATCTATCAAAAAGTCTTTTTATTTGTTCAAAAAGTAATTTTGGGGGTACCTGGATGGCTCAGTTGGTTAAGTGTCTGACTTTGGCTCAGGTCATGATCTCACAGTCTGTGAGTTCGAGCTCTGTGTCGGGCTCTGTGCTGACAGCTTAGGGTCTGGAGCCTGCTTTGGATTCTGTGTCTCCCTCTCTCTCCGCCCCTCCCCCACTTGTGCTCTGTCTCTTTCTCAAAAATAAACAAACATTTTTTAAAAAGAAGTAATTTTGGGGGGCGCCTGAGTAGCTAAGTCATTTAAGTGTTCAACTCTTGATTTTGGCTCAGGTCACAATCTCACAGTTGGTGAAATCAAGTTCTAATTGGGCTCTGCACTGACAGTGTGGAGCCTGCTTGGGATTCTCTGTCTCTCTCTCTGCCCCTACCCCAGTCTCACTCTCTTTCTCTCTCTCTCTCTCTCTCTCTCTCAAAATAAATAAATAAGCTTTTTTTAAAAAGTAATTTTTGGAGCATCTGTTCTGTACACTTACTATTCTGAAGATAAAACTGGAAAGCCTCAAGATAATTTAAAAGGTGTATGTTCTCTGCTAACTTTATCTTTTAAAACTCAGATAAAATTAATGTAACATAAAATTTACCATTTTAAAGTATACAATTCAGTGTTTTTTATTATATTCACAAGGTTTTATAACTACGACCACAATCTAATTCCAGAAAATTTTCATTACCCACAAAAGAACCCCTGTACCCTATTAGTAGTCACTCCCTGTTTTCCTACCACCTCCTGGCAACCACTAAATCTACTTTCTGTATCTATGGATTTTCCTCTTTTAGACATTTCATATAAACAGGATCTTGTAGTATGTAGTAGCCATTTGTGTGTGGCTTCTTTCACTTAGCATAATGTTTTCAAAATTCATCCATGTTATAGTGTGTATCAACACTTAATCTTTTTTACAGCTGAATAATACTCCATTGTATGGACATGCCACATTTTGTTTATCCATTCATCAGTTGATGGACATTTGAGTTGTTTCTGCTTTTTGCTTATGTGCCTGTCCTTTATCCTCATTTCATATCTCCCCCCATCGCTCTGCACTTCAGTCATTGACTGTCTTTCAGTTCCTCACCAGTACCAGGCTCTCTCCTCCAGGGTATTTGCACTTGTTCGTCCCTTGGCCTAAAACCATCCTTTTCATCATTACACCCACTTACTTTAACTCTTTTTTTTAAAGTTTTTATTTATTTATTTTGAGTGAGAGAGACAGTGTGAGTGGAGGGAGGGACAGAGAGAGAGGGCAAAGAGAGAACTCCAGCAGGCTCCGCTCTGTCAGCACAGAACCCGATGTGGGACTTGAACTCACAAACTGTTGAGATCATGACCTGAGCTGAAACCAGGAGTTGGAAGCTAACCAGCTGAGCCACCCAGACTCCTCATTACTTTCTTAACTGTTAATCATGGTTCACATTCTAGTTCAAACCTATCTCTTTAGGGATGCCTTTCCCAAACCATACCAGCTTCTCCTTTTATAGTTCTCACAGCATCAGCCTTCCTTCCCTTATAATATTCCTTTTAATTTGTAATTATATACTTGAGTGTACTCTTTACCTTCTTCTCCCAACCCTACTATACTTTAAATTTCATGAGAGCAAAGTTGGGTCTACTTTTTACTTGTATCCCTGGAGCCTCATACAGTACCAGCATATATAGTTGTTGAATGTATTAATGCATAAATCTATTTATGGTGCTAAGTACTAGGGACACAAAAATGAAAAACAGGCTCCACACATGGAACGACAATGCAGAGTTAAGCAGGCAAGTAAACAATTATTTTACAATAAGAAATGCTATAATGGCAGTGTGTACAAATGTAATGAGACCGGATGAAACAGGAGGAAAGTCAGGAAAGGCTTCACGGAAATAGCTTTTGAACTAAGACTTGTTGTGCCTCACTCAGTAGATTATAAGGTCTTGAAAGGAGGAACTGTGTATGGTTTACTACTGTGTTTTATTTCATAGAAGAGTGCTCAGTAAATATTTATAGAATCGAATCAAGTTCAGTTTTCCTGGCAGACAGGCAAAGTGAGAACATTTCAAATATAGAGATAACAATAATTCTGTATTTCAGAGATAAGTAGTTCAGTATCTTTACAGCATAATGTGCAGCAGGGGTGTGGCAAGAGATAGGGTTGGATTATAGGAAGAGCATATGACTGGATATTATGGATATTATTTACATTATCATGGTTGTGGATTTCTGTTTTATTCAGTGGATTAAAATTTGTTGCTGTTATTAATATTAATTATGTTCAAATTGCTCCATACTCAACCAGTAGGGGGTCCCTTTGAACTAGCTCATGTCCTTCACATATGTCCTCATCATTCTCTGGACATTTCCTTTCTGTGAAAGATGTTCCAGGCTTATCATTTACTTTCCTTGCCCCAACTCTGGAGTCAACTGTTTCCTCAAACACTCCTATTTCATTTTAGTGGAAGATAATATTTAGACACTAAGTTCTGGGCACTTGGTGTGCCTGTTGCTTCTAGCCCCTCTCAGTGTGTGTATACACACACACACACACACACACACACACACACACACACACACACTCCACTTCCAATCCAGTACCTTAAGATTCTTTCTAGCTTCCCCCTTTTCTGTATTTGTATATAATTGCCTTTTTGACAATGAGAAACTTCACTCCAGTAATCCTCATGTATTTACTTATGCTCAGTGTCTTTGTATATTACTCATCTCCTAACCACTCACTCTGGTCACCGACGCAGCCTTTGATTTCCCCCTCCCAAACTTGCTACTCTCAAAGCTACCCAATCTCAGTAGCATCAACTATATCATTGCAGTTGCTCATGCCGGAAGCATCAGTGCCATTCTTATTGCCCCTCCAAACCTCACATCCATCCCAACAGTAAATTCCTTCAGCTCTGCCTTTAAAATAGAACCAATTTACCCCACCTCCACTGCTACTATTCTAAATCAAGCCACCATTATTATTATCTCTTGCATGTATTTTAGCAAGACTCTTCTAATTGACTCTCTGCTTCCTTCCGCTTTTCCCTTTAATGTCTGTTCTCCACTCACTAGCCAAAGTGAGCTTTCTATAACCAAAATCATGGGGTGTCTGTGTGGCTCAGTGCGTTAAGTGTCCAACTTTAGCTCAGGTCATGATCTCACTGTTTGTGAGTCTGAGCCCCACACCAGGCTCTCTGCTGTCAGTGCAGAGCCCACTTCAGATCTTCTGTTCCCGTCTTTCTGTCCCTCCCCCATTTGCACTCTGTCTCTCTCTTTCTTTCCGTCTCTTTCAAAAATAAATACATTTTAAATAAATAAGCAAACTGAAATCAGATTATGTCATCAGATTATGTCATTCCTTTGCTCAAAACCTACTAGTAGTTTCTCTTCTCATTCAGTTTAAAAGTCAAAATTCTTACCAAGGTCCTATGTAATCTACCACTCTTTCCCTCACTGTACTTCAGCTGTGTTGGCCTTCTTTTATTCCACAACAATCATACTCTTAACTCAGGGCCTTTGCCCTTGCCTATTTCCTCAGCAAGCTATTCTCTCAGATATCCACATAACTTATTACTCCTTTACTTCATTCAGTTCTTTGTTCAAATGTGGCTACCCAATTAGCATCCTTTTCCTCATTCTCTGTTTCTTTACTTTATTTATATGTTTATTGTATTTATTATGACCAGACATAATATTTAAGAACAGAGATTTTGGTCTGATTTTTCTTCCATGCAGTGTCCCTGCTACCTAGAATAATGCCTGGCAGATAGTAGGCTCTTGATAAATGTTTGTTGAACAACTTTTTGTACATTCATGTTTAATAAATTCATTTGGGTAAAATTGATTTTGGTGATATATTAGTAAAATCTGGTTTTTTACAGCTATAAATTAGATGTTTAACTTATTTTGTAAGGAGAATTAGTGTCAACTTAGCTATCATGTGGCCTTTAAGAGAGAGTTCACTTTCAGAATGTACGTAAATGTTTCAGAAAGCAGAATTAGAGATTAGAGATATTTTGAAAAAGAACTTATTAATGAATTGATAAGAGTGCATTACCACCTATACATTTCTGAGATCCAGAGTTTACCTTGCTGCCTTAGTTTCTGATGCTTAGGAGACCCTCTCAAGACTGTTTCTCACAGAATGTCCTTCTTCCCTAACTGTAACCTTCCTTTCTGCTCCAAGACTGTTAGGTATCTCATGTTTTCTGGCATATCTTATTTTTCTTAATATCCAGTATTGCATTTTATTTTCTATTGTAGTACAGTAACTTCATAAGTTCCTTTTATTCTTTCCACTTCTAGTAACAAAATTTTTGAAAGTTGAGGTATATTAGAAATAGTGGAGTAGTTCTGTTTGCTTCTGTGTGGCCGGGGGCTCTAGAAAATGTGAACTGTTCACCTTAAGAAAAAGCAGATAATTCTATCAAGAAAGCCTTCCTCCAGGACTAGGTTTTCATTGCCTTATATTTTTTAACCTATAAGATCCTGTTTCTTCATCTACGGAAATATCTCTAACAATATCCTTTCAAGAGTTGTAAAATCATGTAAATGGTTCATACATAGTAGGTGTTCTTTAAGTATTCATTTCTCTTTCCATCTTCCCTGATTTTCCACTAATCAATATAACTTAATGTTTTATCTGTATTAATAAGTTCTTATATATCTTAACTAGATTTTCTTACCATAATAGTTAAAGTTGATATATATAAGTAAACACAAAAGCATAGGGAATTGTTCTCACTCTAAAAATACTGAAGACTAATATTAGATTAGTATTTTCCCTAACAGACCTTATATATCTTTCTGGTATAAAAATAGAGAAGAGAGAGTTAACTTCACCTGAGTGACCAAGCATGACCAATCTAAATGAAAGTACAAAGGGAGTTTCCAAGCATTAAACTCATGGGTGCTCTTCCTTTGTAACTTTATCTTCAATGCAGGCAATGTGCAGACAAACCATGAAGATGTAGGGATTTTTTTGGTTCTTACCAAAAATAAAAATGCTCTAAATAAAAATGTCTGTTGAGAGTGCCAACAGCATGTGAATTCAGAAAGTTATCTTTTAAGTGAAAGAAAGTATGTTTTTTATGGTATTCTTGTCAACAAGAATGTACCCTAAGCTTTATGGGTTAAAAACTTTATCTAGTATATTGAACTTCAGACTCATTTCCTAGCAAGCACAATTGATTTTAGTTAGATATTAAGAATGTGTAAATAAACTCTGAAAAGGTACACTTCAAACAGTGGGAAAATAACAGATCATAAAGGTAATGAAGTTGAAGTTCTCTAGAAAAAGAAAACTTTTGATCCCTACATGATACCGGGCCAAATTATAGATTTATTAAAGATAAATGTAACAGACAAAAACATGGGTGAATATTTATCTGATCTGAGTGTGAGGAGGAGATTTTTAAGTATTCCAGCAAAGGTAGACACTACATGGTGTGATTTGACACTTCCAGAGGTTTTCAACATGTAATACAATAATAATAACAACAGTAACTAACATTTATTGAGCCAAGTACCAAACCTTGTAGTAAGCGCTTTACTACAGTCAAAGTGCTAAGATTGAGAAACACTGCCCTAGAACTATATGATCTATAACCCTAGTCTGCTTTCCAGGTTATGCAGACAACAATGTCACCTGATGTTTTGCCGTGGTGTAATAAGTATTGCAAGCTTCCCAGTCTGCAGCATCTGTTTCCTCACTGCTTGCTGCTCTGCTGCTTAGCAGATGCCATCTGTATTATTAATGTTCTATTACAGCAACATCCTAATGCAAGATACTAATTCTATAGTAATTAGGACAAAGGTTAAACCACTAAAATAGACCCAAAATGTAATAGCTCAAATAAGATAGATGTTAATTATTTCTTATGCAATAGTTCAGGATAGATTGGTAGGTTCTACCTCATGAAATATTTAAGGACCCGTGTAACAAAGTAACTCAACTAATTTCTGTCATCACCAGCTTGGCCAAACCTGGGGCATTGACTCATTTGAGTTATATCCCGTGGATAGAGGAAAGAGAACATGAGGAAGACATACCATTTTCTTAAAATCTAGTTGTGAAAGTGGCATATATTACTTCTATTCACATCGTGTTAGAAAGAACTTATCCACATGAGGGGCACGTGGGTGGCTCAGTCGTTTGAGCATCCAACTCTTGGTTTCAGCTTGGGTCATGATCTCAGGGTTTGTGAGTTTGAGCCCCACATCAGACTCTGTGCTGACAGCATGGAGCCTGCTTAGGATTCTCTCTCTCCCTCTCTCTGCCTCTCCTCTACTCTTGCTCTCTTTCTCTCTCAAAATAAATAAATAAAACTTAGAAGGAAGGAAGGAAGGAAGGAAGGAAGGAAGGAAGGAAGGAAGGAAGGACTTAGCCACATGACCAGACCATACAGCAGAGGAAGCTAGGACGTGCAGTCCCACCATGTGCCTAGGAAGACAACAGTTTCCACCATAACCCCTATCTGTGCTGCCTCTAAATATCTGATAAGGCAGATGACTGTGAGAGTTAAAATATTTTTATAAATCAATAAGAAAAATAGAAATGTCCTAAATGAAACCAGGAAAAGCTAAAATTTAGTTTAAAGAAGAGAAATATGCCCTTGCATATATGGTCAATATTTTCAATATTTGACAAGAGAGCCAAAAACTCCTATAAGAAGACACAGGAGAAAAACTCCTTCACGTTGGTCTTGGCACTGATTTTTTACATATGACACCAAAAGCACAAGCAACAAAAGCAATGACAAATAAGTAGTACTATATCAAACTGAACTTCTGCACAGCAAAAGAAACACACAAAATGAGACAGCAATCTATAGGATGAATGACAGAAAATATTTTCAAATCATGTATCTGATAAGGGATTAATATCCAAAATATGTGTAGAACTCCTACAATTCAATAACAAGAAAACAACCCAATTTAAAAATGGACAGATGAACTAAATAACTATTTTTCCAAAGAAGACATACAAATAGCCAACAGGTACATGACAAGGTGCTGACATCACTAATCATGGAAATGCAAATCAAAATCACAGTAAGATATCACCTCATACCAATTAGAATGGCTATCATGAAAAAGACAAGAGATAAGTGTTGGTGAGGATATGGAGAAAGGGAGCGCTTGTGAACTATTGGTAGGAATGTAACTTGGTACAGCCACTATGGAAAAACTGTATGGAGGCTCCCCCCAAAATTAAAAATAGAGACATGTTTGATCCAGAAATACCATTTCTGGATATATTATCCAAAGGAAATGAAAACAGAGTCTCAAAGAGCTATCTGCACCCCCATGTTCACTGCAGCATTATTCCCAGTAGCCAAGATATGGAAACAACCTAAGTAAGTATCTGTCAGTGGATGAATGAATAAAGAAGATGCGGTATATATATATATACGTGTGTGTGTGTGTGTGTGTGTGTGTGTGTGTGTGTGTGTATATATATATATATATACACACGTATATACGCACATATATACACACACACATATATATATATACCACATCTTCTTTATATACATACAATAAAATGTTCAGCCATGAAAAAGAAGGAAATCCTACCATTTGCAACAACCTGGATGAACCTTGAGAGCATTATGCTGAGGGAAATAAGTCACACAAAGACAAATACTATATGATATCACTTATATGTGGAGTCTTAAAAAAGCCAAACTCATAGAAACAGTATAGTGGTGGTTACCGTGGGCTGGGGAAATGGGAGAAAAGGGAGGTACTAGTCAAAGGTAAAAACTTCCAGTTAAGTTCTGGGGATCTAACATACAGCGTGGTGATGATAGCTCATAGTACTATATTATATACTTGAAAGTTGCTAAGAGAATAGATCTTAAATGTTCTCACCACAAAAAAAGGAGATGGTTGGGCACCTGGATGGCTCAGTTGGTTAAGATGGATGTGATCTCGTCACATATTTTGCAATATATAAATGTATCAAACCAACAAATTGTACCTTAAACTTACACAGTGTTATATGTCAGTTATTTTTCGATAAGGCTGGAAAAAAGAGAAATATAGAAGACTAGTGACGATTCATCTATAGTCTTTGAGTTTTGACAAGGATATCAAGACCATTCTGTGAAAAAGAATAGTCTTTCAACAAATGGTGCTGAGACAACTGAATATCCACATACAAAAGAGTATAAAAATTAAATCAAAGTGAATTAAAGGCTTAAATGTAAGAGTTAAAAATACAAAACTCTTAGAATTTTCCTTCTTTAGCTTTAGCATTTATATCCTAGGAATTTATTGTAAGTAGACATCTATGAAAATATTTGAGTACAGAGATGAGTACAGAGATAAAAAAAAATTAAAAGCAACTAAAATATTTAAAAATAAAACATTTAGGGGCACCTGGGTGGCTCAGTTGGTTAAGTGTCCGACTCTTGATCTCATCTCAGGTCATGATTTCATGGGTTTGTGAGTTCGAGCCCCATATTGGCTATACATTGTCAATGCAGAGCCTGCTTGGGATTCTCTCTGTCCCTTCCCCGTTTGCTCTCTTTCTCAGAATAAATAAATAAAATTAAAAAATAAAAATAGGGGCACCTGGGTGGTTCAGTCGGTTAAGCATCTGACTTCAGCTCAGGTCATGATCTTGTGGTCAGTGGGTTCGAGACCCATGTCGGGATCTGTGCTGATAGCTCAGAGCCTGGAGCCTGCTTCGGATTCTGTGTCTCCCTCTCTCTCTGCCTCTCTCTCTCTCTCTCTCTCTCAAAAATAAACATTTAAAAAAATTAAATATAAAATAAAACATTCAATAATTTGAAATAATTAAATATTTGATAATAAATAGTAATTTGTGATATATCTAAATGATGTCATGTACTATAATTCATTTAAAACAAAATTTTTTTAACGTTTACTTATTTTTGGAGAGAGACAGAGCGTGAGCAGGGGAGGGACAGAGAGAGAGAGGGAGACACAGAATCTGAAGCAGGCTCCAGGCTCTGAGCTGTCAGCACAGAGCCCTATGTGGGGCTCGAACTCACAAACCTTGAGATCATGACCTGAGCTGAAGTTAGGCGCTTAATCAACTGAGCCATCCAGGCACCCCTACTATAATTCATCTTAACTTACATTGTAGAAGATGATTTAATGACATGAAAAATGTTAACACTGTATTAACTGGTTAAATGGATCATAAATAAAATGTATTTGTTCTTGTGTAACCTACTGATAGCTTTACCTTGGTATTCCTATTATGCACTTAAAAATTAAAGCCCAACCTAAATTCTTATAGCTCATCTGTTTTAACTTAATGGCTTAAGATTAAACATCATTTTGTAAGTGAAATTTTTCTATTAACTTTATAAATATATACTCTTTTAAAAATAAATTCAGTGAGGGGCGCCTGGGTGGCGCAGTCAGTTAAGTGTCCGACTTCAGCCAGGTCACGATCTCGCGGTCCGTGAGTTCGAGCCCCGCGTCGGGCTCTGGGCTGATGGCTCAGAGCCTGGAGCCTGTTTCCGATTCTGTGTCTCCCTCTCTCTCTGCCCCTCCCCCGTTCATGCTCTGTCTCTCTGTGTCCCAAAAATAAATAAACGTTGAAAAAAAAATTAAAAAAAAAAATAAATTCAGTGAAATCCGAGTAATAGAGATGTTGTGACAGATATTTTAATGATTGATTTATTTTAAAAATATAACGAATAATGTATCAGGAACTTTATAAACTTTTAACTACAAGTTTATCTATCTATATCTATATCTGTATCTATATCTATATATCTATATCTATTTAATGTTTATTTATTTTTGAGAGAGAGGGAGACACAGAATCCAAAGCAGGCTCCAGGCTCTGAGCTGTCAGCACAGAGCCCGATGCAGGGCTTGAACTCACAAGCTGTGAGATCATGACCTGAGCCAAAGTTGGACGCTTAACCGACTGAGCCACCCAGGTGCCCCTACAACTTTATATTTTTTAGCCATGAGTTTTTTTTTTAATAATGTTTGTTTATTTTCGAAAGAGAGAAAGGAGAGAGTGTGTGAGTGTGGGTAGGGGAAGGGCAGAGAGAGAGGGAGAAAAAGAATCCTAAGAGTCAGATGCTCAACTGACTGACCCATCCAGGCGCCCCTTGCCGTGAGTTTTTAATAGGTTTGTAGTATTATCTGGATTTCTGACAGGAGTGTTCAAAGTTATACCAAAAGCTGGCAGTCATTTCAAATCATTTTTCAGATCGTAAGCATAGTTGCTTTATAATTGTTTATGAATGGAAATGTGAGTATAGTGTTCTATGGCATAGTTGTAGTAGAGCCCTTTTTCTTTAACTTTAAGAAAGATAAATGTTCTGTTTGATTACCAGATTACCAAAAGAAGATTTTCACAGTACCAAGAAACCCAAATACAAAATTAAAATTAAAATTAAAATTAATTAAAATCTATTATGCAGCAGTAAATTACTCTTAATGTCATTTTTGCATAATTTTCTAATCTTTTCTATGCATGTATTATATATACATGCATCAGACTTAGTATTATTTTGTTCACGTTAGTGCTTTTTTTTTTCACGTAAAATACCTTGTGAACTATTCCTATCTTTATTACTTGAAGATGTGATTTTCATGACCACATAATATTTAATTAAAATGCCATAAATTTTCTTGTCCCCTTTGGTCTGCTTTTATAAATCTGTAGTAAAGATTCTTTTATACAAATATTTGTACACCTCTTTTTTTTCCCTAAAGTTTATTTATTTTGAGAGAGATAGCACACTCAAGCAGGGGAGGGGTAGAGAGAAAGGGAGAGAGTGTCAGTACAGAGCCTGATGTAGGGCTCAAACTCACTAACCTTGAGATCATGACCTGAACCGAAACCAAGAGAAAACCTCTTTGATAACTTCCTTAAGATACCTTCTTACAGCTCCATTCCCTGGTCAAAACCAAAGATGTATTAATACTTCCCGTATACACTGATTACCTTCCAGAAAGATGATATCATTTTATGCTCCTAAAAGTAGTATATGAAAGTACCTATTTTCTTGTACCCTTATCAAAACTGTATTTTTTAATGTTTTTTTAATTTGATTTATTTTGAGGGAGACCGTGTGTGAGTGGGGGATGGGCAGAGGGAGAGAGAGAATCCCAAGTAGGCTCCATGCTCAGCAGCTCACATCTGAAAAAACAGATGATAGAGCAGGTAAGACATTCAGTAGGGCTTGATCCCATGAACCGTGAGATCATGACCTGAGCCAAAATCAAGAGTTGGATGCTGAGTGCCCAGGTGGCTAAGTCGGTTAAGCATCCGAGTTTGGCTCAGGTCGTGATCTCAGGGTTTGTGGGTTTGGGCCCCACATCAGGCTTTTTGCTGACAGGTCAGAGCCTGGGGCCTGCTTCAGATTCTGTGTGTGTGTGTGTGTCTCTCTCTCTCTGCTCCTCCCGCCGCTCATGCTCTGTCTCTCTCTGTCTCAAAAATAAACATTAAAAAAAAATTTTTTTTAAAGTTGGATACTCAACCAGCTGAGCCAGCAGGGCACCCCAAAATTGTATTTTATAACTAACTAAGTATACCTGTATGAGCAACAATTTGGATAATTATATAATATTCTTAATTAAATATTTTAATTTTTTGCTTGCTAATAAATTGAACATTTTCATTTGTGTTATTTAAACTACTTTTCTTGCCAGTTACAAATTGACGAAAAGGCACGCCTGGATGGCTCAGTTGATTAAGCATCTGACTCTTGATTTCAGCTCAGATCATGATCTCACAGTTGGTGAGATTGAGCCCTGGTGTGGAGCCTACATAGGATTCTCTCTCTCCTCTCTTTCTGCCCCCCCTCACTCTTGCTGTCTCTTTCTCTCAAAATAAATAAGCATTTAAAAAAATAAAAAACAATTTGGGGTGGCTGGGTGGCTCAGTTGGTTAAGTATCCAGCTCTTGATTTCAGCTTGGGTCGAGATCTCACAGTCATGGGATCAAGTCCCACATAGAGCTCTGCACTGAGCATGAGCCTGCTTTGGATTCCCTCTTCTTGTCTCTCTGCCTCTCTCCCCCAATAGCATGCTTGCACTCTCTCTCCCTCAAAATAAATATACAAACATTAAAAAAAAGAAAAAAACAAATTGAAGCAAAGGGTGGATGATTAAAAGAACAAGACAATTACTGCTGAAGATAGTAATGACACATTAACAGAGTTGCAGCCTATATTTTGTACCAAGCAAACTGATATCCAATGTAATTTATTATGTTCTATATCCTATGAGATGCTATTTTAAACATTGGAGATACAGACATTTTTATTTCAGACCATTCATTCATTTATAATTTAACAGATATTTTCTAGGTGCTTTCTGTGTACCATTTACTAGAGGCACAATAGAGAACAAGATCCACATGGCCTCTGTTCTCTTGAAGGAGAATAAAAATATTAAAGTAACTTCATTATTTATTATTTGCCACACATCGTGCTAATATTATTCCATATATTATTTCCTTTAATATTAAAATGATATTTGGAAACTGCCTTTTGGAGACATACATGTGTGTGGTCAGTTTTGTTCATATCACCTGAAATACTAACATGCTTTATAAAAGGCCTTTTAGTATCAAAAATGTGCATTTGTGATCAGCGTAGAATGAACACACACATGCGACAAAGTCTCATTTCACTTAAATATTGTTGTGAGACCTTCAGTCCCTGAAATGTTTGTAGTGACAAGTTTAAAAGGGTAAGGATGATAAATAATCTGATTCCCACTTAGGGCTAAAATGTATTTGTCCTCCCTCTTTAAATTAGAGCCAGGAATCATCTGTGTTAGGGTATAAATGCCTTTTCAGCGTGTCTTTGTGCTTTCTACATAGAGAGTATAGCACTGGTGCACAAAACACAGGGGGCTCTTGCCATTGGAGACTGTCTAACCCACAGATACGAAGAAGCTCCCTGGAACTTTACTGCTTGTTTACAGAAAGTCACCCACCATTGTTACAGATGCCTAGAAGGAGAGGAGTTTTCTGTAAGAGATCAAAATCTAACCGAAGCTGGAATGTTTGCACCAAATAGGCAGCTTTTAAAATCTGAGTAAACCTCCACAACTCTTTAAAGAAAACTAAGTTATAATTGTAGGTAACATTAAACTTTGGAATAAGAAAGTAGAAAGTTAATACTTTCTTTTATGATTTTGAATCCATTACTCAGGTATTTGAGGCACAATGTGTTACAACTACAGTCTTACTAAAACGTGGGGGGATATGTTTAGTTGTAACTTTTTTAGAAGACGAATTATTGTCACTGCTGCTGAGAAATGGATCCTGTCTTTCTTGATCTTCTTTGCTTTCTTCCTGAATGTCCTCAGTTAATGTTTTTTTCTGTGATTCAAATAGTGCTGAGCACAGCAGAGGTTGTTGCTGGAATTGAATTAAGAATGGACATGTGAGTGTTTATAATAAGGAAGCCAAATTCTTTTTTCATAGACTCTGTACTTGAAAGCTTTGATGTCCTGAATAACTACATACCCCCAAAAGTACAATTTGGCTACTATATTAAAATTTGAAAATATCCTGCTTTACATGTTTAGTTCAAAGGCCACTTCCATTACATACATATAAAGACCAAACTTCTGTGACTCTTATCCTTATTATATTTTTAGAAAGTATTTATAATCTTGGGGCACCTGGGTGGCTCAGTTGGGTAAATGTCCAACTTCAGCTCAGGTTGTGATCTCATGGTTCATGAATTCAAGCCCCGCATCGGGCTCTTTGCTGACAGCTTGGAGCCTGGAGCCTGCTTCAGACTCTGTGTCTTCCTCTCTCTCTGGCACTCCCCCGCTTCACCCTGTCTCTCTCTCTCTCCTTCAAAAATAAGTAAACATTTAAAAAAAATTTTTTTAAAAGAAAGTATTTGTGGGGCGCCTGGATGACTCAGTCGGTTAAGCGGCCGACTTCGGCTCAGGTCATGATCTCGCCGTCTGTGAGTTCGAGCCCCCCGTCGGGCTCTTTGCTGACAGCTCAGAGCCTGGAGCCTGTTTCAGATTCTGTGTCTCCCTCTCTTTGACCCTCCCCTGTTCATGCTCTGTCTCTCTCTGTCTCAAAAATAAACAGGGGTGCCTGGGTGGCTCAGTCAGTTAAGCGTCTGACTTCAGCTCAGGTCATGATCTCACGGTCTGTGAGTTCGAGCCCCGCATCGGGCTCTGTGCTGACCACTCAGAGCCTGGAGCCTGTTTCAGATTCTGTGTCTCCCTCTCTCTGACCCTCCCCCGTTCATGCTCTGTCTCTCTCTGTCTCAAAAATAAATAAATGTTAAAAAAAAAAAAAAGATAAAAGGAAAGTATTTGTAATCTTAAATCTGCTTTAAAGTGCAACACCCCAAAAAAGTACAATTCAAGATCTTTTTAAAACCCGAATTGGGGCGCCTGGGTGGCGCAGTCGGTTAAGCGTCCGACTTCAGCCAGGTCATGATCTCGCGGTCCCTGAGTTCGAGCCCCGCGTCAGGCTCTGGGCTGATGGCTCAGAGCCTGGAGCCTGTTTCCAATTCTGTGTCTCCCTCTCTCTCTGCCCCTCCCCCGTTCATGCTCTGTCTCTCTCTGTCCCAAAAATAAATAAACGTTGGGAAAAAAAAAAATTTTAAACCCGAATTGACTAATTAGGAAAACAAATAATCAAAATGATGAATTAGTCTTTTTTTCTAATGTTTTATTTTTTGTTTATTTTTGAGAGAGAGACAGAGCATGAACAGGGAAAGGGCAGAGAGAGAGGGAGACACAGAATCTGAAGCAGGCTCCAGGCTCCGAGCTGTCAGCACAGAGCTTGACATAAGGCTTGAACTCACAAACCGCAAGATCATGACCTGAGCTAAAGTTGGACGCTTAACCGACTGAGCCACCCAGGCACCCCAGTGATCAAAATGATGAATTAGCCTTTAAAGTTTGTTTTTTAACACTTACTTATTTTTGAGAGAGAGAGAGAGAGAGAGAGAGAGAGAGAGAGAATGCAAGCAGGGGAGGGGCAGAGAGACAGAGACACAGAATCCGAAGCAGGTTCCAGGCTCTGAGCTGTCAGCAGAGAACCCAATGCGGGGCTCAAACTCATGGACTGCAAGATCATGACCTGTGCCAAAGTTTGATGCTTAACCAACTGAGCCACCCAGGGGCCCCAATGATTAATTGGTCTTAAGCAAGCTTTGATAAATACTGATTTTAGTAGTTAAGAACTGAACTGTTCTCTTAATAAAAACTGTGGCAAATGTTATCCTTCAGGACTTTCCACTACATTCGAGAATCATTTCCTCCAGAAAATCTTCCTTAAACTTCCACATTTGTTGAGGTCATTCTCTTTTGCCACCTTGTATAAATAAAATTATCTATTACGTATTCATGCCTAACACTTGGCCAAATTCTTCATGGTTCAAATACACCACATATAAACAGACTCAACCCTTGGGGCACCTGGGTGGCTCAGTCAGGTAAGCGTCTGACTCTTGATTTTGGCTCAGGTCATGATCTTACAGTTCATGAGTTCAAGCCCCCACATCAGGCTCTGCACTGACAGTGTGGAGCCTGCTTGGGATTCTCTCTCTCTTCCTATCTCTGCCCCCCCCCCCCGCTTTCAAAATAAATAAATAAACTTGAAAAAAAAAAAACTTTAAACAGACTCAACCCTTGGCATAGTTTTTGGCACAGAGTAGGTTATCAATAAATTTTTATAGAATTGAACTGTTGAATAATCACTTTGTTATTATGTTTATAACAAGTTCCTTTTTGTCATAGTATTCCATATTGCATAGAAAATTCAGGTGCAAAGAAATGTAGCTGTTGGGGCACCTGGGTGGCTCAGTCGGTTGAGCGTCCGACTTCAGCTCAGGTCATGATCTCACAGTCTGTGAGTTCAAGCCCCACATCGGGCTCTGTGCTGACAGCTCAGAGCCTGGAGCCTGCTTCGGATTTTGTGTGTGTCTCTCTCTCTGCCCCTCCCCTGCTCTCTCTCTCTCTCTCTCTCTTTTTCTCTCTCTCAAGTAAATAAACATTAAAAAATTAAAAAAAAAAAGAAAAGAAATGTAGCTGTCACATTTGAGTATACCATACACCTAAGATTCTTTCAGTCAGAGGCTGTCATGGGCTGTAATGATCAGACCATGTTCACTACAACCATCAGTTGTAGTTAGGAGGAGACCAAAGGAAACATCTAAAGCCATCATTACTGTTTCCTTTCCATTAATGGTCCCATATATCCAAAAAAAAATGTATATCAACTCTTCCCCAAAATTTCAATGTAAGGAACTTTCATATTGCCTGCATTAGGGATATTGCCTCCTGAACTAAAATTAAAGCTTTATATTCTCCATGCTAAATATTTTCTGGCATTTCAGTACTTTCATGTCAAAAGTACACATAAAAGATGCCACTGAAATAACACAGCCAAAAGATCAATATGGGAAAATTCTAGATTTAATTTGGAATGCCAAAAATTCTTACGTTTGCAGCAGTCATATTTGCTATCTGATACCTACAGTTTCCTAGTTCATATACCTAGAGAGCTGAACGTCTGTTATAGTTTCTTCCAGAAGTCTTTCGGTTTCCTCCATCAGGCCTTTTGGCCCTCTAGCTCTCCTTGCCTCCAGCTTAAAAACTTTTGTTTATAGTTTTTATATAAGTATAAAACAACAACAAAAAATACCATTTAAATGCAAACAAGTCTATAAATCAATCAAATTCAAATTGACAAAATAATTAAATATGATAGCTGATAAAGATTAGTGGAACATAAATTGCTACTTGAGATATGAATTATGATGCTGTCTCTAAGCTGTTTTGAATTCTCCGTGCCTGTTCTTCCGTATGCCTGTAATGACTCTTCCTCATCACCCTTTTTGTTTTGTTAGTAAAGTGTTCACAGATGTCATTTTATCTCCACATCTTGCAAATATGTCATTTACATTTTAAGTTCAAGGTCATTTCAAGTACAAGAGCTCTTTTCATTAACCTAGGACCATTGGATTAAAACAACTTGACACACTGATCATAAACATAAGCGTGGGCACAGAGATCCCACGGCAATTCCCCAATAAAAGGTTGATCTTCCATATTGCCCTGGATTAAATTATATCATTTAAAAATTATTTAGATGAAAACAAAAAAATTTAAATTGCTACAATGAATTTATGAGCTGCAAAGATTATGTGATTATATCCTTAGCTTCCACTTTAAGAAAAACTACTCTGATTAGTTTTATCTATGCTGTGTATATGTGCGGAACAAAAGAGATTTGGGGCTACTGAAATTGGAACACAGGCAAGAGATTTCTGAAGGGACTATACTCAAGCCAGTAGATTTTGGCTTGAATGTTTTGACATATACAATATACATATGCTTTAAGATCATCTGGGCATGTCACCTTTATCACATTTTACTTGAGTGCTGATTCTGATGGATTTGTTAGAAATGAAGATTATGGTTAGCAGTAGAGTGAGATGGAAAATAATGGATGGCTGACAGACTAAAATCGGTTTGTATATATAAAAAATGGTCAAAACCATGCTTATTAAAACTTCTCAATCAAGTATTTGTGGAGTCTCTGAAGCTCCTTGGAAAATTCTGGATTCCCTGGAGCACTGAGGTAAAAACATGGTCACTAAATAAATAGCAACAGCAACAATAAATCTTGGGGAGAGAAAGAGGAATCTGATTTCCTGAAGTACCACATTACATTACTTAAAAACATTTTTTTAATGTTTATTTTTGAGAAAGAGAGAGGGAGACAGAACACAAGCAGGGGAGAGGCAGAGAGAGAGAGAGAGAGAGAGAGAGAGAGAGAGAGAGAGAGACAGAATCTGAAGTGGGCTCCAGGCTGTGAGCTGTCAGCACAGAGCCCAACGCGGAGTTCAAACTCACAAGCCATGAGCCAAAGTCAGACGCTCAACCAGCTGAGCTACTCAGGCGCCCCCACATTACATTATTTTAGATGGACAGTTCTTAAAAGATTATGAGATATGCAAAGAAACAGGAGTGTATAGCCCTTCCAGAGGACTAAAAGGAGTCAATAGAAATTGACCCTAAAGAAGCACATACATTGGACTTACTAGACAAAGATTTTAAATCACCGATTTTTAACAAAGAACTAAAGGAAACCATAAAGCCAAAGAACTAAAGTATGGGAATGTCCCACCAAAGAGAGAATATCAACAAAGAGAAATTATAAAAAGGAGCCAAATAGAAATCCTGGTGTAGGAAAGTACAATAACTAAAATAGGAATGCACCAGAAGGGTTCAGCAGCAAATCTGAGCTGGCAAAAGAAAGAATCCATGAATTTAAGGTGAGACAATTGAGATTATCCAGTCTGAGAAAGGAATATTTAAAGTCTGATTTAAAAGACAACATGGGGCACCTGGGTGGCTCCGTCGGTAGAGTGTCCGACTCTTGATTTTGACTCAGGTCATGATTTCAGGGTAGTGAGATTGAGCCCTGCATGGGGCTCTGCCCTGAGCATGGAGCCTGCTTGAGATCCTCTCCGTCTCTCCCGCTGCCCCCTCCCCCGCTTATATGCTTTCTCTCTTTCTAAAATGTAAATAAATAAATAAACAAACAAACAAAATTATAAAATGTTGATGGACTTATAATGTGTTAAGGATACATTTGTATGGCAGTAATAACACAGAGGAGGGTAGCAATAGAGCTTTGTAGGACCAAAGTTGATATACCGTTGAAATTAAGTTTGCATTAATCCAAACCAGTTTGCTTTAAATTAAGATGTTAGTTGTAATCTCCGGGCAACCACTGTGAAAATAATTCCCAAAAAAAACATAATAAAAGAAACATCGAATTAGAATGGTACACTTGAAAATGCCTATTTTACAGATCTCATGAGAAGATACATTATTCTTTGTTTTATAAATGGGGAAACTGAGGCCTTAAGTACATAATAGAATCAAGATTCAAAACCAAGTCTGTCACAAAAAAAAACCCTCACTATGGGTCCTATAAGGGAAATAGATGAAAATCCTGGATAGAACATAGAAATGGTGAAGCTTTATTATTCTAATAATCATCTTTTACAAATACTATACTCTTTTGACTCCATCAGATCAGGAGTTTAAAGAAGGAAGATTCAGTACTTCCTTAGAGTAATATTTTTCATAAGCAGTGGACCTGGATTTGAATGCAAGCATATATGGTTCAAAGCTTTCTATCGGACCATACTGCTTTAGGGTTGCAACCTAAATATTGAGATGGTTTCAGCACACTCACAAACAATTATGCATGCTAGTAAATAACTCAAGAGGACAACACAGAGGGGCATATTCTTGATCTCAGCTCACGTTATGATCTCACAGTTCATCATTTCGAGCCCCACATCCGGCCCAGCACTGATGGTGCAGAGCCTGCTTGGGATTCCTTCTGTTTTTCTCTCTGCCCCTTCCTGACTTGTATGCGCTCTCACGCTCGCACACACTCTCTTTCTCTCTCAAAATAAATAAACTTAAAAAAAGAGAGAGGGAGAGGACAACACAGACTTTATAGAGAAGCAGTGTTGAATTTTCCTTTCCTGGAGTTTTGTAATTCACAGAGGGGAGCTTTCTTATTTGTTTCCTCTTTCACAGAACCTGAAGTAACCCAATGCTTTTAAACAAAACAACCACAAGTATAAAATTGGGTGATGTGTTTCTAATTTTACTTTATATCAATTGACATATTCAGTCATGTCTTAAGATATTTACAGTGATACAGATGCAACTCAGTACGTGCTTTGATCTCTTTTAAAAAATTTTTTTATTAAAGCATAGTTGACACAATGTTACATTATTTTCAGGTGTATGACATAGTATTGGACAACTCTATGCCATGCTCACTGCAAGTGTAGCCACTATATGTCACCATTATAACACTATTACAGTACCATTGACTATATTCCCTGTGCTGTACCTTTCATTCCCATGACTTCTTTAATCTCTCTTAATTTATGAAAATCTACTTTCTCTGCATCCTGGTTAAGTATAGGTAGGGTCTTCTCAGAAAGAAACAAATGCAGGCAGGCAATCATTGTTCTCTTCCATCAGCATAGGAGGACTGTAGAATTTTATGATTTAAGAGAGCTCAAATTTATCATCATCTTGATATTTATATCCTTGACTTTTACCCAAAGACTATTTTAGAATGCCCATTGCTCTTCGAAGAGTTTGCCTTCCTAGGCTGTATTAAGGAAACTAAAGAGATTTCAACATAACCATATGACTACAGAATCTGTGCCCTTCCTGGATCCAAATAAGGAGGCCACTGTTTAAAGTTCTCACTGTAGGGGACATTGCACCAAATGCTTAGAAAAATGTCACATTTTCTTTCTCCTAACTCCTTATTCAGCATAATTTTCCTCTTCCAATGTGTTCCAGAGAATTTCTACTTTCCTGAAAATAAATGTTCAGTGGAACATCCTAGTATTTTAAATTTCTGAATTTGTTAAGACAGCCCAATTTTCTTTTTTCTCTTTTCTTTCTCTTTCCTTCTTTCTTTCTTTCTTTCTTTCTTTCTTTCTTTCTTTCTTTCTTTCTTTCTTTCCCTCTCTCTCTCTCTCTCTCTCTTTCCTTCCTTCCTTCCTTCCTTCCTTCCTTCCTTCCTTCCCTTCTTACTATTTTGAGTATTTACTATTACAAGTTTTGATTTCAAACTCAACTGATTTTAGAGATCAGGTTGATCCAATGAGTAAAGAGGGCAGGGGTAATAATACATAAGGGAGTGTGTGGTCTATGGGTAAGAGAAAAGAACATGGCTGCTTAAACACATTCAAAGTCAATTTTTCAAATTGAAAAACTGCTAGACTATTAAAACGCATGGCTGATCAAAGGCCTATGGTTTCTCATTTCAGGTATTACAGAGTTCTTCCCCTAGCAGTTTGTATCAAATAATTTTTTAAGTTTGACTACGTTTCAAATACATATTTGGATGAGTTAACCTACCAAATTTTTGCATAGTGGAGAACACCAAGGAGCTCATACTGCCAGATTAACTCATATTTGTATAAACCTTGAAAGAATGCTTCTGCCATTTCTGAGCACATATGTGAATTCTAGTTTACCATTGATTACAAAATTTGTGGCTCTTCACACAGGTCTCTATATTAATTGAAGTTTGTGCACAATTGCTCATTTGAAAATGAATAAACAAGTATACTTAGAACATTCTTGTACCTTGCTCATTTGAAAATGAACAAACAAGTATACTTAGAACATTCTTGTGCCTTGCTCATTGAATGCTACACAAGGCAGGCACCTGGGTCATTCAGTCATTTAAGCATCCAGCTTCAGCTCAGGTCATGATCTCATGGTTCATGAGTTCAAGCCCCACATCAGGCTCTCTGCTATCAGCACAGAGCCTACTTTGGAACCTCTGTCTCTCCCCCCCCCCCCCCCCCGTCTCTCTCTGCCCACCCCCCCTCAATAAATAAGTAAACTTAAAAAAATAAATGTCACACAGCACTCAGATGCATCTTCGCTATGCATGCCCTTATCAAATATTATAATTGTGACACATTTACCTTTTATTGAAAGATTTGAGTAGTTCTTACCTTACGTTAAATTTTCTAAGAAATACATGTAGCTTTTGGAATGTATTTGTGATTCAGCTTTGCAATAAAAAATTGTCTACCTCAGACTTTTAGATCTGGTTAATTGAAGAGAACCAGGAATATAAAGCAAGTTATTGAATTATTATTACTTACAATTAATTACCTAGATGAATCAAAGTTTTTCTTCTAATACAATCAAAAGAAATAATTTAGATAGTACAGCCAATACAAGCTAGTTATCATTCATAGCCCTTTATTTTTTTTTTTTAATGTTTATTTATTTTTGAGAGACAGGGTGCGAGCAGGGAAGGGGCAGAGAGAGAGAGAGGGAGATACAGAATCCGAAGCAGGCTCCTGGCTCTGAGCTGTCAGCACAGAGCCTAGTGCGGAGTTCAAACCCATGAACCGCAAGGTCATGACCTGAGCTGAAGTCAGACACTTAACCAACTGAGCCACCCAGGTGCCCCTCATTCAGAACCCTTTAGTGAGGAGTCTCTTAATTGCAAATAACAAACTCAACTCAACAAGACCTAATTCAAAGTAGCATGAGCAGAGTGGGAATTTGTTGGCTCAGGTAACCAATCACAGAAAGGACAAGGGGGTGCTTATTCAGAAACCACCCAATCTGAAGACATTCCTTGTCCCTCCCTTTTGCCTCCCCATTCCCATCTTCACTCTGCCAAATTTCTCATCACTGCTTTTCCTTGTGAATTGGTATAAATCTCTTCTACTGAAGACAGACTTTCTGTATTTGGTAGGAAGACTAGCCATTTAGTTATAGCCATTTGGCTATTTTTGACTCAGCTTCCATCCCAGCAATCACCTACTCTCGAGAGAGAGGGGGAGAGAGAGAGAGAGGAGAGAGAAAGAGGGAGAGCGAGAGCTCTAGGTCAAATGTCATTAGTATATGTTAGCTGCCTGTGTCAGTTATAGTTATTACTATTTGAATGAAGAGAAGGGGGGAAGAACATTCCAAGCCAACAGAATAACTTAACTGGAAACATGAAGGTGAGTGGCATTCTCTAAAAAGGCTCAGTCTGGTTGGGATGTAGAGTACAATGCAGATAACAATGATTAGAGATGGTGCTAATGAGAGGTAGTTTGGGACTAGATGGTAAAGGAATGTAGATACCAGCCAAAGAATTTTGACTTTTCAAAATATACAGTGGGAACCATTGAAAAAAAAATTGTGGCATCACTTTTTTTCCTAATCTGATATCCAGGCTTTCTTTTTATTTTTTTATGGAAAATTCTCAACATACACTGTAATAAAAAAAGAGTAGTATAAATGCCCCCATGTATTCATTACCCAGCTTTAACAGTTATCAATATGTGGCCAATCCATTGAAGATTTTTGAAGAAGGCAAGAAAGGAGATTAACATTGTGTCACTTCCTTTGCTTTAGTTAATCTTCACAATGTGCCTGTGGAGTATGTTGTATTCCCACTTTCCCTAATTACAAATGAGAAAGCCATCAAAATGATGAACTAAGTAACAGTGCTGGGATTCTAACCCACACCCAACTTCAGAACTCAAGTTCTTCCCCGTGTTGCATAATGCTGCCTCTAATTATGATGTAGGACATTATTCTGTTAAAAACAGCTGCTGTACTGCTGTACTGGGGCTGTTGACCCTATTCAGGATGGTAGACTTCTCTGCCTCCAGCCACTCTGCCTCTACAGGGTCACCAGGATCTAAGTCTGTGTAAACGTTGAACCTAATCAGTTAAAATGACCATTTAGTCCAGTGATTCTCAAAGTATGGTCCCCAGACAAGCAGCAAGTTGTTAGAAAATGTAAATTCTCAGCTCCCCACCACCACCCCAGCCTACTGAATCAAAAATTCAGAGGCTGGGAGCTCATGATGCCTATATTGCTACGTGCTGTGTTTAAATAAAAATGCTCCAGTTGTTTCCTGCAAACATGAGGTTAAGACCATCTACCAAGAGCATTTCTAAGGCAAAGCCATATCAGAAGAATTTATATGTTTCTTTTTTAACAAGTTCATGAAAAACATGTCTTAAGTTGGGAATTCGTATTCAGACAGTACCAGCAGTCTCCCTTGGGAAGTTACATGACTACGTGGAAAGGAATTTTAAGGCATTTGCACTGCCTATATTCAAAGTGCTTGATGGTGCCATCTGGTGGAGTAAGCACTATAGAATGTGCAGCTTTATTACTCAGTGCTTCGGGGATAGGTGTGCATTTTTTAAAAATCAGTGTTATAGTAAAAGTTTAATGGAATAGCCAGACATAAGATGTACAAAGAGTTTATTTACTGTAAAACCTCCATTGAGGATATGATACCAGAACACAAGCAAAAAAGAAAAATAGCTAAATTAGACTTCATCAAAACAAGAACTTTTTGTGCATCAAAGGACGCTATTGAGAAAGTGAAAAGACAGCCCACAAAATAAGAGAATATATTTGGAAGTCATACATCTAATAAAATACATGTATCTGATTATATGAATAACTCTTACAACCCCACAACAAAAAGACAAAACAACCCAATTTAAAAACGAGCGAAGGACTTGAGTAGACATTTTTCCAAGGACAGCATACAAATGGCCAGTAAGCCCATGAAAAGATACCCAACATTATTAGTCATTAGAGAAATGCAAGTCAAAACCACAAGGAGATACTGCTTGCATGGCTTGAATAATTAAAAAAAAAACAAACAGAAAACAACAAGCATTGATGAGGATGTAGAGAAATTGGAACCTTTATACATGGTTAATGGGGATGTAAAATGGTGCAGCCACTGTGGAAAAGTTTGGCAGTTCCTCAAATAGTTAGACATAGAATTACCATAGGACTCAGCAGTTCCACTGGTAGGCATATACCCAGAGAATTGGAAACAGATGTTCAAATAAAAACTTACACATAAATGTTCATAGCAGCATTATCCATAATAACCAAAAAGTGGAAACAACCCAAATGCCCATCAACCAATGAATGGATACTAAATGTGGTATATCCATATAAAAGAATATTATTCAGTCATAAAAAGAAATGAAATATTAATACATTGATGAACCTTGAAAACATTATGCCTGGTGATAAAGGCAGGCACAAAATGACACGTGTTATATGGTTCCATTTATTTGAAATGTCTAGGCAAACCCTTAGAGGTAGAAAGATTAATGGTTGTCAGAGGTGGGGGCGGCAAGGGAGAAATGGGAGTCACCACCTAATGGATATGGGATTTCTTTTGGGGACAGTGCAAATATGCTGGACGTAGATAGTACTGATGGTTACACAACATTGTAATGTACTAATTGTATACTTTAAAATAGCTGAATTGTATACTTTAAAATAGCTAAAGTGGTGAATTTTATGTTGTGAAAATTTTACCTCAATTTTTAAGACAATTTCCATTGATTGGCAGGACTCCAGAACCTTTTTTTGATTATTGCTATTATTATAGATATATTTTCCCCATAGTTGTTGCTAATATGTATGCTATTTGTTTTACTTTTTTTTTAACCTAAAATTATTTTGTACCTACTTTTGCAACAGTATAGTTACCATAGTTTTTGTTGGTGCCTATATTTCAGTCATTATATATATATCATAGCCTAATTATTTTTCAAATGTTTCGCGGTTTTCTTTTTTTTTTTCTTTCAATTTCAGTGAATCCTACTCTAAATGCTTAAACAAAGAAGAATGTTTAAAATTCTTTATAGACATTTCATTGGTGTTTCTTCAAAAGTGTATTTCTAAATCACTTTTTTCTAACCATTGCTATTGTGTTTTTTTCTCTGACTGCTCTGTAGTAAGAGTATACTGGGGCGCCTGGGTGGCTCAGTCGGTTGAGCTTCCGACTTCGGCTCAGGTCATGATCTCATGGTCTGTGAGTTCGAGCCCCGCGTCGGGCTCTGTGCTGACAGCTCAGAGCCTGGAGCCTGCTTCAGATTCTGTGTCCCCTCTCTCTCTGACCCTCCCTCGTTCATGCTCTGTCTCTCTCTGTCTCAAAAATAAATAAACATTTAAAAAAAAAAAAGAGTATACTAATTTATAATCCTACCAACAGTGGATGAGGAAAAATGGAGGAGATGATTTGACATGATTGCATGTCTACTCTGTTTCAGGCACTGTGCCTGGGTCCTTTCACATCCACAGTTCCATTTAACTCCCATACCTACTCTGTTATAAAATGACTACAGTGGTTGATGGCAGTTAATAAACAGATGAACAAAGATTAGAACCCAATAACTTTGTCTCCAAGTGTATCCTGTTTCTACAGCTTTACCAATATTGGATTTTATCTTTTTTAGTTCCTATTTATTAGAAAGATTCAGCATTTTCCCAAGTGATTGTTTACTGGTTATAAGTACGTTTATGTAACAATCTTTATCTTTTGTCCATTTATTATTAATAGATTTTAAACTGAATTTACCTCGTGAACAGTAGGTGTTGTGTATCAAAGCTTTGTCATAATTTTTTTTGCTTTTGTTTATTACTCTTTTACAGGCTCTTGATGGAAATGTGTATGATCACCTGAAGGATTATTTAATAGCCTTCAGCCGGACTGAGCTAGAGACATGCCAAGCTGTGCAGAACACATTCCAGTTTTTATTAGAAACCTCCAGCAAGGTAAGTTACCTTTAGTGAAATATGTGATGTTATCCATTTTAGAATCTAAAATGTTTTTGCATACAAACAAAATGAAGTCACCGGTACTTTAGAAGAATGCTTTAAAGGACAAATCTCCTGGAAACACTTTTCCTTCTAACAAAGTTGCATGGTGTTCTTGATGAGTTGGCACAAAGGGGAAAAGGGGAGGTAAGGGTACAAGCTAGTGCAGGATATCACTCTGCTGCCATATTGCTTTTGAGATGAAATGATTTGAAGAGTTTTACCTTCGGGGTGCCTGACTGACTCAGTCAGAAGAGCATGTGACTCTGTTCAAGTCCCACATTAGGTGTAGAGATTACTTAAAAATAAAATCTTTAGGGGCGCCTGGGTGGCTCAGTCAGTTGAACCACTGACTTTGGCTCAGGTCATGATCTCATGGCTTGTGAGTTTGAACCCCACATCGGGTTCTGTGCTGACAGCTCAGAGCCTGGAACCTGCTTCAGATTCTGTCTTTGTCTCTCTCTCTCTGCCTCTCCCCTGCTCACGTGCTGTCTCTCTCTTTCGCTGTCTCTCAAATATAAACATTAAAAATTTTTTTAAATAAATAAAATCTTTAAAAGAAAAAAGGGGGGCGCCTGGGTGGCGCAGTCGGTTAAGCGGCCGACTTCAGCCAGGTCATGATCTCGCGGGGTCCGTGAGTTCGAGCCCCGCGTCGGGCTCTAGGCTGATGGCTCAGAGCCTGGAGCCTGTTTCCGATTCTGTGTCTCCCTCTCTCTCTGCCCCTCCCCCGTTCATGCTCTGTCTCTCTCTGTCCCAAAAATAAATAAACGTTGAAAAAAAAAATTTTTTTTTTAAATAAAAGAAAAAAGGGAATTTTACCTTCCACTCAAATAAATTTTGAATGCACTCAACTCATTCATATGGAAGGACAGCAAGGTCATGTGTCAGTGTAAAAAATAATAAAAAGACACAAAAGGGAAGGTAGCATTTTATCACTGATCAAAAAATGAAGGCTTTATCTTGTTTTTTAAAAATTAACCTTACCTCCTACATGCTGTCATTCATTGATGGTAAATCTTTGTTCAAAAGTGTTAGGATCCAGCAACTTTGCTGGCATGTTCACACTGTGTGCAGAGAAAATAAACAAAATTGCTTTTCTTCAGGATCCTGACAGATTAAAATTTTTTTGCAGCATACAAACTGTCCTTTTGAAGATAAATTGTTCTTATGATTAGTAATTTTTTTATTCTGATACATTAAATGCATAGTAAATGTTTCCCAGCTGAATGCATGCATTTGTAAAACTATATTCATTTTGTAACAGCTATTTTTAAATATTTCGTTCAATCCTCTTTTTTGGCAGGGGAAGCAGGAACTGGCTTAATACCTTAAGAAATTGTTTGGAAAGGAATCAGGGTTTCTTAAGAAAAGAAGCATAGACTCTTCTTCCTGAGCACCTCCTTATATATTTATTCTTGTTTTCAGTGTACCATGACTCTATTTATATTTTTAGAAAAACATTTAAAATATTAATTTGGGGGGCACACAGCTGGGTCAGTCAGTGGAGTATGATCTTGGGATCATGAGTTCTAGCCCCATGTAGGGCCTAGAGTTTACTTCAAAAAGTAGATAGGTAGATAGGTAGGTAGGTAGGTAGGTAGATAGATAGATAGATGGATAGAATATTAAGTTGATACAGAAATATAAAAATCACTAGTCTGGTGCTTTGAAATCCTATCATGTTTCTATTTTCCTGGATTTTCTGGATTTTCCAGAATCCAATACAAGATATAGAAGGATTGATGTATAGAAAGTAGGATGGGTAGAAAGATGGGTAGTTATATGAAAGCAAATGTAGAAAAATGTTAATTGAAGAATCTAGGTAGTGGGTATATGGGTGTTTGCATATAGTTATTTTTATTTTAAGGTATATGTATTTGAAATTTTCTATAAGAGAATGTTGGGGGAATGAGTCTATAAAAACATCTTGGCTTTGTTCTGTTTGTGGAGCGGTTGATTTTTGAATAGTGATCAAACTGTGTATATTTATTGGCCCATTCAGGCTTCCTGTTCCTTTTTTTAATACATTTTGGTAACTTATACTTTCCTAGACAATAGTCCATTTTATTTATCAAATTTGATGGTATATGTGTATAAACTTGGGTACTCTATTGTCGTCTTCCTTTCCATTTCTAATATTGTATGTGCTGTGCTTTCTTTCATTTTGATCAAACTTACCAGTCTGTCTTCTTAATCTCCAAGATCCAGCTTTTACTCTACTTCTTCATGTTGTTGCTATTTCCTTAATACCTGCCTTTATATTTATTATTTCTTTCTACTTTATTACAGTTTATGTGCTTATTCTTTTTCAGGCTTCTTTTTCTATTAGATCCTTTGTTTTAGTCTTTCTTGCAAGTAAACCCACTTAAGGCTAAACATTTCTTTTTCTACTTTAACTGCATTTTATATGTAGGGGCTTTTTGTTGTTTCTACATTCTCCCCCTTGTTAACCCATGAACTGTTTAGAGATGAGTTTTTCCAGTTTTCATTCAGTGGGAGTATTGTAGTGGGGTAACATTTTTCATTTCTAATTTTATTAGAAATTATATTTTATTACATTTATTTTTATCAGAGAGATTGTCCTCTGACAGAATTGTTTAAAATATCTTTTTCTGAAAATAAGTTATGTTGGATACACTACTTTCAGTTTATAAAACAGGTAAATTTAGTCTTAAAGAATAACTAATATTTTACCCAACACTTAATTTTCTAGGAGTTTTAAGCACATCCTCTGAGGTTGATATTATCATGCCCATTATATAGAAGAAAACAGACTCAGGAAGTTTATATGGCTGCCCAAGGTTACATACTCACACATCGCATTTTCCATGCTCTACTACTATACTATATTATCTCTTTAGCTTGTATTATTTCCATAGAAAATGAATTAAAAATATATAAACTGGTTTGGACATAAAGAGATAAGCTTTCACTTTTCTCTGCATTCACTCATATGAATATCTTGCTCCCCAGGGATGAGGATAAATGATATCCTCTTCTGTTTATATTGAAAGTAAGAATGATATAACTAGGAGTTGAGCCCTTTGTTCCAAAAACTAGAAGAGCTCATACCTGTAAGTTTTATGCCATGTGCTTTTCTGTTACAAAGAGCTTGTTATGCTATTCTTGTTACACTGCTGAACCCAGCACAGTGATCTGATAACCCAGAGAGAAGTTTGAAAGTCTTCAGGTTTTTATTCTACACCATTATTACTTTGTCTTTTTAGGGAGGAGTTTATTCTCCCGCCCCCATCTAAATTGTAACTGTACATATTCTCAAAGATACTTGGGGGGCGGGGGTAATCCATACTGACACACTAGCTATTATCGTGTTCTCTGTATCTTTCATCCTCTGAAGAGAAACACCTGGCCCTAGGAGCTTTTGTTTAAGTTTAATTATTTATGAAGCTTGCTCCTTAATATTTTATGAAATGCTTTGTATATGTAACTGAAGCAGATGTTGTCATAAATATTTTGTCTAGGATAGTAACTACAAAGGTAGTTCTGGCTTTTATAGTTTGTTCACGTGTGCTTGCTTTCTGTCTGCGTAAGGAGACTCCTACCAATTAGTAACATAGCTTTTTAATAGTTCAGAAAAGAAGTGTTATTCTGTATTTTTTTGGAAATTGACTTGTCCATTATTGCCACTCTTAATACCTTGAAGACTAACCAAAAAGTAAACTTAATAAAATAAAGGGAAAAAAAACTATTATCATCTCAAAAGAAACAGGGAAAAGAAAAGACACAGGAAAAGCATTTGACAAAATTAAACACTCTTTTATGATAAAAACACAAATTAGAAATAGAAGGGAACTTCCTTAACAGATAAAAGGCATTTATGAAAAACCTACAGTTAACATCGTGCTTAATGGTGAAAATCTGAAAGGTTTCCTTCTAGAGATCAGGAACAAGACAAAGATGCCCATTTTCCCTACTGTACTGGAAGTCCTAGTCAGATCAATTAGTCAAGGAAAAAAGAAGTGGAAGGCATCCATATTGAAAGGGAAGAATGAAATTATCTGTTTTTGCAGATGACATAATTATATATAGAAAATACTATAGAGACCATGAAAAAAGTACTAGAGCTAATAAATCAATTCAGTGAAATTACAGGTACGAGATCAAAACACAAAAATCAACTATGTTTCTGTACTCCATCAATGAATACACCAAAAGAAAATTAGGACAATTCCAGCTATAATATCTAAAGAATAAAATACCAAGAATAAATTTAAGTAAAGGATTCAAAGACTTGTACATTGAGAAACTATAAAACATTGCTGAAAGTAATTGAAGAGGACCTAAATAAATGGAAATCATATTTATGGATTGAAAGAGTTCATATTCCCCAAAGCAATCTATAGATTCAATCAATCCCTATCAAAATTCCAATGACCTTTTTTTGCAGAAATGGGAAAGCCTGTCCTCAAATTCATATGGAACTTCCAAGGGGCCCTGAATACCCAAAAACAACATTGAAAAGAAAAAACAAAGCTGAAGGACTCACACTTCCCAATTTCAAAAGTTAATTCAAGATTAATCAAAATAGTGTGGTACTAGCATAAGGACAGACATATATAGACCAATGAAATAGAATTGAGAATCCAGAAATAAGCCCAAACATCTATGGCCAATTGATTTTCAACAAGGTTGCCAAGGCCATTTAGTAAAGAAAGACTACTTTTTTCAACAAAAGACTTGTGCTGAGACAAGATAACCACATGCAAGAGAATGAAGTTGAACCCCTGCCTCACTCCATATACAAAAATTAACTCAAAATGGATCAGTGACCTAAAACTATAGAAGAAAACATATAGGTAAATCTTTATGACCTTGGGTTTGGCACCGTGTTCTTAGCTTTGCCATTAAAGCAGAAGCAACCAAAGAAAAAACAGATAATTTGACTTACTCAAATTAAAAGCTTTTGTGCATTGAAGAACATTCTCAAGAATATAGAAAAGACAGGGGTGCCTGGGTACCTCAGTCAGTTAAGTGTCCAACTTCAGCAGAGGTCATGATCTCATGGTTCGTGGGTTCAAGCCCCACATCAGGCTCTGGGTTGACAGCTCAGAGCCTGGATCCTGCTTCAGATTCTGTGTCTCCCTCCCTCTTTCTCTGACCTTCCCTTGCTTGTGTTCTTCCTCTCTCTCAAAAATAAATAAACATTAAAAAAAAAAGATTTAATAAAGGAGAATATAGAAAAGATAGCCCATAGGATGGGAGAAATTATTTTTTATGACAATTTATTGTCAAATTGGCTTAGATACAACACCCAGTTCTCATCCCAGCAAGTGCCCTCCTCAATGCCCATCACCCATTTTCTTCTCTCCCCCATCCCCCATCAAATCTCAGTTCTCTGTATTTAAGAGTTTCCTATGTTTTGTCCCCCTCCCTGTTTTTATATTAGTTTTGCTTCCCTTCCCTTATGTTCATCTGTTTTGTATCTTAAAGTCCTCATATGAGTGAAGTCATATGATGTTTGTTTTTCTTTGACTAATTTCACTTAGTATAATACCCTCTAGCTCCATCCACATAGTTGCAAACAGCAAGATTTCATTTTTTTTGATTGCCGGCTAATACTCCATTGTATATGTATACCACATCTTCTTTATCTGTTCGTCCATCGGTGGACATTTGTGTTCTTTCCATACTTTGGCTATTGTTGATAGTGCTGTTATCAACATTGGGGTGCATGTTCCCCTTCAAAACAGCACACCTGTATCCCTTGGATAAATACCTAGTAGTGCAATTGCTGGGTCATAGGGTAGTTCTATTTTTAATTTTTTGAGGAACCTCCATACTGTTTTCCAGAGTGGCTGCACCAGTTTGCATTCCCACCAGCAGTGCAAAAGAGATCCTCTTTCTCCGCATCCTTGCTAACATCTGTTGTTTCCTGAGTTGTTAATGTTAGCCATTCTGACAGGTGTGAGGTGGTATTTCATTGTGGTTTTGGTTTGTATTTCCCTGATGATGAGTGATGTTGAGTATTTTTTCATGTGTTGGTTGGTCATCCGGACGTCTTTTTTGGAGAAGTATCTATTCATATCTTTTGCCCATTTCTTCACTGGATTATTTGTTTTTTGAGTGTTGAGTTTGAGAAGTTCTTTATAGATTTTGGATACTAACCCTTTATCTGATATGTCATTTGCAAATATCTTTTCCCATTCTATCAGTTGCCTTTTAGTTTTGCTGATTGTTTCCTTCACTGTGCAGAAGCTTTTTATTTTGATGAGGTCCCAATAATTCATTTTTGCTTTTGTTTCCCTTGCCTCTGGAGATGTGTTGAGTAAGAAGTTGCTGCGGCCACGGTCAAAGAGGTTTTTGCCTGCTTTCTCCTTGGGGATTTTGATGGCTTCCTGTCTTACATTTAGGTCCTTCATCCATTTTGAGTTTCTTTTTGTGTATGGTGTAAGAAAGTGGTCCAGGTTCATTTTTATGCATGTTGCTGTCCAGTTTTTCCAGCACCACTTGCTGAAGACACTCTTTATTCCATTGGATATTCTTTCCTGCTTTGTCAAAGATTAGTTGGCCATATGTTTGTGGGTCCATTTTTGGGTTCTCTATTTTGTTCCATTGATCTGAGTGTCTGTTTTTGTGCCAGTACCACACTGTCTTGATGATTACAGCTTTGTAAAACAGCTTGAAGTCCAGGATCGTGATGCCTCCATCTTTGGTTTTCTTTCTCAAGATTTCTGTGGCTATTCGGGGTCTTTTCTCATTCCATACAAATGTTCGGATTGTTTGTTCTAGCTCTGTGAAGAATGCTGGTATTATTTTATTAGGGATTGTATTGAGCGTGTAGATTGCTTTGAGTAGTATGGACATTTTAACAATATTTGTTCTTCCTATCCAGGAACATGGAATATTTTTTCCATTTTTTGGCATATTCTTCAATTTCTTTCATAAGCTTCCTATAGTTATCAGTGTGTAGATTTTTCACCTCTTAGATTTATTCCTATGTATTTTATGGGTTTTGGTGCAGTTGTAAATGGGATCAATTCCTTGATTTCTCTTTCTGTTGCTTGATTATTGGTGTATAGGAATGCACCCGATTTCTGTGCATTGATTTTATATCCTGTGACTTTGCTGAATTCATGGATCAGTTCTAGCAGTTTTTTGGTGGAATCTTTTGGGTTTTCCATATAGAGTATCATGTCATCTGCAAAGAGTGCAAGTTTGACCTCCTCCTGGCTGATTTGGATGCCTTTTATTTCTTTGTGTTGTCTGATTGCTGAGGCTATGATTTCCAATACTGTGTTGAGTAACAGTGACAAGAGTGGACATCCCTGGCTTGTTCCTGACCTTAGGGGGAAAGCTCTCAGTTTTTCCCCATTGAAGATGATATTAGCATTGGGTCTTTCATATATGGCTTTTATGATCTCAAGGTATGTTCCTTCTATCTCTACTTTCTTGAGGGTTTTTATCAAGAAAGCATGCTGTATTTTGTCAGATGCTTTCTCTGCATCTATTGAGAGGATCATGTGGTTTTTGTCCTTTCTTTTATTGATGTGATGAATCATGTTGATTGTTTTGCAGATTTTGAACCAGCCCTGCATCCCAGGTGTAAATCCCACTTGGTCATGGTGAATAATTTTTTTAATGTATTGTTGGATCCAGTTGGCTAGTATCTTGTTGAGGATTTTTGCATCCATGTTCATCAGAAAAATTGGTCTATAGTTCTCCTTTTTAGTGGAGTCTTTGTCTGGTTTTGGAATCAAAGTAACACTGGCTTCATAGAAAGAGTTTGGAAGTTTTCCTTCCATTTCTATTTTTTGGAACAGCTTCAAGAGAATAGTTGTTAACTCTTCTTTAAATGTTTGGTAGAATTCTATTGGAAAGCCATCTATCTGGTCCTGGACTCTTGTTTTTTGGGAGATTTTTAATTAATAATTCGATTTCTTTACTGGTTAAGGGTCTGTTCAAATTTTCTATTTCTTCCTGTTTCAGTTTTGGTAGTGTATATGTTTCTAGGAATTTGTCCATTTCTTCCAGATTGCCCATATTATTGGCACATAATTGCTCATAATATTCCCTTATTATTGTTTATATTTCTGCTATGTTGGTTGTGATCTCCCCTCTTTCATTATTGATTTTATTTATTTGGGTCCTTTCCTTTTTCTATTTGATCAAACTGGCTAGGGGCTTATCAATTTTGTTAATTCTTTCAAAGAACCAGCTTCTGGCTTCATTGATCTGTTCTATTGTTTTTTTAGTTTCGATAGCACTGATTTCTGCTCTAGTCTTTATTATTTCCTGTCTTCTGCTGGTTTTGGGTTTTATTTGCTGTTCTTTTTCCATATCTGTAAGGTGTAAGGTTAAGTTGTATATATGAGATCTTCCTTCTTTAGGAAGGCCTGGATTGCTATATACTTTCCTCTTATAACCACCTTTGCTGTCTCCTGGAGGTTTTGAGCTGTGGTGTTATTATTTTCATTGGCTTCCATGTCCTTTTTTTTTTTTTTTTTCCTTCTTTTTTTTTCCTTCTTTTTTTTTTTCTTCTTTTTTTTTTTTTTTAATTTTTTTTTTTTTCCAACGTTTTTATTTATTTTTGGGACAGAGAGAGACAGAGCATGAACGGGGGAGGGGCAGAGAGAGAGGGAGACACAGAATCGGAAACAGGCTCCAGGCTCCGAGCCATCAGCCCAGAGCCTGACACGGGGCTCGAACTCACGGACCGCGGGATCGTGACCTGGCTGAAGTCGGACGCTTAACCGACTGCGCCACCCAGGCGCCCCTTCCATGTCCTTTTTAATCTCCTCTTTAACTTCTTGGTTAGCCCATTCATTCTATAGTATGATGGCCTTTAGTCTCCAAGTATTTGTTATCTTTCCACATTTTTTCTTGTGGTTGATTTCAAGTTTCATAGCATTGTGGTCTGAAAATATGCACAGTATGATCTTGATCTTTTTGTACCCCAGTATGTGATCTATTCTGGAAAACGTTCCATGTGCACTGGAGAAGAATGTGTATTCTACTGCTTTAGGATGAAATGTTCTGAATATATCTGTTAAGTCTGTCTGGTCCAGTGTGTCATTCAGAACCATTGTTTCCTTGTTCATTGTCTATTTAGATGATCTATCTATTGCTGTAAGTGGGGTGTTGAAGTCCCCTATTATTATGGTATTCTTATCGATGAGTTTCTTTATATTGTGATTAATTGATTTATATATTTGGGTACCTCCAAATTTGGAGCCTAAATGCTTACAATTCTTAGATCTTCTTGGTGGATAGACCCCTTCCTTAATTATGATATAATGCCCTTCTTCATCTCTTGTTACAGTCTTTATTTTAAAGTCTGGATTGTCTGATATAAGTATGGCTACCCTGGCTTTCTTTTGTTGACCATTAGCATGATAGATGGTTCTCCATTCCCTTACTTTCAATCTGAAGGTGTCCTTAGGTCTAAAGTGGGTCTCTTGTAAACAGCATGTAGATAGATCTTGTTTTCCTATCCATTCTGTTATCCTGTGTCTTTTGATTGGGACATTTAGTCCATTGACATTTAGAGTGAGTACTGAAAGATAAGAATTTATGAGCATGTTTTTTTTTTTAAGTTTATTTATTTAGAGAGAGACAGAGACAGCACAAGAGGGGGAGAGGCAGAGAAAGAGAGAGAAAGAGCGAATCCTAAGCAGGCTCCACACTGTCCACTCAGAGCCTGATGAAGGGCTCAAACTCACAAACTGAGAGATCATGAGCTGAGCCAAAATCAGGAGTCAGATGCATAACCAACTGAGCCACCCAGGCGCCCCTGGATGGGTATGTTTTTTAAAAGAGTCCTTGTATTTTAGATATCATATTGAAATATTATGGATTAAGGCATATGTCTGAGACTTGCTTCAGTATAGTTGGGGGTGGAAGAGATAGTTGGATCTATTAATGAAACAAGATTGGGCAGGAGGGGCCATTTTTGGAAGTTGGATGATGGTTACGTGGGGATACATTATACCGTTGTCTCTAGTTTTATATATGTTATAATAAAGTTAAAAATATAAAAAAGGTTGTAACTAGAAGGATGATCCTCTTAACTTTTTTTGCATGATGATTAGTGAGGCTCTTAGGGCTGTGTCAAGAGCTTTCACAGCTTAAAACTGGAATCCAGGAAAAGAAAAAAAACACATTTCCCTTTGAGAAGATGTTTATTCAGCCAGCCTTGCCTGACAAAATTTTCCCAAACTCTGCTCACCCCATCTCACCCCGTCAGTCTGGATTAAATATCATCCTCTTTTGTGTTCTCTAAGTACCCTCTACATACTTCCACGGTGTACTTAACTGTGTATTGTCTGGGTCTCCCACTTTCCAGATTATAAATTCCTTGAAGATATTAACCTTGTGTATTCATCTTTATTCATCTATATTCTCCCCTCATCACTGCATTAAACATTGGGTTTGGTAAGCTCTCTCAATAAATTGCTGAATGAGCGATAGGGAACTGGATTTGTGCTGGTAAATAAAATGTAAAATATAACCCCCTACTTTCTCCATATTCTCAGTAAACCCTTTTCTGAGGACTACTAAGGTATAGCTACAGAGCTTCTTTAAATTTTTCATATTCTGCCCATCCTCTGGCAGAAGTGCTAATGAAAGATAAGTAAAGGGTAAGTAAGCACTGTAGCAAAATGGAAAATAGGTTTCTGCACAATCAAATGTTGCTGATTTCCATTCATTCCCAGGGTATATAATGCAATGAAGTCTTTTCAGATGGCTTTCTGTACTGTTTTGCTGCATTCTGTGTATCAGAATTCCCCTTCTATATGAATTCCTTTTAGTCTGTCTTCTTGGTATGCAATAAGATGGTAGTTAGAATGTAACCTCCTAGGGGCACCTGGCTGACTCAGTCAGTGGAGCATATAACTTTTGATTTGGGGGTTCTAAGTTCAAGCCCCGTCTTGGGTGTATAGAGATTACTTAAAGATTTTTTTAAATCTTAAAAAAAATAATAATAACCACCTAGAAAAGGTGGCAAGAAATACTATAAAAATAATATTTGGTAGGGTTTCTGGCTGGCTCAGTCAGTAGAGCATGCAACTCTTGATCTCAGGGTCGTGAATTCAAGCCCCACTTTGGGCATGGAGCCTGCTCAAAAAAAATTTTTTTTGAATGCGATTTTGTGCTATGTAGAGTATTATCTAGCAGTTTCCTAGTGGGCGACAATCTCCATATAGCAGACTTTAAGAAGTCTACAAAATTTTATAACTGGGAGAGACCTAAGAGACTAATGTGGTTTCCTATTTTCATTCCGCTGCCCCCATTAAAAAGAACAGCTTTTTGTATAATCACTATCTTTTTGCTGTCTTAAAATATTACATATTATTTAGTCCCAAAATCTGGGCTAGTTTCTAAACTAGTACTTTCCATATTTAGACTATTGAGAAAATAGGACATACAAGTAACAACTCTTATCTAAAATGAAAAAAAAATGGATAATTATCATTTTCTTTTGGTCACATAGTGTTGGATGATTTCTCATTTTTGGAAAGCAGCAGAATAAGTCTTAAACTTTAAAATACAATTACTGGATATCTTAACCTTATTAAAGACTTAAAGATACTTTATTTTCTCTTTAGGTCGTACGGGACTATAATCTTCAGCTGTTTTTACAAGAGAATGCTGTATTTCACAAACCCCAGCCCTTCCAGTTCCAACCCTGCGACAGTGATACTGTAAGGGAATTCCAGATTTTCATTCCATTTGTTTAAGCAATGTTTGTGCTCAAATGACTGTTATCCTCGGACTAGACAGAAAAAGCTGAGTGTGTGTCTCCTTAATTTTATAACAAAACTGTGAGTATGCAGAGAAACTGACATTTCTTCTTTCTAAAATGTGACTAAAACCCAGTATCTTTATGCCAGCAACTTAAACAAGGTTAAATTATAAGACACGGTACTGGAAACCTGCAAACTGAACTGAGGGAAGAAGAAAAAGTACTCAATAAATTTTTTTTTTCAATTTAAATATAAATCATACTTTCTATCCATGAAATTCTTCACATGTGCATAGTTCCAAAGAAACCAGTGGTTAAATTTTAACCAGAATAGAATCAATAAACAGAGGAGTGAATATGTGCCTGCAAATATTTTGTTTGGCTTTTAAAAAAATTACAGGCCCTTTATAATTCCTTTCAGGTTTCTTAGAATGTCAGAGCATTAACATAAATGCCAAATTGGCAATTTTGAAAAAGCAGACATTAAACATACATTTTATCCTTGAGCTAATGAAAAATGTTTGCCATTATTTAAATTAAAAAAAAAATAGAACCAAAATGCTAATTTGATAACATAAAGAAAGGCAATCAACTTCTACAAGTTGAAAAAGCACATATTGGCGTATCTAGCACATTCATTCCATGTAGGCAGGCCAAGAGGGAAGTCAAATTTTATTCATAAGGTCTCGTAGTAAACCTAGAATCAGAACCAGGGGAATTTATGATCTCAGAATTTCATGCTATCAGTTTAACAGAAATCTTTGCTGGAGATATCTTCATTACTTTTCTTACATTTTAAGGAGCCCTGTTAGTGGCTATGTAAAGAAATGTAGGAAATCAGCATTTTTCTCTAGATTGTAACTCTTGCCCTTTATATTGTCTTGTAGACAATGTATTAGTGCCCTTTTTATCAATCTGCTTTTGCTTAATCACCCAGTGACGTTGTCCTATAATTTGACTTCTTTAGCTGAAAGGAATAAAGCTGGGCAATAGAAGATATGGGGTATGGACAGGTTCACCAAGCTTGACTTAAAACTGTGACTAATACTAAATTATTTTATCTTTGCCCATTTTCCTCCAAAACTCAGAATAACTGTAGACTCTCGTCTTACTTGTCCAAGGCTCAACTACAATCTGAAATCCTCCTTTGTTTCTAGACACTGTGCTAAATGTTCTTAGCTGTGTGTCCCTGTTAACCTGAAGATTCTAACTATGCTGTTTTCTGTCCTTGTGCAATCTTTACTGGGCAGAGTTTAAAAGCTGCCCAGCTGGTGGATATTGAGCTCTCCCCTGTCAGTGCTCTGAGAATGACCATAGCTGAGGTATATGGGGGGTGTGGGTCAAGGGTGGGGGAGATGGGATGTGTGGGTTTGCATGTTAATGAAGGGTGGGACTGGTATTGGGATTAAGAACCTGTGTGTGTGTGTGTGTGTGTGTGTGTGTGTGTGTGTGTGTGTGTGTAAGAGGCCACTGAATGCATAAACTGGGGCTTTCCATTTTCCTTAATATAAATTAAGGTTTTCCTTTCCTATTTATAGTGAAAAGATTGAACTTCTCATTTTTCATCTTGTCTGAAGCACCTTAGTTTTCCTCAACAGATGTGCTGGAAAGGATTGTAGAGCTAATCTTGCCTTTATCAAGGAGAAAACTGAAGCCTTTTTTAATATGACCCAGTTCAAATTGCAGTATTTTTCCTGCAAAAGTCCAAACTGTCCAAATGAAAACAGTCACATATTACTGTCAAAGTTAATTAAGACATGAAATGATTGTTACCCCCCACCCCGCCTTTTTTTTTTTTTTTGGTTTATCTTTTACTTGCTGTTGAATCGAAATTTCTTGTCATTTTATTTTAATATATGATTTTTTTAAATTTTGTTAACATTTATTTATTTTTGAGACAGAGAGAGAGAGAGCATGAAGCAGGGAGGGTCAGAGAGAGAGGGAGACACAGAATCTGAGACAGGCTCCAGGCTCCCAGCTGTCAGCACAGAGCCCAACGTGGGGCTCAAACTCACAGGCTGCGAGATCATGACCTGAGCTGAAGTCGGACGCTTAACCGACTGAACCACCCAGGCGCCCCAATATATGATTATTTTGACTTATGCCTTAAAATGATATACCAAAAAAAAAAGAAAAAACTGAGCAAAATGGTTTTATAAAGACACAATGGTTATGAGTAACAATGATGAGTGGCAAGTTTTGTTTCATGTGACATAATTGCTATCTCATGGTTAACACTGAAAGAATTCCTTGTCTTTATTTCCATATAGAGTTACTGATTTCCAAAGTGTCCTGTCTTTATATCCTCAAATAACATTTTTCAGATGATACCAGTAAGTCAAAAATCCTTTCTAGAAAGAGTAATTTTCACCTTTTTTTGCTGAAAGTTTTTAATGCAAGATTATTCCAAGAAGGATATGAGATGTACCCTAAAATTTCCCTTCCTCCTTCCCCAAAATAGGATGTTCTATGAGGGAGAATTGACAAGTACATATATTAAGACCTCAATTTTGGAGAGTCATTCAGCTGTCAAGTGGGTCATGCTTGTGTTAGAGATTCATACAGGTGTTGTACAATGAGAAATCATGGGCTTTGGAGTCAAATCCTAGCTATGCCATTTGCTAGCTGTGCTTACTTTATTTATGTGTTTATATATATTTCACCTTTCTGATTCAGCTTTGTCAGATATAAAATGTTAAAAACTTTACTTGGTTTGAAAATTAAATGAGCTTCTTTAAGCATTTGACTCTATATGCCTAGCATATAGGTGGTACAGAATAAATGTTGACTGTCTTCCCCCCCCCATCTTTCTACAAGACAATCATATTTCACTTTTTTAGGTTTTGCCCCTAATTGCTATAGGAAATACCAAAATATCAAATATGGAAGACATTATAAAGATAATGAAATCTTATAACACTTTTGTAATCCTGGCCCCTCTGCTCTTAAGTCCCGTATTGATTGTCCCTTGGGACTTCTGCTCTCCCTTTTTATTCCACAATGTAGATCTCATCAACCTCTCTGTTAACAGTTTATGAACTTAAAAGGCAATCTGTGTGGAATAAACAACAGCCAGTAGCGAACAATTAGTGTCCATTCTTACTCTTTTTTTTTAATTTTTTTTTCAACGTTTATTTTTTATTTTTGGGACAGAGAGAGACAGAGCATGAACGGGGGAGGGGCAGAGAGAGAGGGAGACACAGAATCGGAAACAGGCTCCAGGCTCTGAGCCATCAGCCCAGAGCCTGACGCGGGGCTCGAACTCACAGACCGCGAGATCGGGACCTGGCTGAAGTCGGCCGCTTAACCGACTGCGCCACCCAGGCGCCCCCATTCTTACTCTTATCATAAGAACATAACTGGTACTTTTCAGTACGTCTGCCCTACATACATCTCAGTGTCCCTTCCATTACCAGAACTAGTGATGTGTGCCTTTAAGGACATTTCCTCACATCCTATGAAAAGGACCTCCTATCCTATTTCAGCCTGGGATGGGATGGTATAATACAGGAAACACACATGTCTACATATAAAGACAGAAAAAACCTAAGGAAACTTTTCTCCCAAATTTTCTGGTGAGGATGAGAATACCCTTTCCTGAACTGCAAATAATAAGATCTTCACAGATATCACAAACTGACGTTTTTATCATAGTGTCACAAATATAAAAAAAAAAAAAAGCTGACAAATTCCTGATATATGATCTTTTCCTGTTATTTTAGCCACTACTTGTGATATTTAATTCTACTGTCTAAAAATTAAAAGTTATAGTAAGGGGCACCTGGGTGGCTCAGTCAGCTGAGTATCTGACTTTGACTCAAGTCGGGATCTCATTGTTTTTGAGTTCTGTATTGGGCTTGCTGCTTTCAACCTATCAGCTCAGAGCCTGCTTCAGATCCTCTGTCCCCCTCCCTCTCATCCCCACTTGTACCCTCTCAAAAATAAATAAAAAATAAGTAAATAAAAGTTATAGTAAGTAAAATAGCCATTTGCTGTAATTTAGGACTTTTGCACATTAAATTTTCACTTAAGTGTGGCATTTTATGCATCTATTAAAAATATGTGCAATATATATAAATCAAACCAACATGCTGTATACCTTAAACTTATACAGTGATGTATGTCAATTATTTCTCAATAAACCAAGAAAAAATAAATATTTACCAAAAATTATCCTCGTCTATACAAGATTATATGGGATCAATATACCCTACAGGTAAATTACCTGAAAATTCTCATTGTTAATGAGTGGCTTTATCTGCTATTGGAAATCTTGCATTGCATACGCAGTGCTATAGCATTGACACCTGAACATGATAGCACTGTGATAGAGAATTTGTGGAAAATCCTACTCGTGGGTAAATAGGTACCATCCTCCTACCCGTATACTGACCACAGTATCCAAAAATGAAAGGCTCCGATTATAGACCTGAGTGTTGCTCTCCAGAAACAGCAGTGCTGGCAGTCAGCTGTTCAGAGGAGGCTGTCCTGTGTTCTTCAAAAAGGACTCACTTGCTCTTTGTTGAAAACCTACCACCTATATAATGAGTCTTGGTGCTTTCTCTGGTTTGGTGCTTTCTCTAACCATCCACATGTATCCAGAGCTTTCCATAGATGCCTTGGTACTGACACTAAGGAGACTGGAACATTCATTTTTTTATCTGGCCTGAGATTATAGCTCTTAAAGCAAAGTCTCTGTGAGAGCTACAAAAATAAAGACATATTCTCATGTGGCTTTTCCAACCAGTCATGCCTCAAGATCTGTTTAGAATGTCAGATACAAGCATTTTTATTGTTTTTCATTTTGCTTTCATGTCATTACTGAAGGGCATGATTGTCTCTTAGAATTACTTTTGGTATTCTAACATCTCTAGTGTGCTTCCCTAAGAGACTGTACACACTCAACCCAGCTATCCAGATGAGTTCCTGCATCTCTTCTAAGCACAAGAGCTGCCATCCAAGTGTAGTCTGCTCCACTTCTTTCCAAGTTGTGCTATATATTTAGAACATGTGGCTTAGAGGGCCACAATCTCTCATCAGAAGTCTTCAGGTCAGGTGTGTTTCAAAAATCAGAATTTTTCAGTGCTTTCAGCAGTACATATACAAAAATTGGGACAATACAGAGAAGTTTAGCATGGTCCCTGCTCAAGGATGACACACAAATTCATGAAGCGTTCCATATTTTTTAAAAACAAAATATTTTCAATCAATCAATCAATAACATAGGTACCATTTTTAGGGGTGCCTGGCAGGCTCAGTTGGTAGAGCATATGACTATTGATATGGGGGCTGTGAGTTTGAGCCTACATTGAGTGTAGAGATTACTTAAAAATAAAATCTTTTTTTTTAATGTTTGTTTATTTTTGAGAGAGAGAGGGAGAGAGAGAGAGAGCACATGTGTGAGCAGGGGAGGGACAGAGAGAGAAGGAGACACAGAATCCGAAGCAGCTCCAGGTTCTGAGCTGTCAGCACAGAGTCTGACACGGGGCCCGAACCCACAAACCATGAAATCATGATCTGAGCTGAAGTTGGATGCTTACCCGACTGAGCCACCCAGGCACCCCAAAAATAAAATCTTTTAAAAAATAAAATAAAAGTAAAATAAAATAAAAATTTTAGGTTTTAGAAGAGTTTTCTGTATATCGTACATTGTATAACACCCTAGCAAGGTATGGGGAAGAACTCCCTGATCAAGCACAGTATTTTTGCAGTAAAACATTTGAATAGGCGTACTAAGTAAAATAAATAAGAATTATAAATAACCTCTCTTCAGTTCAAGTCAGATTTTGCCCTAAATGAGCTGTGACTCCAAACTTAACTAAAAAGTAAAACCTGATTTTCCAAGTATTTTGAATTTCAAAATTATGGGATTGTGAACCTATATAAACACGAGTACTAGAAATACAATAACCTATAAAAATCCAGATGCTTTTTACTTGCAAAAGCCCTTTTCAGAAGAAGTGAAAATTAACTTTCTTGAAATAACAGTATATTATTAAATTTCATAAAAAATAAAATGGATTAAATATTTAGCACAATAAATATAAACTAAAAAATACAAGTAGTACAAATCCCTTGAATGAGGGTTAATAACTAGATTGTTCCTGGCACATGACATTGGCTTATCAACCCTAACGTTATCTTTTTTTTTAATTTTTTTTTAACATTTATTTATTTTTGAAACAGAGAGAGACAGAGCATGAGCAGGGGAGGGGCAGAGAGAGAGAGAGATTGAGACACAGAATCCGAAGCAGGTTCCAGGCTCTGAGCTGTCAGCACAGAGCCCGATGCGGGGCTCGAACTCACAGACCACGAGATCATGACCTGAGCCGAAGTGGGGCGCTTAACCGACTGAGCCACCCAGGCACCCCACGTTATCTTTTTTTGAAATTGGTTTGAAATGCTTGTATTTTACTGTATTCTTGGTTTTCATTCATCACATATTACCATCTCTTTATCTCTCTTTTGAATGGTTATATTTTGGTAACAGAGTTGAAAAATAATGACAATGTTTTATCTGTCCCTACTCACTTGCCCTTTTGAGCATATGCTCTGATAACTTTCTGAACATTGCTGTGTCCCTACGTTAATCTTAAAGTGAACTGAAATATCTTTAAAGTTATTTAATAACTTTATAAATTTGAAAAGACTATTTTAATACTATATTATATAAAAATTGGTAACTTAACGTACAAAACTCAGTTGCATTTCTATACAATAATGAAGCAGCAGAAAGAGAAACCAAGGAATCAATCCCATTTACACTTCCACCAAAAACCATAAAATACCTAGGAATAAACCTAACTGAAGAGGTAAAAGATCTGTATGCTAAAACCCCTAGAAAGCTAATGATGAAAGAAATTGAAGAAGACACAAAGAAATGGAGAAACATTCCATGCTCATGGATTAGAAGAACAAATACTGTTAAAATGTCAATACTACCCAAAGCGATCTATACAGCCAATGCAATCCCTAACACTAACATTCTTCACAGAGCTAGAACAAACAATTCAAAATTTGTATGAAACCAGAAAAGACTCCAAGTAGCCACAGTAATGTTGAAAATGGAAGCCAGGGGCACCTGGGTGGCTCAGTTAGTTAAGCATCTAACTTTGGCTCAGGTCACGATCACACGATTTGTGGGTTCAAGCCCTGTCTTGGGCTCTGTGCTGACAGCTCAGAGCCTGGAACCTGCTTTATATTCTGTGTCCCTCTCTCTCTGCCCCTCCCCGCTTGCACTCTGTCTGTCTCAAAAATAAATAAACATTTTTTAAAAAACTTTTAATGATAAATAAGAAGTTGTGTTTTATATATACAATGGAATACTACTTGGCTATGAGAAAGAATGAAATATGGCCTTTTATAGCAGCATGGACGGAACTGGAGAGTGTGATGCTAAGTGAAATAAGTCATACAGAGAAAGACAGATACCATATGTTTTCACTCTTATGTGGATCCTGAGAAACTTAACAGAAGACCATAGGGGAGGGGAGGGAAAAAAAAAAGTTAGAGAGGGAGGGAGCCAAACCATAAGAGACTCTTAAAAACTGAGAATAAACTGAGGGTTGATGGGAGGTGGGAGGGAGGGGAAAGTGGGTGATGGGCATTGAGGAGGGCACCTGTTGGGATGAGCACTGGGTGTTGTATGGAAACCAGATTGACAATAAATTTCATATTTAAAAAAAAATAATTCAAAAATTTTAATATTGCTAGTCTCTGAAGGCCTTCTTAAACTCATTTGAAATAGTTTGGCTTTTGTTTTTCTAAAAACAAAATGAAATCAGGGGCATCTGGGTGACTCAGTCGGTTAAGTATCAGACTCTTGGTTTTGACTCAGGTCATGATCTCACAGTTCGTAAGTCCAAGCCCCACATCAGGCTCTGTGCTGACAGTGCAGAGCCTGTTTGGGATTCTCTCTCCCTCTCTCTCTGCCCCTCCCCTGCTAGTGCTCTCTATCTCAAAATAAATAAACTTAAAAAAAAAAAAAAGGATGTCTTACCTCTAAGTAAATACCTACTCAAAGTTTCATTCAAAGGAAATTTGTATTTTAGGAATGCCTTTTTTCAATATTACTGCCTTTGTCTATTTTATCAATATTAGCATTAACTAAATAGAACATTTATTGGGACATAAGACATATTAGGTCATAAGATAGCAAGGAATCTGAAGTCAAAAAGATCTCAATATAAGCTCTAAATTTGCCACTTAATGGCTTTAGGAAAGACACATACCATTTCTAAGCCTAGAATTCCATACCTATAAATTGAGAATCTCTATTAGGATTATTTTGAGAATTAATGAAATAATACATGTAAAGCAGTTAGCAGAGAGCTTGAATATGCAATAAATGGTACCCTTTTAAAAAATTAACATAACTTTATGGTTTTCTAATTATAAAAAAGCATAAAATAGGAAGTTTTCACCTGAACTGTCACTATTTAGAGGTAACCACTGATAGGATTTTGTTAATAGCCTTATAAACATTTCTCTGCAGGAACATACTTATGTCGATGTGGACACAGAGCTCTATGTAAATAGACTTATACAGACATGAATTAAACTTTTTTTCTCATTATGTCATGGCTATCTAATATTTGCAGTATCTACAGTTCCTGACCATCTCAGAGATTTGACATCCTGCACCTCCCATCAAATAGTTAAAACAAAATTTTTTTTTATGTTTATTTTTGAGAGAGAGAGAGAGAGACAAAGTGTAGGCAGGGAAGGGGCAGAGAGAGAGAGGGACGCACAGAATCTGAAACAGGCTCCAGGCTCTGAGCTGTCAGCACAGAGCCCAGTGCAGGGCCCGAACCCACAAAATATGAAATCATGACCTGAGCCAAAGTTGGATGTTTAATGGACTGAGCCACCAAGGTGCCCCAAATAGTTTTTATATTGCTCATCCCCAGTGCCTCCTAAGAATTATGTCCTGTCATGAATTTAAAATTACAATTATGTTTTAAGAATGTTTTTTGAATCTTTAAAAATTTATTTATTTTGAGAGAGAGAGAGCATGAGCACCAAGCAGGGAGGGGCAAAGAAGGAGAGAGAGAAAGAATCCCAAGCAGGCTTTGCACTGCCAGCACAGTCCAGCACCAGGCTGGATTTCACAAACCATGGGATTATGTATGACCTGAGCCAAAATCAAGAGTTGGATGCTTAACTGACTGAGCCACCCAGGTGCCCCAAATATTTTTTAAAATTTTATAGAGGCCCTTCTACTCTTGGGTTAGGCTAGGCTTTCAGATGATGCTAAGAAGACATTTGGTGCTCGGAGCAGTAGCAGTAGAATAGCAAATCCCTGAGTCTCTTTTTTTTTTAATTTTTTTTTTTAACATTTATTTATCATTGAGAGGCAGAGCATGAGAGGGGGAGACACAGAATCTGAATCAGCCTCCAGGATCCAGCTGTCAGCACAGAGCCTGACATGGGGCTTGAACTCACCAACTGAGAGATCATGACCTGAGCCGAAGTCAGACGCTTAACTTACTGAGCCACCCAGGTGCCCCTCTCTGAGTCTCTTGCCCAGAGAAACACAGTGTTACCACTGCTTACAGATAAGGCATGAGTCAGTCTGTTATATTAAACTTAATTGCAGCAGTAGTAAGAATCTGAGATTTCATCTCATCTTTAGATGTCTTGATTTTCAGGTGAGAAAGCTAAGGCCTAGAGAGGAGGTGAAATATGCTAGTCGGGATGACACAGCCAGGTCCCTTTGGGGAATAAACATACAATGTAAATGTATTTGAAGAATAAATGTACTTCAGATTTCAATGGCTACTTTTTAAGGAACAAATAAATTTCATAAAATAAAAGTTATAAAAATCCCTTAATTGGAGATCCAAAAAAATTTCCTTCCTCAGTTTTCTATTTTGAATGAATTTTATAGTGGGCATTTAAAGAAGAAAAAGGAATCCTTTTATTGTACAAGGGAGAGAAGGATCTCAATCTTGATTAAGTCCACTTTGAGAACCTACATTAAAATACATGACAATAAATTAGTTCTCTTTCTTCTTCTGTTCTTCCGTATACAAAATAATCTTTCTTTTATCAGTTAGGAACTGATTCTAATGTATGTTTATGTCTGGTAATCTCTTTAAGCACCATTCCAATAATCTGGTGGCCTCACTTTAGAATAAAGGCATTAGGTTTTATTTGTTTAGCCAAATTTAACTGAGGGTTCAAGTCCTCAAATTGCCTAAAGACAAATGGGAAGCATACATGCCAGCAGTCACAGTATAATGTGATATTTGCCTGACAGTAGCCACTCAATAAATGTCTGACAAGTGAATAGGGGCACCTGGATCACTGAGTCGGTTAATCATCCAACTCTTGATTTCATCTCAGGTCATGATCTCTCAGTTGTGAGATTAAGCCCCGTGTTGGCCTCGGTGCTTTCTGAGCATGGAGAGATTTTCTCTCTCCTTCTCCCTCTGTCCTTCTGTATGCACACGCATGCATGTTCTCTCTCACAAAAAAAAAAAAAAAAATAGGTAAACAAATGTCTAACAAATGAATAAATTAATATAATGGAAATACGTTAAAAAATGAAGGACCCCCTGAGTCTTTCTGCAAAGTCAGGGAATGTTTCACAGAGAACATAGCACTTGAACTGAGATTTGAAGACTGATACAAAAAACAATAAGGAAGCTATATTATCTGGAGGGAACAACATAGGCTTGTTTTTAGATTTACATTTATTTCCCAGGAAAAGACCTATTTGCTTTTGTAATTTTTTTTTTTTTACTAAAACTTCTATGATTTCTAAAATCTAATGTTTCTGAAGATCTCAAGGATCACATTTACTGGACCTAACTTATCAAAAACCCAATCTGACAAATGACAAATGAAAAACTACCTACCCTATACTTAAAAATTGATAGGAAAGTCCTTTTACAGCATTTCTCTTCAGTTTATAATTTATTTGAATTATTTTTGTGCCACTATTTTTCTGAGAATTGTGATACTGTTATTTATGTCTCTTTAAAAATAATCAAGTTCAACAAGTGAATTTTTTCAGAGCTAGGCTACAGTATTGTTTGGCACATAATTTTTAAGTTCTCATATTCTGTTTCAGGAAGATAACAATGCTCTTGAAATATTTGTGTTTAATAGCTTATATATGTTATTCTTGTATGTTTCAACTACATTTTTAAGAGGTAAAGGAAAAATGTTAAAAGAATGAACTAAAGATTAAATTAGCTAACATTTCAAAAAGAAGCAGTCACTAGCAGTTTCTTTGGTAGAATCAACCACTGCTAACACCACCATCTGATCGACACTGGATCCTGATATATATCAATCTCAGATGATAGCAGTGGCAGTAGAACATTTCTCTGTGTATTGTTTAACACCCTGGGACGTGTTTGCCATGTATGAAATTCCCATTTGCCTAGACCTGAGTTGTAGGTTGCTTCCATTTGTCTTTCCATGGCTTGATTGTAAAATTCATGAAAAAAAATTAATCTGAATTTGAACTATAAACTCATATCTCCCAATCAGTGGCATTTGTTGTCTGTCCTGACTATTGGGCACTCCTGTCTGAGTAATAGTAAACCCAGAGAGAAAGGGGGGGAAAACCCATCTTTGCTTCCCCAGCTCTTAAGCACGGGAAATATTCCATTAAAAGGCACAAATTATATGTGGACAGGTAGGGCTATGGCCTTATCTGCAACTAGCACATTTAAACCCATTTACCTATTCCTAAAATGTTGCTCAGTAATGAAAATCCAATTTCTCCATCAACTGTCTCCTTTCTCATCTGATCTACTCCCTAGAAGTTCATTCACTTTGAGATCTGCCTTGATCTTTCAACATATCTTCAGTCTTATTTCTGATTCACTTATTGGGCTAGCAAGAACCTAGAAATTATTTGGAATTTCTTGTTAACAGTGATGAGATTTTGTTTTAAGTAATTTTCACGTGGGTCTTTAGCATTAACATTTACCATTTATAGGATACTTAATATGTATATGTACTATAAGAGAATATTCATAATATGAACTCATTTATCTTTTTAAAAATTTTTTTCAACGTTTTTTATTTATTTTTGGGACAGAGAGAGACAGAGCATGAACGGGGGAGGGGCAGAGAGAGTGGGAGAAGCAGAATCGGAAACAGGCTCCAGGCTCCGAGCCATCAGCCCAGAGCCTGATGCGGGGCTCGAACTCACGGACCGCGAGATCGTGACCTGGCTGAAGTCGGACGCTTAACCGACTGCGCCACCCAGGCGCCCCTAAACTCATTTATCTTAATAACCCTTATGAAATAGGCATTTTTACCAATATTCAGATGTAAGTAAGACTCAGATTAATAACATGCCCAAGATCATAAAGCTAACAAATAGCATAGAGAGGATTAAAACTAAGTCTGTCTGACTTAAAAACCTAAACCTGGGCTCTTGAAAATACACGTTTCTGGCATTCCATTTATACATTAGATTCCTCTGACTAATGTAGGCTGCACTTGAAGTCTGCATCCAGGGATTAACATTTTAACCCTGATTTCTGAGGATGGATTAAAATTTAAATGCCTAGATCCTTTTACAAAGCAAAATATAATAATAAAGGTGATTCCCAGATTCCTAATAGCCCAAAGAATGAATCAGAATATAAAATGTATGGGAATGCAAGCTGGTGCAACCACTCTGGAAAATAGTATGGAGGTTCCTCAGAAAATTAAAAGTAGAACTGCCCTATGACCCAGAAATTGCATTACTAGGTATTTATCCAAGGCATACAGGTGTGCTGTTTTGAAGGGACATATGCATCCCCATGTTTATAGCAGCACTATCAACAATAGCCAAAGTATGGAAAGAGCCCAAATGTCCATTGATGGATGAATGGACAAAGAAGATGTGGTGTATATATATATATATATATATATATATATATATAAACACACACACACACACAATGAGTATTACTTGCAAACAAAAAGAATGAAATCTTGCCATTTACAACTACATGGTTGGAACTGGAGGGTATTATGCTAAGCAAAATTAGAGAAAGACAAATATATGACTTCACTCATATGAGGACTTTAAGAGACAAAACAGATGAACATAAGGGAAGGGAAACAAAAATAATATAAAAAGAAGGAGGGGGACAAAACATAAGAGACTCTGAAATATGGAGGACAAACAGGGTTACTGGAGGGGTTGTGGGAGGGGGGGATGGACTAAATGGGTAAGGGGCATTAAGGAATCTAGTCCTGAAATCATTGTTGCACTATATGCTAATTTGGATATAAATTTAAAAAAATTAAAAAAGTAAAAGAAAGAATATAACATGTAATTGTGAAGTTGCTTAGATTTTGATTTTGATTCTTTTCCTCTATTTCAATGCATTTATCATTGTATAATCTAGCTTTAACTGAAATGTCTGCATAGAATAAAAGTTTTTCACCCTTGCCTACAATCCTCCCAACAGAAATACTGTTTTAATCCAGTTTAACAAATTCTCCTTTACCAATTTTGAGCTTTGTAAGCCTTAGAAAAGTCAGTTTTCTAAAATCTATCCACTGTAAATTTTGCTTCTATTAAAATCCTCTTTGGATAATTCATATTTAAGAAATTGTTTGCTTTCCCAATTTTACATTTTTTCATGGGTTCTTAAGAATTTAGGGGAAATTGAAATAGTTTATTGGTTAATAGTTCTGAGTCTGGAATCAGACTTGTATAATCAAAGTCGTAACAATTAATATCTGGTAGACATCAGAAAGTTTACTTAACCTCTCTGAGCCTCAGTTTTCTTTTCTATCAGGTGGCTGTATGACCCATCTCATAAGGTTGTAAATATTACATGAAACACTTTTCACAATACTTTGTACAGTAGAAGTTAAACTATTACTGTTGTTAATTTAGATTTTGAAGTGTGTTCTTTGTGAAACAGAGTAATAGTATTTTAGGGCTAGAAGAAACCCTAACTGATCATTTAATCTAGCACCCCTATATTTCCTATGACACTGAAGTCCAGAGGAAGGGCAAAAACTGGTTTGAGGGGTTTTGGTGAATTGGTTATGGACCTAAAACTAAAGTAAACCCAGTATTTTCATGGACAGAAAGCTTCTGTTGCTGTTACTGTATTATTTTGTTCTTTGTGCTTCTACCCATTGATTCCTTTTTTTAATGCCATTGAAACTATTGGGTTGTTTCCATTTCAACTATGCAACTATTTAATGTCATAGTAGATTGGCATGAATACTTTTTTTTTTCTTCTTTGGTTAGCTAGCTTTTCTTCACACCCAGTATTAGAGATGCAGCTTTGATATTAAGCAGTATAAGACAAAACAAAACAGAAAAACCTGTGGTCATTTATGGTTTCATTCCGTCCTCTTAGTTTTCTGCTGATGTTCTGACATGAGACATTGCTTCCCACAGTAGTGGAGCATGGCTTGGTTAGAGTGCTGATTAAGTGAGGCCCTCTGGTCCACTTACAAACAGTAGTGAGTTCAGTACGGATAACAGTATTTGGTCTCTGTTCTCTCTTACGTTGTAGAGCCGACAATTAGAATCAGAAACTGGAACCACAGAGGAGCACAGTCTAAACAAGGAGGCTCGAAAATGGGCTACACGTGTGGCACGTGAGCACAAAAACATTGTTCACCAACAACGGGTAAGTGCAGTAGAGAGTCTTAGGCTACATTTAGCTTAAGCCAAATATCAAACCAATTTAATGAGTTGAGTTCTATTAATGTGAAAAATATCCTATGTTTTTTTCTGTAATTTCTCACCATTCAGCTGTATGCTCTCAGCTATCTACTTAGCCTGGAAATTCCTTAAGCCTGGGGCGCCTGGGTGCCTCAGTCAGTTAAGCATCAGATTCTTGATTTCGGTACAGGTCATGATTTCACAGTTCCTGAGATCAAGCCCCACATCAGGCTTGCACTGACAGTGCAGAGCCTGCTTGGGATTCTCACTCTCTCCCTCTCTCCCCCTTCCCTCTCTCACTTTGTCTCTCCCAAAATAAATAAATAGACATACATACATACATACATACATACATACATAAATAAGTTGTAATAAAAAAAAATTCCTTAAGCCCTTCAAGCAGCAGCATAGTAATTTATTTTTTTGCCATAGAATTGCCTAAGAAAGCCTAGTGATAGTGTTACCGTGTTTCAGGTAGTGGAAGAGATATGCCTGTGTTGAATTAAGCTTTTAATTCCCTAGACAAGTTTTTTGAAGTCTTAATTGTAGATTCCATGAAAATGTGTCTTCAAGGGGTGCCTAGCTGGCTCAGTCAATAAAGCATGTGACTCTTGATCTCAGGGTCATGAGTTCGAGCCCCATGTTGGACATAGAGTTTACTTAATAAAAAATTTAAATTAAATTAAAAAATTAAAATTAAACACCAAAAAAAAAAAGTATCTTCAAGACTAAATTCTAAGCACAAAGAAATTACTTTAGGTGTAGTAAATTTTTTTCTAATTTCCCTTTATAATTTTTGTCTTTATCTTCATATCCAATATATTAAAAGAATTTTCTATATTTAATATCTGTATTTCCTAATCTCTCACCCATAACATTTGGACTTTTCCTTCTTTCCTCTCCCTGCACTCCATACAGACTGCACTTGCCCAAATCACCAATGATGTCTATGTTGCAAAATCCAAAATGGACACTTTTATTTCTTAAAACCTGTTGGCAGTTTCATCACAATTGACAGCTCCCTTTGTGTTGAAACACTCTCTTCTCTAGTTTTCCCTGTCTTAACATTGTCCTGGTTTTCCTTCTGCCTCTGTGGCAATTCCTAAGTTCTTCTTTCTCCACCCCACATTTAAATATTTAAATTCCTTGGGTTTCTGTACTAGGTTATCTTTTCTTATTCTTTAGTCCCTTAACTGGCAGTCTCAACCAGTGCCATGGTTTCGCTTACCAACAAATCATAAATTAGTATCTTCAACATTGGGCCTTTCTTCTGTGTATTCATATATCCTCTCACCTGTCCAAGACATCCCCACAGGCATCCCACATTCAGTGTTCCACTCATCTAATGCTGTAAAACAAATGACCTAAAACTTAATGCCACAAAAAGAGCATATTTCACTTGTCTCTTAGCACTCTGGGGATTGGATGGTCTTAGCTTGCCACTTCTCACTTGGGAGTCTCCCACGTGGTTGCAATCAGATAGTGACCACTGCAGGAGTCACCTCACAGACTTGCCCACTGACATATCTGGTCTTGGAACAGGAAGACTTGAACAGCTGGGAGCTGGAACTGGTAGAGCTCTTCATGCATCTCAGTCTCTCCAGCACAGTGGCTTTAGATTAGCTGTATTTCTTACATGGTAGCACAGGGCCTCAAAGGTGTGAGTCCCAAGAGTGAGCCAGGTAGGAGCTATGTTATCTTTTCTGGCCGAGCCTCAGAAATAACATGATACTACTTGTGTCATATTTTTGTTAACTGAGGCAGTCACAAAGGCGTGTTGTCCAAGTTCAAGGAGAGAGAACATAAACTCCACTTCTTGGTAGGGAAACAGCAAGGTTCTGTAAGAACATGTGGAATGGGAAATATTGTAACTTTTTTTGAAAATAGCCACAGTCTACTTTCTGGGTATAACAGTTCACATCCCACTTGCATGCAAAATAAAATTCCCCTTTTTACCCAAATCCCCCAAAGCCTGGCATCAGACTCCAGTTTGAATTTTAGAATCTGGTCATCTAAATGAGATCCATAGACAGATAAGGCTTTTTGCCTGTAACACAGTATATCTCTGTCAAAGAATTTGTGAACTAGAGAGACAAGTTATCTGTCTACCATATATCCAATAAATAGTGATTAATTACTGCAGCTTTGTACGTCAAAATGTAAAACACGTAAAGAGACTGTTGCATTAAAATGCCTTACTATATTTGAAAGTAAATGTTTAGATATTAAAAATAAATCTGCTTCCTCTCTCTGATGTCAAGGCATGTTGTGTCTTTCTGATAGGAGATAGAGACAGGCAGATTTCAACAACTTTTCCATTTCTTTGTAGTATGACCTATGATAGGCTTTAATCTTGTAAGGTGTAATTTAAGCAATAAAGTTAAGAGGTTCTGTTTTGGGCCATGATAAATTACCTGGGATCACACACTTACCCTCCTTCATAAACAACTATAAAACTAGTCTAAATATATGAAACAAATGTTTTCAGACACTGTACAACAGGTAATAACAGGAGTGTGAAACCTGAGAGAAAAAATAACACTGAACTTGGCCGTATGACTTCTCAAGCTTTCTGCCTAAAGGCCCTTTCTTTTTTTTTTAATTTTTTTTTTTAACGTTTTTATTTATTTTTGGGACAGAGAGAGACAGAGCATGAACGGGGGAGGGGCAGAGAGAGAGGGAGACACAGAATCGGAAACAGGCTCCAGGCTCCGAGCCATCAGCCCAGAGCCTGACGCGGGGCTCGAACTCACGGACCGTGAGATCGTGACCTGGCTGAAGTCGGACGCTTAACCGACTGCGCCACCCAGGCGCCCCGTAAAGGCCCTTTCTATATTGCAGTGTAGGGAGGGAGAACTTAAGCAGGGCACCACAGACTCACTGAGTTGAGATGACAGAAATCAGAGTTCAAAGAGCTGATGTGGCATGAATTTCAGGGCAAAGTACCAGACAACATGGAGATGCAAAGAAAGAATTCCAAACATGTACGTAGGTCTCCCCTTCAATCTGTTGAATACTAAACCACATAAGCATATGGTGAAATTCTACAATACTGGGTAGAGAATGACAGTGGAGATAAACTGAACAATTCCCAGAGATCACACAGGGCTAGGACACGTTCAAGTTGTTCCTAGCCAAGGTTGAGGCTGCTCTTAGTTGACTATTCATGGATCATTTGGGGCATTCAAGAGACTACAGAAGGATCATACATTGGTTCCAGGGGTAAATTAGTCCTAGAATAAGGCTATTTTAGAATTAACCTAACAGAGCTTTAAAACAAGCTTCAGAAAGATCAAGCTAATCCACAAGTAATTTATTTGCCTGCCAGAAAAAAAAAATCTCTTCATAGGAAGGAAACAAAATCCAACATTTAACAACGTAGTATTTATTATGTCAAGAGTAAAATTTGCAGGATACCTATGTGGCTCATTGAGTTGAGCATCCAATTCTTGATTACAGCTCAGGTCATGACCCCAGGGCCATGAGATCAAACCCTGCATCGGGCTTTGCACTGAATGTGGAGCCCTGGAGATTCTCTCTCTCTCTCTCTCTCTCTCTCTCTCTCTCTCTCTCTCTCTCTCCCCCCCCCTCTCCGCCTCTCCCCCCCCACCTGCTCTCCCTCTCTAAAAATTAAAAAAAAATTAATTTAAACAAAAAATTTTAATTTGGGGCACCTGGGTGGCTCAGTCAGTTAAGTATCAGACTCTTGGTTTCAGCTCAGGTCATGATCTCACAGTTTGTGAGTTGAAGTGCTGCATTGGGCTCCTCACTGACTGTGGAGCCTGCCTGGGATTCTCTCTCTCTCCCTCCCTCTCTGCCCTTCCCCTGCTCGCTCTCTCTGTCTCTCACTCTCAAAATAAATAAACTTTAAAAAAAATTTTTTAAAGAATCAAATTTACTAGATATTAAAAAATGCAAGAAGAATATGATCCATGACCAAAAGAAAAATCAATTAAAGCAGATCGATAAATGCTAGAAATGATGGAATTAGCAAATAAGGACTTTAGAACAGTAAGTTCAAGAATTTAAAAGAAAACAAACATGAACATATTGAAGAAAGAAAAGGAATATATACAAAAGAACCAAATGGGAGGGTGGGGGGCACCTGTGGCTCAGTTGGTTAAGTGTCTGACTCCTGATTTCAGCTCAGGTCATGATCTCACAGTTTGTGAGTTTGAGCCCCGCATCAGGCTCTGCACTGACAGTGTGGAGCCTGCTTGGGATTCTCTGTCTCCCTGTCTCTCTGTCTTCCTCTCTCAAAAATAAATAAACATTGGGGTGCCTGGGTGGCTCAGTCGGTTGGGTGGCCGACTTCAGCCCAGGTCATGATCTCGCGGTCCGTGAGTTCGAGCCCCACGTCAGGCTCTGGGCTGACGGCTCAGAGCCTGGAGCCTGTTGCAGATTCTGTGTCTCCCTCTCTCTGACCCTCCCCCGTTCATGCTTTGTCTCTCTCTGTCTCAAAAATAAATAAACGTTAAAAAAGATAAATAAATAAACATTAAAAAAAAGAACCAAATGGAACTTCTAAAGCTGAAAATACAATATTTGAAATGAAAAATTCAGTAGATTGGATGGCACCAAAAAAATGAGCTTGAAAGTATATATAGCAACAGAAACTATCTAATCTGAAGCACAGAGAGTGAAATAAAGACTTTATAAAAATGAAAAGAGCATCATTAATCTCTCTAGGATAATATGTGATCTATTATGTTTTAGGAGTTAAAGATATATTTGGAGACACAGAAGAAAGAGTCAGAAAAAATATTTGAAAAATTATAGCTAAAACTATCCAAGTTTAATAAAAAACTGTAAACCCATAAATGCAAGGAGCCCAACAAACCCCAGGAAGGTAAAACACAAAGATCACACCAAAGCGTTTCATAATCAATTTGTTAAAAAGCAGTGATATTAAATGGTATAAAACTGGAAATGTCCCCTTTAGGATCAGAAACAACACAAGGATGCCCCTTTTGCCACTTCTATTTTTTATAGAACTAGAAGTCCTAGCCACAGCCTTCACAGCCTTTTAGGGATCCAAATTGAGAAGAAAGAAGTAAAATGATCTCTGTTCACAAATGAAATGATCTTATACTCACACACACCTATTAGAGCTAGTAAACAAATTCAGCAAAGTGCAAAATTACACAAAAATGAATTATGTTTTATACACTAACAATATACAATCCAAAAAGGAAATTAAGAAAATAATTCCATTTACGATACCATCAAAAAGAATAAAATACTTAGGAATAAACCACAGAGGCAAGTGACTTGTACACTTAAAACTGTAAGTCATTGACGAAAGTAGTTAAATAAGATATAAGTAAATGGAAAGACATCCTGTGTTTATGGAATGGAAGATAATGTTAAGATGACAGTACCACCCAAAATGATCTACAGATTCAGTGCAATCCCTATCAAAATTCCAACGGTATTTTTTTGCAGGAATAGAAAAACCCATCCTAAAATTCATATGGAATCTCAAGGAACCCCAGGTAGCCAAAACAGTCTTGAAAAAGAACAAGGTTGAAAGTCTCCTACTCCCTGACCTTAAAACTTATTACAAAAGGGTGCCTGGGCGGCTCAGTCAGTTAAGTGTCTGACCCCTGGTTTTGGCTCAGGTCATGATCTCCTGGTTCATGAGTTCGAGCCCCACATCAAGCTCTGTGCTGCCAGTGTGGAGCCTGCTTGGGATTCTCTCACTCTCTCTCTCTGCCCCTTCCCTGCTCGCTCTCTTGTTCTCTCAAAATAAATAAACATTAAAAAATTTACTACAAAGCTATTTAAAGTATTAAATATAAATTAGTCAAAACATTGTAGTATTGGCATGACAGACATACAGACTAATGGAAAAGAAGTATCAATATTTTCATTTTATTTTTATTTTTTTAACATGGGGAACTCAAGTTTTTTTTTTTTATTTTAATTCCAGTATAGGTAACATACAATGTTATGTTAGTTTCAGGTGTACAATATAGTGATTCAACAGTTCCATACATTACTCAGTGCTCAGTATGGTAAGTGTACTCTTAATCCCCTAACCTATTTCACCCATCTTCCCAGCTACCTCCTTTCTGGTAACCACCAGTTCTCTATATTTAAGAGTCTGTTTTTTTGGTTTATCTCTTTTTTTCTTTGTTCATTTGTAGAGGTCTCAATATTTTTAAAATAGCAGCTATCTCCAAATTAATCCATATATTCAGTGCAATCCAAGTCAAACATCCAGCAGGGATTTTTATAGAAATTGACAAAATGCTTCTAAAGCATACATGGAAAAGCAAATGATCTAGAATAGCCAAAGCAATTTTGAAAAATAAGAACAAGCCTTTCCAGAGTGAAAGATGGCGATGTAGGAGGACGCTGGGCTCACTGCGTCCTGCTGATCACTTAGATTCCACCTACACCTGCTTAAATAACCCAGAAAACTGCCAGAGGATTAGCAGAACGGAGTCTGCGGAGCCAAGCGCAGACGAGAGGCCCACGGAAGAGGGTAGGAAGGGCGGCGAGGCAGAGCGCGCTCCATGGACTGGCAGGAGGGAGCCGGGGCGGGGGGCAGCCCTCTGGCAAATCAGAGCCCCCGAGTCTAGTTTGCAAAAGCGGAGGGGCTGGACGGAGTGTGTTCCGACAGCGAGCGGGACTTGACATCTGGAAGGTTATAAGCTAACAGCTCTGCTCGGAGAGTGGGAGGGCTGGAGGACAACAGGAGGGAGAGTTGTTGAGCCCCGGACCACAGAGCTCAGCTTGGCGGGGAACAAAGGCACTCACCAGCGCCATCTCCCTCGCCCATCCCCCAGCCAAAATCCCAAAGGGAACCAGTTCTTGCCAGGGAACTTGCTTGCACTGTGCAAACACCCAACACTGTGCTTCTGTGGATCCATGCCTCCGGCGGCAGGTCTGACTCCCTCTCAGTGCCGCAGGGCCCCTCCCAAAGTGGATCACTGAAGGAAAAGCAAGCTGAGCCTGCCCCTCCTGCCTCTGTGCACCTTGCTGATCCACCCCAGCTAATACGCCAGATCCCCAGCACCACAAGCCTGGCACTGTGCAAGTAGCCCAGACGGGCCACGCCACCCCACAGTGAATCCCGCCCCTAGGAGAGGGAAGAGAAGGTACACACCAGTCTGACTGTGGCCCCAGCAGTGGGCTGGGGCAGACATCAGGTCTGACTGTGGCTCTGCCCACCAGCGCAAGTTATTCAAGACAGCACAGGAGAAGTGCCCTGCAGTTGCGCACCACTCCAGGGACTATCCAAAATGATGAAACAGAAGACTTCCCCTCAAAAAAACCTCCAGGAAATAACGACAGCTAACAAACTGATCAAAAACAATTTAAACAATATAACAGAAAGTGAATTTAGAATAAGAGTCATAAAATTAATAGCTGGGCTTGAAAACAGTATAAAGGACAGCAGAGAATCTATTGCTACAGAGATCAAGGGACTAAGGAACAGCCAGGAGGAGCTAAAAAATGCTATTAATGAGGGGCGCCTGGGTGGCTCAGTCGGTTAAGCATCCGACTTCAGCTCAGGTCACGATCTCGCGGTCCGCGAGTTCGAACCCCACGTCGGGCTCTGGGCTGATGGCTCAGAGCCTGGAGCCTGCTTCCGATTCTGTGCCTCCCTCTCTCTCTGCCCCTCCCCTGTTCATGCTCTGTCTCTCTCTGTCTCAAAAATAAATAAACGTTGAAAAAAAATTTTTTTTTAAAAATGCTATTAATGAGCTGCAAAATAAAATGGAGACGACCACAGCTCAGATTGAAGAGGCAGAGGAGAGAATAGGTGAACTAGAAGATAAAATTATGGAAAAAGAAGAAGCTGAGAAAAAGATTAAAAAAATCCAGGAGTATGAGGGGAAAATTAGAGACTAAGTGATGCACTAAAGAGAAATAATCTACGCATAATTGGTATTCCAGAGGAGGAAGAGAGAGGGAAAGGTGCTGAAGGTGTACTTGAAGAAATAATAGCTGAGAACTTCCCTGATCTGGGGAAGGGAAAAGGCATTGAAATCCAAGAGGCACAGAGAACTCCCTTCAGACGTAACTTGAATCGATTTTCTGCACGACCTATCCTAGTGAAACTGGCAAAATACAAGGATAAAGAGAAAATTCTGAAAGCAGCGTAGGATAAACATGCTCTAACATATAAAGGGAGACCGATAAGACTCGTGACGGATCTCTCTACTGAAACTTGGCAGGCCAGAAAGGAATGGCAGGAAATCTTCAATGTGATAAACAGAAAAAATATGCAGCCGAGAATCCTCTATCCAGCAAATCTGTCATTTAGGATAGAAGGAGAGATAAAGATCTTCCCAAACAAACAAAAACTGAAGTAATTCATCACCACTAAACCAGCCCTACAAGAGATCCTAAGGGGGGTCCTGTGAGACAAAGTACCAGAGACATGGCTACTAGCATGAAACCTACAGACATCACAATGACTCTGAACCCATATCTTTCTATAATAACACTGAATGTAAATGGACTAAATGCACCAACCAAAAGACATAGGGTATCAGAATGGATAAAAAAAACAAGACCCATCTATTTGCTGTCTACAAGAGACTCGTGTTAGACCTGAGGACACTTTCAGATTGAAAGTGAGGGGATGGAGAACTATTTATCATGCTACTGGAAGTCAAAAGAAAGCTGGAGTAGCCATACTTATATCAGACAAACTAGACTTTAAATTAAAGGCTGTAACAAGAGATGAAGAAGGGCATTATATAATAATTACAGGATCTATCCATCAAGAAGAACTAACAATTATAAATGTCTATGCGCCGAATACCGGAGCCCCCAAATATATAAAACAATTACTCACAAACATAAGCAACCTTATTGACAAGAATGTGGTAATTGCAGGGGACTTTAATACCCCATTTACAACAATGGATAGATCATCTAGACACATGGTCAATAAAGAAACAAGGGCCCTGAATGATACATTGGATCAGATGGACTTGACAGATATACTTAGAACTCAGCATCCCAAAGCAACAGAATGTACTTTCTTCTCGAGTGCACATGGAACATTCTACAAGATAGATCACATACTGGGACACAAAACAGCCCTTCATAAGTATACAAGAATTGAGATCATGTCATGCATACTTTTAGACCACAATGCTGTGAAGCTTGAAATCAACCACGGGAAAAAGTCTGGAAAACCTCCAAAAGCATGGAGGTTAAAGAACACCCTACTAAAGAATGAATGGGTCCACCAAGCAATGAGAGAAGAAATTCAAAAATATATGGAAACAAACGAAAATGAAAATACAACAATCCAAACGCTTTGGGATGCAGCGAAGGCAGTCCTGAGAGGAAAATACATTGCAATCCAGGCCTATCTCAAGAAACAAGAAAAATCCCAAATACAAAATCTAACAGCACACCTAAAGGAAATAGAAGCAGAGCAACAAAGACACCCCAAACCCAGCAGAAGAAGAGAAATAATAAAGATCAGAGCATAAACAATATAGAATCTAAAAAAACTGTAGAGCAGATCAATGAAACCAAGAGTTGGTTTTTTGAAAAAATAAACAAAATTGATAAATCTCTAGCCAGGCTTCTCAAAAAGAAAAGGGAGATGAGCCAAATAGATAAAATCATGAATGAAAATGGAATTATTACAACCAATCCCTCAGAAATACAAGCAATTATCAGGGAATACTATGAAAAATTATATGCCAACAAACTGGACAAGCTGGAAGCAATGGAAAAATTCCTAAACACCCACACACTTCCAAAATTCAAACTGGAGGAAATAGAAAGCTTGAACAGACCCATAACCAGCGAAGAAATTGAATCAGTTATCAAAAATCTCCCAACAAGTAAGAGTCCAGGACCAGATGGCTTCCCTGGGGAATTCTACCAGACATTTAAAGCAGATATAATACCTATCCTTCTCAAGCTATTCCAAAAAATAGAAAGGGAAGGAATTCAGCAAAGTCGCAGGAGACAAAATCAGTGTACAGAAATCAGTTGCATTCTTATACACTAATAATGAAACAACAGAAAGACAAATAAAGAAACTGATCCCATTCACAATTGCACCAGGAATCATAAAATACCTAGGAATAAACCTAACCAAAGATGTACAAGATCTGTATGCTGAAAACTATAGAAAGTTTATGAAGGAAATTGAAGAAGATATAAAGAAATGGAAAAACATTCTGTGCTCATGGGTTGGAAGAATAAATATTGTTAAAATGTCAATACTACCCAAAGCTATCTACACATTCAGTGCAATCCCAATCAAAATTGCACCAACATTCCTCTCAAAGCTAGAACAAGCAATCCTAAAATTCATATGGAACCACAAAAGGCCCCGAATAGCCAAAGTAATTTTGAAGACGAAGACCAAAGCAGGAGGCATCACAATCCCAGACTTTAGCCTCTACTCCAAAGCTGTCATCATCAAGACAGCATGGTATTGGCACAAAAACAGACACATAGACCAATGGAATAGAATAGAAACCCCAGAACTAGACCCACAAAATATGGCCAACTAATCTTTGACAAAGCAGGAAAGAATATCCAATGGAAAAAAGACAGTCTCTTTAACAAATGGTGCTGGGAGAACTGGACAGCAACATGCAGAAGAATGAAACTACACCACTTTCTTACACCATTCACAAAAATAAACTCAAAATGGATAAAGGACCTGAATGTGAGACAGGAAACCATCAAAACCTTAGAGGAGAAAGCAGGAAAAGACCTCTCTGACCTCAGCTGCAGCAGTTTTTTCCTTGACACATCCCCAAGGGCAAGGGAATTAAAAGCAAAAATGAACTATTGGGACCTCCTCAAGATAAAAAGCTTCTGCACAGCAAAGGAAACAATCAACAAAACTAAAAGGCAACCAACGGAGTGGGAAAACATATTTGCAAATTACATATCAGACCAACGGCTAGCATCCAAAATCTATAAAGAGCTCACCAAACTCCACACCCAAAAAACAAATACTCCAGTGAAGAAATGGGCAGAACACATGAATAGACACTTCTGTAAAGAAGACATCCATATGGCCAACAGGCACATGAAAAGATGCTCAGCATCGCTCCTCATCAGGGAAATACAAATCAAAACCATGCTCAGATATCACCTCACGCCAGTCAGAGTGGCCAAACTGAACAAATCAGGAGACTATAGATGCTGGAGAGGATGTGGAGAAACGGGAACCCTCTTGCACTGTTGGTGGGAATGCAAACTGGTGCAGCCACTCTGGTAAACAGTGTGGAGGTTCCTCAAAAAATTAAAAATAGACCTACCCTATGACCCAGCAGTAGCACTGCTAAGAATTTACCCAAGGGATACAGGAGTACTGATGCATAGGGGCACTTGTACCCCAGTGTTCATAGCAGCACTCTCAACAATAGCCAAATTGTGGAAAGAGCCTAAATGTCCATCAACTGATGAATAAATAAAGAAATTGTGGTTTATATACACAATGGAGTACTACGTGGCAATGAGAAAGAATGAAATATGGCCCTTTGTAGCAACGTGGATGGAACTGGAGAGTGTTATGCTAAGTGAAATAAGCCATACAGAGAAAGAGAGATACCATATGGTTTCACTCTTATGTGGATCCTGAGAAACTTAACAGAAACCCATGGGGGAGGGGAAGGGAAAAAAAAAAAAGAGGTTAGAGTGGAAGAGAGCCAAAGCACAAGAGACTCTTATAAACTGAGAACAAACTGAGGGTTGATGGGGGGTGGGAGGGAGGGGAGGATGGGTGATGGGTATTGAGGAGGGCATCTTTTGGGATGAGCACTGGGTGTTGTATGGAAACCAATTTGACAATAGATTTCATACATTAAAAAAAAGAAAAGAAAAAAGAAAATTGGAGGGCTTACTCTACCTCATTTCAAGATATAAAACTACAAAAATCAAGATACTGTAGTATTGGTGTAAGAATAGACTTACAGGAGGCGCCTGGGTAACTCAGTGAGTTAAGCCCCTGACTTCGGCTTAGGTTATGATGTTCCAATTTGTGAGCTCAATCCCCACTTCGGGCTCCGCACTGTCAGCATGAGATTGTCTCTCTCTCCCCCTGTCTCTCTCTTTCAGCCCCTCATGGGTTTCTCTCAGCCCCTCGTACACTTGTGCCCTCTCTCTTTTAAAAGTAAATAAATAATAAAAATAAATAAATGGGTTTTTTTTTAAAAAGAAAGGACTTACAGATGAATAGAACAAAATAGAGAGTCTAGAAATAGGCACACACATATATAGTCCAGTGATTTTTAACAAAGATGTAACAAACTTGTAAAAATGTTAAATAAATTTTAATAAAAATGAATCTAGCCATGTTTTAAGCACATGACTAGGGTGCAAGGATGATTCAACATTAGAAAATTTATCAGTATAATAAACTGCATTTATCCAGTAAAGATGAAAATTTCTATGATTATTTTATAGTTACCAAAAAAGCATATTATAAAACTCGTTATCTCTTAATGATTCAAAAATAAAACAGGGGTATCTGGGTGGCTCAGTAAGTTAAGCGTCCGACTTCAGCTCAGGTCATGATCTCATGGTCCGTGGCTTCCAGCTGACAGGTGAGAGCTCAGAGCCTGGAAGCTGCTTTGGATTCTGTGTCTCAAGGGGTGCCTGGGTGGCACAGTTGGTTAAGTTGATTCTGTGTCTCCCTCTCTCTCTCTCCCTACCCCACTTGCTCTGTGTCTCTTTCTCTCAAAAATAAATAAACATTAAAAAAATAAAACAAAATTCACAGCCAGCCAGATAAAGAACTTTTCATCCTAACAAGGATATCTTCCTGAGACTTACTGCAAACATTATACTTGATGGGGTTGTATTAGTTTTATATATCTGCCATAACAAATTACCACAAACTTAGTAGTTTAAAATAACAGTACAAATTTCTCATCTCACAGTTCTGTAGATCAGAAGTCTGGGTGGGCTTGGCTGATTTTACTGCTCAGGCTCTAGCAAGGCCGAAATCCTCCGGAGTAGGACCCACTTCCATGCTCATTCAGATTGTTGTCACAATCTAGTTCCTAATAACTGTAGGACTGAGGTCCCTGTTTCTTTGCTGTCAGTTAGGGGCTACCCTTAGCTCTTAGAGGCTACTCTCTCTGGTCCTTCTACATGGGCTTGTACATCTCAGAGTCAGCAATGATGCATTGAATCCTTCCCATGCTTGGAATCTCCCTGACTTGTTTTTGGCCCCTCTCTTTTCTCATACCAGCTGGAGAAAGTTCTGTGCTTATAAGGTCTCATAATGATTAGATTGAGCCACTTTGATAATCCAGAATAATCTCCCTATCTTAAGGTCTATAACGCTAATATAAGTGTAAATTATATTTTACATATAAACAGTTTCAGGAAATTAGGGTGTGGACATGTTTGGAAGCCATTCTGCCTACTAAAATGGTAAAATAAGAAAACAGTACCCATCATCACCAGTAATTTTTAGTGTCATAAGATTTAGTCAGTACATTAATGAAAGAAAAATAAAGTATTTAAATATTAGGAAAAGGTACACCTGTCATTATTTGTAGATGATGTGATTGTGGACTCCCCAAAATATGTGACCCAACTGTCAAACAGACGTAATAACAGCTCAATAAGGTGAAGAGATTTAACACTATCACAGAAATCATTAGATTTCTTAGTAACTAGAAATAATAAATTACAAAATGCAATTAGAAAAAAAAAAATTCACCATAGCAGTAAAATACTGATGAATTAACCAGGGAAATATCATGACCTGTAAGAAGACATTTTTTTTTAACCAATGAACATAAAAGATGACCTGAGTAATTGTGGAGAGATGCCAAAAAAATGTGGATTTTTGTATTTATTTGTAATTTCAGTGCAATCCCAATGAAACCAAAAAGATATTTTTATTTCTTAAAAGATTTTATTTATTGGGGCACCTGGGTGGCTCAGTCGGGTAAGCCTCTGACTTTGGCTCAAGTCATGATCTCACAGTTTGTGAGTTCAAGCCCTGCATCGGCCGCTGTGCTGACAGCTCAGAGTCTAGAGTCTGCTTCAGATTCTGTTTCTCCCTCTCTCTCTCTGCCCCTTCTCCACTAGTGCGCTCTCTCTGTCTCTCTCTCTATCTCTGTCTCTCTCTCTCTTGCTCACTCATTCTCTCAAAAATAAACACTAAAAAAGATTTTTTTAAGATTTTATTTTTTAAATTAGTAATTATTTTACATTCTTTTTAAAAATTTTTTTTAAGTTTTATTTGAGAGAGAGTGAGCACACACAAGTGGGGGAGGGGCAGAGAGAAAGAGAGACAGAATCCCAAGCAGGCTCCAAACCATTAGCACAGAGCCCGATGTGGGGCTCAAACCCATGTACCATGAGATTTTGACCTGAGCCAAGATCAAGACTCACTTAACCAACTGTGCCACCCAGGTGCCCCTAACGATTTTATTTTTAAGTAATCTCTACACCCAACATGAGGCTTGAACTTAACAACCCCAAGATCAAGAGTCACACACTCTACTGACTGAGCCAGCCAGGCACCCCTAAAAAGATATTTTCAAAGGAATTTAAAAATCTGGCTCTAAAAATGTTTCTGGATTTTTTTTTTAATGTGCAGGAATAGCCAAGAACAACAATGAGACTTATGTGCCTTAGCACATACTGAAATACAATAATGACCATAGTAATTAAAACTGGTATTATACAGAAATTAACAAATATATTTAAAAAAATGATCTGTATGCGTATGGACCATTAGATACTGATTGAAATCAACCAACCATAAAAAAGTCATTTTGAAGAGCCAAAGAAATTTCATGATGAACAGCATAGTAAGGCTACCAAAGGACTCATTAGTAGGTCTGTTGATGGTATTATAGTTTTATTTTTTCTTAAAGTTCATATTTTCAGAGACTTCTAATAAGGCATGTAGGAGTGAAATGACATGATGTTTGAAATTTGCTTTAAAATAATCTAGCCAAGGGGCACCTGGGTGGCGCAGTCGGTTAAGCGTCCGACTTCAGCCAGGTCACGATCTCGCGGTCCGTGAGTTCGAGCCCCGCGTCGGGCTCTGTGCTGACAGCTCAGAGCCTGGAGCCTGTTTCTGAATCTGTGTCTCCCTCTCTCTCTGCCCCTCCCCCGTTCATGCTCTGTCTCTCTCTGTCCCAAAAATAAAATAAACGTTGAAAAAAAAAATTTAAAATAATCTAGCCAAGAAAAAAAAGACTAAGCAATGTAGATGTAGAAAAATCTTGCTGACTGTTGAATCTTGATGATCAGTATATTGGAAGTTCAGCATACTAGGCTCTTTACTTTTGAGTGTATTTGAAATTTTTCATAATAAAATTGTTCATGGCATTTCAAATCTTTGGGAGAAGGATTTATTCAGTAAATAGTATTAGAGCAATTGTCTGTGCATCTGGGGAAAAAATATAAAGTTAGATTCCTCCCTTCCACTGTAATACAGAATAAATTTAGAGTAATTAAAGAGACATGTGCTAAACACAAATGATTAAAACCTGGAAAATATAGAATATTTTTGGTATATTACAGATGGCTTTTTTTTAGTGTTTATTTTGAGAGAGAACGAATGGGGGAGGAGCAAAGAGAGAAGGAGAAAGAGAATCCCAAAGCAAGCTCCACGATGCCAGTGTGGAGCCCAATACAAGGGCTTGATCTCACAAATCACAAGATCATGACCTGAGCCAAAATCAAGAGTCAATTACTTAACTGACTGAGCCACCCAGGCGCCCCTACGGATGACTTCTTAAGCAAGACACAAAACCCAGAACCCATAAAGGAAGAAACCAATAAATGTGACCACATAAAAAATAAACATTTCTATAAAACTAAAGAACTTTAAAAAGTTACGAGAAAAGGAATAGAATGAGACATTTGTGTTTGTTTTTTAATATTTATTCATTTTGAGAGAGAGAGCTCAAGCAGGAGAGGGGGGCGGTACAGAGAATCTCCGCACTGCAGCATGGAGCCTGATGCGGGACTTGAACCCATGAACCGTGAGATCATGACATGAACTGAAACCAAGAGTCAGATGCTTAACCAACTGAGCCACCCAGGCACCTCTGACACCTCTGGCACGTCTGACATAACAGATAAAGGACTAATATCTAGAAAGATGTTTAATAAGTAACAAAAAGACAAAAAAAAAAAAAAAAACAGAAGAATGGATAGAGGCTATGAACTGTCCATTTATAAAAATAGAAATAAATACAGATGACCAACATACGAAATGATGCTATTAGAGAAATTAAAATTGAAATGAGATGATCTTCGTGTATATAGCATCTTGGCAAAAATTTTAAAGATTGACAGTATTTAATGTTGGTAAGATACAGAAAAATATGCTCTCACACAGTACTAGTAAAAGACGAGGTATAATTTTTGGGGGGCAACTCAGCAATGTCTATTTAAATTAAAATACACAGTTTTCACTTCTGTATTTTTATCTTAAGTAAATATTCCTATATGTGTTCAAAGAGTCATTAACAAGGTTGTTTGTACAGTACTATTTATAATATTGGGAAATTCGAAAACTCAAATAGCAGTAGAAAAAGAGTAAATAAAAATGGTACAGCTAAACTATTGAATCTATGGATTAGAGAATGAAGTCAGTCTATTTGTACAATCATAAACAGTTTGCTTAGACACATTGAAGGGATGATAGATCTCATTTTAGATCTATTTTTCAGATCATTTTAAACAAAACTTCAAGTATGTAGAAATACACAAGCAATAGTCTGGAAAAATACGTGTAAATTGATGGGATGTGCCATTTTATATTAGTTGTTGTTTTATAACAATATATTCATGTAATTTTTAAAAATCGAAAGTATGTATATCAAAACATGCAATCCAAATAAGGTTTGTAGCTTGTACCAATGTCAATATCCTGGTTTTTATATTGTAGTATAGTTATATAAGCTGTTGCCATAGGGGAAAGGGACAAAGGGACTTTCTGCTACTTTTGCAATGTTGTAATTATATCAAGGGTTTGTTTTTTTATAATTAACAAATAAGTGAAAAAATTAAAGGTTAAAAAAGGAATCGTGGCCACTTGTCACTGAAACCTAGTAAATTACCTAAATACACTAGTCACTTAAGAAAAAATAGAGAAAAAAAAATAGTCATCATTTCCCTATTTTCTTTAATAGGTACTAGATGATCTGGAATGTCATGGAGTTGCAGTATCAGAACAAAGCCGAGCAGAGTTGGAACAGAAAATAGATGAAGCTAGAGAAAATATTCGTAAAGCAGAGGTGAGGTGGCAGCTAACTGTGGCATTTTGCCCAGCTCCAACAACGTCACGACTATGATATATACCTTTAGGATTCAGTTTCTATACACTGATTAATTTGAAGATGATTCAACATCTTTATGTGTGTCCAGAGTATTAGTTTTGAGTACCTGCTTCATACAAGGTAATACATGTAACAAAAGGCACTGAACCTATCTGAAGAGTTTGCAATCGTGAAACATTAAATAACAGAAGAATTATATCACAGTGAAGGTACTAATTTTATAGTTTTCATAAGGTACAAAATAAATCAGTCAAATTAATGGCATAGAAATTGATACATATATGTTCAGAGCCTTGAAAAGTCCTGCCCCATATAGAAGGTTCACTGGTCCAGGAGCATAAGCTGATCTTCTAAAAAAGAGACTTGGTTGAGCAGACAAAACAAAAAACATTACAACCATGGATTTTAATCTTTTGCTAAGGGGTCTTGGGACCCTTTGAGGATTGTATATTTCTCCCACAAAAAAAAAAAATTCACATTTTTGTGCACAGTTTCCAGAAGTTCATGTACCCTAGAGTAATATTCTCTGACCTAGAGGCAGAGAGGTTGAGATAGAAAGAAGTTATTTGCAAAGGAGGAAGACCTAGGATATAATTTGGCAGTTGGATTAGATTAGAGTGGAAGGTTTTTTTGTGAGGAAATGTGGTAGGAAGAAAGCAAAATAATTGTGGTTAGGACCAGTACATGGAGGACCTGTGCACACTTGTATATAGTTATCTACCCAATGCAGCATGTTGAAGGGATGTAGAAATAGACATTTTAAAAAGACTGAGACTATCCAGGCCTCAAGGAGAATATGTTCTTGTTAGGAAGGCCTCAAGAGAGCCAAAGATAACTAAGGCCTTAAAGCATAAATGCCAAGGAATGATCCACACAAGTATACATAATACTTAAGGAACCCAGAGGACACAGAGACCCCTGGGAGAAGTTGTTAGGGCAGGTAACACAGAAGAGGTAGGATTTGAGATGGGTGTTGACAGATGAATAATATTTAATTCGAGAAAAAGGGATAGATAGCACAAGATTTGTGCTATGCAATGTTAAGAGGCATAACTGGAACCAAAAGAAGAAGGTAGGAAGGAGGCAGATTTGAAGCTGACATTGGGAAATCCTAACAGTCAGATCTGCCCAATGAAAGAATAAATTCCCCTGGGACGAGGTGCAGCTCTGCAAGTGCTGTCAGGGACTCTATACAAGGAATTCTTTCATTGGTTGATGGTTAATCTAAACTAGTGATTTTCACATGTCCCCTCAGGACTCTAGAGGTTTTGAGGAAATGTTTCAGTGGTTGGTTGGAGGGCAGGGGGAGGTGAGGGGAGAGACAGTTCAGGCAAACATAGGGAGTATGAGCATGTTTTTGGCATAACCCCACAGAAGTGATCTGAACCAGAAAAGCTTGCCATCTGCCTGGTCTAGAAAAGCCCCAGTAAACCTAACTTGCCTTTGTTCCTGGCACATGATCCACAGCCTCCATAGTGAAGAGGGCAGGGTGTACAATAAATAGTCATTTTCTGCTCTGAATTCAGGGTCACGGCTAAACCACTACCCCAGTGTGCTGGCCAACTACTATTGGCAGGCCCTTGCCTAGTCTGAGAAACACTGGCTTGTGTAGAAGAGTTTCTCCTGGTATTTGTTTCTCTATACTCTGAGTGAAGTCAGTTTCAGAGCTTTGGTGGAACGGGACAGGTCTCAGAAGTTTTCCAAAGGGTGTGTTCTCTCTTGTATTTTCCGTTTCCAGACTCCCTCCATAGTGTCACTGTCTGGTACCATCGCTCCACCAAACCCCCAGTAGTAGCAGTAGTAGGTATCAGTCACACAGTCTGCATTTAGGCTGAATGACCTGTTATTTCCATGAGTGTGCTAAACAGCCCTGTGTTTGTTAGCTCAAAGCTAAAAATATGAAGTGAGATTCCCACAACAGAATGACTCGTTTCTCCTAATACCAGTATTTAAGTCTGCATTCTCAAAGATAATTTTCTTACCAAAAATACAGAATATGCTAAAAACCATGATGCTAGATCCAGTATCTCAGTTTTGAATATCAGTGAAATACGGTTAATCTTACTGCTGTCTTACAATGATCTTCCACTTGATTTTCACCTATCAGATATGAAGAACAGTCCAGCTAAAATTAGATGGCAAATACATGAGTGTATTACTCGCTGCAGGGGTAGTACTTACCAGGTTGTCCTAATGACATTTTTGGATAGATTTGACTACAAGAGCCTTCAGGGGAACTGACAATAGTGGTTTTGTAGATTACCTTTTTCTTTCTTCTGCCTGCATATCATTTGCATTGAATTTTCCATTCAGTAGTTACTTATTTTATTATAAATAACTAATCAAAAGGGACAAAGCTGGTTAAAATTCCATTATATCCTTCATGTTTGATTTTTAACTCCCACCAACGTGTTACCCTCCCTTGTTGGGTAATCTACTTTATTTAGTCTTTTCTGTATTATGTTTCCCTTCAGTGTTGCTGATTACAATAAAAACATCTGTGGTGCTCAGTAATAGATTAAAGAAACTTTTTCCAGACATAGAAATTGAAAAATATAAATGGCCTGTGCTTTTCTAAAGAATATAGCAATTACTTAATAATTATTGACTGGTTAATGTGTCACAAATTCACTAAGTTATTAGTGTAACAATTACTTAATAAACATCTGCTGTGCCCCCGGCACTGATGGATATACTAGACATACAATGATGAACACACTGTGTGTACTAGATGTGGTACTGTTGGCAGCCCCTGACAAATCCAGGAGTTGAAACAAAGCAATAGCTGCTTAAATTAAACTTTAATAACAGTCCTCTTAACCTGGTATTTAGGTATTTGAATTTTTTGAAATGCCTTTTATCACAAAGACACACACATTCTGCATCTGACTTATACCTGTTTTAAAAGTAGCTTGCCAAGAAACTGAGCATTTTAAATACCATCTTTTTGGAAGCTGTACATGACGTATGTTGTTCCAGAGCACAATTACTTTTTGCATGTTTAAATTTTTCCCTTCTTGGGGGTTGAGGATAGTTCTCTTTTTTTTGACAGTGAAGAGACACACTGAGGAGACACAAATAGGAGAAAGTCAACGTAAGAAGTTAAAGATACTGGAAATTTTTAGTAATTCACGTTTGGTGTAAGGTCTGCAAGAAGGAACTATAGACTATATGATTCCTTCTCTAAGATACTAATTACATATTTTTTTATCTGAATGTACACTTGAAAGCCAGAGTACTTGGTATCAAGAGTGAATTAACAAAACCAAAAAAATCAATTATTATTTATATAAACACGTTTTCATAGGTACCATTTTCTCTTAAATTGTCATCCTATAAGGTTCTGTTGTACATCAGGAATTCAAGATTATTATGTCATCCTTGTACCTCAGTGACTCAAAAATGGTAATTAATACCCTTGCCAGCATGCTATAGGAGAAGCCCCAAAATTTCAGTTGCATAAGATGTAAAGCCTCCTTGCCACAAGATTAATGAAATGCTAAGGATAAGCCTGCTATAAAAACAGAATTTTCAATCATATTAGATCGAAATTTACATTACCTCAGGGCCTGTTATTGTGGGTTTTCACTATACTCTTATAATAGTGTGTCAGCACACCTTTTGACTAATCACTTTCTTTCACTTTATGTGTGAATATGTTTTTTTTTTTCCTTTGTGATTATTTATTTTTGAGAGAGAGGAAGAGAGCATGAGCGGGGGAAGGGGCAGAGAGCGAGGGGGACAGTTTCCGAAGTGGGCTCAGCTGCTGACAGCAGAAAGCCCAGTACAAGGCTCGAACTCATGAACCGTGAGATCATGACCTGCGCCAAGGTCAAGCTCTTACCCAACTGAGTCACCCAGGTGTCCCGTGAATATTTTCAACTGTACAGAAAAGATGAAGAGTAAATAAATATTTCTCAACATGCTAAATTCAACAGTTAATATTTTGCAATATTGGCCCTATGTGTTTATTTCTATTCTGTAAAATAGAGGTTAAATCTCGAGGCCTTATTAGAGTCAGTATTTTAGGCAAGAATACTTGATAGATGATGCTGTTTTTCATCACAGAATGTTTTTATCAAGTTGCCTCTCTATGAATGATGCTAACAGTAGTCACTTAATTAGGTGGTGCTCCCAGATCTTTCCACTGTTCAGGTTCCTTTTTTTCTTTTTTCTTTCTTTTTTTTTTTTTTTTTTTTGTATTTGCAGCTACCAGGTACAAGTCACCTCCAATAATGGCAAATACGTATTTTTCTCTCTTTCTTAAGTATCATTTTGATGTCATGGTATTTTAAAAGTTAGCTCTGGGGTACCTGGGTGGCTCAGTCAGTAGGTGTCTGACTTCAGCTCAGGTCATGATCTCACAGCTCTGTGAGTTCAAGCCCCGCATCAGGCTCTGTGCTGATGGCTCGGAGCCTGGAGCCTGCTTCAGATTCTGTGTCTCCCTCTCTCTCTGCCCCTAACCCACTCGCATTCTATTTCTGTCTCTCTCAAAAATAAATAAACATTTAAAAAAAATCAGCTCTATCAAGGTATAATATACATACAGTAAAATGTAACCATTTCAAGGGAACAGTTTGGTAAGTTTGGACAAATGCATCTCCTTAAACATTCACCACCACAATCTAGATACAAAATATTTCATTCATCCCCCCCAAAATTCTCTGGTGACCAGACAACAATTGACATGCTTTCTGTCTTAAGTTAATTCAACTCCAACAATATGAGTATTAGATTACTTGGTATTGTCCTACACATCACATGCAAAGATCACCTTTCATGCTTTTATACAGTCTTATTTTTTGTCTTAATCTGTTTGATGAGCTAGTATGTATTCAAGTTCACTGATTGTTTCTTCTGTGGTACATAATCTACTGTTAAGGCCATCCTGTCAGTTTTGATTTCAGGTGTTACAGCTTCAGCTCTAGGAGTTCTGTTTGGTTCTTTATATTTCCAGTTCATGCCTGCTTATCTTCATGTTTTCCTTTAAATCCTTAGGTGTATTTATAATAATGACTTTAAGTCTTGTCTGCTCATTCCATCATATCTGTGATGTCTGTCTTTCTTATTGACTGATTTTTTCCTTTAGTTATGGCTCATCTTCTTCTACTTTTCAAATACCTAGTAATTTTTACTGAGTACTAGAAATGGTGAGTGTTTGGTTATTGGGGTGTCTGAATTCTCCTTTCTTCTTTTAAAGACTATTGAGTTTTGTTCTGACAGCCAATTCAGTTGCAGATCAATTTGATCCTTTTGAGGCTTATTTTCAAGCTTTGTTTTGGCTGGTTTAGAATAGCCTTTCCAACAGTGTGGAGGTTCCTCAAAAACTTAAAAATAGAACTACCCTACGACCCAGCAATTACATTACTAGGTATATATCCAAGGGATACAGGTGTGCTGTTTCGAAGGGGCATATGCACCCCAATGTTTATAGCAGTGCTATTGACAATAGCCAAAGTATGGAAAGAGCCCAAATGTCCATCAACGGATGAATGGATAAAGAAGATATGGTGTGTGTATATGTATATGTATATGTATATGTATATGTGTATGTGTATGTGTATGTGTATACATGTATGTGTATATATATGTATACACATATACATGTGTGTGTATATATATGTATACACATATATGTGTATATATGTATACACATATGTGTATATATATACACATACATACATACATGCATACAATGGAGTATTACTCAGCAATCAAAAAGAATGAAATCTTGTTATTGGCAACTATGTGGATGGAACTAGAGGGTATTATACTAAGCGAAATTAGAGAAAGACTGATATCAAATGACTTCACTCATATGAGGAATTTAAGATACAAAACAGATGAACCTAAGGGAAGGGAAGCAAAAAGAATATAAAAACAGGGAAGGGGACAAAACAGAAGAGACTCTTAAATACAGAGAACAAACTGAGGGTTGCTGGAGGGGTTGTGGGAGGGGGCATGGGCTAAATGGGTAAGGAGCATTAAGGAAGATGCTTGTTGGGATGCGCACTGGGTGTTATACATAGGTGATGAATCACTGCAATCTACTCCTGAAAACATCATTGCACTATATGCTAGCTAACTTGGATGTAAATTATAAATAAATGAATTAAAAAATTTTAAAAAAAAAAAGAATAGCCTTTCCAGTAGGACAAATTTAGCCCTATTACCAATGCATTTCCTTTCTATAGTTTCTTGTTTTACCATGAGTATCCAGCAAGGTTTCTCAACTCTGGCTGGACAGATGGAACATCTTTCAGCCCTGTATAAGCTCTTGAGAAGTTTTTAGTTCACAGCTCCATAGTAGATGTCCTTTCCCTGAGTCATTATCCTTTGCATCTCCTCATGGAGTCCCACATATTCTCAATTTATTACGGGTTTTTATTAATTTAGTGTATTTTAAATTATAGTTGGCCTTTTTTTCAGTGCCACATTGTCTAAATTTGGCCAGTGAGAGTCCATTTAATGGCTGACTTCCATGTCCTTTTGACATTATTCCCATTAGATTTTTGAACAGTTTCTTGCTTTCTCACACAACAAGCCATCATACACTCACCGTGTATTTTTCCCCTACCAGACTTAGAATTAGCCATTTCTTCATGGAGCTCTGATTTCTTTTAATAAAGAATAGTATTTATTTTTTTATTTAAAAAAACTTTTTTTTAATATTTTTATTTATTTTTGAGACAGAGAGAGACAGAGCATGAGCAGGGGAGGGGCACAGAGAGAGGGAGACACAGAATCTGAAGCAGGCTCCAGGCTCCAAGCTGTCAGCACAGAGCCCGATGCGGGGCTTGAACTCACAGGCCGCAAGATCATGACCTGAGCCGAAGTCGGACGCTCAACCAACTGAGCCACCCAGGCGCCCTAAGAATAGTATTTAGACACCAGAGTCTAGAATGTGAAGGTGCTTATTGTTATGAGTATCATTTATTTCTTGGCCCTTTCTTTGTTATTAGAGCTAGGAATTTATTATTTTTTTCACATCATGAGTTTATGTTGATCTTTCCAATTAAAATTTAAAATTAAAAGGATTTTGTTGAACTTCTTTGATTTTATTTTTTTTTCTCTTATATTGAAAATCTTGGTTCCTAATATTATCATAATATTTTATTTGCTTTCTCCTGCAGTATATTAAAAAGTCTCAGAATTATAATGGAAATACTAATGGTAATCTATTGAGCAAAATTTAAGATTTCTTTGCAGTTCATTTTGGGTATAGAATATATCTCTACAAGGGTTTCTGCTTCTGATAATAAAGGACTAACTCACATTAGGTTAATCCTCCTTTAGATAACAGTTATTAACCTGGGGTAAAAATATTTAAAGTGATTATTTAGTAGATGTGGAAAACTGCCATATAAAAACTGGAAAGGAATAGACCCTGAAAAGAATGGGACTGTACTTGGTGATATTAACATTAAACAGCTCTTTGCAAGGGGTTGTTTTCAAGCATAGAGCCTTGGTCTTAACTGGCTTTAGAATGGCTGTCAGGAAGCCCTCAAGTTTGCATATATGTAAATAACCGTCCATATCCTGGGCCAAACCTAAATACATGTATGGAACAGAAACTCCCAGGAGCTTGACAGGAAACAGTAGCTGGAAGGCAAAAATAATTAACAGAAAGTTCAGCTGTTGCTCACCACAGGGGAACAACATCAACCATTAAAATATTGGAGTGGTTGTAATATCAAAGTAAACTACAGGACAAGAAATATTAAAAGGGATCATTTATAATGATTAAAAATAAGGTGTTCATCATCTTCTCCATCAAGAAGACATAACAATTCTCCAGGCGCCTGGGTGGCTCAGTCAGTTGGGCATCCGACTTCGGCTCAGGTCAGGATCTCAGTTTGTGAGTTCAAGCCCCCACTTCGGGCTCTGTGCTGAGCTCAGAGTCTGGAGCCTGCTTCAGATTCTGTGTCTCCCTCTGTCTCTGCCCCTCCCCAGCTCCCGCTCTGTCTCTCTCTCTCTCAAAGTTAAATAAAAACATTAAAAAAAAGAAGAAGAAGAAGACAGTGTAACAATTCTGGATGTGTATATAATAATAGAGCTACTAAGTACATGAAGCAAAACTGGCCTAACTGAAAGGAGAAATAAACAAATCTACCATGGTAATTGGAGATTTCAACATTCCTTTCAGTAATTAGAAGAAGGAGCTAGAAAATCAGCAAGGATACAGGAGACTTGAACAACACTATCAACTAATTTTACCTTAATTGGCATTTAAAGAAGACTCTACCCTACAAGAGTATAGAGTATTTGTTCTTTTAAAGTACACACAGAATGTTCAGCATAAACCAGTGTCAAGTTAGTTTAAAAGTATTGATTTCAGTCTGAGTATGTTCTCTGACCATCAGAATTAAATTAAAAAATTAACAGATACCTGAAAAATCCCCAGATATTTGGAAACTGAATTATTTAAACACAACAATCTGTGGCTGCCTTAAAACACACACACACACACAACTTTATGGCAAAAGCTATTTATTATCTCTCACCATTCTGGGTGTTGACTATGCATTTCTTTTGCAGGTTTTTCCTGAGATTACTCAAGTTGCTGCATACATCTTAGAGGGTCTGCTAGAAGGCTAGGCCTTTTTTCCAAATGGTCTTTCATCCTCAATTATGCTAAACTGGGCTTCCTTACATGATGGAGATACATTCCAAGAAATCAACTTTACTTGCACTTACCAAATCTCTGCATCAAATTTGCATATGTTTTATCAAAGCAGATCACATGGATAAGCCCGGAATCAATGCGAGAGGGGACTACTTGGATAGCAAGAGGCATGATTCATTGGGAATAACAGTTTACCAAAATCGATGGGACTTTAGTTAAATCATTTTTCTCATCTATAATGGAGTTTATGATATCCATCCTCAGAATTGTTGTGTGGATTGAATGAAATGGTATAATCCTATGTGATAAAAGTTGTTTAGAATGTTTTTAAGAAACCAAAGGTAATTTAGAATGGCAAATACTACCATCTACCATTATTCATTTCCTACACATGCCAGGCATTGTCCTAAATAGTAGAGTTGCAACAGACACAGTCCTTACCTTAGAGAAATGATATTTTGAAGGTAAAGTAACTAAGCCCATATTAGATTTACAGGCTTTATAACTTTATCCACATGTCAAGCCAAAAAGTTTTATAAACTCAACTGTGGCTTGACATTTGGATGTGCTTATGTTAAATTTTATATTAAAATCAGTTAATTGACATTGTTAATACACCAAGATTATGTATCTATAAGATACATCTGTAAGATGTGGTTTTTCAAAGCATCATTTTAAAAAAACTCTATCTCTTGGGGCGTTTGGGTGGCTCGTCAGTTAAGCTTTCAGCTCTTGATTTCAGCTCAGGTCATGATCTCACCGTTCTTGAGATCAAGCCTCACGTCTTGAGATTAAGATTCTCTCCCTCTCTTTCTGCCCTTTCTGCACTCAACATATGCATGCTTTCTCTCAAAAAATTAATAATTAAAAAAATTTTTGAAGTAAAGTGAAAGACAACACACAGGATGGGAAAAAATAATCTGCAAATCATGTATCTGATGAGGGACTTTTATCTAGAATACATGAAAACTTACAATAAAGACAAAGACAAGGGGTACCTGGGTGGCTCAGTCAGTTGAGTGACCGACTCTTGATTTTGGTTCAGGTCATGATCTCACTGTTGTGAGATTGAGCCCCATGTTGGGTTCCATGATGAGTGTAGAGCCTGCTTGGGATTCTCTCTCTCTCTCTCTCTCTCTCTCTCTCTCTCTCTCTCTCTCTCCCCCTCTCCTCCCCCCCCGCCCCTCTCCCCCACTTGTACTCTCTAAATAAATAAATAAATATTTTTTAAAGGACAAAGACAAAATAAAACAGCAACAGTCCATTTTAAAAATGGGCAAAAGGTCTGAATAGATAGACATTTCTCCAGAGAAGATACACAGATGACTAATAAGCACATGAAAATATACTTGACATCATTAGTCATCAAGGAAATACATATCAAAACTACAATGAGATACTACTTCATACTCACTAGAATGGCTAGAATCAAAAAGAAAGACGTTAACAAGTGTTTTCCAGATGTGGAGAAATGTTAACCCTCACACCCTGCTGGGGGGATTATCAAATGAGGCAGAAAACAGCCTGGCATTTCCCCAGTGGTTCAATATAGCATTATTTTATGACTAAGTAATTCTAGTCCTAGGTATATACCCAAGAGAAAAGAAAGCATGTTTACACAAAAACTTGTACACTAATGTGTAAAGGAACATTATTCATATTAGACAAAAAACTGAAATCACCCAAGTGTCGGTTAACTGACAAATGGATAAATAAAATGTGGTGTATCCAATAGAATGTTAATATAGCCGTAAAAAGGAATGAAATACTGATACATGTTACAACATGGATGAACCTTGAAACATTATGCTAATTCAAAGAAGCCAATCACAAAAGACCACATATGGTTCTATTTATATTAAATGTTCAGAATATGGGCTCCTGGGTGGGTCAGTCAGGTAAGCATCCAACTTCAGCTTAGGTCATGATTTCACCGTTCGGAGTTCGAGCCCCACATCAGGCTCTGTGCTGACAGCTCACTGCTAAAAAATGTTCAGAATAGGTAAATCTGTATATAGAGAAAGAACAATAATTGAAATGAGGGGTGAGGGAGCAATAAAGGATACGAGGTTTCTTTTGTTTTTTAATTTTTTTTTTTCAACGTTTATTTATTTTTGGGATAGAGTGAGACAGAGCATGAACGGGGGAAGGGCAGAGAGAGAGGGAGACACAGAATCAGAAACAGGCTCCAGGCTCTGAGCCATCAGCCCAGAGCCTGACGCGGGGCTCGAACTCACAGAGTGCGAGATCGTGACCTGGCTGAAGTCGGACGCTTAACCGACTGCGCCACCCAGGCGCCCCAACGAGGTTTCTTTTGGAGGTGATTAAAATGTTCTAAAAAGTGATTGTGGTGATAGTTGCATATCTGTGAATATACTGTGAATCATTGAACTGTACACTTTAAATGGATGAATCTTACAGTATATGCAAGCTTTATCTCAGTAAACAGTTGTTAGAAGAATAAACAGGTTTTTGCAAGGCTATTTACCAAACACTGTCTCCAAACCAAAAATTCTAATTGCTTTATAAAGATGTATATGATATCCAAAACTACTGAATTGTACACTTAAAAATGATTAAGATGGCAAATTTTATGTAATGTGAATTTTATCTCCATTTTTAAAAAGATGTATGCTTAATCTTAGGAATACAAGATAAATACAGCAATGAGAGCTCAGTGAAACAAGTCAGAAGTCAGAGAATTTTTTTTTTCTGAGTAAGCTCCATGCCCAGTGTGGGGCTTGAACTCATAACCCTGAGATCAAGAGTCACTTACTCTACCAACAGAGCCACCCAGGTGCTCCCAGAGTTCAGATCAGTTTTAATACCAGCTCTCCCGATGGAGAATCTAGAGAGTGATCAGAATCGAATGCCAGAAGGGTTCAGTGAGCACACTTGTTTGTCCAGAAGTCCCACAGAAGGCTATAAAGTGAGGGTTGGAATTATCAAATAATCAACATTTTCTCAGTGGAACCTTCCAATGTCGAAGGAAGAGACCACCTCTCTAATACGTGAAACAGTGAAACTGACTTTACTACTTGCTAAGCAAGAGAGTAATACTTACAAACACAGTCTCTAAACAAAATAGAACCGATATACAAGGTTTTAAGAATTGTGGATTTCAGGGATTGGCAGATTTTCAAAACTGAAAATGTTTTACAGATTGGCTCACCTCTGGCTGTGGTGTATAGGGATTGGTGGACTGTCAGAAGCAGGAGTAGAAGCTTGAACACTGGTGATTTCTGGAGTGAGGCTGTGGTTTACTGGCTGCCTTGCAGATGTGTGGGGCTGTCACTGGCTGACTTTCAGAGGCCTGGCTATTAGAGCAAAGCAGTTACTGTTTGATTGGGACAGGTTTAGACTGGTTCTGCGGTTACGTGCTTATGGCTTAGAACAAGAGTCAAAGCACAAGCAGTCTTTCTGTTTCTTGAATTTGGAGAATTCAGTTTGGAGAATTTTATTGCTGTATTTTATTATTTCTGATAGCTACATCATAATTTAACTTAAATCTTTACCCAGTAGTTCAGTCAGGAGTCATGGAAGTTTTTAACCAGGGAGTGACATGGTGACCTTTGCAAACTTGTAAGAGGTAGATTATAGAGAAGAAAAAGTCCAAGAGATAGGTTAAAAGGCTGTCAAAAAGGCTGGATTTTAGGATATCCTGAGGCCTAGCCTTCCTAAGAGGGGAAGAATGCAGACTTGATGGTGTATTCATATCTTCCTGTTCATAAGTTAGGTTTGATGTGTCTTGTCAAGATGCGAGTGTGCCATTTGCCCTCATTTCTGTTCTTGTGTTTCCTCTCCTCTCCCTACTTCTATTCCCCGCTCCCTCTCCCCCTCTCCAAGTGAAAAATTAACCTCTATGCCAAGGAAGCATTGCTAGTGAATACCAAGATTATTCTAATTAGTAAATCAAGAATAACTTAAAAAACACATTGAGGAAAAAGTGCCTTGATGTCTCACCATTTTCTTGGTTTTCTTAGATAATTAAGTTGAAAGCTGAAGCCCGGCTGGACCTGCTAAAGCAGATCGGTGTTTCTGTGGACACGTGGCTAAAGAGTGCAATGAATCAAGTAATGGAAGAACTGGAAAATGAACGATGGGCTCGCCTTCCTGCAGTGACCAATAATGGCACTTTACACTCGGTAGGATTTCTCTTCTTGGCTGTAATGGGCAGACTTTCACTGAAGGATGCTATTCTTTGACTGTGTCACCAAACCTGATAATAGCCAAAATTTAAAAGAAAAAATAACGGTTTTGCTAGCAGTTTGGTTTCTTTTCTTTGGCCTGTCACTGAGTTAAACTTGGTGCAGGAAGAGGGAAAAAGTCATGCTTTTTATTTTTAATATGCAGTGAAGAACATATTATCACTAGTTGGTTTATTAGTGCCACTTTACCAAATTCCTTATCCCAAAATGAAGTAGATATGTTTCTTGTCTGGAAGTCATGGAATAAAAATTTTAATCTAGTGTTTCTGAAGTTCTCAGAGGTCTTCTCTGAAAACTGACATCCAGAGAGTCAGAAACAATCTTAAAAAGAGAAAAGGGGGTGCCTGGATGGCTCAGTTGGTTGAACGTCCAACTCTTGGTTTCAGCTCAGGTCATGCATGATCTCACAGTTCATGAGATCAAGCCCCATGTGCCTGGGATTCTCCCTCTCCCTCTCTCTCTGCCTCTCTCTGTCTCTTTCTCTGTAAATAAGTAAATAAACTTAAAAAAGAAAGGAACACTTTTAGTCTCTGGCTTAATTATTTGATTCACAAGGGCTTTCACACTCTGTTCACTGTATTTTTCATCAGGGAGACAGTGCAAGTATGGTCAGAGCTCAAGCTAGCATTTTCTTGCTTCAAGTCCAGGGCATTTTCCACTTTGATGTCATCTAGTTCAACCTTAGTTATTCATGTTGGAGATCTGAGTGCCAGAAAAGTTCATTGACTTGCCTGTTATTACATAAGTGGATATATGATGTCTATAGCTGGTCAGACTAAAGTAATTCCTACTGCTGCTTCCTACCCATTACTCTGTCTCATCCTGTTTATTTCCTTATGGCATTTATTACGATCTTTGCTTTGTGTTCTTTGTCTATCTTCCTCTCTGGAATGTAATTACCATGTCTGTCTGATTCAGTGCACAGCAAAGTGCCTGGCACATAGTAAGTACTCAATAAATATCTGTTGAAGAAAGAAATGAAAGAATGGATGGCTGAATAGATGGAATAGTGGCAAACTAAAAGCTAAAACTCTAATCTCACAACTTCCTACTGTATCCAAAGTGCCTCTTCAGCGCTTGTGCCCTTCAGATAAAAGGCATCCTTGCGAGAGAAATTGGCTAAAGTTTAAGAACATTCCTGAAAGTTTTGTCAATTTTTTCACATAGCATTCTGATTTTCTAATGGGAATACACTTGCGCATTTTAAAAAGATTGCATGTGGGTGTGCATTTTAAGGAAAAGCAATCTATTGAAAGTTTATTTTTATTTGACTATTAATGGTAATCCAGCTAGAGAAAATAGGCACACATCACCTACTTGACGTCAGGGTTAGAAGAGCCTGGCCTGTTTTTAATACAATAGAGTTGTTCCATGTCATGGAATATCTCTTTCTAATGCATCTTTTGAATGTCACAGTTACCATCTACTTCAAGTAATTTTGTTGTACAGAATTTAGGATGACAGCAAATCCCAGGCACACACTTTCTTTTGGACTCTTCAGTAGCACTGTTGGCAACCAATAAACCCATGATTTCTCTTGGACTAGTATCTTTTCTAACTAAATCAACTGGGCAGGCATTTATCCCCTCCCTGTGTGCCTACTTCCTGAGCAAATTGGAGATGAACAAGAATTGGTCTCTCTCCTTGAAGAGCTTGCAAGCTGGTAGAGCAGACAGACCTCAGACCTTTATAGATCTTAGTGATCCATGGCAGTGTATGACTGGGTTCCTCTGTGGCAAACTTGAAACGCCTACTTCTAACTCATCAACACACCTGGGAAAAAACCCTTCTCTCCGTGTTTCAGAGAGAAAGTTAAGTTAAATGATCTAAGCTCCCCTCCAACTCCAAAATCTTATGATTTTGTGAAATGCTATTAAAAAAGTTTAATACCAGGTGGAAAAATAGGAAAGACGTTTGCCCCATGAAGGAACTGTCAGTTGAGATACTCCTTGAAGAATTTTAACATGAGATAAAGAAGGGCTTCTGAGTGTGAAGGAAGGAAATGAAGAAGATATGCCTAGTACAGTCTGTCAGTGAGTAGTACATTCTGGTAGTAAGTGTTGAATAAATTCGGTGTTTTTGAGAACTGTCCAAAGACATGAGCTCATCTAGAAACATCACATTTTCTGCGAAGAGAACATTTTGCAATCCTAACCCATTCTTCCTTACCTCTAGTCAGTATCATGGAGCTTGTGTCATCCTGCTTTCAGCTGAGGGATATTTTTTGTGGAAGCTCTACTAACAGTCCAGTAGTGCCCCCTTTATCCATGGTGTCACTTTTCTTGGTTTCAGTTACCATGGTCAGCCATGGAAGCAACTATCTAGACGCAGATGATCCTCCTGACCTATTGTGAGAAGGTCAGTGGTAGCTTAACGCTGCGTTACAATGCCTACGTCATTCACCTCACTTCATCTTGTCACGTAGGCATTTTATCTCACATCACCACAGGAAGAAGGGTAAGTACAGTACAATAAGATATTTTGAGAGAGAGAGACCACGTTCACAAACTTTTATTACAGTATATTATTGTAACTTATGTGTTATTACTATTGTTATTTATCTCTTACTGGGCCTGATTTATAAATTAAACTGTAGCACAGGTATGTATGTGTAGGAAAAAACATAGTCTGTAGGGTGTGGCCCTACTGGTACTTCTATGGGTTCAAACATCCACTTGTGGTCTTGGAACATATCTCCTGCTGATAAGGAAGGGAGGCTACTGTATAAATAAAGGAGAGATGTGGGCACAAAACAGCTTAATGAAGTCCCAGTATTTATTTAACCTGCTTTTAAATGACTGCACTGAAGTAATTTAGAAGAAGTTGTATCTCTTCTCTTCACACTGGCAGCTGCTGGCTAGGATCATGAAGCAGAAATACACATCTGGGGACCAAATTATTTCTTCCATTATAGATGCCAACAAAAGCATTAGTCATCAAGTTTAGAGTTCCCTTCCATCGGGAAAACATGGTTAATTTTAATGTTACACATTAACAGTGTAAAGGGCCTTATTAGAAGATAAATGTTTTTAAAATATATAGTCTTTTTACCTTACAGAATAAGGAACTATACTTTCTTGAGTATTAACTTTTTGCCTTCTATATTATGCTGTGGTACAGATAGAGGGTTGGGAAGAAACATAGAAAAAGAATCACAGAATACAGCAATATTTTTTAATGGAGAACAGTCTGTTAATATAGCTACTCAGCTGATGGTAAACTAGAGCTCATACATAACCTCTTATGGTTAGATTGCTACCAGTAGCCCAGTCAGCCTTTCTGCCAGTCATTCCTCCCTTCTCTTATTTTCCTTTCTTCTCTTACTCAAAAACCCATACTCAGTTTAATTTTGAAGTTATATTAATTTTAGAATAGAAAAAGTTATAAAACTAGATTAGAAAAAAATTAGAAAGTTAGGTAGAGGAAAAAAATGACCCCAAACTCAGTCCTTATGACACCACTGTTAGCAACTTGATGTAATTCTGTCCTCTTTCTATTCTTTTTTTAAACATATTTGTCATAATTAAGTTAATTTTGTATATTTTTCCATCTAGCATTCCATTTTGCTGGACAGTCTTCATAATCTTTCTTTTCATGTCTGTGTAGTATTCCCTCAGGAAGGCATACCATAATTCACTTAACTGCTCTCTTATAGGTTCAATATTTAGATTGCTTCCAGATATTATAAGTAAATAATACTCTGAAAGAGTGTCTCTGAAAGAGATATTTGTGTACATACTTCTTTTTTCCATAGTGGGAATAGATTTCTATAATACAGATTCTTAGAAGTAGAATTCATAGGTTGGAGATTTATAGTTCTTTGTTTAAGGTTGGGTTTTGTTCTTTTTTTCCCCCTAGATTCTCAAACTGTAGCTGACAGTGTTTACATGACTTCCTTATCTTCAGCCATTTCCCCTATCATTTCCCCTATATAACAGACATCCTGGCATCCACTTTGTTGTGCAACCTCCCTAAGAGCGTGAGCATTTTGCAGAGTTGCATGGAAATAAATTCTGACTTTCCTCATTATGAAGACCATGCTGAATAATGTGTTTGAAAGGCAAGGAAATTAAATATTTTTAAACATCAGGATGGTAGTTTAGTTCTCATCTGCCTCGTTAAATGCCTAATAGTCTTTGCAGTATAATGGGTTTTGTTTTTGAAATATGAAAATCTGTTTGTTGGCTTGTCCTGATCCCAAAGAAAAGAAACAGTGGCTTTTTGTAATGAAATAAATGTAAACAGTAGAAAATAATAGCATACACCTGCAAAAATTTTTAGGCACTTCCGTATTTACAGTTTTTCCAAGTGGTTAGTGGTCTTGTTATTGGATTAAACTCCATACCCAAATAGGCCACACTATTATTGAAACTGACATTTCATATTTTCAGTAGGATCAATTTAATTCAATTCAGTAAGCATGTGTGGAGCCTGCACACCTCATGAGACCCTTTGCTAAGTGCTGGGAGTTACAAACTGAGTATAATGTCTGCTGAGTTTGTATCCACAGATTGAGAGAACCAGTCTCACTAACAGCCAAGACCAAAAGATGGGCATTGAAAAGATGTGGAGAATTTCAGTTCTAAGAGAAGTATCTCCAGCTGTATTGTGTTCTTTAACTTTCTGCATACCCATAACAACAAGTAAAGTACCTGACACAAATCCATATACATAGTACATGTTCAAAAATACTAATCCACACCTGAAGATAAAGCAGTCTAATTCCACCAACTGACCTTAAAATACTATTAAAAAGAGGAAGTTCACGGGGCGCCTGGGTGGCGCAGTCGGTTAAGCGTCCGACTTCAGCCAGGTCACGATCTCGCGGTCCGTGAGTTCGAGCCCCGCGTCGGGCTCTGGGCTGATGGCTCGGAGCCTGGAGCCTGTTTCCGATTCTGTGTCTCCCTCTCTCTCTGCCCCTCCCCCGTTCATGCTCTGTCTCTCTCTGTCCCCAAAATAAATAAACGTTGAAAAAAAAAAATTTTTTTTTAAAAAAAAAGAGGAAGTTCACAAAAAAGCATCTCTACTGTACCAGGTACTATGTTAGGCACATTCATACATTATTTCAATTAATCATCACAATGGTCCTGAATGTATTTACAGATGAGAAGACAGACTTGGAAGAATTAAATATCTCCCAGTGGCACACAGCTAGTAAGTGGAGAGAGCTAGATTTGAACCCGCATATGTCTGCTTCTAAAGCCCTGCTCTTTACCATACTTTTTTTTCCTTTGATGATTCTGTTGAATCATCATTGAACATCCTATTTTTGATGTAATTAATCATCTTATAACATCTTCAGGTACTACGTGGCCAGTTGTCATTAAAATTCTCAAGCTTTACTGATATTTTTTGACAGCTTTGCTGAGGTATAATTGATAATATAGTAGGCTACACATATTTAAAGTGTACAATTTGATATATTTTGACATGTGTATACAGCAGTGAAACCCTTGTGACAATTAAGATAATGAACATATCCACCACCCTCAAAAATTTCCTCATGCTCCTTCCAGCCCTTCAGTCAACCACTGATCTGCTCCCATTGTGGGTTAGTTTATATTTCCTAGAATTTTGTATGAACAGAATCATACACTATGTACCTTTTTTTTTTTTTTTTGGTCTTTCACTCAACATGATTATTTTGAGGATCATCCGTGTTATTGCTCATCAATAATTGGTTTTTTTTTATTGCTGAGTAGTATTCCATTGTATGAGTACACCACAGTTTGTTTATCAGTTCACCTGATGATGGGCATTTGGGTTTTGGAGAGACTATTACAAGTAAAACTGCTTATGTTTTGAGTGGGTCAGACAGTGGGTATGTGTTTAACATTTCAGGAAACTTCCAAAGTGGTCGTACCATTTTACGTGCCCATCCAAAGGGTACTAGTGTTCTAGTTGTTTCACAGCCTCACCAACTCTTGGTATGATTGGTCTTTAATTTTAGATATTCTAATGGGTGTGCAGTAGTGTATCACTATATTTTTGATTTGTATCTCACTGATAATGTTGAGCATCTTTTCATATGCTTATTTGCCATCTGCATATATTCTTTGGTGAAGTGTCTGTTCAGATCTTCTGCCTATATTTTATTGCTTGCTTTCTTTTTATTGAATTTTGAGAATTCTTTTTGTATTCTGTATACAAACCCTTTATCAGATAGATGATTAATTTTCTCCCAAATCAAGTCTATGGCTTGTCTTTTCATTTTAACAGTATCATTTAAAGACCAGACATTTTTAAGTTTGATGAAGTCCCCACTTAATGTTTTTTTTTCTTTTATGGACCATGCTGTGGTGTGGTATGGTATGGTAGCTTTCACAAGCTATGATTTCTTTGACAAATAAATCTTTGCCAAACCCAAGGTCATATAGATTTTCCCCTATATTTTCTTCTAGAAATTTTATAGTTTTGGGTTATACAGTTAAATCTGTGACCCAGTTTGAGTTAATCTTTGTATATATGTATATGTATACCCTTTTTGTTGTTGTTGAAAAGACTGCCCTTTCTCCACTGAATTACCTTCACATCTTTGTCAAAAATCAATTAACCATATATGTGTGGGTTTATTTTTGGACTTTTGTTTCATTCTGTTGATCTATTTATCTGTCCTGATGCCAATGCTACATTGTTTTGATTAATGTAACTTCGTAATTAACCTTGAAGTTAGGTAGTGTAAATTCTCCAACTTTCTTCTCCCTCTCTCTCTCTTTTTTTAAATTTTAAATCCAGGATATTTAACATCCAGCTTTCTTCTTTCTCAAGGTTGTTTTGGGTATTCTGGGTCCTTTGCATTTCCATATAAATTTAAACTCCCATTTTCTACAAAAAAACAAAAAAACAAAAAAACCCTACTAGGATTTTTAAAAATAGGATTGTGATGAATCTATTTGTAAGTCAGTTTGAAGATAGTTGATGTTTTAACAATATTGAGTCTTCCAACCCATTAACATAATACCTCCCCATTTATTTAACTTTAATTTCCCTCAGCAGTGTTTTATAGCTTTCAGTGTATAGGTCTTGCATCTTTTTTTCAGATTTATCTCTATTTTAAAGTTTTTGGTGCTGTTTTAAGTGTTTTTTAAATTTCAACTTCCAATTGCTCATTGCTAACATACAGAAATATAATTGATCTTTGCGTATTGATCTTATATCCTGTAACTTTGCTAAACTCATTTATTAGTTGTAGTAGCTTTTGTGCAGGTTTTCTGTGTAGATAATCATGTCACCTGCATATTATTACTACTGTAACTGTTAGCATCTCCAGTAGTTTAGGGCCAATGGATGTTCTTGCCTTGTTTCTGCACTTAGGGAGAAAGCATTCACTCTTTTACCATTAAGTATGATGTTAACAGACGGGTTTTTGTAGATGCCCTTTACCATATTGAGGAGTTTCCTCTATTTAATTTACTAATAGGAATGGATGCTGAATCTTGTGAAATGATTTTTCTTTTTTAGTTTATATGGTAAATTGCATTGATGATTTTTCAAATATTAAACAAACTTTGTATTACTGATGAACTCTACTTGTATCATGATGCATTACCCTTTTTATATGTTGATTGAAATTGTTAAATTGGATTTGTTAAAATTTTGATGAGCATTTTTTTCTCTGTTCATGGCAGAGATTAGTCTATAGTTTTCTTCTCTTGTAATGTTTTTGTCTGGTTTTGGTATAATGGTTGTCTCAGAATAATTTGAAAAGTATCCCTTCCTCTTCAATTTTCTGGAAGCTTATGTAGAATTGTGTAGAATTTTTCTTTCTTAAATGTTTGATATACTTCATCAGAGTGTGTTATCTGAGCCTGAAGTTTTCTTTATGGAAGTTTTCTTGTAACAACAAATCCGGTGTCTTTAGTAGATATAGAGTCATTCAGGTTATTCTTCTTGAGTGGATTTTGATCATTTGTGTCTTTCAAGGAATTTGTCCATTCTATCTAAGTTGCCAACTTTATTGGAACAAGTTGTTTATAATATTCCTTTATTCTTCTTTCATTACCTAGAGAATCTGTAGGGGCATCACTTCTCTCATTCTTGATATTGGTTATTTGTGTCTACACTTTATTCCTGATCATTCTGCTAGAGGTTTATTCATGTGATAAAGAACTAGATTCGGGGGCACCTGGGTGGCTCTTGGAACCACCATCTTCGCTGAGAATTCTCAAACGGGGACTGGGCACAGGCACTCAGCAGGGTACCTTTGTCAGTTAACTGTCAGTCTTCAGCTCTGGTCCTGATATCACAGTTCCTGAGTTCAAGCCCCCCATTGGGCTTGTTCTGGCGATGTGAAACCTGCTTGGGATTCTCTCTCCCTCTCTGCCTCTCCCACTTGCTCTCTCTTTCTCTGTCTGTCAAAATAATAAATAAATAAGTTTTAAAAAAAAGAATGAATCAGCTTTTGACTTCACTGATTTTCCCCCCTGTTGTTTTTCTGTTGTCTTTTGTATTGATTTCTGCTCTGGTTTTTATTTCCTTTACTCTGATTTGTTTGGATTTAAATAGCTCTTTCCTAAGTTGACGAAATTGTTTCCCATTCCACAGGAATCACTGTCCTTAAGTGCATCATGTCCAGGGTTCATATATTTGGAACAGTTTTTTAGTTGTTTCTGGAAGGAGTTTAAATCTGGTCCCTGACACTCCCATCTTATCTGGAAACAGAAATCCACTTTGCTGATATTTTCAATGTTATCTTTTATAATCTACTTGTGTTGTATTTGGAATGATGTTCAATATGGTCACTTCTCTGTCCAGATGAAGCTCCGAGGTTCTGCTAGTGAGTTGTAAGGAGCAAAATAGAATAATGATTTAAGTACTTTCTAGGTATTGAGCGTGTGTTAGGGGTTTAAATATGTCACCTAATTTAATCTTTATGATATGAAGTAATTGTCTTCATTATAAGATAAAGTCATTGAAGTTGAGAAGTTCAGTAATTTGCCCAAGGTCACACAGCCGTAAATGGCACACTCAGCATTCAAACTCAAGTCTGTCAGACCCAGGGACCTAGTATTGCTTTCTAGTTCATTACAGTCCCATAAAGTTGATGAGACCCTTCAGAGGTTGTTTTGCTGAGTATGAGGAGATAGCTAATAATACCAACCCAGAAATCTGCTGCTTATCTGCCCTTGCAAAGAGAGTAAGCATTTTACATCTAAGAAAGGAAAAACATTAGCACAGCTGGGAAGAATAGTTTTAATTGAAGTTCTGTCAGGTGACAGGAAGGAAAAGGGCTAAGAGAGCAGTTGTTAAGAAACAGAGGAAGAATGTGATTTTAGAAATGCTGGGTCAAGAAAATATTGTAACAGCGAGGTTACAGAGGGTGGAAGAGGGAAAAGGCAGAAGTTGTTCCACAGTGACATACTTTGGAAAGCTTCTGGAGCCATGCAAAAGCACATGGCCCTGACCCCTTTTGCTGTCACTGCAACCTTTCATTCCCTTCTATGAGACTCAAACAATGGACTCAAAATAAAGGGGAAAGAAAGGAATGTTTAGTACCAAACAGTGTTGCCAAGATAAAATGTTTTGGATTGATTCCCAGTGCCAAAGCACAGTGCATATTAACATTCCTTCTATATTTTTGGAAATGTGTTCTACCCACACTGGCTTTAATTTTAGTTTTTATAGATATATGGGTGTTTTGTGTTGTTTTGTTTCAATGCCCACAGTTGTGGGTTTTTTTTAACGTCTATAACCTTTACTAGAGTATGAAAGCAGTATCTTCTGTGTAGATATGTTTACATTTTATGGCAGTTTTTAGCATGTGATCCTCACCTTTTATATGACACAGTGCCTTTTTGGAGAACAACGGAATCATAGCCTGAGATGATTTGAAAGGTCATGATTTGAGCCTATTTTGTCATTGACCTGACTGACCATAGATGAAATTATTTGTAAGATGAGGCACATGATTATCTGACTCAGCTGGGAAGAATTTCCAATAATAGTTATAAAATGAGAATATTACAAGGACTCATGAAGTGTAGGCAATACATTTGACAGGAAATATGTGCTACTTATTCTTTTAGAACACTCCCCCCCACACACACACATTTCTATAGAATTTTATTAGGGAAATAGCAGTTAAGAATAGAGTCAGTTTTAAACATTAGTGCTCAATAGAAATCACTTTAATTCACTAAAAAGTAAAAGTGGACTGTATAGGAGGCCTCTACGTTGCAACTCACTGAATGCCAGGAAGTCTTCTCTGACCTTCCTATTCACAGGACCCCCTGTGCACTCAGCATTTAGTTGTGATGGCTTCTCCACTCTAGAGTATGAGCTTTTGCAAAGCAAACCATGTCCTCCATTTCATATCTAAGAGCCTAGCACAGTGTTCAGCATGTTGTAGATATTTGATATTTCAGTTAATCGGTCTATTGTGAGACCTGATTCTGACCATCCATTTCTTGTATCTTTAATGTGTAAACATTTGTGCCTTTGGATGTTTGAACATATGAAAAAGTAGCTAAATAGATGTTTATATGTAGCTAGAAACAAAGAAACTTTGCCTGTTTTGTTTGCTCTTTTTTAGATTTTTACTTTAAAAAGTAAGACATATTTGGGGCATCTGGGTGGCTCAGTTGGTTGAACACCCACTCTTGATCTCAGCTCAGGTCTTGATATCAGGGTCATAGGTTCAAACCCTACACCGGGCTCCACACCAGGCATGAAGCCTACTTGAAAAAAAAGAGTAAGACATGCTTATTCTAATAGTTCAGATTGTAAAGAGAGAGAGATATTAAAAACAGCCATCTCTATTTCCAGTCTTTGTTGTGTTATTCTTCTTCCCCCTGTCAGATATTTGTGTTCATATAAATACTATTTGTACTTCAGTATCATGGACAGTACTCTAGGTAAATACATTTGTTATACCCAATTATTGAATACTGTACTGAGAGTGAACCCCAGAATGATTGTACGGATACAGACTGGTTGTGAGCATACCTTGTTTACCCTTGTGACATTGTGGCTGACTGGGAGCCGTAGCTTGCTGCTGCTGCTGCACCACGAGAGAATATTGTACCATGTCGCTAGCCCGGAAAAAGATCAAAATTTAAATTTTAAAGTATGTTTTCTACTGAAAGTGTATTACTTTTGCATTATCACAAAACAAAAAATTATAAGTCAAACCATCGTAAGTTGGGGACCATCTATAAATTACATGAGATATTCAGCACTTTATTATTATAAAATAGTCTCTGTGTTAGGTGGTTTTGCCCAACTGGAGGCTAGTGTAAGTGTAAGGGCTAATGTAAGCCCTAAGTGGGCTAGGCTAAGCTAAGCTATAATGTTCAGTAGGGTAATTGAATGCATTTTCAACTCAGGATATTTTTCAACATATGATGAGGTTTTTCGGACATAATGCCATTGTAAGTCGAGTAAGATCTATAGTGTTACATCCTGATCCTTTATTTCTCCATAGTATATTCACAAAAGTGATATTGCTAGATCAAGTGGTATGTTTTGTTTTTAATTTCAGTAGGGTTTATTTTTGTTATATTTTTAAGGATTATAAGCTTACTTTTTTTTTCTAAAACTCTTTTCAGTGTTCTTCTTATTTTTATTTTTGAGGGAGACTGTGAGCAGAGCAGGGTCAGATAGAGGAAGACACAGAATCCAGATCAGGCTCCATGCTCTGAGCTGTCAGCACAGAGCCCAATGCAGGGCTTAAACTCAACGAACCACAAGATCATGACCTGAGCTGAAATTAGATGCTTAACCGACTGAGCCACCCAGGCACCCCATATCAGTTTACATTTCTACCAATGGTAGAGGAAAGCCTGTTTCTCCACATCCTTGGATAGCGTTTAGAAATCTTTCTAACGTTTCCCAGTATGATCAGTTTAAAATGGTAAAAGGCCTTTGGGCACCGGGGTGGCTTAGTCAGTTAAACATCCAACTTTGGCTTAGGGTATGATATCCCAGCTCGTGAGTTCCAGCCCCGCATCAGGCTCTGTGCTGACAGTGCAGAGCCTCCTTCGGATCCTCTCTCTGATCCTCCCCTGCTTGCTCACTCTCTCTCAAAAGTAAGTAAACATTTTTTTTTAATGGTAAAATGTCTTTATTAGTATTTAACAGTGAAAAGAGAAAGGATACTGATAAGGATAAACATTTATGTATTTGAATGACATTTTACTCCTGGTTTTTAAAAACAAAACAAAAACACCTGATCCTTTCAGAGGGCCTGATAGAGCATTATAACTCTTGATCTTGGGGTTGTGAGTTCAAGCCCCGTGTTGGCTATAGAGATTACTTAAAAATAAAATCTTAAAAAAAAAGAACTTGGCCCTTTCATAACATGAAAAATGCAAGAGAGAATAGATACGTTTTTCTCTGTGCAGTTGAATAAGTAATTAATGTTTGAAACAGTCAGGTTTTAAGTGTTTTTTCCTGCTTCACTCATTTTCTTGAAGTAAGCAAGCTAGGTAACTAATGGCTTCTAATTTTCCTCAGCTTAATGCAGACCCCGAAAGAGAAGAAGGAGAAGAGTTTGAAGACAACATGGATGTTTTTGACGATAGCAGTTCCAGCCCTTCTGGCACCTTAAGAAATTATCCACTCACCTGCAAAGTTGTTTATTCCTACAAGGTGTGTATTTCTGTAACCTAGTGCTCATTTGAAATAGTGGCAGTGCTGAAGACACACATAACTATATCTACCTAGCCCTAAAATTGGTGTTCAGTTAATATTAGAGACAATATAACATAGTGGTGAACAGTCTAGACTCTGACCTCAGACTGCCTGGATTAAAATGCCACTTACAAGCTATATGACCATACTGATTAGTCCCTTCGTCTCTGTGAGCCGCAGTTTTCTTATCTCTATTATGGAGGTAATATATAGCGCTAGTTTGAAGATTAGAAATAACACTTTATAGCAAAGTATTTAGCATAGTGCCTGGCATCTAGTAAATTTTCAGTAAATAGAAATCTTACTCTTATTATCAGTTGCCTGCTTTGGCACAGACCCTCCATTAGGATGACGCTCAAACTTGATATTAAAGGAAAATTGTTTTACAAAGCAGTTTTGTTAAACTTTACATTTCCTAATCTTAATATGACCACCTCTTATTTCCATAGTAAGTAGGGACCTGGATAAAAAGATGCCAGAATTTCCAAACTTGATTTGGTATAATAGTTCTTAGTCTCTCTCACCCCTGCCCTGCTTTCACATAAACTTTTTACTCACACAAAATAAATTGAGTTTCACTCCCCTCATCAGTCCATTGACCAACCCTCTTGATGCTACCTCCAAAACATACCCTGAGCCCATTCGCCTTTCACCATCTTGGTCTAGGCCATTGCTTCAGTTACTGTAAAAGAAAAAAAAACATAATTGGTAGCCTTCTGCATACTTGCCTCCCTCCCAAAAGTCCATTGTCCACTTTTCAGTCAGAATTATCTTTAACACATAAAGGAGGTTATTTTATTCCCCTGTCTAAAAACCTCTTAAAAGCTTTCCATCACACATAGAAAAACAGACTTTTCACTAGAGTCTATAGTGTTCAGATTGATCTGGCCCCTGACAGTCTCCCTAACTTGATGTCAGACCATTTCCCTACCCAGCCCAGTCACCACACATTAGCCACTGTGGCACCATGCTCCTTCCTGACTTGACAACTTTGCACTCACTGCTCCCTCCACCTAGAACATCTTTCCCCAAATCTTGGTTGGCTGCGTACTGCCCTTCACTGAGGCTCAGCTCAAATGGAGCCTCTCCTCAGGTCTCCCCTGACCACCTAAATATATAACTGACTTCTCATTTACCCAACTTGTGTACACATACTCTCAGTCTCTCTCTCTCTCTCAAAATAAATAAACTTAAAAAAAAAAAAAAAAAAGAATACTTCCTCTTTCCTAAAAGGGCTGGAGTTCTTTTTCAAAATAAGCTATTTTGATAATCTTTTGAAAATTTCAAATCTTCTGCTGAGATACTTAGAAAGGTGTTCTAGAGTATTATACAAGTAGGGTTGGGAATGTTTTCCCATCTCACGTGTCAGTATGATATTTACTTTGAAGTTCCAGAATTAAAATTTAAGGTCCCTTAATGGAGAGGGTCCCGAGTGTCTGAGTGATTATAAATAGCTCACATCCATCCAACATCCCCTCTATTGACATATGCCAGGCATGTCTCTATAGTAAACTGGACTATAAAAATCTGTTTAATCATTTAATCACTGAACAGTCACTCAGTGCCCAGTATGTGATATGTTTCAGGGATGCAAGAATTAGTGGACACAATTCCTGCTCCCTCCCCAGATGGATAGTCTGGGGGGAATAAATATTAAGCTGAAAAGTAGAGTACGTATGAAAACATTTATAGTAGGGGTTAAAACGGCTAATTTTTCCTGTGATAGTTGGAAGCAATTCCATAGATGAGGTGGCATTTCAGTTATGTCATGAGTAAGATCTTACTAGATACGGTGAGAAGGGAAAGAACCTTCTAAGCAAAAAGAATAAAAGATAAGAGACACAGTTTGATGAGAGTATGGGATGTTCAGGAAATGTTACATTCGGTGGTGGGTGAGCATCAAGTGTGGGGATTAGAGCAGCTGGAAATAAAGATGTTTGCTATCAGAGAGTAAAGGGCCTTGGAGACCAGACTAAAGTATGACTTTTATCCTGGCTGGTAGGGACCTCTGGATGTCCTAAAATCAGATTGGGCTTTTAAGAAGGTAAACCCTGGTCGTGGTATAGATGCTATATGGGATAGATTAGAATAGAAATGAACTGTAAGCCTAATGGTGATTCCCATAGTCCAGACCAGCAAAGCAGGCCTGGGTTAATCTAGTGAGGACAAAGAAACATTATATTTAAGGATTAGATTAAAAATGCTCATAACTTTTGGGGCACCTGGGTGGCTCAGTCAGTTAAGCATCTAACTTTGGCTCAGGTCATGATCTCATGGTTCATGAATTCGAGCCCCGTGTCAGGCTCTGTGCTGACAGCTCAGTCTGGAGCCTGGTTCGGATTCTCTCTCTCTCTCTCTCTCTCTCTCTCTCTCTCTCTCCCTCTCCCTCTCCCTCTCCCTCTCCCTCTCCTCTCCTCTCCTCCCCTCCCCTGCTTATGCACTCTCTCTCCCTCTCTCTCTCTCAAAAATAAATAAATGCTCGTAACTTTTGACCCTACTAGCATAGATCCTAAGGAAATGATCACAGTATAGAAAATGATTTTGGACACAAAATGTTCTTTCATCATAGTACTATTTTTATAACAGCTGAAAGTTGGCAATCCAACAAAGGATTGTTAAATAAATTAACCATTCATATAACGTAACAGTAAACATAAAATATTATGAATATAATTAAAAATTATATTAATGAAAGTTTTTTTATGTAAGAAGAAATGATATGTTATGCCAGAAGAATAAAATGCTCGTGTACCTTAAGATTTCAGTTATGCATATTTCCAGCTTTTATACAGTGAACATGTATTATTTTTATAATCAGAAAAAAGTATACTGTTTTCAAAGAAAATAGGAAATTTAGAGAGGTAGTGGTGGGAATGGAGGACTTGGCTGCTTCTACAGTTCTGGTCGTCCCTGGATATTAGGATTTCAGGGGGCAGTGTGAGACCACGTGTTTATTTAAAAAACATTTCCTGACCACTTGCTGACTTCAGTTGGGATAAATGAGAAGAATTACATTCCCTGCATAAGTCATTCTAGTGGGAACCCTACAAGGGCAAATAACTAAGTAGAGTGCCATGGTAGTTCTCATTAGAGAGATATGCAAAGCTTTACAACAAAAGAAGGAAGAAGCAACCAGCTCCTTGGGAGTGGTCTGGAAAAACATATGAGCTGGGCCTCAAATCATGAGTAATTCTAATAGCTACCATTTGTTAAATACTGTATGCCTGGTACCATATTTATGTTTTTCTAATCTCTTTAATAACTCAATATGGAAGATATTATCAACAAACCCATTAAATCAACAAATGTTAATTGAGTACCTTCCGTGTACCGTCCTGTTCTTTTCTAAGCTTGAGGACATGGCATTGGGCAATTACAGACAAAAATCTCTGCCTTCATGGCGCTTACATTCTAATAGGAATAGAAAAGAAAACTGACGCTCAGAGAGATCTTATGGATACTTGCCCTTAGAAACAGACTGAAACTGGACTTGAATCCACAGTAATCTAAATCTGTTTGCCAGATGGGAAAGAGAGAGCAGGGCCTGCTGGAAAAAAGAAACAGTCTGGTAAAAGCATAGAGGCAAGGAATAACATGGTGTGTTCAGAGAAGAGGCAATAGTGTATGGGGCCAAAGCTTTGAGAAACCATGGTGACCAAACTCTGTAGAGTCTTGAGTTGCCATGCAGAGGACGTGACCTTGTCAAGTGGAAGCATTGGTTACTGTTTGGGGTTGGTGTCTGCTGATATTCTATAACAGCACTGAACAACTTGCATGGACCTCCCTGACTTTTTTACAAGGGCAGCGGTATACTTAAAGGTGTTCTTATCCTTCCTGCTTTGGTTCTCACACACACTGAAGTCATGTTGTGTTGTTACTTTTTAAGTCTTACCATGGAATTAAGGAAAATGTTTTTGTTATATGGGTGCCTTTTCCTGGCATAGTCAAAGCATAGTATGTTTTTGGATTAGTGAAGAAATCCCACTGGAAAAGCTATCATGAATCAATGAGCCTTTTATCCTCATGTTTTGAGATCAGAGGTAATTTACTTAAAATTCTGGTCCTGGAGTATTTCTGTGACTAGTCAGCCATTTTCAATACTATTTTAACATCTCAAGCAGCTATGGCAACATCCAGAATCTGGGTTTAATAAAGTATTATAATGTACACAAAATGGGAAAGGAAGCTTAGTAATGTGACCCATTTTCTTGCCTTACTTTATGCTTGTGTAACCTGGAGATACTTTACACATTGAGATTGTGAGATTTGAAAAACTGTAGGATCTTACAGTTTGGTTATATAGTTGTTACTAATCTTGGGACTTGGGGAATGCTCTTAAGACTGCTCACCAGAGAACCAGAAGATGCTAGCAGGCCCCGCCCTGTTACATGTGACAGGCAAGTCTCTTTAGGAAACAAAGCCACACGGTTTCTCTCCAGCCTCTCTGCTGAGCCCCTTAGAGGTTGCGCTCAGATTCTGCAGTCTCGGGAGCAGTATCTGGGTGGCCAGTGCTATTGAACTCCTGTGTCAGAGACCATAAAACCATCACAGTTAGCAGCCTGTACAAAAGCATCTAAGTGGATCAGCCCATTCTCCACAGTTAAGTTAGAGCATAATAAATCCAAATTGTGGACGATCTCAGCCATTTTCTTTCCTGCAACTCTAATTCTCCTGGCCATTGTTTATCGCACAGTGATTCCAGATCAGTTCTAGGCGCTGCTCAAGCTGTCATCCGATCCATGTACATAGTTCTCTGCATTTTCACGGCCTGCGCCTCCATGGTAGCCCTCGGGTGCCGTTCTAATTCAGCGCTTGCTCCTGTGCCTGTGCTTCACAGATCATCATGGTTCTCAGCTTATTCATCCCACGTTGACTCCCTCATCCTCCCCAGAATGGCAGGATTGTCATTTTGAAGAAATGGAGGCATCAAGAAGTTGAATAACCAATAGAAACAAGCTGGAGCTGGAACCCTGGTCCCCTGCTTCCAGCAGAGTGCTATGTTCACTGCACCTGATTGTCTCTTGAGGATTCCGTTTCTCCAGTTTTTGCTGTGGCTTTATTTTGTTTAATTTTTTAAAGTAAAACTTCACCTCATTACGATAGTTTTACAACACTTAAATTTTTATGTTTGGTATGTTTTTCAAAATCATTTCAATATTTTGATCCCCAGTTTTTGTTACGATCAGCGCACATCTGCTCTTTATCTAACCTTTTTAATTTTGTCCATGACCATCCTACATTGCAGGCTTCTCAACCAGATGAGTTGACCATTGAGGAACATGAGGTGTTAGAAGTGATTGAAGATGGAGATATGGAAGACTGGGTAAAGGTATATTCCTTTGCTCATATCGCCCCTTCTTGTGACATTTTAGGAGTTTGTTTTGGTTCTTGTTTTGCCCTGTCCAGATTGTGTGTGCAAACCTATTTTGTCACATGTCTTTTACTCAGGCTCGAAATAAAGTTGGCCAAGTGGGTTATGTGCCAGAAAAGTACCTACAGTTTCCCACCTCGAACAGTCTACTGAGCATGCTGCAGTCCTTGGCTGCTTTGGACAGTCGGTCACACACATCCAGCAATTCCACGGAGGCCGAGCTCGTTTCAGGCAGCCTCAACGGAGATGCCAGTGGTAAAGACTGAAACAAGGCACTCTTTATTTGGTCACATTTTGGCCTAAACGGTATTGCCCTGGAGTCAGCCTTCCGTAGGTTAAAAAGCATATCTTTATTCCTATTCTATGATATATTTTCCATAATTTGGTCACATTTATCCTGTAGGGTAGAACCCTGAAGTTGATCTTCAGTGAGTAAAAAAAATTACTCTGTATGATCCTCTTTTAGTTGCCACGTGAGCATAGGGGTGGTTGCAAAAGGAACCTGGCTGTCCGTGTTCTTACTGCATTTTCTCCCTCTTCCTACCTAGTCTGTTTCGTGAAAGCACTTTATGACTATGAGGGCCAAACAGATGATGAGTTATCCTTTCCTGAGGGGGCAATCATCCGAATCCTGAACAAAGAAAACCAGGATGACGATGGCTTCTGGGAAGGGGAATTCAGTGGGCGGATTGGAGTCTTCCCATCGGTGCTAGTGGAAGAACTTTCAGCCTCAGAAAATGGTGACACTCCGTGGATGAGAGAGATTCAGGTACATGAGAGGGGAGAAAGCTGAATTAAAAGGTGGTTAAAGAAAATGACTCCCAAGAGGTGGCTGACCCATGCAAACACAGGCTGCAATCTCAGCCCCACCTCCCCACTCCAGTCCTCGGTTGCCACGTTTATGCAAAAAATTGGGTTTGGAAAAGCAGAGACTCATCAACCTGGCTCTTGGGTAATGGCCATATAACACCTCCATTTGCCCACTTTCTTTTCTCTGAATCAGTTAACCAAAATGATAAGTTGTATGTGACATACAAAAAAGTGGTTTGGTAGAGAGAAAGAAGCCAGAGAGGGAATTTATTGTCTCTGCAGTTAGTTTATATAGTAAAAACACTGCTTTCTATCCACCACTGTCAGAGCCTGCCTGCCAGTCCATTTCAGAGGACTAATGGCAGAGCCCCATTATACTCATATGGCTCTAGGCTCAGCTGATCATAGCAAAACTTGCCTTTACGGGAAACCCTAATTCAGATCTGTCATAGCAGGTCTGGCAGGCCCAGGACCATAAGGAACATGTCTCCCCATCTTGTGTATGTGGTATTGCGAACACTTAGTCTGACATTTACAAAATTTGGGGAAGTCGAAAACAGCCAATTATTTTCTTAACACAAAAAAATATAATTTGTCCCCTTTTTTTTCTTCACTAGATTTATTGCATTGACTGATTTAGTGTGTTTTCAGTAGAACTCTAGAGAATGGTTTGACTAAAATCAGTAGTATAATGAGCTCTCTGAGGAGAAAAAGTTAAATGCATCACAAAATTGGGATTTGTGGTGGTTATTCTAAGTTCATGTGCTTCTGATGAGGCTGACCAAAATTGTTGATAGTCATAACTTAGCTGCAGAGAAAAGTAACATGTCTGAATTAGGGAAGCCAACTTGCCTCTCAAGCTTCCTGAGGTGAGCACTTTGTAACCTCTTTCCTTTGTGGCAGATCTCTCCTTCCCCCAAGCCACCAGGCTCCCTGCCTCCACTGCCGCTGTATGACCAGCCTCCCAGCAGCCCTTACCCCAGCCCCGATAAGAGGAGCTCCCAGTACTTCCCACGCTCTCCCTCAGCAAATGGTAAGGGTTTTCCTGGGCATGGATCTAAATACATTTTTATTCAGAAATCCACATGTTTACCTGAAGAGCAAACAGATTTGTTATTAGCATTTTTATTGCCCAACAACACAAATAAAACGAGCTGCTTGATTCCCTCCCTTAGAAAACAGCTTCCATACCGAATCGCCGGGATGCTCACAGGCACCAAGGCATACTCCTGAGACCTCATATGGCAAACTGCGACCCGTAAGTCTCTTATCTTACCTGTTATAGAATGCAGTTCTTCCAAATTGAAAGTTAGCAGTTAATGTTTCCCTGTGGCCTCTGTGTTATGCTGATTCCCCCACGCAAGGATCATATGAGTTTGGGAAGATAAAAAGAGCTCTTGAAAATGAAGTCTGTAAAAATACACGCAGGGGCACCTGGGCGGCTCAGTCAGTTAAGCATCACGCAGAGCCTACTTGGCATTCTCTCTCCCTCTCTTTCTGCCTCTTCCCCTGCTCGAGTGCTCTCTCTTTCTCTCTCTCAAGATAAATAATTTTTAAAAACTCAACACATCTTGGAAGGTCTAGTCTAGACTGGTAGTTTTTTTTACTGAGCTATGGTGAGATAGCTATGAAAGGTGTATTTAAATTGTAGCAAGCATTAAAGTGGTCTAAGTGTGAAACAAGCAGTTTTTTTCCAGCAAACATTTATTGATAAATTATTTTCCAAGCTTATATTTCTCTCTGTGAGGAACACAGAGATGAAATGAGATATACTTCATGTCCTTTTGAGGTTTAAGAGCTTCTATTCTCAAGGAGAATCTCTTACAAATAATCACCTCTACTCATCCCTCACTCTACCCCACCACCTCACCGTGAAACAGCCCTTCCAAGGTCATAACTTTCCCACACTCATCCAGTACATTTATTTTCCTTGACTTGCTTATCAGCATTTGACACCATTCCTTGAACCACTCACTTCCTTTGGCTAATTCAGCAGATGTGTACTGAGTGCCTTGTTAAGGACTTGGTTCTTAGCCATTGCAAAGTTGTAAGTAGGACAGTGATGTGACTGGTTTTCCATTTTGAAACATTGTTGTGGCTTCTAAGTGAGAGTGAATGGAAGGTGGCAGAAGGGACATGGGAGCCATTAGGAGACTGGAGCAGTTGTTCAAGCAAGATGGTGACACAGACTGGTGGATAAGAGTGAGAATGAGAAGTGAGCCAGTTTGTTCCACTGCCCTTTCCTGGTTTGCTCTCTACTTTCTGGCCCTTCCTTTTCATTGACCTGTATGGGCTTCTCTGCTTCAGCCCATCTCTGCTGATGCTTCTCAGGGTTCTGTCCATGGGTTGCTTCTCCTGAAGTCATTAAATTCATTCTCATTCTCCCCGTACAATCTCATCTACTCCCATGGTTTTGATAACCATTTATTTACTGACAACCCCTAGTCTCATAACTGCCAATCCAGTCTCTTCCCTGAGCTTCAGCCTTGTGGACATTTCACTGTATATGTACCAAAGCCCCAAAACTCGGCAACGAGTTAATTATCCACCTTGCCAGACACACTCCTTCCATATTGCCTTGCTTGGTGAGTGGAACCCCCATTCTACCACTGCTCTGACCTCACTCTTGATAGCTTTCTAGCCCTGCCTCCCACAAAGTCATCACCAATTCCTGCCACATGTACCTTGGAGACCTCTATCAAATACTCCCACTTCTCTCCTCCCTGCCCCACTCCTCCCATGCCCCCCCCCAATTCCTAGGTCAGGCTGACATCAACTCTCATTCACATGACTACAAGAGCCTCCTAAATTGTCTTACCTACACTATTGCCCACTCTTGCCCTCCACTCTTTTCTCCAAACTATTATCCTAGTCATCCTTTCACATATCTGCTCCTGCTGTTTAAAATTCCACCAAAGATTCCTCTTTGCCTACAGAGTAAAGCTCAGATTTCCTTAGCGTGGCTTAATGAGGCTCTTCATGACTTCACCCCAAGCTACATCTCCAGTCCTATCTCTTGCAGCTTTCCTTCCAAGACAGGCCAAAAGGTTTTCAGTTCCCCAAGCATTGCTCTCTCTGGGTTCCACCTCCAGGCCTTTGCTTTGGATGAGCCTTTTGGAGCTACAGTGACTCTTGTGCCCACGAAGCTTTCAGCCTAGGCAAGACCCTGATTTGTGGGTTCCACATTTCATCAGAACAGTTAACTCCTTGGTGTGGGAAATAGTGAGAATTACGTTGGAAGCACACGCTTTCATGTTAAAAGCATTTGTGAGATCCCTGGGGTACCCATGTCTGTGGATAAATGACTGGTTGGGGTTTGGATGCTTCAAGCACTGAATCAGGGAGCTAACAATCCATGTATTTGTTCCTTGCTCAGGTCCGGGCAGCTCCCCCTCCACCTACACAGAACCACCGAAGGCCAGCAGAGAAGATTGAGGATGTGGAAATCACACTGGTGTGATGATGGGTTTGCCCATCCATTACTGCTACAATCAAGGCCAGGCTTGGCGTTTGGCCACTCTTGTTTTTTAGGCACCTTTGCATGATGATGACTCTTGAACGGAGCAAAAACAAGGAGGATTATGTGACCGGGTGGCCTGGTGGACTCCTCCCACGTTTTGAATATTTTGTGCCTTTTTTTGTTGTCATTTTCTATGTCATCTCTCCTACCATAGCACAAATCCTAGCGGGCCCTAGAAGCAGAGGAGGACAGCCCTCATGCCTGACAGTGGTCCATTTTTATATGAGACTCAAGACCAGGACTCACTCAGGGCACGGTCACAGAGAAACTGATCATGTGCACTCGTACAGTATATTACTGTGGCCACAAGGATGTGGCAAAGATCCTCATCTTTCTTCAAGTGGCTTTTGCTCGTCTGATTGAGTTTAATCAGATCATGTTGGCTACGTAAGGAATTAGAAGGAGGGATTTCAGGAGAGGCTGGCTCCTCCCCACAGTTAGTCCCCAGACCGAGAAAAGTGAAACCTTATTGGAAAAAAGTGGACTGCCCTGAGTTTATCGCCAATTTCATTAATGCACATCTCTTCCACAACTAACAGATTTAAAACAGTAACAGTGTCCTTTGTATTAATATTTATGACATTCATTTAGTATTAGTGGAGCTAATATGGAGGGGCTGAACTAATAGCCAAATCTTGTCCATCACATAGACTTAATAGAAAGGAGGCTGCGGCTGAAGCAGAAATGGAACTTCCAGATCTGAAATGAGCCGATTTAATGTTCTTTTTGTATTTGGGTATTTTTCATCTTAATTTTTGCAGCATATATTCTTCTGACCAGTACCTTTAGAATCTGAGTGTCTAGGTAAATTGGGGACACATACTTGCCTTGTTGAGCTTCTCTGCTGGGGAGGCCCCTCGCATCATTTTATTCCCAAACCAGTGCACGAGTCCTGACAGCCAGCCTGTGGCTGCTCTAGACCGGTGGCCACCCCCCACGAAAGTGCAGTTTCCCAGGTCCCACTGACCTGACATATTTCCTTAGGAGGAACAACCTGTGGCTCATGGAAACCAGCTTCTCATGGAAAAGGGCTAAAGGGTTGCACACCCTGCACAAGTGCAAACTGATAAGGAAAAGACAAGTTCTCCATGTCGCAAGGAGAGCCAAGAGTAGCTTTCTCCGCAGGCTAGCAAGCTCACGGTGGCAGGTGGCCCAGGGTAGGGCTCTGTCGGCTCTCCACCTCCTGTGGAAGATAGGGAGTGCCGAACCTAGGGACGAAGGGATTTTGCCAGTTGGTTTGTTTTTGTTTTTGTTTAAGAAATCAGATTTGCAGAATTTAATCTAAAAGTTGTATTATGCTTTGAAAACTCCATCCCTCCTAAGAATCTTTAAAACTTGAAATGCTCGCCAAATGTCCCCATGGGATTTTTGACCAAAAGTCAGGTTATAGCTGAAGAAATCTTCAGTTAGTCATTTGATCACTTCAGTGACAGTACCCAGCGACGAGTCTTCTCCGTAATTTGGGGTTTTTGTTTCGTTTTTTGCATTTCTTAACCTGTTGATCTATTTGAGGTCTTTTTGTGTTTATCAAACTTATTCTTAAGTTTAAAAAAGAAATTAAAAGGGTGGTTTTTTAAGATTTTAAAGTTCTCTGACATGTTAAAAATCTTCAAAGCACTTTACAAAATCTTCCAAGTGCTTAAAACAGGCAGTTCTTGCTACCCAGTCTTGTATTCTCTCTTTAGCTAGCCAAATTGTCCTTGAATCTGGATTTTCCACATTCTCAGAGAGTTATTTGAAATCTTTTGTTATATTTTAAAATATTTTTTGGAAGAGCTGCTAATTTTATTTTAAAAAAACAAAGTTGTAAAAATATGCCTCCTTTTTAAAAAGAACCCCTCCCTCCAGGACATGTAATCAAGCATCACAGTGCACAGGGCCAGGCTTGGAGGGAGTGCCTCTGTGCAGATGTGCTTTCTTTACAGTGGCTGTAAAAAGTTTGTATTTATTATGTATAAAATGTTGAATAATAAAAAAAAATGGAATTAAGTTTTCTAAGTTTCCTTATAAAAAGATTTAGGTAAATAGACCTTCCAAATAGACAATGCTTTTTTATAAAGATATCCCTAGGCCCTCCTTTTTTAAACCATAAAACAGAGAGGGAAGTGAATTCCCAGTTAAAGGCTAAGTCCCTCTGGCTGCCAGCCAGCCACACCGAGGACGAAGGCTCAGTGTGTTTGGGGAGGGGCCCCACAGCTCTCCCCTTCCCAGGGCTGGGCACATGCAATATGTATTCTTCCAGACATTTTCTGTACATAAAACTCATACATGTACACATTACCTTTTTACATATGTGGGGTTATATATTTAGTAGGTTTACCTCATTCTTTTTGAAGGCTATATTCTCCATGGTTTGGATATATCACAATTTTAAGCCTCCTATTGTGATGGACGTTTAGGTTGTATCCATCCATTTGCTGTTAGAAAGTTGAAATTACCATATTTGTACATGATTCTTTATAAATTTGTTCCAGTAAAAATATTGGGTAAATTCCCAAATATGGAATTTGAAAGTAAAAAAGCTATATGGACATTTAGTTTTGTTAGGTTTTGCCAAATTGGCCTCCAAAATGATTGTGTCTGTTAACACTCCCACCAGCAGCATAAGAGACAACAGCGTCGACTGTGGAGTCAGAAGGTCTCAGTTCAATCCTGGCTCTCACTTGACAACTGTGGGAACTGAGCCTCAACATCCTCATAGAAACTTGAGGATAACACTGTGGATCCAAGAAGGATACCTCAAGTCTGTAGCACAGGTGGTCACCACCAAACACCAATATTCCTCGCCATCACCTCCCCCACCTTTAGTGATCTACAGCTGAGCTCCTTTCTTCCAGCCTCATAGTCACAAGGTTGTCAAGGGAAGGTAGGTGCACGTAGGTAGGTATTAAATACCACATTCAATACCCTTTCCATCTTCTGCCTTCCCCTGCTAGTGAAAGGTGTTCACATTTGAGATTGCTATTGGCAGCAGGGGCTTAGTCTGTGATAAGGGGGCAGAGTTAAGCTAATTGCCCCACCCCAGCATCACAGCTAAATTTTGGCCTCCGTCATCAGAGGAACTAACTGTAAAGCAATGAAGCCATAGATTCACCGCATATTGCCTGGAACCCTTTCCTCTCTGACCTTCGACCCTAGCCCACACCCATAAACCAGACAGATATGCAAGTGGGAGGATGTCAGCTGGCTTTAGCCCTGCTACCACTTGATGGGTGACCTTTCCCTCTGGGCCGCTGCATCCCCAGCTTTGAAAGGAGTGGAATGATTTCTAAGGGCTTATCCAACACTTCTTGCTAGATGAGTTCAGTTTCTAGACACAACGAAAACACCAAACAAAAAGGTCACAGTATTTGAGAACCGAGCACACAGACTTCTCAGGATGGCCAGAAACTAAAAAGAAAATTCAAGCCATTGGACTGTCCACTGAGAGAAAGCAAACCCTCCTCTGGGCTGTAATCACATCCTGGGCTGCACTATTCCCTTGCTGCCCAGGGTCCAGCCACAGCCCTCAGTTATGGAGCCAATTACTGCCTGATTAACTAAACTGAGTAGCTTTACAACAAAATCTAGCTGCTTGGAATCTTTGCGTTTATTTTGCTCATTACAAAGAGGTTTTTATGACAAAACCACAACCAAGTTCTAGAAATTTTAGTTTAGAAGGGGGAGAATTGTAATTTGTCCTGAAATCCTGCAACCTGACACAACCAGAATTAAGTTTCCTCCTAGACTCTCCCTGTTTGCTCTGTCACTGTTGATCCAAGAACCCTGTGAATGCCAAAGAGCATCCTGTTCCTGGACCATTTTCCCCTGGTCCTGTTGGCCAAAACAACAAATGAAGTACTTCTCTCATGTCTGTTTCTGAGAGCTCTCTAGTCTGGGAATATTTTCCCGGAGTGTAATCCTGAAAAAACAGATGGACCCACAAATAGGGTTCACACCCTTTCCACACTGTGTGCTAAACACCTAAGCAGCCTTCTTGTTCTCGTCACACCCTTGGTCCTGTGAGGGGCATAGGGATATCCTGGTCAGAATGCCCATATTCAGGTCCCTGGCCACCTCGATTAGCTGTGGCCTTAGGCTCATCTCTTCACCTTTCTAGTCCTTGCTTTCCTCATCTGTAAAGTAGGAATGAGAAGGCAATACAAACTGCTTCTTAAGATCCAGGAGGATCAACAAAAATACTGAGCAGATAAAATGAAAATATTTTTGACAAGATGTGTGTCCAGAGAAAGGGAACAAGCCTGTACCCAGACATGGTATGCCAACTCTCACAGGTGGGTCCATACCTGGTGCCACCAAGATTCTTCCAGAAAACTTTCTAAGGGCCAAGACCACCTGTGTTCAATTCCTATTTGTCCAGTCAGCAAACTGACCACCCCAGGTCTTGTTCTGTCTACTGGAGACATAAGTGACTCTGATCTCATCTCTGTCACCAAGGGGCTCACATCTGGTAGGGGAGAGTCAGGAACAGCAGACTCCAGCTGAGGTGTGTCTTCCAGGGAGATGACCGAGAGGCAGCAGGAGCTGCTGTCTAGTCTCAGGCTCACTGAGGCCTGAGATTGGACAGGGCAGGCTTACAGAACCCGCCCCCCCCACCCCCCGCCGGGGATGAGCTGTGACATCTTTTGTGAGGCCCAGAGCTGTGGGGCAGGAAGTCTCACAGATGGTGAGACCGCGATTTGCCCAAGGTCTTTCAGAAAGACCACTCGGAGCAGAACCTAGAACTGGGTATCCGAAGACCAGGCCAGCTCCTCTCTGCAGAACCTGAGGGTAATTTTCAGAAAAGAGGAATCAGCTGAGTCTTTACCCCAGCTCTGCTATGACCCTGCACAAGACCCTGGCTCCTCTCTGGGCCTCAATCCATGTGCACAGCAAGAGAAAGGGTATTCCAGTTTTGATATTAGAGACCCCAACTCAGGCATGCAGCCCAAGTACTGAAAACCTGCAAGGTATGCAGACTGGAGAGCTGGAGGATACTAAAGGCCTAGAGAGGTTTTTAGCCCCTGGATTCTATCCCCACCAGAGACTTCAAAGACTAGATGGAGGTACAACCTTCCCAACCACTCTCCTCTGAGCTCTTCCCCTGCTCGGTCTTTGCCAGCTACGCCCACCTCCTTGGCCTGTGGCTGGCCTTCCAGACTGGCTCCTCCAGAAGCATTCCAAGTAAGCTGTGGTACACATGTGCTCCCTGAGGTGAGCACTCCAAGGGTGCTATCAGAGTGGCCCCACAAAGAAGGAAAGGTTTACGGGGAGCAGAGGGGTTGCTGGCCCTAGAGTGGAGTTAAGTCATCTCTGAGCACCTTTTCTGGATTATCTAAGTAGCCTTCACTGCAGTCCTGTGAGGTACCAGACCCCAAATGGTGTAGCCAGTAATGGCCTCCCAGGATTCAAGTTCACTTCACTTTTGGGGGCTGCATGTCCCTCACTTCAAGGGACACTGACCCTCCAGACTCAGGCGTAGGTGGCCAGGGCCCAGATGGAAAACAGAAGAGAGGATGCAGGGAGGGATTTAGGATACACAAAGCTAGAATCCCCCACCAATGGTGGGGGCAGAGCACATACCCCTCAGGCACTGGGGAGCAGGGGGAAGATGCCCTGATCTTGCATAAATGGAAGCCCAGATTCTCAAAATGTTATTTTGTTAAAACATACATATACATGTCACAATCCAGCTGTGCCAGCTGTATGACCTCACATAATACCTGTCAATTTTATCACCTATGAGAGATACCCCACCAGGAGGTTGGGAGGAATAAACTACTGCATGAAAAGTGCAGAGCACTGTGCCTGACACATGAGCACGTAAGTAATGGTGGTTACTGGAGGCACTGGTCTTTCCAGCCATGAATCCCAGGAGACTGGAGAATGGCCCGGCAGACAGTAAGCAGCTGGTGACTCCTGGTGGCCACTAGAAGCCAGGACAAGAGGGCTGGGACAGGATGGGAAGAGTGTCAGGCCTTCAGGAGTCAGGCTGGAATAATACTACACTCCCAGCGTCAACTGTTAAATTTACTGAGTCCTTGAGTAAGAGAGTTTAGCCATTTAATAGACACTTCTCAGACCCTCTCTGTGCCAGGCCTAATCCCAAGGAATACTCTTGTTCCCATCCTGGCATCTTCCAAGAGCTCCCGAGGGAAGGAGACACCAATGAACACAAGAATGGAGAAGTCCCCTGGCCAGCCTGGTAAATGAGCAAAGGCTCTCAGTGAGAAGATCCGAAAGACAAATTGGAACTGGGGTGGGAGGGAAGAACATTCTGGGCAGAGGGAAAGTCCATGTGTAAAACAGAGTAGCAAGGAAATGAAGATGCAGCTGAGGTCAACGGGCTGGCTCCTAAGGTCTTTGAATTTAATGTCAAGCTTCTCTGCAGGCAGCCTGGGAACTTTAGAGGGTTGTACCTGTGAGCATGCCATCTTAGAAAGTCACTCCGGCCTTGGCAAAGAGGGTTCTGGGAGGAGAGACGAGACTAGGAGAAGGTGGCCTGCATTGCAGCCAGGTTAGAGGTTCCAGGCCTTGGTGCCAGAGGATGTGGGATGTGAGGGGAAGAGACACTTATGTCAGGGAGAGAGATGTCCAGGAGGCAGGTGGGTATGTCACCCAGAGCTCAGGGGACAGCTGGGCCAAGAGCAGTGAGTGAGCTGAGAGTCAGCAGAGTGTAGACTGGGTATTCAATCAACACTGAGCCTTTGGCACGTGCCAGGAGCTTCACAGATACTAACACATTGAGTCTTTCTAACAACCTCTGAGGTGCGTACCATTTCACAGAGGAGGAAACTAAGGCACAAAGTTATTAAGGAACCTGCTCAAAACCACTCTACTAAATAGTGGGCTGAGATTCAAACCCAGACAGCCTGGCTGTGGAGTTCAGGCTCTCAGCAATCTGCTGTTCATCCTGGGAATGGTTTCCAAATTCTGGAAATGGCAAAGTCCCCCCAGGGGAGACTTTCTACGGTGATAAAGGAGAAAACGGATAATTCTGGATTGAAGCCTTTGAATCTCAGATGGGCAGAATCCCAAAAGTAAGGCTCCATCACTCAGGGACGAAGGTCTCTTCCTGTGACTGCCTTGTGACTGGCAATGGCTGTCCTGCTGATGACTCCTCCATACCTGAAGTTGACAAAGGAACTGGGGTGCGCAGGCTCTGCCCTGTTGGGTCTGCCGAGTACCACAGAGGCTTGTCATGCCGACAAGCCCCAACCCAGGCCCAGCCCATGGGGGCCCTCCCCAAGACACAGACATACTCAGGCTATTCCCCATTCACTCAGGGTTCTGCCTCTGGAGCAAGAACATGCCCCCATCTAAAGGCAGGCCTGGTGTACTAAGTACCTGACCTCACTCTCTGGTTTATTAGAACCCTTTCCACCAGAGCCCCTCTGGGCTGCTTCCCCTGCTCCCTTCCTCAAACTCCCATGGCCCCTCCACAGCTCAGTCTACCCTCCTGAAGCAGGAGGACCCAAGGTATTGGCTTGGCCTCTGGACCAGCCTGGACCAAGGGTGAAATTTCCATGGCTCCAAGAGCCACTGCCCTTTGTCGCCTCTGAGCCTTTCTTCATGCCTTCTCCTCAGACATGAACAGCACTGAGGCCAGACTGGCTCTGCCCCAGCTCTGTGCAGGAGGAGGAAAGGGAGCCAAGCACAGGTGTCCTGGAGCCACCAGCCCAAAGATCTCTCTGCTACCTGAATGCTGCAAAAAAGCAAGCAGACACCAGTTTAGATGCAATTTTTTTTTCACTTTTGTCAGCGAAAGAAGTCAGAGATTTCAAAACAAACAAACAAAACTAACCCGCCTCACCCCCCACCCCCTCCCCCACCACCACCACACACACTTTGTTCTTCAACAGACAGGCCAGGTCCTGCCAGGCCTTATTCACCACTAAATGCCCTAAGGCCACCGCCACCTCCACCCTATCCCCACCCCCACTGGTTCTGGAGCCCTGTGAGCAGCGGGAAGCTGTCCTCTGGCTTCGGGCTTTAGACTAGAGCTCCAGCCCAGGCAGGAGTCATGGCACTAGTGCCAGAGCACAACCTTCCTGGCCTGGTCCACGCTCACCACGTGGCTCCCAGAGTAGCACCAGGCCACGGCGTTGACAGCAGTGCTGAGGAGAGGAGAGGGGAGGGGAGGAGAGGGGAGGCAGGCTTCAGGGAGGCATCAGGAGCCAGGCCTGCAAGCTGGGCTCCGCTCCTTGTTATGGGATGCCGGCAGCTTGAGGCTCCCTCTGAGCCTGCTGCCTCACCTATAAAGTGGGCTCACGGGGCTGTGGTGAAGATGGACCCACGTGCACATGGGAAAGCACCTTGTGAACAAGAAGGGCTCTGGGGGGTGGAAGGTGTGGGACAAGGACTAGGGCCTCCAGGGTCCCAAACATGTCAGAACCTGTTACTGGCTTAGCAGCAGTGGGGCCAGGATGGCACTGGCCCTGGGCAGGTGGTAGCTATGCTCACCAGTGGGGTCCCCGTAGACTGCCCTCCAGCTTCCCAGTGTCCACATCCCAGACGTAAAGGGCTCCATCCCAGGAACCTGCCAGTGCGTAGCTTCTATCTGGACTGCAGTGGCCACAGCAGAACAAGCAAGAGATGATCAGAGGTGATGACGCAGGCACTGACAGACGTGATCAGATGGGGCACACTCTGGCACAGGCATGTGCTCTCACAGACATACCTGAACACGGCTTTGGTCCAGTCAGAACCGCACTTGAAGCCATCAGCCCTGAAGACAGACAAGATAGGGGTCAGAACGAATGTGGCTGCCAATCCCTGCCCTTGGCCAGGAGCTTCAAGAGCTTCCTCTGTCCATCAAGGGCTTGGGCACCTCAGCGGGCCCTGGTCCAGAAGGGCCTCCAGGATGGGTCCCCCGCTGACAGGTCCAGAAGGACCCTTAACAAGGGCTGAGAGACCCAGCTGCCCCAGCCAAAGCCACAGTGTCAGTGGGCACGAGGCAGGTACCTGAACACTTGGCGGATATTGCTGACACGAAGGTCAATGACCTTGAGTGTGTTATCTCGGGAACAGCTAAGCAGATGCAACTGGTCATGGCTGAGGTTCAGAGAGGTGACCCGACCCTGCACAGGGATGACCTGGGTGCAGCAGGGGCCCCTAAGGAGCAAAGACAAAAGCATGGATGAGAAGCAGCCCACCCGGGCCACTCCTTGCAGGTTAACAGAGTCCAGAAGTGCCCCATTGTCATATCACTGGGGCCAGGGCTGACACTGACTAATCTCCCTTCTCCCACTGCAGCCAGCCTCTCCAACAAAATCTTAGGCAGCCTTTGACTCAAAGCTGGAGGCCTCGAAACTCCTGGGTCACTAAAATAAGTGCTGGAGGGAAAACCATAAGAGTTGCCTTTAATTGTGTGAAAGAGAACAAGGGGGTTCACGCGGCAATCACCATACACCAGGAAGGAGGAGCTTCAGGCATGCCTGGCACTGGCTCCAGCACTGGCTTTTATAAACCATCCAAGCCCAGTGTTGAGCTCTCAGATTTAAAAAACAACGAAAACTTTTGTTCCCTTTGATTAAAAAGCGGTAACTAAGTGGAAAGGGGGCTTGGTTGGCAAGGCCCAGGCAGAGTCCAGCAGTCGGACCAAGAGCCACTAAAACGGTGGCACAGGTCCCCAGGGGCAGTGGAGCTTTCAAGGGGCCAAACCCAGCACAGACAGGCCACCACAGCCTCCATGGCTCCATGTCCAAAGAAAGGAAAGAGAACACAAGATGCCTGTCCCATGCCTCGACCACCCACAGCCCATGCCCATCACCTGCTGTCCCAGAACCGGATCTTCTGGTCATTGTGGCCACTAATGATTACATGGTCCCCACACACCACATCATTACAGTACGAAAGGACATTGATGGTCCTGGAGCCTGGGGACCAAGGATTAGAGCCCTAGCTTCAGAAAAGGGTTGTTGGAAGCCCAGAAGCCCCAGAGAGGTAGTATCCTCCCCAAATTAGAACCCAGATCCTCTGCTTCCCAGCCCAAAGCCTGAAGTCACCAAGAAACCAGGAAGAAAAAAAAGCACTGATGGGGGATAGAGAAGGACAGGCCTTGGGAGGTTTCACCCCAAATGCCCGTGAATCTTGGAGCCACTCCCAGAGAACAGGCTGAAGTATTCTTGACCCGGCCTGGGGGTGCCAGCAGGTAGGGAGGGAGAGGAAAGGGCTGGACCTCACAGTAGGCGCGGCCGAGGTCCCACTCCTTCACTGTCCGGTCTCGGCTCCCAGTCACCGCCTGGTGCCTTGTTAGCTTGAATTTGGCAGCCGTCACCTTGTCTGTGTGTCCAGACAGTGTCTCCTGCCCCCACATCCCAGGTATGGATCAAGGGGATGGCCAAGACTCCATAACACCTCCCCCGGGGTCCAAGGTATGACCCCTGAACCCCAGGTTGCTTCCTCAGTCACGCCTTACCTTGGACTGTGCGTCCCCCACCTTCCAGAGCTGGGCAGCCTGATTGTAAGTAGCTGCCAGTATCTGGGAGCCCTGGAGAGATGGAAGGGGAAGGGAAAGGCCCTGAACTTGGGCCCTGACAGAAGCAAAATCCCTCAAGCCAGATAGCCTCAGAGCTTCCCACAGCCCAGGTCACCCAGGCAGGCAGAGTAGCTTCCAGGCCCAGAGAAGATTTGTGTAGCAGCCAGGACTGGTTCTGGAACATCCATGATGTTCCCTTATGTCCCAGAGCCCCCACCTGCTCAGTGTGGAGATGGGCAGGGGGGCACACACAACAGGCATTCCATGCCACTGAGGCAAAGGTCCCTCACCGAAGGGTCAAAGTCCACGCTGGTGATGCTGCCACCAGCTCCTTCAAGGGTCTGGTTGGCCTCCAGACGACCTGGGGGGACCGGGGAAAGGACAGGTGAAGTGGGGTCACTAACCTCATGAAAAGGAGGAACTGGGAAGATCAGTCTCTCCCAAGTTAGAGAACAAAACTCTGGGGACCTGGGCTGGAGACTGCACCTCCCCCAAATTACCAGCAGGGGGCTCCAGGGAACAGCAGGGCTACAGAGGACCACAGACAAGGGACTGTCCCTAGGTCACACGGCAAGCCAGGGCCAAGACTTTCTCTAGGAAGTCTCCAGGAGCTAACTGTGACTCCTCAACACACCCGCCTCTACAAGCACAGGGTAAACAGCCAACACTCATCTCCTGAGTTCTAAGAGCTCAAGTGATACCAGAAGAGGAGGCCACTGGTGGACCTCAGGGACCGGCTCCTCAAGGGCCCCTACAGGACCTAAGGATAAGGGACCCCCACCTCCCCAAATAGGGACCATCTGAGCTCAGCCCTCCCCATCCTGCAGGCCTGGACCCCAAGAGCTGGGAGGCTTGGCCCAGAACTCTTGCCAAGGGGCCATTTGGCCACTGCTCTTAAGAATGTTACATGTGAGGAAACACAAACAGATCCAAGACCTTTGCCCACCAAGGAGCAAGTTGAGGGTGGGGTCTGGAGAGAAAGCACTAGGTTGGCCCACAGGGGAGGAACCCTCACCTCCCACAACGTTCCAGAGATGGATGAGGCGGTCAGCCCCTCCAGTGGCCAGGAGGCTGCTATTGGGGCCAAAACAAACAGCATTGACCTCGGAGAGGTGGGCATTCTATGGGAAAAAGAGACAGTGGTGGCCCTGGTCCTCACCATACGTACCTCTTGGCACAGGCTCACAGGGTCCCTCTCACACGCACACACGCACACATCGGGTCTCATCAGCCCTGCAGCAGCCTCCCGCTACACATCCTCATACTCCCCTGCCTGGCCTCCTGCTCTCCCTCTCCAGTCCATGCTGATTATAAAATGCTGAGAGACGTCTACTACAGGCTGGGAGAAGAAAGCTTGTGCTCCTGGTGAGGTGCCCAGCCTTGCTTCCCTGGCCTCCCTGGATGACCCCTGGAACCTACACTCTCCATGTCAGCACCCCGTGCATGTGGCCCAGCTCCTCCCTTACCAGCACATCCTGAACCTGGGTAGGAGGCTGGACGGCCACGTACACAGGGATGCTCTGGTATCGCTGTTCAGGAGCTCCTCCAACAGAGTGGCCTCTCCTCTTCTTGAAACTGGGTGGGGGGCAGGTGTCAGGAAGGCATTTGGCAAGGCCTTCTGACACGGGAGCCTCATACTCCTGAGGCAACAGCAATAGGAAGCAAACACGAATGGTGGCAAAACATGGCCCAGAGGTGCAGCGAGCTTGTTCCCAACGCAGTCTCTGACCCCAAGGGTCAGTGTGGAGATGAGAAGGGCAGAGAGTAGAGTTGATGGATGCAGAGGAACCTCAGGGCTGGGGTTTCAGTCTTAGCCTTGCTACCACTTGGCTCTGGAACTCAGAACAAGTCCTGACACATCTGAGCCTTTTCCTGAGTGATAGTTCCCATCCAGGCTCAGACTGCAGATCTTGGTCCATGGACCATGGATGAGGGACAAAGTGTGGAGGACAGCCAGGCAGGGCCTGGAATGAGCTCAGGGAGAGGCAGCAGAGACTCACACAGACAGCTGGACAACACATGGACAGACAGATTGAGGCACGTACACAGACCAAGCCTAGACGCCAGAAGCCTGACACAGGCCTCTAAGGGGCCCAACCCCTTCACTCACACACACACACACACACACACACACACACACACACACTTACTCCAGAAGCCCCTTCACCACATCCACACAGCGGGAGAGCGTCAAGGAGGTGGCGGAGGCAGACCTGGGGTAGAATCGAAAGAGATATGCTAAGGGACTGGCCAGTGAGTGTGCAGACAGCAGCCATTCATCCCTGCACTCTGCTGGGGACCCTGAGGCTCACAGCCACTGGAGCCTGGGACAAGAACTTGGTTCCTCCGAGACCAGGAGAATACGATGAGCCGGAGCAGTCCCAGGAAGGTGGAGGCAGGGAGGGATGTGGCAATGAAGTCTCCCAAAGTTTCCACCATGATGGTAAGAACTGCCTCACCACCCAAATGCCCCCCCCCCCACAAAAAGTTCTGGGAAGGCTGAGCTGGGGCCTACGGGGGAAAGGGTGAAGGTACCCTGAGGCTGGGATACCACAAGGCTGGAGTTACCTGGGGTGGTAAAACCTAAGCTTGCTGAGTGACCTCAAAAATGCCCACAAGAGGGGCGCCTGGGTGGCTCACTCCGTTGAGCATCTGACTTCGCCTCAGGTCATGATCTCACAGTTTGTGAGTTCGAGCCCCACAGGGGCTCACTGCTGTCAACACAGAGCCTGCTTTTGATCCTCTGGCTCCTTCTCTCTCTTTGCCCCTCCCCTGCTCGTGCCCTCTTGCTCTCAAAAATTAGAAACAAACAAACATTAAAAATAATGCCCAGAAGAGGGTGTGTCCTGGGATGACTTGGCCCACAAAGGCTGCCAAGAACTTTCAGGACCAGCATTTCAAGCTCCTCCCCAAAGTTCTTTCACTGCCCCCAGGCATGGACACCAGTGATCTGCAAGGAAGGGCTGAAAGAGAAGCCTTCAGGCTGGGGAATGGAGCAAGGATGGGGGGGGAAGGCAGTTTCAATGACAGATAAATGGAGACAAATGGGGAGACTGAGGGGAGGGGCCCTCACGGACTGAAGCCCCAGTCTGTGGGCTTCAGCAGTCCATGTGAGCTCACACCTATACATGCTCACATGTTCACACGTACTCCGATATGCTCCCCCAGGTGTGTACACACATGTGCTCTCACGTCCATGTGAGTACATGTGCTTGTACACCTATGCCTACACACACGCCTGTGACAGCTGAGTCCTGGGCCTTCCCCACAGGCTCCCTCCTGGTGACACCCTTTCAGCAGCCTGACACCCCACCCCCAGAGCTCTAGTCCTGAGAAGGAGAGAAAGAGGCGCTGGAGTCCCTAAGGCCGCAATGATCCTAAGACACTCCAAGCACTGGAGGTCAGACCTGTCCTGGGAGGTGTGACCTGTACTGCGGCATCTCCCCAAGCCCCTCTCAGCCCAAGAGCTGGCCCCAAGGCCCTAGAGGAGACTCCAGAGTGGGGCCCGGCTCAGAGCTCTGAGACAGTCCTCACCTGAAGGGCCTCTTCCACTTCTCACCAGCCTCAGTCTCCAGGGATAGGGGCTCAGCAGTCAGGGTCACAGTCTCAGCCATCTCTCTGATCCCATCACCTACAGTGTTTGGACTCCTGGGAGAGGGGGTGAAACTCAGTAAGGCCAAGGGACCAGCCCCTCCCTGACCCGCCCCCCGCCCCGCCCCGGCGCCCAACACTGTGAAGAGCAGTCTGTGCGGGCACACGTGTGGCGGGCAGGCGTCTGGGCTCCTCTGACCACACGAGTCTGCACGTGTCCTGTGCGCTCAGTCTAGGTGGGAGCCTCTTGCGGACACGTGGGGGACAGGGTAGAATTGCAGGCAGAAGTCAGAGAAAAGAGCGCTTTAGAGCACGCGGGGAAGAACGGGCTGCAAACCCTCGGCGGGCAGGACCTGGCGCACCCCGACTCTTACTCGCTGATGCTCACTGTCCGCTTGGCAGCCTTCTTTAGCTCCAGGGACATCCGCGCCTGCTTGGCCCTGGGGGGAGAAAAGCGTCCCGAGAGCCGGATCCCGCCCTGACGCGCCACGAGGCCGGGCAGTGAAGCTCGGACCGTGCCCGCCCCCAAAGGAGCACGACGCTCGAGTCTCCGAGGGGCGGGGCCCGGCGCGCTCACCTCTCGTGGCGCTCATTGCGCAGGTTGCGCTCGGCTGCAGCGCGCGCCTTGCGCTGCACGAGCCACTCCAGCAGGTCACGTGCCTCCTCCTCGTGCCTACGCAGGGCCGCCTCCTGGAGCCCGGCTTGCGCGCGGAGCGCCTCGTACGCCGCCCGCTGCGCTACGTTCAGCGCCCGCTGCGCGTCCAGGTGCCGGGTCTGCTGCGCCCGCGCCTCCTGCAGCTGCGCCACACGGGCCTCCAGAGCCGCCAGCCTGGAGGAGGGGGTAAGGAAGAGACTCTCCGTAGTCGCCCAGTGGGAACGGGTCTCAGAGGCGGACGGACTTGCCCATGTCACGCGGTCAGGCAGGGAGCAAAGCCAAGTCTCCAATCACGTCTTCCACTCAGGCCTGCCGTTCGGGGCCGCAGAGCCCAATACGTGGGGAAAGCCCTCGGGCCATGCTGGAGACACGCAGGGTCACCCCGTCTCCGGGCAGAGATGGCCCCGAGCCACCCAGAGATGGGCGGGTCCCCCTCGCCCTGGCGGCGCCTCACCTGCTCTGCCGCTCCTCCAGCGTCGACTCCAGGGCGCCCAGGGCTGCGCTCTTCACCACCACCTGGTAGGCCATCTGGGGGTGGTCGGGGCCCGCAGTTGGGTGGGCGTGGGCGCCTCTGCAGGGCTCCCAACGTGCCCCCAGCCCCTCCCCCAGTGGAGGCTGCTGGGACAGACTCTGCTACTCCACCCACCCGCCCCCTAACTGAAAAGAAAGCAGAGGCTCAGATACGTTTAGGATCCTGCACAGGAACGCCCTACTGCTTTTGTGGAACAATGGAAGGGCCTTTAGGCTCTGGAGTTTCACCTGAGTTTCAGTCCTGGCAGTGCCACTTATTTTCTGTGTGACCCCGGGGTAATCATTTAACCTCTCTGAACCTATTCTGTTTCCTCACCTGTAAAATGGGTATGATAGTGCTTACCTCACAGGGTAATATTAGGAGTAATATTTCAGGTAATAGTAAACGTTTATATGGCACGTGTGTCATGCCTTGTTTTGAGTACTATATATGTATTAACTCTCTTAATCACCATAACCACACCAGGTCCTGCCACTTTCCCCATATTACAGAAGAGGACATTGGCGCAGAGAGAGGTTTAGGATCTTGACAAAATTACACAGCTAAGCGGCAGAGCTGATGGGTGAACCCAGGCCACCTAACATTATGCTCCAAGTACAGGGCAGATCTACAGAAAAGGTTCCAGGGATGCGGGCTCTGTTTCCCACGTCTCTAACCCCTGACCTACCCAACATAGATCCCTGAGAGCAACAAGGAGCCCTAAGCAGAAGCACAAAGGCAAGAACAAGAATAGACTCTGGGAGCATGGAGCCCAGACTGAATGCTGGAGCTGCCCCCAGCCCAAGAGTGGGGGTGAGGGTTACCTCATCCATACCCCTGCCTCATTCAAAACAGTCCTTCAAGCAAGAGCTGGAAAGCCACAGACAAAGCTCAAGTCCCACTTTTTTTTTTTAATATTTATTTATTTTTGAGAGCGAGAGAGAGAGAGACAGAAGCAGAGAGAGAGGGAGACACAGAATCTGAAGCAGGCTCCAGGCTCTGAGCTGTCAACACAGAGCCCAACACGGGGCTCAAACCCACAAATTGCGAGATCATGACCTGAGCCAAAGTTGGACGCTTAACCGACTGAGCTACCCAGGTGCCCCTTAAATATTTATTTGAGAGAGAGAGAGAGAGAGAGAGAGAGAGAGAGAGAGAGAGAGAATGAGTGGGGGAGGGGCAGAGAGGGGGGCGGACAGAGGATCCAAAGTAGGCTCTGTGCTGACAGCAGTGAGCCTGATGTGGGGCTCAAACTCACAAATCATGAGATCATGACCTGAGCAGAAGTCAGATGCTCAATCAACTGAGCCACCCAGGCGCCCAGCTCAAGTTCCACTTTTTAGAGCTGAGGGGTCAGTGGGAAAGACGGACCTCAGGCGAAGCAGTTCCTACTAGGTGACACGAGGAACATAGGAAATAACTGAGGCTGGGGCCCTGGTTGCTAACCTGTTCCTGTGTTCTTTGTCACATGGGCCTGGTGAGGGATGAATTGAAGAACAAGGTTAGTGCTACTCACCTGCACTGACACATCTCCCTAAATGAGTGGTCCTGCATGTGCCTACTTTCCTAGCTGGCCCAGTTTCTAACGTTTGTAATTCCTTTCAGCACTGAGCAGTCTGACCTCCACTTCTGCTTCCTCACCTGTCATTTTACTTTCATTAATGCTTTGTTATTCAATATTTTGGGGATGCTTTTCAAAATCCAAATAATACAAGTGGAAAACAGATTAGTGGTTGCCAGGCTAGGGATGGTTGGGGGAGAGGGTTGAGTTGTGACCAAAAAGGATAGCAAGATGGAGATCTTTGTGGTCATTAAATTATGCTGTATCTTGCACAAATCCACATAGGGAACAACATGACAAAGATATGTATGTACATTTCATACCAATATCAGTTTCCTCGTTGTGTGTACTATAGTTACACAAGATGTAGCCAGTCTTTGCTACTTCCCATGAATCTATAATTACTTCCCCAAAAAAGTTAAAATAATGATAAATGCTTGTTGTGATATGTGAAACAGTACTAAGAATTACAGAAAAAGCTGCTCCCCATCCCCTGGCATATCCAGTGGGAACACACACTGGTGTGAGTCTGAGGAAGTGCCAGGGAGAGAGTGCTAAGGGCAAGACATTTGTGAAAGTGTCCCAGACAAAGGGGACCATAAGGTCAGAGATTGGAGAGTGGCAGGAAATGCAACAGGGGGCTAGAGAACTCCACTGGGAAGGCAGGCTAAAGCGTTCTAGAGGATATATACCAAACTGACAATGGGAGAGATAGTGAAGGGGATTTCACTTCTTTACTCTATGGGCTTCTGTTTTCTTGAAATGTTTACAACGAGCATGTTTGTGTGTATTGTATTTTTTTAAGGGAGATCTTTTTATTATTAAATATATCACTCTGTGTGCTGTGCAGAGAATGGATGGGTGTGCCAAGGGAGAGATCATCCAGGAAAGGATGAGGGTACTTGGGCCAAGCCAACAGAGACTTGGTGGATTTGAAGGTAGGATCAGTGAGCTGGTGACTAGCTGAGGATGGAGGGCTGGGAGAGACCAGAGGTCCCCCCTGAGTTTGCAGCCCAGTGACTGCCAGTTGGGGAGGGGGGGGCTACCTCATCCATCATTTAGTTCACAAATATTCATTAGCATAGACTGTGGAGACAGACCCCAGGGATCAGTGGAAGCAAACCACAGGCATCCCAGGCCTTGGGGATCTCACAGCCCAGAAAGTGCCACAAATGTCAAGTTGCAACTACAACAGGGGCTCTGAGGGAGAGGCTCTCACTGGGTTCCTAGCTCCATTCCCACACTAGTTGGGCAAGTAATGTGGCATGCTGTAAATGGGCATGTGTTTATGGCCTATCAGTTTCCTCCAATGGACTGGAAGCTCCATGGGGCTGGGTCTTGTTCTTATCCTGTGCCTGTGACAATATAACTATTGTCAATAAATCTTTGTTGAAAGAACGGATGGGGATCAGAGAAGGTGGATTCATGTGGAAGGATGTTCAAATCCTGACTCCACTTCCCTAAGCCTCAGTTTCCTGCTCTAAAGTTGTAAAGGAATAGCTGAAATAATGTTTTAGCCCAATGCCTGCGGGAGTCACCTCTCAATGTGCTGCTGGCCATATATTATGGGGGATATGGTGAGTCTAATTTTAGATGTGATGTCCAAAGACCAGCTGAACAAAGACTGTGGAGCTCATGAGAGAAGGCCAGGCTAGAGACAAGTCTGGGAATAAGCAAACAGAGAAAGTCTTTGAGGCCACAGGAGTCAGTGAACCCACCCTACCTCCAAGGAACACCCACATCTGTAGGGAGGAGGGAAGGAGACAAGGAAGCTTAGAAGTAACTGCTACAGAAATGAGAGGAAACCTGGATGGTGTGGTGAAACAGAAGACAAGAGACACCATAGGGTGGGGGCAGCAGTGTCAGGTGGAGGTAGCACACCCTGCCATGTGGAGGTGGACCACCTTACTCATTTGGTCTGCAAACTCGTACTGTGCATCAGCAGGTGCTAGACCCTGGGGTTGGTGAGGCAAGCTGTGAACAGAGCAGGCAGGACGGTCTGGAAGGGGGAACAGAGGTCGTCTGGCCTTGCACACCTCATACTCCTCTCTGAGCTCTACCTCACATCCTCTAGCTGCTGTTGAAGACCCGAACTGGGCTGCCAGAACCAAACTAGAGAGCACTCTGGCACCAGAGTTGGGGAATGTCCCTCGTTTGCTGGACCCCTTGGACCACCCAAAGTCCTGGATTGTGGCTCCACTCCATTCTCTCTCAGACCCCTGCCCAGCCTACCTCACCACAGACCAGCCGGAGCCCCTCCTCCTCCTCTTGCCACTTCATCCTCAGAGTGGTTGGTGAAGGGACTTGGTCTGAATCGGGCTCCGATTCCTCCTCCCTGTCAACCAGTAAGAGTGGCATTCATTGTCCCTCCATTCACCCACAGGATGCACACAAAAAGCCTGAAACTAAAGCCATGAACTTTCACCTGCAGAGGGTGGAAGCCAGAAAGCCAGCAGAAGAAAGAGCAAGTCTCCAAAAACTGGAACTACCCATGACTCCTCTGCTCTGGGATTTCCCCAGGCCTTGGGTTACCTAGCCAGGACCCTCCTCAAGAAGCACCTCCCATGGGGCACCTGGGTGGCTCCGTCAGGTAAGCATACAACTTCAGCTCAGCTCATGATCTTGTGATTTGTGAGTTCGAGCCCTGCATCAGGCTCTGTGCTGACAGCTCGAAGCCTGGAGCCTGCTTCGGATTCTGTGTCTCCCTCTTTCTCTGCCCCTCCCCTGTTCACACTCTGTCTCTCTCCCTCAAGAGTAAATAAATGTTAAAAAAAAAAAAAAAAAAAAAAAGTTTTTTTAAAGCACCTCCAAACTCTGAGGCCCAGCCCATTCCTGGTTCTCATCTTCATTCCCCCTTTGGAATATGTAGCAAGACCCTACTCTCCCTTTGGAATATGTAGCAAAGACCCTTTCTGTCTGCATCAGGTAAGGGTAAGAAGACAAAAAGAGAAGAGGAGAAAAGGCAGGAGTGTGGGCGTGGAAAGGGAAGAGATGAGACAAATGCGGAGCTGGATTGAGCAGGGTGGTGGAGAAAGGCCATTCTAAGCAGCTGACTTGGAAGAAGCCTCAAGAGTCCACTTGAGGACTCTTGGGGGGTCCTCAAGACCCCCTCTCCCTCCCCTGGGTAGCAGTTAAGGACCAATGAGGTGCCAGAGAGAGAATGAACCCAGGACAGGCAGTGGGGGCAGGACCCAGGCACAAGCAGCTCATCATAACCAGGTATACATATACACTCACCAGGGGCCCTGGTGGGTAGCAGGAGTGGCATCGTTTGGCTCTGGCTGCAGCTTCTCTGAGATCCGGGTCAACAATTCAGCCTTCTCTAGGAGACGGTTATCTAGGGGTGCAAGAGGGTGAACCTGGGACAGAGACAGACACTTGCAACAGACTCCAGGCATACCTGGAGTCTGCATACCCAGAGATGCAGAATGAGGGAGCTGCTGACAGTCTGCGCGCTGCCCTTTGCCTGAGGGGTGTCTGTGTAGCTCTACCAGACCTTCAGCCCTGGCAGACCCTCCTTACAGCATCTGCCCACAGGCCCTCCCAGGAAACCTACTCTCCTGAGGACAGAGAAAGACAACCACCACTGGGGAAGTATATGGCTGGCCTCACTGCCCACTCAGGGTCCTGAGGGAAGGAAGGGGCCAGAGATTGATTCAGTCTTGCCCCAGAGCAAGGCTTTGCCCCAAAGAATGATGAAACACACCAAGCTCCACCTGCTAGTGGCCTTTGGTAAATTACTTCCCCTCCAGGGCCTCTTACTTTGTACACTAAAAAACAGTCCTGTCTTTCCCACATTTGGGGTAAGTAAGTTTCCTCCAGGCCAGAAGAGAAAGTCCTTGAACAATTATGTAGCAGACCTCCTCGAGTTTGGTAGTTTTTGCTACAGACCCTGGAATGTCTCCCTCTACCCCCACCACACTCACTTCCTCTTTCTCGCCAGTTTCAGGGTAGGGTGGGGGTGGTAATCCCAGGTTTAGCTCCTCAGCAAATTTCCTTCACCCAGTCCCCTGCCTGTCACCTTTAACTTAGGTCACTGGCCTAGTTCTCACACAAAACCCCAACCCAGCCCCCAGGGCACTGCACTGACTTCCCAGCAACTCTAAAGATGCTGTTTGCCTAATTTATGGGTGAGAAATTGGTGGTTTAAGGATATAACCCACCCAAGACCACAGAGAAGACTAGAGCTTCACTGTCCGATCTCAGCCCTCCAGAGTCACACAAATTGCAGCTGGGGGATGGGGAGGGAGAGGAGGCTCTTCCCTCAAGTTGGATGGTTCCATTGTCCACCAGAGCAGTGGAGAAGTGAGGCTGGCCTCACATCCCTGAGGGAGAGGACCAGCAGCCTAGAAGGCTGCAGGGAAATCACCCAGGACAAAAGCAGCAAATTCAGTGGGGGGGGGGGGGGGGGGGGGAATAGTTAAGCAGCAGCTAAAATTAGGACCAGTGATGGAGCTGGAGGAATAGTGGTTGGACTTTCCACCCTAGACGTACAATCTTGAATGACCAGACGCACTCACACAAATGTACACCTGTTCATCCTGGCTTGAACTGCCATACCCACTCCTGACCAGCGCCCCAGAAACACCTGAGAAACACGGTGACTTCTTGGGTTCACCAGCAGCCAGTTCTCTCTAGAGGCTTCAGTTGCCCAAGCACAGAAGTTCTCCAAAAACCTGAGCCAGGATCACTTGTCAGTGGCAAAGCCTGGGACTCTGAGCTTCCTCCCTAAGAGATTCAGAGTTTAGAATCTCCAACTACTCTGGAATTCTTTCACTGGGCCACAGGGACCAAATGAATTGACTTGGGTTGTACCCTGGGGACCGCACGGGAAAGGGAAGAAACATAGACACCCTAAAACACCCACACTCGCTAACGAAGCCATGCCCAGGAAGCCCAGCCTGGGGAGAGGCCGCCCCCTGAGGAGAGAGGAGGGCAGGAGCACCAGGAGGGAGCTCCGTCCTGGAAGGGGCTCTAAGCAGAACCTGGACTGGGAAGCGCGGGAATGTTGGCCAGGCAGAGGTGTAACGGACCGAAGGTCCTGCAGGGCCAAGGCTTTGGAGGCGAGAAGGCATTGCTGCACACGGGTGACAGCCCGAGGAGCCAGACAACACTCCGTCCGCGCCCGGAGCCCCATCCCCTCCACTGCCATCTTCCAAGCCCCCGTGGCGCACTCACAGGCAGGCACCAGTTCCAGGAAGAGTGCCTTTTGCGTGCGGTCCCGCTGCCGAAGCTGCCGCACTATGTGGCGTTTCCAGGGGACACCGGGGGCGCCGGGCCCCTCCATTGCAGCTCCCGCGCCTGCACCGCGCGCACCTCCCGCGGAAGGAGGCGAAACCGGGGCGGGGCCTCGGGGGACTCCGTGACGTCAGGGGGCGGCGGCGGCGGGGAATCCCCGGATTGTACTAAGAGCGTCTGCTGGGGGGAGAAAGCAACGCTAATATGGGGTGAAGCCACCCCCCGCCAGGGTCTACACCACCCGGATCGCACCAAAAATCCTCATCTACGTCGGGGCTCCCATTGCTGTCCGCGGCAATATGCGGTGATGGAAGTCGCGGGCTCTGGGCGGCTTCCCCCAGGCCTGTGGGCACACTCCCGGGCCGGGTCATTAACCCCTCCGCGCCTGGACCGAGTTCAGAAGTAACGGAAGATCGCCCAAGGCCCGCCTGGACAAGCTGCCCTCTGAGCTAGAGACCCCTCATAGCCGTACCCTGCCCTCGAGGTGCTCAAGATCTGTGAGGAGAGGCGACACGGACGTGAGGCGCACACAGCGTGACGGCGAGTTGCAGCACAGAGGAGGAAGGGACTGAAGGGAAGAGGCAATGCTCTCTGGGAAATGACCGCATTTGAGTTAGGACTGAGGGCTGAAATAGGTGTTGGCCAGAAGAGCGAAAAGGATTCCAGGCAGAGGGAAGAACAAGTACAGAGGTTCCATGATATAAAAAGTCCCAGGGGACAGAAACTCGTGGAAGGACAGGAGGCAGAAAAGCCCTTGTGGAGAGCAGGGCTTAGGGGCTCAGTTCTTCGCCCCGAAAAAATTGAGGTCCCTGAGAGTGAAAGGATGCAGCTGATTTCATCTGGCAAATCCCTCGCCCAGAAGGGAAAAGCATCTGACTTGAGGTTGCACAGGAGTGGGTGGCTAACCTGGCCAGCAGCCCAATGTCCTGCCTCAGGGCTCAACATTTCGCTCCAGGGGCGACCTCTGGAAGAGTAGCAACGTCTCTTGCAGGTACACTTGACAGTGAATCATGGGTTGTAGGGAACTGTGATAAAACTGTCAGTCGCCCTGGTGGCTCAGTCGGTTGAGTATCCTACTCTTGATCTGGCTCAGGTCATGTCTCATGGTTCTTGAGCTCAAACCCCACGTAGGACTGACAGCCTGACAGTGCAGAACCTGCTTGGTATTCTCTCTTTCTCTCTCTCTCTCTCTCTCTCTCTCTCTCTCTCTCTCTCTGCCCCTCCCCTGCTTGCACAGGCATGCTCTCTCTCAAAATAAATAAATAAACTTAAAAACAACAACAACAACAACAACAACAACAACAACAAACCTGTCTCCGGCAAGATCCCTGTCCAGAGCTCTGCAGACAGATCTGGTGTGAAGAATGAAAGGAGGGATTCACTGGACCCAGCCTTACCCCTGGGTACACTGTAAGGCCCCAGCAGGCCCTGCTCTCAATGAGTAAATGCAGACCTGTCCATTCCCCAGGAGATGGAGAGAAACTAGGCAATGTTGGGGAGCCACACAGGCCCTGGAGGTGATAGGTCTTTTGAGATGCCCATAGGGATGGGTTACAGGACTTGGAAAGCAGTAGATGCCAATGACACCCCAGGACAATGTACCCTGCTGTGCTTTGAAATTACTGTGAACTGAGTTCAGTCACCCACATGTCATTGCCTCTGACCCTCATTTCCTTTGCACAAGTTCCTTTGGAACACCTTCCCCTTTAGGCTCCTACTCATGGGTCACCTCCTCTAGGAAAACTTTCCTGCCCCTTCATTGAGTTAAGGCCTTTCTGACCTCAGCCCCAGTCCAAGCCTAGCCTGTCTGTTGAAGGGCTGGGTGCGGGTAGTAGCATTCACCAGAAGGCATACACAGGAAAAGGGCATGGTACCATGGAAAGCTAGAGCCAGTTGGTGACAGTGATGAATTCCTTTTAGGAATTCACCTGTCTGACTCTCAGGTGCCCGGGGACACCATCAGAGGAACTGGGGCTGTGTGCATTGAAGGATGTGTTAACAGGGCTCTGCTTGGCTGTAAGGCGCAGAGATGCTATTTCTCTCAGGTGAAGAGTCATTTTGGGGTGAGGGGATCCTAACCCTTTTTGATTCACAAAACACTCCTAGGAAATTTAAAATAATTTGTCATTTTTGAATAGTCTGATAAAGAAGTGATTGATTTTGGCTAAAAATATCTATCTTCTATCTTTAGAATATGAAAGATTGTGTTATAAAGTTCACGTAAAATCTTAAAGAACATTCATAGTACATGACAAAACATTTTTCACATTTAATATGCTGTTTCATTTATCTTTATGTAATAAAGATATGATTTGGTGACCAATATATATAAAAAGTGACTATATCATATTCAGTCTTAATGCACTTGAGAATATGTAGTTGGCCCTTGAGCAACATGGGTTTGAACTCCACAGGTCCACTGATACACGGATTTTTTTTTCAATAAATACAGTACCGTATGATGGGAGAAAAAGAAACAAAGGCCAGGCCTTGTTGTAGCTCTGTTACTCATAGTCTCCAGGCAGAACTCCTGAGGCATACAGATTGTAACACTCCTACAGCTCCCTCAAGGACTTCCTTTTACCTATATTTTACCAATATAGCTTTGCTCTTGTTAGTGTTAGAGTTACTTTTCCTCTTATAGCCATAAATACCTCCCAAGATATACGTTAGCAATTACCTAACAAGCATATGGCCCACAAGTATACATCTGAAGGGTCTCAAGACTAATGTTTTAGTAGACAGTGGCACATAACCTTATCTTAGCCACTGCTGGCTCCTCAAAGTCCTGGAAGCCTTGTTTCCAAATTCCTTACAGACTTACACTATCCCTAACCCCCACTAACTAAAAAGTATTTAATCAGTCACTCCTCACAAACACAAGTGCAGCTCTTTCTGCTCAGAGGTCCTGTCCCTGTGCTATAATAAATGCACCTTTTTGCACTGAAAACATTTCAAGAATCCTTCCTTAACTATCTGCTTGTGGCTGCACATCACTGTAAATGTATTTTCTCTTCCTTATGATTTTCTTAACACTTTTTCTCTAGCTTACTGTATTGTTAAAATACAGTATACAGGGGTGCCTGGATGGCTCAGTCGGTTAGGCATCCAACTTTTGGTTTTGGCTCAGGTCATGATCTCACAGTGTTGTGTGTTCGAGCCCTGCATCTGACTCTGCACTGGCAGCGGGGACCCTGTTTGGGATTCTCTCTCTCCCTCTCTCTCTCTGCCTCCTCCCTGCTTGCACTGTCTCTCAAAATAAATAAATAAATTTTACAAAATAAAATACAGTATATAATACAAATATAAACTATGTGTTAATCAACTGTTTATGTTATTAGTAAGGCTTCTGGTCAATAGTAGGCTATTAGTAGTTAGGTTTTAGGGGAGTCAAAAGTTACATGTGGATTTTTACTGTTCATGGGTTGGGTTGGTGCACCTAACCCCCATGTTGTTCATGGGTCAACTGTAGTTTGAAACTTACACCTGGGTTAGGTGTCTCCTAGCAGCCAAAGTGATTACCTAAAAACCTAAATCAGCTCATGTTACTCTTACTTAAAACCCTCCAAAAAAAACAAAAAAACAAAAACAAAAAAAAACCTTCAAAGGGTGTTCCAGTATATTCCAGCATATTGAAAGCAAATCTCAAAACCTTTATCATGGCCTTCAATGCCCTGCTTGCTCTGGCTCCTGCTCACATCTCTGACCTTACCTCTTTTTACCCTGTGAACAAAGCCTTATTCACAACACTGAAATAACTAACTCATTCCTATGTTGGTACCTTTACCCTGGATATTCTCTATTCCTGGTGCTCTTCCTTCAGAACCTTTAATTTTTTTTTTTTTTAGAGAGAGTGGGGGAGGGGCAGAGAGAAAGGGAGAGAGGGAATCCCAAGCAGGCCCCATGCTGCCAGCACAGGGCCTGACGTAGGGCATAAACCCACAAACTGTGAGATCATGACCTAAGCTGAAATCAGGAGTCGGACACTCAACTGACTGAGCCACCCAGGAGCCTCTTCCTTCAGAACTTTTAAGAGCTGGCACAACCCCTTTTTTCGGAAGATCTTCCCTGTTCATCCAATCTGAAATAGCCTCTATTCCCATCAGCATCTACAACATCAACTAATTGTTCTTCCTTTCAGAGTCCTTATGGCTCCAGAGAGGTTCTTGTTCCTGTGTTTGTGTTGGTTTTGATCTGTATTTCCAGCCAGGCTATAAACTTCAGGAGAGCCAGGACCAAGTTGTCTTTGATCCCGGCTCTGTCTTCAGACCTAGAACAGCACCTGGCAACAGTTCAGGAGGTGATCAATAAGTATTTATGGCCGTTGCATCAAAATATTTAAAAAAAAAAAGTTTTAATGGCCCAAGGCCTACAAGTTTTGAATTCAAAATTATAGTTTTATCTAATTGAAAAATAAATCACATGCATATAGCCAAAAATTTAAATATTATACGAATGAGCCTTTTTGCCTCACACCATCATATTGGTTAGGATAGGACAGGCTGTTCTGTGATCTTTTCTCTATTACTTAAAACAACTATTTCTTTAAAACTTTTTTAACATTTATTTATTTTTGAAAGAGAGAGAGCACGAGCCAGGGGAGGAGCAGAGAAAGGGAGGGAGACACAGAATCTGAAGCGGGCTCCAGGCTCTGAATTGTCACCACAGAGCCCTACATGGGGCTTGAACCCAAGAACTGGGAGATCATGACCGAAGCCAAAGTCAGACACTTAACCAACTGAGCCACCCAGGCACCCCACTACTTAATACAACTATTTCTTAATAGCTCTCATGATTCTGTGTGTTGGCTGAGCTTGGCTGGGTGATTCTTGCTTTGAGTCCCATGTGGTTGTAGTCACAACCAGGACTGGAGTCATCTGAAGACTCAGCAGGACTAGTTGCTAACTATGGCTCACTTGTTTGGCTAGCAGGAGTTGCTGGCTGTTGGCTAGAAGGCTGAATAGAGGTGAAAACCAGAGTACCTACATATGGCCCCTTCATTAGGTCCCTCAGAGCATGGGGGCTAGATTCAGAGAGGAAGCATGCCCAAACAAGCATTTCAGCAGGCAGCCAGCTGCTAGTCTTCTATGGCTGGAGCCCAGGAAGTAGCACAGCATCACTTGCTCTGAGTTCTAAAGCAGTCACAGTCCAGCCTGGATTCAAGGAAAGGAGACATAGATCCCAGCTTTCAATGAAAGGAGTGTCGAAAAATCTCTGGCCATCTTTAATTCATTACATGTGGTACCAAATAAACCTTCAAATCTCAGTGGCTTAGCACAAAAAGGTTTATTTCTCACTCACATCCTAGTGTGGAGTAGACCATATTGATATGTTATTCTCCTCTAGTAGTGACGCAGTGACTCAGATTTAAGCTGCTTCTATCCAACATCTCCATCATCTCAAAATTCTTTGATCCCAACTGCTTAGATGGGGGCCACAGGTGAAGGGGTGGGGGTGGGGTGGAAAGTTATCACACTGACACTTAATTGCCTTGGACCTGAAGTGCCACATTCTTCTGCCTACACTCTCATTGGTAAGATCACGTCTACCAGTAAGGTTGGGAAATGTAGTCTCCCATGTTCCCTGGAAGAGAAAAATGGGTGTGAATACATCATTGTTGTTGACACACACCAATTTCCCAGTCTTCTTCTCTAGAAGAATCACCATTCTTCTTGGTGTGTATTTTTCAGAAATGTTTATGCATATATGAACATATAAAAACACAAAAATATCAAAACATATAGATCTACTACATTCCTTTTAAGACTACAAAGCATCTCATTATATGAATGTGCTATAATTTATTTAATCAGTCCCATATGGATAAACATTTAGGCTACTTCCCATTATTTGCTTCTACGGTGTTACACTGTACAGCCTTGTACATAGATCTCTTTTTAGCTATGTTAGTGAACCTGTAGGAAAGTTTCTATAAGTAATATTTAGAATATATCTATTCAGTAATTATATAGTCCGGTAACATCAAATTAGAAAATGTACTAAAAATGAAGTCATTCACAACTGCTACAAAAACTAATATACATAGGAATACACTCAAGAAAAAATTTACAAGCTGCAAATGAACACCAAATTTAATTTGAATGTTTGTATCAGTTATATATTTAATGTATCTTAAGTGATCAATGAAATTAACTGAAGGATCTAAAAGAATACTTGAATGAAAGAAAATACATTAAACATTTGGTGTTGAGAAGACTAAAACTAAAAATATAATTTGCAGGGGTGCCTGGGTGGTTAAGCCAGTTAAGCACCTGACTTCGGCTCAGGTCATGATCTCATAGTTCGTGAGTTCAAGCCCCACATTGGGCTGTGTGCTAACAGCTCAGAGCCTGGAGCCCACTTTGGATTCTGTGTCTCCCTCTCTCTCTGAACCTCCCCCACTAATACTCGCTTTCTCTCTCTCTCAAAAATGAATCAACATTAAAATACACATATATAATTTACACAAATTATGAATTACTTATTCCAATTAAAATCCCAATAGTGTATCTTTTTTAATTTTGTTAATATTTATTCATTTTTGAGAGACAGAGAGAGCACAAGGGGGAAGGGGGAGAGAGGGAGACACAGAATCTGAAGCAGGCTCCAGGCTCTGAGCTGTCAGCACAGAGCCCGACACGGGGCTCGAACCCACGAACTATGGGATCATGACCTGAGCTGAAGATGGACACTTAACCGAGCCGACTGAGCCACGCAGGTGCCCCTCCTTTTTTATAGAACTTAACACGTTGCCTCTGAAACACATCTCAAAAAAGAATAAGAAAAAAATATTTTAAGAATAAAGTAAGACTATTATAATGGAAATGGTGTAGTGTTGGTTCAGAAATAGGCAAGATTAATAATAGAACCAGAAATAGAGACCAGAAATAGATCCTTCCATGTAGGAATTTAATATATGATGAAGGTGGCATTTCAAATAAGTGGAAAGAGGGATCTATTCAATAATTTGTGTAAGGACAATTTGTTATCCAGTTAGAGAAAAATATGTAGTTAGATTCCTTACTTCACATCATATACAAAAAAAGTAAATTCCAAATTGATTATATTACATTATGATTTATACGCATAAAAATAAAGATATAGGGTACTTGGGTGGCTCAGTTGGTTAAGTGTCAGATTCTTGGTCTCTGCTCAGGTCATGATCTCATGGTTTGTGAGATCAACCCCCCTCCCTCCCTCATTGGGCTCTGTGCTGACAGATCAGAGCCTGCTTGGGATTCTTTCTCTCTGCCCCTGACCCCTCTCAAAATCAATAAATTAACTTTAAAAATAAATAATTAAACTTTTTTTATGATAAAGAGGGGCACCTGGGTGACTCAGTTGGTTAAGCATCCAACTTCAGCTCAGGTCACAATCTCACGGCTCCTGAGTTCGAGCCCCATATTGGGCTCTGTGCTGACAGCACAGAGTTAGCTTCAGATCCTGTCTCCATCTCTCTCTGCCTCTCCCCCACTCAAGCTCTCTCTCTCTCTCAAAAATAAATAAAAACATTAAAAACAAAAAAGAAACAAACCATAAAGAAGCACTGAGAGTTTGAGTATTACATTCTTCAAGTATGCTGTTTGGATTTTTCTTGTTGTTTTTTACGTTAGTGACTATACACATCTTTTTAAAAACCTTAAAAGTACAGCCAAGGGATTTTGCTTAAAGTTAAGTATTTAGAAGGCTACTTCAAAATACTGTGGTAGGACTGTGCAATGATCCTTTGGGGCATGATGGTATCACTTCGGTATTCTACCCAAGGTTAAGGGACCAAGTTCAAAAGTGATCATACTTCCAGGGTTGTGATTGGGCGTCATTCAGTATGGGCTAATGTGAACAATGCTTTGAAATGGACAGCAAAGGGAAAAATGACCTCTTTTATTTTATAAGAAGTCAGGTCAAAGTTATGTGAATGAGAGGAATACAAATTTCTTTGGTAGATATGGCAGAAGCGGAGTGGGATGAAGTGGCAAGAGGGTACTTCACAAGGAAGTTAAATCTTCAAGATATTGAAGTGTTTGGCTGCAGATGTGGTCACAAGCAAACCAGGCACCACCCTAGAGGATGCTTCCTCTCACAGTACTCCTGAGAAGCGCCAGCTTTCCCAGCAGCAGACAGCCTACATCTCTCTCGCCCCTCTGCAGAGCTGGCCCAAGGAGAATGCCATCAGGCTCAATGAAGGCAAGTGACTGTGAAAATCCCAAGGCACTAGAAGGGACTAGGGATTGGAAGGGGGTGGTGGGGAGGCACCAACTGGAAAGGCTTCAAGAGAGGGGACCATACGGGAGGAGGAGGAGGAGGAGGAGGAGGAGGAGGAGGAGGAGGAGGAGACAACTGGGATCTTCTCTGCAGCCTCCTCATTGGTGGCCCACTCTTTTTGGGGGGGGGGCATTTTTATTTTTTAGTTTAATTTTATTTTTAATTTTTAAAAATTTACATCCAAATTAGTTAGCATATAGTGCAACAATGATTTCAGGAGCAGATTCCTGAGTGCCCCTTACCCATTTATCCCATCCCCCCTCCCAGAACCCCTCCAGTAACCCTCAGTTTGTTCTCCGTATTTATGAGTCTCTTCTGTTTTGTCCCCTTCCCTGTTTTTATATTATTTTTGTTTCCCTTCCCTTATGTTCATCTGTTTTGTCTCTTAAAGTCCTCATATGAGTGAAGTCATATGATTTCTGTCTTTCTCTAATTTCACTTAGCATAATACCCTCCAGTTCCATCCATGTAGTTGCAAATGATGCCCCACTCTTATTGAAGGGCCAAGGACAAGGGGCAGAGTAATTTAGGCCTGGTTTCTACCTGCACCTCCCTCCATTCTTCCCAACTTTCTAAGGTTTTAGGATGCTGACCTATGTGAAATGCAGCTGATTCAGTGTGATGCAGTTTTGAGGACAGTGGGTAAAGAGGTACCTGACCCAGGTGAGGAGTGTCCCCACCTCATGGTCAGAGGTATTCAGTGCCTAGTTCTTACTTGAACACAGCAGTGAGGGGTGGTTTCAAAAAAAAAAAAAAGTTCAGTTTTGAACACACTGAGTTTAAACAACCTGTGAGTCTACCAGAAGCAGAGGTCCCAGAGGTAGGAACTGGGCTGGAGCAACTGAGCTGGAGGTTGGTGGGTCATCAACATATGGATGGAAGTGAATGAGGTCATCCAAAGAGTATGTAAAGAGAGGACCTGTGACATAACCTGGAGGACACCAGTAAATCTGGGTGTCCTAGCCCATCAGCCAAAGACCACTGGGGACAGACTCACTGTCCAACAAAGTCAGGTTATTGACCCATGCTATGAGAAACACAACATGTCAAAGGAACCATGGGGTGTCCCACCAAACACAAAAGATAGAGTCATTATAGGACTTGAGAGAGAGGTAGAATTAGGTGAAATTTAAATGAAGCAGTATTTTGATGGTTCAAAGCAAAACAGAGCTATGTGTAAAGGAGCCAACATTAGGTTTGGACTGGTAAGTGGAGCCAGGGGCCTGTTTCCTTAGAAACAGTTAAGTTAAAAAAAATGTGGGGGTTCAGTCAGTTAAGCATGCAACCTAGGCTCAAGTCATGACGTCATGGTTCGTGGGTTCATGCCCAGCACTGGGCTCTCTGCTGTCAGCATGGAGTCTGCTTTGGATCCTCTGTCCTCCTCTTTCTGCCCCTACCTGGCTTCCATTCTGTCTCTCAAAAATAAATAAACATTAAAAAAAAAACAACAACAATGATGTGAAGGGGCACCTGGGTGGCTCAGTCAGTTGAGCATCTGACTCTTGACTCAGGTCATGATCTGCTGCACTGAGCGTGGAGCCTGCTTAAAAGCTTAACATTTTCTCTTTCCCTCTGCCTCTCTCCCCAGCTCGAATGCGCGCTCTCTCTCTCTCTTTCTAAAATAAAAAAAAAAAAATTTTAAGATGTGAAATATTATGTTCAGAAATTCCTTATCTGAATTTCTGCATCTGGTTTGTGAATCTTGTCTACATGGTGAGTTATATACTCCAGGCAAAAGTTTCACTCTTATATGATTTCAAACAGCAAAGTTTTTGATAGTCTGTGATTTAAAAAAAAAAAAAAAATGAAGTTGCTCAGTGAGTAAAAAAAGAACTAGTCACTCAAAGCAGGGGGTTGTTGTGGCATTTTATAGCTGCAGTATGTCCTTGGGGAAAATAGTGTCTCCTGTTAATTTTGCAGCTGGCTTTATCTGTGTGTTATTCCGGACTGATAAATAGGGCAGATTTTTACAGTCCAAACTAATGTTTAGGTTTTCAAGGGTCAAACAATGGAAGAGGAATATGCAAAGACATAGTGAGTAGACAGGAAGAAAACCAAAATGTAAGTCTCACATAGCAGGAAGGTGATTATTGGTGTTGAATGCCGCTAAGAGGTGTAGTTTACTGTGCTACTTACTCTCCAATACAATAGCCACTAGCCACAGGTAGCTTAAATTTTAATTTAAAGTAGAGGTGCTTTGGGGCACCTGGGTGGCTCAGGTCATGATCTTGCAGAACATGAGTGAGTTCTAGTACTTGGGTTGACAGCTCAGAGCCTGGAGACTGCTTCTGATTCTGTGTCTTCTCTCTCTGCCCCTTCCCTGCTTGTGTTTCTCTCTCAAAAATAAATAAACAAACATTAAAAAACAATTTTAAAAAATTTTAATATAAAGTGTTTAATTACAGGGATGCCTAGCTGGCTCAGTCGGTAGACCATCCAATTCTTGATCTCAGAATCATGAGTTTGAGCCCTATGATGAGTGCAGAGATTAATTTTTTAAAAGTGATTAATTACGTTAAACTTATTTTAGACATTAAGTTAATTAAATAAAAATTTTTATTCCATGTGGCACATAGCCACATGTCGAGTGTTTGGCAGCCATGACTAGTGGCTAGGTATTGGGCAGTCCAGATACAGAAGATTTTCATCATCACATAAAGCTAACTGAACAGCAGTAAAAGACCTGGGAGTCCCAGGTCAGGGTGACCGTGTTGAGTGCAGTGTCCAAGGAGTGATGTGGGGGGTGGAAGCCCTGTGCGAGGTCCAGACAGTAGTGAGTAGTATTCTTTCTAAAACTCAACCCTAACTGCGCAAGTTTCCTATAATAGCTGCTGTGTAACTGAGGCATATCCATCCCACAAGCCCAGGCGCAGAGCACTGGGCTCCCCTGCTCCCCTGCGCATTTCCCTGCTCAAACTCACTACGGTCCCCAAACTCCATCTCCCAACCTGCCCCGGGTCGTCTTCGGCGACTCTGGCTCTTTGGCTTCCGGGAAGTGTAGTTTTTAAAGCGTTCCAACTCCAGAAAGGATCTAGGCATTGAACTAAGGCTCCCATAAGGCAGTGCATGGGCCACTGCAGTCCACTTCACCGCGGCCGCCATGTTTACCGTGAGGGAAGCCAGAAGGGGCACCCGCTGTTTAGTGGAGCGGGGGCCGAGATGCAGGAATCTCCGGGAATGAAGGAGGATAGCAACTCCACCGGGTCTCTTCCTGCCACTCCTCAGATCTCTGTCGCTCGGGGGCTGTGGAGAATGCCTCAACCGAAGTGGAGCCGATGGGGGTACCAGGGAGCCTTGGTGACTGAGCGGCCACAACCGCTAAGGGACTTGGAAGCAGCGTCTAACTGCGAGCAGCCTGAGACCCATCGGGCGGCCCCTGGCGTGAAGCGCACGCGCAAATGAGAGACCTCGCGGCCTCTGTAAACACCGGAGAGCGCCTGCGCTAACCGAGCGTCCCTGGATCAACACGTGGGGGCGCCTTAGCGAAGATAACTGTAAAATGTATAGTAGCGTAAGGGTCTTGTCTTTTTGTGTCGTACTTTTTCTTATGGTTTGTAACATACAGCCCTCTTCATCTCCTCTTAGTTTGATCCTCACAACGGGTTTTTGTGTTGTTTTGTTTTTAGCGTAGTGACATTTATTTTAGTTTAATATCATATATTCTATTTATCATTTCACAACAGTTTTTTGGGTTTGTTTGTTTGTTTGTTTTACAAACGGGACAATGGGTTAGAGAAAGTCACACAGCCAGAGTCCTAGCATAATAAAGTGTGAAGGACCAGAGATGGTTCAGGATTCACGGGCTCTACCCTAGGCTGTGCCTCTGACTTGCTTTGTGACCTTGGGTAATTCTGTTCCCTTGGGGAGCTAAGCCTTCTCGTATGTAAATGGAAATAAGTTGTTGGGAGGATCAAATGAGATCTAGGAGTGAAACTAAATTCCCAAGCAGTATTTAAAGGCAAAATATTATAGTCAGGTGTTTGCAGATTGAGGGGCTGTTTCCTCATCTTACAAATTACAAAACTGAGGGCCCCAAAAGGAGCAGGAGTTTGCTGCAGGTATCAGCTGTGAACAAGGGCTGAAATCCAGCACTGCTGCCTTTGGGCCCAGAGTCCTTCTCTGCATCTCAAGGATCAGTGTCTTTGTTGGATACAGTTGGATTGACTGTTCGCTGAGGGTCTGGGGCAGTCCCTATTCCCAATCCTTCTCTCCAATCCCACTTGGCCCTAATGAAGGAGGGCCCTGCTCTGTTGAGATGACTACCAGAGGCAGAAAGCAAAGGAGGATCTGGAGAATGCTGGAGAAAGAACAGTGTTGCTGGAGCTGTACAGATGTTGCTTCTCAGGATGGTGGTCCAGGCAAGGGAAGGAGGCCAGGTATGACAGATGAGGGGGTAGTGCTAAGGGGGGACCCTGAGTGGGAAGGAGTGGGAGGGCATGGGGCTCTGTTTTAGAGCCTCGTAGGAATTGGACACTTAGGTGACCAGTTGGGGCCACTGACAGCTGGAGGTAGTATCTGGACTGGCCTGATGATGAGGACAGGAAGGAAGTGATGCTTGTTGAGCCGAGGCTGTAGGAGCCACTCCCTTAACCAGGTGGAGTAGTCGGGTGGTACAGCATACCACCCCCCAGGATCAGGCAGCTGCCTGCCAGGGAAGTGAACTTCTCTCTGTCCCTAGTGGGAGAGCAGGGCTGTACCCAGATGTTTCTGTCTGGAGTGCTCTTAGAGGTTTTGGGGGACAGGTGGGGGAGGGGCTGGGAGATCCTGAGTTCTAGTTGCACATGGAGCCTTCTCAGGCAAGTCATGAAAGGCAGATGTTCATAGAAATAGAAAACCAAGATTCGTCTCACTTCCAAGTATCTAGTTCTCTTAACACTTAACTGTTTTCAGCAGGGGGAACAGGCTGAAAGAGGAAAGGACTCCGTTAGGGACACACAAGGAGTTGGGGTAGAACTGAACTAAGATAGGGATCTTTCCATTACATGGCAGTGATCAAACATCTTCATCAAACATTTATTGAGTGTCTAATGTATACTCAGAAGAGCTACCTTAGGGGCAAACAGAAGGCAGGATTGCAGTCAGACCTGGCTTTTAATCAGCCCTCTCAGCCTTCCTCGTGACTTAACGTTGTTACCCTGGGTAAGTCACAACCCCTCTGACCCTCAAGTTACCTGTAAAGTGGCAGTAGTAAGACTTATCCAAGGTGTAACTAGGAATTAAATGATTTATGACCTGCTAAGCACATAGAAAAGCAACAGGCACGTGATGCACACTCTAACCATTAGCCACTGTTGTTACTTGTGAACACGGGTTGAAGCTGGCTGCAGACAGGGTTCTACTAGAGCCAAGCAGAGGCAGAGATGCTGCAGCCCCAGCAGATAACTTCCCCTCCATGCCCTGGGAGCCTGAGTTTCTGGAAGTCAGGAGGGGTGAGGGGTGATGGGGACACATACATCCCCATTTCCTTCGGCACTGGGAACCTGGCAGGGAACAAGTGTCTCACCTGGAGTGTTTACACCTCCACTTGCAACATGATTCCCTTCCCTACAACCTGAGGTCCAGAGTTAAAGTGATTCTTGCTCAAAGCCACACATTACAGCCCTGGACAGTCAGACCAAAACCAGACCCTGGGGTCTTTACAGCCCTGTCAGGATTTGGGGTCATACACAATTCTTCCTCCCTGCAAGGCAGAAGTCCAAAAGTGCTAACTAACAGGGGCTTGGCCTGTGTTTCCCCTGATTAAAGCAAGAGCTGGAGGGAAGAGAGGGGCCTGGTGGGCCTAACATCAGATACCCTGTCCTGTCCCCAGCCCACCCTGTTGCTGATAATTTCAATTCTGGTCCAAGCCTCCCTAACGGAGGTTGGCTTCAAACCCCTTATTTATAGAGGAGGAAAGAAAGACCCAGAGAGGCCAAGAACTCACCAAAAGCCCCACAGTAAGGTAGGAATGAGTCTGGGTCAGAACTCAGGTCTCCTGACATTAGGTCAGGGCCCTGCCTGGCAACCAATCTGGGCAAGGCAGGGCTTGGCTCCATCCCTCCTTCCCAGTGCCTCCTTAGCCCTGCTTGGACCAGCCCCAGTGCGGCCACCTGCATGGGCTCTGGTTGCCGAGTGGCAGGGTGGAGGTGGGTGTGTGGAGAAGCAAGAGGAGGCAGAGTATAGGACCTGGTCAGAGAGAGGCCCAGAGCTGGTCTAGGGTGGGTGGACTGGGGAAGCTCTTCTTGGTGTGGTGGCTGCTGCAGGATTCTAGGACCTTATTAATCAGTCTGAAGCAGCAGAGGATAAAAATACCGTGGGAACACACTCCTGGAGGTGGGGAGCAAAGCAGATTCAGGAATGAGTCACAGAGCCCAAGCCCTAAATTTAGAAGGTGCTGAAGGAGGCAACCTCCCCCAGGAGGGGAGCACTGTGGAGATGCCCACTGACCCAGGGCACCAGGGCCTCAGGACAGGGGGCTGTGATTGGCAGAAGCTGCCTGCAAGGCATTGCCCTGTAATGAGAAAACAGACAGTTTGAGTTGCTGCTTAGGCATTTTACAGTACAATAACCCTGCTCATACCCAGAGTCTGAAAATTTAAGTGAGGACCTGAACTTAGGATTCCCACCACAGATTTTTGCTTTGCTTTTCCTGGTCACTTAAAATGACCACTTAGAGTTGAGCCCATGAAAAATTAGTGACCTCCACCCCAACCACCTTATAAGTATTAGGTGCTTGCTACCTGCTCTCTATCTCCTGATGGCTGAAGACCTGGACAGAAAGGACTGACCTTCCCTGGCTCATGGTTCTGGGATCCCAAAGTAATAAATCTTGCGACTTGACTTCCTTTGTATGAGTATATTGAAACTGCGTCTTCAATCAAAAGGACCTCGGGGTTTTCTCTTTCCCAGAGTGGGAGAGCTCCGACCCGAGGGAGCTCCCTGCCAACCCCGTGTGGGTGGCTCATGCCTCCTCATTCAGCAGATCATAATCTACATATTCTTGACACACCAGCTCCCAAGTTTTCCAACACATGCCCCATGGAAGCTGAGCCTGTCCTAGCTCTGCTCAACGTATGGATTTTGACCCCAGAACGAACCCTGAACCAAGGCAGAACCATCAGCCCCATTCTCAGTCAAGAGTCCCCAGTGGGCCTTACTCACACCAGCCCTTCCTATGGTCCTGGGAACCAGTCCCTGGAGCGTGCACATGTCCGTTCTGTCCTGCCCACTGGCCGGTTGTGGCCGGGCTCCCCATGTCCTGCTGCTGTCCTAGCACACAATAGTTGGACACTGAGGAGGGGGATCTATGGATGCAAGGAGTTAACGTCATTGAGTGAAGGCCTCTCAAAGGGGACCCATCTCGACCTTTAGCAGCATTCGGGGATGGAATGAGGAAGGGGGACAAGATGTCAGTGCTCACCTCAGCTTTATTCTCAACCTCCAGGCTCCAATGAACCCAGGCTGCTGCTTTTCCTCCAGGTCACAAGAGAGAAGTACTGCCTCCAGGTCAGGGAACAAAGATGCAGGAAAGAGGCCATACCTTGGGGACAGATGTCAGACCTGGGGGGGAAGGGAGCTCTGGAGCTGTGGTGTTTGTTGAACACTCATTGCTTGCCAGGCACTGTGCTGAGCACTCCACGTGCATGAACTCACTTCATCCCCATTGCAACGACGTAGATCCTACTAATCCACCCGTTTTAGAAATGGGAGAACTGAGACACAGAGAAGTTCAGTAATTTGCACTCCTTCACACAGTAAAAGGTTCTAACCCAGACAGCCTGGCTCCCTGGCTCAAGCCCTTAGCCATTCTGCCAGACTGCTGAGCAGGTATTTCACTGCATCTGTCCTGCCTCCTCTCCCATCCTTCCCTCCCCACCCTGCAGTCTCTGTACCCTAGAGCTCTGGGAACTGCCCCCTAGGCCTGCAGGGTCTTGCTGCCCAGCATATCCCCAGGCCTGGGGGAGGGAGGAGTGTAACAATGCCCCAACACCTCGCAGGACTTCACAATTTACAGAGCCCCCAGCCTGCCTCAGCCTGGCGGTGGGAATCTTGAGCATCACCACGTTGGCAGGATAACAGGCCTAGAAAGGTACCCAAGGTAGGGAGAGCCTGAAGCAGAACCCTGGGGACTCCCTCTGTGGGAGGGCCCCAGACCCAAATGGCCCTGCCCTCCTGGGCATGCTGGGTCCCCCTGCTGCTGATGTCGAATGGGCAGTGCTGCCTGCAGGAATCCATTTCGATTGCTGGGTCGATGCAACCTTCCAAACGCCCTGGAGTTTCCTGTCAGAGGCTCCAGATCCATCTGCCTGACCCCAGGCCCTGCCTAAGGCTCTGTGCTCAGGCTGGTAGCAGTGGGGGTGGAGGCGTCCTTGTGTGTCTTCAGGAAGGACAAAGTTGTCTGGCCCTTCCACCAGAGTAAGAAATCCGGCACTGGAACGAGTACCCCTTTTATGGCAGCCCACACACAACTTCGTTCTTTTGGCTTCTTATCTTTTAATCTCAAAGCTGGGCCCTCAGCACCCTGGCTCAGGACAGTTTCCACCTTCTGGGACTAGAGGGCCTCTGGGGAGCACTTTGGATCACGCTTTAGATGGTGGGAGGGGCTATTACTTTTCCTGAGGCTCCTCTGAGAGGCTTGCTTGGGGAACAGGGACCTGCCCAAGGACACAGCCTGGCCCAGGTATAACATAACGTACCCCTCACCCGTCTGCCCAGGGAACCACCACAGGGACACAAAGGATGGGTTCTTGCTGGGCCTTATTTTCCTCATCTGTCAAATGGGGCTAATGGTCCCTGCCTGATCTTCCACCCAAAGTTGAAAAAGTCAGACAAAATGAGGATGGAAGATTCTTACTCTTCACAGAGAGGATGTGAGGGGCCACGTGTGTGCGCAAGCACACGTGTGTGCACCTGTAACAACTGTGTCCCAGGCAGGCCAGGGACTGCGATCTACAGAGGACTGCTGTGTGTACTGAGTGTGCGGAGCTTCAAGGCTTTGTGATGTGGGTGTGGCAGTGCCTCAGGTGAAAGGTTGCCAGATTTAGCAAATATTTGGGGTATACTTATACTAAAAATGATTCTTTGCTAATCTGGAAATCAAATTTCACTAGGCATCCTGTGCTTTATCTGGCAACTCTACTGTGGCACTCTAGGTGACCTGGTGTGCCCAAGCGTGTGTACCTGTGTCAGGCGGGCTGGGCATGACACTGAAGTGGTGTGTGGCTGTGTTGTGACTTTGACAGGGCATCAGTGTGATGGTATGTGGCTATGATGGTGTCACCAAGAGAAGCCAGGTTGTGGGTGACTCTGCCAGTATGGCTCTCCGTGACTCCCTCAGACTCTAGCTGCTCCCTCAGAGCAGGGTTTGGGCTGTTTGCTCAGTGAGGCCCAGCAGGGGTAAAGAACCGCCCTGGGCAAACACTTAGATCCGGCTCCAGATGGGACTGGGATCCAGAGCTTATTGCCACCTGCCCTCAGACTGTAAAGGACACGTCCCTCTCAAGGCCAAGCCAGCCCTGGGGGCCTCAGAGTGCTCTATCCTGGAAGGGGGGCCTCTGGAACCACCTCTCTACTCTGCTGCTTCCTGGTGACCTCACACAGGTCACCGCCCAATCTTCTAGAACAGTGCCTCCAGGACACTGCTTTGTTACCCCAGGCAACCTGGGAATTTCTCCACCCAAACTGGCAGGCCAAGTTACCCCTGATGAGGGGGTAGGGGGAGAAGGGGCTGGTGGGGGGGGCGCCTTCTCCTCATCTCCCAGAAGGGAGATCAGGGCAGCCATCCGTCTGTCTAACTAGATGGTGAGTAGGAGGGAGAACCCAGGAGCAAGTCAAGACTTGGTGGCCTCTCACCATCCAGGACACTGGGCAGGGTGGGGACCCTGGGCAGAGGCTGAATCTTAAGACAGAGAGAGAGGATGGTGACTGTGTTAATATCACCCCCAGGCTAGTGAAAGGGATGGCATACAATGGAGAGCAGGGTTAGAGCCTTGGGTTAGGAGGTGGGAGACCTAGGTTCTTATTTCTGTTTTGTCCCTGCTAGCTGGGCCTTTGTTTCCCCATCTGTACAGTGAGGGGCTGGGTCCAGATGACATTAGTCTGAGGACCTTCAGTTCTGACGGGGACACAGTCGAGGGAGTAGGGGAGAGTGTTAGGGACCAGGTCATGGGTGGCTCCAGGCAGGTGCCCTGACCCCTGCTCCAGTGTCTGTCAGGGGTCTGTGAGCAAAGTCTGGTGTGAATCTCCAAAAGACCACCTGCCCCCATTCCGGGAATCACAGTCCTGAGGTACTAGAGATTCCCACATGGGCTCTGACTTGCTTTGTGATTCAGGGGTATCCCTGTGCCTCTCATGGCTTCAGCTACTCTCTCTGTGAGGGGCACGTGTAAGACCTAGCACTTGCTCAGTGCCCTAGGTAATGATTCCTCACATTCCCATGACACCTCTCAGTTTGCTAAGCACCTTCTTCTCATACAAGCTGCTCCCTTCCACACCCACCCTGATTCCTGCTCTGTGATGCCCCATTCTGGGGCTCGGGACCCAGACAGGAGCCAGACCTGGGCCCCGTCCTGGGGGCCCAAAGAGATACCTTGATCCACCTCTGGTTCAGGGGCCCTATGGCTGGGCAAGGGTCTGCAAGGGGCAGAGTGGGGTCATGCCTTGCCAACCTTTAACACTGTTTAATCTTTCATGAGAATCTTAACCACCATCATATCAAGATGTTACCTTAGCACTTTTTGTTGGAAACATGCCATTTTTGGACAGTGTATTCTCTCTACCTCCCCTCCCAGTTATATTTTTGGTTATTTGGGGGTGAAACTGACACATGTACAACTCTTTTCATTGCAATAATTCTCAGTAGGTATTTTTATTTTAGATGAAGAAACAGGCTCAGAGAGGATGTGTCACCTGCCCTTGGTCACACAGCTAAGAGATAGGTGTAGCTGGGATTTGAACCCAGGTCCATTTGTGCTGCCAGGTTGTGCAGGGGTGGCCAAGTCCTAGAACTCCTCCCCAGACTCCTCACCTAGGTCCCCTTTCCCAGCCCTCCTGGGCTCACTGTTCCACCCTTGAGCAGACAGGGTCCTTGTCTCTTGCTCAGGGGTGTTTAAAGGTCATGTTTGGGAGACTGTCATAAACCCCTGAGCCAGAGACACCTAAATTTGGGGGGGGCGGTGAGGGAGGGGGACTTGCAAGGGCAAATTAATGATAAATAGGATGGGGAGTGATTCTGCCCATCCACTTGGCTAGCTAGCCTGGCCTGAACCCAGGACCCAAGGTTGAGCCCAAGGCATGGCTATCCAAGCAGGGGTACCAGGTCACTTACTTCTGACCCAAGACCTTCAAAAGATTCATTCTTGGTTAATCTCTGTTTGGATTTGAGTAATGGTTTGGTTTCTGCCATCTGTACCTCTCTGTCAGTCTGCCGTTACTACTGTCAACCTAGCCTTATCTCTTTTACCCTGGACTGGGTGATGGGCATGAAAGGTTTACTGCCCTTGTGCCTGCTGTCTGCTGAGATGTTATTGGAGCCCTAAGGAGGCAGGATCCACCAGGCCAGTGCTCCCATCTCTTTTCCTTATCGTAGATCCCAGAGGCTACAGTTCACAGAGTAGGCCCTGTAGACTCCTTTTTGGGTCTCCCACTGAGCTGTGTTGTGGGAGATAAAACACAATCTGGTTGTGGCTGTCAGCTAAAACCACTGAGGCCAGGGGAGGGGCAGTGACCTGCCTAGAGTTAGGGTGGAGACAGAGGAGGTACATAGCAGAAAGCCATAGCCCTGGCTTCATCTTGAGCCCAGAGCCAGCTCCCCTGCCACCACTCCTACACATTTAAAGAATGTGGGTTAGAAGGGGTGGGGGTGAGTATCTGACTATGCCACCCACATACCGGAGATCTAAGGTGATCACACTTCATGGGGACCTGCAGCTCACTTTACAGGATTTAGTTTGCAGAATGCCCTTTGAGGTCATCTGCCATCATGGCTCCCTGCTCCCTGCATCACTTATAAAATTGGGCCTGATTCACAAACATATTGGAGCCCTAAGCACTGTAGGAAAAAACACCTCTATTTGTGAACACACTGTGACAACTCCTCGTTTTTTCTCTAGCACCTTTAAGAAAAGCTCTTCCATCCCAGAGATCTAGGATGGTGAGGCTAGGAGGTTATACATTCTTACTCCTTCATTCCATAGATGGGAAACTAAGGCCCAGAGAGCATGGAGCAGCCAGAGCAGAGAAAGGAACCTGGGGTGGGAGGAGGCTGTGACCTGGATACTATTCAGGATGGCTATGTACTCACTGTGTAACACTGGGCAAGTTAGCTGTTCATCCAGGTGAGCTCACCAAGGGCCCTCCCTGCCCCTCTGTGGTCAAAGGCCAGTCACTGGAATGAGTGAATGCTCAGCCTTGGGCCATCTGCCACACTCATGCTGGCCTGGCCTCAGAGAAGTTGAACTATTTATTGGCCTCGGTTCACTGGAAGTGACTGGAGGCAAAGCTGGCACTAGGACCCAGGGGGCAGGTGGCAGCCTCCCAGGCTGGAAAGGGTGGCTGCAGTGCTGGTGGACCTATCTCCCCCGTGGTTTTGGAGCCCTGGCCAGCTCTGCCTGGGGAGGGTCAGGGGAGCCCCAGAACTCTGGGGCCAGGTGCTGTTGAGAGCCTAGTCTAGTCCATGGGAGGTATGTGGACAGGTGCTGGGATGCTCAGGGCAGATGGTGGTGGACAACTGCCAGAGTCCAAAGCTGGAGGGGGGCCTGGTTAAATCCCCCAGCTGGGAGTAAGACTGGAGTGGAGATTTTACCCAAGTCTGGTCAGTCTATGAACCTTGAGGCTAGTGGGCTGGATCAACTTCCTCCTGGGTTTGTGAACCTCACTGTGAACTGGGTTAGAAGTGTGTAGGCTTGGCGTGCCTCGTGGTTGGTGGGGGATGCAAGCTTTGGCATCTCTAAGTTGCTCTTGATTGTGGCGGGGGTGTGTGCCCATGTTTGGGTCTCTGGAGTGTCGTGTGGGGGCGTCTCTGGGATGTCTGGGGACAGCATGCCTGTGTGTAAGTAGGTTGTTGCAGAGGTGTATAGCTGTGAGTATGGGAGGGGGATGGAGAGAAGGGGCTCACAATTAACTTCCAGAATCCCTCTTCAAGCACCTCAGAGCCCCTCCTCTCAGAGTCCACTCTAACTCGGCCCCTTCCAGCCCCGTCCCCAACCCTAGCTTGAGGACTAGCGCTCTCCCGGCCCCGTCCCCCTCCGGGGCGGGCGGGGGCAGGCGCTAGGACCCTGCGGGGCGGGGCGGGGCGGGGCTCCGAGCTCCGTCAGCTGTACCTCCGCAGCCTGGAAAATACCGAGCCCCGGGGAGCGGAGCCCCGGAGCCTCTGAGCCTAGCCCGGAGGGAGGGAGAAAGGGAGGGGGCGCGCGGGGCGGGGGGGGGCACGGGGCGGGGCAGGGCGGCGGGACCCACTGCTCCTCCCCCCGGAGCCCCCGCGCGGCCCCGGTCGCCCGGGCAGCAGCGGCGGCGGCTGAGGCGCTCGCACCCCGGGCCCTGGCGGGCCCCCGCGGAGCAGCGGGCACAGGTGAGCGTCCGGCTGGGCGGGCGCCCCACCCCGCCCCCACCACCCGCCCGGCGCGCAGCCCGCGCCGGCGCCGCTGCCGAGTTAGTTGAGCCGGTCCGGCGGGCACTGCGCGGAGCCCCGCCGGACCGTCCGTCACCTCGGGTCCTGGCCTCCCCTGGGTTCCCGAAGAGCTCTTGAGGAGCCCCCGCACCCGATACGCGGCCCCCACTCCGGCCCTAGGGAGGTCTGGGGTCGCTCCTGGGGGTGGCCCCCGTGACTGCCCTGTGCGGTTCCGCGCTCTCTAGGGGGCCAGCCTCTGCCTGTCTCGAACTCTCCATCGGCCCAGGACCCCGGACAGCCCCACCCGCGCCCCCAGCGCACTGACTCCCGTCCTCAAACCGGTCCTGCAGGTCCCAGGAAGGTGGCGTCAGCATCTGCAGCCGCGTCGACGTTGTCGGAGCCTCCGCGGAGGACCCAGGAGAGCGGGACTAGGACCAGGGCGCTGGGCCTCCCCATGGAGAAGTCCGCTGCCTCAACAGAGCCCCAAGGGCCTCGGCCAGTCCTGGGCCGCGATAGTGTCCAGGTGCCCGACGACCAGGACTTCCGCAGTTTCCGGTCAGAGTGTGAGGCCGAGGAGGGCTGGAATCTGACCTACAGCAAGGCCGGCGTGTCTGTGTGGGTTCAGGCTGTGGAGATGGATCGGACCCTGCACAAGATCAAGGTAGGATTGCCCTGCCCCACGTGCAGCCTCCACTGCGCCCTTGCTGCCTCCGACAGGGAGTCCCCTGCTCCTCTGCAGGGCCACAGACACCTGGTCGGGCACCTGGACTCAGAAAGAATTTCCTGCCAGGGAACCAGGAGGAGGCACAGTTTGTTGGGCAAGGGCTCCTCACACAGATGGGCCAACTGAGGCCTGGAGAGGGGGTGTGACTCACTCTGGCTCACTCAGCCAGAACCCAGGCTTCTGCATGCCCTTGCCTGCTCCTGGGAAGTGGGCTGCTGCCAGGCCTGAGAGAGTGGTCTCCTTCTGGGACTGCGCTGGCCATGCAAGTCTTCACTGGGTCCCTGACTTGAGTCATCCCAGGTGGGGAGACTGAGCCCTTCTCTCCCTAATTCCTGGTCTGTCCTCACTCTCTGCAGCCCTGGGTGCCAGGGACCTGATTCCTTCTTGCCTGATGTGCTGCTCTTCCCTCTTCCTTCCCTGGCTGCTCCCAGAGTCTCCTGCAGGGACTTAGGGTTGTGGTTGGCAGATCCTGAAGGCAGGGACTTGGATGTCCCTGCTTTACACAGGGCCAGGCTATGGGAGAAGGGGGCCAAGGGAGGCCAGCAGATGCAGGGCAGACACAGGCACATCAGCTCCTTCAGAGCCTAAGCCCCACTCCTCAAAGTCCCATGACTTTCCTCTTTTGCCTGAACTCTAGGCCTCTGACCTAGGCAGGCTTGAGGTTTGGGACCCAATGAGCCCAGAACCCCTTGGGGCCTAGATGGGGCAGAGGCTGGTGAAGACTCTGGTCTAGAGGCCTCGGTAGCTCCCCCCAACACATCTGGTATTGCTGTGAGTGCTTCATTTCGAGGGGGGAAATTCTCCCTTAAATGGGTTCTTGGCAGTAGGTTGTGTCCTTCACTTCCCTTGCCTTTCCCTTGCCCTCCTCTTTCTGCTGCCCTCCTCCCGGATGTAGGGGAGTGTATTCCTGTTGGGGGGGTAGAGGGGAAGGGCACTGGACTCTGAGGGCACTCCTACCCAGAACCTGCTCTCAGACCTAGCTCTGGCATCTTGACTTCATACCACGGTCTAAGAAAGCTGACCTTCCCTCTCTGACCCTATGCCTTTCTGCTTTACTAAATCTTAGTCGTTTACAGCTTTGTCCATCTGTCCCATGTGGCCTTCTGGCTCATGCTTTCTGCTTTCTCTTCCCCATCGCCCCCGTGACTCTCTGTCTGCATCCCAGCTATCTGATTATCTCTTTCTCTCTGGGTTTCCATGTGTGTCTCCCCATCTGGGACTCTGCCCAGGCCTGAGGGCCCGGGGCCAGAGGCTTTCTGGGGGCCTGAACTGTGTCTGAGGCTGAGGAGCAGGGAAGCACAGGGCAGCTGGTGTGTCCCAGCTTGGTGCTCTCTGAGGGCAGGGACAGATCCTATCCCTCTTTGCATCCCTAGCATCCAACACAGATAGAGCAAGGATGTTGTTTGAATGAAGGATGGAAAGAAGGAAGGAACAGACTGAATGAAAGGTGAGCAAGGTTGTTGTGAGAACAGGGTTGTTTTCCTGTGATCTGGGAAAGGCTTAAGGCTCTCCAGAAGGGGAAGGTCTGAACTAAGTCCAGTACTCCCACCCTCTGTGTCAATAGGGCGGAGCTGCCTCCTCCAACTGGCTTGGTTAATGAATAAACCCAGCCCAGTCTAGGACTGGAGTTGACGGGTCTTGGGGCCAGACTGCCACAATAGACCCCTTGTGGCCAGATCAGTCTTGTCAAGTGGACTTCCTTGGGAGAGGAGGGGACTTGGAAAAACTGGGTGTTGTGGTCCCTAGCTGGGACCTGGATCCTCCTTCCCTCTCAGACTGAGCAGAGTTTGGAGGTGTCAGAAGACCTTTTGCAATCCCTGTTTCATACTCCCTCCTCACTGGGGTGTAAGTGAGGACACTGAGGCTCAGAGAAGGGCAGAGGCCAGTCTAGGGTCACATAGCCAAGTCCTAGAAGGGCCAGGCTTGGAACCCAGATTTCCAGTCTCCCAGCCTATCTCTCTCTGTTCTCCCCACAATGGAGATAGAGTTGGGGACAGGAGGCAAACAGAGCTGGAGCCTAGGATGGAGGCTGGGACCTTGGCTATGGGCATCCTGAGCGGCCAGCCCCCTGACTCCCCATCCCCTCAGCCCAGCCAAGTGGAGCTCTGGGAGATGGGCAGGAGTCTCTGAGCATCCCATCCCCAAGGTTCCAGGATTCCCAGGTTCCATGCAGGAAATCTCATTTCTGATAGGAGTCAAGCATCTTTTCCATCTTCAAATTTGCCCTCAGGCCAGTCCTGGGCAGTAGTAGGTTTGTCTTCATGCTACAAAGAAACTGAGGCCAAGAGTCACTTGCTTAAGATCACAGAGCAGCTGAGGCAGGCATAGGACCCAAGCCAGCCTGACTCCAGAGCACCTGCCCCCCTCTGCTTGGGCTCACATTGTTAGTCAACATTATGGCATTTGACCCCATCAGTAACTCTTTGAAGTACACGGTGTTCTCATAATCCCATTCCTGTTTGATAAATGAGACAGCTGAGGCCCAGAAAGGGGAAGTGACTTGCCAAGGTCACACAGCAGGTCTGAAGCCAGAGTCCCCAAGGATGATTGGGTCACTCCAGGGGGCTGGGACTCAACCACAGGTGTTTGTTTAGCTTTTGACCCCTTACCCCATCCTGCCCCAGCCTGTCTGTGGGCCTGCCCCTTGAGCTGGGAAAGCCAGCCTGCACTCTGGACATGCCCTGTTCTCGTGATCCTCAGGTGGGGGTGGGGGTAGGGTTCCATCTATCGGTCTACCTTATTGATTTTCTCCTCATCTCCCTTCCCCTAGACTTATCCTCTCCCTGTCCCTGTGTCCAGAGGTCCCCGAAAGCCACTGTAGCTCTGGTCCCAGCATTTGGAGCAAAGACAAAGGGGAGAGGTTGTTGGAGGTCATCTCTACCCTTTTCCTCCCTCCTGGCCTCCAACATGGCCTGGCCTGACCTCAGGTCTACACTGTGCTTTGGGCACTGGAGAGGAGGAAGACACTGCCTTCTGAGAGGTCCAGCCTTGTTCCAGAGGCAGATGTTGAACACAGATCCTGGGTCCAAGGCAGAGGGCAGATTGGAACCAAACCTAGGTCTCTCAATGCCCAGGCCAATGTGTGAGTGTATGAGAAATGCAAAACTAAGGGGTCTGCCAGTCATTTAAGCAGGGCCAGCTTAAGTCCATTCCTGGCTGTGGTATCCTCTTCTGTGGATTACCAATGGTATGTCCCTGCCCTTTTCTGGACTATTTCTCCATTTCTGCCTTGGGACTTTCCTGGCTCTAAGGGCCTCTGAACTAATGGGACTCAAGGGCCCATGGGAGAGAAATGAGGAATGAGGGGAAGAAAGTAGGAGGTGACATGGCCTGCCAAGCCCTGCCCTTGATGCTCATGTGCTCAGACTCTCCAGTGTTGCAGCCTGCCTAACCTTGTGCTTGGCTATCCATGTGAGAGGCAGAGGAGATCTGGTCCTGTCTTCAGAAGTTTTCAGACCCTGGTAAAGAGAGGAAGGACAGTTCCAGGTGACTTCTGCCTACTACACGGGGTAGATGTTCACAGGCAGACCACAGAGGCAGGAGTGGGCCTAGTGAGCAGGGTCCTTGAGGGGCTTGGTGGGAGGTCTCTTGAGGGACTGTGGCTGAGAACCTGAGGTTCCTCTTGCTACAGGAAGCTGAGCAGTAGGGACCTGTCTTCTCTAACTTCCTTTCCTATGGCTCCTCCCCTTCTGCTTTGGAGAAAGCTCCTCGGCCCCTCCCTTCCCTATCTCACTGTCCACCTGCTCCCATAAGGCACCCTCACCCCACCCCCTCCATACTCTCAAGTCTGTTCCCTCTAAGTGCCTCAGGTCAGAAGTGGCTGGAAACTTTAGGGGAAGTCTTTCTGGGCTAGGCTGAGTCTCTGGAGGAGAGAGCATGTTGTCCAGAGTCACGGCCACATGGCCTTGGGCAGGTTGCTGCCACCACCTAGGCTTTAGCTTCTTCATCTGTTGAGTAGTGCTGCCCTGCCTGTCTTTGGGCACTTCATTCATTCATTTACTCATTGAGTGAACATTCACTGATAGCCTCTCTGCCTGGCCCTATGCTGAAGGTTAGGGACAGAGAGGAGGATCAAGCCCAAGCGCTGCTCTCAAGGAGCTCCTTTGTGCATGGACAGACACTTGTCACAGAAGCTATGGAGACCCAGAGGGGGCCTCTGAACCAGCTTGGGGGCCAGGAAAGGCTTCCTGGAATGCTCAGGTGATCCCTTTGGAATTGGGTGGCGAATGAGATGGACAAGTTTGATTGCACTGGGAGCCTTCCATATAGAGGAGCAAGCTGTGCAAAGCCCAGAGGTGGGAAATAGAGTAGTACATTAGGAGACTGGCAGGTGGTTTAGTATGGAGTTGGAGATGATTAGAGAGCTGGACCAAGGCCCCAGAACATGGGTCCTGGAGGTCCTGGGATGCCGGGCTGGGGCGGGTGGGGGGGTGGGATTCGATAAAGCAGGTAGGAAGTGGAGGAGGAGGAAGAGGAAGGGGAGGATACTGTATTTGTCTGGATAGAGGTGCTGAGTCCTGTGTGAAAGCAGGGGCTGTGGGGAATGAAGCAAGGGATTGCATCCAGAGAGATTTAGGAGGGATAATGGATGGGACATGGTGGTTATAGCATAACCCTTTGCAATGTGCAAACTGTATTGTGCAGGCTGGGGTGTAAGACTGTGGATATGCAGCCCCTTTGATGCCTGCCTTGGTGGGTGAGGAACCTTGTGAGTTTGAGCAGAGTGGGGGTAGGTGCCTCCAGTCAGTGTCCCCCTGGGGCCAGAAGAGCCCTTAGTCCCCAGGCTGGCTCTGTGCCTCCACACCCGGCTCCCCAGGCTCTGGCTTTTAAACTTTAACGAGCCCCAGCTCAGTTTCCAGCCCAGAGTCTTTAAAGTTTCAGGAGATGAGAGGAAGGAGGGAGTCCTGGAGACGGATGGGTTTTCTTTCTTCCTCTGCATCTCCACGCCTGACTGGGCCACCTGGAACCAGGGCTGTGGGTGCTATGACTCCAGAATCTGGGACCTTGGCTGGGCCACTCCAGCTGGTTCCTGAGGGGCTAGGGGCCACAGGCCTGGCAACAAGGTTGCCACCATGATAGATAGGATAGAAACCTTATTCCAGCCCTGATCCTTTACCTTGGCCTCTGACCTAGGCAGATGAGCATGTGCCAACAACAGGTGGGAGGAAAGCTGTTCAGAGCAGGTATTAGGCTTGAGGTGTCCCTGTTCTTCTTGGTGCCTCACTTTATCCCCTCTGGCATGCTTGTGCTGGGCTCTGTGCTTTGGGGCCCTTGAACCTTCAGAAACACAGACAGTGAAAGAAAGTGGCAGGCCCAGGACTTAGTGGTGGATCCCATGCCAAATATAGGTTCCTCTCACCTGTCATTAGAGAGCCTGGGGCAGGTGACACAGGGCCACTGGAGCTATTCTCTAGGGCTTTAACCTAACATTTGCCTCCCTGCCTCTCATCCGAGGCTCCCTGAAGAGAGATACTAGCTACTTCTGATATCTCTAGAATCTTTATGTACTGGGGCAGGTGAGAAATGCCTGCACATGTACACTGTCCCCCGCAGCACACACACATGGGAAGTAGGGGGATGAGTACTGTGGTCCTGGGCCATTTAATCTCATCCTTGGGTTTCATGCCACAACTTGCATCTGCTCCTAGTTGCTGAGATCCCCTCTACCATCTCCTGGCACCCGCCCCCCGGGCCCCCCTCCCCATCTCTGGTTCCTTCCAGGTTGCCTGGGACCTGATTCTGGACCAAAAAAGTGATAAAAGTCTAAGGCAGAGGCTTGGCAGAGAGGATGGAGTTCCCTTGTGTGTCTCTGACATTCATTCATTCAACACATTTTTATTGAGCACATACTATATGCCAAGTATTGTGTTATATCCAGGAATTTAGTGGCAACTCAGACAGATCAGACTCAGCTGTTATGAGGCTTACATCCTAAGGAAGAGACAAGAAGAATAGAAGCAAACAGATCATTAAATAAGATACCAGATGGTGGTTATGGTGGTGTTATGAAGACAGGATGGTATGATAGGGGTTGTCTGGCCTTCTATGTGCGGATCTTCTGTTTGTGGAGCTGGATTGTGGGTGACTGCGTATGTGATAGGGTCCTCAGTTGGGTGGACTGTGAGCCTCTTCACATCTGCCCAGGTGACATCCCTGGGGCAGAAACCTGACTGGGGTCAGTAAATCGTATTGAATGTATGTATGTGTGTGTATGTGTGTGCATGTGTCTGAGGTGGTGTGTATGTGCCTCTGAGTGTGGGACTGTGTGTTTCTGTGTCTGGTGTTACTGTGTGTGTGAGTCACGCCCCCTCACTGCAGCAGAGTTGTCTCTGATCCAATTATGTCTCCTCAGCTGTCTCCTGGCAGCTCTAGCCCCAGGCTCAGTGCTGGTTCTGCCACAGTTTTCCCCTCCCTACCTCCATCCAGCCTCCTGACCCAGCCTCTGGGCCTACCTCTGGGTCTCAGGGTCTCCTCTTAGGGTGTGTTCTCTGTCCCCGTCTCTGATGGTTCCTGCTTCTCTGCCCTTATGTCTCTACTCGTCCCCTTTCCTCCATTTTTTTTCTGTATCAGTTTTTTATTCATTCAACAAACCTCTTCTCATACCTCCCACCCACTCTGCCAGCCGCCATGCCAGTGCTGGAGACACTGGGCCCTGCTCCTGAAGCCTAGTGGGGAGACTGACAAAGATGGGGACAACCTTCCAAGAGAACTCAGGCAGAGGGAGGCCAGTGGCTGGCAGCATGGGGGGTGTCTGGGTGGGGCCTTAGGAGCCCAGCAGGAGCCAGGTGGCAAGCTGAGCAATTCTCACTGAATCCCTCAGTGGGGTAGGCTCCCAGAGGCAGGAGTGCAGACTGAGAGTGAGAAGGAGTGGAGGCGGAACCAGAGTGAGGAGGACATCTTGGAGTTGGGATCTGGCCTGAAGGCAGAGAAGAGAAAGATAGCAGGGACTTTCAAGCTGGGCAGTGCCATCATCAGCTCTGGGTTTTAGAAAGCTCCCTAGCTGCTGGGGAAGCACTGGCCTGGGAGCCAGGAGACCAGAGACAAGGATGCTGCTTCAGTGGTCCAAGCAAGAATGAGGAAGCCTGCCTCGGGTTGGTGAAGAGGAGCTGTTGGAAGGTCATGGCTGAGTGCAATCCCAGGAATGAGAGGGAGGGATGAGTCCAGAGCCATGCCTAGGTTCTAGGCACTGGAGGGGGGCACAGGGCAGTGGGCATTGGGGTGGATAACACGACAGTACTGGACATGGTGAGTGAGAGCCTGTGGGCCGTCCAGGGGGTGATGCCCAGGAGGCTGTTAAAGATGCTGTCTGGAGCTTACTAGAGAGAGTGCTTTGGGGGCATCGGGGTGTCTCTGGAGCCCTGGGAGGTGTTTATCCAGTTTGTGTTTGTCTTGATGTCTGTGTGCCAGCCCTGGCCATTGTCTCGTGTCTTGTGTCACTAGTCTCCCTCATCCCTTCCTTTTCTTCCAGGCCCACCCACTCTCTGCCTCTCTCCTCTCCTCCCTCTTCTGTCTGGCTCTCCCACCTCCTCCAGGGCTGGAGTGGCAGGAGCTCCAGACCAGGAGGTCAGCTTCTGAGATGTCAGAGCAGGATGGTTCTTACTGCTGCGCAGCTGGGGCCTGCTGGTCTAGAGTCTGAGGGGTGCAGTATGGGTCCAGGGAAGCTGTTGGAGACTTGGGGGAAGGACAGAGGAAGGAGGCAGAGCAGGTATGAGTCACTCAGCGCTGGATGGAGAGCATAGCAAAGAGCCTGGGTTAGTCTGCCTGAGCAGACTTAGGAGCCCTGTCTAGGGGAGGGATGGCAGCACCTGTACTCTCCATAGTCTCAAGGGGACCCCGATTTTGGGGAGAAGATGGTTTGGAGGTATTTGGTGCCAGATCCCTTTCCTTTCAGAATAGAGGGCCATAGGGCTTGTGTGGTCATAGTACAGGTGGGGATACTGAGCTAGAAGATGGGGGAAAGAGCCCCTGCTCTGGGCTCACACCACACATGCTCTCTGTGTCCTTCCAGCTCCCCTCACTCCGGACAGAGCCAGCCCCAACGGACCCAGCCCCTAGCATGGATCCTCAGGGACAGGCCTCACCTGGCCAGGTGCTCGCTCACCTGGAATTCCTTGGGTCCTCCACAGAGCAGAACCTGGTTCTCAGGGAATAGCCTTGGTGAACTGTGGGTCACACTGGGTTCTGTGTTGCTTCCTCTCTTTACTTTTTTGAGCTACCATTTACAAATGGGCATAATCTTCCCTCCTCCCAGGTGATTGAGAGGATGGAATTAAATGAATTTGTGAAGCTCTTAGCACACCATTAACTTTTGCTGAATGGATGAATGAATGAACAGCCTGAGGTTCTCTAGGGACAGCTCCATTTCCTCCCGCCTCCTTCCATGTTCACTCAGGTTACCCAGTGGAACTACCTGAGCCCTCCTCTTCCTCCAGCCCCCAGGCTCATGCCAGCACCTCTGCCCAGAGCTCTTTCGCCTCCTTTTCATCTGAGTGCCATCTGCTCTTCCGTTTATCCTTTAGGACTCCACTTAGGTGCTCCTCCTTGTAGCTGCATCTTGGCCTCCTGCATCCTCTTCCCTGCCCTGCCCACCCACGGTTGTCATTGCCTGTGCAGCTTTGGAGGGGGGGGGCCCTCTGGTTCCACTCCTAGCATGGTCAGATGATGCGGAGCCTTTCTAAGGTAACTCAGCATTAACATGGGCAGCCTCAGGCCCCATCTCAGCTCAGCCTAGACTTCCAGATCCAGGGAACAAGGACCTCCAGGTTCTGGACAACACTCTCAACTCGGGGAAAAAAGTATAGTTTCTATGTCTTGTATAAACTGTGTTGTACCAAGAATCCAAAAAGGAAAAATAAATCACCAGAGCCTCAATTCCTGAGTAAAACTTTTTCCTTGGTTCCTTTCAACTCTCATGCAAGAGTGTACATAATTTATACATACTTTAGACCTTGGCACAGGTACAAGTTTGAATCTTCTTTTTTCATTTAACATTGCATCTGTAAAAGTTTCTTGTATTGCTACCGAATTATTAATTCTACATTTCCGGCAGCTGCTCCATGCAGGCCTGTTCTGGGTTCTGAAGGTTCAGAGCCTGCCCTTCCCTAGGTGGGTGGTGGGGAGCCGTGCGCAGTTCTCAGTAGCTGGGCAGCAATCATCCAGGTGATGTGTCTTAACCCAACCAGACCCAGCTGTTGGTGATGTTCCAGGTTCTCAATATATTTTGCTAATTATAAATGCAATAATATAGTCATAAATATTGTAGCAAGTTTTTTTGGTGTTTTTTTCTGAGTATAAATTTCTGGTCCTGGAGTTCCAGGAATTGAGTTGAGAGACATTTTTATGACCTAAAAAATATTTGCCAATGGGGGAGCATGGGTGGCCCAAGTCGGCTAAATGTCTGACTCTTGATTTTGGCTCAGGTCATGATCTCACAGTTCACGACATTAACCCCCGCATTAGGCTCTGTGCTGACAGTGCAGAGCCTGCTTGGGGTTCTCTCTCTCTCTCTCTCTCTCTCTGCCTCTCCCCTGCTCATGCTCATGTGTTCTCTCTCTTTCCCTCTCAAAATAAATAAGTAAACTTAAAAAAATTTGCCAAATAGTTTTTCAGAATAGTGGAACCAATATTTGGTGTCACTAACTGTGTAACAGTTTTAGCATGTCCTCACAAGCAGTAAATATTTTGTATATTTTAGCTAATTTACTAAAATATAAATTCGCACCTCAGTGCCATTTAAATTTACTTTTCTTTAGCTATCAGAACTATTAAGGATCTTTCAGCAAGTCCCAGAATCTTCCCTGAACTTGTCTCTGACACCTCCTACCCCTACACTGCATTTTATGTAAGGATGATGGCAGAAGGAGTAAGCCTCAAGTGCCATGGAGATTTTTACAAGTCTAGGATGTTTTCACCAAGATTCTTCCTTCTGAAGTCCACAGAAGCTCTAAGGATCGCTGGCCATGGCCCCTGCACTCTAAAAGTCAGAGAAGCCTACACAGGCACAACCTCTTTTCTGTCTCACCTGTCCATCCTTCCCTTCAGAAATACTTCTTTACTAAACCGTGCCAGATACAGGGGATGCCAAGATGAGTAAGGGGGCCACAGCACTGTGGGCCAATCAGTGCATTGCAATGCATGCTGATAGAGGGAGGCCCTGGGGATGGAGGAGACAAGAAGTAGGCCCCAGGTCATCCTAAAAGATTTAAGGACAGGAAGGGCTGCCTGGACAGGGAACAGCCAGACTGAAGTTTGTTCAAAAACAAAATAGGGAAGGAGCCAGAGAAGGAAAGTTCTCAGAAAGCAGAACTGATGAGACCTCTCTCCTCCTGCATCCCATTCCCCACTTTCTCTCCAACCCCTTGTGTCAGTGCCCTTGAGCTATTCTTGAGATTTGGGGGGGACATGGAGGAAGGTCTTAGAGGTCTACATTCTGGGAGCTCCAGAAACCCAGAGGCAAGGGCAGGTGCTTTATCAACTTGGCTTAATGCTGGCTTCTTGAGGCCTTTGGGAGAGACAGTGGGGGCCCCTGGGAGGGGTCCCTTCAGAACAGGAGGCAGAGGCTCTGCTGAAGCTGAGCCTCTCACCTGCTATATGCCCCAGGCCAGGCTGCATCTCTCAGCACCAGGGCTGACATGGAGCTGGCAGTGCCCGGTTGTGTGGGCTGTGATGGGGGAGCAGATACATTTTTGTAGGGCCCTGGTGGAAGAGGGTTGCCCATTTGCTCCCTGCCCATCCACACTGTGGAGGGATCTGGGCATTTTTGTTTTTTTAAACTTTGTTCCCTGGTCCTGTATATCCTGCCCTTTGGGGATTAGCAAGAAGGTGCTCCTGTAGGCAGGGCCTGAGAAGTCCTGGTTGGGGGGGGGGGGGGGTGGCACTGGGGCTTGGGACTGGAGGAAGAGCAGCTGCTGTTGGGGCTTTCTGTACAAGCCTCACTTAATCCTCACAGCTCCGTTCTGAGGGGAGGATTATCTTTGTTTGACAGATGAAGATACTGGGACTCAGAGCTGAAGTCCTTTGCCCAGGCCAAGGCCAGGAAAGCAGGATGTAGCTGGGCAGAGGCCTGTCTGCCCTAGGCAGCCTGGAACTGCTATGTAAACATGAGTCTGTGTGTGGCCTGGCTGGGTCTGGTGGGGCAATGCAGTGGCTGAAAGATTCTCGGGGTCTTCCAGATGCAGAGCACCTGGGTGGAGTTTTGGGAAAGTACAGCTCTGTCTTTGAGCCCAATGCAGTCTGAGGGTGGAGTCAGGAACTCTGCTCTGAGGAAGAATGTCTGAGCTTCGCTTTCCTGGTGAGCAAGCCCTCCAAATCCGATGAGCTCTGCATAATAACCGTCAATTAACTAAGACAGTCTCCAGTTGCCAGCATGTTGTTTGAGCTGGGCCAGTCCTGCCCCTTGATGAAGGTAGCAGAAAGTCTTAACAATCTGGGGTCAGACACACCCAGGCGATAGTTCTCTGCTTTACCACTCTTAGCCTTCAGTCCTTGGTCAATCCTTGTAATGCTCTGGGCCTCAGTTTTTGCATCTGTAAAATGGGAATGATGATACCCATTGGGGTGTTGGGAGGATAAGAGACAGTATTTGTACAGGACACAGCTTGGCGTTGCAGACAACTGGCAGAGGCGGTTTGACCTACATGTCAGCTCCTATGGGGTCCATGGGCCAAGTGTTGTTGTCTCCTCTGTGATGATGACTTAGGCAGTGATTTGGAGCCATTGGTACATGGTAATGGTTATTGAGGTTGTGGTTATCATTCAAGGCTGTGATTGATTTGATAGTGAGTACCCCACCCCTAGTCAGGAATGCTTCCTTTGATTTGAATATGGTTCTGTTGGGAAAAGATGATTTGCATAACAGTTATTCCTTTTACAATACTGTCTATTAAAATGCAGCATTGTGAGTAGTCAGCACAGCCTGTGGGATGTTTCAGAGCCCACACGAACCCCTTACCTTCTCTGGGCCTCACTTTCCCCAGTGGTAACTGAAGAGTGTGGAGGAAGAGATAATCTCCTGGGTCCCTAGGACTGTGGGATAATCTGTGTGTTGCACGTATCCCACGGGCAAGGTATACTGGAGACCTGGGGTGAGGGCCAAACTTGGATCCACCTGTCTGTCAGTTTGTAGGTTACTGACCTGGCCTTTGGCCCTCAAGGCCATACCACAGCCCTGTGGAGGTGACCTTACTTCTTGTCCCCTGTCTCAGCTCAGCTATCTCCCTGGGTCCTGGGAGATACTGGAGCCCTTCTCCCCACCATTTCCCTCCCTCTGTGGAGATCCCTCCTTCTCTAAAGCTGAGCACTGGGAAGGCCTCCAGAGAAGCACAGGGCAAGGGTGGGAGAGAAGAGAGGGGCACAATGAGACACAGCTTGGGCGCTGGATCCTGCTTGGTGCTTAATTATTTATTTATTTAAAATGTTTATTTATTTATTTTTGAGAAATAGAGAGAGAGAGAGAGCATGCACAAGTGGGGGAGGGGCAGAGAGAGAGGGAGACACAGAATCTGAAGCAGGCTCCAGGCTCTGAGCTGTCAGAGCAGAACCCAATGCAGGGCCCCAGCCTACGAACCACGAGATCATGACCTGAGCTGGTTGGAAGCCTAACCAGCTGAACCACCCAGGCGCCCCTGTACTTATTTTTTTAAGTCTCCAGGTATTTGTACTCACCGGTCCCTCTGCTGAAATGCCCTCTCTCCCCTTGCAGCACTTCTGCCCCTTTTCCTTTTAGGCTCTGTTGCCTTCTGCTCCCACAGTTACTGTGCCCCTCCCCCCCACCCCTACTCATTCTCTGCTGGGATTCTGTGTCCTTGTCTCTCTTGCTACCCACTTGTTGGGGCCTCTGGCTCATCTCCAAGTTCCTCCTGCCCAGTTGCAGTGTCCTGGTATATAGCAGACTCTAGAAAGAAAGTGGTGGATAGATAAATGGATGGACCAATAGGCAGGCCCCAGGATGAGGCCAGAGAAGCATAAAGGGCACAAAATGCAAATGTGACCTGGTCCTATCCTGTGGAAGCGTGAATGGCTGCTCCTGGAAGCCGGCTGAAGTCCTAACAGCTACTATTTTTTGAGTATTTACTATTTGCCAGGTATATTGCATACATGATCTCGTTTAATTGAATCACAACATCCCCATGAGATAAGTACTCTTATTATCCTTGTTTTTCATGTGAAGAAACTAAGACTCAGGAGCTTGTGCCCAAGGGGAAGGAACTGGAATGGGAACCTGGGATTGCCAGGTTCAAAACCTTCAAGAGTCTTCCCTGGTGGCCCTCTTCACTTGTCCAGTCCCTTCTGACCATGGCTCTGTAGGACTAAGTGTGTTGAGGGTTGAGGGTGTGCAGGTCCCAGGGCTTCTGAGCAATTCCAGTTTTCTACCTCCTGGGGCTGGAGAGAGTGGAATGTGGGAAATACGGTCTGTAGTTTCTCTGGTGTCACTTGCTCCCTCTGGGCCACAGTTTTCTCAGCTGCAAGTCAGCTTCCCCGCTGTAACCAGGCTTTGAGGGTTTTGCAGCTCAGCATGGCTCCTTGACTGAGCAACCCAGAGCAAACCCCCTTCAGTTCTGGCTTGCAGGGGCAGCTCCCAGATGTCCAGGGGAAGTGACTGACTTGCCCAGGGCCCAATGGCTGTGGGATCCAGTCACAGGCCTGCCCCCCAGGTGCTCTCCAGTGACTCACCGCTACCCCCACCATCCCTCTGAAGCCTCTTAGAATTACACCTCGCAGATGTGGCAGCTGCCACAGTGGGCAGGAACAATGCCCTATGTAATCTACCCCTCTTGGCACAGGCCCCTAGCTCCTGGGGGCTGTGGAAAGAGCATGGCTGGGAGCCAGGCGGGATGAGGACGCCCACGGTCACTCTCCACTCTGCTCTCTGGACCAGCCACCCAGCCTGCCTGTTTTGTCACCTGCGGTACCACCACCCTAGTCAGGGTTTCCTGCCCTGCCAGCAGAGCGCCACTGCCGGCCTTCCTGCCCAAGAGCCTGCCACCAGCCTGGGAAACCTTTAAAGTTCCCCTGTTTTGAAGATGAAATGTTATCGCTTCTCAGCCTTTTGGCTAAGATCGAGTGTAAAGATGAAATGTTATGCAAAGTTTACACTCAACTGCCAGGTCTGTCTTGGGTCTGTCTCGTGGCCATGCAAGCCCCGCCTACTTCCCGCTATCTCAGAGGGAGGCCTTTGGTCCTGAAGCCACAATAGCCCTGAGCGGTGTCTGGGCAGTGTGGGCCTCTCCTCAGGGTGCACCCAACCCCCGGCCGTGAGTGCACCTGGGTCCTTGTGCACGCTGAGCCTGACCAGAGGGAAGAGGCAGTCCCAGGTAGGGTTCTAGCCCAAGAGCATAATTCTGTCGTCACTGCCCCTCCACACACTCACTGCCCAGGGTAACACCTCTGAGGACTTGTAAAGCCAAGTCAGCTTGGCTATAGAGAAGTTCTCGTTTCCTCAGAAGCCACATGTGAGTGGTCCTTGATGGTTGAGAGTACAGGAAAATCCGGTTTTGAATCCCTGCTCTGCTGCTTTCTTGCTGTCTGATTCAGACAGGTTGCTTAATCTCCTGAGCCCTAGTCTTCTATGCACAGCACAGGAGTAATGCCAGCTCATAATTTGGGGTGAAGAGTGAGCTTGCATTGAATGTCTGCTGCAGCGTCCAGACCTCCACACAGCTGCTCAGTACAGGTCGTCCGGCTGCCGCTGCTGCTGCCAGTTCGACCTCTGCCTTCTTCCCCCACGCCTTTCTCACCATCCCAGCCCTTCCCTCACTCCGTTCAGTCACTCACTCACTCACTCACTCACTCACTCACTCATTCCTTCACACGAGTCATTAGTCTCCTTAGGTGTGATGGGAGTTCCTGGGTACTTCCTTGACTTTCACAACCCTGACACTCAGCAGGGGAGACTTTTTTAAAGTCCCTTATTTGGGGTTTGTCTGATTTTTCTAATGACTGGATTTCAGTTATGCATCTTTGGCAGAAATGTCACCTAAGTGGTGCCTGTATTCTCTTCGTTGCATTCTATCAGGCAACACCCAGTTGTAACTTGTCAGCACAGAGCCCAGCGTGGGGCTTGAACTCATGAACAGCAAGATCGTGACCTGAGCTGAAGTCGGACGCTTAACCAACTGAGCCACCCTGGAGCCTCGAATAATCTGTTACTATGCTATTTTATTTTTTCATTCTATTTTGTATGTTAGAGACAGAGCGTGCATGTGCAAGCAGGGGAGAGGGGCAGGAGACAGAGAGAATCTTAATCAGTCTCCATGTTTAGCACAGAGCCCGATGCAGGGCTTGATCCCACGACTCCAGGATCATGATGTGAGCCAAAATCTGAGTGGGACACTCAACTGACTAAGCCACTCAGGTGCCCTGATTATCACTATTTTGATACTCGGGTTGTCCTAGCTTTAGCCTGTGGTAGGTGGCCAGTTCTCCTAGTTTGTCTGGGATAGAGGGTTTTCCTAGGATGTGGGATTTTCAATGCTAAAACTGGCAAAGCCTTGGGCAGACCCTGACAAGTCACTCACCCAGTCAGTGGGAGCCCTTCCTCTGGCTCCTGTATCTGCTTGGCAAGGTCCCTATCATTCTGTGAGTATGTCCTTACTTTCTGGCACAATAAGATGTTCCAGGCTCATCTTATCTCACCCAGCCCCAGAATCCTGCATTTCTCTAGGAAAACCTGGAATCAGGACCTTTTGAGTATTAGTGGAGAAGAGGTGCCTGCCTCCATTCTGCAGAACTGACCTCCTCCTTTGTGCCCTCACTGGGCAGTTTAGGGCACCTCTCCATTTTCAAGTTGGTCTCCTCCCTCAACTAGAAGCCTCTCAAGGACAGGTCTAAGATTCACCTCTGTTCTGTGCTCTGCACAGGACTAGAATTGGGGCTGTTAGTTAAATGACTGGATCTAGACTCATAACCTTCCTCATGGATCAGAAAAGCAGAGAGGGAAGGTGATTTGTTCAGACTCACACAGTGAGTTTTTGCAGGCTAGAATCTGTCCTCAAACTTTGATTTTTTCTGTCTTGTCTTTTCTTTTTGCAGTTTTATATCTTTATTTGAAAATCAGCAATTAGTTCTCATCCACATTAATTGTCTGCAGATTTTTGAAAGTGATGTGGGTACGCAGGTAACTAAGGCATAGAGCTTGTTTGAATCTTCATCCTTGTTAGTTTCCTGGACAACTGCACACAGATATAGTATGGAACATTCCTTATTCCTTTGGCCCAAACAGCTTTGTTGAGCCTGGTGTCAGTGAGTTTCTGGAGTTCCCATCTCCAAGGCAAATTTCTGTGTCTCTTTGGGGGTCCAAAGGGCACACTTCTTGAAACCCACTCCTTAGATGCGCCTGTGAATGTTGATGGTGTGTGTTCCCTGGTCACTACCTCACTGATGGTAAACGGCCCTTCCTCTCATCATGCTTCTTTACAGGAGCCATTCTGCTGGGCCCTGGTTGAGATGACTGGAGAAATGTGAATATGCTCTGAGTGTTAGATGTGCTGAAAATTAACTGCAACAAAATGGTAGAGATTGTTGCCTGAAGGCTACAAAATGGAATGCACAGAATAATCTCATTCGGGGGAAATATGCACAAAAAAGGCTTGGGAAGAACAATCACTAAAGTGTTAACAGTGGCAATCTCTAAATGATGAGAATATGATGGTTTTCTTTTTGCTGTCTGTATGTCTAACTTTCTAAAACATATAGTACTGTTTCTACAATAAGGAAATGATTTAAGTAGAAAGATCTCCCAGAGATACTGAGAGGTACACTCACCACATGCCAGGTACTATCTCTTTTTTTTTTTTCCTTCTCTCCCTACACCCACCCCCCATCCCCGCCCTTCTTTCTCCAGCCACCAGTGGAGGTGTTACCTTTATTTCTGCCAGGTACTATCCTAAGTGCTTTATACACATTACCACATTTTGCTCTCACAGAAATACTCGGAGGTATCAGCCCAATTTTAGAATTAGGAAAACCAAAGTTTGCTTTCTATGTGTTTCCCTTGGCACTGTCTGAATGCCCAGGTCTGGGAGACCTTTTTAAACGACATAAGAAAACTTGTCCAGTTGCTGAGGGGACCTTGAGCCTAGGCTTTGAGCTTTTGGGTGAAAACAATCACCGAATAAGGACGTGAACTAAGTTTCACCTTGCTGAGTGCAAACCTAGCAAAACCTAGTTCTGTTTTTACTTGCTTCCCAGACATATGATCTGGGTTAAATCCCAGCTCTGCTGCTTACTAGCTGGGTGACCCTAGTCAAGTTACTTAACCTCTCTCAGCCTCAAGTTCCTCTTTGCATTTCTTGTCTGGCAGAGTTGTTTTGAGGGTTAAATAAAAAAGGGGATCCTTGGCTCTTCTCTCCCCTAGACGCAAAGTTCTTTGAGGACAGAGCTAAAAACAAAGATATTTGTTGGATGAAGGGAAAAAAAAAAGGTAAATTGTATGGTCAGGTGGTGAGCACCATGGATGAAAGAAAGCATCCATTTAGGTATTTGTTTGTTTATGCCTTCATTTCATTTAGCATGTAACCATACCAGATTCTCCGCTGAGTCAGCCACGAGCCTCCACCCATGAAGATCAGTGGTCTGGGAGGGCATAGATATAGAGACTTAGTGTACGGGAGTCCAGAAGGTCTGGCCTGGTCATTCAAGAAGGCTTCCTGGAAAAGGAGACTGGGATGGAACGGGAGGTTTGGTGGGAGCTGAGATGGGGGAGATGGTCTCTGGATACAGGGGCTATCTCTCTCCTCGCATGGGTGGCTTCTGGGAGGGCTGGACAGTTAAGCTCTTCTTGATGTTCTTTCTCCCCTTCTTGCCTGTCTGCCCTTTGGTCTCCTGGCCGGGGCTTTTAGCCCTGTGTGACCCTAACAACCCATGTGTCTGTCTGCAGTGCCGGATGGAGTGCCGCGATGTGCCAGCTGAGACACTCTATGACGTCCTACACGACATTGAATACCGAAAGAAGTGGGACAGCAACGTCATTGAGACTTTCGACATTGCCCGCTTAACAGTCAATGCTGACGTGGGCTATTACTCTTGTGAGCAGGCGCAAGAACACTGATCCTAGCCTCCCTGCTTCCATCCAGGCCTCCAGCCCAGCTTTCTTCTCCCACCTTTCCTCCTTGTGATCACTCCCATGGCCAGGCTGCTCAGAGACCTGAGTGCTAAGATGTAGGGCTGCCCTCTCTGACATTTCTGTCCACTCCTAGACCCTTGGGCACACACACGTACACTCATAAACACATACGCACTCCCATGTTCATGTATACACCCTCCACACACATGCACACAGAGTCATGTACACACTCCATGGCCACATGCCACATATTCACAGTCACACATTTTCTGATACACACACTCACAATAATATATTCACATTCACATATACAAACAGGCCAGGCCAGCAAGGTAAGGGCCGTGTGAGGTTGTGAGCAGGAATGGCTGGTGACAAGAAGGGAGAGGGTTCTGTCTCTTTCCTAGTGTCAGCTCTGGGACTGTGGTCTGGTGGGTGGGTGGGGGGTATATCTGTTTGGATCAGGGGGGACTGGCGATTAACTAGGCATCACTGTGTCCCTGGCTTCTGCTATGCCCTCCCTTGCAGGCAGTCAGGCCAGAGGTCTTGCTGAACTGTCCCTTGCCCTCCACAGGGAGGTGTCCAAAGCCCCTGAAGAACCGTGATGTCATCACCCTCCGCTCCTGGCTCCCCATGGGCACTGATTACATCATTATGAATTACTCAGTCAAACATCCTGTGAGTCTACCTGCCTTCCCTGCTGGGTGGGCAGGGGAAGGTCCCAGGTACGGCTGGGCCAGCAAGCCTGGCCCAGGAAGAGGCTTCTGGCTACTACCATGACTTTCATGTGACTTCAGTCTGGGCACGAAGCTCTCTGGCCCTCAGTTTCCTTACTATATAGTGAGAATAATGGCTCTTGTCTCCCTGCTCAGCTCTCAGGCAGATGAGAAGAGGGTGATGTGAGCCATCACTGTGGGCAAGTGGGATGGGCTGGCTCGGAAAGGGGGTGCAAGTAGTAAGAGGCAGGGCCTCTTACTTCCCTGAGGCTGGGCCACCTTGATCTCCACAGCAGGCAAGACAGGCAGGTACAGCTGGCCTGGGCAAAGATGAGTGCATGTGTGAATGCCCATGTATGTGCTCATGACCCCTGACTCCAGACTGAGGGCTTTCCTGAGGGGAACAGGGAAACGACTGAGTCCTCCCTTTCTCCCTATCCCAACATCAGGCCTGTTCTGGAGTGGATGCCAGGGGATGTGAACTAACTGACTCTGTGTGTGTGTATGTGTGTGTGTGTGTGTGTGTGTGTGTGTGTGTGTGTGTACTCATAAAGACACTTCTTTTGTCCCAACCCTCAGTCTCACCTCCCTTTGCCTTCCATCCCCAGAAATACCCACCTCGGAAAGACTTGGTCCGAGCTGTGTCCATCCAGACGGGCTACCTCATCCAGAGCACGGGGCCCAAGAGCTGCGTCATCACCTACCTGGCCCAGGTGGACCCCAAAGGTGAGGGCTTGGCCCTGGCAGCTTATCATGGGATCCTTTCCTATACCACAGGAGATGTGGCCTGATCTCTAGGGATCAAAAAGAGCCTGTGTTAGGAGCTGTTTTGTATTTTGGGGCATCTCCATCCAAAATATCATTTGAACCAAGATTTGAGACTTTATACTGGTTTGAAAAGCAAAGGCCAAAGTGGTAGCCATTGCTCCATGACAAAGCTTGGAGCTCTTTTCCTGGGCTCCCACACCTCCATGCTCTGACTGGCTTCCTGCTTACTGTCTGCTTTCACTCCGTCTGTCTTGCTAGCTCCCATCCTCTGCCCATCCCAGAGGCCCTGAGTTTTCCAGGCTTCAGTTCTCCTCCCCTTGGGAAGGTTCAGCTACTCCCAAGGCTTCTGTGGCCAGCTGATATGTCTCTCTCTGCTGGGAACCAGATCCCTGTGGCCATTGGCCTCCTGGACTCATCCCTTAAGATGTCTTCTGGGACCTGAGACTCACTGTGTCCAAAGCTGAACTATGAACTATCTCCCCTCCTAGTTTTCCCCTTCTCATAAACCTCCCCCTAGCCACCCATACCAAGAACCTGGCGGTTGACTGGGATGCCCTCTGCTCAGCTCCCAGGTCTGGCCACCAATTCTTATTGATTGTACCTTCTAAACAGCTCCTGAATCTGTCATTTCTCTCCATAGTCAACGACCTTCTCTGTCCATACAGCTACAGAGGGATTTTTCCCAAACATGCATTTCCTCATGATTCTCTTCTGATTCAAATTCTTCTGTGACGTTCTGTTGCCCTCAGAGTGAAGTCTGAGCCCCCTCCCCACATTTCCCAGTCCTTCCTCACACCTTACACCGTCCCACCTCCCTGTCTAGGCAGCTTTTTCCCTCATCCTAGAAACATCTCTCCTCCCTTACGCATGCCCCCAGGACTGCCTCACATGTCACCTCCTCTGTCCCTGATGCCCAGAGTTACCACTGGCTCCATGCTCACAGGCCCATTCCCCTCTAGCAGAGCATTTGGTACACTGTTGCATCTCAGACAGTGAGTTGCTCTTTGGGTCCCTGGGGCTGGCCCAGAGTAAGTGTCCTGGAGTGGATGTGGAGTGTGAGTGAATGGGTGAATGTCTCGAGGACGGGTAATCCCTGAACATCTTTGCCCGGGTGTGCCCCAACCCCACCAAGCACCCAGTGATGTAGGCCCAGGGCTCCCTAGCACCTCACTGACTGAGTGTGCTGGGTGTCAGAGGCAAGAGCAGACATTTGGGAATGAGACAGGGTGGATGGTTGGGCTACCAACTATGGATTCCAGGTGAGCCCAGGATGGGGAGCTTAGCCAAGAGGCCTATGTAGCAGCTAGGCTGCCTGGGGTAGGGGGCTTGGGAGGACAGGTAGAAGGCGGGGTAGAGCATCAGGGCCATTCACAGGTTGGGTATGAGAAAGAATGTCAGTGGAGGGGAGGTGACAGGCAGGAGTTTGGTGGGTCAGGATTTCAACCCACTTGTAGCCTGTGGTCACTTAGGACCCTGTGGTTTTCTCCCATGCTCTGGGGCTTAGCAGAGGGACAGGAGGGGTATAGCAGGTGGGTTTGGGGGAGGGGATACGACAGAATTGAGGCTGGGGACCTTGGTCTGAGACAGAAAGAGAGAGTGAGGATGATGAAGTCTTACAGGACTTGCCTCACAGCCTCCTCCCCTCCCATGGAGAAGAGGGTAGCCTCCTTGGAAGCCCCAGGCTGGAAGGAGTAGGTTGATATGTATGTTTGGAGGGAGCTGGGTCCCTGAGGCTGCTTCTTCCCTTCTCTCCTCATTACTCTTCCCTGCTCTCATAGGCTCCTTACCCAAATGGGTAGTGAATAAATCTTCTCAGTTCCTGGCTCCCAAGGTGAGTGGCCTTGGGACTTTGGGGTATGTAAGCAGCGGGAGAGGGTTCCGGCTGAGGGGGTGGGTCAGGGATGGAGACTGGGAGTCAGGGGTGGCGGAGTCAGGGCTGAGGGGCGGAGTTATGAAATGGGCTAGAGTCAGGGTCCCGGGAGCGGGGGACTGAGCCACTGGAGGGCGCAGGCCGGGAAGTGGCGAAGACTCAGTCCCACGCCGTGTCCACCCCTGACTCGGATGTGTGGCGGCCCCCCCCAGGCCATGAAGAAGATGTACAAAGCGTGCGTCAAGTACCCAGAGTGGAAGCAGAAACATCAACCGCACTTCAAGCCGTGGCTACACCCGGAGCAGAGCCCGTTGCCGAGCCTGGCGCTGTCGGAGCTCTCCGTGCAGCACGCGGACTCGCTGGAGAACATCGATGAGAGCGCGGTGACGGAGAGCCGGGAGGAGCGCACGGGCGGCGCGGGCGGCGAGGGCAGCGACGACGACACCTCGCTCACCTGATTGTGGCACCACCGCAGGGACCTAGACAAGATGGAGTGGGGTCAGGGGTGGCGGATCCTCCCGCGCTTTCTCCCCTCCCCCACCGCCTGCGCCTCCTAGGGACGCTGGGCTGGGGCCCAGGCTGGCGCTGCGGCCCCACTGGACACAGCCCCAATAAACGATCCCACAGCCTCAGCTGGCTCGTCGCTGTGCCTGTTTCCCACCTGCCCGGGCATGACCACTGACCACCGTCGCCTTTAATCCCCTTGTTCTAGGGTTCATTTTGTTAATTTTATTATTGATCCCCTGGCCTTTGCCCCTTTAGACATCCCCTCATTTCCCCATGTGTAGCTGGAGTATGTGTCAGGTCGTCACCCCTTCCTCCTGTCCATGGTGTGTTCTGTTTTCCTGTGTCTGTTCCTTAGTTCACTCATCCATTCACCTGTCCTTGTTACATGCTCATTGCTCCAGGCTATTTGGCTACCATTCACTGCTCTAATAGAAGTAGGTCTGGCTGGAAGCCCTGGTTCAGGGTTCCGAGGGTGAGGTTCTACTGTGTGACCTTCAGCCTGAGGCCCCTTTGGTACCACCTGCATTGGTAGAGGATCTGACACTCTCCAGTCATCACATAAGGAAGGGGGAGAGGTTCCTGGGTCTCAGACCACAGGGCTGTGGGCCTCAGAGTGGAGGATGGAAGGTTGGGGGTTGAGGGTGACGGTCATCAGACTCAAGTGCAGTGGAGGGACTAGGTCCTGTGATTTGAGCCTTCCCTAGGTCACTTTGAAGACCTCACACCTGTGTTAACAGAAAAGGTGGGGCTCCCGGTCCTTTGCCAGTGGTCAGATACCAGTCCCTGGTACTGTGTTCCATCTGGCTGCTTGGAGCTCTAGGCTTTTTTTTTTTTTAATTTTTTTTCAACGTTTATTTTTATTTTTGGGACAGAGAGAGACAGAGCATGAACAGGGGAGGGGCAGAGAGAGAGGGAGACACAGAATCGGAAACGGGCTCCAGGCTCTGAGCCATCAGCCCACAGCCCGACGCGGGGCTCGAACTCACGGACCGCGAGATCGTGACCTGGCTGAAGTCGGACGCTTCACCGACTGCGCCACCCAGGCGCCTCTTGGAGCTCTAGGCTTTGAGACCTAGAGGGATGCCTGGACCTCATCTGTTCTCTGTGGCCTCCAGGTACCTCTGCTGCCTGAGGACCATCCCTGCTATCAGGTGGGGAGGAAGGCTCTGCGCTCTGCCCTTTTCTGATGTTTCTACATCCTATATGAATTTGGGGCTGGGAAGTTCTCTCCAAGGTTTGGTCCTGTCCTCCCCTCCTGGGAAATGACTTGCCTTAGCTTTGTCAGGAAGACACAGCCTCCGTGGCATCAACTCTTTGCTAGAGGGGCAGGGTGAATGTCCAGTGAAGGGTTGGCAAGAGATTCTATAACTCACCAACACTTGGGTTCCAATCCCAGGCTTGTCCAATACTGGCTTTGTAACTTTGAACAAGTCCTGGAACTACTTGGAGCTTCATATTCTAATCCCTAACCTGGGTGATGATTTTTTGCCTTCAAGGAGAGGTATGAGGATTTAGGTAAAAGGAATAAGATGCCCGGCACTGGGCTTGGCATGTAGTAGGTGCTCAAATTAATGACTTCTAATTTCAGAGTCAATCCCCACGTCCCATCTTGGTGAGAGCTGTTTTTCCAAGTATCTCCATCAGGCATTTGGAGAAATAGAAGCATAGAGAAGTTAAGAAGTTAAGGTCTTTGGCTTGGCTGGCTCCAGAGGTGACAGGGACCCAGGACCCAGGAATTCCTGCTAAACCCAGGGCCCTCATCTGTGTATGTGCTGGCAGGATAGGCAGAAATCTCCCAGTCTTGGCCAATGAAGATGCCTTGGTTCCAGGACCTCAGGCTGTAGGTAGCCTTCTGCCAAGGGATCCTTGAGCTCTCTGACTGGGTAGGACTCTTCCCCACCAGCCTGCCCCATGGGGACGTGTGCCTAGGGAGGGAAGTGGGATATCCTCAGAGAATGAGGTGCGAAAGGACTTCCAGGAGGAGGAGGTCAGGACCCTAGGTCGTCCTGCCTCCTAAAGCCCCTTTCCACCCTGGGGGTCTGGACCCCTGGGACAGGAGTGGGGTGGGAGTGAGGGGTGGGAGTGAGGGTGTAGAGTCTCCAGGAGAAGGGTGGCAAGAGGCAGGGAGCCTCAGGAAGAGATGGAGACACAGCGGTTGGGGTGGTGGAGGTAGACCTGAGCCTCAAGAGACAGACGGACATGCAAGCAGCGAGAGGGGCTGGGGAGACGCACAGTCTGACCTGTCCGCTAGGCGGGCCAGGCCAGCGGACTCAAAGATCGCTACTAGGCGGGGCCGAAGAGGGGGCGGGTCCCTGTGCCTTCCCCGCCCTCCGCTCCCCGGGGCATCACGTGGGGGCGGGCGGAAGCGCCCGGCGGGGTGGGCGCGCCCCGCTTGCGGTCGCGAGTTTACGGCGGCTTGAGTCCGTGGCGGCGCCGGGACCCCGGTCCCCGGGTCCGCACGTGGAATCTTCGCCCAGAACAGGTAAGTGCGGCTGCTGGGGCCTCTTCCGTCCGCCGCCGTTTCGGCAGGTGTTGTCCGGAGTTTCCCCATTTCGCAGAAGGGAAAGCCGAGGCCGCACGCCGACCGTGCCCTCGGCGTCCACTTCCGCGGGTGTTTCTTCTGTCAGTTGTCGTCTCTGTCTAGTGATAGGGATGAGGGTCGCCTCCTGAGGATGCGTGGTCGGGCCAGAGGTGGCAGGGGAGGAGCGCGAACCGGCGGGAGAGGGGACTTCCAGCTCTTAGTCCTTTGGTATGAAGGCTCCCAGGAGCCGGAGCCAGCCAGCCCTCCGGCGCCTTGCTTTTCTCATCTGTGTGAAATGAAGGCTCCAGTGGCTCTCGTCTCGTTGAGCGCGGAGACCCTTACAGCTCTGAGCATTCGTATGATCCTGTGCCCTGTACCTGGGGTTCCAGTGACCTTGGGCAGACTACTTCCGGTCTCTGCGCCTCAATTCCCCACCAGTAAATGGAGGCGTGACGTCCCAAGAGCCCCTACCTGGCCCAATTGCTGGAAAAAGAGGAGGTGTGTGTTCACTGAATGGGGTCAAGCCGGGAGAGGGTTATTGGCACTGGAGAGAGCTGGCTTGGAGTGCAGCCTGGGGGGCATAGGGTGGGTGTTTGGTCCCAGATCTCCAAGGGTGGTTTTTTGGTGTTTGGGGAACTCTGGTCAGGAGCCATTACAGTGCCGCTTTTGGCATATGCATTTCCCTCCTCCAAAGTTCCGGTCCTGGGGAGGCTTCCCTGATCTCCAGGCTTGGTTGGGGGTGGGGAGGTGCTACAAGGTGGTACAGATTTGTGGAGGTGCTCAGAAAGGACTTGACTGTGTGCTGAGTGAGCACCAAAGTCCAGACAGAGGCATCCAGGATGTCTGTCCTTGGAGAGCAGAGAGTGTCCAGGTTAGGGGAGACCTCCCAGCAAGCTCATTACAGAGTCACAGAGACAAGTGCAGACAGGTACTGAGGTAGAATCAGGGACTGGGACTCTTGGAGGCCCAGGGAAGAAGAGATGACTGGAAAGGGCCTTGGCAGTTAACTGGCAATTAACAAGGATAAGGACCTTCCAGAGGACAGCACAGCTTGTGCAAAAGCAGGGACGTTCATGGTATATATGAGAAATGGCAAGGAGATGGGTGTGACTGGAAGGGGTAGCTGGAGCTAGGTGTAGAGAGAACTCATCCCTGTGTTCCATGGCTGGTTAGGGATTGTCCAGACCCTGCCTCCCTATTCGCCACTTGCTCACAGGAGTAGGGCAAAAGGTGAGGTGGAAGTGGGCAGAGGCCACCAGAGGCCCAGATTGCCCCCACGCTTCATTGGGGGCATTCAGGCCCTCCCATTCAGCCCCAGCCGCACCCCCACCGCCTCTCAGGCTCCAGCCATACTTTTGTGCACCTGAAACCTCAGCCCTTTGTGCAGGTTGCTTGTCTTCCCCACCCTCTTTCCCTAGAAATTTTCTCCCCATCCAAATCTCCTAGGTCCTTCGGGACTTCACAGGTGGGCTGCTTATTTCCTCCTCCTGCCTAGCCTTTCAGTCCTGCTTAGGGGCACAGCTTAGGAAAGATCTCCTTGGAGCTCTGTGGGGAAGGGGCCTGCAGAGCAATGGGGATGACTGGGATGTGGGGTAGTCCCTATACAGCCACCAAACACTACATGACCCTGCAAGTCCCCAAACTTCTCAGAGCCTCCATTTCTCCATCTGCAGGATGGGGTGATAAGTCTTCGTCTCATGCTCCAGAGAGAGACTGCTGGGGTAAGAATTGGGCCTGAGTCTAAATCCTGTCTGTGGCAGTGAGTGTTTGAACGAAGAAAAGAGAGAACCTAGAGGGAAGGGGTCAGTTCAGAGGGGTAAGGGGCCTCTGAGAGTCCTAGGGGCTGGTGGTAAACTAGCCTAGTGTCAGAGTAGGGCATCAGCTGAAGACCGGGGAGTCCCTTCTGTTCTCTGGGGCCCTCCCCTCCCCACCCCTCTCTTCCTTTAGCCAAGCTCAAAGCCAGCCGGCTGATGCCCAAACAAGTAGCCTCTGTTCCCAGGGTGGGGGGAGGGGAGGCAGGCCCTGGGCTCCAGGCCCGTCTGTCCAGCACTGACCCTGCCGCTCACCCCCCATCCCCCGCCCTTCACTCTGGATCTTAACCCTTGGGCGTCTGGGATGGGCCCTGGGTTGCTTGAGGGCTCATACCCCTTGCCCACCAGCTGTCCCTCCACCCAAATTTAGGCTCTCAAGGGTTCTGTTGAAGCAAGAGGGGATGCTGTAGGACATGAGCTGGAAATGAAAAAGGAAGGAGGGAGCGGAGGTGGGAGCAGATAATATAGTCACGGACACTCAGAGACCACTTGGCCCAGAAGCTTTTTTCACAGATGGAGAGACTGAAGCCAAGGGTCAGAGATCAGACCAGGATCACACATTGAGCCTTGGTGGGGGTCAGGACTGATCCGACTCCTGGTCTGAGCCCTCATGGGGAAAGAAGAGGGAAAGGGAGGGAGCTCTCCTTGATGTGAGTACCTATCATGTGCCTGACGCTGCACATTTGTGCTTTTTATTTAACCTCACATCATTCCATGAGACAGGGATCACCTTCCTGTAACATAGGGGAAGAGACTGAGAAAGAGCTGAGTAATCACATCTGCGAGAAAGATGTCAGTAAATAGGCACATAGCACTGGTATAGGCACTTTCATGTATATTAACCACTTTCGTCCTCCCGAAACCCCAGAAGTTAAGTACCATTCTGCAGATAAAAAGACTGAGGCATAGAGAGGTTAAGTAATTTGCCTAAATCATAGCAAATAAGTGGTAGAGGCAGGATCAGGACCCAGGAGTTTGTTTGCCTCCTTCAGCCTGATTTCCTCTCCCCTAGCCTGACCTTACTCCTTGAGCTCAGTCCAGGGTCCCACTCAGTGAGGGGCTTTCCCCTGGGTGGTGGCCAAGGCAGCCTTGAGCAGAGTGTGACCCCAGCCAAGCAGACGCAGCCCTCGCTTAGGAGTAGAGTCCAGTCCCTTGGGTGGCCCCTCTCACCCCCTGCTCCAGTCTTAGTCTGCCTGGACTCATCCCCTTTCACAGCCCCGCACAGAGGGGTGTTTCATATTTCAGGAAGGGGTTCTGTGCTAAGCACGAGGATATGAGGGCTCTCAGAGATCCCCTACGAGTACAATGCCCACAAAGCTCAGGGCCTTCTGCTGATTCGACACCAGAACGCCCAGCCCTGATCAGAGAGGCTATCTTGGCCACTTACCCTTGCTGCCATCAGGCCCCCAGACCTGTACGTTCCAATGAGGGCTCCGGGGAGGACGGCCCAAAGAGGCAGATGACCCCGGGTGTCAGGGACGGCTGGGGGTGGGGGAGGGGGGCAGTGCATGGTTGGTCTTCCACATGACCTTCCTGTGGAATTTTTCCCTGTCTCAGCCTTTGGAACATAGAAGGTCTATCCTGTAATGAGGACATCTGTCCCAGCCATCGGGAAAATCAGAGTGGGTGGGACGGGATGTGGAATTAAGTGACCAGTTCGATAACAGAATTATTGTTTAATGGTAGTGATAATAGTGGCAGTAGCTGCTGTTTCTTGGAGGCTTAGTACGTGCCGAGTACTGTGGAAGCATTTTTTGGTATCGATTTAATCCTCAACAGTTCTCTTGGAGTATGTGCCAATTCCCATTTTACAGATGAGGAAACAGGCCCAGAAAGGTAAAGTGATTTGCCCGAGACCATCCATTACATAGAAGAGCTGGGAGCCTGAATTCCTCCCTCTCCACAATGAGAACTGTGAGCACCGGGAGACACTGCAGACAGAGGAGATCCCAACCCCGTTCTACCCTGGGAGCTCCTAGTCTGGGTCGCAGGCAGTAGAGGGCCACCTGGTCACGTGACGTTGCTGGCACCCAGCTGTGAGGATGGCATGCCTGCAAGGGCATCCTGCTTGTAGATGGGACTGACCTCTAACAAGCCCTGAGCCCCCCCACAGGCCCGCCTCTGGGATGATGAGCATCTCTTGGAGACCTGCTCACTGCTCTCATCCTGTCCCGGCAGCCCTGGGCTTTGTTGAATACAGTGGTTCCCCCAGCCCTCATTTTGCTGATGAAGAAACTGAGGTCAGTAGAAGTTAAGTGACTTGCCCGTGTGGTCTCTCAGCTCAGGAAAGGGAGAGCTAGAGCCGGCACCCAGGCAGAGGCTCTGAGGCCTGCAGTCCACCTCCCTACCTGGGGCCTGGTCAGGGTCTCCTGGGCCTCTGAAGCCCTGAGCTTCCCTCGGACACTGCCCACCTGCCTTGTCACAGGGTCCAGATCTTTCTCCCTGACTGAACCGAGAACCTGAGTCCTCTTAATGTGCCTGGGATATGGAACGACTGGATGTCAGTGACTGGATGAACAAACCTGGGAAACATGGTTCCAGAGCTGAGAGCCAAGAAGCAGGCACCAGCTGTGGTCAACAGTGTGGTGCTCAGTACCAGCGGGGTCCAGAGGACGATTCAGGGGTCAAGAGGCCACCCTACTCAGATGACAGGAGGGGAAAATGTGGCAAAATCTTCTTCTTCCTTATTATCTTCATTGTGAGGGCAAAAAATGTGTGTGGAAGGGGGAGGAAGAGGAGGGTTGGGCCCTCTCACTGCTACTCCTCTGTCCCCATTCCCAGGGCAAGGAACTCGAGGTCACAACCTGGGATCTCAGCTGCTCGGGGCTCCTGGGGGAGTCTGGCCTGGCCGGGCCAGTCCTGGGGCAGGTCAGCCCCCAGGAAGGGGGAGCTGTCACTGCATCTTGCTACTCCGTGTGCCTGGGTCTCCTTTGCTTCCTTCCTTACTGCCCGAGAGGGCACTGTCCTGCTCCTGGACATCCTCTTCACCCTTTACCTCCTTTCCACAAAATGCCAGGGCCGGGGCTCTGAAGTCCTGTCCCTGACCTCTGGTTCAGTGAGAGGCTTTGGACTGATCACTCCAATGAACTCAGCGTCCCTCTATCTTCAGAGAGGGAGCAAGAAGCAGCAGCTTCCACAGCAGTCTTTAGGTGTGGACAGATCAGGACAGGAACCAATCAAACAGAGCAGGTTGAGGTGGGGTAGAGGGCCTTCTTCGTTCCGCTTCACTCCCACCCACCCTCTCCTCACATTGAGCAGCTGGGATTTTAGGATTCTGAGTCTGAGATTCTAGGCTTTGGGGATTCAAGGATTCTAGAGCTTTGTGTGCTGGCGATTCCCAGCCTCTGAATTTCCAAAAATCTGGGTTCCAAGAGCCTGCAAAGCCTCGAATTGGGCTGGGTAGACTCTAAGTTGAGGCTAGTCCTGTGCTACACCTTGGCTGGCTGGTACCAGACAGACAAGGCCCGGAGTTTCTCAGCATTGCCTCTGGAGGCCTGTGGCACAGCTGTCCCCCAGGTTCTGTGTGCTGTCTATACCCACCACCCCCAGCATGTGCACGCAGCTGTCGCCTTTCAAGAAATCTGAGAACTGGACCCTGGAAGGGACTAGGTGGTAGCGGAAGAGATAGCCATCTTGGTGGAGAATGGGGAGGGAATGGACAGGGGCCACAACTCCTCTTCATTTGCTGGCAGTGGGGCTGTCGTGCTGGATACCAGGATGGGGTTAAGGGGAGGCCCAGGGAGGGCTGATGGCTGGTTGGGTCACAGAGCAAGGTCTGGGTCACACTGCTGGGGGAGCCAGGTCCTCCCGGGGCCAACATGGAATGTGGCTCAGCAGGCCCAGGTCCAGTCTTGGAGGGCAGAGCCAGGCTCAAGGGCCCTGACAGAGTGGTGGACAGAGACCTGAGCCTGGGAGCCAGAAGGGAGGCACCCTGCCCCTCCTTGGGGCAGGGACGCCGGGCCTTGGCTCAGGGCCTTTGAATATTTCACAATGCTGCCACCCCCACCCACTCCTTCCGGTGCCCATCTGAGCCTATGGGCACATCAGCTGCCCTCAAAGGGCCTTGGGCATGAGAGTGGAAGCTGCCTCGTGGGGAGGAGACCTGTTTCCTCCCCATGAGGGAAGTGCCTTCCTCCTGGAAGACTTCCTGACTGGGTAAGCTCCTTCCTCCGTTGTGCTTCCCATCTCCTTTCTGCTCCACGTCCTTCTGGGCAGGCACCGTGCATGTGTCCCTGTGTAAACGTGTGTGCTCCTGGGCCCAGATGCGTCCTTGGAGGACCTGTGATTTTGCCTGCGTGCAGGTGTTAGCATTCCATGTCCCGGTGTATTGGAGTAGGAAGTGCCTGGCTTTGCACTCCTTGATATGTGAACTGGGTGAGGCTTTTTTTTTCCTTTAAGTTTCCTTATTTATTTTGAGAGAGAGAGCCATCAGAGGAGGGACAGAGAGAGAGGGAGAGAGGGAATCCCAAGCAGGCTCTGTGGTATGAGTGCAAAGCTCAACACGGGGCTCGATCTCATGAACCATGAGATCACAACCTGAGCCGAAATGAAGAGCCAGACGCTCAACCAACTGAGCCACCCAGGTGCCCCCTGGGTAAGGCTTTTATCTGTTTGAGTGGGGACCTTCATCCAGGCAGGCCACTGTGAGTCTGCAGCTGAAATACCCTGGTTTGTTCCCCAAAGCCACCCCAGCAACCTGGTGGGGAGAAAGGGGCCTCCCGGAGGGCAGGGGTGGGGACTGGGCTTTGCCAGATGACAACAGGACGGCTTTGGGGTGGGGTCCGTCTTGCTTGCTGAAGGGGTGCCAGAGCCTCAGCTGAAGTCCTGCCTCTCCCCTCAGACTGGGGCTCTTCCTCCTCCTCCTGTCTCCTCAGCTCTAAAGATGGATGTGCTAAGTCTAGGGAGACCAAAGACTCAGGGAGCATCTAGTTGTTCTAGTGGTTCTGTTCCAGTTTCTGTTTCAGGACGTGAACCAGGACACTCATCTGCCTCTACTGCCAGTGGCCTGAAAACCCACATCTTTCAGTGCTGGGCTGGCCTAGCCGATGTGGAGTAGGGGGGTTGCTCCAGTAACTTCGAGGTTACCTGAGGGGACTGTCCCTCCCAGTTCTTCCAAGAAACAGGCTAGTGGAAGGACGGAGGGGTTCAGTCTGGGGGGCCAAGGTCCTGGTCCTGACTGGTTAGTTTAGTTTCTTGCACCTCTCTAGGGCTCACTTTCCTCTTCTGGAAGAGGGGAGGGTTGGATAAGGTGGTTCCTAAGTGCCTAAGGGGCAGGTGGTTGGGGGGTGTGGAAAGCTGGGGGAAGGCAGGGCTGGGTGTGTAGTAGACAGGAGGTTAGAGCTATAACTGGGTGAGCACAAGGGGAATGAGAAGTGCCTGATTTAGGAGGCCAGAAGCCAGGTTCTAGCCACACTCTGGCCACTGATGGCAGTGTGACCTCAGGCAAGTCATCACTTGCCTGGGCTACTTGCTTTCTGTGTATAAAATTGGGAGATGCTCATTCAGTCAACAGAAATTCACTGTGTGCCAACCTCAGGCTGGTAGTAGGGGATGCAGGGTAATCAGATCCTGGTCCTGCTTTCGAGGAACACCCAGCCAGGTCTGGCGTGAGAGTGTGTGTGTGTATATGTGACACAATCACAGATAGTGACATCCCAATGTGATCAGGACTGTGGCCATGGGAGTCAGAGACTGCTCCCCAGGGCACGTGACACTTGGACTTGAAAGGCAAAGTAGAGAATGATGTTCCAAGCAGAGGGAACAGTATAAGCAAAGACCTGAAGATAAAGTGTCAGGCAGCAGGAGTGGAGGGAATGAGATGGGTGAGGAGTAAGAGGCAGGAGCCGGAGGGTGGAGGCCCTTTGAACCCCTCTGGGTGTTAGTCATGGAAGGGGTAGGCATGGCAGAGAGGGTGGAGGCTGGTCTCTGAGACTCCTGGAAGTCTAGGGAGATTCTCACCTGCTCTGGAGAATGGTTGAGGGGTGGGCAGCACGAGGGGGTCTGAGAGTCAGCACTTCCTCTCTGTGGGTGAGGGCTCCCCGAGCAGTGTTTATCAGGCCAGCACAGCAGGAAGTAGCTAGGGCAGCCTCAGGTGGAGAGAAAGGGCAAGCCTAGCCACAGAGGGGGCCAAGGAACCTCAGAGTTGAATCTTTGACTCCTAGAACTCTGGTCTGAACCTTGATACCTGCCTCGTCCAACCATCCCTCTCCCTACCCATGTCACAGGCCCCTGTCCCAAGCTCACCTGACTGAGGTGAGCCAGGCCTATGTGGACATCCATTCATCCATTCTTCCAGTGGCCGAACGCGTCTAGCCGCTGGGGATAGGGCTGTGAATGAGACAGTGCCCTTGTCCTCCAGTTGAGGATACTGACAATGAACAAATAAATATGTAATACAGTAGTGTAATCCAACAGTGATAAGTGGCATCCAAATATGTAATCCAATAGTGATAAGTGAGATGCTGAAAATCACACAGGATCAGGGACTCATAGGGGCACATTTTTGGGTAGAGTGTTCAGGGAATGATGGTCTTGCATTTGAGAAAATGCTGGAAAAAGTATGGGAGTGAGTCATCAGATGTCTGGAAAAGCATTCCAGGCAGAAGGAGCGCCAGTGCCCAAATCTGAGGTAAGAGCACACAGAGTGGGTTGGAATAGCAGGAAGGAGACAGAGGCAGTAGGGACAGACCATGGACCCTGGTAGGCCATGTGCTGGCTTTGGCTTTTAGTCTGAGGGAGGTGGGAAGTCACTGGGGAGTGAGAACTGGTCAGATTTGGGCTGTATTTCGAAGGCATACGTTTATTCCTCCGAAGCTTGCAAGGTGGAGCTGTCATAATCCCCATTATACAGATGGTAAAACAGAGACTTAGAAGTTATGTGAATTTCCCAGTCTCCCAGTGGTAGGCACCCCAGTGCGCCTGACTATCTGCCTGCCCCATGATGCATCCCCGAAGCACCCTGCTTACTCACCCAGGAGGGTGCTTCCTGTTGTCTGAACAGCAAGGACAAGTATCTTAGCATAGCCTTCAAGGCCCTTCTTAGCTTGCTCCTTCTCTCTTGCCCACCTGACCTCCCTGAATCTGCCCTGCTTTCTACCTGTCTCTGCACTGTGCCCTATGAGGAGATGAGTAGAAAGAGGGGCCCAGGCAGCCCTTTGTTCAGATTCTGGCTCCTGTGTTATTTTAGGCAGGTTACTTAACTTTTCTGAGGCTTTGTTTTTTTCTCATCTGTAAAGTAGGCTAAAAAACCATCCACTTTCTAGACTGTCATGAGGAAACAATCCGTGTACTGTGTTTAACACAGTGCCTGATGGTAAGCACTCCATAATCACAACCTTCTGTTGTTTTAGACAGGGATGGCTGGGTCATATAAGTGGGTTAGAATGTTCTCTGTGAGTTGGAGAGGAGAGGCTGAGTCAGGGATTCTTCCTATATGTTGTCTGACTATATAGTTGGGGAGGCTGAGATCACACATGAAATTGGAGGCCAGAGCCTTTGCGGCTGGTCCTTTCTAGCCCCTGCCCTGCCAGTCTGCTCACCTCCACCCCATCAGCACAGACCACTTCCCCTTTCAGGGGCCAGCAAGCAAGGGGCCTGCTTATCTTCTGGCTTCTCCATTCCAGGGGCCACCTGGGGGGATGGCAGGTTCGGGTCCCTGTTCTCCAGGGCTGCTAGTTCCAGGGTGCAAGGGAGCCCACCAAGTCTCTCCTCCTGGGTGAGTGAGCACATCAGGTTCTGGGGCAACTCGGGATAGAGTCAAGCAGCCTTCTGTCCCTCTCCCCAGGGCCAGGGCTAGCCCTCAACCCTTCTGAGGGTCCCGGTACCTGACTCTTGTTCTGTCCGCTCCTGCTGCCTGGGAGTCTGTCAGTAGACCTGTGTACTCCCACCCAGCATGTGGTCAGCCCTGTTTCTTCCTGTTTCACACTCACTCATTTATAGTGTTAAGAACCCCTTCTCTCCCCGACCCCTGTCTTAGGGGGCAGTGGACACAGAGAAGGATCTTCCTGGGGTTACCCTGTGGCACCTTGGGCCTCCCCCTTACCCAGCACTTTCGTTGAGGGAGGTGCTCCCTGCCCTGCCTGGGAAGCCCCCAGCTCAGTAGAGGACTGTCTGTGACTGAAGGCAGGGGACCAGACCACAGTCCAGTGTGCTCCTGCTGGGGGTGTCCCAGGTCTCCACGGTGCTATGGGGCTGATCTGAGCTGCACCTGAACGGTGACATGGGCTGGGGCACGGGGAACGTGGATGTGGGTGAGGGCTCTGGGGTAGGGTTAGGTGAGGAGCTCTGCCTTGGGGACAGTTACAGGGTAGGCTGGTGGGTGTGCTGGCTAAAGGTGGGTTGAGGACAGAAGAAGGGAAGAGGGCCCAGAGATCCAGACTGGCCTGGGGAGGCCTGGGGTGGATGGGAGCAGTGGGATAGAGAGGGGGTGTGTGTCAAAACAAGGTAATGAAGAGCCATAGGGGAAATGGGAGGGGGTGGTCCAGAATGGTCCATTTGGAGATGGTTGGCCAAGTCATATGTCATAGACTTTGACAAGGCCTAAACCCCAAGTCATTGTTCGGCTTCGTGTATTTGCAAGTGAGGTACTGCAGATATTCACACTTCATCTCATACCTTCCTCCCTATCTGACCCTCTGTAGGATGGGGCTTGGGCATGAGGGGGCCCTGGGTGAGGTTTGGGGGGAACGTGGGTGATGCTTGGCGCTAGGGTGGGGTCAGATGCTGTCTAGAGGACAAACCACAGGGACCCTGGACTCTCATGTTTACTAATGGACCTCAGTGCGTTTCCCATCTGAAAGTCCTTGGGCTGCCCTCTGCTACTGACCTCCATGTCTTAATGAGGGGGACCTTATTTGCTAAGCTGTGTCTTAGACCTTTGGGAGGATAAGCCGTGGTGGGAGGGAGAAAGTTTTGGGTCTCAGTTTCCCATTCTCTGGTCCAGATGGTCCAGGAAATCAGTCTCATTTATAATAGTTCTCTTAGTGGTCTGTTCGTGTTACATTTAAAATCATAAGGCTGGTGGGGCACCTGGGTGGCTCAGTCGGTTGGGCGTCCGACTACAGCTCAGGTCATGATCTCACAGCTTGTGAGTTCGAGCCCTGCATCCGGCTCTGTGCTGACAGCCCAGAGCCTGGAGCCTGCTTCAGATTCTGTGTCTCCCTCTCTCTCTGCCCCTCCCCCACTCACGTTCTGTCTCTCTCCTTCAAAAATAAATAAACACTTAAAAAAATTTTAAAATAAAGCTGGAGCACCTGGGTGGCTCAATCGGTTGGGTGTCTGACTCTTGATTTTGGTTCGGGTCATGGTCTCACGGTTTGTGGGATGGAGCCCCTCATCTGGCTCAGTGCAGAGCCTGCTTGGGATTCTCTCTCTCCCTCTCTCTGCCCCTTCCCTGCTCATTCTCTCTTTCTCAAAAATAAATAAATGAACATTAAAAAAAGAACATAAAGCTACTTTATATTGTTTTGAGGAACAAACTGGGGCAAACTCAATTCTAATAGACAAGATACTTTTGTCATTTGGTCTTCTAATTATAAAAGTGATACACAACTATAAAACTTCAAACAGTACAGACAGGAAGGTTGTAGAAAGGGATGGTCTTTCAAGATTGGATTGGGAGTTAGGGCTAGGCCTGAAATTCAGGTCAAGGATGTCTCCTGTCCCTTGGTCTTTATTGTGCCTTGGTCATGAATAAACCTGGTTTTATATTTGATTAGGGTGATGCTGAATGGGCTGCCCCAAGGAGGTTGTTAAGACCTCCTGCCTCTCACCAGGTCCACTGTGTGTGATGCGCATGTTGTGCACTGTCCAAGGGTACCTGGTCGGAAGGGGGTGAGGTGAGAGCTGGGAGGGGGGTACTGAAACCTACTAGCCTGTCCTTCCTGCTGAGCTTCATGTCCCGCTGTGGGGCCCCTGAAGGAAGAGGCATTTTTTCTAATTTGCCCAAAGGCCCCACCTAGGTTGGAGGTAACCTTGCTTTTCCCTGGAGAGTTCATCGTGGGGTGGGAATGTGCAGTGGCTGGGGCCACCCAGAATGAGGTCCAGGGGCAGTGGGGTGTCCAGTCTGGAGCCCTGTAGAGGCACATGGCTGGAGGCAGGGTGTGGTAGTCATTGGTGTCTGGGGTAACTGAGAATCCAGAGTGAGGAGGGGTCCAGACTAGAGACTGGCTTCAAGACCAGCACCAAGGGCCCATTGGTCAGGAGTGGCCAAGGCCTTGGGGCAAAGGAACAGGAAGTATGTGTCTTACCAGCAGAGGAATAAGCAGATGATGAGTGAGTGTGGTCTCTAGCACATACATAGTGACGTGTCACAGTCATCTGGGTGGCAGCGCTGCTTTATGGAGAGGGAAACTGAGGCTCAGAATGTGACATGACTTGCCCAGCGCTTCAGGCAAGAAGTGATAGAGCCGGGACTGGAACCCGGACTTACCTTGCATCTTGCCGGGAGATGGCTCTGACTCACTAGTGGCCCCCAGCTTCCTACCAGGTGGCTGAGGCAATGGGGCCTCAACTCAGTCCTCCCCTGAGGGCTGCTCCTCACCCACCTCCACCACTCCCGGGTCCCCAGAGGAAGGGTCATACCCTGGACGGGATGGGACAGAAATCTGCTGCCAGGGAGGTGACAGGACAGAGATTTGGAGCTGCGGCAGGGCAGGAGAATCCACTGTAATTCTTTGGGTCCTGTATGTGGCGGCCACCCATCCCTGGGAGACAGAAAGTAGGCCCGTGGCCCAAGGATCAGTCAGCTGCCTGCCTGAGGGCTGCACCTGCTGCCTTGCTAGCCTAGCTGGGCTGGAAGGAGCTAGCTTCTGCAGCGGGGCAGGGGCCACTTCTGCACCCTCTGGGCCAGGAACCCAGCCCCCACCTAGTTCCTCATATCTAAGGGAAGTGTCTCCAAGGCTTCTTGCTTGCTTAGCGGAGTCCTGAGAACACCCAGGAGGGCGGCAGATCAAATGTGACCCTGCCTATAGGTATCATCTGGTGATTATGTTGAGGAGGGGGGTGGAGTTGGGGGTACTGGGCATTGTGGGGCTCTGGGGCAGATGTACACAGTCAAGTTGTTGGTAGGGAGTGTGGGGACTGAAGGCTGTGTGTGGTGGTTGGTGGGGGGGGGGGTGGAGCAGATCTGCTGTGTGGCTGCTGAGGGGGGCAGGAGGTGTGTGTCCCTGGAGGCTGTGTGAGGTGTGAGTTTGTGGTATGGGTAGGTTGTGGCCTGGCCACAGCTGGTTGTGTACTGTTCTTGGTTCCTGTGCCGGCCACTGGAGGGGTTTCCTGAGGGCTATATGCTAAGGTCCCTGCCTAGCCTGCCTGGGGTGGCTGGGGTGGCTGGGGTGGGAGGGGAGGGCATGTAGGGGAGGTGAGGATCAGTGGTGGACGACCTCAGGCCTCAATGTGGACCCTGGGCCTGCCTTCCTCCTCTCCTTCTGTTCCCCCATCACTGGCCCTTCCCTTGAAACCAGAGCGCAGCTCTGTGTGCAGGAGGCCTAAAGATGCAGTGGGGGGTGGGAGGGAAGGGTCTTGGCTGAAGGGACCTCAGAGCTGAATGCGGAAGCAGTTAGGACCTTTCAGGCTGCCCAGACTCAGGCCTGACTCACTCATGCAAATCAGAATGCAGAGGAGGCTCACACCCTTGTGGGAGTCCCCAAACCTGTCTGGGTGTTACTACTGTCCTCCTACATCCCCCATTCCCACCCCACTGAAATCACCGTCTCTGCATCTGCCTGGTCCTTTCTTATCCCTGTGAGCCTTGCGCACTCGACTCCCTTTGGCTGGAAGCACAACCTCCTACTTCTTCAAAGCCCAGCTCACGAGGGCCCTCTGGAAGCCTCTCTGACTTTATCAGACAGAGGCAGTCACATCCTCTGAAGGCTCTGTTGGTTCCAGCATGTGACCTGGGCGAATCTCCACCTCACACAGCTTCCCTGAAATGGGGTAAAAATCTCAGGCTATGGGATTGTGATGAGGACGACTGAGATAAGGGTCGAAATCTGGCCAAGGGCTGGGCATACAGTAGGCATTTGGGAAATGGAGGAAGTGGGAGTGTGCCTGTCCTCGGCTAGGGCTTTGGGCTGCCTTCCTGCTGCCCTGGTGGGCACGGCACAATGGGGATGCTGGGCTGGGACAGAGAAGGAGGCAAGAAGCCTTAAACTATGGCGGGAGGTGAAGTGGTAATTCGAGGACAGAAAGGTGAAAGCTTTGCCTCCAGCAAAGAGGGTCTCAGGTGAGACCTGAAGGACTGGCTAGGAAGGATTAGAGTCCAGATGACTCTTACCTCTACACGGAGTGCCCCTGGGCCAGCCAGGCCCTGGGCGCTACTGTGGAGGGCAGGGAGGATAAGAAGCGGTGCAGACTCTCAGGATACCCCAGGCCAAGTGGGGGTTGGGTGGAGATGGATCCCCACGAATGGAGCAACTAGAGACAGATCAGGAGCAGCGCTCTACCGCATGGCTCAGCTTCAGAGGTTTAGGAGCCCAAGGGGGGTGGTTAGGGACGACTTGCTGGAGAAGGCAACCTGGAATCAGTATCTGAAGGTGGGAGGATGTGGGTCATTTGCTCATCATTGTCAGACATTTTCGGGGATCCCATATGCTAAGCGGGTGCCTGGTGCAAAAAAGTGACACGGAGGGAATCCTGAGCCAGACCAGCCTGGCTGGGGCTTGAGGTATGTCAAGTCACTTCCTCTCTGTGGGTGTTTGTTTCTTCATTTGTAAATGTCAGGGCTGGAGCAGGTCGAATGACAAGGGGCTTTGAGCAGGGGTGAGATCTGAGCAGGGGTGGGACCGAGGTTGGCATAGCAGAGGGGAGCTGGAGGGAGACTGGAGAAGCAGGGGCAGGGTGGGGTGTTGAAGCTTGAGCTGGGCCCTTGGGGTGGGGGAGGAGGGGAATCCCCCAGCTTGTGGCCATGCTGTCACAACAGGATGACACTCCCTTCTGCCGGGTCCCTGCTTTCCTGGGGGTGGAGATTCAGTGAGGTGTCCTAGCAGCTGCAGGGCTTAAACCCCCAAACCAGGGCCAGGATCAGGGTGCAGTGAATGCAGCACTTGTCTTGGGCACAAAATATAAGGGGCCGGGGTGGGAAAAAGTTCAGTAATCAAGGTAATATTTTTAAGCCATATTTTTTAAAAAATCAAAACTAATGAAAAAATCCAAAAAAATACCAAAATAAAAAAAAATTATGTTTATTTTTGAGAGAGAGAGTGAGTGGGGGAGAGGCAGAGAGAGAGGGAGACACAGGATTTGAAGCAGGCTCTAGGCTCTGAGCTGTCAGCACAGAGCTCAACATGGGATTGGAACCCATGAGCTGTGAGATCATGACCTGAGCTGAAGTTGGACGCTTAATGGCCTGAGCCACCCAGGCTCAAAATACCAAAATTTTAAATAAAGAGGTTCAGTATTGCTGTTTCCTTCTTTGCCTTGGGCTCCAACATGGCTCAGAAGGGCACTGCTCCAAGCTTCTTTTTCAAGAGCTGTCTCCTTCAGGAAGTCTTCCCTGATCCTTAGCCTGCTGAGGGCCCTGTGGGCTGTTTTCCCTGGCTGGCTGGTGTCAGACCCCCTCTAGCCTGAGCTTCCTGAAGAGCCAGTCCAAGTCTGAGGTTCATGCTTCTAGAGCCTTGAACGAGGCCATCCTAGAAGGGAATCAATGTGGGTCCCTGCGTCTGACCTTGGCCTGAAGTCTTTCTTGCAAGAATGGGAACTTGAGGGAGACCCAGGAGGAGGTTGACCGTTTCTCAGGGATGGAACTGGTTTCCTGTTTCCCAGCCCTGGTCATTTCAGTAGGGTGGTTGGGGCCATCATCAATCCAATGTTGAACCATTAGAACAGGGCCCAAGCCGTAGCAGGTGCTCAGTTAGTATTCATGATCACTTTTGAGAGGCAGTGAGCAGAGTGGTTAAGAGTCTAGAGTATCCAGGAGAAGTGAATGGAAGCCACAAGTGCAGTTTAAAATTTTCATATTGTCTGTTATTTTTTATTTTATTTGTGTTTTTTTTAAGTATGTTTTAAAATGTTTATTTATTTATTTTTGAGAGTAAGAGAGAGCACAAGCAGGGGAGGGGCAGAGAGGGAGGGAGATACAGAATCTGAAGCAGGCTCCAGGCTCCGAGCTGTCAGCACAGAGCCTGATATGGGGCTCTAACTCACAAACCCTGAGATCATGACCTGAGCCGAAGTAGAAGTCTGCCCACTTGACCAACTGAGCCACCCAGGCATTCCTATTGTTTTTTAAAAAATTGTCACTTGAGTAGCACTGCCTTTCTTTGCCACTTCCTTTGAAGTACTAATTGCCTAAGATTTATTTTTAAATTTTTTTTTAATGTTTATTTATTTTTGAGACAGAGAGAGACAGAGCATGAACGGGGGAGGGGCAGAGAGAGAGGGAGACACAGAATCAGAAGCAGGCTCCAGGCTCTGAGCCATCAGCCCAGAGCCTGACGCGGGGCTCGAACTCACGGACCGCGAGATCGTGACCTGAGCTGAAGTCGGACACTTAACCGACTGAGCCACCCAGGCGCCCCTAAGATTTATTTTTAAAATACTTCTAGGGGCACCGGCGTGGCTCTGTCAGTTAAGCATCTGGCTCTTGATTTTGGCTCAAGTCATGATCTCATTGTTCTTGGGACTGATCCTCAATCCCCTAATCCCCGAGCTGGGTGGCCCTGCGCTGACAGCAAGGAGCCTGTTGGGGATATTCTCTCTCCCTCTTCCCCTGTCTCTGCCCCTCCCCTGCTCGTGCTTTTTCTCTCCCTCTCAAAAGAAATAAATTTTAAAAATAAAATGAAATATTTTTAAAACCTATACCTATTTTAGCCCTATTCTAAGAAGTTGTTGTAGAGACTACCTAACCAGTAAATTAAATGTTCACAAGTACCCCCTAAAGCCATCATGCAGAGCCCAGCAGTTTTCGGCTGACCCTGCCCTAGTGGCAGGAAACAAGCTGTGCCCCAAAAGAGCCCATCTCCCTTCTCCCAACCCCCAACAGAGCCCAAATCGTCTGAGCTTGCTGGCAGCCTGCCCTCAGGGATGGCCAGTTCTTTCCCCTCCCACCTGGAAACACCCTCACTTGGCCCACACACGTGTTTAAGAGCAGGGCCTCTGAGTTCTCATGCCTCAGTTGGCCCCCTCTACCCACACCCCACCCCATGGCTATTAGACTTAGTGGAAAGGGTCCTGTTCCCCGGGTCTTCTCAGTGTCCCCCACCTCTCAACTGACAGGCTCTGCCTTCTGGTGGGAACTGCATCTACCCCCCTTCCAGTCCTCCCTGGGGGCAATCCTGGCCCAACAATTCCCACCACAGCCAGCCTCGACACATCCCTGCCACTGGTTCTGGGGAGGCCTGGACAATGGGAAGTCCTCACTCCTCTTAGCCACCTGTGTGGCTGTTACCTCTGGGCGAGCCTGTCTGCCTCTCACTCCTACAGGAAGGCCTTTCTCTGGTCTAACCTCTACTGCCCCACCCGGCTTCCATTAGGCTTCCTGAACTCTTCCTTCTTCCTCTATCCTCTTCTCCATCTTGTGTTTCCTTCTCACTCTTTCCCCTTCCCCTTTCTCCTTCTTCCTTCTTTCCTCCTCCTTTCCTTCTTCCTCCTCCTCCTGGCATCCCACTGCTCAAAGTGGCTCCACCCCTGTCCTTGCAGGTTCCCCTTTGATCAAGATGAGGAGCCATTCAGAGTAGCTGCTGCCTCTGGGAGGATCCCTGGTGTCCTGGGCAGCCCAGTGGGTGAGTCTGGAGGCGGGAAGTGGGGAGCTGGGCTGGGTGTGGTCGGCTAAGCCCCAACTTTGAGGTGGGGGAGGCTTCATGGAGGCCAGACCTGAGGTCCCAGTTTTCATTTTGTAAGTAGGTGGAGGAGCAGAAAGAGGGTGAGGCTAAAGAGCTTCCCAGGAGGGCTTTGAAGGGGTGGGATAGGACAGGGACCAGTGGGTTGGGTGGGGGATGTGTATCACATTGTCTTTTAAATTGTATTTAGTTTTTAGAAAGCGGTACAAAAGTTTAAGATACAGAACAATATAGTGAAAGGTAACCTTCCCTCTCTTATCCTCCCAGCTGCCAATTCTCCTCCCCAAAGGCAGGTTGTTTCTTGTATACCCATCCAGAGGTATTCTGTGTGTGTGTGTGTGTGTGTGTGTGTGTGTGTGTGTGTGCGCGTGCGCGCATGTGCATTTATGTATATGTATATACATACGTACATATTTGTACATTTTTTTATTTAACCCAGATGTTTACATAATAAAACACTGTTCTGCATCTAATTTTTCCACCTGACAACAAATCCTTAATATCATTTTATATGAACTTTAGAATTTGCCTATTGGTAATTTGGTGGGGGGGTGGGGATTGTGTTTTGTACTGGCTATAGCTTAACCCAGGAAGAACCAATGTCTTCATAATGTTGAGAGCTGGTTTATCCAAGAACATCAAATGTATTTGTTTGTTTGTTTCTTCCTTTGGGTCCCTCAGCAGCCTTTTTAAAGAACTCACATAGTTCAAGGGCACCTGGGTGACTCAGTCAGGTAGTTAAGCGTCCAACTCTTGGTTTCGGCCCAGGTCGTGATCTCACAGTTCGTGAGTTCAAGCCCCACATTGGGCTCTGTGCTAACAGTGTGGGATTCTCTCTCTGCCTCTTTCTCTCTGCCCCTCCCCTGCTCGCTCACTCTCTCTTCTCTCTCTCTCTCTCTCTCAAAATAAATGAATAAGCTTAAAAAAAAAAGAACTCACATAGTTCAAAACACAGTTAATAGATAAAGATGTAGAATGAAAATACTTCCTCCCACCAGGGGTGGGTTCCCAGGGAAACTGATGGAGCCTGAGCTTCAGGCTCCTTCTGAGGCCCAGGAGGGGCCCAAGCAGTGTGTGCATGTGATCATGTGGTTTGGGAAATTTTTACAAAAGTAAGATATTCCAATTAAATTTTTTAAAAAACTGAGATATGATTTACGTACAACATTGTATTAGTTTTCAGATGTACAACATAATGATTTGATATTTGTGTATATTGTAAAAAAGTAAGATATTCTGATACTCTTTTTTTTAAGTTTATTTATTTTGAGAGAGAGAGAGAGAGAGCACACGATCAGGGGAGCAGCAGAGGGAAAGGGAGTGAGAGAATCCCAAGCAGCTTCTTTGCTATCAGCATAGAGCCTGACAACGCAGGGCTTGATCTTACAAATTGTGAGATCGTGACCCGAGCCTAAACCAAGAGTCGGAGCCTTAACTGACTGAGCCACCTGGGTGCCCCTGATATTCTTTTTCTTTTAAAAATAAAATTTTTGTAATGTTGATTTATTTTTGCGAGGTGGGGGCGGGGCAGAGAGAGGGAGACACAGAATCTGAAGCAGGCTCCAGGCTCCAGGCTCCAGGCTCCAAGCTGTCAGCACAGAGCCCGATGTGAGGCTTGAACTCGTGAACTGTGAGATTATGACCTGAGCTGAAGTCGAAGACTTAACTGACTAAGCCACCCAGGCTCCCACCTGATACTCTTTCTTATTTTTTAAATTAATTAATTAGTTAATTTTTAAATTTACATCGAAGTTAGTTGCATATATTGCCAACAGTGATTTCAGGAGTAGATTCCTTAATGCCACCTACCCATTTAGCCCATCCCCCCACCCACAACACCTCCAGCAACCCTCTGTTTGTTCTCCATATTTAAGAGTCTCTTCTGTTTTGTCCCCCTCCCTGTTTTTTATTAGTTTTGCTCCCCTTCTTTTATGTTCATCTGTTTTGTATCTTAAATTCCTCATATGAGTGAAGTCAGATGATATTTGTCTTTCTCTGACTAATTTCGCTTAGCATAATACCCTCTAGTTCCATCCACGTAGTTGCAAATGGCAAGATTTCATACGTTTGATAGCCAAGTAATACTCCATTTTATATATATATATATATACATATATACCACATCTTTATCCATTCATCCATCAGTGGACATTTGGGCTCTTTCCATACTTTGGCTATTGTTGATAGTGCTGCTATAAACATTGGGGTGCATGTGCCCCTTCAAAACAGCACACCTGTATCCCTGGGTAAATACCTACCAGTGCAATTGCTGGGTCGTAGGGTAGTTCTATTTTCAATTTTTTGAGGAATCTCCATCCTGTTTTCCAGAGTGGCTGCACCAGTTTGCATTCCCACCAACAGTGCAAAAGAGATCCTTTGTCTCTGCATCCTCAACAACATCTGTTGTTGCCTGAGTTGTTAATGTTAGCCATTCTGACGGTTGTGAGGTGGTATCTTAGTGTGGTTTTGATTTGTATTTCCCTGATGATGAGTGATGTTGAGCATTTTTTTGTGTGTCAGTAGGCCATCTGGATGTCTTCTTTGGAGAAGGGTCTATTCATGTCTTTTGCCCATTTCTTAACTGGATTGTTTTTTGGGTGTTGAGTTTGATAAGTTCTTTATTGATTTTGGATACTAACCCTCTATCTGATGTTACTTGCAAATATCTTCTCCCATTCCGTTGGTCGCCTTTTAGTTTTGCTGATTGTTTCCCTCAGATATTTTCTTTTTTTTTTTTTAAACATTTCTTTTTTTTTTTAATTTTTTTTAACGTTTATTATTTTTAAAAAAAAATTTTTTTTTCAACGTTTATTTATTTTTGGGACAGAGAGAGACAGAGCATGAACGGGGGAGGGGCAGAGAGAGAGGGAGACACAGAATCGGAAACAGGCTCCAGGCTCTGAGCCATCAGCCCAGAGCCTGACGCGGGGCTCGAACTCACGGACCGCGAGATCGTGACCTGGCTGAAGTCGGACGCTTAACCGACTGCGCCACCCAGGCGCCCCAACGTTTATTATTTTTGACACAGAGACAGAGCATGAACGGGGAGGGTCAGAGAGAGGGAGACACAGAATCTGAAACAGGCTCTAGGCTCTGAGCTGTCTGCACAGAGCCTGACGCGGGGCTCGAACTCACGGACCGTGAGATCATGACCTGAGCCGAAGTTGGCCGCTTAACCTACTGAGCCACCCAGGCGCCCCTCAGATATTTTCTTAAAGATGGAATTGAACGTGTGACAGCATCCGACCCCTTGAAGTCTGGCTCTGTGTCTGTTCCCTTCCATCCCCTCAGCCCTCAGTTTTCCTCCTTAGAGGCAACGTCACCTTGTCTCTGATGTATCTTTTCAGAAATAGTTTATGCATTTACCAACACCATGTATTAATCTATCCTCTCTGGTTTGTTTTTTTCTACATAAAGGCAGAATGTTCTATATACTGTTCTGTACCTTTTTTTTTTTTTAATGTTTATTTATTTTTGAGAGAGAGACCAGAGTGTGAGTGGGGGAGGAGCAGAGAGAGAGGGAGACACAGAATCTGAAGCAGGCTCCAGGCTCTGAGCTGTGAGCACAGAGCCCGATGCAGGGCTCAAACTCATGAACCGCAAGGTCATGACCTGAACTGAAGTCGGACACTTACCGACTGAGCCACCCAGATGCCCCCTCCTTTTAAAAAAAAGTTTTTTTTAATGTTTATTTATTTTTGAGAGGGTTCTGGACCTTTCTTTAGTCACTTAACAACATACCTGGGAGGTCATCCCATATCAACATGTATGTACTGAGTTTCCTCATTTTGTTAATTGAGGTTGCTCAGTGTTCTACTATATGACCATCCTATAATTTAGTTAACCATTCCCTGATTAATGGGTATTTTGGTTATTTCCAACCTTTTGTTATTATACACGTCACTGTTGTCAGTCACCTAGGAAGACTACAGGATAAGTGTCTAGGGGTGGCTGGAACAAAGAACAGAAGGACTTGGGGTTTTCATAGCTATTGTGGCATTAATTGCCCTTTTCAGAGGCACTCCCACCAGCCAGGCAGGAGAATGCCTCACCCTGTCACCACGTCGTGTGGGGAGGTTAAGTTCCTTTTCATATGTTTAGGAACCACTTATATTTTCCTTTCTGTGAATTTCTCTCTTCATATTTTTTGCCCTTTTTTCTGTTAGGTCATTGGCCAGCTTTTAAAAAAATGTTTACTTATTTTTGAGAGAGAGAGGAGAGGCAGAGAGAGAGAGAATCCCAGTCAGGCTCCATACTGTCAGCACAGAGCCCGACTTGAGGCTAGAACTCATGAACCATGAGACCATGCATGACCTAAGCTGAAAATCAAGTTGGACCTGTTTCTTATTTCTAGGTGCTTTTTCAGTTTTTAGGAAAATTAGTCCTGTGTTTGGGATATGAGAGGCAGATGTACCCTGAGTTGTCATTTATCTTTTGGCTTTGTTTCTAGTGCATTAAAAAAAAAACTTTTTTAAATGTTTATTTAGTTTTGAGAGAGAGAGAGAGTGAGCAAGAGAGAGAGAGAGATAAGCACGAGCAGCGGAGAGGCAGAGAGAGAGGGAGACAGAGAATCGAAGTGGGCTCCATACTCTGAGCTGTCAGCACAGAGCCCAATGCAGGGCTTGAACTTCTGAACCCCAAGATCATGATCTGAGCTGAAGTCAGACACTTAACTGATTGAGCCACCCCAGTGGCCCTGTTTCTGGTGCGTTTTAATTTGTGGGAATGTTTGATTTTTATATACTTCAGTATTTTACTCTTTTATCTTTCCAGGTTTGTATCATTTCTAAAAGGCTTTTGCATCTCTGAGATGATATTTTAAATCCTTTCATAGTTTTATTTTTTATAACGAAATATTTGATCTAAATTTATCCTGTTGTAAGGTGTGAGATAGGGGTCTTTGTTTCTAGATTGTTCCACAACTGTCCCAACAACTTAATAATCCATCTTTTCAGTACTAATTTGAGATGTTACTTTTATTGTACACTAAGTTATTATATGCATTTGGGTCTATTTTTAAACTTTCTCTTCTCTCTCTCTCTCTCTCTCTCTCTTTATTTATTTATTTAGAGAAAGAGCTTGTGCAGGAGAAGGGCAGAGAGAGAGAGGGAGAGAGGGAATCCCAAGCAGGCTCTGCACTGTCAGCACAGAGCCAGACATGGGGCTCAATCCCATGAACCATGAGATCATGACCTGAGCCAAAATCAAGAGTCAGACGCTTAACCAAATGAGCCACCCAAGCACCTCGGAACTTTTTGTTCTGTTTAATTCATCTGTACATGCTGGTAACATGTACTGTTTTAATTACTATGTCTTTATATGTTTTAATATGTGGTGAAGCTGGTTCTCACTCTCTACCCTTTTTTACCCTCCACCCCCTGCCTCCAGAAATTTCCTGGCTCTTCCTGCTTGTTTGCTTTTCCACATGAATTTTCAAATCCACTTGTCTGGCTCCCCTTCCCTTCCCACCCCCCCACCCCCCCACCCCACTACATAGGTTGTGTGTATATTTAATAGGATTGTGCATATTTATAAGTTAACTGAGAGAGAATTAATATCTTTATGATGCCTTCTGCTTGGCAGCATACTGTGTCTTTCCATTTGTCCAGGTCTCTTCTTTTTGACTCTTTCTACAGATCCCACACATTTCTTATTACGTTTCTTCCTGTGACTTAAGTCCTGTGATGCTATCGTAAATGAGGCTTTTCATCCTGGTTTCTAGCTGGTTATGGCCTATAAATATTAATTCTGTTATATTAGTTTTGAATCCAGCTCACTTACTAATTCTTTTATTGCTTGTAATAGTTTCTTAGTTAACCTTCATGGGTTTTCCAACTAAAAATTTATATAATTGGCAATCAATAGATAGTCTCTTCCTGCCCAATTTTTATACTTCTTGTTTATTTTTGTTGCCTAGAACTTTTAAAACAATGTGAATAATAACAATGATGATGATGATGATGAATAATCATTGAGCACCTGGGTGGCTCAGTCAGTTGAGCATCTGACTCTTGATTTTGGCTCAGGTGACGATCCCAGGGTCATGATCTCATGGGTCAGGGAGCCCCACATCGGGCTCCACATTGAGCGTGGAGCCTTTCTGAGATTCTCTTTCTCCCTCTACCCCTCTCCCTGGCTCATGTGCTGTCTTTCTCTAAAATAAAATAAAAAAAAAATTAAAAAATAGGGGTGCCTGGGTGGCTTAGTGGCTAAGCGTCTGACTTCAGCTTAGGTCATGATCTCGCAGTTTGTGAGTTCAAGCCCCTCATGGGGCTCTGTGCTGACAGCTCAGAGCCTGGAGCCTGCTTTGGATCCTGTGTCTCCCTCTCTCTCTCTGTCCCTCCCCCCACTCAAAAGTAAATAAACATTAAAAAATTTTTTTAAATAAAAAAATAAATCCTTCTCCTCCTCCTCATCATCATGAAATGGATATCCTTGTTTCATTCCTGACTTTAATGGAAATTTTGCCATTGTTTTCCCATTAAGCAAGGGGCTGATTTTTTAGTTTAAGGGAGTATCAGTCTGTTTCTGTTTTAGTAAGTACACTGGATGTTGGCTTTTATCATATGCTTCTTTAGTATCTGTGGAGATGATCTGATGACTTTTCTCTTTTGATTTGTCAGTCTTCTCTCTGTATCATCTATCTCTTGACTCTTGCCAGGCCAGGAGCTCTTGAGTGCAGGGATGGGACCCGAGTCCCTATTGCCTTGTGTGAGGCTATCTCAAATGAACAAATGAATGGATGGTTCTTTCCTATACATTAACCCCCTTGGTAGTGGCAAGGGTGACACATTCACAGGGCCAGGACCCCAGCTATGTGGTGCTGGTGTGACTTACCCCCTGGAGCGTTCTGCTTCTTCCAGGGACATGTAGGTGGGGTGAAGTTCAGTCCCTAGACTGGGCCTGCAGGGGGACCAGCGGTGGTATCACTCAATCCCACCCATACTTGCTAAGCCGCTGGGCCTGGCCTTCAGCTGGGGACTGGTACCTCAGAAGGAACTGGGCCCTTGCCTGGGTCCTGCAGAGGGCAGTGGCGGGTGTGTGTGCTAGACGCAGCCATTGGCTAGCCTTGCGGCAGTGGCCCAGGCTGTGGATGGGGCTCAGGGGTGCTACCAACTCTGGTTCCTGGAGGGCTTCCTGGAAGAGATGTGAGCTGGCCGCTAGGAGGCCACGGGGGTGCGGGTGGCAGGTTTCAGACAGAGAGAAAAGCCTATGTGTTCAGGGACCTGGCAGTACCTGGCCTTGCCTGGCACATGGGGCACAAGGGAGACAGCTCAAGGACAGTGCCCGACCCCATGGCGTGGGAGAGCCACAGAGGGTTGCTAATCGGGGAGCTGTGGCTGGGCAGCCTTGTCTCTTACTTGTGCCCATCTGTCTTTTCCAGGTCCAGACAGGGCCCTGCTGGCTGGCCTCTGCTGGCAGGAACCATGGCAGAGGCCGGGGATGCAGCGCTGTCCGTGGCTGAGTGGTTGCGGGCACTCCACCTGGAGCAGTACACTGGGCTCTTTGAGCAGCATGGACTGGTGTGGGCCACCGAGTGCCAAGGCCTCAGTGACGCCCGCCTGGTGGACATGGGCATGCTACTCCCTGGTCACCGCCGCCGCATCCTGGCTGGCCTGCTCCGTGCCCACACGCCCCCAAGCCCTGCACCCCGCCCTACCCCCCGGCCCGTGCCCATGAAGCGTCATGTCTTCCGCTCACCGCCTGTGCCTGCCGCTCCACCGGAGCCACTGCCCACGGCCGGAGAGGACGAGGGGCTACCCGCTGCCCCACCCATCCCACCCCGGAGGAGTTGCCTTCCACCTGCCTGCTTCTCTGCCCCATCCGCAGCAGCCCCAGACCCTGTGCTGCCCCCGCTGCCTGCCAAGCGGCATCTGGCAGAGTTCAACGTTCCGCCTGTGCCCCCCCGCACTGGGACCCCCCGCCAGCTGGTGAGGTGAGTAGATGCCATCCCTGGTGGGAGGAACATGGGTGGAGGATCCCGGAAAGTGGAGAGGGAGTTTGTGGCCTTTGGCAGTAGGGTAAGAAAGGCACCTCGGTGGAGGGAACAGCATGTATAAAGCTCAGAGGGGGGAAGCACTATCCTGGGGCACTCTGAGCAGACTGGGACTAAACTGTTGGGTGAGTGTGGGTGAGGCTGTGGATGGCATTGGTGGGAGATTCTGTGAAGGCCGGTGGGAAGCCAGAAAGGTTTCAAGCGGAGTGATCGGATGAAAGCTGGATCGGATGGATGACTGGTGGAGGAGGAGGCTGGGTGACCATTGAGAGGGCTCAGGCCCCCAGGAGAGGCCCCCACTTGGGCTGTGCTAACAGGGTGGAGAGAGAAGTAGGCAGATGGAATGAGAAATTGGCCCTGGAACGGACGGGGCTTGGGAACGGCCTAGACATTAGCAGAGAGGGCATGGGGAGCCACATGGCATGCAGGTTTCCATCATGGGTAGATAGTGGTGCCATCCCTGATCTGGGGATCCAGGGACAAAGTGTACCCAGGGAAGAAGTCTCAGGTTCAGTTTGGGGCTTGGGGAGTATGAAGCCCTGGGAGGTGGGAGTACCTTCCGAGTCAGGAGGTAGCATGTGGAGGACACAGTCTAGGATGATGAGCTGCTGTTGGGGGAGCAGAACTGGGTGCTGTGCTCCTGTCTCCCACTCCACACTGCTCCTGCCACATGCCCCCACATCCTGGGGATACTTCTCAGGCCACAACCTATTGACCCTCCCTCCTCAGAATTTTTCCCCATCTCCTGGCTCCTGGTACTCCTTGTTTCCTTGAGTTTCCTCCCACTTCTATGGATGTTCCATTTTAACCTCCTTCACAGATGCCCTCCCTGCCATTTGCTGGGGTGCCCAGCTGGGAGGGAGGATCCCCAGCTAGTGCTGGATATATCTTTGGGGGGTGAAATGGAGATTACTGCAGTACTTGGACCAAGTCAGCCTAATCTGGGAACACTTCTTGGAGGAGAAGGGGATGTGCAGAGAGAGGTCTCTTGGTCCCTATGTTGGGCACTGTGCTAGCTGCCTCATTTCCATGGTCTTGTTGCTCAAGCCTTCTGGGGGATTTTTGTCTTGTTTTCAAGCAGAGAAACTGAGGCTCAGAGAAGGGAGAGAAGCACTAGCTGGATCCATGCCAAGTGCATGCTCAGGGAGCCCCTGTGGGGAGAGTCTGGAAAGTTTTCACCACACAGAGAGGGGAATTAAGTAAGGGGGCCTTGAAGGCCCAGCCATGGCCGTGGTGTTTTGAGGTTTGATTGGTGGAAGCACAAAAAGGGTTTGTGCCTTTCCTGAATTCACACAACTGGGGACCATACTCGGGTCCCCTAGGAGCCTGGCTCACTGTTTAGATTGGGGTTTCCTGGCACCATTGTGCCCTCTGGTGGCCATTCTGATGCATGCATGAGCCGTTTCTATTTCTTTTAATTCCATCAACAGGATGGGGAGTGGTAGGGGGGAGAGAGAATATGTGTGTGTGTCTATTTCTGTTTGTCCATCTGTCTCTGGGGGTGGGAGAAGGTGAACAAGGACAGAAGACAGAGCCCTGTCCATACAACAAGGACAGAAGACAGAGCCCTGTCCATTGGGAATTCTCAAGGTCTGAGGAGGCAAACCCCTCATTGAGGGAGTGGAGGCCTGGATTCCTGTTTCGGAGTCAGAATATCTAGGGGCAGGCCTAGCTAGCTGTGTGACTGATTAGCAGCTGCCCCTCTGGGCCTGTTTCTCCATCAGGTGCCCTCCTTGGCCTCCATAGTCCTCCTGGTACTAACATCTGCATTCAGGAGACTTGGCAGGATAGAGCAAGCGTCCTGTCTATGCCCCAAGGTACCAGCCTCCACCCTCAGAGCCTTAGTCTGAACTTAGTCACTTAGCCAACCTACCGGGGAGGCCAGGCTGCCATGCTCAGGAATCTGGCCCCTTGTTTTTGTTTTTGTTTTTTTCTTTTAATGTTTATTTGGTTTTTTTTAGAGACAGACAGAGTGTGAGCAGGGGAGGGGCAGAGAGAGAGGGAGACACAGAATCTGAAGCAGGCTCCAGGCTCTGAGCCATCAGTACAGGGGGCTCTTTCTTAAAGTAGAGTGTGATGGGAGGTGAGCTGCCAAGCCTGGCTTCCTTGTCCTGGGGTCTTTGACATTTGGAACAGTCAGTCAACATCTGCAGGTCCTAGCACTCTGACTTCCAGGGTGTACAAAATCTTTAAAGCCAAGTGGTAGAAAAACTCACTGCAGATGGAACTTCATGTATGTGTAACAGGTGAAGGCTGGGCAGGGAGGAGACCAGGATGCAGCCTGATTGGCTATCCCTTACAGCCCCTCCCTATGGACCCTGGGCTCCACGGTGCACACTGGAAGGCTCTTCAACCTGGCCTGCTCCTGCCCCCTTTGCAGGAGTCCCTTCTTCCTGATATGGCCTTTGGGTCCTTGCTTACACCCTTTAGTAACGGGGTTCTCACTCTCTGAATCTTAAGACCTTTTACACCGATTCACGTGGTGACTGAGCGAGCATTTCTGCCTGGCTCCAGGCCATCACCCGCCTCCCCGGTGGAATTTGGGAACTATCTGCTGTGTGTGCATGTGTGTCCTCTTGAGATAGTGACTCCACATGAGGGCATGCCTAGCTGGTTGGTATGCATGCACCGATAGGTGTGCATGTTTGTGCAAGCTGTCAAGGTAGTCACGTGTCTGTGTATTTATGTGTCTGCACACGTTTTAAGGGAGGCCATTTGTGATCCTGAGATGTCCACGTGAGTGGGCATTTATATGATTTCCGTGGTTACTTGCGGTGGTGTGTGTGTGAGTTCATCTGGGCCCGTGTGCACACGTACCTGTGCCTGTGTGTGCTGGCACAGTAGGGACGCCAACAGCATGAGTCCATTTGTGAGTGCATGTGCTGTGTGTTCTTTGCGTAGCACCAGGGGTGAGCCAGTGCTGCAAAGCCCACTAGGGTCAGCTCTGTTAGGGCCAAGATTCTTGTTGATTTTGTTTAGTGCTGAATCCCTAACACCTGGGACAGTGCCAGGTGCCTAATAGACACTCCAAAAGTATTTGTTGTGTGCGTGAATCGATGATGACTGTATGCGTTTCTGCACTGCCCAGTGCTGAGCACGTGTGCTACCCATGCTGACCCAGCACCCAAAGAGTGCCCTCAGCACACACCGGACAGTAGACCATAGGGTTAAAGGGCCCCACACTCGCACCCCAAATCCCTTCCTACTATGCAACCTGTGTCACGCCCGGACATCTTAGAAAGGTAGAGGCCTTCGAGGAGGCAGGCAGAAAATGAGCCAACCCAACTGGGTCAGGATTCTCAGAACCAGGCTCACCGTTCTGCCTGTCCTGGGAGGACCCTACTTCACCCCTCACAGGGGTCCGCACCCCCGCCATTATTTAAGCTTGTAATAGGGAACTTGCCGATGAGTCCGGAGATGATGAGAAATGCCCAGAGTCACATGGCCCAGCAGAGTGGAAGCCAATGGTCAGACCCTGCCTCCTGGGCCGGGGCCCAGTCTACTCAGCTTCAAGTATCATAGATGTGGACCCTCTGAGCCTGCTTCCGAGTGGCAGAGGGGTCATTTCTGGGCCAGGTGTTCCAGGGTCATTCCACAGAGCCCCTCTCAGATTGCTCTGGGCCTCAGTTTCCTCCTCCAATACCTAGATGTCTGGAGACACCTTCAAAGAGGAAGTATTTGCCCAGAGGGGGCAGCTGCCAGCTGGAATCACACTGCAAGGCCTCCCACCTGTGCCCTTAACTGCCCTGCAGCCCAGCCAATCCCTGGTCTTCCTGAAGGCTGATCACTTGTTGCTGGGGCAGAACTTGCTCCCTTCAAAGAGCCTCTTTCCCAGCCTCTCTGGGCCTCCTTGTGGGGGTGGGGAAGGAGCAGCCAAGTCCAGAGCTTCCTGAGTGTCTACTCTGTAAGGCCCTGCTTGCCAGCACTGGGGTGGTTTGTCCCATTCCAACTTGGGATGGGGGGGCAGGCTGGAGGCGGGGAGGAAGTGTCTGCCCCAGGGGATTCTGGGTGACTTTTCTCTTTCTCAGTGTTTTCAGGAAGTGTGTATTGGCCGGGGCTGCAGGGGGTGGGGGAGGAGGAGAGCAGGAAGCCACGGGAGACTAGAGCTAGATGTGTACACACACACACACACACACACACACACACACACACACACACACTCACTCCCAGACAGATCCAGTTTTACTCAGAAACACTCTCAGATAAGTGATCACAGCCACTCAGAGCCGTACCTGGACCCAGACACGGCCTCAGACACACCCAGGGAACAGGGGCCTGGCTTTCTGCTAGACCAGCCCTGGTCAGACGAGCTGCCTGGTCAGGCACACAGCACTCTCTCAAGCCGGAGCTGTGGGAGTCCTCTGGCCCAGGACCCAGTGGACATCTGAGGGTGAGAAAGGGGAAGCTTTGGGCTGGGCTGTTGGCAGGGGTGGTGGGGAGAGGCGCCTTCAGAGGGTCTGGGAAGGCAGGAATCCCTGTCTGTCTGTCTGTCACCTCTGGACAGAGTTTTCTGTGGTACTCCTGCCCCCCTCCCTTTTTTGCTGTCAGAATTTTCTCTCTTCTTTCACTTTCTCCACATCTTCTGTTTTTCTCTTGCCCTCTCTTTTTTTCCCCTTCTCTTTTCCTTCTCTCTGCCCTGGGCTTTTCAGGCCTCTTGTCTCCCATAAGCCTGTCTCCTGGGCCCACTGGGAGCCCATGGTACCTGAGAGACTGCCCGTCTGTGGGTGTCTACCCTTCAGGGACCTGGTGCTGGTCTCCTCAGTTCTGGCTTCTTTCAGTGTCAAGTTCAAGGGTATTGTGGCTCTGGGAAGCTCCTACCTGAACCCCTTTGCCCTCCCACTGAGTTCAGGATAATAGGGAGACCAACTGAAGGCTAGCACTTAGTTGGTGTGGTTCCTACCCCTCTTCCCCAGGGCAAACAGTGTGGTGGGTGCCTATGTTGTTGGGGGCTGGGCTGACCTCTCCCCCCAGTTGCTGTGGACCCCTAATGAACTCAACAACCCTGTGCTTAGATCAGTGGGGACATAGAGATGCCTCTAACCAGGTCCTGTCTGTGCACCCAGCCTGCCCTATGCCCTTGGCTCATCTTTCCACAGTGTTCAGCAGACCCCTACCTGCACCTTCTCCTCCTGCTAAGACAGCCCTGGTGGGACACTCAGGATGGGGGGATGAGCTCAACACAGTCATGAGCTCCCTCAGGGATAAACCTCCTCACCCTGCTGCCCTTAGTAAACAGCACAGGGCCAGACCTGGGAAGCATGATTAGCTGCCACAGGAGGGCTGGGCCTCTGTCTCCTTCTGCCCACTACAGCATGGCTTGCCTGCGGGAAAGCTCAGTGTAGGCCTGGTGGTAGGCATTCCATGAAGGACCCAACAGGCTGTGTGAACTTAGAGGAGGGAGCAGTTGAGTAGACCTCCTGGAGGCATGACCTGGGTACAGTGGAGCTGATGATCTGGATCATTGTGGGGATTAAATGCAAAAGCCTCCCAGAAGAGTGCTTAGTACATACTGGGTACTTAGTAAGTGGTAGCTGTTGTTCCAAGAAAGAGTGCTAAGAGCTGAATGAAGCCTTGGTTGCGACGGTGGATGCCAGGTTAGTTGGGTGCTGCTCTATGGAGGGGTAGGGGAGCTTCTGACCTTCTCTAGTGATCAGGAAGTGAGTGGGGTGGTGGTCATTCAGTCATCAATACATACCCTCTGAAAACCCCCTGTGTTGAGTGGTGTCATGATGTGGAGGGAGATTGGCCTGCCTGAGAGGGCTCACAGCATGTGCAGAGGCTGAGAGGCATTGTGCAGACACTAACCAAGTGAAAGCCCAGCAAGGGCTCTCCATGCTGTGATCTGGGCAGAAGTAAGAGAACAGAAGCAGGGGAATGCTGGAGGGGTTGACCTTTGGGTCTCATAATGGAGAAGGAAGGACAGGGGCAGCCACCGAGGAAGCAAGAAGCACAGGACTGAGGCCTGAGCTCTCATAGCCAGGGCACAAATGAGGAAGCAGGCAGCTGGGAAGTTTTGCCCCCATGGGGAGGGGAGTCAGGGTAAGAGATGGATGTGTTCAGGTCATTGGGCCTCATCCCACATCTCAGTCCTGCTGGCGAGAGTCTAGGGATTGAGATTGGGCTAGGTCCCTCCAAGGCCTGTGCGACACTTTAGGGGGAAGGTCTTGAATCCAAGACAGGGTGTAGGCCTGGGTCCTTGGTCCTCTGAGGTCAGTTCAGTGAAATGAATATTGATAGACACAGCTATACTGAATGGAAGTATGGAGGGTGGAGGAGCCCCAAAGAGGCCCCAGCCCAGCCTGGAGCATGAGAGGAGGCACAAAGTGGAGGGGGAGGATGTACAATTTGGACAGGGAAGGGTGTTCCAGGTGGAAGGAACAACATATGCAAAGTCCTGGAAGTATGCATTTATGGAATGCAGCTCAGGTAAGCATGGCTGAAATGTGAGCAGGGGATGAGTTCAAGGCCAGCCTGAGATGTGTAGGGTGCCTCACTTTGTTGGTCCATCTTCCCTTATGGTGAAGCCTGGTTCCTTTGGCCAGAGATTGATGTAGACAGAAAGATATGAAGGGAGAGCCAGGGGCCACCCTAGGGGAGGAGGCCATGAAGCAGGTTCCTGGGCCAGCCTGTGCTGTCTGAGCCTCTTTCATCACAGCCAGGGTGAAAAAGTTGTGCTGATGACCCGTGGTCATGACTCTTCTTACTGAATTGTCAGTAAGCCTGGAAGCAGATCAGAGAGGAAACTGAGGATCAGAGCTATAGTGAGCTGCTTTGTGAAGTCAGAAACTGATGTGTAGTCAAGCTGGGATTTGAGTGTGTTCAGCCTGGCTCCAAAGCTCTGCCTCCTTTTTTTTTTTTTTTTTTTTTTTTTTTTTTTTTTAATGTTTTCGTTTTTGAGAGGGGGAGGGGCAGAGAGAGAGGGAGACAGAATCTGAAGGAGGCTCTAGGCTCTGAACTGACAGCACAGAGCCCGACGTGGGGCTCGAACTCACGGACCATGAGATCATGACCCGAGCTGAAGTCAGATACTCAACCGACTGAGCCACCCAGCGCCCTCCAAAGCTCTGCCTCTTAGCTAGACAGACCACACATCTCATTTTGCCTGGGACAGGCCCTGTTTATACCTGTTGTTCTGACATAGTTACCTCTTTTAACTATCAGTGCCTCTTTTAACTGTCAGAAGTGTTCTGGTTTATACGATTAATTATGTGGTTACCCTACTCTTACCCATTCTGACATGGGACCCTCACATGTCCCCTAACCCCCAGGTTTAAGGTCAGCTGTGTGTATTTGCCCCAATCCAATAAAACAAACCTCAGGCTGTGATCCCATCCTAGGGTGGATCAGCCTCTGCCCCGTCCAGGAGTTGCCTGGTCTTGCTATGGGCATAGTGAGTAGAGCAGATGTGTCCATATGTCACTTGGATAGAGGAAAAAGGGACTGAAGGAGCAGGGGAGCCAGGGCTGGGGGGGCAGGTGGAGGTCCCCTAGAGGACAGGCCCATTGAGCTGTACTCTTAGGTACACACAGGCTTTCCATGGGCTGAGATGATAGAGGGTAGTGTGGAGAAAGCAAGCAGTGTAAGCAAAGGTTTGGGGGGGGGGGCACTGAGCATGTGCTCATGTTTGGGGCTCAGGGTTGGGGCCAGTCTTCTGATCTGTTGGATCAGAGGTCAATAGGAAACATCCCAGCTGGACCTCAGCTGTAGATTGGAGCTGAGGCCGCTCTTAGGGTTATAGGCACTGACGTCCAGGACTCCAACTGGGGTGGAGGCACTTTGTGGGCACTATCCTTTCCTCTGGGGTTTTCCCACATGCTGTGCCTTCCGGATACCACTTCTCCTTTCCTGGCCTGGCCCTGACTCAGCATGGCCCCGTCCCCTGTGGTAGGCAGGCAGAGGTCAGCCAAGAAGGTTCCTGGAAGAGGATGATAGAATGAGGCCTGGAGGTCCATGGAAGGGGGGGTGGGGTCCCCTTGCTCCCACTTGCTTGGCACATAGCCATTTTCCTACAAAGACTGTGCTAGGAGAGGAGCCCTTTGCACTGTTCCCTCTCCCTTCTTGCCATGGTCACAATGACCGCCAGAGTTGTGATCACATTTCCTCTTGGATGGCAGCTCCAGAGCTGCCTAGATGCTGAGTTGGGGTGGCCAGTGTAAGGAGGCGAGCCTCAGAGAAGCTCTCAGATCCTAGCTATGGCCTCATTTGACACCGTGGTTGAGTTTGCAGCTGTGGTGCCAGACTGCCTGGGTGCAAATCCCAGCTGTGGGATCCAGGACAAGTTAACTTTGTGTCTCTGTGCCTCAGTTTCCTCATCTGTAAATTTGGGATAACAGTAAGCCATACTTTATAGAGCCCTTGTGATGAGTAAATGAAGACAACAGAGAATAATGCACACACAGAAAACTAATAAGAATTAATGAACCCAGGTCTTCATTTATTTATTAATCCCTGCTGAGTGCTGGGCATGCCATAGTGAAGAAGGTAGGTGTGGCACCTGCCTCAGGGAACTCACATGCTTCAGATGGGCGGGTCCCTCGCAGATGATCAGGACGGTGATGGGGGGGTACCTGGGGTCCAGGGATGGGAGGGCCATTGCTTCTTCAGCTCTGAGGATGCTCTGTTGCCACCTTCCCCTCACTGCTGGCTCTCAGTCCTGGGGAGGGTGTCAGTCCACGGAACCACTCAGCCCTTCTTGGCATTGGAGGGGCAGAGCCTGACCCCACTTCCCCGGGGCCAGCCTGACTGGCACTGACCTGACAGCTTGGGGTTTTACTCTCAGCTGATCGCAGGCCAGGCCCCCAAGGGCCCCTTCTTCCTGGAGTCTGGCAGGCTGGGTGCGATAGATTGCTTTGCCTGTTAGGAAGCCTCTGAGGACATTGTACCTGACCAGCTGGGGGTCATGCCCTTGGACCTGTGGGTACTTACTCAGTCTCTAGGTCTTCATTTACCCTTTCGTTTGCTTTTCTCTCAACTGTAATGGCAACCTATCCACTTACCTATCTGTCACCACCCACCTGTCCATTCAGCCATTTACTTGTCTTGTCATCCATCCACCTGCTCATGTGTCACTCACCCAACCACCCACCCACCCAACATGCTTTTGTTGTTGACTCAGCCAGTTCCTGCACTGGGCTGTGGAGATAAAGAATCAAGTCTGATGCTGCCCCTGGCCTAAAGACACTCAGGGTCAAGTAGGGGAGACAATCTAGTGCAGTGTTCACCAGGGGGTCTTCTTAGGCCTTCTTAGGCCCCCCTAAACATTCAGGCTCTCATGAGCACCACTTGGCATCAGATTCCCTGAGAAGCATTTAAGACGAAACAGCTGGCCACCAGGGTAGTGGTGGGCCTTCCTCTGCTGTGGGGTCCTTGTGGCAGTCAGTTCACACAGCTGTCCAGGAGCCATTCTCTATGGCCCCCCAGGAGAGGTGGGGGACTGAGACGACAGGTAGGTGTGAAAGCCATCCTGGCTTAGAAACCTCTTGATTCAAGAGTCCAGTATTCCATCTAACGACCCCAGAGGTGTGGTTTCGGGTTCCTACATGGGTTGTGCCAGTGACAAGCCACCACGTTCAGGGAAGCCCAAAGCCCCAGCTCCTCCACCGGGTTGAGAGCCACTTACAATCTCTCCCCGTCTAGGTGCAGTGCCTCGCTCAGGCCACTTTTGTCCAAGGCAACGTTGCCAAGGAACGTGGCTGACATACCACCTTCAGCAGGTTTCTAGGGGAGCAGTGTGAGAAAGCGAACCGAAGGTCAGATTCTCTCAAAGAAAGGGAAGGAGTTCACTCCCTCTTTACCTACACGTGGGGAGGAGACCATTAGACTACAGGGTAATATGGAAACAGCCATGTATCTTAGGAGGCCCATAGACTGCGGAGTCAGGGTTCGGGTCCTGGCATAGTATAAATGCCTGGCACAAAGGAGGAAGATACTTTAAAAAATGTTATTTGGAATCATTCGTCTGAAGCTTGTCACAGAGGGGGAGATGGGCAGGGTCTGGGGGAGTGTGGAAGAGGGGTCAGGAAAGGCATTCAGAGAAGCAGAACTTGAGTTTGGAGATAAAGGATGAATGGATGCTCTCTGGTCAGAGACCAGGGGGAAGGGATTCCTGGAGGAGGCAACAGCAGGAACAAAGGCCTGGCATCATGGTCACGCCCCAGCTCTTGCTTGCTTTTGCGATAAACACACACTGCCAATCACTGCCAGGAATGTTGGGGCAATAACCAGGCTGAAAATAACCAGTGAGACAATTGCCCACCCACTCTGATGTTCCTCCTTGGCCCCTGCCAGACACTGGCAGAGAGAGTGGGTGGGGCCAGGCCTCTAGGGCTAGGTCCCTTGTTCCAGCTGTGGGGGCACAAAACACGCCTTGTCTTGGTTAATTCTCCAAACGCCCTGCCAGGTCGGTGATATAGTCCCCCCTCTACAGAAGAAGAAACTGAGTCTCAGAGGGGCTAGGTGCTTGCCCTTGGACACACAGGAACTAAGACTGAGTCAAGGTCCAAACTCACATCTGATGCCAAAGCCAGGAGACACTCGGGAGACACTTAGCCTGTAGGGAACAGTGTGATCTGTGCTGAGACAGATACACAGAGCACTGAGGCTGTGGGAGCTCAGGGGGCCCTGAACCCGGCCTTGGAGTTGGGGAAGGGTTTCAGGGGGAGTGATAGCAGAGATGAGGAGCTGGTGTGCAAGAGGAGTGCGGTAAGGACATAACAAGAGATGGCAGGGATGTGTAGAAGAAGGAACCCTCGTGCACTGTTGGTGGAAAGGCAAATTGGTGGAGCCACTGTGGGAAACAGTAAAGAGGTTCCTCAAAAAATGAAAAATAGAACTACTATATAATCCAGTAATTCCTGTTTACCCGCAGGAAATGAAAAGACTAATTCAAAAAGTGTATGCAGCCCGATGTTTATTGTAGCATTATTTACAACAGCCAAGATACAGAAGCAACCTCAGTGTCCATTGATAGGTGAATGGGTAAAGAAGAGGTGGTCTATATATACAATGGAACATTACTCTGCCATAAAGAGAATGAGATTGTGCGCCACGTGCAACAACGTGGATGGACCTAGAGGCTGCACTGCTAAGTGAGACAAGTCAGAGAAAGACAAATACCGTATGATTTCACTCATACGGAATTTAAGAAACAAATAACAAAAAAAGGAGACAAAAAACCCAGATGCTTAAATACGGAGAACAAACTGATGGTTACCAGAGGGGAGGTGGGGGGGGGGGGTTGAAATGGGTGAAGGGGATCAGGAGTGATCACCTGTGATGAGCACTGAGTACTGTATAGGATTGTTGAATCACTGTATCGTACACCTGAAACTAATATGACACTTTGTGTTAACTATATTGGAATTAAGTCTGGTGGGATCAGGTGAATTTGAGGGGTCTGAGGCACCCAGGAGGTAGACACGTTTGCATCCATGTCTGGGGCAAGGGAGAAGGTAGTCTTGAGCCAGGGACCCCTAAGACTCAGGGCCTTGCGACTTGGTTTCTGAGGCTCTGGTCTCTGCCCTTGGCTTAGATGTCCATTTTGATCCTGAACCCATCCACTCACCAACACATTCCTTCTTATCCTTAAAAGCTCAAGTCAAGCATCACTTCCTCCAGTCTTCCCTGACTCCATAGGCTAGGATGCAGCCCACTCTGGACTGCTAGATTGGAGACGCTGTGGGTACATGTGGCTAAAAGCTAGAGCTTTGGGGATAGGTGACCCGATCACAGCAATGCAGGGGCAACTTATACATGCCAAAGAAGGTGCCTGCCTCCTTTAGGCTTGGGGAGCTTGGAGGTTTGCGGGCAGGGGAGTGAGGTGAGGAGGGCTCCCTTCTGAGTGTGTGGAATGAATGAGCTTTGCTACAGCCCAGGTGAGCTGGGAGTTCAGTAGGTTTGAGGTCTGGCTCTGTCACATAGTGATGCCAGCCCAGTGACTCCCCTACCTGGAGCTAACCCCTGGTGCCGAACTTTTGGTCTGTTCCCAGCCTTCCCTCCAGGGAGGAGGAGTTACTGTCATCACCACCATCATCCCCTCCCCAGCCAGCGCCTGAGGAGCCCCCAGCCACCTTCCCCCGAGTGCCTCCACAGCCCCCGTCTCCACCTCCCAGCCCCCCGGAGATCCCCCCGAAGCCTCTTCGCCTGCCCCCAGAGTTCGGTGAGTGCAATAGCCAGGCATGGGGTTCCTGGTGGGTAGCCTGGGATCAGGGCCCCTTGGGAGTCTGCAAGGATGCAAGGATCAAACTTTCTACTGGGCTCCGCCACCAACACAGTGTGGCCCTGGACAGGTGAGCACCATTCTCTTCATCCTCAAAATGGAGACGGCACCCACCTATCTGACCTACTGACTGTTAAGTGCACGTGGCAAACTTTTTGAATTGCCCTTGGTTTAAAGTCTAGGGATATTTTCCATGGTTGTCGATGGTTTGCTTTTCAACTTGGAGTGTCCATTTTTCTCGATTCTTGATTCTTGTTACTTTTTTAGCCTTTTTAAACAGTCCTTGCCTCTGACCCCTAAACTTACCCCTGTTCAGACCTCCTTGTGGTGGCCTGGCCTCTCCTTTGAGGCTGTCCTATGATGCCGTGAGTGTATAAATAGCATTTCCTGTCCCCTGTGCCTATTTTTGAAAGCTGGGCTGGGGTGAGGGGTTGGGGTCTTTTTAGGCTAAGGGTGGCCTTTGTGAAGCCAGGCCAGGGTACCCAGGAGGGGAGGCTAGTCTGAGTCTCTTCCCACCCCCACCCCTCTCTCTCCTCAGATGACTCTGACTATGATGAGCCTCCAGAGGAGGGGCCAGCGGCCCCAGCTGGCGTGATGACCAAGAAGGTGGGGCAGGTGGTGGTTAGGGTTTGGGCTGCCTGTCAGAGTGGAGGGTGGGCTGCCCAGCTGCCTCTCGGACCCTGGGGACCACCTGATAGAGAAAGGGGAGCCAGTTCCCAGGATGTTTCCTTCCCCCTTCGTTGTCTTGCCACGCAGGGCTTGAGGGTAGAGCATAGCACCTGAGCTCCCTGCCAGGGATCTGGGGCTCTTGTTTGAGCCTAGCTCCAGTCTTCAGCTACATCTGGATGGCTATGTGTGGCTTCTTCTCTCCCTCAGTGTTTGAGCACATCTCCCTGAGAGCATCTTCCTCCGTCTCTTTCACTTTCTCTTTTCCTGTGTCCCCCTGGTGTCTTAACTCTCCATCTCTGAGTGTTATTCACTATCCCTTCCTCTTTCTGTCTTTGTCTCTGACTGATGCTGTCCCCCTGGGTCCCTGTGCCGCCTGCTGGCAGGGGAGGGAGTATGTGGAAACAGCAGTGATCAAAGTGCTGAGTCGTGTGGGTTAGGTGGACTGGACTGAGGGAGCGCGGCAGCCCCCGGGGGGGGGGTGTGATCTGGGGCTTGAAGGGAAGCCTGATGCTGAGTGGGTTTGTGGCGGGGCGGCCAGGAGGAGCTCCCAGTGAGCCAAGTCCCACGTGCCGTGCGTGTGGCCAGTCTGCTGAGCGAGGGGGAAGAACTGTCTGGGGACGACGACCAAGCAGATGAAGATGAGGATGACCACGCCTATGAGGGCGTCCCCAAGTGAGTGTCCACTCTTCTCCAGTGGCTGCCCCACCTGGCTACCCTCCTTTCCCAAGTGTTACCAGCCACTCCATCTCCTCAGCCCCTGCCCCATAGAAGCCCCCATCCTGGGCTCCCTCATTCCTTCTCTTCTTTCCCAAGTGGTGGATGGCACAAGAGCAGCCTGAACTCATCCCTGCCCAGCAGCCTCCTGATCCCCGAGCTCCCACCACACCCCATGGACGGGCTCCCCGGGGGCTCCACCCCCATCACACAGGTCATCAAGGCTGGCTGGCTGGACAAGAACCCACCGCAGGGGTGAGTGATGCCTGTTAGGTCTTGCTGGTTCTCTGCATGAGGATGGGGAGTATTCTATACTGGATCCAAAAAACAGGCCACGGTTATTTGAGCAGCTCTCTCCAAGCTGACTGTAACAGTCAGTCATGCCCACCAGACCTGTTTTATTACCGTTAAAATCGGGAAGTCCTGGGGCTCCTGGGTGGCTCAGTCAGTTAAGCATCTGACTTTGGCTCAGGTCATGATCTCACAGTTCATGAGTTTGAGCCCCACGTTGGACTCTGTGCTGACAGCTCACAACCTGGAGCCTGCTTCGGATTCTGTGTCTCCCTCTCTCTCTGCCCCTCCCCCACTCGTGCTCTATCTCGGTCTCTCAAAACTAAATAAACGTTAAAAAAAATTCTTTTTAAGTTGGGAAGTCTTACTTTGAGTCTGACTTCTATCATTCTTGCTATAGGTAAAGTCCCTTTTCTCAGTGGCCATTTGGGTTCCTTCCTCCCTTGAACCTGGTTATTTCTAACTTTGTATGTGGCTGCAAGAGGGGGCGGGGATAATCTTGGAGCCTCTCCTCTAATCCCCAGTCCTTTGCTCTGTTTTCCATCTGCCCCTGCTTCTCCAGATCTTATATCTATCAGAAGCGATGGGTGAGACTGGATGCTGATCATCTGAGATACTTTGACAGTAACAAGGTGAGGCCCATGTTGGTCCCTGACAGGACCCCTGCTCCAGCCTGGCCCTAGGCTGACCCTTGACACTAGGCTTGGGTGGAGTCATTCCCCAGACCAGACCTCACTAGAGCTCCAGTCTGACTCCTTGAACCATGTCTTCCTTGCTCATTGGCCTGCTGTGGGGCGTGGTCAGGGTCAGTGTCAGGGCTATCCCTCATCACCTGTGGGGCACGGGGCTGTAGCTAACTTTTGTGTCATCTAAAGTCAAGGGAACCAAGGAATTCTGAACCACAGTACAGCTTCCCTCTCTTCCCCAGGACGCCTACTCTAAGCGCTTTATCTCTGTGGCCTGCATCTCCCGCGTGGCTGCCATTGGGGACCAGAAGTTTGAAGTGATCACGAACAACCGGACCTTTGCCTTCCGGGCAGAGAGTGATGGTAAGGGGTAGGGCTGGGAGAAGATTGGCAGCTTGGCCTGGTAAGTGGGGGGAAGAGAACCAGGGCACATCTGCTCCCCCTGCATCAAACCCAGAGAAGAGTCCATCTTCTATGAGGTGGGAGAGAGAAGGGGACACCCTCTGGCTCTGTGTTTGAGACACCCACTGAGAACCATTTATTTCCATTTGCAGGGGAAATAGGCTCAGATAAGCGAAGTGGCTTGTCCAGCGTAGGTGGCACAGCTGGGATTGGAGCCTGAGCTTGTCCAAGTCCAAGAACTCACAGATAGTCAGAAATGGGTAGGGTGGTCTGGGTGGGCTTGCTGGCGGAGGTGCTGCTTGAGGAGCCTGGAATAGAGAACCTTAGGGGGCTCCCTGCCAGGCTGAGCTCAGGCCTACTCTTTCCCCTTGGCCTGCAGTGGAGCGGAAGGAGTGGATGCAGGCCCTTCAGCAGGCGGTGGCTGCTCAGTATGCCCGGGCCCAGCTGTCTAGCGCTTATCCGTTGGGTATTCGAGGCTCAGAGCCACCTGACCGTGCTGGCAGCCTGGAACTACGTGGTTTCAAGAATAAACTGTATGTGGCCGTGGTTGGGGACAAAGTGCAGCTGTACAAGAATCTGGAGGTGCGAAGGAGTCAGCCAGATTGCTAAACCCCTCCCCTGCTCCCTGCCTACTTGTTCCCTCAGCCTGCCCCTGCCCCCTGCCCACCCCGGTCCCTCACCCTGCCCCCTGTCCCCTGCCTACCCTGGTCCCTCAGCCTGCCCCCTGCCCCCTGCACCCCCCCAGTCCCTCAGCCTGCCCCCTGCCCCCTGCACCCCCCCAGTCCCTCAGCCTGCCCCTGCCCCCTGCCCACCCCAGTCCCTCACCCTGCCCCCTGCCCCCTGCCCACCCTGGTCCCTCAGCCTGCCCCATGCCCCCTACACCCCCCCCAGTCCCTCAGCCTGCCCCCTGCCCCTCCCTGGTCCCTTAGCCTGCCCCATGCCCCCTGCCCACCCTGGTCCCTCAGCCTGCCCCCTGCTCCCCCTGGCCCCTCAGCCTGCCCCCTGCCCATCTCATCCCTCAGCCTGCCCCCTGCCCACCTCATCCCTCAGTCTGCCCTATGCCTACCCTGGTCCCTCAGCCTGTCCTTTCCCTTTCCTTCTTCCCCTGACTGAGCTCAGCCCTGTGCCAGCCACGCTTCCTGCTCCCAGTCCTGATACTATCCCCTGCCTGGTTCCTGAGCATTACCTTCCCATCACCTCCCTGCCTCCTGCTCTCCTTCCCTACTGCTACACGGCCTCTGAGCCTGGGTCCACTGACCCATTTCCAGATTCCTGTACCCTCCTTTATCTCCTTCCAAGGTACTTTTCTAGTCCCTAGGGTTCTACCTCCCCTTCCTCTCTGTCCCTCCCTGGGCCTTTGAGCCCCACCCCCCAGGCCTTGCCCTCACCCCTTCCCACCTACCTGCCAGGAGTACCACCTGGGCATTGGCATCACCTTCATTGACATGAGCGTAGGCAACGTGAAGGAAGCAGACCGGCGCAGCTTCGACCTCACCACCCCCTACCGCATCTTCAGGTGAGCCTCCCTCCCCTCGCTTACCTGCATCATCACTCCCTGTCAGCATTTTTCTTCTTGCTTGTGTGGAAACCTGCCCCTTCTAGGATGGATTTCTCCCCTCCCTTCCCAGCCCTGACCATCCGCACTGGTCCTTTACCTCCACTCACTAATCTCTTCTGATCCCTCCCTTCTAAGAAATCTCACTTTTACCCCACCCCTCTCTGACCATCACTTTCCACCTCCACGCCCCCCCCCCCTCACTCCCAGGCCGTCACCTGCCTGAACCTCTGAGGCACTGTGCCATGCTTGAGTTCAAATCGTGTATATTAGCCTGGCTGCCATGCATGACAGAATAGCACAGACTGGGGGACTTAAACAACAAAAGTTTATTTTCTCACAGTTCTGGAGGCTGGAAGTCTAAGGTCAAGGAGCCGTCCGTGTTAGTTTCTGGTGAGGCCCCTCTTCCTGGTAGATGGCTACCTCCTCATTGTGTCCTCATGCGACTTTTCCTCTGTGCGCATGTAGAAAGAGAGTGAGCTATCTGGCATCCCTTCCTCTTTCTGTAAAGAAACCAATCTTACCAGGTTAGAGCCCCACTCTTAAGACATTATTTAACCTTAATTACCTCCCTCAAGGCCCTGTCTCCAGATGCAGTCACACTGGGGGACCACAGTTTGGTCCATAACATTCTGGGTCCACCACTGGGTCACTGTGTGACCTGGGCAAATCGCTTGACCTCTCTGTGCCTTGGTTTCTTCCTCTGTAAGACCACAACAGTCTTTGTAAAGCCCTTACCTGACGCGGTATGCAGTAATTGCTCTGTCAACACTGATGCCATCATGCCTCCGTCATCATTTCTTTTACCTTTAGCTCAGATCTCTTCTCCCCCAGGGACTTTCTCCTGAGCTCCACCTGTATGTCCAACAGTTTTGTGGATTCCTCCTCGACTCCCTGTACCTCCCAGGCCCGTATCTCCACCCATGGGAATGTCTGCCTCTCCTGCTCAGCCCTGGGGACACCCGTCACAACCCCTGTCTTGCCCCTATCACTCTCTCACCTTTGTCTGGCGCCTCACCTCTGTCCCTCCCATTTTGTCCCAGGCCAGGGGGGCCTCTGGCAGTGGCTGTGGTGCTTCCTCATCCATTAGCTGATTGTCTACAACTGCCTGCAGGGCCTTTTCTTTTTGTTGAAAGCCAATTTTTTATTTGTTTATTTCTTGCATTTGAAGTTCTCTTTGATGACATCATTGGCCTGGGATTCTTTGTTGTCATCCTTAACTACCATGCAACCGTGACCAGCCACCTTCCAGCATTTTCAAGAAGCCTGCCTATTCACCTACTTTCTTGTTGTCATCAACCTTAATTAGGTTGATTTGGTGTTCGGCACCAGGGGCCTCCACCCTCCTGACATATGTAGGCTGAGACAGTTGGACGTAAGAACACAAAGACGGGCTTAGTGCTTAGCTAAGGCCTTGGCAGCTTGCAGATTCCACATCTTAGGCCTTTGTGGATGAGCATGGTCTTCAGCCCCTCTTGTAAAGCAGCATTATAGCCTGTCACACCTCTAACAGCGATGCCTTTTTTGGCCATGGTGGTGGGTGATGGGGGTAGCCGAATCTTGAATGCATACATATGTGGTGTGGTGGCAGCAGGGAAATAAAAAACCAGAGGAAGACACCTCTGTATCCTCTCATACTGAAGGTGAAACCTCCACCCCACTGAAACTCTCCACTGCATCTCTGTTGTCCTCTGGGTACACTTTGCCCTCTTCTGCCTGGCACAGGCTTGTCCCTGTATGTCTCCCAACCTCTTGTCTGCACGTCTGCCCATCCTTGCCTGCAGGTCCTGGAATGCCTGTGTGCCATCCCACCCCTTTGCACATGCTGTTCCCTTTGTCTAGAACTCCTTTCTGCCTCCTCTGGCTAAGCCCTTTTCATCTGTCACGTCTTAGCTCGGGCATTATTTTTTCCCCCGGCAGCCTTTTCTAGTCTCTGGGTGGGGCAGAGGCAACTCTGGGCTCCCCCAGCTCCCGTGTATCTCTCAGGTTCATAGTGTCCTTGCTTTTGTCCATGCCCACCTTCCCCACAGACCCAGGATGCCACCCTCTTCTGGTTATGAGTGCTCAATGCCTTGTTCCTGCCACCGCCCCCCCCCCCCCAAGGCTGTGCCTCCTCATGCTGCCTGCAAATCTCTCTGAGCCCTTTCCCACCAGCCCCCACCCCCCACTCCTGTGTCCCTAGCTTCTCGGCCGAATCGGAACTAGAGAAGGAGCAGTGGCTGGAGGCCATGCAGGGAGCCATTGCCGAGGCCCTGTCTACCTTGGAGGTGGCCGAGCGCATCTGGGCTGTGGCCCCCAACAGGTTCTGTGCCGACTGCGGGGCTGCCCAGCCTGACTGGGCCTCCATCAACCTCTGTGTCGTCATCTGCAAGCGCTGTGCAGGTGTGTGGGGCTGGGGCACCAGGCTGAAGCATGACACGGCTGGTGTGTTGGGATGGTAGGTGGCCCGTCTGGCTGGATGGGCTGGACCCAAGATGGTAATCAGATCATTGTTGGTGAAGTTGTACCTGTATGCCAGGCCTTTCCCACTGTGATTAGCCCTCAGTCCTGAGATTGTAAGGCAGGGGTTAACTGCTCATGCCATGGGTAAGGACACTGAGGCACAGAGAGGGGAAATGGGTTGTTCAGGGTGGCCTGTCAAGTAAGTGTGGATTTGAGCCCAGGCCTGTTGGGGTCCAGCACCCTATCACATCAGAGGAGTGGAAAGAAGTGAGACAGGAGGAGCTGGCAGGGCGTTGCAGGCAGTGGGAGGAGCTAGTGTTTCATCTGGAGATGATGGGAGGCAGGAGTGGGAGGGAAATGGTCAGATTTGTGCCTCAGACTCTGGCTGGTGGGTGGAATCCGAGTTGGAAAGGTGAGACTGGGGACCAGCGGGGAGGCTGTTAATGGATCCATTAGAGAGAAGAACAGGCTAAGGGCTGGTCTGTGGAAGTGATGGAGAGCACTTGAGAGATGTGCAGGATCTGCAGTGTAAAGGTCTCAGGGACAGATCAGATGAGGAGGGTGAGAAAGAAAGACTGGAGCCTAAGATTGATTCATCTACTGAACCGGCATTTATTGGGGGTCTCTGGTATGCCAGACACTGTGAGGTATTGGGGATTTGGCTCTCCTGGGAGCTGATGGTGCCCAGGTGGCAGCTTTGGGCAGCTTGAGATGGGGATCTGGGGTGTGGGGGACAGTTCTGGGGAAGGCGCTGAGCTCAGTAAGAAGCCCTGAAGCCTGTGGGACATCTAGGGCAAAGGTCCAGGAGGCCTTGGGCTGTGAGGTCTGGGTGCAGGAAAGAAATGACTCGATTTAGAAAGGTGTCAGCTCACGGAGGCATATGGGTGACTGGAGTGGAAGAGGTGCTCCATGAGAGGTTGCAGAGGGCGTGAGGCTGAAGCCAGAACCAGGCAGTGCTAGGCACTCCTAGAGCCCCAGCCTCCTCCCTACCCCGGGGTCCTTTGTGGGACCTAGAGCTGAGCAAGGCTGCATTCCCTCCAGCCCCAACTCCCCCTGCCCTCTCATTCCACAGAGATTTACTAAGTGCTCACTATGTGCTAGACTTTATTCTAGGCACGGAGGCTAGACCCTAAAGCTGACAGTCAAGGTTCCTGCTCTCAAGCAGCTTACATTCTGTTGGGGAGAGGCAGAAAATACATATATGAACCAATAAAAACATCAGGTAATAAAGTGCTAGGCAGATAATGTGTCTGTCAGGAAGCCCTCTCTGAAGAGATGACATGTCAGCTGAGATCTGGATGGGAGGAGGGAGCAGACCCTGGGGAGATGGGGGAAGAGAATCCAAGCAGAAAGAACTGTGAGGGCAAAGGCCCTGAGGCAGGAATGAGGTTGGTTGATAGGAAGAGGGAAGAGAGTATGGCCCAGGGGGATTGGGGTTGGGGAAAATTCTGAGATGAAGTTGAAGAAGCAGGTAGGGAATTCGTATCTAATTCTGGGGAGCCATTGGAGGGTCTAAAGCAGGGATTTGTTGTAAGGAGATTTGCTTTTTAAAGAGATCGCTCTGGGGGCACCTGGCTGGCTCAGTTTGTGTGTGACTCTTGATCTGGGAGGAGGAGGAGGGGGGTGGGAGAGTCATGAGTTCAAGCCCCATGTTGGGCATAGAGCTTACTTAAAAAAAAAAAAAAAAAGATCAAAAACATCACTCTGGCTGGGCTGTGCAGAGAGTGGCCTGTGGGGGGTGACGGGGGGGGGGGGGGGGGGCGGGGCGGGGGCACTGCTGCAGGAGCCCAGGTGACTTTACAGGGCTCAGTTCTGTGGTGCCAAGAGCAGGGGGATGCGTGGCTGGTTTCCAGAGTGGTGTGTGAGTGACCTCTCCCTGTCTGCCCTGGATGGGCTCTATGGGGAGGCAAGGATGGGGGGAAGATTAGTGCTTATATGAAGGAGAGAGCCCTAAAGACCCATGACCCTGAGTCTAGCCCTCTGTCTATAGGGGAGCACCGTGGCCTAGGCGCTGGGGTCTCCAAGGTGCGGAGCCTGAAGATGGACAGGAAGGTGTGGACGGAAACACTCATTGAGGTGGGAGAGCCTTGCCCGCCGCCTACATTTGGGGTCAGCTCCACTCAGCTACTGCCTGGGTCTCCCCCATCTCACAGACCCCGGCACCCTGGAGCTAGAGGAGACCTTGGGGATCATCTAGTGGGTGGGGATTTTGGAAAAGTTGATTTTTGGCAAAGTCAGCAAACTGGCCAGTGAGCTAAGAATGTTTCTACAGTTTTAAAGGGTTGTAAAAAAAAAAAAAAAAAAAAAGGAATTTACCACAGAAACTGTCCTGCAGAGCCTAAAATGTTGTTTCATCTTCATTCACATATGCCAGTGGGTGTGAGTATGTACGTTTGGGGGCATACTTACATGTGCATATGTGCCTGTGTACTTGGGGTTCCCAGGTACTGACACATGTGGTGGTCACAGAGGAGAACCGTGCAACGGGAGGCTGACCACATGGGCCTACCTGACAGCCCCAGCCACGCTTCAGTTTGGGTGTCACATCTCCTGTGAGTTAGGGTTAGAATCCCCAGATTAAACGTGAGGACACTGAGGCTCAGGGAGAGAAAATGACTTGCCCAAAGTCACAGAGTAAGTCGGTGGTGGTGGAGCCTGTTTCTGCTTTATTCTCTTCTGTGACCCAGCACCCCACACAGGGCCTGACAAGGAGGCAGGGTGGGGGGCCCAGGAAATGGCTGTGGAATGAATGATCAGCAGGATGAAGGGATTAATAGACTAGTCCCCTGGTTACTGGATTCTTGCATCTGCCCCCCAGCATTAGCCCCTGCTCCTCCTCCCCTGAGCCCAGAGAGGAATGTCAAGGACAGGAGAGGTTTCCAAAATCCCTACCCACTCCATTGGCTAACAGGTCAGCTGCCGCCCCCAACCCATGACCCTTGCCCAGGCTGTGATAGCCTCAGGAATACAGAGTTCCAGATGCGGGAAATAGTAAGGCCCCCAACCAGGCACCAGGCCTGGGGCGTCTACCTGGCAGACGGTCTGCCTCTCGGTCTGCCTCTCGTCCTGTCGTTGAGCTGAGGGACTAGGCTTGGGCTCACAGCCACCAGCAGGCCAGGCTGCCCCTCAGCTTCCCCGATTGGAAAGTGGGTAGGTGGCCTGGCTCTCCCAGCCCCTTGCCTGACAACCTCGAAGATTTTATAAGAACGGGCCTCTGGACATAGGCTGCCTCTCTAACCTCTTGCCCAAACCCACAGCTCTTCTTACAGCTGGGCAATGGCCCTGGGAACCGCTTCTGGGCAGCCAATGTACCCCCCAGTGAGGCTCTGCAGCCCAGCAGCAGCCCCAGTGCCCGGCGGCGCCACCTGGAGGCCAAATACCGTGAGGGCAAGTACCGCCGCTATCACCCGCTCTTTGGCAACCAGGAGGAACTGGACAAGGTCAGGGCACTGGGCCTCTGGGGCTCCTGGAGACCACCCACTTTCTTTCTGTTCCCCTCATTGCTCTCTGTGTTTCAACTCATCTTTTGCATCAGCTCAGAGCGATGAGCTTGGTATATAGGGAAACTGAGGCCCAGAGGGCAGAAGGACCCTGCCTGAGCCACAGGGAGAGTTGGAGCAAAGCAAGGAGGAGTCAGGCCTGACCCTTGGGCCAGGGCCACATCCCCAGCATCTGTCTGCCTCCCTCCCCTCTTGATTCCTCTGTCTCCCGAACCGTCCTGCTCCTTGTGAATCCTGCCAAAAGGAGTGAACTTGATGGGGATGCTATTTCCTGTCAGGCTCATGAAAAACAGCTGGCTGCTCTGACCCGCCCCCCCCCCCCCCCCCACCATCCACACCCCACTCAAGATGAGGCCCCACATGGGCCCCAGGCCCTGACAGGCTGGGAGCCAAGCCCCGGGCCCTGGTCTGGCTCAGCCTGAGTGGGAGGTAGCCTGCTCCGAGGCAGGGGGATGCCACTGTGACCTCTTATTGGCCTTCAGCCCCTCCCCCCAAGCAGCCCCACCCAGGAAGGCTCAGTCTAGCTAGAAGCCCAGTGGGAGCCAGACCTCCACCTCCCAGGAACCCAGGCGTCCAGCCCCCAGCCCAGCCCAGTCTAGCCCGCCAGCTAGGAGGGGCAGCAACTCCCATTGGTTGAGAGGGCTGGGCAGGCAGTGAGGAATTCAAATGTGGGAGGAATTAGCTACAAAGCACCCCGCTCTGCCCTTCCACAAGGCAGAGGGAGCTTGAGATCCTCTAGAGAACAGGCTTGGCGGCTGACTGGATCCCAGGGGCTGCCAGCAGGGGTGAGCCCTGGGCCACTCGGATCTCCAGCCTCTGCAGGGCAGCCCCTACCTACCCTCCTAACCCCTTGGCCTTTCTCTTCCTCCCCCTTTCCTCTTTGGCTTTCTTCCTGCCTCTTTTCTCTTTCAACCTGAGGATGGGCCCCCAGACTTGGGTGACTCCTTCCACTCCCTTCCTCTCTTCCCCCAGGCCCCCTTTCCCACTGTCCCCCCACTCTGACTTAGGCTGACCCTCCCCTCCCTCTTCCTCCCTCCTCCCAGGCTCTGTGTGCTGCAGTCACTACCACAGACCTGGCTGAGACCCAAGCTCTCCTGGGCTGTGGGGCTGGAGTCAACTGCTTCTCAGGGGACCCTGAGGCCCCCACGCCCCTGGCTCTTGCCGAGCAGGCAGGGCAGGCGCTGCAGATGGAATTCCTACGGAACAACCGGACCACGGGTGAGTGGCTGATGAGACTGTCCACCTCGAGGGATGGGGCCTCCCTGCTGCCACCGTCTGGCCTTTTGAAAGGGGTGCTGGGTGGGGGTCGCCAGAAGTGGTGTATCACCCTGTGGGGTTAGACATGCATACCACGTGGGCTGTGATAGCAGCTCCTTGAGGGGCCCTACAACAGCGTGTGACTTGGGGTCTGTTTGGGTTTGCATGTCAGTGTACATTTGTGCATCTGGCTTCCCCCTCGTACGTGTGTCCCTTTGTGTCTGTCTCTGCATCTCTTTCTGGATTTGTGGGTCCCGCCCAGACCTGCAGCAGGGCCTTCTGCCTGCCACCGTCTGGGCATCTCTGAGCTGCTGCAGATCTGTGTTTCCTCACACCTGGGGGTGTCGAGGGCTTTGGAGTTTGTGTGTGTACAGAGTAGCTGAGTTGCTGTGTGGGGGTTGCATTTCTCTATGCGCGAGTGGCCCACAATGGCAGCCCTGTCTGCTGCTTTGTCTGGGTGGGGCTCTGTCACAGACTGGGGTTGGGGCCCATTTGGCTATCACTCTCCGGGTGAGTGAGGAGGGGATGGCGGGGGTGAGCCCTGCCGGTCATGGCCCGGGGCTGGCCTCTGGGGCCATATCCCAGGACTGAGGGTGGAGCTCAGCGGCCAGAGCTCGGCTCGTGGCCACGGGTGGGTGGGGTGTGCTGGGCTGGAGCAAGCCCAGGTGTCCAGGGAGGCACAGGAGACCACCCAGCTGGCTTGAGCTTTGGGACCGCTGGGAGCGGACTGGAGCCGGGCTGCTTCCTTAGGCTTTGCATTGTCTGGGACAGACCTCCTTCTGGGGATTGTTAGTGAGTTTGCCAAGACCCCTCATTCTAGTGTGCTAGCCCTGTGCCTCAACAGAGAGAGTGGGGTGGGCTGGGTTGGGGAGTTGGGGGGCTTCCTGGCAGGGAAGGTACTGGAGCTGGGCCTTGGAACTAGGGTGGAATTTGCACAAGCGGGAGGAGGTGGAGAATGACTTGGGCAAAGCCCTGGATGTGGCACTAGACCCTGAAGGTGATAGAGGACTGGTGACTTGAGTGTAAGCTCGGATGCTCGACCCAGGCAGGGGTGAGGGGAGACACCCTGGGATGGTGAGCATGAGCAGCCGTTCCTCACCATACACCCCACCCCCCAACACCTTCCCTAAAGAGGTGCCTCGGCTGGATTCAGCGAAGCCTCTGGAAAAGCACTACTCGGTTGTCTTGCCGACGGTGAGCCACAGTGGCTTCCTCTACAAGACTGCTTCTGCCGCCAAGCTGCTGCAGGACCGCCGTGCCCGGGAAGGTGGGTGCTTGGCCAGACCCCGTTCTTGCCATGGTGTTCTGGCATGGTGGCCGGGCCAGAGAAGCCAGGGCTGTCTGCACTGGTGACCAAGGAGGGTGCCAAGTATACTCTGGCAGAGTCACCCTAGAGGGCTTCCAGGATGTGGTCTCTAGTACATAGTAGATGCTTAATAAATGGGCCGATAGGGGTGGGAGTGGGGCCTGGCACTGCGGAGCAAGTCACTGCTAGAGTGCCTTTAGGCTATAAAAGCCTTGATTGAGCGCCTGCTGGGTGCTGGGCCTCTGATAGTTAGAGCCAGACAGAGCTAAGCTCAGAGCTCCGCCCCTTCGTCCTCTCTGCCTTCCATTTGCTCCCCAGCTCTGAGTACAATCCGCAATCCTTCCCATATCCCACAAGGACCTGCCAGTCAGCCCTCCCCTGTGACTTCTGACCCCTCTCCCCTCACTCACTCTGCTCCAGCTTTACTGGCCTCCTTGCTGTTCCTCAGACATGTATATTTACTTCCACCAGGGCCTTTACATTTGCTCTGCCCCCTGCCCAAAATGATTTTCGCCAAAATATCTGCACGATCAGTCCCTCACTTCAGTCGGATCTCTGTTTATTTTATTTTATTTTTAATGTTTTAATGTTTATTTATGTTTGAGAGAGAGAGAGCAAGAGTGGAAGGGGCAGAGAGAGGGAGACAGATTCCAAAGCAGGGGCTCCACGCTGACAGCAGTGAGCCCAATGAGGGGCTAGGACTCGCCAACCGTGAGATCATGGCCTGAGCTGAAGTCAGATGTTTAACTGACTGAGCCACCCAGGTGCCCCGAGTCAGGTCTCTGTTTAAATGTTACTCCTTAGAGGGAGGCCTGGGTGACTCAGTCAGTTAAGCGTCCATCTTCGGCTCAGGTCACGGTCTCACAGTTCATGAGTTTGAGCCCCATACTGGGCTCTCTGCTGTCAGCGTGGAGCCCACTTCGGATCCTCTGTTTCCCTCTCGTTCTGCCCCTTCCCTGTTCACCAACACGCACGTGCGCTCTCTCACTCTCTCTCCCTCAAATAAACAAACATTAAAAAAAAAATGTTACTCCTTAGAGACTTCATCCATAACCATTTTACCCAAATTAGCATGCTCTATTTACTTTTACCCTAACTTCGTGCCACTTATCTGACGTTAATTTGTCTGCGTATAGATGTATCTATTGATTCTCTGTGCCACACTGGAATATAAGCTCCTCTCGGCCACCACTGTAGCCCCAGCACCTAGAACAGCTCCTAGCACAGTGGGCACTTGGCAGACATCACAGGATGAAGAGTGACCGACGCAGGGCTGCTGCTTCTGGAGGGCCCCAGCCTGGGGGGCAGACTCTGGGACACACTGCCCTCAGAGGGCAGATGGCATATCCTCGCAGATAGGACAAGAGACAGTGTCTGCTTTGGGAACATTATTGAGACCATTGCTCCCTGCGTCCCTCAGCACCCCTCTGTGACACCCTCTAATACCCAAAGAGATTTCTTTGGAACTCTGTGCTGTTCACCACCTCACTGCCCCTGGGGCACTGCCCCTCGTCTACCTCCTTCTGCCTGATAATGTCATTTATGTAACTGCTTGAGTCATCCTTTTTGCCCTGGATGCCAGGAAGCTCTGAGCCAATGTGAAGCTCAATGCTACGAACTATATAAGCCTGCGTGGCCTTGACATTCTGTTCTTTCTCCTGCCTTTCCTGGTCCAGATCCCCATTTCTGTTCCTTTATGGGATCTTGTCGGTTTTCTCAGTGCCATTATAGGAGGAAACATAGAGCAATGTGTGTCACTGGCAGGGGAGGGTGGGAGCATGGGGTGGGCATGGAAACTTTCTGTGACATATGGGCTGTTCTTAAAGGATGGAGGGTGTGGGTGGAGGAAACAAGGTGAGCAAAAGTGGGAAGGGCGAGGTATATGCCCAGAAGTGGTTGGAGAGGAGAGTAGGGGCAGACCCAGCAGGGCCTTGAATGCCAGTCTGAGGTGTATAGGATAAGGGGAGCATGGCAAAGTTTTGAGCACGGGAAGGACGGAGTCTGGTTTTACTTAGATCACTCTTGAATCTTGGAAGAAGCAAGTCGAGGCACCAATGAAGAAGTCACTGCAGTGGTTCAGGGGAGAGGCGTGGGCTGGGCTGGGGCGGCAGGCTGCAGGGAGGAGGATGGAATCAGGGGAAGCTTGTGAGTTAGAACGAAGAGGACATGAGTCAGGTGGGAGTCGGGGCCCAGGGAGGATACAGAGGGGGTTTTCAGGGGAGGGCAGGGGCTCCCTCACGGCTCCCCTGCCCAACTTCTTCCCAGAGTTCAGCCGACGCTGGTGTGTCCTTAGCGACGGGGTCCTGAGCTACTATGAGAATGAGCGGGCAGTGACCCCCAACGGCGAGATTCGGGCCAGTGAGATTGTGTGCCTGGCAGTGCCCCCTCCTGACACCCACGGGTGAGTATCCCTGGGGCAGAATCACAGACTCTTATTGCTGTGAGATCCAAGCCCCCATTCAGGAGATAGGGAAACAGGCCCAGAGAGGGTCAGAACCCTCCCAGGGTCACAGAGCAAACCCTGTGGGTCTCTGGAGGCCCCAGTTTAGGACTTTCCCATCCCTTCTTATGGGGCCAGGGAAAGGGCAGGGGGCAGGGGATGGCGGCAAGGCTGGGCAGGGTGGGTCATGGCTGGGTTGAGTGGGCCTGAATCCTGACCTGTGTATCTACAGCTTTGAGCACACCTTTGAGGTGTACACGGAGGGAGAGCGGCTGTACCTGTTTGGTCTGGAGAGTGCAGAGCTGGCTCGTGAGTGGGTCAAGTGCATTGCTAAGGTGGGCCTGAGTTAGTGGACAGGTGTGGGAAGTCTGACAGGGGCTGGGGTGGGATCTCCCGGCTGACCCCGTGTACCCCATCTCTCCTGCCTCATGAATGGAGGGAGCAGACATAGGTCAGGCTTCTGGGGCCAAGAGCCAGATATGTCAGCATCTGCAGCCCAGATGAACCAGTCTTGGTCCTGGCTCTTCAATAGCTCCTTTGCTGATGGGGGAGACAGCTGGGTCCCTGACAGCAAGAATACTGTGGTCAGTGCCACAATAGAGGGCAGAAAAGGGGCATCCCTGAAGGTGTCTAGGAACGTTTTCCTGAGGAGGGAACATAAGAGTGCGTATGAGTGGGGCATGATACCTGAGTTTATTTACTGTGCTAGGTCCTGCCCAGGGGAAGAGAGGAGGCAGCAAGGTGGGAAATGGGTATATGCCTACAAGCCAAAGAGCCTGGGGCAAGGAGTGGGGGTGGGGGAGGGGGGAGGCCGGCATTGCTGTTGGCTGATGCGGTCTCTTTGGCCACCTCCCCTTTTCCTCTGGCCTCCCCATCAGGCGTTCATACCTCCCCTGGCTGAAGATCTGCTGGCCCGGGATTTTGAGCGGCTTGGGCGCCTACCCTACAAAGCTGGCCTGAGCCTACAGCGGGCCCAGGAGGGCTGGTTCTCCCTCACTGGCTCCGAGCTCCGTGCTGTCTTCCCAGAGGGGCCCTGTGAGGAGCCGCTCCAACTTCGGAAACTGCAGGAGCTTTGTGCGTGGACCTAGACCTGGGCCCCCAACTTCCAGGGCACCCTATCCTGGGCTCCCAGGCCCCCAGCCCTTCCCTGGAAGTCTGAACTCTACCCTGGCCTGGCCAGAAGGAGCCAGCCTGCCCTCTTATCTCCTCTCCTGCCCTTGGGGTGTATCTCAGCGACTCCATGTATTGGTGGGTGGGTCCCAGGGATGTATGTGCCCAGAGAACCTCAGGAGGGAGTCGGTTGGGGACCATGAACAAGGCCTTACCTCGACCGGCCCCTCCACAGCCGTCCAAGGGGACAGCGAGAACCAGGTGCTGGTGCTGGTGGAGCGAAGGAGGTGAGCCCTGGCCTCCCTGGGGGGCTCTGAGAAGCCCGCGGCAGTCTGACAGGCTTGGGAGGGGTAGGGCAGGGGTAGGCTCCCAAGTGACTGACTATCCCCCCCACACCCAGGACGCTGTACATCCAGGGGGAGCGGCGGCTGGACTTCACAGGCTGGCTGGGGGCCATCCAGAAAGCAGCGGCCAGCTCCGGGGACACGCTGTCGGAGCAGCAGCTCGGAGACTCAGATATCCCAGTGATCGTCTACCGCTGTATAGACTACATCACGCAGTGTGGTGAGCCCCGCCCCTGTAACACAGACCCCGCCCAGGGAGGCTGACCTCTTGCGTCTCCCCACCACCGGCCAAACCCCGCCTTCCCAGGATCCCTCTGACCTTAGCTGCGAGGCCCCGCCCCCGGCTCAGTGCCACCCCCTCTGCAGGCCTGACTTCTGAGGGCATCTACCGCAAGTGTGGGCAGACATCAAAGACTCAGCGGCTGCTGGAGAGTCTGCGGCAGGACGCTCGGTCTGTGCGCCTCAAGGAGGGCGAGCAGCATGTAGACGATGTCTCCTCAGCACTCAAGCGCTTCCTGCGAGACCTGCCCGATGGTCTCTTCACTCGCGCCCAGCGCCTAGCCTGGCTAGAGGCCTCAGGTGGGCCCTGTAGTCCTTGCCAGCCTGAGACCCAGGCTAGTGCTGCTGACTTGTCCACTCCTATCTCCAAATTCCCACCCCTCCCCTTCCCATCCAATGAGGCATGCCCCAGGGGATAAGCCCCCCCCCCCCACTCCCTCTGCTTCTCCTTCCCTTGTCACTCTATACAGGAAGTGCTATTCACCTAGGAGGAAAGGCAGAGCAGCCAGAAGGGTGGGACAGGGGAGGTGGTTATGGGGGGCCTCCTGACCTGATCTATTTCCCCCCACCCAGAGATTGAGGACGAGGAGGAGAAAGTCTCCAGATACAGAGAGCTCTTGGCACATCTGCCTCCAGTCAACCGAGCCACAGTGAAGGCCCTTATCAGCCACCTGTACTGGTGAGGAACATTATTATTGTATGGCTCTGGGGGGTTGGGGTGGAAAAGATTCTTCTACTCCTTCCTGGCTGACTGCCCTCCCCACAGAACCAGGTAGGCCTGGGAACTGAATGTGGACTTTTGATGTGCCCTGATCTTGGACCCTTTGTCTCCCAACTTACTTCCTGCAGGGTGGGAGAATAGAGGTGGTTTCACCTGGGACCCAGGGGACCTTGGCCAACTCTCCCAGCTTCCCAGCTCTGTTCCTCCCCAGGACCTACGGCATGGCCAGAAAGACTATTCCCATCTCCCCTTAACTGGTGGTTCACTCTGACCAGGACTTTCCCTGGCCTCCCTCCAGGAGCCAGTTGTGGACCTGCCTGGAATTGGGAAGGTGAAGTGGGGAGGTTCTGGGCTGGACTTCTCACTCAGGGCTCTGTCTTCCCCTGTCCAGCGTCCAGTGCTTCTCAGACACAAACCAGATGAACACGCACAACCTGGCTATTGTGTTTGGACCCACGCTCTTCCAGACAGATGGACAGGACTACAAGGCTGGCCGTGTGGTAGAAGACCTCATCGGCCACTATGTGGTGGTGTTTAGCGTGCGTCCCCCGCCAGTGGGCACTGGAGGGCAGGGACGGGCCCCTTGGGTGGCAGTGATCATCTGTTCCTGTGTCTTTCTCCTCCCAGGTGGATGAGGAAGAGCTGAGGAAGCAGCGGGAAGAGATCACTGCCATTGTGAAGATGCGTGTGGCTGGCACTGCCAGCGGGACCCAGGTGAAAGACTGGGCCTGGGGTAGGGTGCTCGGGATAGCTGCCTGCACCTGCTTTCCCCGCCTCTAGCTGAGCCCTGTCTTTTCACAGCATGCCGGTGACTTCATCTGCACAGTGTACCTGGAGGAGAAGAAGGCGGAAACCGAGCAGCATATCAAGGTGAGAGCTAGGGACCTAGGAGCCAGAGGAGCAGAGAAGTCAGGCTGGGCCAGGCACAGGCTCAGGTGACCAGGGGAGCAGGGCTTCTATCCCAAGGGGAGCCCTGGTTTGGACCTGTGTCTGGCTGGTGCCAGGGCCTGTCTCTTTGCCTCCTCCCCAGACGGTGGTCATCAGAACCATTTAGAGACACCCTTCTAGTATCCCAGGACCCGAAGGGTGGGCTCGGCCCCTGGATCACAGCAAGGTTGTGGGAGAGCAGGGGCAGGAACAGGGTAGGCTGACCTCTTCCTCCTTGGCCACTGCAGATCCCAGCAGCCATGACAGCTGAGGAGCTCACCCTAGAGATCCTGGATCGCAGGAATGTGGGCATCAGGGAGAGGGACTACTGGACCTGCTTTGAGGTCAATGAGAGGGAGGAGGCAGGTAGGTGGCCACCAGGATTTGTGCAGGGTATGGTGTGGCCTGTACTTGTCTGAGCTGCTGCCCCAGTCTGTCCTCCCCTACCCCACAGCGTGGCAACAGTGGTGGTCAAGGGAGTCTTGGATGATAGATGTTGCTTCCACACTGTCACCTCCATGATGGTGGTGGTGGCATGGTGGGGGGCCGGGGGGAGTTGAGGTGATGGCTATAATGTGGCTGATGGGAAGGAGGTTGATGGTATCAACTGTGACGGTGCTTTCTCAGTGTCAGTGAGAATGCTGTTCTTGCCAGGGTGGCGATGCTGAATTTGATAATAGGATTCGTGTTGAAGGGGGCAGTAGGTGGTGATGACCGTGCAAGAGGGGTCAGGCAGGGTGGGGTGGGATGGTGTTTTTAAGGGTGGTTGTGACAGTGTTGTGAGGGAACCTTGGTGGTGAAGGCAGTGATAAAGGCATTTTAGGATGAAGGGTGGTCTTAATGGCAGTGGACAATGAGGGTGTATCTGTCCATTTGTTTTACTGTTATTTGTTGAGTGCCAGACACACAGCCCCTCCCCTTCATGGGGGTAAGTCTCGCATGAAATAGACATTAATCCTGTGGCCACAGCAATAAACATACAACCGAGGCTGTGATAACTGCCTTGAGTGGCCACTAGAGCTTGTAACAGGGTCTCTGGCTACAGAGTCCCTACACTAGGAGGTGAAGAGTAGGAGTTGCTTGGTGAAGGGGGAGAAAAGCGTCTCCAGGCAGTGGCAGCGGCACAGGCAGAGGCCCTGTGGTGACCATGGACATCACCCTTTTGAGGAGCTAGAGATAAGGACAGTGAGGGGGCTGTGTCACGGGGTGGGACTGAAGACAGAGGCAGAGGCGGCCACCCAGCCCGACAACAACGCAAGGCCCCTGAAGGGCTAGTGACTGGGAGTTTGGAGAGGTTGCTACTTGCCACTGGGTAGGGAGAGGTGAGGAGTAGAGTGAGAGCACATGCAGGAGACCCCTCGGAAGGCCACAGTATTAGTCCAAGGACAGATGGTAACAGGGGCCAGCGTGGCAACAATGATGGACAGAAGTAAAGAGATTTAACATATGGAGGGAAGAGGGGGAGGAAGCTGTGTTTCTGGCTTGAATGGCTCGGCAGGTGGTGTTTTCCCCAACGAGGACACGGGAAAGATCACTGGCTTCGGTTGGAACAGCTTTGGTCCCAGCCAGTTGTGTCAGACCTGAAGCTCGAGCGTGGAAAGGGTAGTCCTGATGGTGATGTGTTGTGGCGCTGGTAGGTGGCGGGAGTGGTGCTCACTTACGTGTAGGTGATATGTGGGTGTGCCAGCCCTCGGTCCCTCAGTAACAGCGGGTGTGACCTCCCCCCAGAGCGCCCCCTGCACTTTGCGGAGAAGGTGCTGCCCATCCTGCACGGGCTGGGCACGGACAGCTACCTGGTGGTGAAGAAGCACCAGTCCATGGAGGCCATGCTGCTGTACCTGGGTAGGTGGTGTGCCTGGGTGGGTGGCGCCTGCAGGGCTGGGCAGGCTGGTGGGTCCCTCCATCTGAAGCCCAGGCAGGAGCAGCTTGGGCAGAGAGTGCCATGTGGGCAGGCCTCTTTGGTGGCTGGGGCAGGCTGGGGCAGTTTCCTTCATCCTGGCATGCTCCCCTGGGTGTCTGTATCCATGGGCAGGGAGTTGGTGCAGCCCACGCCCACTCCGGTCTTCCCCCAGCCAGCCACGTAGGCGACACCAAGCACGGCATGATGAAGTTCCGTGAGGACCGTAGCCTCCTGGGCCTGGGCCTGCCCTCAGGTGGCTTTCACGACCGATACTTCATCCTCAACAGCAGCTGCCTGCGACTCTACAAGGAGGTCCGGGTAAGTGACCCCAGGGGGTCGTGCCCTGCAATGAGCGTCTGTACCCAAGTGTGCTCACACACCCATTCACAAACATTCGCCAGTGTCTGCCAGTGGGAGCAACCCCATCGCGGGGTCTTGGGGTGGCACAGTGGTGGAGGAGAGCTATAGACTCTCAGGAATCTTCTGCTGTGGCCCTCGGTGGCCGCTCTTCTGTGCCCTGTAGCCCCACTAGGTGCTAGTCTCTGGTGCCATCACGTCAGGCTCATGCTGTCTCACCTGTGCCTGTGCCTTGTCACGGCACCCACAAGAACATGCTATGTGGTGACAGCCCCCGTCGTGGCCCATGCACATCTTGTCACTTCATAGGTTGTACTCCTTCATGCCCACTCTGTCCACATGCCAGGCGGCCTCCCAGGTCTTGGCACCCTGCCCCCAACATCTTTTGCACATACCTGCCACATCCCACCATGCACCACCACACACATTGTCCTGGCTGTGGACCCGGACCTCCTTCTTCCATAACTCTGATCCTCTATCAAACAGAGCCAGAGGCCATGGAGCGGGGCCCCTGAGACCGTGAGTAGCTGTGGGCCAACTGCTAGCTGCCTTACACCACCTGGGGGCCAAGTGAGCCTGGCGGGAGCCTGGGGACACAGCCAGAGCTCTTCGCTACCTTCAGGCATGGTTCCCTGCCCTCTTGCCTATCAGCACTGGCTCCCGTCTTTGGGCTTGTGTCCTGGGCTCCTGTCCTTCATCCCCACCCATGCCCCAGAGTCCTTTTCCCAAGAAGGTTGAGCCCCCATCAGTGTGATGCTTTACAGTTTTCCAAAAGACTAGGTGTGGAGGCTGTGGAGCCAGTATCAGAGAGAGGCCCCTAGGTTTGAATTAGAGCTCTGACCCTCATCTCCTGCCACCCCTGGAGCCATCCTTGTCCCAACCATGGAGAGAGTTTCAAGACTATCAGAATGCCCATGCGACTACCCTGATCCTAAAATGCTGGGGTGAGACTAAATGGGCTTGTGGTATAGTTCACCTGTGGTAGGAGTTCCTGCTCAGCCTCCCTGGCTGGTTGTCAACCCTTACATGCACACTTCTGGGAGAGGGGAGCTTATCCACTCCTCCCTTGGGACTGCCCTATCCCTAGAGGGATAGTTTTGCCGGGAGAAGGCCCTTGCTCAAGTTCAGCTGAGAATCTGCCACCTGTGATGCCCCTGTGGGTTCCAGCGATGCTTAGGGGCCACAGAGCATAGATGCGCTGTAGTAATGGGCAGCAGAAATGTATTTCCAATCCAAGGGTCTAACCGGATCTCCATAGCTATTCTCACCAGTGATTCCAGCCTTTCCTGTCCCTTGCCTCTCCTGAGGACACTGGGCAGGGCTAGCTGTCATGGAGGGAGCAGAGCAGATAGACCAGGATCCTTACCTCCCTCTCTTTGCACATTATACCTCTACTAATGCAGCCTGGGCTCCTACAGATCCTTGTAGGCAATGCCTCCTCTTCTCTCTTTTGCTCCCTCTGTGATTACTTACTTCTGGACCTGTTCACCCCTCCACTCAGTCTCCCTTGGTTCTGGGATGTTATTTCCCTGATGCCCTCCTTATGATGGTACTTGGAGCGGAGCAAGACCATCATTGTGGGCAGAGAGGAAGGAGGGTGGCTGAGGGCACCTGAAAAAGCAGCTGCTGATCCCTTAGCATGGAGGGGAAATGGCACGAGAACTAGAGAAAGGAAAAAGATCTAATGTTTAAGTGAGCCGGGTTTGGTGCCCAGCCCTCCACATACTAGGACATGTCCTCCACTAGCGTCCTCCGGAGGAGGGGTATTATCCCCATTTCACAGGTGAGAAAACAGGCTTCGAGTGCCTTGCCTAAGGCCATCTCTAGGTAGCCCATCAGAGCTCGAGCTCTCTATTCCTTGAAGTACAGGAAACAGGGACTCTTTGGCGGAGCTGATCAGTGCTGCTCTCTGAATGGCAGCCACACCTCTGCCCTGACAGAAGCCCCAGGAGGGTGTGGTTTGGCTACTGAGGTGTTGGTAATTCCGGCATTTGCTATTTTATGGAGGAACAGAACAGAATATTTGAAATTGGGGCAACACCCAGCAATTCAGGATATGCGAATACCCAGGCCAAGGCCTGGGCATCTTCCATTGTTAAAGACCTTGAAGCACCTGGGAAAGGCACATTCTAGAACAGTCTTGGCTCCAGCAGAGGTCTTTGAGCATCAAGGGGTGAATTTTATTCTTTCCAGTGACCTCATACCTCAGCAATGCTAGAAACATGAGCTCTTTGATTAGAAACGAAGTCCTGCGTTGTCTGATGTACCCCTCGCTCCCCAAATCTCCCCCTCAACCTTCCTGTCTCAGCCATACTCCTGTCACACACGTGCTGCGCATACATCACACACACCAGAGCCTGAGGGAGTGGAGGCCTGAGGATTGTTTTTTCGAATTTTCAGGGAGCCACAGCCTGGTTTGAATTCCTTGATTCCCACAATTCTCTCCACGCCCTGACTGGAACCGTTGTTTCTGTCACACCCACGAGCCTGTTCCTTCCACTGTCAACTCATCTACTCCTTGCTTCTAGTTCTCCCTCCTTGGCACCCACAGCTCAACTTCCTCCGAGCCCTCAGCCTGCTTTCCATTCCCTCAGCCTGCTGCCTTCCATACTTGCAACATGGCTTTCCCCACGTCCTTTCTTCTGTCGTGCCCAGAGCCTGCTGTTTTCATGTCTACAGCCTAACTTCTTTTGCAACCTCTGTCTCAAGTCTTTCCATCTCCACTACCTGGTTCCTTCCACCCTGCAGTCTGACTTCTTCAGCACTCTCAGCCTTGCTTCTTTCCTGCTGGCTTGGAGGTTTCTTTCTTGTATTTGCCCACCCCTTATTTACAGCCTGGTTTCCGACCCCACTGCCCGGTTTCCTCCCTGTCCACAGCCCAGTTTCTTCCAGGCCCCCTTGGGCACTTGGTCCTCAGAGAGGATCAGGGCAAAAGCAAGGTAAAAGGTCTCTAGTAAGCCCTCTTAAACCACATTCCCTGTGACAGCACCCAAGTCTCCACTTATCTAGGCAGCCCATCCTTTTGCAGCCTCACAGGGAGTCTACCAATCCCTGAAACTTTCCATCTCCCTGGCCATCCCTTAGTCCCTTCTTTTTGTTCCTGCTGAGGAGCCATGCCTGGGGGTGGCTAGGAGCAATGGTGGAAACAGGGTGGAGGTGGCTCAAACTTTGACCCCCAGTTTTGGTTGTAAGTGAGTCCCCCTCCCCTACCATCCATCCTGGTGCCCTACTGGTGCCGGGAGCCTGGTGGGGGTAGGGCTTTGAGCAAGTGGCTCCCAGAGCAGAAGGAAGGCTCATTAGCTTGACTTCCAATTAGCCTTTACCCTGGGGGTCATTGCTCCCATACCTCTGTCTCGGAGCCAGCCTGTTCCTTCCAACCCCAGACCCATATGCAGAGGTGGGGGCCAGAGGTGAGCATGTCAGTGATCTGGTGCCCCTCCCCAGTACATCGGTCTCTTGCTTCCTGACCTAGACCACTGGAAAGTTCTTCCTTTGGTCTACCAAACAGCAGTTCTGCTTCAGCTTGAGTCATTAGCCTTCCCCTTGTGGAACCAAAGAGCTAGTAATTGCTGACCCCACAGGTCTTCTGTTCACACGGTCAACCCTGGATCCTCCGTGGGGTGGAGAGGGGCGAGGAATCTATAACCGGAGACAAACAGACCCAAGCAGCCAACCGAGGCTCTCAGATCATACACACTCATTCAGTTTGGTGCTAGAGGGCGAGGTGCAGACTTCTCCCTCCATAGACAAACTGATTCAGCTGATGCTACAAGTCGGTTCTCCAGTTTGTAGGGCAGCAGGAAGGGACTGAAAATCACTCCCTGGTCGTCCTGCTGGAACGGCTGCCTCGGGGACTGAGGGTTGACTGTCTGATGCTGCTGCAGGGAGAGAAACCTGGGGGGAGTGGGGAGGTTAGTTGGGCTGGATTGTGAACAGGAAGGGCTTTGTCAGGAGGTTCCCTGTGCTGGGATGCAAATGGGGGGTGGGAAGAGGGAGGAGGGAGGTACCCAGTCACCCCAATTCCCGCCCTGACCGACTGAAGTGTCATCCCTCTGCCTGCCCCCACCCCAGAGTCACCGGCCTGAGAAGGAGTGGCCCGTCAGGAGTCTCAAAGTCTACCTGGGAGTGAAGAAGAAGCTCCGGCCACCCACCTGGTTAGCCGGGGCTGGGGCCTGGGAGAGCTCAGAACAGATTGGGGTGGGGGTGGGGTGGGGTTGCGGCACAGTGGGGGCTTTGAACTTGACAGGGGTTGATACCATGGTTCTGAAGGTGTGGTCTCCCAGACCAGCAGCCTCAGCATTACCTGGAAACATGTTAGCAGCCCACATCTTGGTCCCACCCCAGACCTGCTGAGTCACGGATCCTAGGGGGTGGGGCCCGCAGTCTGTATGGTAACAAGCCTTTTAGGCGACTCTGATGTTTGCTCTTGTTTGAGAACCACTGGCCTTGATTGAAATCCTGTCACTGACTACCTCAGGGATCTTCCTGTGCCTCACTTCCCACATGTGTAGAATGTGGAAAATAATGGTGCACCTGTTTCAAAGGGTGGTTGTGGTATGCTTTTAAGTGGAAAAGTGATGCATAGCCACTATTATTGTTGTTAATTACAGCCACCAGACTTGGTTTTCTGACTTTCTCCTCTCATCTGCTGGCTGTGCCTAGCTGTCTCTCAGAGACTAGGGCAGGCCTGGGTGGGGTGGCATGGGTATAGGGAGCCAAGAGACTAGGGCAGGCCTGGGTGGGCATGGGAGGCTGGTGTGAGCTGTGAGAGGAAGAGGCTGTGGCCAGAATGTGCCGTGCTTGCAAGAAGGCCCTGAACTGTGCCCCTCGGCTCTGGCCCAGGCTTCTGGGCTCCGTCCCGGGCACCTGGGCTGGGAGGCCTCTGTGGGCTGGCAAGTGACTCCATCTGCCCCTCCTCTGCAGCTGGGGCTTCACAGTGGTGCACGAGACAGAGAAACATGAGAAGCAGCAGTGGTGAGTAAGGGCCCTGGCCTGAGACCCCAGGTTGGGAGAGATGGTTGCATGTTCCCTTTGGTTGGGTCCCTTTATTGTCCATATATGCACCCTGCCTGGGGAGCCAGGCAGGCTGCTCAGCCTTGGCAGTGTCCAGATCCGTGCCCTGCCCCGCCCCGCAGGTACCTCTGCTGTGAGACACAGATGGAGCTCCGGGAGTGGTTTGCCACCTTCCTCTTTGTGCAGGTACCAGCTCAGGGTGGGGTCCCGTGAGGCTTCCATTATGGAGAATGGGTATGTTTGCTTCTTCACTGCATAGGGCATCAATTGCATCAAGGAGATTTTGAGTTGCTTTTAATTATTTTCTTCACTCGGCAAACCCTCCCTAGAGTCCACTTTGGTGCAACCCCAAACCAGGCATGCTAGAGACAGAGTGCAGACCCCTGCCCTCAGGCACTCCCCATGTAGAAAGGAAAACAGACCTTGAAGTTGCCTGTTAAATAGCCCAATGTGGTCAGTGTATGGAGATAGAGAAAAGCCCAGGGACCCTACCCGCTGGAGGTGGTGGGTGTGGAGGGAAGGCAGCAGGGAGGGGGTGTCATAGGAGCTGAGTCTGAGGATGAGGAAGCCTTCATCAAGCAAAGGCGGTTGGAGGTGGGGGGGCGGGGGCAGGTCGGGGAGGCTTCTAGGCAGAAGGAACAGTTTATTGAAAGGCATGGCAACAGAACCACAGATTGCCCAGTGGGGTGTAAAGAGAAGCCAGGAGTACCAGAAGTTGACACTGGAAAGAGATTCAGGAGCCAGATCTGAAAGAGCCTTGAAGGCCATGCCAAGGGAGCTGAACTTGACCTAGTCAGCAGTTTTCAGGGAGAGTTTTAAGCAAGAAAGTGGTGTGCAAGTTTGCGTCTGAGAGGGCTCGTTCTAGATGTAGCGTGCAGGGGAGGACAGGCTGAAGGAGTGAGGTGGCTGCCGCAGTGGGCCAGGTGGGAACAGGCTAGGAGGGGCTTGGAGCCAGAGCAGGGCTGGGGTGAGGGGTTGGGAGTGGGAGGGGTTGGACTTAAGCCACAGATTTTAAACCAGAGCTCAGAATTGTTTAGGGAAAAGGCTGACAGAATGGTGCCAGGGCTGTGGGCTGAGTTCTTTTAGCCCCGAGCTTCCTGGTAGTCAAGCCTAAAGAGAAACAGGCAGATTCTATAGTTTTGTTGGTTCCTGGTGAAAGAAAGCACACACATGTTCCTCTAGAACTGTTTTCTTGGTGCTGCATTCTTGGAGCAGTTTGTTTGTGGACCTGGAGGTGGGGGTTGTTGAGTAACATAACTGGCTGGGTTCTGCCAGGGATACAGTCATGTTCTCCTAACAGCTGCTTCTCATATTGACTGGGATCAAAGCTGAGAGGGTCACCTCAGATCATAGCTGGAGGCGTTTCTGGGAAGGGTGGGTGGATCTGGAGCTGAGTGTCTGGGTGAGCTGAGTGTCCTCCTCTTCCCCTGCTCCCCAGCATGACGGCCTGGTGTGGCCCTCGGAGCCCTCCCGTGTATCCCGGGCAGTGCCTGAGGTCCGGCTGGGCAGTGTTTCATTGATCCCTCTGCGCGGCAGTGAGAACGAAATGCGAAGGAGTGTGGCCGCCTTTGCTGCGGACCCCCTTTCTGTGAGTAGTTTTCCATCCCTATGGGCAGAGCCCTGGGACCTGGCTGCTGCCCGCCTCCCACCTGACTCACCCGATTGCCCCCTGGCCCCCTCCCTCCAGCCTCCTAGCAGTCCTGACGGGCTCTTTTGGTTCATGTAGCTCTCAGGAGCCCCCCCTCTACCTGGCCCTGGGGACCCCGGCTGACCTGAGCACTCCCAAGCCAGCACTACAGAGCAGCTGCAGAAGCTTCAGCAGGGCCGCTGGTCCCTGTGAACCTTCACAAAGTGCTTATGGAATCTGGGCTTCTGTACCTTCCCACAGCTCCTCCGCAACGTCTGAGCGCAGAAGCCAGCCCCTGGCTCTGAGACTCTGCCGCCCTGAAGCCTTCCTGTTCAGACACCCTCGTGCCCTGCGTGCCTGTTGTGAACCAGCAGGGGATGCATGAGGAAGCCGCACCCCACATCCCACATCCTGGTTGCAACATGGGGTTCCCTGGCCAGGAAGTGGGGGGCAGCAGGGTCTGCCTGAGGAGGACCCCTCATCTGTTGTCTGGGTGCTTCTCCTGGCCTGGCCTGCTCCCCCCTCCAGGGTCACCCACCCTGAGTTTGAGGGGTTGGAGAGATGGGATGTGCATCATTCAGAAACTCTGGAGGACCACCATCCTTGCAGAGGCTCGAAGCCCTGGGGCCCCCGCTGGAAGGGAGCCCACCCTCTTGTCACAAACTCCAGAACAGCAAAAAGTGGATGCTCTAGAGGAACACTCAGCTGGGATAGGGAGGGAGCTCTTGGGTAAGTTTCTCTATAGCCTAGAACTGGGGCTGGGGGACTTGAGGAGCCTCCTCTGGTCTAGGCTGACTGGGAGGGCCCAGGCCGCCTGGTGCCCCTTCCCCACTTTGGGGGCCTTTTGATAATATAAATATATCTGTATATTTTATCCTACGGTGCTGAAGCCTGTGATTGGTTGGGGGTTTCAGGTGTTCCAGTGTAGGAGGGGACAGGAGTTCAGGAGGCCCAGAGGTGAGTGCCTAGTACCCTGAAGTTGGGGGGGGGGGGGGCGTGGGCCCTGTTCTTTCCAGGCTCTGAGCTGTTTAGCCATTCCCTCCTGCCCCAGGCAGAGCCCTGGCCCAGCTCCATGCCACCCCAGTGCATGCCTGTCCAGTCAGGGTGGGGAATACCGGTCCTGACCCTGGCCAGGACAGACCCCAGCTGGACCAAGCTCCTTTCCCTGCTGTAGTCTAGAGTCTGGGCTAGGGCCTGAGTGTGCCATGTGAATGACCCAGGGCAGCCCCTCACCAGCCCCTCTGAAACACGAGGTCACAAAGTCACAGGAGCTTTATTAAATTAGGAAGAAGTGTCCCTTTATCCCTGTGCATGTCCCTCTGGAGGAGGGCCCTGCCTTGCACCAGGAAGCTGTCCTCACTGGGCACTGCCTGGTTGTCTCCTCCAGGAAGACAAGGCCCTGGCAAGTGGGGGAGATAACGAGCTGTTCAGAGACCTATTTGGGACTCCCTGGGAAGGTGCCAGACACCACATTCCTGCCTCTGCCTGGAGCCTCATTAACGGCCTCTCTCCAGGGGCCCTGCAGGCAGACAGGCTGACCTCCCAGCCTTAGCTTCAGCCAGTGGGGCTGGGCAAACAGGGTGGAGATGGGTCACATGATCTCTGATTCATGTGATCCAGCCCTGGGGAGGCCTGTGTATATGGATGGGGTCTTGGGGTCCTGGATTCCAGGTTCCTTGTTCCTGTCTCTTGAGAAGGGGAGGTGGATGCCAGACTGGAATGGGTTTTCTGGTCAGTTTCACAGGCTGGGGCTAAGCCCCTGGAGTCTCCCACTCTTATCCTGCCCTAACCGGGCTGCTCCAGGCCAGGCTGACAGATTGAATGACCATTCTGCCTGCCTGAAGCTAAGCCAAGACTGTTGTCCAAGTGCTCACAGGCTGAAATTCTTCCCAGGATCTGACTTAAGACTGACCAGCTAGTTCTGAGGTGCAGAGAGAGGGTGGGTGAGACTTAGAAGTGCCCCATGCTAGGCTGCCAGTGTCACTGACAGGCTCAGGGACTGGCTGCAGTGACTGAATTGGGCCACCAGGGGGCAGCCGTGGATAGCTCAATGTGGCTGGTCCCAGGACAGGTTCTGGAGGTCCCAGGACAGGTTCTGGGGGCCCCAGTGTGGCGGTGCTGACCCAGACCTTGCTCTCTTGGAGTGTGGGGTGGAACCTGGCCCTGCCTTTAACCCCAAGACTAGTGATATTCTGGAAGGCAGCACAGTGCTTTGGACTCCCAAGATCTAGGAGCCAGGAGGAGAGAATAGCTCTTTTCCAAGTACCCACTGTGGGTCAGCACCTGTGCTCTATGCACTGTCTCCTCCTGGCAGAGGAAGAAAGGCTCAGAGAAGTGAGCCAACTTGCCCGAGGGCCCATAACTCTCCTGAATCAGGGCTGGGGTCCATTTCTACTATCCCACTTTGTAGGGGAGAGGGGTGTCTCCCTCTTCCACACCCCTCCTGACTTCAGCTCTGCTCTCTCCACTTGGTGTGTCCCATGGGGAAGGGGATCTGTACTGTCAGGAGTTAATGATAGCTTAAAGTGCTAACCCTTGGGATCAGGGATAGCATCCCAACAGGAGCCTTCAGGCCTGAACTTTAATGCATTGTGGCAATGACAGCAGTGTGATGGGTGGGTTATGCCAGGAGGCTCTGCTGGTTGTGGCCACAAGGATTCCTAGAAATGGGGCTTCTTGGGACCTTGAGTGGTTTTTTCACATATTATTTGAGGTTGGGCTGGGGGTGGGGGTGGGGGTGTGGAGGGTAGATGTGTGAGGAGCCCAGAGCTGGACCTGCTGAAAAGTAGGGAGCAACTCTTGGAGAGGGAGGAGGCTTTCTTTGAGGTTCCCCAAAGCTGGGCCTGAAAAGTGGAAGCCTTGTCAGGTACACATGGTTGGGAGGGGTGCAAGTTGGCGTGAGGGTGGGTTGAGATGCTGGGAGAAGAGGACTGGGTGACCCAAGTCTGGGTCTGATTGCAGGGGACCACAGTGAGCCCTGGGAGAGAAGGCTGTGGCAAGTCAGCCTGGCTGACTTGGGAGAGAAGGCTGTGGCAAGTCACCTCCCAGCCTGGGTGGTGAGGGCTTTGTGGATGGAGAATAGGGACAGAACAGGAGAAGGGCTGGGAGATGGGATGGGATATGGGATGCCATCTCCTTCCTGTTCAGCTTGCCCACCCTGAAAAGTGTTCAGCAGCCTTCGAGGGCCTCTGGACCTCAGGAGATCCCCAGGCTCTGCAGGAAATCAATGGGACTGGGAAGGAGCCCTGCCTCCTCCCTGCTTCCCCCAGATCTTGGGGGCAGGGGGACCTGGAGCTAAGGCCTTCTCTTCTGGCCTCAAGCTCTGGTGGCTCCTGAGCCCCCTGCCCACAGCTTGCTGTTTTGGAAAAGCATGGGTGTGGATGCCAGCTGGGCAGATGCCGACACTCCCATCTATAAGCTCTGGAGCTTTGGCTGAGTTCCTGAGGTCTCTGATCCTCACTGTTCTCATCTGCTTTGGAGATATTAATAGTACCTACTAATGGGAGGATTAAATGAGCTAGTAAGTGTGAAGTACCTAACACTGTCCCCTGATAATCCCCTTCTCAAACATGTCTGAGGAGACCTAGCATCCAGAGTCTTCAGGCCCGATATATATATATTTTTTAATTTTCTTTAAACGTTTATTTATTTTTGAGAGAGAAGGGCAGGGGCGGGGGGCGGGGGGCGGGGACGGGGTGCAGAGAGAGAAGGAGACACAGAATCTGAAGCAAGCTCCAGGCTCCGAGCTGTCAGCCCAGAGCCCGATACAGGGCTTCAACTCACAAACCACGAGACCATGACCTGAGCCAAAGTCTGATGCCCAACCAACTGAGTCGCCCAGGCACCCCTAGATCCAATACGATATATTTTACTTCAACAAGCACTTCTTGAACACCTACTGTGTGCAGTGCTTTACTGAACCATGAGGGGGAGCAGATGAGTAAATGCTGTGGGGGAAGGAAGAAGCCCTTCCGGTAGGTGTATTGATCAGGAAAGACTCCACAGAGGGGGTGAGGCTAAAAAGACCAGCATATTTCTGTGGGTGGAGTTAAGAGGGAAAGGTGTCTTCAGAAGAGGGAATGGCATGAACCAGAGGCAAGGTGATGTGAGCCTGCAGTAAGCAGCCTGTGTGGTTGCAGCTGAGTGCCCCAGGGCCTGTCCCCAGTGCCTCTGTTATTGGGGATTTTGCCTTTCTTGCTTCTGAAATACAACTACATTCCAGACAAATGGAGTCCTCAGGGTCTTCCCCAGCCAGAAAAAGGAATAGCTCCTAGTCCTTTAGCTAGCTCTGTGGCCTAAGTGATCCCAGGCTCGCACCTGGGAAACGTCTGTCTGTCTCACATACACACACATAATAAGTACAGCTAACATGAACCTCCCAGCCTCTCCTCCAATGTGACACTTCTTTCAGGAAGCTCTTCTGGACTGTTCTTCCATCTTGCTATACTGTGTGCACTTAGAATGTGTGTTCACATGCCCAGGTCACTTGCACCCATCTAGGGACTGGCCCGGGGAAGAGCTATCAGAGCAAGGTCCCCTGGTCAGCCCAAGCTGGTCCAGCCCTAGCGTGTCCCCTCTCCCATGCCACTTTCAGCTTGTGGAAATTTCCGCACTTTCTTTGCCCTGGTTACAGCTCCTACTGCTGTATTTATCACCCTGGAGACACAGTGGCACAGGCATACACATGCCACACACACACTCATGCCCTATACACACGTGCCTGCACACCTCAGCCTGCACTTCCAGATGCACACACGCCCGCACGTGCGCGCACACAGACACATGCATGGCACGTGTCTAAACGCCCCCACCACAGAGCTCTCTAGGAAAACTGCCCCTCCCCTGCTCCCCCTCCTCCACTCTCTTCCCACCACCACCCACCTCAAAACACTGAGACCAAAGAGATGGGCTGGACGGCCCTCCCACCACTTGTCAGCCTGGGAGGCACATCCGCCTCCGTAACTACAGCATCCTCCCTCCCACCCCTTCCCCACTGCCCGCTTTTCCCTCCGTCTCTCCTCAGCTTCTCTGTCCTTCCCTCTGCCACTTCTCTGTGCTCCTGTCTGTGTCTTCCTGTACCTCAGTCATTCTGAGTCCTCTCTTGTCACTCTTGGCCCTCTGAGGTAGAAATTGTGCTTCCTCCCTGCCCTCCCTCCTGAGGGGCTCAGGATGGGGACCTTGTGTGGGGGGGGGGGGAGCTTACGGAGACAGGGATAGGCCTAGGGGACCCAGGGACCTGAGCTGCCTCGTATCCTGTCACTTTCAGCCCCTCCTCCTGGGTGAGGGGAGAACTGTGTGCCTGGCACCATGGAGACTAGCGTCATGGCAACACAGCCTGGGTGGGCACAGCCTTCCTCCTCCTAGGGCCCCCCTGTGATCCCCTAGGAACTGCCAACAGGCCCTGAGGAGATGGGCCTTGTTTTAGTGCCCATCCCCAGCTCATACCAGGCCAGGGTACCCCCATCCTGACCATCCGTACTTGCACCCCAGCTTCCAATGCCACAAGTCACTAATCCCCATGGTGGGACATGGCGGGGGCAGGGAGGATTCTCATGCAAGCATGAGCTCCAGAGCTGGGGACCTGAGGGTCTTTTACTGACTGAGGGCCAGAGGTCAGGGGCTTGCTTAGGGGAACCCAGCAAGTCTGGCTAGGCTCCTGACTCTCAGACATCAGTTCTCTGGTCTCCCACCTTCCACCCAGGTCAGTGGTCACTGGGGCAAAGGTGTCATTCCAACCTGGGGTCCGGCCCTCCCCCCGGGAGGTCTCTACCCTGTCCTTAGTATCAGCAATGATAATGATGCAAATGAGAATGTTGAGCCACCGTGAAGCACCCACAGCCTCCTGGGCTGAGGCTTTACAAGTGTTTTCTCATTTAATCCTTACAACAAACACCATGAGGAAGATACCTCTTGTTCTCATTTTATAGGTGAAGAAACCAAGGCATGGACTTGACAATGTCAGGTGACTAATAAGTGGTGTGGCTAAGAAGAAACACAGGTCCTTCCCAGATGGTGCTGGTGAGCCCCAGCTTCATGCCTGGTGCCCTCCCCAGCAGGCACTCTTTTTCAAAATCACTGACAAACTGTGTTTTCAGTTCTGTCTTTCCTTCTGGAGAGAGTCCATGGGGAGGATCTCGGGCTTAGTCTAAGTTTGGCCTTAGGGTTTCTAGAAGTCAGGGGGTTATTTTTCTAAGAAGGTGGAGAGGGACCAGAGCCTTCCTAGTGTGGTTAGCCCTAGGGAAGACCTGCCTCGCAGTCCAGCAACGCATGTTCACAAATCCCAGGTCCTTGTAGAGTCCTGTCCAAGTCCAGGCTGGAGCTGTGTGATGGAGGGAGGAGACCCTGCCTCCCGGGCCCAGCCTCAGCTTGTCTACCAACCTGGATGGAGTCACAGTGCAGTTGCCTCCCTCCTGGCTTATGTAATCATTCAAATATAGCAGCTACCTTTATCCCACTGAGTCACACCCCCTCCCGCCCCCAGTCAGGTGCGGGGAGTTAAGGAAGAGGTAGATTAGGGCTGAGTGGGCAGCTCGGCCTCATGGCAAGGAGCATCCAGGTGTGCTGCACTGGAGGGTAGTGGAGGTGAGGGAGCTGGGGCCAGGACCCCAGGGAGAGTAAAACCTTCCCCAGAGTATGAAGCCACAGGGCCCACTTCTGTTCTGACCTATCTCTGCTGAAGCTCCCCATCCACGGGGATACTTCCACAGGGTCATGAGCTGTATCAACAGCCTTCTTTCCTAGCCTTGTCCCCAGGTGGAAGAGGTGAGGAGGAGGGAGAGGCGGAAGATTACAAAGAAAATGAGGCAGTGGAGGGGAGGCGGTGGCCAGGAATCCCTGGTCCTAGGTCTAGCCCTGCCCTTTACTCCCTGTATGGCCTAGGCATGTTTCTGCCTTCTTTTCCCCCTCTGCACCATGAGGGATGGGATTCCACTGGCTCTGGCATCTTGTGCTGCCTGGTCCATATTTCTGGGGATGACTTCAACCTTAGGCAGAAGACACTTCCAAGTGTCTGGTCTAGCCCCATCCCAGGCTGACTTCCCTCTCTTCCTGTTCTCTGCCCACCCCAAATCTGTCCATCCTCCATGGGCCAGTTCAGCACCCCCTGCTCCCCCACCCCATCCACAGGGCAGTGTAGACAGGAAGGATCACTGGGTTCTGGCCTGAGGGGATAAGCCTTGGCTGTCTCTTCCCTTCCTGCACTGGCCGTCTGTTCCACCACTTCATCCCCCTGCCCAACAGGAATGGGGAGCTTCCTACCTCTGTGTGAGGTTACCCCTTCTTTCATAGGGCAGTTCTGACATCCTGGACCTGAAGCAGGCCCACAACACCTCAACCCTCAGGCCTGGGTCCCCAAAACCACCTTCCTGGGGTGAAGAAGCCATACCACGTTACAACTGTTCTGGAGCCTGGGGTGGCTTTTTGCTCCTTTGTCAGCAAGGGCCTTGTCACCCATGGTGTGATCGGGTCTGTGCTCAGTGTGGGAACACAGGGAACTATGCCAGGCCCTTGGAATGGAGTTGGTGCTCCTTCGGTCATTATGCTTGGAGTCACAGGTGGCAGCTTCCTGGCTGAGGAAGAGGCAGAGAAGCACTGTGAGATGACTCCCTGAGCTTCCCACTCTCCCCACCCCCAGGCGTCTGTTGCCAAGAGCCAGATGTGGGCCCATCCTGGTCCCCAGCCAGAGGGAGTCACCCAGGGGTTTTCAGGCCAATGCTCCGTGAAATCCATGTTCCACCAATTACCAGACTTCCCCTGAGAAGGCTGAGGGATACTCTATGGTCTCAGTCTGCCCTTGAACAGGGGTGGGGGGTGGTTTGCACAGAGCAGGCCAGTGAGGACCCCTCATCTTCCTGTGTCCCCCCATCCACCTGCAGCCTTTTATTGAAGGCTTGCTCTGATGTGATTTTGCACTGAGCTCCAGAGCGCACCATTTCGTTTCCACACTCACCTGTGTCTCCCTCCTTCCTACTTTACTTCGTCAACATTTCTCACTTGTCCCTGGTTAGGCTGCCCAAAGGCTGGGGACTGGGGCTGAGGTGAATAGGATTTTGGCCTGTTCTTGAGGAAAGGGTGATCCAGTAGAAGAAATTAGGTGAACCTGAGCGGGGGTGGGGGGGGTGGGGGTGGGGTGAGGTGATAGGGCAGATGACAGGGAAGAGTGAGGCAGCCAGAGGCTGCTCAGCCCAGAACCCAGTGACCCCTCCTGCCCACCCTGTCCCCTGTGGGTAAGGGCAGGGTGTGGGCTGAACTGGTCCAGGAAGGATAGGCCAGGATTTGGAATGGGCAGAGAAAAGAAAGAGGAGAGGGAAGTGAGCCTGGGAAACAGGTGGTACCAAGTCAAAGGGGAAGAAAGGACTGGCTTAAGGACTGGACCCTGCTGTATGTGGAGCAGAGGATGGAGACCTCAGGGCCTATCATGAGAGATTTCAGGTATCAGGCTGAGGAGCTTGGCCTTTATCCTGAAGCCACTGGGGAGCCATGCAAGGATTCTGAGGAGTTACCTGACCGGATAGATAGTGCTCGGTGCAGGGTGGAGTGGAATAGAGGGGTTGCATTGGGGTAGGGGGCTGGAGAAAGACCCGAGGAGGAGGAAGTAAGCAGGGCCAGGGGGGTGATGGAGGGAGTGAATACATGGGAGAGAATTACAGAGGGAAAATTGGCGGTGATAGATTTGATACAGGAGGTGCAGGAGAAGGAAGAGGCAAAGCGACTTTGTAGTTTCTAGACTGGGGATTTGAAGTTTGCTGATGCCTTTGATAGAGACAAAAGATACGTTGGATGTGAATATTCAGGTGTATGTGGGCCTATGGGATGTTCCCACAGATGTCCAGGAGGCAACCTGTATTGGTTGTCTGGAGCCCCAGAAACAGGGCTGGGCCTGGGTGGGGGTGGGGGTGAGGAGGCACTAGACGTTGGTGCGTTTGGGGAAGGCTCCAAGCTCCCTGAAGGTGGGGTGGAGAAAGAGGAGAGAGACAGGGCGCGGTGCCCCTGTGAAGAGCACCCATGTTGAGGGGGCAAAAATAGGATGAGCCAGCGAGAGAGACAGAGGAGGGGCCGTCTGGAAGGTGGGAGGGAAACAGCCGAGCAGGAAGGCGGCGGGAGAGGGCGCTGAGAAGAAGCCGCCTTCTTTGGCAACGAGGAGGTAGCTGGAGCCTGCAGTCCTCGCGAGGCAGTGGGCGCAGGGCGGAGGCTGGATCTCAGAGGCTGCATCTTCCCGTCGCTTCGGGCACCCACCCGCCTCCCAGCTTCCTCTCACCTCCTGCCAGATCCCCAACTAGCAAAAACCGGTGTCTGCTGACCGGCTGCAGGGCGGCGGGCCAGGGCCCGTGAACGCGGCACGCCCCGATCAGCACCCGGGAGAGCGGCCGGGGCCGGCGGCGGGGCGGGGCTTCGCGGTGATCGCTCCGGGCCCTCGGTTCCTGCCGCCGGCCTAGCAGGCAGGATGGAGGTGGAGGTGGGAAGAGCAGGCCAGGACACCGGCCCCTCTCCCCTTTCAGAAGCACCCCCCCCCACCCCCACCATTCCGGCAGTGCCCTACAAGAGCCCCTACCCCAGCATTTCAGGCTGTTACTCCCTCAGCCCCACCAATTCAACCTCTTTAGGAAAAGGGAAGGGAGGAGAGGACTACGGCTTTTTACTGGGAACTTTACAGACATTTCCAAAGCCTTACAACTCTTTGAGCTTGGAATTTGTGACCTCTCCTTTCAGATGAGAAAGCTGAACTGAAGTTCAGAGAAGTTAAATAACTTGCCCAGGGTGCATGGATGGCAGAGCTGGGATTTGACCCTCTACCTGCCTGGCTGTAAGTCCTAGAGTACCCAGTAGTCCTGGATCTTGCACCTCATTCCTGCAGACTCCTTTGTTCTGGGGCAACTGTGGAGTCTGGTGTGGTAGTGGGATGGGAGGAGACCTTCCCTCCTACCTGTCTTGCTTGGGTATATTCCCAGGAGGTTTCTGAAGATGAGGCCTCCACCATCATTTCCAGAGTGAGAGGGCAGAAAGGAGGCTGAGGGGCAGGTGAGGCTTCAACGCACCAGCTTCTCCTGTGCCCGGCAGGTGCCCTCCTTTGAGCTCCTCTGACTCAGCTTCTTACTGCCAGGCTCCTTGGGGCGTGAAGGGGAGTTGTGAGAGGCCAAGCCTGGACATGATCCAGGGCCTTGGCTTTCTGGGCCTGAGAAATGCCTTCCTAGCCAGCAGGCATGGAGCAGTAAGGTCCCAGGTATGGGTCAGGCTGAGAAAACAGTTTGCCCAGAGTTTTCAGAGATCTGAAACTAGACCTTCTGGGGCCACAGTGGGAAGCAAAAGCTCCCTCATAGTTTCTTTCCTGACACTTAGTAAGCCATGAGAAAACTGCTTTCTGTCAGCCTGGACAGGCCTCCTGCACAAGCTGCATCATTCCTGTCCATCCCACCACCGCTGCACCTCCGTGCCTGTTAACAGGGATTAGGTTTTCACTCAGTCTCATGGGCGCTTCTGCATGGATCCTGTTGTGTGTGGCAGGGGTCCTTGTCCCCACAGGTCAGAGAAGTGAGGTTATTGGTGAGGATTACACATGGCCCCCATAGCCTGGAATATACCTGCTTTTCCTGGTCTCCTCCTTTTAAAGACTCAGCTGATATTCTCTTCTACAGGAATGCTTACCAACCCCAGACTGGGTCAGAGGCCCTGTTTGGGCACTACATACTCTGTGCTTCCCTCTGTCACACTACAAGTCATTTCATCTCCTGCCTCCCCCCCCCCCCACCACCACCACTCACACACCTTGACTGGGTGCTTCTCCAAGGCAAGGAGCTGTCTGAGTCATATATAATGAAGTTGGCCAATGACAGGTGTTTGTGAACAAATGAATAAGTTAGTGGAGGAGCCAGCATTTGAACCCCCATTTCCCACCTCAACGTGTGGAGCATTTTCTTTTATGTCCAACAGGCCCTCTGCTGAGACAACTCCCTACCTGTCCATTGCCTAAAATGCCCCAATTCCGTTGGGTTAAGGCTTCCTCCTGAGAAGTCCTCTCTGGCAAAAGGGCAGAGTTACAGCAGGCCTCTTCCCATGCCTATAACCTGTGGACACTGAAAACCACGTGGGCAAGTTGTGCCCACAACTCCTAGTACAAGTGCATGTTACTGGGCGCCTGGATGGCTCATTCAGTAGAGCATGTGACTCATCAGGGTTGTGAGTTTGAGTCCCATGTTGGGTGTAGAGATTAAAAATAAAATCTTTGAGGCGCCTGGGTGGCTCAGTTGGTTGAGCGTCCAACTCTTGATTTCGGCTCAGATCACGATCTCACGGTTCGTGGGTTCAAGCCCCACATCGGGCTCTGTGCTGACAGTGTGAAGCCTGCTTGGGATTCTGTCTCTCTCCCTCTCTCTCTGACCCTCCCTCACCCTCAAAATAAAGAAATCAACTTAAAAAAATATTTTTTTAAAAAAGTGCATGCTTCAGCGTCAGCTCCCACAGTGTCCCAGCTAAGCAGAGCCACCAAGAGGTAAACTCAGTGACAAAGCTCTGAGTTCAAAGACCATTAGCAAGAGCACCCAGAGCCTCCTGCATCCCCAGCTCTATGCTGGGGATGCACCCCCTATACATGATACCGACTCAGGGAGCCCAGAGGAACTGATTCTGCCTGGAGGCCCAGCCCTTCCTTTCTTGAGGAGGGTGAGAAGTGTCTCCTGACCCTGAGAGCCTCTGTAATGGGGTAGCACAGGGTCTGGGTTCCGTCCATCTGCCCCTCACCCCAGCTCCCATTCTAGTCAGTGCACAGTGCAAATCCTTCATCCTCGTACCTCTCTGGGTTCCTCTGTCTGTCTGCCTGCCTGTATGTCTGTCTGTCTCTCTCCCTCTCTCCCCTCCCCCATTTCCATCTCTGCTTTTTTTTTCCTTCTTTTCTTTTCTTTTCTTTTCTTTTCTTTTCTGTCTTTGTTCCTCTGTGTGTGTTTTCCCTATGCCTCTCTGATCTCTTTATATTTCCATCTTGATCTCTCTGGAGCTCTGCTCCCTTTCTTCTTTCCTTCATGTATTTCTCCTTCCTGTCTGTTTCTCTCTGTCTCTGTTTCTGTCTCTGTCTGTTCCTCTGTGTGTGAGTCTTTCTTTTCCTCTCTCCCAGCCAGAGTCTCTCTCTACCCCTCCCTCCCTCTCTCCCTCTCTGTCTGGGCCTCTCTGTTCCTCCTCCCTCCTCCCTCCCCCTTCTGCATTATCAGACCTGCTCCAACCTCCTCCCGGAGCCAGCCTAGCGGCAGAGGCAGTGGCAGCAGGAGAGGTGGGAGCAACTGGGGCAGCAGCAGCAGCGCTGGATTGGGGTATTGAGTCCAGACTGAGTTGGGGACAGGCTACTGCTCTTGGTCCTTGTGCCCACTGGGCCAGGCACCCTGCCTGGAACCCCGGGCAGGGTGGACAGGGCGAGGTGCCACCTTAGTCTGGCTGGGGAGGCAGACGATGAGGAGCGATGGGGCAGGCATGCGGCCACTCCATCCTCTGCAGGAGCCAGCAGTACCCGGCAGCGCGACCGGCTGAGCCGTGAGTACTATCCAGGGGCTGGGGTTTGGGTGAGCGGCTGCAAGGCATAGCAGAGACTAGGGTCCTGGGAGTGCCGCTGAGGAGCTGGGGTTGGCGTGGAGCTGAGCCACGTGGGAGGATCGATCCTGCTCCTGGGTGCCCCGTTGCTGGACTGTACCCTGGGGCGGGGGGGGGGGCAGCTCTGCACAGGGGTGGGGGTTTCAGGCATCAACCTAGGGGGTGATGAGGGTGGTGTCCCATAGAAGAGGCTGGGGGAGGGGTTGGTAATGAACCTGAATTATCCTTTCAGGGGCAAGGGGTGGGGGGTGTCTCTGCAGGGAGTTCCAAGGAGGTCTGGGGGGCTGAGATAAACTGGTTCAGGACCCTAGAGAAGGATGAGATGTCTGTGACCCAGTGTGTGTGTGTGTGTGTGTGTGTGTGTGTGTGTGTGTGTGTGTGTGAGAGAGAGAGAGAGAGAGAGAGAGAGAGAGAGAGAGAGAGAGAGAACAAACATGAATATGAATGAGTAAGTGGTGCTGGAACAGAATAGGGTCCCGGGCCACCGCCTTTTGTGGGACTGGGATTCATAGCCACTAGTTTCGGCAACTTTACCCCAAAACATCTGTCCCAGAGAGCCACGAGGCTGGTTGAATGAGGCCCCTGTGCACCAGCCTCATGTGCATCCACGTGCATGGGTGCATGTGCAGGTGAGTGGAATGGGGGGTTCCGTGGAGGCTCCCCTCCACCATCTGAGGGCTGCTGAGGTGGGGGGCAAGGGATGTGTGTCTTCAGGTCAGTGGAGGTGCAGTTCTATGCCTGCACGTGAAGGTGTGTGTATGTGTGTTACAGGTGTGAGGTGCAAGGGGACCTGTGGGGTGTACAAGGGCCTGTAGAGTCCTTCCTTGGTGGCTGAATGTGCGGTGGCCTGGCAGGATGTGTGAGCAAACCTGTGTGACTGTGAGAGGTCATCTGCACACGTGTGAGTGCAGGTTGCTGTGTGTGTGGGTGTAGGTGTGTGTGTGTTAGTTTGAACGTATGTGTTGGCACGCATGTTAATCTGTGTGCCACGTCTGCAAAATAAAGTGACTCAAAACTGAGCACGTTGTTTGATTCCACGCACCTTCCTGTTTGTGTGCTTATTTGTTAGTGCGTGAATATTAGTGTTGCGCTGTGTGTGTGTGGCATAAGTGTTCGGGTGTGGGTGTGTGATCGTGTGCTGGTGCGCTTGAGCGTATATTGGTGCCTGTGTGGCTGGTGTACGTGTGTGTGTCTCTATGTGTGTGTTCATCTGACTGTGCGTGGGTGGCTGTTTCCTTCCCCTGCTGGTTGAGGACACAGCTGGGACACTGTGACCCACCGAGGCAGGGCGGGGGTGGCTGAATGTGCGACCACCTCTGTGAGCCCAGGACAATTCATTCTACACCCTGTGGGGAGATGCAGAAATGAAATAGGCAACAATGGCCCTGCCCTCTGGGGCCTCCTAAGCTTCCTAGACATAAAATGGCTTGAGAATAATTAAGCTTAAAGATCAGGATCTAGCTAACAGGTGGGGGTGGAGTGGGAGCAGCGTAACAAAGGCCCTGGGTGGGGATCCCCCGTATCCCTGGAGCAGTGAGGAGGCTGACCGGGTTGGTAGCAGCCGGTCCTGCAGGACTTTGAACTCCAGGCCTCTTGGGCTCTATCCGGAGGGCCCTAGGGAGTCCAAGAAGGTTCTGTGTGATGGAGGGACAGAATTCTGTGAGTTTGAGAAAGCTTCCTCAGTGGCATGGTCAAGGTTGGACTAGCAAAGAGAGACGGGACAGGGGGGCCAGGCCACTGTGGACATCAGGGGGGTCCGGGGCCAGGTGGGCCAAGGGGCAGATGACCAGGGCCTTTCTGAAGGGAGAGGTTGGAGGGCTTAGGAAACGATGGGATGGGGGACGTCGAGGTGGTTCAGCTTGGACTCAGGTGGGAGATGCAGTGGCAGGACCTCAGAGGGTCAGGATGTTGGAGGGAAAAGCTGTTGGAAAGCTCAAGCCAACAAGGTAGCAGGAGAGATCCCCTGTAGGACTTCTGACCAGGGTGAAGAGGGTTGGAGATCATGGAGCCGTGGAAACTGAGGCTATGTCTTTGTCAACCTGCCCTGGCTACGAGGCTGAGGCTGAAGCTCTTTATCAGAGGCAAACTGAGGCCTCTTTCCTCAGGGCCTGCAGGGGACCTGTTGGTTGCCTGAACTGGGTTGGCTCAGTGAGGGTTAATCGCCTTTATGCTCCCCACACCCCCCAGTTGCCCCTGCCCACCAAGCAGCTCCTGCCACTCTTTCTGCTTCCCACTCCAGCCTCCTGTCCCTGGGGACTGCTGATGGCTTGGCTGGGATCTAGCCAAATAGGGGAGGCAGAGCTCCCAGCAGTACCCGCCTTCGGTCTTAATGGCCTGGGAGTCTCACCCTGAGCCGGGCTGCTGTCAGGTCAGGCCTGTGCTCCCCAGGCTCCTGCTGCTTGGGCCTGTACAATCTACCCACTTGGCATGCTCCTGTTCCTGCATTTCTGTGTCCATCCATTCATTGATTCACTCAACAGCGACTCTCCAATGCCTGCTTGGTGCCCATGGGGCTGGTCACTGGGGACACAGAATGGACCCAGACCCAGACCCTGCTCTCAGGGACTCCCGGTCTGATGAGGGAGGCAGGAGTGGAGACCTATAACCTTGCATTGTGAACAGTGCTGTGCAGAGGGAAGCCCCCTGGAACTGTGGGACCCACACCAAGCTGGGGCTTCAGAGGATGAGTCACTTGAGCTACATCTTGAAGGATGGATGGGGATTGCCCATGGGAAGAGCAGAGGGAACAGCATGGAAATCCGATGTGAGAGTGCTGTGTGATCAAGGAACAGAAAGGGGTTGGGTTGGCAGGATGAAGAAGGGAGTGGAGAAGAGGAAGAAAGGGCAGGAAGAGCCAGATTCTGTAGTCTCAAATGCCAGACTAAGGGGCTTGGGTTCTCCTCTTAGGACTGGGTTGCTGAGGAAAAGTTTTGAAAAGGAAGCCTCCCCTAGGAAGCCCTCCTTGGTTCCCCCTCCGTCTGACCCCATGATCCACCCTGAGGTCTTCCTGATAGTACAGCATCAAGAATGTAGCCCAGGGGCACACAGTTGGCTCAGGCAGAGAGCATGTGACTCTTGATCTCAGGATCATGAGTTTGAGCCCCATGTTGGCCATGGAGCCTATTTAAAAAAAGAAAAAAGAATGTGGCCCAGAGTTGGTCTTTTCCTGTGATGCCCCCGTGTGTGAGGTCCTTTACCCAGCCAGCTAAGGAGCAACTCTAAGGCAAGAGCCACCCCCTCATGCTTCCCAGCACAGGGCTGGGCACCTAGGCTCAGTGCAGCCTCCCAGTGGGTGAGGACATGAAGAGCATCTGGGCCACCTTCTAGCAGTTGCTTTACTCCTTCCTGCAACCTGCCCACAGATCTGATCAGCCCTGCTTACATACCCCCGGGATGGGATGCTCATTCCTTCCCTCTTGGGCAGCCCTTCTCTTGGAGTGGTTTTATCTGTTCTGGGCTCCTTTACAAGGCCTGGCTACTTGGCCTTGTGCCCTTTCTCCATCCTGGGTCACTGTCCTTCCCCCTTAGCAGGGCCAAGCTGGGGCATAATGGTTCAGGAGTGGTATGAACACATCGTGGGCAGAGAATAGAGAGAGATAAGCAGCCCTTATTCCAACTACAGATGGTCAAACTGAGATGGGCCAGTCCCTGACCCCTCTCCAAAAGGAATGATAAGGAAGTAGGCATGGCCAAGAAAGGGGATGAGGATAGACAACGGGAAGAACTTCCTACCAGCCCAGAGAGGTGTGGAATCTCCTGACTTTGTGAGAGTGGGCATGAGGGGGAAGTCTTCTGGGACAGGAGGGAGAGCTGGAGACTGAGGCACTCACTTCTGCCCCTCCTGCAGGTGAGGGAAGTCTTCCAGGGAGAGGGGGACTGCAGGGGCTGAGAGAGACAGGGGAGGGGGATCAGGATTCATTCATTCATTTATCTGACATTTACTGGGTTGCTACCCGACCAGACGTACCAGCTCTGTGGGGAGATAGACAGAACAGTGACCACACGGAGGGACACCCATGATCTTCCCTACCTCTGCCAGTGGCAGGAAGGTATTTAAGAAGAGGGGCTCTTGGAGGTAGCCTTAGAAGGAAGAATTCCTTCATGAGGCAGAATTGACAGCCCCACAGGAAGAGCACATACCATGTGCAAAGGCCTCGAAGGGAAAGCAAGCATGGTTTTGTTTATGTAAGGACTGTAGGAATTCAGAGTGGCCTAATCATGAAGTGCAAGGGTAGGGGAAGGTCTGGGCAGAGAAGGAGAAGGAGACAAATGAGGGAATTGAGGTTAGACTATAGGAAGCACTTTCTGTGGCCAAGGTGCCGCCAGCAGCTTTGACTTGGAGGCGTCATTGTGAATTTGCAACTTCTTGGTCTCTCCCAGTGGCCCCATCAGGAACTGCGGAGGGGCTCCTCCTTGCTTGAGAATGGGATGTTCAGTGAACAGAGACCCTGAAAATGGGGGAGCGGCAGCAGTTGAATGTGAGCCCCTTCCAGAAAGTGGCATGCAAATGAATGCAAAGTAATATGCAAATAAGCCAGCTTAGGCTTGGCAGCTTTGTCTGGGAGGATGAGACATCACCCCCTTCCACGCTGGCCTCCCACCTCCTCTGCCCCAGCCCCCCACTCCTCCCCACCCCCAGAACAGCCAGAACAGCCTTCTCTGCTGCTTCGACTGCCCTAGCTTGTGTGAACCACAAGATTGTGGCCTCTCGGTCAGGGACCATGGGCTCCCTGTCAGCACCCCCATCTTCTCGGGAAGTCGATATATTTAGTAACGGATGTTTTCAACACATTTATCTCCCATTGTTCAGCTGCCCGCTCCCTGGGAAAGGCCAGGTCCCCAGTGACATGACCCACTTTTTGAATTCCCTGAAGTCCCTTTTCACTGCCCTCCCTGAAAAACAGGAGGCAACTGGGGCTTGGTGCAGCAGAAGGGATTTAAGTCAGACATCTGGAAGGACTTCCCAACAGTGTAGTTGCTGAAAGATGTGGACCCTGAGGCTTCTGGGTTCTCACTTTTTAGATGGCTACCTGGGTTCAAAGCCAGAGGAGGCTTTGAGAATAGGACAGAGAAGGTGGTAGACAGCGGGAAGTTCAAATATCAGCACCATTACTCTAGAGCTATGTGGTCCTGGGAAAGCTACTTAGCTTCTGTGAACCCCATGTGAATAGTGAAGTGGGAACAATAATACTTTCCTGGCAGGATCACCATGAAGAATCTGGAAGTGGAGAGCTTCGTGGCAGGCATGCAGCAGGTGCTCATAAAGGTTAGCTGTTGCCATTATAAACCACCCACACTCACCTACACTTTTAGAAAGATTCAGTGGGGGCCTGGAGGGGGAGAGACCAGAGCTAAGAGCCCAGAAGCTGTCATCGTGTGGGAGACACGAGGAGGTCTGAAATGGAGCCGCGGTGGTGGGCATGGTGAGCAGTGTGGATGCTCTGTGGGAGGGGCCCTCAGAGACATGTGACCACCTCCCTCAGCTGCCCTGACTGGTCAGGGACTAATCCCCAGGGAATACAATGGAGGAAAGGGCTCCATGAGGAAGAGGTTAAACCAGTGGCCACACCCATGGCAGTCTGCGAGTCATTCTGGGAGTTGTAGTCTGGTGTGAATTTGCAGTAAGTAGACTTAGTACGGCCTCCTTGGATCTAAATCCAGACTCTGCTGCTGAGGCAGGCTGGGGACAGGCCCTGGAGGGTGCTGGGGGATGCAGGGCCCAAAAGTGGAGCAGCTTCGCTCCCTCCCCAGGGACCCCTCAGCCTGCTTCATGTTGGGCAGTGCAGGTGGGGGTAGGGATAAAAGGATTAAGCCATAATTAGGACTCTTCACACATCCACACAGAAGTTTACAGCTTCCAGAACACTGTTTTCACATCTATGATCTCATTTAATCCTCACCACAAACCCAAGAGACTCCTGTTTTCTGGATCAAGAAACAGAGGATCTGAGAGGGGAAATAACTTGTCCAGAGGTATTCAGCCAGTGACTGATGGAGCCAGGCTTGGAGCACATGTCTGTCTGCCCCCAAAGTTCCTGCTCTTTCCATGGGTTATTGTGCCAGAGGGCAAAGGACAGGCAAGATACAGACAATTAGACATCTCAGCAGAGGACCGAGGAACAAAGACCTGACTCAAGGAACAGAAAGCAAAGGCTGAGCCCCTTGGGATATAAGGCTAAGAGGTGGACTAGGCAAACCCCAGGCAACTAATTCCAGGCTGAGAATACCACAGCCCACCAGGATCTTCCCAGGAGTTTTGAGCAGTGGCAGGTCCTGATTAGGGCTGGACTTTGGGAAGATTGATTGATGTTGCAGTCTGGGCTGAATGGTTAGGAGTGGAGAAACAAGACAGCCTGAGGCTTCTGAAGTCCATTCGTGGTGCTCCCAGCACTTTGCTCAAACTTCTTCCCAACTTATTCCTCCTCTTCCTCTTCTTCCTCCCCCTTCTACCCTACTCCCCTCCACCCCAGCCTGGGGAGGGAGGACTGTGTACCTTAGAGCTGTGCTGTAATGCCCCCTGTCTCCAGCAGGGGGTGCTGCCACACACACAGTCAGTTGCAGCCTGGATCTTCCTTGTGTTTGAAGGGCCAGCGGGAGGAAAAGGCTGGACAAAGAGCAGAGATGAAGAGTGGAGCAAGGGTAGCCCATTGTTCTGGCCAAGGGGGAGAGGGCCCTACTGAAATGACACAGGGAGGAAGGAGGGCTGAGGAGAGACTGGACCCCACACAGCAGGGACAGACATTTTAAAGGGATTAAGCCAGGGGACGAGATACTTTCTTCTCACAGTTCTGGGACAGGCTTAGATTTGGAAATGGATCTGGAATGACATTGCAGGTGGAGTCTGGGTTTCTATTGGATTGTGATTTACTTGATGCTGAGATGAGGGGTAAGATTAGTTGGTTTATTTGTGTTTCTGTGTGTGTGTGTGTGTGTGTGTGTGTGTGTGTGTGTGTGCACGTGCGTGCTTGTGCCTGAATGTGAACTTCCAGTTGTGTATGTATGTTTATGGGTCTGAGATGTAAGAGTGTGTGGGTCAGTGTTTGCATAAAAGTGTGGACACATTCCTATGTGTGAATATGTGAGTGTCTATTTTTATGCCTGATTATTGGTAAATGCTTATGTGTATGTGAGTGTGTGTGCACCTATGTGCACGGTGTTATGTACATGTGCTCTAATAAAACCGTGTGTGGATGCGTAACTCTGTGTATGTGGCTGTCCGTGTTTGGGTGTAAAGGCACGGATGAGTGAATGTGTGTGAAGGCACTGACCCAGCAAAGCCACGCCCAAGGTCTGGACATTCAATACTTTCTCTTCTGACTCCCACCTGCCTGAGGATAGAAGATGTGTATGGACTTGGGCTGGAGGGGCTGTCATGTGTAGGGCTGGGCTTCCCTCAGGAGACGCCGGAACCACCTAGTAGTCAGTGAGGGCTCTAGAGGAGCACGGTGTCTTGTATTCAAGCTGGGGCTGGGCTAACCAGGATCCAGGGCTATCACATGGAGATGCTGGACATGGCCATACCCGTACCCCGCTAAGAGTTCCAGGGACTCCCCACCCAGTCCTCTTGTATAGATGCAGCTCCTGAAGCCCAGAGAGGGGTAACGGTCGACTCAGCGTCACAGCAGGATCCAGGGTGAGATGGCAAGTCCCAGAGCACAAAGAGGGGTGGGTCTGGCCTAGACAGCCTCTCTCCAGCCTCTGGAGCAGATGGGGAGCTCAGAGTAGAGATCCAGTTCTGTGGCATGAGGCCCCCTCCTGCACCTGGGCATTCTCACTCCTCCTCAGCCTTGGATGATTCCTTTGAAGTTTCTACCAGAGTGTCTGCCTGCTGTGAGGCTCCTCCCGGGAACTTGTGAAGTCTGTCATTCCGTGGAGCATGGTGATTCCATGGAGAGGGGTACAGCAGTGGGGTGGGACCTGGGGAGGGGCCTCATCTTTGCATCAGATGCTTTTCTAGGTTTCTACTATTCTAACATTTAAGGCGTTCCCTATAATCCCTCCTTGGGCTCTTAGTGCTGAAACGGTGCTGGGGTTGCCGGGGAGTCCTGGAAGCCCGGCTTGGCTCAAAGAGGGGGGGCGGGGCAGTCCCACAGGGAAGGGGCTTCCTGCCCATAGTGCAGGGGCACTGGGCAGCCTGGTTAGGGAGACTGTGGAAGAGACTCCTGTCCCAGCAGAGAAGCTGGCTGCGAACTCTCTGAAGTCCTTTCAAAGTGTAGCTGCCATGGAGGTGCCAGAGAAGGTGCCCACTCAGTATGGGGAAGTCTGAGCCCCACAGTGCTTTTCCCAGTGGCCTGGGCAGTGAGAAGATGCAAACAGGAGATCCCCTTTCCAGGGAAACTGGAGAGACGTCATCTTCCTGGAGGTTTGGGATTGGAGGTGGGGGGCTGGATTTGAAGACACCGGTGGAGCCAGGGGTGTGATGGGTAGGAGATGGTGGCTTTGCTGGCAACACTGGCAGGGAGGGGGCAGACAGGCAGTTAGCTTCCTTTTTTAAAAAAAAAATCATGTTTATTTTTGAGAGGGAGAGTGAGTGAGCAGGGGCAGGGGAGGGGCAGAGAGAGAGGGAGAGACACAGAACTTGAAGTGGGTTCCAGGCTCTGTGCTGTCGACACAGAGCCCGACACGGGGCTTGAACTCGTGAACTGTAAGATCATGACCTGAGCTGAAGTCGGACGCTTAACCCACTGAGCCACCCAGGCGCCCCCAGCTAGTTTCTGTTGAGCCGAGTTGTGGGGAGCTCTAAGGTTGGAGGCCCATTGTGAGAGGTTCAGAGCTGGGTTCCGGGTGGTGTGGGGGCAGAGGCTTTCTGGTGCTGTGGACTGGGCAGGGATTGGGGAGAAGAGAAGAGAAGCAGACAGCCGGGCACTGCATCCTTCCCATGCCAGAGAATTCAGAGTCGTCTTAAAGCTCCAAGTAAGGTGTAGTCTGCAGGCTAGATGGAGAGAACTGACAATTACAGAGTACCCTTTATATTTTTCAAATTACCTTGTTTAATCACCTCAACAATCCTTTAAGGAGCTCTCACTATTTTGTAGAGGGGAAACAGACGACACACTTACGTGGTTTAATTGAAGGCGGTTTGATGAAGCAAGCACCTTGGAGACGGGGTAGGATGAAGGGATGCAACAGGGCATGGTGAGGTCCTTTGGACCAGCATCCACAAGGCCTGCGGGGCAGAGAGAGTGCTGCAGATCTGAGAGCCAGGGCCATGAATAAAGGGCTGCTCTGCAGAGGAGGAGGCTGTCAAAGGAGACGAGTGGAGGTCTGGAGGGACAAGGGACAAATGGTTGATGGGAACCTGAAGCTCAGAGAGGGTGCCAACTGCTCCCTACCTCCTTCTGCCCTGCTCCCTACCTGAGCTGCACTGGGGCTCTGAAGAATGTCATTCTCAGGATTCGGTGTGCCCTGGGCCCCCACTGAGCCATCATCTGCTCATTGACCCCACCCCTCCTCAAGGATGCCCTCACGTGCCCCGCCTCGTGCTTGTCACCCTGGCCATGGAGATGGACGGGACAGTCCTTGCCCTCCCCTTTGCTAGAAGCAGACAGTGAACCTTATGGGGTGAGTGCAGGGAAGGAGGAAAGCCCATGCTGGGGCCGCTGCTTGGAGACTTCTCTGAGGAGGTAATGATGGGTCTTGGCCCTGAAAAATGAATGTGAGTTTTCCAGGTGAGGGAGGAGAGGAAGGTGATTCTAGGCAAACAGCCAGCACAAGCAAAAGTGTGACGAACGACAGCAGGAAGTCAGGGTGGTGGGGCCAGGGCTGCTGGGCTGGAGGAAGGTCCTGTGGTGGAGGCCCAGCTCACGTAGGGAAGCCAGGGAGGGCGTAAGCAGGGTCACAGTTAGCTTTGGGTTTAGGAAGCCCCAAGTGAAGGGTGCATTAGAGGGGCCAGCGAGGAGGCTGGTGTGGAGACCCAGGTGAGAGGCAAGATGGCCGCGATGCAGGTGTCTGAGGACAAGTGAGCTGTGTAGACAGGTCAGAGGAGGAGTGACAGTCCCCAACCCCTGGCTCGCCCATCTGAGCTATGGCCCTAGTTCTGCAGTGTCCGCCCACTAATGCAGGGATGGGTGACAACTCTAGACTCTCTTCCAGGAGCACCCTTCCCTGCTTCATCCTGCCTGTGGCTTCCGCACCCCAGAGCACCCGTCCGTGGCAGCCACTAGCCACGCTGCAGACCATAGCCTCCAAGAGCAAAGCCATGTCCCTGCCGCCTCATCTCTTGATAACATGTATGACTTGCCTGCTGCGAAGCCTGATAAAATCCTCCCTTTTAAGACCATCATCATGGTGTGCCTGGGTGGCTCAGTCGTTAAGCATCTGACTTCGGCTCAGGTCATGGTCTCACGGTTCATGAGTTTGAGTCCCACGTCGGGTGAGCTTGAGCCGCACTTTGGATTAAAAAAAACACAAGCCCACTTTGGGTGAGCCCCGCTTCTCTCTCTCTCCCTCTCTCCCGGCCCCCTCTCCCTGCCCCTTTTGGGATTCTCTCTCTGCCCCTCACTCACTTGTGCCTCCTCTCTCTCTCTCTCTCTCTCTCTCTCTCTCTCTCAAAAAAAAAAAAAAAAAAAAAGCTTCATCCTGGAGTTTGATCTCAATCCCTCTTGCTGTCCAGAGCCTGGGCCTTGGACTCCCTGGGAAATGAGTCAATGAGATGGCTCCCTCCTGGTGCTGGGGGCAGTTATGGGCTTTGGCCAAGCCAACTCATCCGCGTGCCTGAGTGCCAGTGGGGACCCACTTCAGCCTCCGCTGGGCCTCAGGTCCTTGACTTGTTATCAGCGTTAATTGGCATCTCCAGTGCGGCCTTCCACCCCACTAAGCGCTTGACGGTCTTGAGGTGCTTTTGTGTGCGACTGGATTCCCCCTCTTGCACCCTCCTGCCCCAGGCTTCTGGTTCTAGCTGCCTGAGCTAAGCCACCAAGCGTCCCAGCCACAAACATACAGCTCCAGGTGTGGAGAAACAAACAAACAAGAGAAAAGCTCAGCAGACACAGAAGCCCGCACACAGAGAAGCAGAGCACCGTACAAAGACGTGGAGAGACCCACAATGAACAGAGACATCAATATATACTGAGGAACGGAGACAGGACAAATCTTTTTTTTTTTTCTTTTAATGTTTGTTTATTCTGAGAGAGACAGAGAGAGCGTGCGTGAGCGGGTGTAGAGGCAGAGAGAGAGGAGAGAGAAGGGGCACCTGGGCGGCTCAGTCGGTTGAGCGTCCGACTCCAGCTCAGACCATGATCTTGCAGCTTGTGGGTTTGAGCCCTGCATCGGGCTCTGTGCTGACAGCTCGGAGCCTGGAGCCTGCTTCGGATTCTGTGTCTCCCTCTCTCTCTGCCCCTTCCTCACTCATGTTCTGTTTCTCTCTGTCTCAAAAATAAATAAACATAAAAAAATTAAAAAAAAAAAAAAACACAACTGACCTTCCAACCCGGGTATACACACGAGCAACACAGATGTGGATTTAGCACACAGAAACACACACTTGGCATAAATACAGACCGCCTATCAGGAAGCCAGACCAAGCTACCTTTGGTTCCCCACTTGTGCTGCCTCTCTGCCCTCTGGGCATATGCTGTTCCTTTGTCTAGAATACTCTTCCTGGATGCTCCCTCCCTTCACTGGGTTAATTCCTATCATTCTTTAGTTCTTGGCCTCCCTTCCATACTCCCCAACCTTGGAGCTGTCCCCTGCTACATGGCATCCCTGTTTTCCAACCAGTCTTTGACAAGCTTGGGGATGAAACTTTTGCCTGTGCCTGGTGAGGTGGTGATTGGGGTTGTGACTGGGCCATCGGGAGCCAAACAAAGACAAATTTGGGGGGCACTGAGTCAGGAATAACAATGAGGAGTCCTGGCTGCTCAGGGTGTGAGCAGGCATTTAACCCACAGGCTGGCATAGCCAGATGTCCTCTGCCTCATTTTTTTTTCTTTTGTGTTTCTTCTAGGCTTGCTGCCCAACCCAGTTCCCTCCTTTCCCAAAGCCAGTCCTGCCTCTTGCCACCTCTCTGTGCTCACACGTGCTCACTCGCCCTCTTCGCTTGGGTGTACCCTGCCTCTACTTCTAAGCCTGGGGAGAACCTCATGATCCAAGGCCTGGGGTCGGAGGCACATCCTCCATACATGGTCTCCTAACCCATGCCATTTAGCTTGATAAAGGGAGGTGTAGAGGGGAGTGGTTATGAGCACAAGCCTTGGGGACTGTCTCCTCATTCAAGTATCAGCTCCTCCACTTCTTGGCAGCAGGACGTGTGTGAGTTCTGCCACCTTTGTTCCCTCATCTGTAAAAGGGGCACGCTAATAGAACCCACCTCATTAGGGCTGCTGCAAGGATTAAATGAGACAAGTGTGTGATGTACGTGGCATGCAGTTTGGCTCCCCTTTGGGCTGCGTGAGAGCTGAGGGAGAGCTAATGAGATCAAGGATGTGCAAGTGCACCCGGGAGGTGCCTAGTGAGTCCTTGCTAATTGGAACTGAGTGAAACAAACATCCCTGTGAGTACCTACTATGTGCCCTCCATGACTGGTTCTTTGCACCCTCCCCCCTCAGTTTCTGTGTGACTGCTGAGCCTGAACTGCTGTTTTGCTATGGGGGGGGGGGTGCTCAGCAGGTGGGGGCGCGACTTCTTTTTTTAAATTTAATTTTTTACGTCCATTTTATTAAAGTATAATTTACATACAATAAAATCGCCAATTTAAAGGGTATGATTCGATGAGTTTTAGTAAATGTATACAGTCATATAACTACCATTTCAATCAAGAATAGAACAGTATTCCCCCCCCCCAGACTTCCCTGTGCCCTTTGCAGTCAATCTCTTTGGGGGGTGACTTTTTACAGGGCTGTGAGAGGTCCAGGGTTTTCCTTGAGCTGACAACCTGGGCACATAGACTGGGATGCTTCTAACATGCTGGGAGATGCCAAGGAACTGCCCGCCCTTTCTGGGCCTTGGTTCCTGTAGACTGGCAGAGGTAATGAGGCCAAAGAGGGGAAGGGATGCTCAGGCTGTGACCTCCTGAGGGTAGACTCTGGGTCTGAGAGCCAGGTCAGTTGGAAGTGGTGGCCTCAGAAATGCACAGAGTGGGTGACAAAGTAGAGAGTTGGTGTTCCCATAAACCTGCCTCAGGTAGGTGAGCCCTGTGGCCCTGATGGGAATGGCTATGTGTTGGTCCAGACTGGAGCAGGGGCCTACCCAATATGACTCTACATGTCTTCCTGTCTCCCCCTTCCAAGAGCTGTAAACCCCTCCGTGGATTAGCAATTCCCTGAAAAGAAGGGGGGCACTTTTGTTCCCCAGTTCTAGAACCAAATATTAAAGCAATTATGTAACTAGCAATAAATTACTTAAAGTAGTGACTCACTCAGCTTAATTAGAGTGAGAGCAGGGAGGGATTAAGGTATTTTTAGAGCACACACCTCACTCCCTCCTGGGGGGGGAGGCCTCTGTGCAAGGTGGGGGTGGAGAAAAGGCTGGGAGCTCATAGAAGCACCCCAGGTGTCTGCAAGGAGATGAAAGCCAATCCTCCACCCTGCTGAGGTCTCAACAAAGACAGGCCAAGTCAGAGCTGAGGCAAGAGGGATTCAGATCAGACCCAAGGAACACTCTCCAGAGGTGCTTATTGGAGAACTGGGAACAGAAAAATTAGGTTATGAACTCTTTGAGGGCAGGGACTAGGTCTGTGATCCACCTTCCCGCCTTTACTAGTTACTAGCTGTGTGGTTCCTTTGTCACCCCAAGCTTCAGTTTCCTTCACTGTCAAATGGGCATAATAATATCCACCTTCACACATATTGTAAGGATCAAGTGGGTTAATGTGTGTAACTAACACAGACTCCAGTACTGACTTAACAGAACAAAAATCTCTAAGAAGACAGGGAGTGGGTCTGTTTTGTTCACTGTTTTATCCCAAGCTGTATTCACAGGGTCACACGTAGTAGGTGTTCAATAAATGCCTGTTGAGTGAGTGCTTGTTAGTTTCATTCCCATTCTCCTACTTCAAATGGGTCCTTGTTTCAAGGTTTGTGGATGAAGGAACTAAATGAGTGGAGGGCAGGGGTGCCTCTCAGGTGGAGACTGGCTTTTCTCCCCCAAGCTGAGGAACAGATGACTTAGAACATAAAAAGACCAGACTTCCAGAGACTGGCCAGGGAGAGTTTGGAACCATGGACAGCTCCAGCCTGTGCTAATGGGCTTAGTCTCCTGGTTGCCTGAAGCTGGGCTGGGCTGGGAGGGTCCACCCAGGCTAGCCTCAACTGCAGTCCAGTCTGACTGGAGAGACCAGGACCCTCACCCACCGTCATTGGGAGTTCAGGGGAAGGAGGATGAGTGTGAGATGGGGCATCCTGAAAGCTTCCTGGAGGAGGGGATGGGATTGCCTGGGAAGGTTTAGGCAGAGAGAATATCCAGGTGCCTGTAAAATGAAATAATAATTTTGATCCTATAGATTTTCCAAGAGGATTGAATGAATTACTTTTAAGGAATGCCTGGCACCTGCCTGCTTGGAGAGGGTACAACATAGGGGCTCATTTCTTCCTGCTTCCCTCCACCCCTTCTCAATGCCTGTGATTTGAGGAGGGACATCCCTCTGTCCTGTTGGGGACAGCAGGACCTGGATAACTGCTCAGAGATGCTGGGGTATGGGGATTCCTATTCTAGCCTTCACTGACCCCCAGCTCTGACTGAGCTGGACACATAGTAGGTGCACAAGACAGACTGAGGGACAGTCTGCAATCCTCCTTCCTATCAGGGCATTGGGAGGCTGAGGGAAAGACATGGCAGGGTTGGGGTGATGGAGTTTAATCCCTGGTCCTCCCCTAGGCCCATAGCCCCAAGACTCCTGCCCCTAGTGGCCGCTCTGATCAGTTTTAACTAGCTCTCCTCACACCTCGCTGGCCTCTCAGGGTTCTAGCGATGAATTAGTGATGACAGCTTTGCACCATCACTATGACGACCAGGCATGTTCTTAGCCTCCAGTCAGGGTGCAGCGGCAGAGGCCAGAGACCCCTTTGGCTCTGAGCCTTTGTACTGTTGTGTGTGATGGGGCTGGGGCCCAAAGGGGGAGCAGGGGGGAGGGGAGCAAGGGATGGAGCAGAGACCAGGGCATGGGGGCTCCATCTGGAGTAGATGAACATTCCTTCAGATTGTTAGATCCAAAGGAACCTTAGGGACAGTTGTTTCTCTTCCTCCCTGCTTTCTCTTTCTTTTCATTCCTCTCTCCCTTCCTCCTCCTTTCTTTCCTTCCATTTTCTCTAAGCCTCATCCCTGTTCAAGGCCCTGAGCTGCCCACCTCTTTCCCCTATCCTGGGAATCAGGCCCAGCCCAGCCCTCACTCTTAGGAGCCCAGAGTGAGATGGGGACATAGACCAATCCTGGTCTTGGCTTCAGAGAAGGTGTGTGGGAGCCACTGGTGGCTCTGCAAGGGGGGGCTCACTTAGCTCAGCCAGAGGCTGTGCAAACAGCTTTGCAGAGGGAGTGATACTTCTGGCCCTGTTGAGTGAGGATATTTTCCAGTGCAGAGGCAGAGGATCAGAGGAGAACAGGTAAACCATGAGTCCAGAGGTGAAATATAAAGAGGGGTGGGGGGTTGACAAAAATGCAGAGCAGCCTACATGCAGGAGTGTAGCAGGGCACAGAGGAGGACTGGCACCTGGGGAAGGACTGAGAGGGAATGGCTGCAATGAGCAGCTTGCAGGGTATCCCATAGGGAAAAAGGAGCCCCTGAAGAATTTTTGTTCTTGTTGCTTGTTTGATTTTCGGGATGGGAAAATTGAGGCCCAGGGAGAGAAAGTGACTTGATCAAGCTCACTGAGGTCATTAAAGACAGACTGAGGCTGTGGGCTCTGTCAGGATCCTACTCTATAGACCCCAGCTAGGACCTCTTGCCCCAGACTTGCTGGCCAGGAGTTTTCCAGGTAACCACCACCTCCCAAAGGTGAGGAGGGCCCAAGGGTGACCCGCCCCTAGTTTGAATGAAATTTGAGAAGGCAAGAGCTGTGCTTATGCCCCACCCCCTGCCTCTTGTGTGGTGGGGGTAGTGGGGGAGGGCATTCAAGGAAGGACCTGGGAAGCCAGGGGCTTGGCTTGGGTCAGCAAGCGATTAGGGTCAGAAACTTGGGTGTTTGGTCTCCCAGCCCAGGCACTGTGCCACATCCCCTTAGTTTGCACCCCCAGGAATCTTTGGCCAAATTGGGCACCAGTAGGAGGAAAGGGCATCTCTGGGGCCCTCACGTTCGGCCTGATATTGGGCCTGATGTGGCCGGAACTTATCAGGGCAGAGAGAGCCATTTTAGCCCCATTGTCCCAGGGCAACAGTGACTCACTCAGGGTTGCTGAACAGGTCAGTGCTGGGCTGGGCCTGGCTGCCTGGCCCTTAGCCTGTCTACACTCCCCCCACCTCACAGCTGTCCCCTTGCCTCGCTTTCACCCTACTCTGCAGCGTTGCTGGGCCTGCCAGCTTTGATGGATGGCCCCACAGCTCAGCCTCCTTCCCATTCTTTTCCGGATGCTGGGCTGTTAGCCTTCTAATCACCAGTCCTGCCTGGTAGCCGCCAAGCCATCCATCTCCCCCCTGCCCCCCCCCCCACAGCTTCACCCAGCACAGGTAGGGTTTTGTGGGGGGAGGAGCAATGCAGCAGTTCCCCCTTCTCTGAGGTTGGGCCGAGAGTGTGGCTGAGTCGAGGGTTAGGGAGCAGCCTACACCCCCTTGCTGGAGTGCCACAAATCCCTCCTTCCAAGGGTATCTACACATGCATACGTGCATACATGCTCACAGTAATGATAAAAACAAACTTTCATATATTGGGGTGCCTGGGTGGCTCAGTCGGTTGAGCGTCCGACTTCGGCCCAGGTCATGATCTCACGGTTCGTGAGTTCGAGCCCCGCTCAGAGCCAGCTCAGAGCCTGGAGCCTGCTATCATGTATCAAAAAATACTATATGTCAAGCATTGTGCCAGAGTTCTGCATGTGTACTCTCATTTATCCTATTAGTTGGGTACTATTGGTAACCACACTGTATAGACAAGGGAACTGAGGCTCAGAGAGGTGAAGGGACTTGCACAGAGTCACATGTCCAGGAAATGGAGGAGGGGGATTTGAACCCAAGTTGTATAGCTTACATCTTGTATTTGCAACTCTTGTGCTATACTGACTTACTTATTCATGCACACATGCACACACAAATACATGTACACGTGCACACATGTGCACGTATGACCACGAGCCTCAATGTCAGCCCTTCCACTACCCATCTACCTGGACCAGGCTCCTGAGGAGTCGGGAGAGTGCTGGGCTGAGGGAGAGATGAGGAGTCCCTGCTCATTGTCCCCAGGCTGCCCCCAGACTCACCCTGGCGGTGACATTGAGCAGCTGGAGGGCTGCATGGAGGAGGCAGCCTCCAGGCATCAGAAACAGGAGGCTGGGAGGCAATCAATCGATAATGCCTGTGGCACCACCTTCCCGGGACTGGGGCTTGAGGGAACGTGGCGCCGAGGGTCGATCATCTGGGCTGCAGCCCAGGCCCAGCATGCATGCATGTGTATGTGGAGTGTGGCTCGTAGCCTGCCATCTCTGCACCCCCCAGTTCTGTGTGCCCTCCCTTCTTTCTTTGCCCTTCCCCGTGTCGTCCCACACCTCACCCTGACTCCCCTTCCTGCCCCTCATCATGGGCACTGCCTCTGAGAATCAAAGTACCAGTTCCCAGGTGCCTATGTTCACCTTCTGCTCTGGGGTCACCCTGCCCCAGAGGCTGTTTCCAGGGTGAGTGCTGTGAGGTGTGGGGAGGGCAAGCAGAAAGGCCAGAGGCCAGGAGCTGCAGGACGTGGCGACGAGCCCTCAGAGCCCTAGGAGACAATTTAATGAGATAATGAATGTCAACTGCTTCGCACCACCAGGGGGCACATAGTAGGTGCTTAATTAGACTTTGTCTTGTTCCTCCCTCAGGAGTGTGGCGAGAGCAAGGCTGGTGCTGATGGGGGCGGATGGGGCACCTCTGAAGGCACACGAGCTCCCACAGAGGCTGTCAGGTGCAGCTGACAGTGTTAACAATGCCAGGAGCAATTAGCGGGGAGAGAGAGGGGGAGAGAGAGAGAGAGATTAGTACCTGACACCTGACGGTGGCACTGTTACCCATTCTGACATCGGGGGAGGGTGTCTGGTGCCAGGAGGAGTGGTGGCCAGAGCCGGGCTTGAGACCTTCCCCCCCCTCCCCCTGGGAGGGGCCGCTGAGCAGGCCTGGATCGCACCCCCCTTCCTGGAGCAGCTGCCTCCGCCCTGGCAGAGAGGTTTCCACCAGGCCCTCCAACTTGTACTGGCCCCACGAGACCTGGGGTCAGGCCGTAGTTCGGGCGCTGGCTGGCTGGTGGTGATTAGTCGGGGTGAGTCACTCGCCTTTTGGGGGCCTCAGTCTTCTCTGTAACAGGTTCCGGTGAACATCAAGTGAGATGTCGCCTGTCAAGTGCCTGCATTTCCCTCTCCCCAAGGAGCCGGGCCACTTTGGGTTCCCCGGAGTCTGCCTTCCCTAGTCACACCCCGGAGAGAGACAGGTATGGGCCATGGAGCAGATGCTGTCTGCTCCACCCGTGGGTCCCCAGCGCCGGGACACAGGGTTGTTGAGGAAGGAAATGAAGGGGGTCCCATCTTAGGTTCTGTCATCTTCTTCACTCTGGTGGGGGGACACGTGTGCCTCTCCGTACTGACTGTACGTCCATGGGTAACCAAGGAGTGGTCAGGTGAGGGTGGGGAGGAGGTCTGGACTGGGATTCCCAGGGCCTGCCTTCCTAGCGTTTCACACGGTGCCTCACTGGCTGATCTTGGGCAAGACCTGTCCCTGGAGGGTTAGAGAGACATGGGAGCTCTGACCAGCCTCCTTCTTGAGGGCCCAGACGACTCCGTTCCGCAGGAGAGGCTGGGTGGTGGGGTGGTGGTACAAAGCTGGTGAGGCCCATGCCATGGATGGGCAGACCTAGGAAGAGGGGCCAGCTCAGGACTCCTGTGACTTTGGTGCCCTTGTCCTCATACTGCCCCTCCTGCCCCTCCATTCGTAGTCCTCTTTTCCTTTATTATCTGACTCTATATTGCCTCCTGCCTCAGGCTTATCTTCTCCTGTCACGCATCCATCCATCTCTGTCATTCCCTGCGGCTCCCTCCTGCTCTCTGGCACACTGGCTCCCTTCCCCAGGAGTCAGGCCTGTCTGGGAGTCAGTCTTTTCTTGCCAACTGTCTAAGTAAGTGGTCTCTGTGACTCTGACCAGCTCTTGTCTTCTTCCACCTTCCCACATCTTCCTTTCTCAGAGACAGTGTCTCTGCCTTTCACTGTCTCTGGACTCCCTTTGTCTCTGCAAGTTTCTCTCTGCCCTTATCTCTGGGTCTCTGTTCTTTAGAGCCCACATGGTCCAGCCCCTGCGCCTCCTTCCCTGCATGCCCAGCCAGGGCAACAGTTCAGCCCTCCTGCCTGGAGAACAGAGTAGCCTACGCCCCCTCTTTTGCTGGCTGCCTTGGAAGCCCCTGACAATGCCCTCCGCCCCGCCCTGCTGGGCCCGTTGCTAAGCCTTGGGCAGGCAGCACCTGGCTTCCATAGCGACGGGTGCTTAGAAACGAAACGCCACATCTCCCGGTCCCACTACGGAGTCTTTGCGGATCGAGCGCTTTTCGATCAATCAGGACAGGAAATGTGGCCGGCTCTAGGCTGCCTCCAGCTTGGGGAGGCGAGAGGAGAAGTAGCCACAGTCTCTGCCTTCTGGAGCTTGAGGCAGGCAGTGAGGCCCTGGGCCAAAGAGGGAGCCCGGAAGGAGGCCCCCTGGGCTTTTCTCAGGAGTCAGCCTGCTACTGGGAGGCATTGGGTTTGCCAAGGGCCCTGTTTGGATTACTGTTCTACTATTTCTAGCTGTGTGACTTTAGACAAATGACCTCATGCCCCGGGACCTCAGTTTTATCAGCTGTAAAGTTGGGCTAGTGATATCATGAGGATTAAATGAGAGAATCAACCAGGTGGGCCTGGCTTTTAGAAGGTAGTCCTTGATGGCAGTTCCCTCCCTTTCTCTTTAAAGTTGTCTGAGATTTAATTAGCAGAGAGGAGGGTGATGTACAGTGCTGTTAGCAAAAAGGTGGAGGCTGGAATGCACCTCACAGATGCAGGGGTTCGCTGGGGCCGTCTCTCTTACCTGGTATTCAGAGAGACTCAAGCCCGCACACCATCAGGCTCTGAGGGGTGTGGAAACCCTGGTGGAGTCCTGGCTTGTCAGGCAGTTAGAATAATAGAATCCTGGACTCCTACATTCTCAGGACTCCAGGCTCTTGCATTCATAGAATATAAGAAGCATAGACTCTTGGAATAAAGGGACATTATAATAGAGGCTTGATTTTCTTAGAACACAAAGCTCTGCGAGTTCTTGGAACCTCAAAGCCATAGATAGGGGCCTCCCTCTCTGATGGTTTCTGAGCTGGCAGGGAGTTTTCAGAGCCTGGGGCCTTGGGTCCCTGTTACTTAGACTTTGTTGTGCCTCAGTATCCCTCAGGGGCTTGGCTCTGAGCTGTCCTGGTGTGTGTGTACGTGTATGTGTACGTGTGTGTGTGTGTGTATTGGGGGCTGGGGTCAATGATCGACTGCACCCTGATGCACCTCTGGAGCAGGGCCAGCCCAGGAATAGCTGACAGAGGAAAGCTGGGCTGCAGCTGTTCAGGCGGGGCTGGGTGGGAGTCTGGGCAGCCACCCTTGGCTGAGGACCAGTTTGCCCTCCCTCATCCACCCAGCCTGCAAGCCAGGGCTCGGGAGGAAGCGTCTCTATGTGCCACTCCTAGGGCTGGAGTCAGAGCACCCCTCATGGTCCTGCAGACGGGAAGGCAGGAGGCTCCAGTGAGAGGAGGAGATGGGGTGTGGGTAGGGGCATGGGGGATGAGAGGAGGGGGCTCAGTATGGGGGATGGAGCTTAATGAAGGGCCAAGGCTTCAGCGAGGAGGGTGGAAGTTCAGTGAGGGGGGATGGGGCTCAGTGGAGGTTGCTAGAGAGTTTCTTAGCAATGCATTGTCTCTGCACCACCCCGGGCTCCTGAGGATGGTGGTTGGCAGTAGGGGAGACCGAGCACCTTAAAACCACTCCCCTTTCCCTAGGGTAGGCTGAGAGCCAAGAGCTCCTTTTCCCACCTCGACCCAAAGCTGGGGAGGTTGGTAGAGCTGCTGAGAAAGCTGGGATCTGCCTCTCCTTTTGCTCATCTTCCTTCCTGGTTTCCATGGGAATCGTGGCTCGGGATGATCAGGGTTTAATAGGATGGTGCTGTGGGAGGAGTCAGCATCAGGCAGAGCCATCCATCCCACACGGGAAGGGGTTGGCTGCTAAGAAAGTGAGCTCCCTGTCTCTGGGAGTGTGCAAGCAGAGGCTGGATCACCAGTCGAGGTGGCTTTAGAAAGGGGTTCGGATGAGGAAAGGCGATTGGGAGGCCTCTTCCCTGGGACACGTAGGCTTTGTGTGATTGGCCCAGGTGGTCCCACGTTCCAGATATCCCTGTGCCTTATTGAGGGGTCATGATGCCTTGGGATCTGCCCCCCAGACCTATCCCCCACCCCTGCTCTCTGTGCCTGGCCCTGAGCTTGACATACACACACGAAGCTGAATCACACCCAGTTTCTTCCTGGAGGGGCAGCGCATCTGATCGGGGAGGCACACAAGAAAATAAACACAGTTGGGTAAATCTTACATAATGGGGCAGACCAGGCTGGAAGGAAGATTCTATCATTTATTTGTATGGTCAATAGATGTCTTTTTGAGCAATTCTTCTGGGTTGAGCCTTGTTCTAGGTGCTAGGGTCACAGCGATGAACAAAACACAAAGAGCCCTGTCCCCTGGAGTTGACAGCATAGTGGAGAGGCCAGCTACCTACCTGGCAAAGCACAGAGTGATGGGGAGTACTGGTTGGTGAGTGGATCTGTGGAATCCTCATGGATCCCACGAGGAGTGGCCAGAAGGCAGTGTAGGTGTGGCCTGAAAGGAAGTTTGTTAGTGGTATAGGTTAAGGGCTTTGAACAGCTCCAGCTTTATCCTGCAGGCAATTGCAAACTCTGTGAATGTGTGTGAGGCTGAAGAAAAGATGACCCCAGCAGATATGGAGCTTGGGGAGAAGGAGGCACAGTGGTCCCCTTAGGGCAGACTTGCCCACCTGTGCTTCTGTGTATAAGAGTTGTGTGAACACGTTTCCAGGTATAGGAGTATGTGTTTGTGTGTAGGAGGACGTCCTCTATGGGAGGACAACGACTGTGTATGATTATGGTGGCCTGGGGCAGCCTTGTGTGGTGGAAGGATCTTGGGGTTTGCAGATGATAAGGAGCAGATAACCAAGGCTTAACATGTGCCAACGCCTGAGTCCCGTGGACCTCAGCCTGGCTGTGAGCCGACAGGTCCTGGACTAGTCTGGACCAGAATGCTATGGATTCCCTTACCCCTCTAGGGTCGTGGACCTGGCCACCTGCTGCCGACAAGATAAATGTGCATACAAATAACATGGAAATGGACGAGACCTGTGGATGACCCACCCCTATTCCCACATCCCCTGGGCTTGAGTTACTCAACCTGTGCTCTTCTCCCCTCAGCTGCTGCTGGGCCTCTGGGAGCAGGTCCTGCGCACCCAAAGCCAAAATTCATATTTCCCCAATAAGTGCCTATGGCCAGATCCTTTCTCTGTGAGGGCTACCCCCACATCTGGGGCCACAGCCAGAGCTGATCCAGGCTAGTGGCCATGGCGGCACCTCCTTTGGGTGTGAATTTGAATATATACATACTCATGCATTTGCACACACAGTCACACACGAATGCACATATTTGCCATACCCGGACCCGTGTGCACACCTACAACTGTTCACACATACCTGCAAGTGTGTATACACACACCTATGTGCACACACATATGCATATGCACATTCCATAGATGTACACACACACAAATTCAGCTATACTGTGAAAGTATCACACATCCTCACAAAGAAATAAACTTACAAACCTCTAGTCATACCCTCTCCTGCCTTTATCCACACCATGCTCACAGTCCTGGGTGCAAGGCCTTACCCACCTGTGCACACACACACGGCTTACCGAAGGGTGGTCTATACCCATGCTCTCTCCAGGGCTGAAGCATTGAGGACAGGCTGTAGATGGACACAGAACCCACAGAGATGTCAGATTCCTCCAGGACGCTTCTTGGATTGTCCCTTTGCAGGGCCCCTAGGATGGAAGAGCCCTCTGTCAGTCTGTGGGCTCCACACCCCAAGTCATACTCTGACTGAGTCATACACTCTCTCCTGAGGAGCCTCCCATACTGAGATCTGGTCCTTGTTCATAGTCCTTGGGTCTGGCATGCCCAGGCAGGCCTGCCTGCCCAAGAAAGCTGCCTTGTACCCAGCTAGGCCTACCTGGATCCTGCCTCCTTCCACCTGATCTGCCTGAGCCCTCAACGAGAACCAGGCCAACTTCTATAGTTGCTGAGGAGTCTGAGGACAGAGAGGACCAGAAGTTTGCCTGCGGTCACCCAGTATGTCAAGGCAGGGTGCAGATTCGAACCTGGGCTTCCAGGAGTATGACCGTGGTTAACAGTGACAGGATAAATGCATGTCAGGCACCAGACAGGCTTATGGAAGTAAGACAGGTGGGCATGGGGGATGAGAGCAGATGTGGGGTCTACTGGGTGTCTGCTGGTGCCACTCTGTCACCTGGAGAGATGGCAAACAGGAAGTCTGCTCTCCCAGCCTGGATGAGGAAGTGCTTTGTGAGCACCATGGCCCACAGGAGTGTCATTATTATTGGGAACAACAGAGGGCTGGTTTCTGGACAGGGCCTGAGGTCTGGTAGGCCTGGTACCCAGGTTGACAGGCTGTCAGCTGACTCACCTTTTCCTAAAATACTCAGTAGCTGGGCCACTGGGCAGTTATAGCGGCCGGTAAGGTGGGGAGACAAAAGGAAGTGTCTAGAGGGGCTGGGCCAGGCATTCCTGGGGCTGGGTTTTCTTGTGACAGAGATGGGCAGAGGGTTCAGGGACTGGGAGCATAGGACCCTCAGTCACTGCACCGTTGGGGACAAAAGGAGAAGTAGGAAAATCTGTTCTTCTCACATGCCTTTCCTCAAGATAAGGAGCATGAATTTAGGACACAGATTGGAGCCAGATGGTCTGAGTTTGAATTTTGGCTCCATTACTTACTAGCTGTGTGACTGTGGACAAATTACTTGGTCTCTCTGTGCCTCAGTTTTCCATACGTATAAAATGTGGCTAATAATAGATCCAACTTTATACTGTTGTTGAGAAGGTGAAATGCGAGGCACATAGTAAGGGCTCAATAAATGTTAAAGCCCCTCGGACACAGACGCCCCCAGCTCCAGATATACACACTCAGCCTTTTAGGGGCCAGCTGTGACCGTCGATTCCACGGGACTGATGTCAGCCAGGAACAAGATACATCTAATCCAGGGTTCTCAAACCTGGCAGCAAATTAGAATCACCTGGGAACATTTAAAAATATCTGGGATGGGGGAGTCCCAGGCATGAGCAAGGGTGAGAACCTAACATAGAATCACAGAACGTAGACCTGGAAGACAGGGACCTATAGGGGAGCGGAGGAGCCCTGGCTTTGGAGGAAGGGTCACTTCCTGGCAAGGAGCGTTTGCGCATGGACTGTCATTTTGGCATCTCAAGGAGCCTTGACTGCCTCTTCTGGGAGGGGGCTGGATGGAGAATTTCAAGGATCACATCGGGGGGATGTTTTTGAAAGAATCTCTGTATCCTGCCAAACATCGAAAGAAAAAAATGTTTGTTTATTGAATCCAGTGTATTAACATTTCACAGATGGGAAAAATGAGGTCCAGAGATGTTCAGTGTCCTGCTCAGAATCACACAGCAAGTCTGTGGCAGAGTTAGGACTGAAACCCTTGGAGGAATGGTTGAATCTGAAGGATGGATGCAGAATGAATCTCTCTGAGTTGAGGGAGACGTAGAGCATGTCCCTGGGGCTCCAGCCACTGAGCTGCAGTGTAAGATAACCAAGTAAGATTTAAGAAATAACTTGTCATGAGGTGAGTGCTGTGGAGGTCCTGCTTAGAGCTGAGAGCCCAAGAGATGGTGGCTATGCCAGGCCAGGGTTGGCTCTTGACTGCAGGGTGTGAGATGTCTTCAGAACAAATAGGTCTGGCCAGTGGCCTTAACAGACAGCTCCTGGGTACCTGTGTCCCATCCAGGCTATAATAGCCCGGGATTGACAGGTACTCAGGATTTGCCAAGAGATTTGTGCACTGGGCTCAGACTCGGTGCTTAGAATAGCCCTTACATCGGTCACCCCCCTTTATAGAGCAGGAAACTGAGGCCAAAAAAGGAAGGGAGGCCCTTTTCTGGGTCAGAACCTTTACACCATCTTAGCCCATGTAGTTTTCTACAGTGCTAAAAAGTAGGCCACATTGCCCCTAATTTGAAGGTGAAGTAAAATACATCAACTGGGCCTGGATCACTTAGTGACAGAAAAGCTTCCCACTCCTCCCCATGTCCCCAGACATGATTCCCAGGAAAAACTCAAGAAGGGGACCCAGAGGACTAAGGTAGCATCAAGGGAAGTTCTCCTAGAGGAGGTGTCCACCTAAATGATAAACAGGTGGACAGGATCTGGTGGGCATTGGGGTAGGGTGGCATGGGTAAAGATCTGGAGGTGAGAATGAGTCAGTCACTCATCTGCGTAGAGGAGGAAGTATAAATTTAAGAAATGGTGGTGAGAGGGTCAAAGCTGGGTAAATAAATCAGGGCTAAGTTATAGAGGGTCTGCCATGTCAGGCTGAGGATTTGGGCTTTATTGTGTTTGTGGTAGGGAGTCTTTAAAGGTGTCTGAGCAGAGGCAGAAGCACGTGCAGAGCTGCGCCTCGGAAACAGAGGTGGGAGAAATCCGGGTTTGGAGGGCCTCCTCCTGAGCTGATGGCACAGCCAGGGCTCCGCCCAGCCTGTGTGCCAGGTGCCTGGACTGTGTCCAGGACTGGGCTCAGTGACTCAACGTTGAGGAAATCACTCCCCAGGGAGAAAGGGCCCAGATGAATCAGCCCAGTGAGGGGAGGCTGGGGGCTCACTGAGTCACCCTCCAAGTGGGGAAGGGGGGTGTTGCAGAGAAAGGGGCCAGCAGCGCAGCGGTCAGGATTCAGGTCAGTCCACAGCAAGGGCTGTCGGGAGACTGGCTGACTTCCCACCCTTGTCGGGGTTGACTGTCCTGGCAGTCTTGTGAAAGAGATGGGATAACTGAGGCCCACAAACGGGAGGGAATCTGACCAAGGTCAAGCAGCAAGTCGCCGGCAAAGGCATGGCATGATCCAAAGCGCACCCTCTAGTCCAGACACGTCCTACCACCCCAGCGGATCTCATGCTAAATGGAGGCGAGGAACTAGTAGGTCCAGGCAGGGAGCTGGCCCAGGTGATCCTTCCTCCCTCTGCCCGCCCCCATTTCCCTCGCCCCGCAGATGGCAAATAGGCCCAGGCGGCGCTGCCGCGAAAGGACAGCAGGGGGCGTAGAAGCGTCACGGCTGCCGCAGGCGCCTGAGCACAGAGGCCGCGCTGCGGAGAACTGCGCTCCGGACGCGCGGGTCCCACCGCCGAACTGTGAACTGTGTGGCCCTGGGGCCTGCACCATCTCCGGCTTCCGGGGACGCCAACGCAGACCTGCCCGTCCGGTGCTGGGGGTCCGGCGCCCCTACCCCGCACTCAGGAGTGGTGCGCCTGCCCGTGTGTGCGCTCGTGTGTCCGTGCGCACGTGTCCCCCGCACAGATTGGCTATTGCCCCCCAGGCCTGTCCGTCGCTGGGCGACCTCTAAAATTCTCCCCGACTTCCCCATTTCTCCTGAAGAGGAGTCAGCCCGCGGCTCCTGGCATGGGGTCAGCGGCCCCTAGCCCCCTAGCCCCCGCCTCTCCGCCCCTCCCGTCACTGCGCTGGTCTCTGGCTTGGAGCTCTGGCCGGGCCCCAGGACTTTCTAAGTGGGGGAAGAGGATGTGATCTGAAGAGAGAGGTTCTGAGAGACGAGATAGCGACAGTAGGGGCGAGGGGCCAGAGAAGGGAGCGGAGGCTGAGAACCGGCTACCTGGTGGGCGATCCTAATAGCGGACAAGCTGGAAGAGTCTTGAGAGCAGAGAGAGAAGGGAGGTGAGAGCTGGGGTGGGGGGGCCCAGGGGGGTCCGCACGTCCGACTAGCCGAGAGGTGCAGCCCGCGGTGGCGGGAGGGTAGGCGGGGCTGCGCGGTCGGGGGCGGGGAGTGGGCGGGCCGGGGCGGGGCCTGGGCGGACCCTCGCGCGGACCCGGCGGAGCTGTCGCGGACGCGCTGACCGAGCGCAGCGGCCGGGCCGGCGGGCGGGCGGGCGGCTGCGAGCATGGTCCTGGTGTTGCACCACATCCTCATCGCTGTTGTCCAATTCCTCAGGCGGGGCCAGCAGGTCTTCCTCAAGCCGGACGAGCCGCCGCCGCCGCCGCAGCCATGCGCCGACAGCCTGCAGGTAGGGGGGCCCCCAGCACTGGGCACGAGGAGGACGGGGTGCCGGGCGAGCGCCTGGCTGGGTCCTCCACGGAGAGTGCAGGCGCCGACTCTGTGGTCCACTCTGCCCCTGAACCCTCCTCAAGGTGGGGCCCCCTCCCCTAGCCCTGAATTCCACTCCTGTGCTGGGACTGCAGCCCATACCCGGAGCCCTTGAATCCCCAGCTCACAGTTGAAACCTCACCCCAGACTCTGATCCCCTTTCGGATCTGGGACTCCACTCCAAGCACTGAACTCCCAATAGGGAGTTCACAGAAGGACCCCAGCCGGGCGCCAGTCCCCACCGAGAGCTCTTTAAACCTGGAACCCCTTGCCTCCCAGATCAACGGATGACCACTGCCCCAATCCCCAAACACCCACTATATATTTCAGACTCCGGGTACACCCATAACACCTGAACCCTCAGCTTTCAGCCAGGACTCCCCCTCAGTGCTGGAGCCTCACCCCAACCCCTGAACCTCTACTCCACAGCCTCGTCTGTGCCCCCATCCAGATTCCCACTCCAGCATCTGGACTTTGATCCTCACCTGGGACCCTACCCCAGGGTCAAAACACAGCTTTTCCTCATAGCTTGTCTCCTTCTCTGCAGGACCCCCTCCCACCTGCCTCCCGCTTTCCTTCCCTTCCTCCCTTCTGTATAGGAGGTCCCCTAGTCTCTTAGGGGTCTCACCCTCTCCTCTTGTTTCTCTCCAGGTGTGGTAGTCCCACTTTATTCTCTGGTTTCTCCCCTGGCTTCTCCGAGTCCTTCTGGGCCTCCTCTCTCTCTGCCCCTCCATGTCTCTTTCTTGGTCCCCTCTGCCCTGTTCATCTTTCTCAGTTTGTCCCCTCTATTTCTCTAGGTCTCTGTCTTTGTTCTAGGGTCTCACTCTGTGATCATCCCCTCCCCCTGTATCTGCCTCTGCTTTCCAGTGAGGAAGGGGCATGCTCAGAGTGCTGGGCTGGTGTCTGCAGGACCTCCACTTGCCCCATGTTGTCAGGCATGGCATGGTGTGGGCGCTCGTAGAAGGGGCTAAACATGGAGGGTACAGCCTTTGGGTGGTGCCCAGGGATCTAAGGTGGGTGGGGATTGTGCAGTGGCACTGGGGTTCATAACTTGTAAACCCCCCATCCCCACTGTCCTGGTCTTGACTGGGAGCAGCTGGGGGTGTGGGATTGGAGAGAGGGGAGTAGACTGCAATCTGGTGTCAGTTACCTGTGGTGGGAGGGTTCCAGGACTGGGTGAGTCTGAGATGTATGTATTTGTGTAGGATGGCCCACGTTGCATGTGTTGGGTGTGCCTTGTGTGTGATCATGTGTGATGTGTCATGTAATATTGTGTGTGGCACCACCAGGGGGATTATTTGGGGGGGATTTGTGGGGGCTTATGGTGAGTGTGAAGATTGTGACTGTGTGTCATTGCATGCCGTGCATGGCTAGGATGGTTGCGTTGTGAGTGTGGAGTGGTGCCGTGTGCATGAGTGTTGTATGTGTAGGGGACATGTGTGTATGTGGTGTGTCTGTCTCCGTGGGGTGGAGTTGTTGTAGGGGCAGCCTGCCTGGGGGATTGTGTGTGTGGTTGCGTATGTTATTGGCTCTTGTGTGTATCCCAGAAGAGCCACTGTGGGGGCCTGATGAAGGGGTTTCATTGGACGTCGTGGTGGAGGGGAGTGGGGGGGGGGGAGTTTTGTGTGCCCGAGTGTGTTCGCAGCCTAGGTGGCTTAGACTCTCTGTGGTACATCCTAGGCTTGCTTGGGAAATGTATTAGGACCTGTTTGTTGGTGTTTGAGCATCATATGTCCGTGTGATGGCTGTTTGTGCAACTCTGGGTAGGGGAGAGTGCAGCAGCCAGGGCCGAGGAGTCCCAGGCAAGGGGCTGGTTGACTGTGTGTGTGTGTGTGTGTGTGTGTGTGTGTGTGTGTCTGTGTGTGTATGTGTGTGTGAGCGCGCCCACATGCACATGGGGGGGAGGAGGCAATGTGCAGGCAGGATTGTGTATGCCGAGGGGCTGTGTGTGGCCACAAACATGTGACATTAGGCGTGCACATTATCTATGCAGGGTGTGTCTCGTCTAGATGGTGTGTGTGTTGAATTTAATTGGACGTGTGTGTGTGCCTGTGGTTGGGGAGGTGAGTGTGGGGTGTGTGAGGTGCATGGTGGGAGGTTGAGTGTGAGTGTGGTGTGAGGTGTGGGTGTGTGAGCTGTGTGACTTTTCAGTGTGACGCGTGGATTATGTGATCTTTTCTCCCTGTGAGCTGTTTATGTGTGGTGTGTGGTGAGGAGTGTGGAAAGGGTGTCCAGTGAGCTAGCGATGTGTGTGTGGGGTGAGGCAGTGTTAAGGAATGTGGAATGTGCTGCAGGGGGTAAGGAAGTGTGTGCACACGGTGTGTGGGGTGAGGGACGAGGCAGTCAATGTTTGGGGCATGGGGGATACAGCAGGTGTCCCATAAATGTTCGTGGAAGGGTGTGCGTGTGTGTGCAGGGAGGGCTTGGCTGCCATCTTGTCCTTGCTCCCCTCCCAGTTAGGTCCCCAGAGATGCCCAGTGACGTCCTCTCATGGCCCACCCCAAGCTAAGCTGCCTCTAGCCTTTGCCCTTCATCCTCCTCACTTTGACCAAGGCCTTTGTCTTGGGTTTCCGGCTGAGCAGGCGCTGGACAGGCAGGCGGCGGGTGATGTTGTGGTCTGGGAACCTTTGTTCTTTTCCTCTTGGTCTGTGTCGTGTTTTGGGCTGGGATATGAGGAGGGCGGGGAGAGGATGCACGTGTTGCAGGGTCACTGTGTTTACTACCACCTCACAATGCTCCACAGCGGGGAGGGGTTCAGGCACAGGCCGTGAGGCCCCGGGTGGCATCCCCAGTGGTGCCTTCTTGGCTCAAGAGCAGGCTTGAGGGGCGCCTGAGTGGCTCCGTCGGTTAAGAATCTGACTTTGACTCAGGTCGTGATCTCACAGTTCGTGGGTTAAAGCCCCGCGTCGGGCTCTGGGCTGACAGCTCGGAGCCTGAAGTCTGCTTCCGATTCTATGTGTGTGTCTGTCTCTGCCCCTCCCCTGCTTGCACTCTGTCTCTGTCTCTCTGTCTCAAAAATAAATAAACATTAAAAAAATAATAAAAATATAAAAAAAGACTGGGCTTGGGCCAGGAATGGTTTCTGGGTGAGTTTGCCACCATGAGGGATTAGTCCCATGGGTGGCCCAGTACCCCTTCTGGCTCACGTGTCTCCAGGATGCTGAGCAGTCAGGGGCCCTCTTCTGCCTGCCAGCCTGTCCCTCTTCCCTTCTCTGTGTGGCCCTCAGGGAGTGTCCCTACTGGGCTGGGGGTCAACCAGGAAGGCCTCAATGTATCTCCTTTTGTTGACCTCCCATCTGACAGGAGGAAGAGTCCCTGCCCTCACAGAGACCCTTATCTGAGAAAGGAAGCCTGGTGACACTTTGGGGACTCTCTAGTCTGATAGGGGAGATGCCAGTCAGGAGGAGGACCCAGGTCACACCCTCCAGAGAAAGCAACAGGGAAACCTTAGTGGGCAGCCTGCTGACAGGTATTTGAGAGGATGAAAGGCCAGGGCTCCTGGCAGTTGGAAGGCACAGAGACTACCAGAGTCAGTCAGGGGAGGTGGCTGGGGGCAGCGCCCCAGCATCACCTTCCAAAAGGCTCTCTGCGGTGAGTGGGCTTAATAAGCTGGGCCTTGATGGGGGTGTTGAGTAGGCAGAGAAATGTGGCCTGGGGCTGAGGAAGATTCTCAACTGGAAAATTCAACTGGAAAATTCTCAACTGGAAAATTCAAAAACACATCTTGATGGCATTTGGTCCTTCCCAAGCAATACTGTCTAGCCTTGGATGGCCATCCCTGGGCCTCCAGCCTTCTCGAGCTTTCACATCACCTCTTCCCTTCCCCTTGTCTTTGGCCAGACTGATCGTCATCGTCATCATCATCTTTTAGGCAGCTCTTTCCAGATTCCAACCTCCTTTCACAGAAGTCTCATCTAACAGATTGACTCATTCACTTGTCTAAAGCATTTATTGTGCACCTGCTACACACTAGGCAGGCACTTAAGTGCTGGGGTCACAGCAGTGACCAAACAGGCTTCCTGGGGCTCCCGTGTCCTTTGCCTGAGAAAACCCATCTTCCCAGCTCGGCCACACTGTTGGCCTCTTAGGCCCTGGGTACATGACCCTCCCTCCTGTGTTACCCCGGCCTGATGTACACTTGATTCTGTGAGGCTCCAGGTGTGCACCCCATGGTGTTGGGCTCACCGGAATGCGAGCTCTTCAGAAGCTGGGCCAGGTCTGCCCATCCCGCGTGTCCTGAGCTGGGCTCGGCACAGTCCAGATGGCCACATCGATCATCAGATGTCCATATACCCTTGTGGGGTTGGCAGCCCATGTGCCGTCCAGAAAAACAGAGGCCCAGAGCAGGGAGGGGATTTTAGGAAGTCTCCTTCTTAGACCCTCCTATTGCCAGTGTTCTCAGAGACCAGAGAGGTCAGGTGATTTGTCCAGGTTTCACAGCAAGGTGACAGAACACAGCAATTTTCTATTTCCCAGAAAGCAGCTCTACTGGTCAGCAGGCTGGACTCCAGCCCCAGCACCATGCAGCTCCCTGGCTGGCCTCCGTGCTGCCTGTGGCGGGTGAACGATTATTAATGACCCCCCTGGCAAGGAGACAGGAAACGTTTCCCAGCCACAGCTGGGGACATGCTCCCTGCCAGCCCCAGCCATCCATACCCACCCCGGCCCTGGTGTCAGCACGGATGTTATCTCCATTCTGCCCCAGCCTTCCTCGCTCCTCCTGCCCATCCGCCTCCCGCATCCTTTTCCTCTCAGGGCTAAAGGACAAGAAGAGACAGAGCTTTCTGAACAACATCTCTGTCTCACCACTTTCTCCAACTTGATTCATCTCCACCTTCTTCCCTGCCCCAGACCAGCCAGAAGCAGCCCCTCCTTCTGGAAGCCTTCTCTGAATGCACCTGTAGGCCCTCCAGCAACCCTGGCCTGGACCCTGGCTGCTTCATCTCCCTCACTGCAGACTTTGCTCCCACTCTGATGGCCCTAAGTCTGGGCTGGGGACTTCCTGTGGCCTGTCCTCAATTGTTGTCTTAAGACTGACACTTTTGGGGCGCCTGGGTGGCTCAGTCGGTTGAGCGTCCGATTTCAGGTCAGGTCATGATCTCACAATTCATGAGTTCGAGCCCTGCATCCGGCTCTGTGCTGACAGCTCAGAGCCTGGAGCCTGTTTCAGATTCTGTGTCTCCCTCTCTCTCTGCCCCTCCCCACTCATGCTCTGTCTCTCTCTGTCTCTAAAAAATGAATAAACGTTAAAAAAATTAAAAAAAAAAGACTGGCACTTTAAAGGGGCACCTAGGTGGCTCAGTCGGTTAAGCTTCCAACTTTGGCTCAGGTCATGATCTCACAGTCCATCAGTTCAAGCCCCATATCGGGCTCTGTGCTGACAACTCAGAGCCTGCTTTGGATTCCTTGTCTCCCTCTCTCTCTGCCCCTCCCCTGCTCATGCTCTGTCTCTCTGTATCTAAAAAATGAATAAATGTTAAAAAATTAAAAAAAAAAAGACTGACACTTGGAGGATCCTCCCGGATGCCTCCTCCAAGAAGTCCCCAGCCCAACCCAGGGACTCTCACTTATCCTAAGCACCCCAGCCTGCCTGTCCATGCCACACACTATATACTGCCAGGCCTTCCTAGGTGGACATTTAGTGAGTACCTACTATGCGTCCAACAGAGAGGGGAGGTAGAAGTGAGCACAGTGTGGACTTTAAAGCTCTGCCACACACTGCCCCATGTCTGAGCAACCATGTGTCTGCCCCATGGCAGGTAAACACACCTAGGTACGAGGGCTGATGGCAGCCAGGTGATGGGGTCGGGGAGGAGGCACAAAGACTGATGCTGGTAGGTGGTGTGGTGAGGGCAGTGCTGGAGAGAAAGTAGGAGGCCATGGTGGGACAGAGCAGCAACCCCTGACTCAGCCCAGAGTAGGAGGGAGGGGCAAGTTGGGGAGCTTCCAGGAGGAAACGTATCTAATCTGAGAGTTAAGGGATGAGCTAGGAGAAAGTTCTGGACAGAGAGGAGTGAATGGCACACATGAAGCCTTGCTGGTGACAGACAGAGGGAAGGAAGTGTGGTTCTGTAGTTCTGTGTAGCTGGATCCTGGACTGCCAGGGTGGCCGAGTCCTAGGGTGGGATCTGGTGTGTGTGTGTGTGTGTGTGTGTGTGTGTGTGTGTGAAGCTGGTGACAAGGCTGGTGATGTCTGCAGGGGCCAAATTATGCAGGACTCCCAAGTGAAGGGATTTATGGACTTTTTCCAGAAGGAACTGGGCACTAGGTGGGGAGTTGAAAGCAGGGCAGAGACTGCTCAGACCTGCTTATTAGGAAACCTGGGCCATGGCTGGCGAGCACACGGAAGGGGTGCGGCAGGAGGCTGGGCTGGCCTTGCTGGAGGCTGGTGCAGTGTGGTCCAGAGAAGGGCGAGGAGGCATGGGCAGGAAGATGGCCAGGATGGAGGGGAGGAGACAGACCTTCGAGGGGTGAAGAGGGAGCCGCTCAGCTATGGAGGTAGAAAGAGAGGGAGCACCTCCCTGCATGTCTGGTTGGGCTCCTGAGGGAAGACTGGGCGTGAGGGCAGATGCCTGGGCCTGTGTCAGGGTCCTCTAAGGACTGAAAGGTCTCAGGAAGGTCTCCCAGGTCAGGAGCTTGGAGGCTAAGCAGAGACCAGGAGACCTGGCCCCCACTCAGAGCTGCAGCATCCTCTCCAGGAGTGTGGGGACTCGGGAACTGCCCTGGGCAAAGAGTGTTCAGAATTCAAAAATTAAAACAATCTGTGAAACGTAATATTTAATAAAATTCAAATCCAAAACTGTATGAGCACATTCCAAAATGAGTTAAAATGTAAATTTATGAAAATGCTAAACATACTTGATGGTTCTAATATCAAATGTAGGTCTCATTTGCTTCCCTCCACTTCAGATCAGACTCCCCTGAAGCTGCTGCTGCCTCAGGGGTGGCCAACAGCCCCCCCTTCCCTCCCCCCCTCCCCCCAGGCTCCCAGTCTTGAGTTCAAGGCACCTCCTCTAGGGAGCCCGCCCTCTGGCTGTTAGCTTCAGGTGGCAGGCCTTTTGCTTTTCCTGTCCTCCACCCTGAGGGAGTTGGCCCCATCTGTGGTTGTCTTTATTTAGGGGGCCCAGGTGTAGACCTAGAGGAGGGATGGGCGAGAGTTGCACCCAGATTGGAGGAGGGTGAGGGGGCTGAGAGATACTCAGCTACAGTGCTCAGTGGGGGTGGTGTGGGGACACAGGAGGACTGGGGGAGGGCCAGGAGGGGGCATGAGGGGAAGTGAGCAAAACTCACAGAGCGGCCCCGCTCCGGCATAAACACAGCTATTTCCTAATGTAAAAGTGACACCATTTCTGGAACACCCGAATGTTGTGGTCCCGTTTTGCCATCTCAGGAGTGGGCATTGCTTGGCTTGCACTCTCCGGTCATCTTGCACGAGGCCATTTTCTGGGCTGCGTTTTCTCACGGCGGGTGGGGGCGGGGGGCGGGAAGAAGGAAGTAGGGGTAGTATCTCCAAGGAGTGTATGAGCACCAGCTCTAGGGATGCATGACTCTAAGAATCCGGCAGTGTCAGTTTGTGGGCTTCTAGCCTTCCATGACTCTTAGCTTCCAGACAGAGCTGTGTGCAAGCTGGGTTGTGCGATTCCGACATTCTGCAACTTGAAGTTGCTGAGACTCCGGGAGCCAAATAGGCGGGCATTCTGTGAATCCAGGATTCTAGGATTTGATGACTTGATGATTCAATGATTCTAAATGGGGCTGCTGGGAAGAGCTGCAACCACCTTCCTTGTTAATGTCGATGTTAGGTTATTAAAAACATAAGGAGAAGCAACGGAGACAGCTCAGGATGGAGGGTGGCCCCACCCCCAGTGAGAGGGGAGGAGGGCTGAGCCGGTGTTGGGGGACCCAGACCCCTCTCCACCTGGGTCACATGGGCAGATTCTCCTGCCCCAACAGAAGTGATGTCTATGCACGTGTGAGATCTGCCACTCCCTAAGCTTGCAGGATAAGGGGTCATTTCCTTCATCCCCCTGCCTCCATCCTTCAACTATTTCGGATTATAGCAGAGAGAGGAGTGCCCTTTCCTCCCAGCCACTAAAGTCTCTGGGCAGAAATGTCGACAGACAGAGGAGGAAAGAGAGGCCTGCTTACCACCTACCCCCCTTCCCCACCAACCCTGGCCTGAGGGGGAAAACAGGACATGAACACTTCCTGGACACGGACGTGGAAATGCACGAACACTTGCTTGTGAGGGCCCCAAGTACAAAGGGCCTCCGACTGGGGCAGAGGCCAGGGCAGCCAGAGGAGCAGTGTGGGCATTGGCTGGTGACCCATCAGCACCTCTTGAGCACAGGCCAAGGAGGGAGGACCCTGCTTGTGCCCAGGAGGTGGCTGTGAGAAGAGCTTAAGGAAGGGAGGTCCCAGGCCAAGTCGCCTGGAGATGGATGACCAGTGGGTGCTCCCTTGTGGCACAGGCCGGGTGGCTTGCTGCCTCTTGGCTTCTGCACTTGTCTCAGCACCTGTGCCAGAGTTGGGTGGGGGGGATCCCCTAGGCAGGAGAGAAGTATCATTGGCCTCTAGAGAGCTCGCTCCGACTGGGTTCCTCAGAAGCCTGGTGCCGCTGCAGGAGTCCCAGCATGGTGGGCTCAAAGATCAGGTGAGGGAGACCAGGAGCTGGCCCAGGTCGCACAGCAGAGCAGGACCTGAAACCCAGCTTCCTGACTCCCAGTCCTGGGTGCTCCCCATTGTCTGCAGCTTCCCCCTTTCCCCTGTAACTCCTGGGGAACAGGAGCTGAGGCAGGACTCCTGTTAGGGGGCAGAGCCCTTGTCGATCACTCCTCCATCTTTTTCCTCCCACAGGCCAGAAGGCAGGTAGGGTGGCGGCAGCTGCTCCCTGTCATCCCCAAGGTTCCATTGTCTACTGCATCCTGTCTTGGCCCTGAGGATAGGGTCCCCAGCCACCCGACCCACAGTGAGCCTCCTGGGCGCTCCTGCCCCTTCACTCGGGCTCTCTCCCCACCCTGCAAGTCTCCATCTCTGGCTGGCTGTGTGTGTGTGTCAGCCTCCCTCCAAAGATCGTTAGACTTGGACGGGCCCTAGGAGATCGAGTCCCATGCTTTTATTCTTCAGAAGAGGAAAGTAGCTCAGAGAGGGAAGGTCCTATGCTGGGCCCGCGTCACGGAAGCACACTGCCCTCAGTGTCAGGCGACTAAGGTGTGAACTGAGGTCATGACCCACAACGGGCTTCTCTTTCAGCCCTGAGTTGTCATCCCTCTTCTTTACTCAGACTACTGTCTTGTCTGCCCCTGTGCCTGCCGCCTAGCTGACCCCTACCTTGGGCAGAACCTGCCCTCGGGACATAGACTGGAGCTCAGGACTCCGTGACTGGGATGACACCCATGCCCACACGGACACACAGACACGTGCAAGTGCATACATGAGAACATATAAGTCCCAGGTGAAAACCTATATCTCATAGTTAGGAGGCTGTTCTGGAACCTGGTGTTCTCTTCTTGTGAGGCACCACACACCTCCTCTAGGAAGCACTCCAGGACCTCTCTGCATATTGTCTCCATCTCACTAGCCTCTTTATGACAGCTGGGTTCTACAATCCTAGGTTCCTCCACTGTGATCCCAAGGTCATGGGTGAGTCTCCTCCTAGTCCTAAAGCCCCTCCTTCAGTGTCCCTTCCTTCTGTCTCCAAGAGGGGCTCAGCTTCCTGTGGCTGGGTGGGGAGAGCCTTGTGGTCCCCAGAGGACAGTGGGACAATGAGGAGGCCGTGACAGATGAGACATTGTGTCTTCCCCAAAGCAGGCTCCACCCTACCCTAACCTCCTGGCTGGTGTCTGGGGCACAACTCTTAGGACTAGGGTCCTCGTCTGACCCCACAGCCTTGACCTGTCAGTGTAGAGGTCAGAGAATCATAACCACGATCCTACTCAGCAGTTCTCTAACTGGAGGTTGTGAAGCCCAGGTCCCCAGGGTGTCGGCAGCATAATAATGGGTGCTGCAGACTCCCAGGAGGGGTGAGCTGGACCTCCCTGCCCGGGGGGTAGGCAGGGGTGTGGTAAACACTAAGGCTGGGTGGGATTATGGAGGAGCTGTGAATGCCTTGCTGAGACTCCCCTTTTCCAGCCTACCTTCCCCATGCTGGCAGCTGGTGCTGGGGAGCCAGAGAGCAGGGGCCTCTCCAGGGAGGGGTAGAGAGGCGGGAGAGTATTTGGAGAATCATAACTAGCACTGCCTCCTGTCACGGGAGGGAGAGAGAGTTGGCCCAGGGTAATACAGCGGGTGGACCATCGGAGGCCTGGGTGGAAAAGAAGTTTGAGGCCTGTGGACAAAAGGGATGGGCTTGGGGTTAGGTATTTAGCTCAGCCCTTGTCATTTCCTCTGCCGGACATGGCCGGGTTAGCAGGGTCATCGCACAGAGGGAAGCAACAGGCCGGGACCAATGCCCTACAGTAGACTCGCACACATGGGTGACCTCATCACACCCTGGGCTGCAGTCAGTCCGTGCGGACCACAGTCACCCATGGAGATGGCCACATCTAGACCACCGCTCCACATGCAGACCCAGTCTTCCTAGGCGACACTCAGGCATGGCTGTCAGCATGGCTGAGTCGGGAGATCCCATAGGACACGGGGACATGTGGGACAAACAGACGCCCTGCCACAGCCACACCACAAGTATCCACATACCAGGTGCAGCTCCTGTCACCCCTATGGTGACCCAAGGAAAGCCATAAATTCCAACAGTCATGGGCAGGCATCCAGAACCTGGATGAGAAGAGGGGACCACCAGGCAGGAGATGCAGAACCCCCCCACCAATGCCAGACTGTGCCCTCCCCCCAGCTCGCTGAGCGCCCAAGGCTGTTTATTTCCTAGCAGAGATGGGTGTCTCATCCCTCTCCCCCTCCCGTCCCCACCACACGCTTCCAAAGCTGCCAAATCAAATCAGCCCCTGCGCCCGCGCCAGGCTGGCATGGCGGCCAGCAGCTGACTGGAAGGAAGCCAGGCTCAGAATATCCCGCCGCCTGTGCCTGTCCAATGCTTGGGTGTGCTTGTCGGGTGGGGGTGGGGAGGGGCAGCCAGCCCCTGGGCAGTGCCTTCGAGAGGCTGGGGTTTCTGGAGGCCACCTGGGTGGTAGGCTCCTGGAGAATGAGTGAGCTGAGCAGCTCCCTGGTGTCTGCCAGCATTATGAGGCTCTGTGGGGTCCGACCAGAGCTCAGATGACTGAGCACCAGGCCAGGGTTGGGGCACCAGCTGGAAGCCTGACCCCGTGGCTGTGTGAGCTAGATAGGACAAACCCCATTTTGCAGATGGGGAAACTGAGGATTAGAGAAGGGTAGTGAAGTTTCCTGGAGAGAAGCGGAAGTGGAGAAGGCATCAGAAAGGGTGAAAATGTGGTTGTTCCCCTCCTGAGGAGGTCCTGGTTGAACGAAAGAGCTCAACTCTGTTCCCAGAGAAGAGGTGTCCTCCTGAAGTAGGGAGTAAGAAGGGAGGGTGAGGGGAGAGCAGGGTGAAATCAGGCGAGGCTTCCTGGAGGAGGCCACTTGTGGGGAAGAGGAAGCCCTGGGCCTGCTGGGGACTGGGTGGGCGGGGGTAGGCTGGGAAGAAGGGGAGAAGGCCTGGCAAGCCTCAGCCCCTGGCCTTCTTGTCTCTGCAGCTGACTGGGACCTACTTGCACAGAAGCCAGTCCCCCCAGAGAGTAGAGATGCCGGACTGGAGGTGAGAGCTCAGTGGAGGGAGGCGTGGGTGGGCTTGGAGGGGTGGGGGCACAGACTGGGGGTCAGTCTGAGCATTGTCCCCACCCCTGGGAGGACTGGGAGGCTGGAGCCGAATCCCACCCCTGCCCCCACCAGCCTAGGGTCACCCCACACCAAGATCACCTTCCTTGCCCTATTCCTGCCTGGGGTCCTCTCCCATTGAGGATTCATCCTCCTCCCAAGTCACCGGGGAATCATTTCAGACTCCTCCCTAGGCCTCCCCACCCTCATCCAATGATTCCCTGTTGATTTTCTGCCCTAAGTGTTTTCTGAATTCCCCTCGTCCTCTCCACTCCTGCTGCCTGCCCCAGTCCGGCACTGGTCATCTTTCCCCTGCACGGCTCACTGGCTCACTGCTTTCAGTTGCCCCACTCTCCATGTGGCTGCCAGGAGGCTCTTTCTAACACGCATACCTGAATTTGTCACTTTTCTGCTCAAAAATCGATGCTTCCCATCCTCCTGCTCCCTCTGCAGTCCCTGCCTCCCCAGAACCACTCCTGCCACTCTCTTCTCCCTCAGCTTCCCAAATCTTTCTGGGCTCAGCTCTAGCCTCCCCTCCTCCAGGAAGCCCTCCCTGCCCCTCATGCTCCCTCCTCTGAGCTCTCCTGCCTAGTCAGACGGGGGCATTCTGGTGTCTGTGCCATTAGCACTCTATTTTCTCCATTATGTGACTCTGTAGGTCTTCTCCCCTTGAACTGTGAGCTCCTTAGCCTGGGGACTGTGCCTTTTTCATTCCTGAGTCTCCCACCTCCTTCCAAAGGAAGGTGCATTTCCTTTGATGTGAGGGATGCCATCCACACCCCGGCCATGCCTTTGGGGTGCCTCACAGTATTCAGCGCTCAGAGGGGCCTTGAGCAGCAGAAATGGGGTGGGCTGCAGACTGGGTGGAGTGGCACAGAGGAAGGTTGTGTGTAACGTCAGACCGAGCAGCAAGACCAGCATGAGCCTTCTCTTGTACCCAGGCCCGGCTAAGAGAAAGGGGAGCCTCCTCTGTGTCAGAAGCATTAGACACACTTCCTTGTTCAATCCTCATGACCCCCCAGTGAAACAGCAGCTGTTATTATTCTCCTTTGAGGAAGCTGAGGCCCAGTGAGGTCACACAGTGAGCAAATGGGGCAGATCTGAGTGTGGATCCCAGATGCGTCTCATGCCCGCCACTTGCTCTCTCCCTGCCCTCCGGTAACATGGGAAAGAAGACGCCCACACATGGCCTGGCGCACAGCAGGGCTCAGCATGGACTCACTGCCGGGACGTGGGGGCCAAGCCCTGAGAATGTCCCTACAGCCGGGAGTTGGGGAAGGGAGAGAGGAGGGGGCACCCAGAAAGTCATTATTAATTTATTTATGATCATGGCATTCCCCATGGGGCAGGGGCTCCCCCCGCCCCAGAGCTGGGACAGATGGTGTTCCTGGGAGCCAGCAGTGTCTCGGCAGCCACAGCCACCTGCCAGGAAAGCCTGGATTTGTCATCCTCCCAGGAAGCCATGGGGGGACACGGCTTTGGAGAAGCTGAGACCTGCCTTGGTGCTGGGAGCTAGGCCCCAGGGGAAGGAGCCAGTCCCAGGCTCCTCATTTATACCTCTGTGTACCACCCTCTTTGCCTAGGCCTGGGCCCAGTTCCCTACAAGTGCAAGTCCTGCCCCTCCTGTCTAGCTCCACCGAGCCCCAGCAGGAGGCCTCTCCCGATCATACCCATTGGATCCCTTTGCTTCTGTTCTGTCTCCCCGTTTCCTTTGTCTGGGTCCTGCTGCCTCCTCCCTCAGAGGGAGGGTCTTAGGCTGTGAGCCCCTCAGCTCTCAGCTCTGGCCTGTCCCCCAGCCTCACATCCACCCTGAAGATGGCAGCTGTCTGCCTGGCCTCTGGGCAGAGCCTGCTCTATCTCTGGGCTCAGTTAGCACCCCATCCCAAGTGCCTAGGCCCATGCTCAGCTCTGCTGGGAGAGAGTGCCAGGCACTCCTCAACATAAAAAGAACAGGACCAGAGAGAGCAGGGACCCTAGGATATGGTCATACTACAGAGACAGCGGGGTGGAAAGAGGGAAGAGGGATGGGGTGACTGAGAAGGACCCCCCCTCCCCCTGCCAGGGTGGTTGCTAGAGACAAGGCCTCATCTAGCAGACTGACTGTGGGTCAGATGGGCATGTGTCCAAGTCCCAGTTTCACTGCTTTCTAAGAGTGTGAGCTTGGACCAGTCCCTTAACCAGCCTGAGCATCAGTTTCTTCACCTGTCAAAGGGGATAAGAAGATCCATCATTATTGGACGTAATCACAGCAGAGCTGCTGGGGCATGTTACAAAGTATGTGTGAGCTGCCTGGCCCGGGCCTGGCCCACAGCAGGTCCTTAGAGGGAGCTGGCTCCCTCCCTGCTTCCCACAAGGGTGAGATCCTTGGAGCCAGGCCTAGGCTGACAGGGTGCACCTTGGGGCTGGGCCAGGGTTAATGGAGGTTCTGTGGGCACGGCACGTTCTCCTGGCACTGGCAGCTTGACAGCCAGGGGAGCAGGGCTGCCAGCACCCATCCCTATGGCGGGCATCTGTTCAGCACACCCTCTTGGGATGGCTCCCTGGCTCCTGTGCCAACCCGCCAGCTTGGGGGAGGGCTCTTCACACTCAGCCTGGAATCCTCCTTCAGGGCCAGGGCCATTGCTCTCTGAATGTTGGGGTGGAGGCAGTTCAAGTAGTGAACTGAGCACGTTGGTTCCATGCCCTCTCTGTGCTGGTTCTCGGGGCCCAGAAGGATCTTGGGAGCAGTAGCTAGGGCAGAGGCTGGGGGAGAGGCAGACGTAGACAATGGCACAGGTATCCCCACTAAGCACGCTAATGCTCTGCCCAGCACTGGCTCCTCTGTCGCTGCTCATGGGATAAATAGAGGCCACACCCCTTGGCATTGTCGGCCCTGCCTGCTGGGCCCCCTCAGGGCTACCCCTTGCTCCCGGACTTGGCAGTCCTTGTTACTTCCCAGGACACCAGCTCTTCCTGGCCTCCCTGCCTTTGTTTGCACCGACCCCTTTCTCTGGAATGCTTTTCCCTTTTTTCTCTGCCTACTCCCTTTTTAAGCCTCAGGTTAGAGGTCACCTCTTCTGTAGAGTCCTCCCAGATTGCTCCCTCCACTCAGATCGAGTCAGTCTCCCCTCTTTCCTGGGCACTCACAGCTCCCAAGCTTCCCTGAGCTCTAGTTGGGTAACTTGTTAGCCCATGTGGTTGCATATCCTTTCCCACATAGTTGTAAACACATGGGGGATAGGAACCAAGGCTGAGTCTCCTTTGTCTCTCCTGAGCCCGCATGGGACCTGGCAGGCCTCGTACATAGTAGGTGCCCAATTAATGTTTCTTGATTAAAGGAGAATGGCTGTGTGAAGTGTTGGAGGAGTTCCAAGAAAGGGCAGTTGCTGGATTGGGGAGAGTCTTGGAGACTTCCTGGAGGAGGTGGCCTTGGAACTTTGAAGGATGGGGAGGGTTAAGGCCATGGACTGATGAAGCCAAAGATCAGCTAGATAGTCAGAGAGGTCCATGTGGCCAGCTCTTAAGAAAACTACATGAGGACAACAAGGTCCAGCCCAGGACTGGGAAGAAGCAGATAGAGAGCCTGAAACAAAGACTCAGCCCCAGAGGGTACTGTGGGAGGCTGGCTTGGTGCTGAGAAGCCAGATCCCAAAACCCCTCTGCCCCTGGGTCCTGGACTGAGGAATGCTTGGTCCCAGAGTCTGGGGTGAGGCTGAGGCCACCGATGGTGAGTAAATGGGCCCAGTGTGGCAGGCTCGTGATAGGCAGGACTAGGCATAGGGCTAGGCAGGAGCTGGGGTGATCCTGTAAGGTAAGATTGCTGTGGGGGCTGAGAAAGTCTTCACACATGGAAGGAGCCGCTGGGGCCAGGCCGTGTGGGCAGGATGTCCTGGGTCTCCGTGAGAGAAGGCCCAGCACGTCAGTGGAGCCCAGGCAATGGGCAGCGAGCACCTGGATGTGGCTGGAAGGGCTGCTTTCCAGGAGGCAACACTTTCTGGCCTGTTTAAAATTCTTGAGTGAGTGCTCCTAACTGGCAGGTGTGCCAGCCTCCTCCTGGGTTCTCCACGTCAGGATTAAGTAGCCTCAGTGATGCCCCATGGCCCCAAGGGAGCTGCTTGCAGCTAGTTGGCCATAGCATCCGGCCTCTATAGGGGCACCGAGGCCCTGCCATCTGCCTGTGCCCACCTGTTGGACCGCACAGGCTCGGGCTGTGTAGGGACTTGGGGCCAGGGAGGTGGTCTCAGCTGCCACCCAGTCCGTCTGTCTGTCTGTCCATCCATTTGTCCACACCCCCGCCCAAACAAGGACCAGGTGGAGATGGGCAGGCATGGGTCCTGCAATCCGAGAAGCCTAGTCTGAAGGGGGAGGCATCAAGTACCAGGGATTTGCACCCAGAAAAGACATAAGCTCAGACTGTGCTGGGCATTAGGCAGGCCAAGGCCCAGGGAGGTCAGCCCCCTTGAGAGCTTGGAATGGTGGCTCAGAGAGAGGCAGAGACTGGCTCAGAGGCACGCAGCAGGTCTGAGGTGGTGTTGGGGGTAGATGCTGTGAGCCCCAGAACAAGGTTCCTCAGGCGGGCCCCTCCCCCACCACCCTGCCTGGTCCTTGGCTGTAAACACTGAGAGAACAAGTTCCGTTTCCTGGGAAATATTTATCTCAGGCCGTGTGGGGAGCGTGTGCTGGCCTCCCTGTGTCCTTCCTGCAGGCTGGCCTGGGGCGGGAGGGAGGTGAGGGGGCCTGGCAGCCATGGGGGGCAGTCTGCGGGCCGGGCCAGGGCCAAAGGCAGGGCCAGGAAGGGAGTGCCCGGAGGCTCCTCTTGGAGCCAGAATCTAAATGCTGGAATGGGGGAGGGGGGGAAGGATAGCAGAGAAGTCTGTTTTTCTCCAAATCCCACAGCATAATTTGCCTGTCTCCCATGTTCTTGTCTTCATCTGTGGCAGCCCTGTCTCTTCCTGGTTCCTACCTCCAAGCGTTTGCTCCTGTCTGGTGCCCCCACCTCAGATGCATTTTCTTCCTTGTCTTCATATTTGCCAGCTCTCAGCTGGCTTCCTCTGGGAAGGCTTCCCTGATTCGCTAACCCCCTAAGCTTTTGTCCTCCTCTTCCACCTTCTGTCCTTCTCTTCCGGCTCCCAGCAGCTTCAGACTGAGCCTCATAGACCAGTGTAGACAGCCTCTTCCAGACAGCCCTCGAGTCCCCTTCCTGGTCATCCTGGGAGTGGGTGGGGCAGGGCCCAGAGGCCGCCTCCTTTCAGTGGACAGGGCATGAGCCCAGGCACTTGGGGAATCCAGGTTGATTGAATGGGGGGAATATCCCACGGGGCCCAACCAGAATGATGGGGGGCAGGAGGTGCAGGGTTCCCACTGGGTGGCCCTTGGGCTTTGGGCTGTGTGTCCCAGGCTGGGCCAGGCCTGACTGGGGCCCTGACAACAGGAAATCCTTGAAGGAACAAGCAGTGGCTAAGGACTCTGAACACAACAACAGGAAACAGCCTTGACATGGGGCAGCAGCTCAGGCGACTGTGCCCAGTGGGGTGGGGTGGGCGGAAGCTTATGGGACCCAGGGTGACACTGAGATGCTGATCGTGGGGCAGTGGGTATTCTACTGAATATGTGACACTGATCTTGTGACGTTATGTGTTATCGAGCATGTGACCTGAATCTTGGGATACCGTGGGGACAGTGAGTGAGTCACTGAGTGTGACACTGAGTGTGTGACACCAAAGGATACCAAATGTGTGACACCACTGATCAAAGACTGTGAGACCATGGATGTGGCACTGAGCACACTTTGATACTGTGTACTATTGATTGTATGATGCTAAGTGATACTAGGTCTGTGACGCTGAGGCTCTGACACCATAAGGGTCAAATATGTAAACACAGATGAATGACATTGTGCAATAACAGGTGTGGTCCTTGTGGCTCAAGTGTCTGACACTGAATTGTGAAACCAAGTGTGTCCCCCAAGCGTATGCTGTAGTGAGGCTGAGTGTGTAACCAAGGGTGTGACATGGGGTGACATCAAGTGTCACTAAGCGACTCTAAGTCCACTGTTGGCTGAATGTGTGATAATGTGAAACGTGACCACACGACACTGTGTATGACACAGTCCCAGGAAGACTCCGGTGGGTTCAGACAGGGAAGTGACACAGTCTAACGCATGATTTTGAGATTGCTCTAGCTGTAGTGTTTGCGCAGGGGGTGGGGGGCAGTTGGAATGTGAGTTGGAGGGGCAGAGAGGAGGTGAGCAGACAAACTGGAGGCCGCAGCAGCCACCCAGGCAGGAGATAGTGGTGCCCGGGCTATGGGGATGCGGATGAATCGCAGAGAAATGGATGAACTTTGGAGATAGATGGGAGGTTGCAATGACAGAACTTGCTGATGAATAAGAGGATGAGCTGGAGGGAGAAGTGGACGGTGGCTTCCGGTTTCTGGTTTGAGGAACCAAATAATGGATAGTAGAGTCGCTACTGAGATGAGTGAAGAATAGTGGGAGGTCAAGGTTAGGGGCATGAGAGAGGACAAGGAGGAAGAAATTAAGAGATCTGTTTTGGACGGAAGTCAAACATCCAGATGAATGTGTCCAGTGGGCAGCAGAGGCCAGGCTGGGGATATATATTTGGGGGGCAGTAGGTGTGGCTAGGATGACCTAGGGAGAGAGCTCAAGGAGAGTGAGGTGAGGACTGAGCCCTGGCCCCAGACCTGCAGGCTCCATCAGCTAGAGGCCTGGGAGGTGAGGAGAAGCACCAAGGAGACAGAGGAGGAGTGGCCAGGGAGGTGGAGGATACTGAGAGTGTGGAGTGAGGTAGCCAGGGGAGACAGTGCAGGACTGGGTCCAGGCATTAGTCAGCCTGACAGGAACCAAGTCAGTGACCGGGTGGGGCCCGAAGCCAGCAGGCCTGGGTGGGTGCTGAGTCTGGGGTGAAGACAGAGCATAGTCAACACTTTGGAGACCTTTGGCTCTAAGGAATATGAAGGAGCGTGGCCACTGGAAAAGGTGTCAGGTCAAGGGAAAGTAAACTTTTTAAATTATGGAATATTTGAAATACACACAATAGTGGGGAGAATAATACAATAAACTTGCCATATACCCATCACCCAAATCTAACAGTTACCAAGATTTGGGCACATTTAATACATCTATCCCTCTCCACCCCACCCCCCTTTTTTTTTCTTTTTTTTTTCCTGAAGTATTTTTTTTTTTTTGCTTTTAATTATTCTGAAATATACATAACAAAGTTTACTAGATTTTTAATAAAGTTTTTGGAGTTTTGTTTTGTTTTGTTTTGTTTGAGAGAGAGAGAGAGAGACAGCATGAGCAGGGAAGGGGCAGAGAGAGAGGGAAACACAGAGTCCAAAGCAGGCTCCAGGTTCTGAACGGTCAGCACAGAGTCCAGCACGGAGCTCGAACTCATGAACCGTGAGATCATGACCTGAACCGAAGTCGGCCACTTAACCAACTGAGCCATGCAGGAGCCCCATAAAATTTACCATCTTAACCATTTTTAACTGTATCCTTCAGTAGTGTTAAGTTTGTTCACGTTGATGTGCAACCATTCTCCAGATCTTTTGCACTTTGAAAAACTGAAACCTTTACCCTTTAAACAACTCCCTATCCCCCCAGCTCTTGAAATCCATCTTTCTGCTTTCTGTCTGTGAGTTTGGCTACTCTAGGTACCTCCGATATGTGGAATCATACAGTGTTTATCTTTTTGTGGCTGGTGTATTTCACTCAACATAATATCCTCAAGATTCATCCATGCTGTATGAACATTTCCTTCCTTTTTGAGGCTAAATAATATTCTATTGTTTTTATATGCCACATTTTGTTTATCCATTCATCTATTTTCTTTTAATTTTTTTTTCAACATTTATTTATTTTTTTGGGACAGAGAGAGACAGAGCATGAATGGGGGAGGGGCAGAGAGAGAGGGAGACACAGAATCGGAAACAGGCTCCAGGCTCTGAGCCATCAGCCCAGAGCCTGACGCGGGGCTCGAACTCACGGACCGCGAGATCGTGACCTGGTTGAAGTCGGATGCTTAACCGACTGCGCCACCCAGGCGCCCCTATCCATTCATCTATTGATGGACACTTGCATTGTTTCCAACTTTTGGCTATTGTGAATAATGCTGCTGTGAGCATGGGCGTACAAGTATCTCTTCAAGATCCTGCTTTCAGTTCTTTTAGATATATACCCAGAAGTGAATTGTTGGATCATATGGTAATCTTTATTTTTAATTTTTGAGGAACCACCATACTGTTTTCCACAACAGCTATGCCATTTTATATTCCCACCAACAGTGCACCAGTATTCTAATTTCTCCACATCCTCCCAACACTTCTTTCCTTTCCTTTCCTTTCCTTTCCTTTCCTTTCCTTTCCTTTCCCCTCTTTCTTTCTTCTTTTTTAAAAAATGTTTATTTATTTTGAGAGAGAGATAGAGTGTGAGTGGTGGAGGGGAAGAGAAGGGAGATAGAGAATCCCAAGCAGGTTCTGCACTGTCAGTGCAGAGCAGAGTCCATCGTGTGGGGCTCAAACTCAGGAACCACAAGATCATGACCTGAGCTGAAACCAATCAAGAGTCAGACACTTAACCAACTGAGCCACCCAGGTGCTCCCCTCCCTCCCTCCCTCCCTCCCTCCCTTCCTTTTCTCCTTCCCATCCTAACAGGTGGAAGACTGGGGAAAGGTCGCATCTTACTGTGGTTTTGATTTGCATTTCCCTAATGATTAGTGATGTTAAACATCTTTCCATGTGCTTGTTCACCATTTGTATGTCTTCTTTAGAAAATGTCTATTCAAGTTCTTTGCCCATTTTTAAATCAGGTTGTTTATTTTGTGGTTGAGTTGTGGGACTTCTTTATATATTCTGGATATTATCCCCTAATTTCGATTTGCAAATATTTTCTCTCATCCAATAGGTTGCTTTGCTGAAGTATTTGAAAGCAAATCCCAGACATGATGTCATTTCACCAAAGGTGGATTTTTTTTTTTAGTGTCAGAAGGTCCTAGTTGATGCTGAAATGTGACAGTGCAATGTAGAGCCAGCTTGGAAGTGTGTGTTTGACACTATATGAGGGTGACACTGTGGAGCATTGGGAACATGGTATCTGACACTGAGGATGGGCTACCCTGAGTGAGGGTACAGTGATAGTTTCACTGTGAGTGGCCCTGTGACCCTCAGTGATGTGTGACAATGTAGAAACCATGGGATGACTGAATCAGTGAGTATGTGAGATACGCCATGTGCAAGTGACAGTGATCCTGTCTCTGTGTGTCATCCTGGGGTGATGAGTGTGACACAGAACAGGACGCTGCATGGGAGTGAAAGGGGTCATGAGTGTGCTGTGGGCAATGGGGGTGTGTGGAATCCATGTGGGATCAGCCCAGCCTCAGCTGCTGACCATCGGAGACAGGACAGACATCATAGTGTAGATGAGGAGAAATGCCCTGTATGGACCGAAATGCTGTCTGGGCCAAGGGTGAGTTGGTATGAGGCCCCCTCCGTTCTCTGAACTCCCTAGGAAGGCTTCCCAGAGGCAGGATGGTAGCAGTTCAGCAGGAAGAGTAGGTACCAGTTAAGAGCAAGGGCTGTGGTGTCAGACAGTCCTGTCTGGCTCTGACTTTTAGCAAAAGTCATTTTATGTCTTGAGCCTCAATCCCCTCACATATAAAATACAGCTGTGGGGGGGGGGGCGCCTGGGTGGCTCAGTCGGTTGAGCGTCCGACTTCAGCTCAGGTCATGATCTCACAGTCTGTGAGTTCGAGCCCCGTGTGGAGCTCTGTGCTGACAGCTCGGAGCCTGGAGCCTGGAGCCTGTTTCAGATTCTGTGTCTCCCTCTCTTTCTGCCCCTCCCCTGCTCATGCTCTGTCTCTCTCTGTCTCAGAAATAAATAAAAACATTTAAAAAATTGAAATAGCACTTTAATTTTTTTTTTTAATTTTTTTTTTCAACGTTTATTTATTTTTGGGACAGACAGGGACAGAGCATGAACGGGGGAGGGGCAGAGAGAGAGGGAGACACAGAATCGGAAACAGGCTCCAGGCTCTGAGCCATCAGCCCAGAGCCTGACGCGGGGCTCGAACCCACAGACCGCGAGATCGTGACCTGGCTGAAGTCGGACGCTTAACCGACTGCGCCACCCAGGCACCCCGAAACAGCACTTTTAAATGAATGCAGTACCTGGCACTAAGCAGTCGCTCGGTGGTCTCTAGGGGAGCACCACTCCTCATGTCCTGTGCACAGGCACCCACACTTGCGGGTGTGCAGAATGGGTGTGCTGAATGAGTGGTATCCTGTCCTCCTGTGCCCACGGCCCTCCTTTCCCCCCACCTTCCTTGCTTCTTCTGTCCCCTGCTTAACGTTGCCAGCTTGCCCCTGCATCTTGCCCCCCCCCCATCCTCACCCACTGTCAGCCTCCAGCCCAGGCTCCTGCAGCCTCATTCAATTAGGCCGATGCAATTTTCTCAAGAAAAAACCCTATAATTTGCTTAATCACACCAGTAGGGGATCTGGACCCGGGTGGGGATGGGCAGGAGGTCCACACCAGCAGCTAAGGGCCCAGGTGTAGTTGTGCCTGTCTCTCAGGACCCCTACCTGCTCCCTTGGACCCCATTCAGTAGCCAACAGAGTCCAAAGCTTGGGTCTCCCCAACTGCGTCTGTTCTACAGAGATCTTGAGACAGGAGCTTGGCCTCACTGGGTTCACTTGTGTCCCTGAGAGGGTCCCTGACCGTCTCCGTGTCTCAGTCACCCTCTCCAATAATGGGAGATGGGCTGAGGGTGGGGGTATCTCTGAGCATCCAGCCAGCCTAGCTGGTCTCTGCAGGTCGGGTCCAGTCAGTCCCCTCATGGCTTCCCTTTGGGGCTTTGGAGAGGCAGAGCTGGAGGGCTGGTCAAGGGGACAGAGCCCCAGGGGAAGGGGGGGGGTGTCCTCAGAGCCTCATCTGGAACATGGCCACCCCACTCACGCAGAGTCAGAGACCCTTTAGTCCCAGGCTGCACACCTGGAGCAGGGGCTGAGGAAAGGGAGCTGCTATTTTTCAGTCACCTGCAAGGCCACTGCCTCTCACCTCATGCCTTGTACGTTGCACAGAGGTGGGGTGATGCTGAAACCCAGCCCGCCCTCCTCCAGCATTCCACACCCCTCAGGGCTGCAACTGCCTAGAGAGTTGGGGTCACCCCTGTCTGATTTGCACAGAAGTGGCCTATGCTGGGAGCCAGCAGAGGCAGGCTTTTATGGTATCATTTCCGTCCTCTCAGCAGCTCTGGGAGAAGGTACCATCCTATAAATGGGGAAACTGAGCCCAGGAAGGGGAAAAGACTTGTCCAGTGCCACACAGGTGACATGCGTCAGGGTAGGGATGTGAGCCCTGGCCTGGCATGAGTGGCGGAAGCAGTGATGGCGGTGCACGGAAGCAGAGAATCAGAGCCCCCACCCTCTCAGTCATACACTCATTCAGAGACAAAAGCAGCCACACACTCCCTGGGCACACGCAGGCTCACATCACACACGCATGGACACAGCCCGCGACGGTCACCTGCGCACGCAGATGGCTCAGGCACAGACGTGGACACAGGGGTGCTCACACGGTCATGTTCACACACACTCCCTCACAGAATCACAGATCCATGTGCTTTCACACAGACATTCTCCTAGTGACCCACGGGGCATAGTCTGCTGTGGTCACCTACTGGGCCACAGGGACGTGCGTGATGGACGACTAAGAGGCAGGCCACACACCTGCTTAGGTCACTGGCAAAGTGGAAACTGCCCACAAAGTGAAAGAAAAAAATAGGTTTTTTTTTAAGTTTATTTATTTATTTTGGGGGGTGGGGAGGGGCAGAGAGAGGGAGAGAATCCCAAGCAGGCTCAGCTCTGAGCGCAGAGCCCAATGTGGGGCTCGAACTCCCAACCATGAGATCATGACCTGAGCGGAAACCAAGAGTCAGGTGCCACCTGACTGAGCCACCCAGGCACCACAAAAAAAGATTAATTTTGATGAGCGTATACAGAATTTGCCATCAGAAAAGTCACACAAAAGCGATTTTAATCTTTTTTTTCCCAAGATAAAATTAATATAAGGTCAGGGGTAGGGACTCATCATCTTTTCAGGGTTTTGGGTCGCTAAAGGACCTGCACAGACTCACAAGCACACAATCCCAAGAGATCTTCTGGGCTCACGTGTTTACCCAGTCCGGGGCTGTGTGTGAGTGTGCGTGCGTGTGTTTGCGCACATACTGGCATACCCTCTTGGTGGCTCCCGGATCCTTGGGATGTGAGGAGAGAGAGTCGAAGTTCCAGAGACTCCGGATGTTTGTTTTCTAGCTTCCTGGGCCCTCCAAAGGCAAATAGCTTTGGATGCCAGCCTGCCTGCCTTCCCTGGGCGGGGGCGGGGTGGGTGGGTTGTGTGAAGTGCCTGCTTCTGCCTCGAGAGCCCCGCTGACTGGGGCCTTGGGAGACGAGGCAGAGTGACTGAGGCCCGTGGCCTGTGGCCAGCTTTCCATGAGCTTGCAGGCCCATCATCTCCCCTGTCGGAGGCTCAATTTCCCCATCTGAGAAATGGAGGCAGGGAGGAGGTGAGACTGGATGGGCTTCCCCTTGGAGACTGATATTGAGAGAGACATTCCAGGCCTAGGGTGCAGAAGAGAAAACTAAAGCCGGGGACAGGAGAAGGAAGGGCCAGTAGGGCCCAGGGTTCAGGGAGGGCTCAGGGGTGTCAGAGCTTGCACTGTCTCCCCACCAGTCTCCCCTTCCCTGGAGAAGGGCTGCACCTCAGAGCCTGCATCCGCTGGGGGCCCCTGCGGCCCAGCCCTTGTTGAGCTGCTGAGGGGGGCAGGGTTGGCGGTGGGGATGAGTTGTGAGCACAGCAGACCTGAGCGAGGCCTCAAAGGACAGGAGGGGGAAGAGAGGCCTGGAGGTGGAGGGACTTAGGGGTGGGGGGAGTGAGGTTGGAGAGTTGGGTAGAAGTTAGAGCCTGGGAACCAGTAGGAGCAGGCAGTGGCCCCACTATGAGATACTGAGCACTCGACAAATAGCTCCCAACAGGCCTGGGAGCTCAGAGCCTATCCTGGGCCCAGAAACCATGGCAGTCTTAATGCAAGGGAAGGATACAGTCAGGTTTCCCTTTTAATGAAGCACCACGGGTAAGGGCCAGGGCAACTCAGAGAGGCCCCACACAGTAGATGGGAGCCCAGAGGCAGGGGCATGCCTGAGATGAACCCAGCCCAGAAGATTCCTCACTCCAACCCCCAATAAAGAAGAGCTATTTTTAGGAACAATGAAAGTGCTCACACATTCCTGCAGGGGCAGAAGGAAGGGGGTGGGCAGGAGCCTGTGCAGAGGGAAAGGGCTGACACCAGTCTTCCCTCCAATTCTGACTTTGTCTTCAGGGTCTCCCCGTCAGTGGCTGGGGAGGCTTTATAACCCTGTTAGCCCTGCCTCCCCAGCCCTGTCCCCAGGGTCCCCTCTTCGCTCTTGTGTCTGTCCCTCTGCCTCTGAACTTGTCTCTGTCCCAGTGTCTTTCTCATACCACGCCCCCCCCCCGCGCCCCACCCCCTTGGGATCTGGGGAACAGCTGGGATGGGCCAGGCCCCGAAGATTGAGCCAAATACAGTCATGGGACCAGCAGTGAGGCTGTGGGAGAAGTGCATACCAGAGAATAGAAAGAAAGTACGAGGGACAGACACAGAGAGCCTGGGGAGGCCGAGAGGCAGGGAAGGAGCTTTGGACACAGGGAAAGCCCCAAGGCAGGCCTCAATGGTGATGGTGGCGGCAGGGGCTCTGTGTCCTGCTCTCTGACTTGTCCCAGAGGAGACGCTCTGCCAGGCTCACCCTCCCTCTACCTCCCACCAGCACCCTGCCCTCTGCAGGCCCACACTAACCCTATATACCAGGCTAGTGCCGCCCAGGATTTACCTCCCACTCTGGGCACTCTGTCTGCCACAGAAGGGGAGACGAGAAACCCTGCCTCTGGCCTAGAGAAAGACACCCAGCCGCACCCCACATCTGAGAGGGGCTCAGCCCATCCCCTGGCCAAAGCCAGGAATTGGAGGGGCCCCAAAGGCAAACAGTGCCAGAAGGGAGGGAGCCTAGTGTATCTTGAAGTGCCCTGAGCTTGGCCATGGACCTCTTGACTCCTTGTGAGGCCCTGGCAGGTGCTTTCTTTCTTCCCCTGGCCCTAGGCTACCCCCATCAAGCTGGGGATTAGGCTCCTTGAGGCCTAGGGCCCTCTAGGCACTGGTCCTGCAAGAATTCTCAGGAGGCCTGGGAGGAGGACAAGTGACCCACCCAGGAAGGCTGCCTGGAGGAAGTGACCTCAGTCATGAAAGAAGGGGACAGTGATAATGCTCCTTTGGGGGAAGAGCTCCTCCATCCTGACGTGCTGTCCCCAGCCTCATCTGCACTGGGAGATGATCCTGAAGCATAGAGGACCTTCTGGTCCATGGAGTTGCCTTAGAAAAGTTTCTAAAAGCTGTCAACACAAGGTACTCTCATTCCTCAGGCTCCTTCTCTAAGACAGTTACCGTGCCAGACTTGGGAAACTTTGAGAGCTCTCAGCTATCTTCCCGGCCTGGGAGCCTTCAGAGGGCATGGGGTCCACCATCTACTCAGTGATGGCATGTACCCCCTCACAGCCCAACAGGTCTGGGCACTCAGGAGTCCAACTGATCTGGCATTTTGTAGCTCAGCAAATATCTCCTGACACCTGTGATGAGCTGGATGAAGCTGGGGACTTGGGGAGGAACAGGACACAACCTCTGGCCTCTAAAAGCTCCCAGTCTGCTGGGGGAGCCAGATGGGAAATAGTGGCAATGCATCAGCACATGCCATGCCCGGATGGGGAGAGTGCAGGACTGCACGAGGGCTGGTGGGAGGGTCAGATTTGCCTGAGAAAGGCAGCAACAATGAAAAGTTCCTGGACAGAGGCCTAGAGTAGGGATGTGGGTCACTCATTCATTCATTTGTCCATCCATTCATGTACCCAGTTGATCCTTTGGTCATTATTTCCTCAGAGACAGAAACTTCTCTGACACTGGCCCAGTGGGTCACTCCTCTCCATCCTCCTCTTCTGCTCTAGACACTGTGTCTGCCTTTCAGAGGCTCCTGGATTTTCTTTGTCCAGCTCCCAACCCATCAAGAAGACTGTGTGAGAGGTGAGGCTGAGGAGGGTTTGAAGACATCTAGGGCCAAGGAACCCAGAGCTGGAGACCGACCAAGCTCACCAAGCCTTTTCCCCATGGCCCCCCTCCTTGTTAGTACATCCTTGGGGACAGGGAGCTCACCCCTTCCTCCTTCCCAGGCTTCTCTCTTATGGCATAACTGACTCCCAGTGAGTTTACATCTGCTTCCTTTTGATTACCTCGCTATGCCAGGAGTGGAGGAGGATGAAGAGGCACCAGGTAATCATAATGACCGAGACAGAAGGGTGCCTTGGTGGCTCAGTAGGTTAGGCCTCTGACTCTTGATTTCAGCTCGGTCATGACCTCACGGTTGGCGAATTTGAGCCCCGTGACCAGCTCTCCGCTGATAGTGCAGGGCCTGCTTGGGACTCTCTCTCCCTCTCTGACCCTACACAGCTCACACACTTGTGCTTTTTCTCTCTCTCAAAATAAATAAACATTAAAAAAAAAATCAGAATGACTGGGACAGCTGTGATGAGGGGGACACTGGTGATATGCTGGGGAGGAAGGCTGTGGCCTCAAGGAGAATGTGGGCCACGAAGATTGAGATCACTCTTGACCCTGCCATGTGGATGAGGCAGTTAAAGGTAGGGAATCCAGGAGCCTGTCCTGGCCCCCCTTGGTCTGATGTCTGTCTCCCAGGGCCATCTTCCCCGCCACACATTCAGCTTTGCCTCCCTCCCTCTGCCTGCTCTGGTTATTCCCTTCAACCCTCCTTCCCTGACCCCAGACCCTGTGCTAGAGACTAAGAGGTTCCAGGGAGTCAGACTGCAGAGAGCTGATTGTTCACACAAGCCTACCTTCTCTCCCCAACTCCTTCCGTCCTCCTGTCCTTCATCCATCCTCAAACCTAGCCCCTGAGGGATCTAGGGGGGCCTGGGACAATTGGAGGGCGTGTTGGAGGAGGCAGGCTCTGGAGTAGAAGCTGAGACTGGCTTAGAAACGGTGAGGGGCCTAGAAGGAGCTGGCTGGGCATACTGAAGGGGAAGGGCCAGCAGGAGGGGGCCGAGCTCATCTGGGAGGTGGAGCGCCCACGGGGTGCGGGCGCCAGGACTGGGCTCAGGTGTATTCTACAGTGCACGTGTCTCCAGTGTGGCTCGGAGGCTGGAGACGCGGCCCTGTTGGAGTAACAACTGCAGCCGGAGTCTGCAAAGAGTGGGGGGGGGGGGGGGAGGAGCAGGGGAGGGGGAGGGGAAAAGGGTAAACAACGGAGAAAGGTGAGAAGAGAGGGGCGGAGGACAGGCCTTTACTCTAGGCTGGGCTCATGAGCTCCAGGTGGCCTTTGTCTCAAGCCACCCCTCAGTCCCACCTCACCCTCTGCTTCCAGCAAACCCGCTTCTCCCCTTCTTTGGGACCTTCCATGAGGGGGTTCCGTTCCCCCCGACAGAGGGGCAAGAGCCACTGGGAGGCTGTCCTCAGAGGACGGGCGGGTCTCACCTGAGCAAGGATGATCAAAACAGGATGATCAAAACAGGCACCTTCCATAATATGTACTAACATAGTATGGTGACAGATGGTGACTACACTTATCGCAATGAGCGTTTTGTAATGTATGTAACTGGCAGATCACAATGTTGTGCACCTGAAACTAATGTAATAGTGTATGTTGACTATTCAGCAGTAAAACAAAACAAACCCCTCCCAGGGCTCACAGGAGGATTAGTGATAATGTATGTCCCTGAGTCTCAAAGTGCGGTCCCTGGGCCAACAGCAGCCGCAGCCGCAGCTATAAATGTGTTGGAAATGGAAATAGTTGGCATCATCCCAGACGTACTGTATCAGAAACTCTAGGGGCGAGGCCAGCGATCTGTACAATAGCCAGCCCTCCAGGGGATGCTGGTGGGCACAGATGTTTGAGAGCCACTGGTGGCCAGCTCACAGCAGGTGTTTGAAAAAGATGCCATCCCTTTCCCCAAGTCCGACGCCCCAGTCAAGCCAGGCTCTGACATTTGTGTTATTCCAACTGTGGCCTGGGTCTCTGTCCTGCCTCTTCCTTCTGATCAGGTCTCCCAATGATCACCAAGCCTCTTTTCCCTATTCCCTTGCTCCTGACCCAGCTCAGGCTTGTTAAGGGAGGTCTGGGGGTACAAGACCTAGCATCCAAGGTGCAGCTCTTCAGTGAGTATTTGAGGCATGAGTGTCTGTTAGAGGCGGTTCCTTGGGCAGGCGGCAGGCATGGGTGGAAGCGGAAGAAGGGAGGAGGGCCTGCCTCTTGTTCTTCCTTGACATCTCTTAACTCTGCAGGGCTGGGCACGCTGTGAGGGCTGGGCACACTGTGGGGAGCCGCAGAGTCAGGTTGGGGTGCTGGAGCCCAGGCTGGGGTCTGAGGCCCAGCCAAAGGGGGCTTCCATGCTCTGAACCCCTGGGAGGCTTCCTCTGGGGAGTTCTGTCGGTCACCCTCATACGGCAGCTCGGCTTGTCAGTGCTGGGCACAGAGATGGACAAATTCTTCTTTGCCCTAGAAGGGCCCCATTGTCCAGGAAAATAAGAGACTGTATATATAGATCACCAAAACACGGGCCAGGAAGCAGGAGAATGTAGATGGCATCTGCCCTGGCACCCCTGATTTCCCCCATCTTGGGCTGTCTCCCTGGGTCCCTCCCATTCTGTGGGTACCCATCATGGGTCAGGTGCTCTCTCCCGAAGTTCTCAAGGGGGACTGCTTGGAGGTTTTGCAGGAGGAGTGGGTGGGGGCTGGAGTGTGCAGGGGAGAGATGGGAAGAGAAGCCATCTGAGAGGAGAGAAGACTTGGGGTGGGAAAAGATGTTGACCCTCATGGGGCTATGACAGGAGAGCAGCCTGTGACAGAAATGGGCATCAACTAAGGGAGGCATGGAGAGAAGAGAGATCCACTTAGAGAGATTGGGAGAGACAGGGCCTGAGAGAGACACACAGCCCAGAAGGAAAGAAAGAAGGATAGAGGCAAAGAGGGGCTCCAAGGCCCTGGGGATCTTGAAGAACACCCATGCTTCAGAGAAGGGGATACCAAGGCCCACAGAGAGACACCCCGCCCCCACCCAGGCCACACAGGAGACCTAGCACAAGCAGAGTTGGATGAATCAGTCCTTATGGCCAGTCCCAGTAATACAACTTGAGTCTTAGGAGGGACTTGGCCATTGGGTTTGATGCTATTACCTTGTAGGCCACCAAGAGGGGCACTGTGAGGCTTCCTTCCACAGAGGGAGAGGTAGGCTCTAGGTTCCAGTCAGTGGGGAGAGCAATAGAAGGGTCTAAAGTGGTGGGAAAAGACATAGAGACTCATGAAGACGAGAGAGGAGGGCAGCTTGTGACAGTGATGCTGACCCTCAGGATGGGTATCAGTCTCTGCACAGGTAGCATCAGAAGGGCTAAGGCCAAAGTCTCTGGCTTTTACAATCCTAGGCACTAAGAAGGAATCAGAAGTAATTTAGTCTAGACCCTTCCCCTTCTCAAACAATTATAGAGATGCCGATCTAGCCACACTACTGGCTCCGGAGGAGCCCTGACTCATAACAGACTCCCCTTTCTTGGTACCTGGGTTGAAAGACTAGTGCTCCCAGAGCAGCACTTGTCTACAGTGCTGACTGGCCCTATCTCCAACCACAGAGTTGCAGGTAGGAAGCCAGCGAAAGCAGGGAGGCTCCATCCATCCATCCATCCATCCACAACATGTTAAACTACAAAACCATAGAACTATATGTGCAGAGCTGGAAGGACCCATTTTTACTAATGAGAAAGCTGAGACTCGGAAGAAAGGGGCCTGCTAAGGCCACAGAGTTTCTGTAGTCAATCTGGGACAGGACTGGAAATTGCTGCTGTTTTCTACACACCACAAATTCTCCCCTGGGGTCTGGGAAATTGCCTGGTTGTTATGCTGATATTTATATTGGTGTTTGTTCAAAAAAAAAAACTGAGAGGGCAGGAAATGTGACCTCCTTCACTCCACTCTGAACCTGGGCTCTGTGTGTGTGTGCGTGTGTGTGCATTATATATATGGCTGTGTTTTTATCTATGTGCGTGCTTGTTTGTGTGAGGCTGTGTGCATGCGTGATGGACAGAGGCGTGTGCATTCTCAGGTGCTCCACTGATTCTGTCCTCCCTTCACGGAGGCAGCCACTTTGCTCTCTGAGTCCTTTGCATCATGGGCTTTGGAATTTGAGCTATTTCCTTCCCTGAGTTGATGCAGTGGAGGTGAAGTTGCTTGGAGATCTGGGAAGGATACAGGGAGGAGGTGGCATTTGAGCAAGCTTGAAGGCCCCTTTGAGAGTCAGGTATGAAAGTGGTCTTCCCAGCACCCTCCCTCCTGGGGCAGGCTGGGCAGGGCTGGGCCAGGAGGCAGATGGACAGAAGGATGCCAGGCAGAGAGCCTCAGGCTTCATCAGCCATGTCTGCTTCCTGCCCACTCTGGCCAAGGACGATGGCCAAGGATGTGAAGCCCCTTTCTGCTGCTGCCCCAACTTTCCTTTCCTGTGCCCCCGTCACCACCATTATCCTGCCCTTAGTCTGAAAAGTCATAGAAAGCTGACCAATCTGAACAAAGGCCAGACAGGCACCCACCAATTCCAGTAAAGGACAGGTCAGGGCATTCCCCAATCCCAGTAAAGGGCAGGTGGAGGTGCCCACCAATTGGAACAAAGGACAGACTATTCTCTCTAAGCCCCCTGGGAAGGGAGCTGGGGGGCGGGTGCAGAGCAGGAGCCAGACTGGGGCTGGACAGGCAGAGACTTGTGCTGTGGACCTGGTGCTGCCTGATGGGCTGGCTGACCACCAATGGGACATTCCTTTTCTTTGAGTCTTGGTTTCCTCATCTGTCAAATGGGAAGACTTAGCTGTCCCAAGATTATGGCTTTGAAGAGTTTCTGCCCCCACAGCAGAGCTTGGCCCCACTTCTCTAACTTCTATGGCATATACTTAATCAAACTGCACTGGAGGTCAAGGCCCCACAGGGCTCAGCTCGACTACCCTCCACCTCCTAATCCCCCCACCTCCAGGCAGGAAAAGACCTAAATCAGCACCACCTTCTGGGGTCCTGCCCTGGGAGCCTCAGCCTGAGGAGCCTGGGTTGGCAGACTTAATTTGGAGATTGTTTGGGACATGAGCCCTTTCTCCCTTCTTTAGTCTGCAGAATTGACCTCGAAAGGCCACGCTAGCTTACGTGTATATTGTGTGTGCAGCTGTTACTAAGTCCTGGCCCTGTGAACACATAAGGAAGTAGCTGCACCTGTGTGTGTGCCTGGAGGTATCTGAAGGCATGTTGGGTGTTCCTGCAGAGATGTGGAAATCTGTGGCTGTGTGGCCGGGTATAGGTGGTGCTGAGAGTGTGTGAACTGGGATGAGGAATGCCTAAGGGTTAAAGGACAATTAACCCAATTTGGGGATTATAATGTTTGGAATCAGCAGCTTCTGATGTCCAACAGCAGAAATGGATCTCTGTGACCAAGATGTGTCTTCATTCTTGAGCAGTGGGAGGGATCAGAGGGAGGCTGGGGTTTGGGGACAGCAATGCCAAGTGAGCATTCGGGGAGCGAGTCCACCCCTGCCGCCCATTCGTGGAAACAGGACTGGGTGGCCATGGGAATGAGGGAGAAAACCGAAGCCAAGAACATGCAAGGGTGAAACCTGTAGCTGAAGCCTGGACCCCGGTACAGGACTCCCATCTGTGGCCTCTCTGAAAGATGGGCACTTCGTCCATTCTTTCACACCCTTAGGGATAGGCAGCTTACTTCCTCCTTGTCTCCTGGTGGCCGATGCCTATGTAGCATGGCTCTGCATAGATAAAAGTCCTTCATCCCATTGGGTCAAGGCCAGCCTCTTTTAAACCTATGGGTCTCCAGGCTGTCCCTGGGGCCACGGAGTCCTGTCCCCTGCTCAGGAAAGCCTGACAGATTTGGAGTCAAAGATTGTGACCCATGGGTCTGCTCTGCTGTAGGCTGGGCACCCCCAGACTCTCCAGTCTCAGGCACATGCAAAACTTGGTTTCTAGTTCCCTCCTTACATGGGTCACCTGTGAATGAGTCTCATCTTGTCCTCACTTGGGAGGGACACAATGCGCTGGGGATGATCTAATCAGCCAATAGAGGTGGGAGAACTGTCATCTTCCCTATTTGGGATAACAGATCTTTATTAATATGGCCTGCAGTGTCAGCATTTTAATTTATTACCAGCCACACATACACTATGGGCTCAGACTGAGTTTGTGGTTCACTAAGACCCTCAACCCCGTAACAATTTTATATGAATGGGGGCCAAGCCATGTCGCCTTCCTCCTACAGTTAACCATTTTGCTTTTTGAACACAGACCCAGCCATCCACAGAAAGGAACTTCAAGGGCTTGTGGGGAGGGCATGGCTGAGTGGACGGTATGAGTCATGAGCCTGCCTTGGCCCTGGATCCCCTGTTCTATTACCTTTCTTTTTGATCCCTGTGGCTTGGCCAAGTTAATAGAGTGAGAAGCGTGGACGTTTCTTCTGTTCCGGCTCTCCAAGGACAAGGCCTGTTCCTGGGATGGGAAAGCTGTGAGGCAGTCAAGGCTGACTTCTCCTTCCCCCACTATCTTGCCAGGGGCTGGCCCAACTGTATTTCTCTCACCTTGTGGGCTCATGCACCCCATGGGCTCTCGCTAGCTCCCAGGATTCAAATTGAGGTTTTATTTGTTTGCTTGTTTTGCTTTGTTTTAATATGGAAGATTGTGCTTTCCCTACTGTGTCAGAGTTGTCCTTGGCTAAAGGACAAGAGGCCTGGGAGCTAATCTAAACTTGACCTCTTGGCTCACTGTGAGCATGTTAAGCCCCTGGCCCTTCTCTGAGCCCCCTTTTCCCATCTGTAAGATGAGTGGACCTGGATACTCTAGGGCCATAAGACTTGTTGGATTCTGAGATTTTAAGATCCTGGGATTTAAGTGTCTGAGAGACTTGGGCTCTGGTTTAAGCTGGGACTTTGTGCTCACAGCTGTCTGGGCAGATGGGGCTGCCCTGGCCTGCCTGGAGAAAACCCTCACTGCCCTTTTCTCTCTTCCAGGATGCTTTGCTGAGCCTGGGCTCTGTCATCCACATCGCGGGCTTCCAGCGGGCTGTCAAGGAGGCCCTTTCAGCTGTGCTCCCCAAAGTGGTAGGTGCCTTGCCCCACACTTTCCCACCTCCCAAATCTTTGGCCAGCTCCTTACTGTGTACCTCACACAGAGTTGAGAAGGAAGAGGCAGGGTCCCTGCCCAGAGGATTCTCGCCGGGAAGGGAAGGGTTTGGGTAAGTGTTCTGAGAGGGCATTCTGGAAGAGAAGGGCTGAAGCTAAGTCCCAAAGAATGAACTTACATAGGAATTCTGGAATATCAGAGACAGAAAGGGACTTAGAACTTCATTGGAAAGATCATGTCTCAGATAATGGAAAGGATTCTCCTAGGATAATAGCTAGAACATAGTGGAGTCAAGTGGGCTTTAAAATATATAGCTGGAGGGGTTGAGGGTAGACATGCAGAAGAACTTCCTTGATCCCAGATCCCATTCCAGAGGTGCTAGAATGAGGCTCAGCTTTATTGAGTGAGTCGTGTGAAGTTAAAGTGTCCTGCCTGGAGATAGGAAGCTGGACAAGGTGACCTCTAGAAACCTTTAGGCTTCTCTCTGACCTGCCCCAATGCCATGGATGATTGCAGATTAGGGGCAGGTGGAGGGTGGCTGCTTGGGCCCTGGTCCCCTTGGTTGTCTGGGCTCAGAGTGCCTTGGTAAGGGAACTGCGCCCCTCCTGAGCTGCCCCCCAGTCATTCCCCAACCTGGCTCCAGTGGCTACTGCTCACACCTTAGGCTGTAGGACAAGTAAACTTGCCCTGAAGACCTGGAGCAGCACTGTCTCAGCTGTCAGCCTAGTGGGGGGAAGGGGAGCACAGTCTGAACCTGCCAAAGGAGCACTAAAGACTTCCAGGAGGAAGAGACGCCTCAACTGGGTCCCACAGCTTGGAATCCCTTCTCCCCTACTCTAGACACCAGCCAGAGTCAGCCTCTGCCAAAACGTGACATCCTCCACCCCCACCTCCACCCCTGCAAGCCTATCATATCTGAATCTACTTGATGGATGAACCACTAGAGGCCCAGAGAGGGAAGGCACCTCACCCAAGGTCACACAGCATGACAGGGACAAAGGGGGATTGGCACCTAAGCATCCCCATTCTCTCTCCTCTGCTCTGCCTTCTCAAACCTTCTAGAAGTTCAGAGCCCTGGAGGAGGGCTAATGAGTGAGCTTTATTGAGTGTGAAATTGGTAGGAAGTGGGTGGTGTGTTTGAGCCCAAAAATAAATCCTCCCAGAGAAGGGTAGGACTGAGGCAACATCTGGCCTGGGGTGGAGAAACATCTGGAAAGGAGGGGGTGGGGAGGTTAACAGGTCAGCATCTGCAAGGCTGCCCTGGGCCCCTCTGTGGCTATTGAGACTGTCCTGGGAGGGGTAAGAGGAGGTGACTGGCTACATCTTCATAGGCAGGGTGCCTGGTGGTTGTGCCAGTGTAGATGCCCTGTACTGGATTAATTGTATTTCCAAAGCTGGGGGCTTGGAAGACAGCTGTGGTTCAGACAGTTAGGTTCCTGGGACAACGGGACATGTCTACCTCAACTCATCCAAGAGACCTGTATGAGCTAGGGAAGCCCTGACTTTGGGCAGCCCTGCTTTAATTGCATGGAGGGTCTCAGTCCCTCCCCTCCCCCCAACACACACCCAGGAGGGGTGGGGAGATGGGAGGTGTGATCTGCACCCAGGGAGGGGTGGGTAGGCAAGAGGTCTAGTCTGTCCCCAGGGAGTGGGAGCAGGGATGGGGGGGAGCATCTGACCTGTCCCCAGGAAGTAGGGGAAGATGGGAGGGTCTGCTCTGCCCCCAGGAAATGGGGTGAGATGGAAGGTCTGGTCTGCTCCCAGAGAATGGGGGCAGGGACTGGAGGGGGTGGGTCTGGTCTGCCCCCAGGGAGTGGAGTGGGGGTGGGGGGAAGGGCAGATGGGCGGTCTACTCAGTCCTCGGAGGAGGGAGGGAGATGGAGGTGTCTGCTCAGCCCCCAGGAAGGGGTGGGGCGCTGGGGGAGGGGTCTCCACACTCCTCCTTGGTGAGGAGAGCCTCTGGCACCTGGCTCCCTCATCAGCACCCATTGTGGCAGGCAGCCCCGAATGCAGATGGTGCTGATGTGTCTGAAATGGTTCCCTCCTTCTCTCCAATAAACTCAGCTAATTTTAACCCAGAGGGCTGAGAGTGAGGGGGTGGGAGATAGAGGGACATCCGGAAGTGATGAGGATCTGTCCTCCCAGGCTCCCCACCCCTTGTGTACCCACCTCTCTCTCTGCCCGGGGAAGACTCACTGTGTGACCCTGTGTGCCGGGTGGTCTCTTAACCTCTTTGGGCCAAATCCCTCAGGCCCCTCCCAGGCTGCTGCAAGGATTGGAGGACAAGAAGGAGGCTGGATATAGATGAGGAGAGGCCTCCCTCCCACTGATTTCTCCATCCCTAAACTCCCAGCCTAGACCCTTACCCTGGAGGACAAGGGGCCTCCAGTTCTGGCCTGTGACTTGCCCCTGTCACCCTTCTCAGGCCCTATCATCCCCAGCCCATACCACCAATGAACTGGCTCAGGTTCTCTGGAAGCAGGACTGGAACTGGGGCTGGGAGGGTGGGGGCAGCCAAAAACAACAAGAGTGGCTGGCAGGACTGTGGACACCCACAGTGGCAGAAGGGCCGCTACTTCAGCTGAGAGGGATTCCACACTTACTGGCACACTTACTACGGGTGGGCCTTCAGCGCCTGGCTCCAGTGTCATCTCCTCCAGAAGCCCTCCCTGGTAGCGCAGCAGAGAGGAGAGACCTGCCTGCCCGCACCAAGAAAACAGCGCCCCTCGGGATACTTACCTGGGTGTGTGGGTACCCCTCGGGATCTTCTGGACAGCACCGGCCTCTGGGTCTCCCTCCCTCCGCACCCAGAGTGTGCATGGTGGGGCGCTCAGTGAGGCTGGGCTGAATGAGCTGGTTACGGATCCCTCGGGGTGACCAGTCCTGTTTGGAGGGGATGTCGATTTTTCACCCGTGGGGCAGTGGGGTTGCCGTGAGGGCAACCACTTCTGCCAAGACCTGGCCTGCAACCGAGGCCAAAATGGCTCTGGGCCCTTGGGGAAGGCAGACTGACAAGCTGAAGACTTGACAAGCTTCGAAGAGAGCTTTGATCTCGCTCTGGGGAGTGATCACTCCAAAATGCGCACCTGCTCCTCTCTCTCAGGGCTCACAGCAGTCTCCTCCAAATGTTTATAGGCCCTGCTGACCCTAAGACAACCTCCTGTGTCCCCTGCCTCCCGTCAGTTCCATAAATGCTCTGTGCTCTTTACACTGCCTGCCTGCTACTTGGCCCAGAAGCCACTCTTTGTGCCTCACCGACTCCCAGAATGTGTTTCATTTTTACTGTAGTTACAGATGTAAGGTCACTTCCTCCGGGAAGTCCTTCTGGCTTGAGTCACAGTGTGTGGTTTCTTGTAGAATTACTTGTGTCTCTGAGGTAGGAGGGACTCTTCCAGGGTGTTCTGAGCCCCTCTTGGCATTTAGCCCTGCGTAGACCACTCAGTTGTTTGCTGAGGCTAGAGTCCCAGCAAACTGAGGTGGGTGGTGGGTGAGATTTGTCTGCACCTTAAGTCCTTCAGACTCTTTCCCCAGCACTTTGGATTTGGGGTGATAGACAAGGAAAGCCTGCAGGGTCACGGGTCACTGCCTGCCCAGAGAACCCCCTCCAAGAGGAGAGGGTGAGGTGTAAGTTCATAAGGGATTTTTTCCACCATGGCTACATGTTAGAATCACCTGGGGAGTAAAAACAAACAGATGCTTGATCCCACTCCTAGAGGGTCTGTGACCTTGTCACCCAGATCCATGTCTGGGCTGGGACAGGGCTGCTGGGAGGGCTCTGTATAGGGTCTCATGAGTGCCTTCTGTCCTAGGAGACTGTCTACACCTACCTGCTGGATGGGGAGTCCCGGCTGGTGTGTGAGGACCCCCCCCACGAGCTGCCCCAGGAGGGGAAAGTCCGGTGAGCCATTTTGCACCCCACTGCCTCTAGCACAGTCAAGGATCTCAGGCCTGGGGGACCTTCCAAAGTCATCCAGTCTGATCTCCCCTGCCTGACCTTGACCTCAGCTTCCCTGCCAGCTGGGGTTCCTTGGCTGGGTCACTGGCACCCCCCAGAGGGGAGAAGCAGTGTCTTTTCTCATGTTGTGTTGGGGCAGTGGACAGCACAGGGAAAGGGCCAACTGGTAGGTTTTCTTCTAGAAACCTGGAGCGCTCTTCTAAATTGCTGCAGTCTCCTCAGAGCCCAGTCTCAGAAGGTCAGGGCTGCAGTTTATCAGTTAGAACCCAGCAGGCTATGAGAACTGCCTGGGAAGTTCTCACAGAATCACAGAATGCTGCACCTGCGGGAGCACATGGTGTCAACCCGGTATGTGAGAGCAGGGAGAAGGAGATCAGAGACAGTGTCCTGCTGTGGGTTCTGAGCCTGACTGCCTGGGTTCAAATCCCAGTTCCCTTTTACTAGCTGTATAGCCCAGGGCAAGGTACTCAACCTCTCTGTGCCTCCGTTTTCTTGTTTGTAAATGGCAATAATAATAGTACTTATCTCATGGGTTGTTGGGGGTGAATTAAATGAGCTTAACACAGCACTTAAAACTGAATCCATAAGAAATGCTAAAGGTCTGGTTTTACTTTTGTTATGATAGAATGATGGAATCGCTGACTTTAGGAACATCGGGCTCAGTGCTCTGTGGTCCCCTGATACCTCTGAGCCTATTGAATTCAGCCTCCTTATCTTCCAGATGGGCAAACATCGTGAGACGTGTCCAAGGCCACATACCTGGTGTGAGACAGAGGCAGGCCTGGGACACCGTCTCCTGGCTCCTGGCCATTTGGGAGACAGCGAGGGGAAGTGGAGCTTGTCAGATGAGAAAGTGTTGACAGGCAAGAGTGCTGGTCCAGAGGAAGGCAGGCCACGGAGGACATGGTCACTGCCTCGTAAGCACTGCAGGGCCATCATGGGCCCAGGGAGCACTAGGCCGGGAGCTGAGGGCCCAGTGGGCACCAGTGGGGGTGTTACTAGAAGGGGAGGGCTTTTCCAACAGGCCAAGCAGTCCAACAATGTGGCTTTTTCAGGTGGTAGCTGAGACTGGCGAGACGCTCTCCTTTCACAGAAGCCATGGAAAGAATTGCTGTTTAGGGATGCCAGAGGTTCCTGAGGCTAGGGATGTGGGTGGTTTTGAGGCTCCTCCTTGTACTTGGGACCCTGGATTCCTGGATGCTGGCCTCTCTCTAGCCCTTCCCCCATGGAAGGGGCCGGTGCCTCTCCAACAACCCAAGAGCTTTCCCACCTCCTGTTCTCCCATTTGGCTCCCCCATGGCATGGGTGAGTGACACTCTCCCCTTCAGTTATCTCCTGACAACTCCTCCCTTCAAGGACTGTGTGAACCCAGCCGGCCATGCCTTCTCTGGCTTCTACTGTCCCTTCTGTAAGACTGTAAAATAGGGCTGGAAGGTCTTTGGAATCTTAAGGAAAAAGAATGCTATAATAACCCCCTTTCTCCTCTGAGCCAGCACACCTACTGCTAAGAACTTTGCTTCATATGAGCTTGCTCCGTCCAAGAAGTTTCCTCAAAGTGGCCCAGGAAGGCCTTCCTGGGAGAGGGTTGCAGGATCATGGGCTCAGAAAGCAAGAGGGGAGCATGATGGGTTTACTCCGCCCCTTCTGAGCCTGCAAATGCTCCCCTTAGGTTTTCTGCTGTGTGGGGGGGTGGATGGGGTGACTTTGGTCCAGGCATCTTGGAGGGGTCTCAGATCTTTTGCATCAGCAGCTCTTTCAGTATCCCCTGACCCCCTGCCCCCACAACCACTTCAGACTCAGTAAAGCCTTTGGAAAAAGTAACAAGAAGGAAAGGGAAGGGAATGGGAGGGGAGGGGATGGGGGGGGGGAGAGGGAAAGGAAAGGAAAGGAGAGGAGAGGAGAGGAGAGGAGAGGGGAGGGGAGGGGAGGGAAGGGGACAGCATGGGGGGAGGGGAGGGGAAAGGGGAGGGGAAGGGGAAAGGAGAGAGGAAGGGGAAGGGGAAGGGAAGAAGAAAAAGAAATAAAAGGCAATTAAAAGTGAGTGTTCCTTGGGGCGCCTGGGTGGCTCAGTCTGTTGAGCCACCGACTCCAGCTCAGGTCACGATCTCACAGTTTGTGGGTTCGAGCCCCATGTCAGGCTCTGTGCTGACAGCTCAGAGCCTGGAGCCTGCTTTGGATTCTGTGTCTCCCTCTCTCTCTGCCCTTCCCCCACTCATGCTCTGTCTCTCTCTCTCTGTCTCAGATATAAATAAACATTAAAAAAATTTTTTTAAAAAGTGAATGTTCCAATGCAATTGGCCCAGAGTTCAGTGGAGATGGGGAGGTGAGTGCCTGCTGGGAGACAGGGCTCAGAAATCAGAGAAGTCAGAGGAGGAGAGGCTGGTAAGGGGCAAGAGGGGTGAGGCAGTACACATCCCAGGGGACACAGAGATCAAAGCTCCTTCAATCTGGTAAGGATGGGGGGGTGAAGATTGAGGTCAGTCCCGTCTTCTGAAATCTGTGCTATGCTTGTCCTCTCCGTGTCTGGTGTTGAGCCCACCCCCTAGACAAGGGCTAAGACCTAGCTCGGTATGTGGAAGAGGGAAGAACACTGGAATGGGAGTCAGATAGGCCTGGATCCTACCCTGGCCCCATTGCTGCCTCCCTGTGTCCACTTCCAAGCCTGTTTTCTTATCCCTAAAACAGAGATAACAGTAGGACCTGTCTTTTGGTGTCATGAAGTAATGGATACACAGTGCCCTGTACACAGTCAGAGCTCAGTGGTTGCTGGCTGCCCTCCACCCCCAAGTCTCAATTTCCCCATCTGGGTGACCTTGAGAAAATTACTTCCCTTCTTGCTTCATTCAGTCTTTTTCTATAAAATGGATGGGGCTTGGTACAGGGTCCTTCCAATGGTGACCTTTGCAGTTCTGGCCCCAGCAGCACACTGGGCACCTGCCTGAGGCTGAGGCAGATGCCCAGTGGAGGGGGCCCTGCTCCAGGAAACCCTGGAGGGCTGGCAGGGCTGGCAAACAGCAGCAGGTGTGAATAGAGTCGGGTCATAAAGACAGATAAGGACCCGGGGGTAAGGGGCAGAGGACGGGCTCAGGGAAGTATGAGGGAGGCAGGGGAGACATCCAAGGGACAATGGAGAGGCCCCTCCTGCCACTGCCCCCTTACCCCTGTGGGCTCGCAGGTGCCCAGTTTCATCCTCACCAAGTGTTTTGGGTTCCCTGCCCCCCTCGTGCTGGCTCGTGCCCTCTTGTCCCTAGCAAAGCCCTTCCCTGTGTGTCTCCATCTCAACCGGCCACATTTCCCTAATCTCCCACAGCCCAGCTGGAGGCGCTCTAGGAGGCCCGCTCCATAGTTCCCTGACACTAAGGAAGATCCAATTTCCAGAAAAGGTGTCTGGCCATGACAGCCTCCCTCAGGGATGGGTCTTTCCACAAGAAGAAACACGGGCTGGGAGTCAGGAGACCTGGGATTCGGGGGGGTGTCCTGAGATCCCGCTGGGCCCCCGTCCACTCCTGGGAGACAGTAAGACACTACAATGTCTGAGGGCTGGTCCAGCTCTGAATTCCAAGAACTGGAGGGGAGAACCTCCTGGAAGTCTTCGTCTCTCTCTTGTTGAAGCCCCCTCAATCTCCCAGCCTATTTCAGTCCCCAGCCCTGCCACCTTCCCCTTCTTATTGTGTCTCCTGCCATCTCGAAGCCTCTCGTGACCCAATGCTGAGTGTGGCAGAGTCTGGGGCCTTTCAGCTGCCACGGGGACACCACCCACACCCGCCCCAGCTGCTTGTCTCCCTCTGCTACCATTTGGGGGTCCCAGGGCCCAACCTTGACACATTCCTTCCTCAGAGCTGACCTGGTCCTCTTTTACCGCAGAATCTGTGTTCCTCTGATTTGTCTCAAAGGACACAGGAAATAGTCTCTTCCCATCTCTGGAGTCTCACATTCTGGGAGAGGGAACGGGAGGGGAGGGTGCAGGTTCTGGGCTGAATCATAATTTGTCCCCTAGAGAGATGAAAGGTCAGAGAGAGATTGAGGCCCTAGGAGGGGGGGGGGTGCTCAGTAAAGGGGATGGGGCCTCACCAAAGAAGGGGCTCAGAGGAATAGAAGGGGGCCTGGGCACTCAGCTCTTTCCAGGCCATTGACCCTACCAACAGAGAGCCTTTTTCTCCACTCTTGCCACTAAACAAATAATTGTTAAAGGAACAGAACCGTCATAAAGTACACGCCCGTTCCTCCCCTCACTCTGTGCCCATCTGTCTTTATCGTCACTGGGACAGCCATGACCACCCAGGCACCAGGGCTGAGTCATTAGCCTTCAACCTGTACAGCTGGCCCCTGGCGTGGAGTCCCCTCATCCCCACCATCAGCTTGGCAGGTGGAGGTAGGAGGCTGGAGTCGTCAGGAGGGGAGATGAGGCAGGCAGAGGGTCCTAAATTGAGGGAGGAGCCGTTGGGGTGTGAGGGTAGACAAACACCCACCCTCATCTGGGTGGAGGAGACTCAGCCTGGGCCCTCCCTTTCCCCTTCCAGTCTGTGGGTGTCTTTAAAACTTCCAGGGGGACAACAGTTCTGGGAAGGGTGCAGCAGAGGCAAAGGGCTTGCATGGGGGGTGGGCTGAGGTGAGCATGGCCCGGCACAGACCTGCCTGGGACTGCGGGATGTGGCCAGGCCAGGGAAGGCAGGTTGCAGAGCAAGGTGCCAAGGTTAAGGATTTCTGAGGGTTTAACCCCCCGGGAGGCCCCAGTGTTCAGTGAGAGATGTGGGCTCAGTCAAGGTTGACCTGCCCAAGCCCTGCCTCTCCTCTGCTGACCAGGGACCACTGAGACCAGAGGCCCTCCCTTACAAGAGGTTTCCAGTCTCTCAGATTCTCCCTCTGTAGTGAGAGTTTTGCCCAGCAGCTAAACTGATGCGCCTGAAAGCAAACCTGACCTTTACTTTCCCCAACTCAAGTCCCTCCTGGTGCTCCCACTGCCCTCAGGATCATGCCCAGCTCCTCAGGGCTCTCTCCAGCCTCGCTCCAAGCTGTCCAGACACACTAACCTTCTTGCAGTTGGACCATCCGGCAGACACATGTTCTTTCTCTCCTCTGAGCCTCTACACATGCAGTTCCATCTGCTTGCACATCCCTTCCTGTCTGCCTTGACCCAACTCAGCATCACCTCCTCCAGGAAGCCTTCTCTGATACTAATTCCATGGGGAACAGTTGTGAGAGATGCATGGGAGGTGATTCACTCATTGGATGGGGGAAGTGAGGAAGAGGAAGGTAGCTGGGACAGTTTGTGGACAAGCCACAAGGGACCCGGGGGATGGTTGTGCCACTTTTTGGTGGTGGAGAGAATAAATTCAGGTTGGGACTGGGTGCCTTTGACAACCTTGGGACATCCAGGGCAGGCTTCCAGGAGGACTTTGGGTATCTGGGGTCTGGAGCTCATAGAGTTGGGGCTGGAGAGTCATGGAGCCATGAGCACAGAGGAGGGAGTTTTGTGCAGAAAAGAAGAAAGGCTTCATCAGGTTCCTGGGGTGTGGGGTAGAGGGCAAAGCCAAGGCAGCCAGCCCCTGGTTGGGGCAGGGTTGGGGGAAGAGGGGTGTCAGGGGTCAGAGAGGTGAAACTACAGCCATTACTGACCAGCAACGGAGGGACCAGTGCCACCTTGTGGTTGCCTAGTAACCAGACGGTGCGAGGCCAAGTGGCTGGGTGAGTTCGACAAGAGGGGTTTGGCTGAGGGTCACCTGCCTCCAGGTGGCCTGGCCCCTGCCTCCATGAAGACCCCGCCTTTATCAATTTAGTCTCCAGGACCATGGCTGCATTGCCCTCCTGCCACCCTAGATTCCTATTCCTTCCTAGGGTGATTGGCACAGTTGGACAGGGCAGAGCTGGGGCCTAGCACTCCCAGAGCCTAATAGCCCAGCGTGTGAGGGCTAGAAGGTGGGACACCCCACCGGGTCTTGTAGATTTTGAACCAAGAGGCCAGGAGTGAATGGATCCAGTTCAGAATGTGGCATGAACTTTACCAAGAAGCTCAACCTCTTAGTCTTCAATTTCTCTAGAGGCCATGACCTCCTAATCAGGAGGCTTGTAGGCCACCTCCTCTCTTTTCCTCATCTGGCCTCTGCTTGGCTCCCCTTAGTGACCCCACATGCACACACTGGAGTTCCAGCCCCCCAAGGCTTCTCTTCTCTTCAGGCCAGGCAGTTTCTACAAACACAATTAAGTGGAGGCAGCGTGAGGGATGAGGAACCCAGGACAATTAATCATCAGGGAGTGACAGTTGGTGAAAAATCAGGCACTTAATTCAGCAGGAAGAGCTAGAGGCGGGTTGGGGGGGTAGGGTGGTATGTGTAGTGAGGGCAGAGAGAGACTCATTCTTCCTACATCACCTACCCCCGCCCGCTGCCCCTCCATCACACCTACACCCATTCATACGAATCCCGTTGGAAACTCACATCCCCTCAGGTCTTTAGGAAGGTTCAAACACACCAGCCAGTTAGGAGTATGGGCTCTGGTGCCAATTGCCTGGGTTCAAATCCTGACTCTACCACTTATTAACCATGGGATCTTGGATAGGTTCCTAACTCCCAGTGCCTTAGTGTCTCTGCCTGAAAATGGAAAATGATGATAATATTTAATTCATAGGATTGTTCGGAATTCTGAGTCAATCTCTATGAGTTGCTTGGATGGTGCATGGCACATAGGGAACGGAGGGTACTTTAGTTACGACGATTACCTCTGGAGTCCTCCCTCCTGTGCTTAGCGCTGAAAGTTGCTCTAGAATGTTTTTCCCCCCCTTCTTTTAATTAAAGTATGGTTGACATGCAGTGTAACACTAGTTTCAGGTGTATAGAATGGCTTTCCTGAGGATTGAGCTGGTTAGGGTTCTCCTCTTCTCCACACTCTTTCTCCCTGGGAGGCTCAGAGAGGTAGGCCACTTGCCCAAGGTTAAGTAGTGGCCACAGCGGGATTTAAAAGAGGCGGCCTTTTAAAGTAAAGCTCTGAGCCCTTGCTTTACTTGCCCTGGGGGACCTGCACGGGGCCCCAGGGTACTTTCTCATACCCACCAGCAAAGAGGCACCAGAGGCCAGACTGTGGCTGCCTGCCTCTTCCACATGACAGGTCAGGGTTCCTATCTCTTCCCCTATGGCCGGTCAGCTTGTCTAGATCCTTGTAGATGTGCAGAGTCCAGCCTGCTGTGTGTCCCCAGGTTGGGGCCTGCACCTTTTTGATCCAGGGACTGAGAGGTGGGATCACATCCTCTTTTCAGAGAGGCTGTGATCTCCCGGAAGCGGTTGGGCTGCAATGGACTGGGCCCCTCGGACCTGCCGGGGAAGCCGTTGGCCAGACTGATGGCCCCACTGGCTCCTGATACCCAAGGTAAGGACTGGGAACTGGGCAGGGGCAGGGAGGGACAGTGCCCCTGCTCCCCAGATCCCATCCGTCTTCTATCCCTGTCTTCATCTCTCTGTCTCCTTCTTCCTCTTGCTCTGTGTCTTCAGCAATCCCCTCATCTAATTCTCTCTCTATTGTGCTACTAACTTCTCTGAGCCTCGATTTTCTGATCTATAAAATGGGGATGAGAGAACCTACCGTGAGGGGGTGTTTTGAGGAGGAGCAAATGAGATAACGCATGTTAAAGGCCGGGCACATACTAGGGCTCAGTGGCCAGTGGCCGCAATGGTCACGTGCTTGTGTCTCATGCTAGATGGGCTGTGTTGTTGTCATGCTTTCTCTGTCACTGTCTCTATTTTTCTTTCTCTTCCTCTCCACACCCCCTGTCCGCCATGTCTCTCTGCCTCGTGTCTCAGTCTCTCTAGGTCTGTGTCCTCTGTCTCGATGTGGAAAGTGCACAAGACTGGGAGTCAGGAGACCTGACTTGCTGTGTGATCTTGGGCAAGTCACTTCCCCTTTCTGGACCTCAGTTTCCCAATCTGTAAAATAGGGGTGCTCAGCCTTACCTGCCTCCTGCTCTCTCAGGGTTGCTGGGGGTGGTCACAGGAGAGTTGTAACATGAGGGGGCTTCCTTCCATGCAGGGGACATTGCTGTGGTTGTTCTGTTGCCGCCTCAGGACCCCCCATCTCTCTGGGTCTCTGGGTCTTTCTGTGTCTCTGTCCCGGCCTCTCTGTCTGTGTCTTTGTCTCCCCCACCCTGGGGCTTGGCTCCATATCTCTGAGCCTCATTGGCCCCACAGGACCACCTCATTGCCCTCTCCCCCTCAGTGCTGGTCATGCCGCTGGTGGACAAGGAGGCTGGGGCTGTGGCAGCCGTCATCTTGGTAAGAACAGTGTGGGGTGGGATGGGGGAGTGGAGACCATGGGAGGGATAGCGGATGGAGCCTGTCTAGGGTGTGTGTGTGTGTGTGTATTACAGCAAGCCGGGCTGGAGTTGAGGAAATGGGGTCTAGGAGGAGTCTGGCTTCTCCCACACCCCAGCACTCTGCCCTACCTTGAATGGGCAGGACTCAGTCACTGGCCCAGTCAGCAACTTCCAGAGACATGTACAAGTCCCTTTTGCACTTCTCAGCCCCATGGAGCTGTTGGTGCAACCCTGACCTTACTTCCTCTTTGGCATCCTCCCAGCTGGTTTGGGGGCCAAGAGCTTTGTCCACAGAGGGCCTGGAAGACACTGAGGAATGATGGATGGACATGGCCCTGACAAGTAGAGATAGTATGAGAAGTTCAGTCAGATTCTGGTGGCCAGAGCTCAGGAGCAAGAGGGGGGGAGGCCCACCCGGAGGGGCTGCCTGGGAAGGCATCCAGCCCCATGGCTGACCAGGGCGGTCTTCCTGGAGAGGGAGATGGAGGGGGAAGGGGCTTTTGTGGGAAGTGGGGATGCCAGGCCTGGGCAGGGGGGCGGGGTTGGGGGGGTGCAGTCAGGCAGAGAACCTAGGCCAAGACGCCCCCTGCCCTCTGCTGCCCCCTGGCGGAGCTCATCGGGTTTCTGCTCCACAGGCAGGGTTTGGCTGAGCCTGGTGGGGCTGGTTCAGCCTCTCTTTCCTGCTCTCCCATACGGGAGGTGGGCATTCAAAATCATTGTCCTGTCCTAGAAACCGAGGGTTAGCGCCCCCAAATCGCCACTATTGGGGGTCCGCTTCCACCGCACCACCTCAATAAGGCACAGACTAGGGGGCGTGGGCAGATGAAGAGTGGGTCCCCCTGAGCCCGTGGGACTCCTCCAGAGCTCATTAAAATGGAATTAAAGGTTTCTGAGGCGCCTGACCTTTCCTGAGCTGCTGGCGGGGGAGGGTGGTGGGAGGGGGGGGGCGGCTGCGGTGGGGGGCAGGAGAGGAGAGGAAGGAAGGAGTGCTTGGCTTGGTCTCCTAGAAGCCCCATCTGCCTGACTGAGGGAGCTGCCGGCCCCTCGGTTTCTCCGGTTTCTCCGGCAAGCTGCTCCCCCACCCCCAGCTTCTGTTCCCGCAGGGGATGGATCTGCTGTTGGCACAGAGTTCTCAGCACCGCTTCCCTCCCTTTTTTGGTCCCAATCTGTGCCAGAGCTGGTGGCTTGGAAGGGGACCAGGGCCAGGGGCAATGTGCAGAAGTGGGCAGCGGGAGGTGGTGGTAATTCGGTTCCCCACTTCTGTAGAGGGAGAAGAGTCTGGGGGTGCCTGAGAAGGATCTCCTATGGAGGGGCTGGGTCAGAAGGGCAGCAACTCCAGCAAGAGGAGGACATTTGGAGTTTGCTCATCTTGCGGGCAGGAGGATGGCTGCCATGACCGCTGCTCACCTTGGCTCAGGTTGAGCTGGGAGTCCAGGCTTCTGCTTTCTCCTGGGGGGGGGGGGGGGAGAGGGAAGGCCAGTGTGTATGTGTGTGTTGTGTGCTGGGGAGGCAGAGGGGCCACATTAAATTTAATTCATCCTAGCAAAAACCCTGCTCTAGGTATCCCAGCTGGGTGTAGGGAGGGTGGCAGAAAGAGGAGTGAGACCCATTTCTGCCTTCTAGAAGCTCAGTCTGGGGGAAGGCAGGTACAGCCTCAGGCTACAACTGGCCAAATGGAATAAATGCTGCTAGCAGGTGCTCCAGTGGCAGAGGCTGGGGCAACAAGGGGTGCCTCGTGGTGGAGGCAGCATTTGAGTGGGGCTTTGGGGAGTAGGGGGGAGGTTGACAGGCAGAGAAGACTAGAAAGGGTATTCTAAGAGGAGGGAACAGCATGAGCCGAGGCAGGGTGGGGAGCAGGGTGGTTGGAAAAAGAGCTTGATCCAGGTGAGGCTGAGGTGTGGAATGTGTGCTGTTGAGCAAGATGTTACCTGGGGCTTTGGCTGTTAGGAGGAGTTCCTGACAACTGTCTGCCCACCTCCTCCAAATACCCTGGGCAGTGAAGAGTTTGTGGTTTTTTTAGGAGCTCTTGACAGGTGTTTAGATTATTCACAGTCCGCCTCTACTCCAAGCCTGTGCCTTCCGACTCAGGTAGAAATGAACTTCCCCAGGACACCCCTCTCCCCGACACATACACATCTGATGTGGATCTCACGTCCTTCGAGAGGCAGCCCAGGCAGCCACAGCCCTCCTAACTGCTACCAGATCCTCAGGGCAGAGGGTACAAAGGGTAAAAGGAGTGCCACAAGGCAGATATTTTGGGAGGCCTGACTCACCAGCTACTTCCTCCACAAGCCCCATTCCCCTCTCGGAGTCTTTGTTTGCTCTTGGTATCCATTTACCCATCCTTCCAGCTGTCCTTCCATCCACCCATCCATCCATCCATCCATCCATCAATGGAAGACATATTTCTTGAGCACCGCCAGGCATTGTGTGCTATAGGTGCTGCAAACAGCAGTGACTAACCCCTGCTTTCACAGACCGTACAGTCTGGAGGGGTTGGGAGACAGACCTCAAACAAGTGAGCGAAATAAGGGTAGAATTAGAAATGATGGTGAATGCTAGCAAGGAAACAGGGAGCCCTGCAATATTGGAGCCTGATGGAGAAATGGTCAATGGAGGGCTCTCTGAGGAATATGCCAGCCAGGTGCCGGGCTGCCTGGCTGAGTGCTGGGCCTCTGCACCCTGTAGTTCAAGGTGCTTTGATTGCAGATTCTTCGTGTGGAAAGAGTCTTTACCTCTATTTTTCAGTTCTGGGATAATAAGTCCCAGGAGTGGGCGGCCCTTGGTCTCTAGCATTTGATGCGTGATTTATGCCCATTCTTCTCTTCAGCTGTGCCAGTCACACCAGCTCCTTATGTGAGGATGAGGTGTTCGTGCAATTAGCCATGTTGAACTTCATGTGGGTGAGGGTTATAGGGGTTGTGCTGGGCTCTCAACCCTCTCCACAGCCCCAGTGCCCACTCCTGAGTGTTCCGCTGGACCCCAGACACATTCCCTAACTAACAAGAAAGAGTAGCTTGCAAGTGTGTGTTCCTGTTGGTGAGCAAAAAGCCACGTGTGGATGTTGGTGATTGTGTGTTTGCAAGTGGGGGGCCAGAAGTGTGTGCGTGGCTCTTGGGTGTGTGGACCCCAAGTATCCTGGGTACAGGTGCGCATGTGCACGTATGGATGGTGTAGATGCTGTGAGTGTGCGTGTGCAGATGTCTTTGAGTCTGGGACTGTACTCTGTGTGCGCATGTGTGCACACACCCCTGAGTATCTCCATGGCAAAGCGAGTGTATGGGCAGTGCGGAGGGTTTTCATGAGACTGTGTATGTGCGCTTGTGCATATGCTGGGTGGGGATGGGCTGAGGCAGCCCAGGAGCGTGTGCTGGGCGGGTGGGGTCCAGTGGGTGGGGGTGGGCTCTGCGATTCCTTCCTTTTCTCCAGCCCTTCTGAAGCTCTCCTTCAGTCTACCAGCTCTGTATTGGCACCAGGCTGTATTGCCAACCCAGGAACTAGTTGTGCCCACAGCCCTGCGGTGGCGGGGTGGGGGGTCCCAGTCTTCCCTTTTCCTGAGAAATGGGTCAAGGCAGAAGGACAAAAAGGATAGCACAGTAAAATACCAACATGTTTATGTAAGCATACACAAATGAATCATGCCCTCAGTCTCTTTCAACTCCCTGTCCTATGGGAGTCATAGATGGCGCTTCATCCAGAGCTTAGCCTTCAATACCATTTTTGGTCCACAGATGCTAAAGTCTGCCCCATGGGTCCCCAGTACAATTAAGCTAAAGTCCAATTCTTTAGCCTTGCATTCAAGACTCTTCCCCCTGCGGCACCATGGACCCCACCCCGGCCCTGGTCCTCATATCCCCAGGCCACCTACCAGCCAGGACTGCCAGGACAGCCCCTGCCTGCAGTGTCCCCCCTCTTCAGGCCCCACATTTCCTCCTCATACTTCAGTGCCAGTTCTGGAACCCTCCCAGATCCCCTCCCCCTCTGAGTTCCCACAAGCCTTCGGTTCTCACCCACACAGTCTGCCCTCTCCTACTTCCTCAGGTATGAGGTTCTGCACCCCTCCAATTGTATCCCCCACTCCACCCCGCCCCGCCAGACTGTGAGCTTTCTGAGAACCTGCTGGGCTCCTCCTCTCCATCTGCTCCAGGCAGGGTACCTAGAGCAGAGGCGGGCAGGGGCTGCTGAGTGGGGAGCTGAGGATGAAGGAGGGACCCCATGCAGGCACTGTGGGGAGCCCTGCAGGTGGTGAGCTGCCCTGAGTCAGCGCAGGAAGCTGGTGACAAGGTGGGGAGCCTGGCTGGCAGGGCCTGCAATGGGGCCCCAGACTACCACCTCTCTCTCTCTGTCTCTCTCTCTCTGTCTCTCTCTCTCTGTCTCTCTCTCATTTTTCTTACAAACTGCCCAAGCAGGGGTAGGGGGAAGGGCCTTCACAGAGATAAGATGGGCTGAGGATATTCCTGGTGACTGACACAGGGAAGTTGGAGAGGGACGGGATGATGGAGGTTGGGGAATGGGAGGGGTGAGAGTGGATCCAAAGAGGGGAAGGTATAGGCAGAAGAGGGGAGGGGGTAGGTGGTGCTGTCCCAACTCTGCCACTTCCTGCTGTGTAACCTTGGCCAAGGCAATTCCACCTTTCTGGGCCTTGCTTTATATGCAGGGTAGAAGCTTGCCTTGTGGGCTAGTGAGAGAATCACATGGAAGGCAAGCACTTTCTCTCTCCTTTCATTCATTCACCCATCTTCCTCTCAAGTTCTTTAGGCACAGCAGGTGCATCCTAAATGTTGAACCTCTTCCCTTACTCCAGACTTTGGGGTGGCTCAAACCCCAACTCAGAAAAGGTGGAGCTGGAGGCTGAGACTAATACCACTGATTCCATAATCAGGGCTTAAGGTTTCTACGGACTGAGAGATGGAAGAGGGTCCAGGGTAACCCCCTTCCTCACTAAACACCTGGACTGTGTTGTTGATGGGACAGTGACTGAAAAGACAGAGATCAGAAAAGTTCTATTTCTTTGGGTTAGCCCCAGAAGGCTTCCTGGAGGAAGGAGGAGCTATCTGCTTGGTCAGAAGGATGGGCTTCTCATTGAAGCCCGCAGACTGGAGTGTGTATGTGTTGGTGGGGACAAGCGTGTGCTGGGCATGAGGAGGGCACTCTGGCAGAGACAGGAGGCTAGGGGAGGTCATAGCTGGTCCCCCTCTCATATTCCTCCAGGTGCATTGTGGCCAGCTGAGTGACAGTGAAGAGTGGAGCCTGCAAGCCGTGGAGAAGCATGTGAGTGAGGGTAGGGCTGAGGTAGGATGGGGGCTGCTGAAGGCCCTCATCATAGCCGGTGGGGAGATGATCTGGCCAGGGAGCTGGACAAGCAGTGCAGCATCTTTGGGCTGTATGACCTTGAGCAAGTCACTTAACCTCTCTGAACCTCAGTTTCACATCTGAAAATGAGGTTAAGGATAGCACTGACCTGCTTATGGTACCGGTGAGATGAGGCAACACAAACACCTTGTCAATACTTAGGAAAGACCATGCCCTTCACGATAATGAGGCTCTTTCCTGGGATTTTACTCCCGTGAGTGCTAGAGACACTGAGAAATCTGACCCTGCCCTGTCTTGTAAGAGCCTGGGGGCAGGCGGGGGAGACAACCCTGTACTTAGCTGTTCAAGGGCGGAAGGACGCTCCTGGGGCAGTGGGAGCCCACAGGCGGGGTGGAGCGCTGAGGGCTGCGTTGTTTGGGACCGGGATGGGGGTGGTGAGCTCCCCGCGACGGAGAACGGTTTGAGCAAGGGCGAGGGTCCCGACGCGGTGTGTGCGGTGAAGGTGGGACGAATGACTCGCTGACCGCCCTGCTCGTCCCAGGCTCTGGTGGCCCTGCGAAGGGTGCAGGCTCTGCAGCCCCGGGGGCCTGGCGCCGCCTCGGCAGCAGTCCGGAACCCCCCGGCGGGGGTGGCGGGAGACCAGAAGGGCGGTGTGGCTCACACCGACCAGGACCAAAAGATCCTGCAGCTGTGCGGTAAGGACCCCGCCCAGCGGGTCTAACCTGGAAGGGAGGGGCCCCTTGGAGGGGGTGCGGTCTGGGTTGGGGAGCCAGGTGGCAATTGGAAGGGAGGTCCATGGGCTGAACGGGCAGGTGGAGCACCTCTGGGGAAGTCTGCGAGCCTTCTCTCTGACCGGCGCGTCGCCGCTGCAGGGGAACTCTACGACCTGGATGCCTCGTCCCTCCAGCTCAAAGTCCTCCAATACGTGAGTGCCCGTGCCTCTCCCCCTGTGATCCTCCAGGGACCTAGGTCCCAGTGAGCCCTCCTTCTCAGTTCAGATTCCGACGCCCTGCCCCTCCTCTCTCCTCCTTCTACCTGAGGAGCCTCAGAGAGGCGAGAGCTGGGGAGTGGGGGTGGCCCTAGATCCGCCGTCAGCCCCTCTCGGTCCCTGCATTTCAGCTGCAGCAGGAGACCCAGGCATCCCGCTGCTGCCTCCTGCTGGTGTCCGAGGATAATCTCCAGCTTTCCTGCAAGGTGAGGGCCCAGGTCCACTATGGGGCTGGGCAGGGGGCTCAGGTCGCCGAGGGGAACAGCCTTGCCCACCCTTTAACTGCCCCCACCCCCACCCCCGCTCTGCCGCTCAGGTCATCGGAGATAAAGTGCTGGAGGAAGAAACCAGCTTTCCGGTGAGTCTCGCGACCGTCCTCTATATTGGATTCTGTGGGAGCAGTTAAGGCCAGCTACGCACTCCAGGGATCTGCCCAGAGAGACTGGGGTCTCTACTAGAATCTCTTGGAATCTGATGGAATTATCTGGATCTTGGGATCTATTAAGAAATGTTATAAGAGGTCACGATCTTTCATGAACAGGATCCATTAGGAGAGCTCTCTTACAATCTATAGAAAGGCTTACTTGGGGCCAGTTCACTTCTGTTGGAACATTTCTGGATTTGGCTTTCTCAGGATCTTTGAGATCAATGAGAATCCTTGGGGTTTGCTTTTCTCTCTCCTAACTAGGGAAGACCCTAAAGTCATCCAAAGGGGATTCTAGTCAAGAGCAGACCCTCACCCCACCCTACCCTCCACCCCCGCCCCCCAGTGTTGACTCTACCCCCCATTTGGACTTACTGAAGAAGGTGTCTGGAAGGTCTGGAAACTTCCAGACTTGCGAGGGGGGTTGAGTCTGAGGTCACCTGACCTTAGAGAGAACTAGGCCCTGGCTCAGCCTCTCTTCACTCTCCAGTTGACGACAGGACGCCTGGGCCAGGTGGTGGAAGATAAGAAGTCTATCCAGCTGAAGGATCTCACCTCTGTAAGCCATGGCCTGGCTGGACCAGGGGAGGAGGCAAAGGGACAGGGTCTCTGGGACAAGGCAGCCTGGGAATGGGTGAAACAAGCCCCAGGGACCTTCTCCCAACCCATACCCATGTCCTAGGATTTCCCATCTCACAGAGGTCCCTTAGAACTGCCTGTTGCAGAGTGTGGTGGAGGGCTAGGGGAGGGAAGCATGGTCCCTCCCTCCTTCCCTGCCTTGACACACCTCCCCCTTTGCAGGAGGATGTGCAACAGCTGCAAAGCATGTTGGGCTGTGAGCTGCAGGCGATGCTCTGCGTTCCTGTCATCAGCCGGGCCACTGACCAGGTGGTGGCCTTGGCCTGCGCCTTCAACAAGCTCGGAGGAGACTTGTGAGTCTTGGTGGGGTGAGGTGGATCAGAAGCTGAAAGACTGGGCAGGGCTCTCTACTAGGGTAACAGGGAAGGGCACCAGGCAGGGGATACTGCCGCAGCAGTGGTGGGTCAAATGGTTTGTTGCTGCAAGAGACTATGGGATTGTGAAGGTGCCAGACCCTTGTAGCTGCTGGCTGGGGTGCAGGTAATTGTTGACTCTCCATCACCCATTTTGGCTTATTTTAAATCACGTTGAGGTCCAAATGAGTTCCCCTTCTGTCTGCCCACTGCCTCCAGTTTGGGCTATCCACTGCTAGAGTCCTGCTCTTTCCCCCACTTGCCATCACCCTGTTTTGGCTTTTCTGCTGGGAATTGGCTGATGGAGGGGTGGTAAGTTCTGGGATGGGTGAACTCCTTGGGACCCACAGAGCAGCAATCACACTGTGGGCAAGGGCTAAAGGGAATAGGCTGGGGGGCTGGGCTAAGCTAAGGGGCTTTAGAGACACTGATAGGGCAGCTATAAGAATCATTTGAAACAGAGGGGCAGGGCAGAGTCAGGTAAAGAGGCTTAGGAAGCATTTTGCAAGAACTGAGGTCAGATTGGGGTCTAAAAGTAGTATCACAAATAGATTTGCTGTTCTACTCCAACTCATTACTTGGTGGTAGCTGCCTGAAACAGTGAGTTGAGAATGAATATTAGTTTAGTGAGAAACAATGCTGTGATTGATTAGCCATGTCTATCCTGGGTGCAGGTTCAGTATGTGAATGCTGCCAGAGTTGGTCCAGATGGTCTAGCAGTTTGTGCCTGGATCATATAGGGAGGGAGAAGCAGGCAGGTGAGGGGTGGGTCCTGATTCTGGGATGCAGAGAGATACTGACAAAGAGCTTGGCCCCTGGGGCTCAAGCAAGCAGACTGGGTTTGAGGGCCTGGAGGTCCTGCAGAAAGTGGAGACCGGGATGTTGGGACTATAGAGATGTCAGAAGCACAGGGACAGAGTCTGCATAGGTGGGGCAGAGATATGAAAGTCATAGACCTGAGTAGCAGGACCCACCAGCACAGAGCTCTGTAGGCAGTTGGACAGGCCTGGGGAAGTGAAGACAGAGATGAAGTAGAACTCGCTGAGGCAGGGAGGATGTGGATCTGTGTCATCTGTGGTTGGTATCCTAGCGGTGGGAGTATTTACACCATTCAATAAACACAAGTTGGGCACCTACTGTATCCAGCCCTGCATTGGTCAGGTGGCCCCGGAAAGGCCTTTGGGGAGGGGAGTACAGAGGGGAGGGGCTCATAAGGGGCTGCTGTCTGTGAGACTGGGTTCTGAGATGGCCCTAAACCTGGAGGAAAGGTGGTGTCAGAAGGGAAATGAGATGGGGCCTTGGTGACAACTTTGTGGCCATCTCTGGGTCCCACATATTTCAGGGAGTGAGTGCTGAATGCTTGCATGAGCCAAGGTGGGGTTCAGCTCAGAGCAGTGACTGGAGACAAGCTGCCTGGAGCCCAGAGAACAGGGACTCCAGAGTCCCTTGAGCCGGGCATGTGATGGGGCTGGTGGCCAGGGCAGAGGTAGAGTATAGTTAAAACATTCAGCAAACACCTCCCATATAACTCCCTGGTACCAGGCTCTGCATTGGGTGGTACAGTCATGGTCCCTGCCTTCAAGACTTGGAGTTTATTTTCAGGGCCAAGAGGGAGGAGGGTGGGAAAGGTATTCTAGGCAGAGAGAACAGTGTGGGGAAAAGCGTGAAGGTGTGAAAGAGACTGAGGTTTTCTCAGAATGATGAGGATCTTAGTATGGCTTAGTATGAGAGATACCCATAGATTAGGGGAGAGAGGTGAGTGGGACCAGACTGAGGGGCCTCAAATGTCATGGTAGGGAAGGGGGAGACAGACACAGGCTGGTAGGGAAGGTGGGGAGACAGACACAGGCTGGTGGGGATGGGGATGTAGACCCAAATCATTGGGCAGCAAGCATGAGTGGGGGATATCCTGGCAGAGGAGCACTGAGACCAGCCATAAAATGGGAAGAAGCCTAGGCAGGGAAATCTGGGGTGAGAGAGAAGGTCAAGATCTTTGAGGTGTGCTCCCTGCTCCCCCTCACTCCGAAGACCCCCACAGGGAGAGGCTAACCCATCTCCCCAGAGCAGGTCCTGCCCCAAGTTGGTCCATCCGGCCCCACAAAACTCCCTAGTGATGAGTCATTTGGTGGCCAGATTGAATAACCTCAAAAAGGATTTGGGGCTATCTTGTCAGCTGAGAGCTAGCTGTCTGAGTAAGGTGGGCACTACCCTCCTCACAAACACCTCAGGATTTATGGAGGCACCAGATCAGGGCCTGCAGACTCAGGGTGAGTAGGACAGTGGCAGGAGCTGGACAAGACAGGGTACTTCGTGAGGCCAGAAGGGCCCCTGGGAAGAGCAGGAGAATATCCACCTCTGGCCTGGGCAAGTCTCTAGTCCGAGAGAAGAGACCCAGCCTCAGTCTGGATAAATCCGAAGTCAGAGGATAGAGACATGGCTCTGGCTTCAATCAACAATAGTCTGAGGAGGATTAGAGTCCTCCCCTCAGGGAGCCCCAAGTCTGAGGGGGAAGCTGGCCCAGCTGCCTGTGCAGGGAACAGCCCCAGTAGAGGGGAGTGATGGTTAGCTACTGCGTCTCTGAGTGGGCTTCCTGGAGAAATGGAAGTAAGGAGAAACAGGGAGAAGTCCATTGTCCACTGCCTCTCCAGTGACCTCTGCCCTCTGCCCCAGGTTCACGGACCAGGATGAGCATGTGATCCAGCACTGCTTCCACTACACTAGCACGGTGCTCACCAGCACCCTAGCCTTCCAGAAAGAGCAAAAGCTCAAGTGTGAGTGCCAGGTGAGTGACCTTCTGGGAGCCACTCTTGGGGATGAAGTCAACCAGCTCTCAGCCCCAGAGCGTCATCCATAAGGGAAAAGCCCATGTCTTTCTGGACCCTTGGCAGGAAGGTTACCTAGTGCCCTGGAGGCTTCTTAAAGAGGTAGGTCGGTGGGTCCTCAGGACAGCGCCGCTGGCCGCAGGCACTGTATGTGACCGTCCTCTAGTGTTCAACTTGGGTACTACAGCAACATCTGGGCAGCTAGAGCAGAGGTGAATGAGCATCTGAGATTCAAGATTACTGTGCACCTTCACTGGGGCTATACTTTCACTCCTTCACTTGGTAGCCAAATGATATAACTAGACTGTGCCAGTCCCCAGCCTGTCCAGAGAGCCCTAAAGGGGGCATGAGAAGACCCTGGAGCTACTGGAAGCAGGGGGATGGAAGGTGTGACACCTCTGCAATGTGAACCCCTATGATTTTCATTTCCTCCATTCCAGGCTCTTCTCCAAGTGGCAAAGAACCTCTTTACTCACCTGGGTGAGTGAACTGGCCTCCATGCCTGGCTGTGGGTGGGAGCGGGGACTGGCATTTTGGGGAAGAGAGGTGGCAGGGCTTGGCCTCGGCATTCTAGCCTGGTCTCACCACTGCCCTTCATGCTTCTCCCTCCCACAGATGATGTCTCTGTCCTGCTCCAGGAGATCATCACAGAGGCCAGAAACCTCAGCAATGCTGAGATGTAAGTCAGTATACCCCAGGGTAAGGTGAGAGAGGCCCCAGTCCTGGGGCCTCATCCCCTTCCTTCTTCGCTTCTTTTTTCCCCTCCACTGCCTTCTTGCGGGACCCTATCATATTTTGTGTGATCCTTTATTTCATGCCTGTGACCCTCACTAATAACGTTCAATGATAGCAGGGGCAGGGCTCACTTTGTTGGCCCTGGGTCCCCAGCTCCTAAGACAGTGCCTGGCACATAGTAGGCACTACAAGAAAAAAAAATCATTGGGATTAACTAATGTCTGGAGTCAGCCAGCCCTCAGGAGGGTCTCTCATAATGGATAGCACCTTTCAGGCTTCAGAAATCTAGGCTTTGCCTAAAGTCGTGAGAAGTGGGGGTGGTCGGAGAGGGCTGTCAGGGACCTGTGGACCGTGGCTGTCTCCCCACAGCTGCTCCGTGTTCCTGCTGGATCAAAATGAGCTGGTGGCCAAGGTGTTCGACGGGGGCGTGGTGGATGACGAGGTGAGGCACGGGCGCGCGGAAGGAGTGTGTGGCCATAGTCGTGGGGGCCGGGAGTCCACAAGGCGCCCAAGGAGGAGGAAGCGGGACAGTCCATGGTCCGTTCTGTGGCCGGCCGCTGACTTCCTCTCTACTCCATCACTGTCCTGGCAGAGCTACGAGATCCGCATCCCGGCTGACCAGGGCATTGCGGGCCACGTGGCAACCACCGGCCAGATCCTGAACATCCCGGACGCGTACGCGCATCCGCTTTTCTACCGTGGCGTGGACGACAGCACCGGCTTCCGCACGCGCAACATCCTCTGCTTCCCCATCAAGAACGAGAACCAGGGTGCGAGCTCCGGGCAGCTCCGGGAAGTGGGGCGGGCTCGGGCGGGGGCGGGGCCTGAGCAGGATGGGGCGGAGCCGAGCGGAGGGTCGGCGACCCTTCCCCACCGCCTCAGCGTCCGGGAGCGGAAAGGATAGGACGGGACTACCCTGGCTGGGACGTCCCTTGAGGACACTCTGGGAGGGCGGACGCCGCCGGACACATCCAGCAGCCGGTCCTAGCCCCTCTCCGGCCCCCAGAGGTCATCGGTGTGGCCGAGCTGGTGAACAAGATTAACGGGCCATGGTTCAGCAAGTTCGACGAGGACTTGGCAACCGCCTTCTCCATCTACTGTGGCATCAGCATAGCCCATGTGAGTGGGGAAAGGGCAGGGCCGGTGCAGGACCCTCTGTTCACCTTCACATTGGCTGTGTCCAGACGGGCCCTGTGAGTCTGAGCTCTGTTGCTGGGTTGCTGTGCAGCCTGCAGTTCCTGCTGGTCACCTCTAGCCTCAGATTCCCATCTGAAAATTGGGGATACTGTTTCCTATCTTGCCAAGTTAGCCTCCTGGGATCAGGGGGAAACCCCAATTGTCATTAATACCCACCCTCTTTGCCAAGCAGCCTCAACCCAAGCCCCTGGTCAGCTTCTTTTTGGGAAATGTTGGGTCTCATTGTCCAGAGTTGGCTCTGAGCCAGGAATCCGACCACTAGGTTCCTGAGGCTAACCCATTCCTTGCGTCTCTGTCTCTGCTGTGGGACTCAGGCTCCATGACTGAAGACTGGGGCAGGCTCAGGAGGGGGTGCAAAGTGCCAGATCAAATGCTAAGAGGACCTGGGGAGGAGGGGCAAGGGGGGAAGGTATGGGTGAAAGTCGGAGGGGGGTCTCTACTCTGGCTGGAGCTTGAAAGGTTAAACTAGAGCCAGCATGGGACAGGAACGGGGCGGGGGAGGGGGGCCTATATGATCCTTTTGTCCCAGTCCTGGGCATTCTGAGTTTCATAGCCACCTAGTTTGAGCCCCATCTTTCCCTCTCTCTCCTAGTCCCTCCTATACAAGAAAGTGAATGAGGCCCAGTATCGCAGCCACCTAGCCAACGAGATGATGATGTACCACATGAAGGTGAGGCCTGCACGGAGCTTCTGTCCTTCTTCTCAGGATCCCAGGGTCCCCTGCAGCCCACCTATTTCTTCCCTGCCTCCCAGTTTTCCGGGGGCCCAGGACCAGCCTGGGTTTTCTGATCACCCTTTCCTGAAGATAAGAAGATAGATTCAAAGCAATGCCTGGCCTCCTGCTCTCCTCTGGGGCAGCCTCTTCCAAGCAGTTTCCGATTCAGCTCCAAGGCTGGCAGCAGGACCCATCCCGGGGAGGAATTTGGTTTGGCCAGGTGTTCCCCATGTCCGGTGATGAGTCCCACCTTGAGAATTACTGAAGACTAGGAAGCTCACTCAGGGCCCTTCCCACAGCTCGCCTACATTCAGTGGTCATGCACGCCTCCGTAGTCTACTGATATTCTGTCTCATTCCCAGACCCTGTTTCAGAAAAGCTGTCCTGGGCTTTAGTTCAGACTGTGTGGTGGTCATTTTCCTCTTCCCTGTGTCCAAACCGAAAGGTCCCAGGCTCTGTGGATAGGGTCAAAGCTGTGATAGGAAGGATTAAGGTTAGACTCTGGGATGTTAGCCCCGAAAGAAAGAATCCTCAAGTTAGTGTCTATGAAAGGCTGCCATTGTTTGGTGGTGTCCAGAAGTGGTGTTTCTCTGTCTTTCCTGAGGACAGGCTGTCACAGACGAGGGGTGTCACAGGCGAGGAGGCACAGTAGATGGGCTGTACCACAGTGGTCTCCTGCCAGTGATACCCCATTGATTGGAGTATCCATGCCCTGCCGTGGGTGCATTCTGGGCCAGGGCGCTCCCTCCCACTGTGGGATTTTGAGGGTGAGGACACTGGATGGGGGTGGAGGCCATCTTCTAATACTCTGGTTGCTCCCCTCTAGGTCTCTGATGATGAATACACCAAACTTCTCCATGATGGGATCCAGCCTGTGGCTGCCATTGACTCCAACTTTGCCAGTTTCACCTATACCCCTCGCTCTCTGCCCGAGGATGACACTTCCATGGTGAGCTGGCCCTCCCCCCATTTGACTGCATAGGTGGAGGGTGTACAGCCAGAGATTTAAGTTAGATGTGGATAGGAACTTCCTGGCAAGACAGAGTCATCACCAAAGGCTAGAGAGCCTCCCTGAGAGATGGAGTGGGCATGTGGTCTGCCGGTGTGGGCCACAGGGCCTGCCCAGGGCTCAGTGGCTGGACTGGGTGATCGCCAAGGGCTGCTCCAGAGCCCACAATGCCTGGGGCACGTGGCCTCAGGGTTGGCGCCTCCCTCCCTAGCTTTCTAAGATTTTGTGTGAGTTTGGTTCCAAGAGTTCTTCAGTCCCATTTCTAAAAGTTTGTGGCTCCGAGAATGCTTGTCTCTACCATTTTATGGTTCTCCAGTTCAGATCTAAAGTTCTAAGATTCCAAAAGTTTGGAAGCTTCAAGAAGGGGCAAGGCAGGGGACCCATTTTGAAACAGACAGTCCCTCTGAATCCTCCCTTCTACTCTCTCCAGGCCATCCTGAGCATGCTGCAGGACATGAATTTCATCAATAACTACAAAATTGACTGCCCAACTCTGGCCCGGTGTGTGCCCCAGCCCTCCCCTCCACGTGCAGGCAGCCCTGGTCTTTGCCTCCCTCTGTCCTCTACTCTCACATCCATTGCCCCAGCATTCTGGGAAGGGGTCTCTGTGGACGACTAGGAGTGGCCCAGTCTGTGGGAGTGGAGAGGATCCGTGAGTGAGAGGCAATTCACAGGCACTGGGACCATGAGTAAAGGGAAGGAATGGGGCAAGGCACAGCCTGAAGGGCTTCCTGAAAGAGGAGAGCCTGAGGCCCCTCTGCTGCCCTCTCCCCTCCGCCAGGTTCTGTTTGATGGTGAAGAAGGGCTACCGGGATCCCCCCTACCACAACTGGATGCATGCCTTTTCTGTCTCCCACTTCTGCTACCTGCTCTACAAGAATCTGGAGCTTACCAACTACCTCGAGTGAGTGTCTGCACTGACCCCCAAGTCTGGCAGCTGTTACAGTCCCCTGCTTTGGGATAGGGGAGGCACCTAAGGATGACAGGCACTTTACATACACCACCTCCCTCGATCCTCTTAATGGTTCTGAGGAAGGCTACATTGCCCCATTTTCCAGGTGGGACTTGCTCACAGTCACATGTCCCATACTCACGGAGCAGTGAGCCTGTCAAACTCCAAACCAGGGCTGCTTTCCCAGAAGGAGACCCAGGTGTCCCCGGCTCCTGTCTGGTGGCTCCTGGACATCTCATGCAGCCGTTCTTCCTCTGGATGTGTGGAAGGGGCCTGACCTCCCTCTCCCCTCTGCCTCCCAACCAGGGACATCGAGATCTTCGCCTTGTTTATTTCCTGCATGTGTCATGACCTGGACCACAGAGGCACAAACAATTCCTTCCAGGTGGCCTCGGTAAGATTCTGCCCTCCTCAGAGTGGGCACCCTCCTCAGGGCATCTGGGAGTCTCATTTCTCCAGCCTGAGGAGAGATGGGAGCTGGTGGGACCGGGAGCCGGTTTGGAGATGGGAGGAGGCTCTCCAAGGCTTTGCCTGGGCTCTGAGATGGGGGAATGGTGAGGGCAGGGAGGACAGGGCAATGCCTAGCCTAATATGGCAGGCACTTGCATCTGGATGTAAGGAGTAATGGAGATTTCCCGGGATTTTCCAGAAATCTGTGCTGGCTGCTCTCTACAGCTCCGAGGGCTCTGTCATGGAGGTACCACCATTCTGCCCAATATCCCTGTGCCCATCATCCTCTTAAGGCTGATGACTTACATAGTTAGACCATGACCCAGCTCCTCCTGTTCCCAAGCCGTGCTCTCCAGACAGGCTGTGAGAGCTGTAGCCATACCCCAGGGCATGTCGGGCTCATTTTGCTGGATGGGCTCGGAGGGGTGCAGGTGTGGATGGGGATGTGGGTCAACCTGAAGGTCCTGCCCGAGCCCAGGTTTGCACAGGGAGAACTTGTATTTAGCATGTCTCTCTTGGCATATCTGGGAACACCCTGTTCCACCCCCACTCCACCAGGCCTGGGATGGCTCCACCTCCCGTCACACCCAGTTTTGCCTTAGGTTGTTTGAATTGTGTCTGCTCACCCCAGGAGGGGAGCCTCCTGGGGCAGGGACAAAATCTGAGACCTCTCTGAACTCCCTGCACTTGGCATGGGGTCTGGCACAGAATAGGAGCCAAACCTGGGACAAGGTCACCTTGCCCCCTGCTGCCCCCTACAACATCCCTCTGGAGACTGCCCCTGCTTGCATACCCCTGGGAGATGAGGGGCTCACTCCCTCCCACGAGGCCTTATGGCAGCCCCACTTCTTCCCTCTGCGTTCTGTGCTCAGCCTGCTCCTTCTCTCAATGACAGCCCTTCAGCATCTGGAGACAGGGGCCTTGCCCTCACCTCATCACTGCCTTTCTTTGTCAGCAAACAAATGTTTGCTGCATGAATTAGTGTCTAGGACTCCAATGGATCATTTCAGAATCATTCCGGTTTGAGAAGTCCTCAGAGCTTGCCTTGTCATGTCCCTTCATGTGACAACTGAGGGATCTGAAGCTCAGAGCCTGCGAGGACTTGCCCGGGGTCACACAGAGGGCTGAAACAGAACCCAGAAAGGGAACTAGGACCCCCAACTCCCCGTTTCTGCCTGCTCTGCTCACCTTGGGGGCTGGGGCTGCACCGGTCCTGCTCCCTCTCTTGGCATCAGTGGTCAGCAGAGCCCCCGGCCCCAGCTGGGCCCCCATCATTCCTCTCCCCACAGAGGCACCACTTCGCTCAGGCCATCGCCATCCTCAACACCCATGGTTGCAACATCTTTGACCACTTCTCCCGGAAGGTGATGGGGCCAGGGTTGGGGGTGAGGGAGTGGGAGCCCAGAGCTGGCCTGAGGCAGGAGAAGGAGCCGAGGGAGTGGGTGGGGGTGTCTGACAGGAGGCCCTGACACCTCCTCGCTCCCCTGCCCACCCTGGCCCAGGACTATCAGCGTATGCTGGACCTGATGCGGGACATCATCTTGGCCACCGACCTGGCCCACCACCTCCGCATCTTCAAGGACCTCCAGAAGATGGCCGAAGGTGCCTGTCTTTAACCCCAGACCTTCGAGTTGGGAAAGGACCACCAAGAGGGGGATGTGCTGAGAGAGACCTACTCTCTCCAGCATCAACCCACCAAACCCAGGCAGATGCAGCACCTACCCTTCAGCTCCCACCCAGGGTGCCGAATTTCATGGACCACATAGGTGGGCCCTGGGGACCTTGCCCTCAGAGAGAGGGGGTGGGGCCTCCTCTCCTTGACCACACACTCTCCCCAACAGTGGGTTATGACCGAACAAACAAGCAACACCATAGCCTCCTCCTCTGCCTCCTTATGACCTCCTGTGACCTCTCTGACCAGACCAAGGGCTGGAAGACTACGAGGAAGATCGCAGTAAGTGCTGCCCCTCCCTGGGAGGGTGCAGGCTGCACACCCCGCCAAGTTCTGTGTGGCTCCTGCATCTTGCTCACCCTCTCTGTGCTGAGCTCAGCCTGGCTATATTTTGGGGAGACAGAAACCTAGACCACCTCAGGGTGCCAGATGGGGAGATTCAGAAAGGGGCATGGACTCACCAGGGGTCACACAGCAAGTCAGTGGCTGGCGGAAGGTGGACCAGAACCCAGCCACTCCTCCCAATCTGGGCTATCCCCCTGCCAAACTGGGGATGGTGCGGACAGACCCTGAAGGAGGGCTGAGGGATGCCTCAGTTTGCCAGTTTGGGAATGGGCTGTAGAGGAGCTCAGGTGGACGGATTCCACACACAAGTTGTGATGAGAGTGTTGGCCTTTCAGGAGCTGATCTACAAAGAGTTCTTCTCCCAGGGAGACTTGGTAAGTGGGGAGTGACTGCTGGTGTCAGGTTGTGGGGAGAGGGATCCTGGGCTGGGGCTGGGAGGGGCTGGGTTAGCTTCATCCTGGTACCTGATGGAGGGAGGAGGGGACCAGGCCTGATGACTCGCTGCCCGCAGGAGAAGGCCATGGGCAACAGACCGATGGAGATGATGGACCGGGAGAAGGCCTACATCCCTGAGCTGCAGATCAGCTTTATGGAGCATATCGCGATGCCTATTTACAAGTGAGAGAGCTCAGGGGGTCTGCTGGGGGTAGGGGGGGACAGGGCTGGCTGTGGCAGTCACAGCAGATGCAGGTGCTATCTCCTGTGGGCCCATAAACGGGCCCTTCACTCCATTTTCTCCTTGAGCGTCCAGTCCTATGCCTCACACTCTCGTGGAAGTTCTTCCTGCGGTAGAGCCCTAATCCTTCTTGCTACTCACAGTCTGATTTGTGACCCTGTCCATGTCCGTTTGCACCCCCAGGCTGCTGCAGGACCTGTTCCCCAAGGCGGCAGAGCTATATGAACGTGTGGCCTCTAACCGTGAGCACTGGACCAAAGTGTCTCACAAATTCACCATCCGCGGCCTCCCGAGCAACAACTCGCTGGACTTCCTGGATGAGGAGTACGAGGTGCCTCAGCTGGATGGCACTGGGGCCCCTGTCAATGGCTGTTTCAGCCTTGATGCTGAGTGAGCCCCCCCCCCTCCCCAGGACCCTTCCCTGCCCAGGCCTCCTCTCACAGCCCCCCACTGGCCTGGCCGGGTGCCCTGGGACCAGAGCCACGGGTCCTAGGTTCTAGACCAGGACTTACCATGTGACCCTGAGCAAGTACCGACCTTTCTGGGCCTCAGCTTTCCTGTCTGTGTAATGGAAGCAAGACTTCCAGCCTCACCAAGATTTTGTCATTTGTCCTCTGAGAGCACAGGGGTGACTGATGAGCAGCGAGCCCTGCTCTGCACTTCTGACCACATCTTGGCAAATCCTCCCCAGCCACTCCTCTGAGGCAGCCTGGATGGTCTCTTCTGGGCCCCATTCCTGCCCCATTAGATCTGTGCCCTCTTCCCTCTCCAGGGTCCTCATGCAAGGAGAAGGTGGGACATCTGAATGAGCAGAGAATAGGTCTTAGAAACAGTCATTAGCTCTGCTGGACAACTAGAAATAGCCACGGGGCCACTGAAGGTGCCCCTTAGGATCGCCACATACTTATGGTGGGCACTGGGACCTGGGGAGCTGCCAGAGGGGCAGCTCAGTGCTTTGGGCAGAGGGGGGTCAGGGAGAAAGCAGGATAGGCATGGTGGGCAGGAAGGATCCCAGGGCTGGAAGACAGGCTCCAATTGAGTCAATAATTCTTCCCCTGGCTGTGTGACCCTGGGCAAGTGACTTCCCCTATCTAGGTGAGACAGGAGGGTGGGACAATCTGTTTTCTAAGATCCCTTTTAGATCAAAGTCCCCATGGCTCTGTGGAGTCCCAGGAGAAGCCATGGAATGTCCCTGCCACCCTAGGGCAAAGAGCCAACCCTGAGTCCTTCAGTGGCCCCCTGAGTGTCCCCCCACCGACTTAGTCCAAGCCCCTTCCCCATTCCTGCAGCCAGAGAGGGCTGCCTCAGCCCTGACAGGGCCGACTGGCAGGGCTCCTATCTTCTTCAAGGCCATATCTACCCGTGCCCTGGGGCTTGGGAGACCCCCCATAGGGCTGGGCTTCTTGGGTCAGCCCGGCTGCTGGCATCTCCCTTCTCTGTTTTGTTCTGTATGTGTTGTGGGGTGGGGGGAGGGGGGCCACCTGCCTTACCTATTCTGAGTTGCCTTTAGAGAGATGCGTTTTTCTAGGATTCTGTGCAACTGTTGTATATGGTCCCGTGGGCTGACCGCTTTGTACATGAGAATAAATCTATTTCTTTCTACCAACCCTCCCCCTTGGGGCTATTTCCAGATATTGTACTTGGGGATGAGGGGAACAGAACTGGGGTAGGCAAATGCCCTTTAGAACTCCTTGGCTACTGGAGCCTCCAGCCCTTGTGTCTAGCCCCTCTTATAGGAGAGTCACAGACCTCCTGTGCCAGACTCTAGGGGCTTAGAGATATGGCGGCAGATGAGGAGACCTGGGCATGGAGCAGTGAGAGGGCATGTTGGCTGGCAGAGATTGTGGACTAGAAAGAAAAGAATTGAGGGGCTGAAGCAACCAAGGAGGCTGCCTGGAGGAGGCAGCCTAAAGCTCCTCCTAAACCCTCTGTCTTCTGGCTTGCTGGTCATGAATACCCATATAGCCAGGGCCTGGGCCTCTGAACCCCCTCCTTTCTTCCCTATCTGTGTCCCCATAAATCCTCCCGTGAGTCTGACTGTACACCAGATGCAACCCTGGGTTGTGTCTATGGAGTTAGTTCCCTGCTCTTCTGGTTGTGAGAGTGTTTGCCTCTGCACAGATAGAGAGGGGCAGACCCCAGATTGGACCATAAGGAGGATCTGACAGGCAAAAGTCTCTAAACCCACCCCCTCTCTTGCCTACATCCACCCCCCCATTTCCTCTCCCTGTTCATCTCTTCCAGATCAGTAACGGTTGATATATTAAGGGCCGAACACTGGGATTTCCTTTCCTAGGAGATGGAGGAAAGAAGGACTGGGAGAAGATGATCGGGGCCATCCTGTGACACCTACAATGCCCCAGGTGCCAGCCTTTGGGACCACAGAGCCTATCTGTTTCTCCTGCTCCACAACTTGTGACTGTTTGGTATCTGCTCTTCTGGGCTATGGTCTCCAGGCAGCTAGCCTTCCCTTAAGAACTTGGTGTCCTGTCCCCTCCCTTGCCCAGCCCCTGCTTTGGGTTCCCCCCATGTGTCTCTGTCCTCTCACAGCACAGGACCCAGGCTGACCAGTGGACCCCCAGGTAGAGGCAGGTCAGTTCCTGATAGGGTCCAAGGCTGACAAGGGATGGACAGGGGACAGCTCTTGTAATGGTATGCAGCTAACACGAGCATTGGTGTGGGTTGACATAGGTGCTCCTCTGCCTGTGACCACCCCGCCCCCCCCCCCCCCCCGCCGCCCACTTCAAATGGGTGACTCTCTTCTACCAGCCCTTGAACAAAGGAAGAACACAGACAGCCTGTGTGCACGCTTCAGGGACCTCACTCCCCTTCCCTGCATCTGTTGTCTGTCCCCAGCTCAACCCACACTTGAGGACATTTAATCCCACTTGAGGCCCTTGTGTGACACATCCTTTCTCACCACCTGAGTGGACAGCACAAGTCTTTCCTCGTGCATGCAAGACCCCATGCCAAGACCACATTAGCCAAGAGCTAATTGTGCTTGTCCCTGGTCTGGAGAGTCTAACAGCCTGGTCAGGAAGATCTGGTCATGGGACCTGACAACCCCATGGGATGCTTGGCCATGGGGCTCCAGGCAGGATTATAACCCTGAGAAGCAAAGTAGTGAGGTTTGGGAGATGAACATGTATTGTGTTCCTGTGGGCAGAAGGGGCCAAGCACTCCTGGTGGAAGGAACTGCTCATTAAAGGCACAGAAAAGGGGAGTGACCAGCACGCAGGGAATGAAGAGACAGAGGGAAGTACAGCCAGACCAAGGAGAGCCTCGAATGCCAGGCTGTGAAGTTTGGCTTTACTCTGTGAGCAGTGGGGGGACAGCGAACGTTTTCAGTAGGAGAGTGACTTGGACATGCATTTTAGAAAGATCCTGCTGGAAAGTAGAGAAAGGACTGCAGGGTTGAGGTTGGGCAGGGATCATTCTAGAGCTGATGCTCTGTGCCCTGGGCTGGCTGAGGGAGGGAGGGATTCAAGACTTCATGGAGGTGAAGACAGAGGGAGGACTAGGGGGTGGAATGTGGGTCCCACGAACAGCCCTAGGTGGCTGCTCATTGCTACTCTAACCTGCAACCAGGTGTGGGGTGGAGCCCCTAGCAGGAGGTGAGCTCCTTGGGAAGAAGGAAGGAATAGCAGTTTGGGGCTGCCAGGGGAGGGGAAGGTCGGAGGAGGGGCGGGAGGATGAATGGGAAGACAGGTAGGAGGAGGGGGTCTGCACAGAGTCAAAAGGCAGGTCCCACCTGATCTGAAAACACTAGACTTAGCCCCATGGCTTCTTGTAGCTGCCCAGCCCTTCCAACTTAATGATTTCATTTTACATAAAACTTTCCAATGATTCTTTGGAGTAGATACCATTATTTCATTCTGTAGCCAAGTAGCTTGCAATTCACAGAAGTAATCCGCAAGCTTGAGATGTGAGCCCTGCCTACCTGAATCCCCTCCAAGGGCTCTTTCTCTGGGAGAGAGGCAAGAGATTCAGGGGGTCAGAGTCTCTGTAGGAGTGTGGTGGGGGGTAGGAGTGGTGAGCAAGTGGGTTGGAGCCCCAAAAGAAGGATCTGAGATCAGTTCTATGTAGTTGTGTTGTGGAAGTGGGAGGGGCAAGAGAAAAGAGGTGAAGTGGTTGGTGGCCTATAGTTAGCAGCTCATGGTCACCAGATGGCGCTCGATCCTTACTCTCCTCACCTCCCCAGAGGTCTAAGAAGGGTGTGGGGGAGGGGGCGGGGGGGCTCCTCTCCTTCCCACCCACTCATATACGCCCCTTTCATACTTACAGAGACACCTTCTCACACACAGACATGCACACACAGACCCACACGCTCATTCTCCTATAGGCAGACACACTCTTCAGTCTACACAGTCTACACTGACTGTACGCAGTCTACACTGGGTACACTGTACAGACTTCATAGGGAAAATGGGAAATGTTTCTTAGGGGCCTCCAAACTCCTTTAGCTGTTCACTGAACAGGACAGAGGCCTGCCAGTCTTACCTTAGTGAGATCCCATGTCTCCTGGAGGTATCTGTTAAGTGGCCCCCCTCTGCGGAAGGATCCCTGGGAAGACAGTACCAGCTTTGTGATCAGGCATAGGTGGAACTCCTCCTCTGGGCGTAAAATAACTGGGAGACGGCACTGCCACGCTTCGTCCTGTGCTGTTGAAGCTGGAAAGTCAGAGCAGGAGCTAGCTGGAATATACAGGCGCCTCAGGAGGAGGCTGGGCTCCAGGGTCTTGATATGTGGATGGGGGGGACTGGGACAGGAGGTGAGGTCCAGCCTGCAGATAGGCCAGGAAAGCAGGCTGGGTGGTGGGGAGGCGCAGGGGATGTGCCCAAGGCCTCAGCCCTCCCTCACTGCTCAGCTTCCCAGAGCTCAGTCCACTTGAGACTGTGGGGCCTGGAAGTGGGGAGCACAAGCAAGCCAAGGATGCCATGAGGTGGCCCAACAGCGTAGGGGCATGATGCAGGCGGACTGCAGGGAGATGCTGTTTTCTTAGCCTCAGCTGCAGTCTCCTGGAAGGAGCCCTGAGCAGGGAGGTGAAGGGGTTAGAGGCCTGAGCAGGAGCTGGGCCCCAGGGCAGTGGGGCAAGACGCGTGTCCAAGGCTAGACTCTGGACAGTGCCTGGAAGAGAAGGGAGAGTGGGTCAACGGGAGAATGAGAGGAGGGAGGGGGAGGAGGCGGCATGGTTGGTTTGGAGAGGATCAAGAACGTGAGGGGAAGCCTCCTATCTGACAGAAATTCGCACTGCTATGTTCTCTCTCCTGAAACACAAAGCAAGAGTTGTCACCACACACCACATCCCTCCTGGACTTCCTCTTCTCTCATGGCAGGATGAGCACTCGGATTCTTCCTCTCTGGTCTCAGTTTTCCTGTCTACAAACTGGGATGATGAGGCCCCTCTGGAGGCCTTCAGGAGGGTGTGCTGGGAGGGAAGCCCACTCTACTTCTAAGGAGCTGTGTGTGAGTGAAATCTGCATATAGATGCTGTGGCCAGACTGTTCTCTGAGGGCTTACAAGGATGGGTTCGTATTGGAAGCAGAGTACACCATCCGGTGTGAAGATTGGCGAGACAAGTGTGAAAATGGGAGGTGCTGCCATTCCTGCCAAGATGGCTGCCACTCTCCATTCCCAAGTCATCACTGGAGAAACTGCAGAACTGAGTGAGGAACGTGGGAATTCTGGGAACTAACAAAATAGCCTGGGATGCAGTGGGGTGGATAAGTTGGGGAGAGATAAAAGAAGCTGGATTGGAGGAAAGCACTTGCCTCACCCCATGTTGCCTTAGACGGTCAACCGTTGCCTGTCCCCTCACCTCTGCACAAACCCCTGGTGCTTCTTTATCCCCTTTTGGCAGTGGCTGGAGGAAAAGAACAATCTCTTAATTGGGAGGTTCTCCCAAGGCTGGGAGGGAATTATTGTCCCCTTTATAGACAAGGGAAACTGAGGCTCAGAAACTCAGCTGGCAGCAACTTCCCTCAGAGCAAAAGTTGCTCATAGAGCATCCCCGGGGTCAGATGAGGAAACCCAGAAAGGACAGGGCCCTCTAAGATCATATGATACAGAGGCCAAACAGGGATGGGTTGGGTACCAGCTCCCATTTCCTGGCCCGAGGTTCTCTCCCCATCCCAGGGAGGGTCAGCTTCACATAGGCCCCACCCTGCAGGCATGGCCCTGGTGAGCTGGTTTGTCTCTCCCACATCACAGTGCCCCTGCATCCGCCTGGTGCTGGGGTCAGAGAGGGGAGAGGCAGGTCAGAGCAATAGGCTCTCTTTTATCTCCACATCTGCTTCTGAACATCAATCTGGCTCTCAGCTGAGACTCTGCAGGCAGTGTGTGCCCTTTAGGGGCATGTGGTTTCTTTCCCCCTTTAGACTGGGCGCCCCTCAATGGCAGGAAGAGATCTGCCCTGACTCTGGCTCGGTTCACAGTAGGTGCTCAAAGCAGGAATGTTGATTGATGGAAAGTGACGGAATCAGGGCTCCAGTGTGTGCATTGATCACAACTCAATTGAACACTTGAGGGACACCCTCTGAAAATCTTCAGAATTCTCTCTCTAGGCAGCTCTTTCATCTCTGGCACTCTGCCCTGTAAACTCTAGCCAACTGGGTCTTTTCAGATTCCCAGCTCCATCCACTCAACTCAGGGAGACTTCCAGGCTTCACCGGGGATTCCCCCTCCCTGCACGGTGGCCTGGAAACTCTCTCTAGGCTGTCAGCCGGGCAATTGTAAAGCTTGCCACAATTTTCCTTTCTCTTAGGATCCCATTCCTTGCCTAGTAGTACCCAACCTCTTGAAAACTTTATATCATACATTTTGTCCATTTTGTTGTTGTTATTTCAAGGAGGTGGGTAAATCTAGCCTTTATGACTCCATCTTGGATGGGAGTACAAATCTATTAACTTTTATTGAAGTTTAGTACTTCATGTATGAATGTTGGTAGTCATTTGGATATTAATATTTTGGCTATTAAGAACAATGTTCCCCTGGACATTCTTGTGTATGTATATATTGTGAATATCCCATCTTATGAATATATTTGTTTATCTGTTTCTACTGTTGACATATGGTATATGATCTGGAACCCTTGCTTTCTTCCTGAAAACACCCTTTTAGTGTCTCCTTTTGTGCAGGTCTGCTGCTGCTGAATTCTTCTGGCTTGTACTAGTTTGAGGATATCTGTTTCTCCTTCATTCTTTTAGGATGTTTTTGAAGCTGTTGAATTCTAGGTTAGGAAGTATTTTCTCTGAGCATCTTGGAGATGATTCTCTTTTGACTTCCATTGGTTCTGATGAGAAGTCAGCTATTGGTCTTGTTATTACTCCTTTGAAAGTAGTGGAATGCATCTCTGTGGCTGCTGTTAAGATTTTCTCTTAGTTTTTTATTTTCAGCAGTTTTATCACAATGTGCTTATTATGTATGTCTTTCTCTGTATTTATCCTGCTTGAGATTTCTAATGCATCTTGAATCCGTGTGATTTTCCCTTTCCTCAATTCAGTCTTCATCAAATCTAGATAAGTGCATTTATCTTTGGGACAAGTAGTTCCCAAAGCATGCTAAAGAAGTATTCTACAAAATTTTGCTGAAATCCTGTGATAACAAGAGAGAAATAGTGATGCAGATATGGAGAAAATTATTTTATATCAAATAAAAATTATTTTATATCAACTCACACCCCTCCTCAGGAGAGGAGAAGACTCACCAGTGGCTGTCTCTCTCCTTAGCTCCTGATCTATAAGCAAGGATCGATCCCTGACCAGATATCCCTACCTAGAATCAAGGCTTTCCACTTTCTGCCTAGTGGCTGGTGAGAAGGAAGAACTACTTTCTGTCTGTCTCCCTGGTTTAAGTTCACCCCTGATCAACACTTACGTTTTAATGCAAAACACTTCAGTATTTCATTGTTTAGAACTGCTCCATATCAGAATAGAATTTTGGAATTGCCTACGTGACAATCAGTAGATCCCTGAGTGCAGAGTTCTAGCCTAATGAACTAAACAGTAGCCAGCAGCAGCCAGGATTCCCCTTCCCTGGTGGATTTCTCACTTTCTAACTCCTGTATGAGTTAGGCAGGCATCAGGGAGCTACCTTCACACTGTGTCTCTCTCTCTACCACCTCATTTGCTGTTTCAGTGGTGAATTCAGTGGTGAATTGAAGTGGAAGCACCTTTGTACCTGGTCTGGGTTACCATCCTCACCAATCTTTGCACCCAGGCAAACCCTCTGTGACATGGCCCAGTTCACTGGTCCACATATCTTTCCTGAACCCCAGATACAAACATCCAATTGCCTGACCCCTTCTAGATTGCCTTCCTGTGGCATAGAGGCTGGAAAACATTTCCCACATTCCGCTACAGCTCGGATTCCATTAAGAAGATGTCCTTGTGGGGCACCTGGGTGGCTCAGTTAAGCGTCCGACTCTTGATTTTGGCTCAGGTCATGATCTCATGGTTTGTGGGATCAAGCGCCACATCAGGCTCTGAACTGACGATGTGGAGCCTGGCTGGGATTCTCTCTCTCTCCCTCTCTCCCTGCCCTTCCCCCTCTCGTGCTCTCTCTCTCTCTCTCTCTCTCTCTCTCAAAATAAATAAATGAACATTAAAAAACGAGAGAAAAAGTCCTTAAAAAAATAAGATGTCCTTGATAAGACACAGAGGTAGAAGTACATAATGGACATTGATGACTGCATGCAGTTAGACAGCATCACCTGAAAAGCATCTGTGATGGGGGTGCCCATGGAGGGGTTTCTAATAGGCAGCCATTCACATAGGTGCTAAGCAACAGGTGGCAGGGTGGTGATGTTTCCACTTGAAAACTGGTTGGGCGTTTTGGCTGGCCCTGACCTTCAGCTGTGTAGCACTGAGCCCGATTCTCTTCTCCTTCTACTTAAGCGTAGATTACGGTGTGTACAACTAGGAATCTCAACTGATAGCGTTCTCTCAAAGCATTGATCCCATTGGTTGTAATTGCCTGTCTCCCCCAATAAAACATGATCTCCTTGAAGGGAGAGACTAAGTCTGGCTTATTTCTCTATCCTTAGTACCCAACATAGAGCCTAAGACAGAGTAGGCACTCAGCAAAAATGCTTAAATGAAAAGTGAGTCGTTGTAAATCCACTCCGAGTGACTGCATCCATCGAGGGATCTGTGGCTGGCCTGCGTGTCTTGAGGAGTGTCTCAGTAATCACGGACGTGCAAGAGTTACCTCATTCAACTGAAGAAAATAGCTTGTTCAGTATCACCACACCTGCGTGACGAACAGTCAGGCTTCCCTTCAGAGGAAATCATGTTCACGGTGGAGTCATGCTTGCATGACCAGTGCTGAACATCATTTAAAACAAACTGGCTTCCAGAACACTGGCAGGCTCCAGGATACACAGTGATGTTAACCGTGAGTGGGACATGTAGAAGTAGGACAGAGAAAAATCAAATTTATACCAGATCATCATCAAATGAATTTTAAAATATCACCAATGGAAAATTCCTCCCTAAGGAAATGTCACCCCAAACTTCTATGCATCTGTTTTCCATCTCCTAATGCAATCTGTGACTCCTTATTCCTGGGTCCTCCTAGTGACCAAACACAGGCCCCCAGTTTTGTAGTCTCTCTTATCCCCTTAGTTTTTTCACGACACTCTTCTAAGTTGCCAGATGGGTTTACTCGAACCCTCTTGGCAGCTGGCGGATAGCTCACCAAGGAAGTGTTTCAGGAGTAAGAGCGCAGTGGTTAAGGGTATGGTATCTGGCATAAGAATTCTGTGTTCTGCCATTCCTTGCTGTGTGGCTTTGTGTAAGGACTTACCTTCCCCAGGTCTCAATTTCCTCATCTGTCAAGTGGGGATAATAATAAATCTCCTCAAGGCTGCCGTGAGGATTAAATGAGAAAAGGCGTGAAAGCCTTTGGCTCCAGTCAAAACTGCCAGCTGTGTGAATTGAAGGGTTTCATCAGGGCATATTCCTGGGCATGAGGAGCATAACTTTGTCTTTGACAAAGGCTGAGGGCTCAGAAGAGAGCTCCCAGGGAAAGGACTTTGGCCTCAGAGACAGAAAGGGCAGGTTCAAAAGAGGTTTGGAGGAGGTTAACTGTGGCATTCTGGGGTAGTGTATTGAATTGTGTCCACACCCTGCCCCCAACCAAAGGTAAGTTCAAGTCCCAATCCCTGATAACTGAGAACATGACCTTCTCTGGAAACAGGATCTTTGCAGATGTGATTAAGTTGAGGTCCTTATAAGAAGAAGGAAATTTAGACACGGAGACACACAGATAGAAGGTCATGTGAAGATGGAGGCAGAGATGGGATGATGTCACAAGTCAATCCACACCAAGGACTGCCACCAGCACCAGAAGCTGGGAGCGAGTCAGGGCAATATCCTCCCCTAGACCCCTCAGGGAGAGCGTGACCCTGCCAGCACTCACTTCAGCCTTCTAGACTCCGGAACCATGAGACAACATGTTTCTGATGTTTGAAGCCACCCAGTTGATGGTACTTTGTTTCAGCAGCACAAGGACACCAACACGAGGGTTTGAGGAAGGGAGGGGGTACCTCAGGGCACAGGGATTGGAGGGAGGAGGGGACATTTTTCACCTTTGGTGTCTTGGGTCCAGTTGGCAGGACAGCCCAATCACTGACCACCATCTGGAAGGGACACACAAACTGCTGGCTTCCTTGCCCAGAGAGGGGACAACTCCTCCGTACAATCTTTGATTTATGCTCCCTATTTCCTTCCCTCATCAGACCAAAACTAGGGTTTCCTGAGACCACACCCATCCTCAGCTCTTTCCCCTTTATTGTCCCACATGCTTCACTCCGTTACAGGTTGTTTCTGACAAGCAGCCCCATCCCTGTCAACCACGTGGTCATCGTCACTCAGAGTGTTCATTACAAACTTCCCCAGGCCCAGCCTTGTGTGAGCTGCTGGGGGCGGTGGTGACACAAAAGCTTTAAAGCAGAGCCCTGCCCAGAGGGAGCTCGGAGAATTCTGGGTGAAACCCTAATTGATTAATCAACCAGTTAATAGTGAAACACACATTTGTTGAAAACATACTATGTGATGTCCATGGCTGGGCATCGGAGAGGCTGTAGAGAGGTCAAAAAAATCAGACACCCAACTTACAGGCTAATTGAGGGATAGACATCAATCAAACAGACTGACAAGCAGGGACATCTGGATGGCTCAGTCAGTACAGCCTGTGACTCGATCTCAGGGTTGTGAGTTCAAGCCCTGCATAGAGCTTACTTTAAAAACAAACACAAGGATGACTGGGTAGCTCAGTCAGTTGGGTGACTGCTCTTGAGTTCAGCTCAGGTCGTGAGCTTGCGGTTCATGGGTTTGAGCCCCACGTGGGGCTCTGTGCTGACAGTGTGGAGCCTGGTTGGGATTCTCTCTCTTCCTCTCTCCCTCTAAACAAATAAATAAATAAATAAATAAATAAAAACTGACTCACAAGCAAATGTAAAATGATAGTTGTGCCAAAGGGACCATTAAAGAAGAGTAGATGCTGTAAGAGCCTCTGACAAGAGGATTTGACCTGGTCATGGTGGTCAGGGAGTCTCAGCAGAAGGAGAGCACCCAGGCTAAGGTCCAAGGTAAGTGAGAATGGAGGAAACAGCATGTGTGAAGATTCCAAGGCAGGAGGAAGCACAATAAGGAGGGACTTCAGGAAGGTCAGGGGAGGAGGTGGTTGGGAGACTATGGACTATGAGAGGGAGTAGAGACAGCAGAAGATGAGGCAAGGGAGGCAGGCAGAGGCCAGGCTGTGTTACGGAGTTTGAGCTTTATCCCCAAAGGAATGAATGTCAAGGGTTTGCATTAGGCAGGTGAGCAGGTCGGAAACTGAGACAAGCACCCTGGCCGTGCATGGAGAAGAGACTGGGGGAGAAGCTGGGTGCCGTGGGTAGTTAGGGAGCTCTTGTAGCAGTTCAGGTGAGCACGTGATGGTAATGTGGGCCGAGGTCACAGAGGACTGAGAGAGGTGTACAGGTTGGAGAGACAGCCTTGGCAATGGGTTGGAGATGATGACTGGGAGGGAGAAAGAAGGTTGATGATGACTTTTAGTTTCCTGGTTTGTGCACCTAGTTGGATGTTGGTGCCACGTGCGGGGAAAAGGCGTCCTGGAAGAGGACCAGATTTGGAGGAGAAAACCCTAAATTCAAGCAAAGTTCTTTGTAAACTCTATGGTTGCAACGAGTATCAGCTGCTACCACCTACTCATTAAAAAATTTTTTTGAATAAATGCTTGTTAAATGCTGAGCCCTGTGCCAAGAGCTGGAGATGAAAGGGAAGGAAATTAGCATTTGATGCACAACTCTGTAAGGCAGCAGAGGCTAGAGAGATTAAAATGGGCATCGTGATGTGCGACAGACTTGGTTTTGAGACCTGGCTCTAGAACTTCCTCACTGTATGACCTTGGGCAAATCACCTAACCTCTGCGTGTCTCAGGAACATCTGTAAAATGAGATTTACATCCCTGTCTCCTAGAATGTTCTGTGGCTCTAGTGGCAACACACGTGGTGCCTTTAGCACAGTGCTTTGCATACAGTTAGTGCTTACTAAAAAGATGCTATTAAAAAAAAAAGATGCTATTGTTGGTTCTCTATGGGAGGCCTGGTCATATGTCATTTTATCTAATCTCTACCACTACCTCTTAAGCAGAGATTATCACTGTATCTCATTTTACAGATAAGGCAGCCCTGCTGATTGCCTAGCCAACCAACAGCGTTTCCCCTCTTCCTTGTAGGATTTGCCTGGGTGCTCATCATTCCATATTCAGGAAAGCTGCCCCCCTCTCTTGCCTCAGGGGGTGATCCTGATTAGTCTAAATTAATCATGGCAATTCCATTCCCCTATCCAATGACTGATTTAGGAAATTATGTGGTCCATTCCTACCCAGTTATGAACTTTGAAGCTGCCCAGGAATGACCCTGTTTTAGTACTGGTAGTGCTGAGTCCCTGGAAATCTGTCAGTCCTGGGCACACTAGGATGGTTTGTCACCCTACTGGCCACGGAGACCTGAGGAGAAGACTTCTACAGGGATAGGGGTATGGGGGGGGGTGCATCTGGAAATTTTTTTCCTTGTTAAGAATGAGTGGTAAAAAAACAACAACAAAAAGAATAAATGGTAATGACGTACACAGGAGAACACGGCCTTCTTTGCTGAATGTCTTTGTTTCACAGTACTGTACTTGGAGCTGCTGTGGCCATCCTGTGACCACCAGAGGAGACAAGCAGCATGCTGAAGATGGCAGGGTGAAGAAATGGAAAATAGCTGGGTCCTTGAGGACACTGCTGTAATGGAAGTGCTTAGCTCAGGAGTTCTTGCTATGACAGTAATAAACTACAATACCTGCTAATATCTGTTACTTGCAGCCAAAAGCATCCTGGGGAGCCTGGGTGGCTCAGGTGGTTAAGCATCCAACTTTGGCTCCAATCATGATCTTGCAGTTCATGAGTTCAAGCTCCACATGGGGTTCTACACTGGTGGTTCAGAGCCTGCTTGGGATTCTCTCTCTCTCACTCTCTCTCTCTCTCTCTCTCTCTGCCCATTCCACACTTGTGCTGTCTCTCTCTCAAAAAACAAAAACAAACAAAGAAACAACAACAACAAAAAACCCAAAAGCATCCTGATGCAAAATGGCACCCAGCTGCAAAGAGGCAGAGCTGGTCTAAACCCATCTCCGTCTTGGTGCTCACATCGCAATACTAAACTGTAGGACAGAGATAAGTATAAGTTCTGGGAGCAACTCCATTTGTCTAGGACAGTGTTGCATCAAGTGTGTTACTTCCATGGGATGCTCTCTGCGCAAGGATTCCATTGTCAAATGGGCTTGAGGGACATGACATGCTATACTCTCACCAACACATATTAATTTTGGGAAGTCCTACAGAAAAGAAATCTGTTTATCTTGGGTTAATTCAGAGTTTCCTAAAGTTACTTCAATGTGGAATTTTTAGTTTCTGTTTTGGTTTTGTGACTCTCTCAGGTGTTCCACGGAACACAGTTTGGGAAATGGTGAGGTAACCGATGAAGAGGCTGACTGGAGCATGAGACCTCAGCTTTGGGCTCTGGTTAGGAGACCACATCCCTCAGTTTGCTTGTGGTCAGATGTGATTACCAATAGTGGCCCCTCCCCTCTTGAGAGCCTTCCAAGTTAGGATGATCAACTATGTGATCACCTGGCTCCAGGTGAGGAGGGCTTCCTGAGAGAGGAGGAAGTAAGGGGCTCTTCAGGATGCGAGAGCCATGTCTCCTCAGCCTTCCAGCAGAAAGGTAAGGCCAGAGTGTACCAGCTGGGGCTGGGGCTGGGGCTGGGGCTGGGGCTGGGGCGAGGGCACTGTGTGGCCGAAAGACTGAGGGGTATGGAGTTAAGCTGTGGCATGTGCTGTGTGTGTGATTCAGAAAGGGAGATGGGGGTGGGTACAGGGCCATTAGCCTGGGTGGGCACAGAGGAATGGCAGAGGCTTGCAGGCTGCAGAGACATGGGGGTGGCCTGGGCCCGGAGGCCGCACAGCACCCACAGCAGGTGTCCCCTTGGGCCAGTACTGCTACCTACTCCAGGAAGCAGGGCTGTCCAATGAGTGGCTTGGACAAGGGGAACCGGATGTATAGTCCATTTGGGAAGGCAGAGGCCTAAAGGAAGGGAAGGACGTGACCCAGTCCTGAGTTTGTTAATCCTGTCCCCTCTAGTCCCACGTTTTTCTTTTGTTTGTCATCTGTGTCCCTCATTGGAACTGATGCTCTTTGAGGTCAGGTACTGTGTGTGTTCCGCTCACACTTGTATCCGTAGCACCTGGAGCAGTTCCCCATCCATAGCAAAGGCTCAATAAATATGTGTTGAATAAATGCATGAGAGGGAGGAAAATATCTTTCTAAACTAGAAGGGCATTAAGACTTAATGAGCCTCTACTGTGCACTGGGGGCTTGCCAGCAGGCATCTCCTTTAGCTCACCTGCGTGGCAGAGATCACGGAGGGGCTAATGACAAGTCAGCAAATCCCATTCCTCTTCCGAGGCCCTGTTCAAGCCCCTCATCCTGCAGGAAACTTCTCCATCTCAGCCACTTCCCCTTCACTGAGCTTTCTCTCCTCCAAGCTTTATAAAATCCAGCTCTCAGCTGCATGCTGTTCAGTGTGGTATTTCATCAGACCTCCTCCCACTTGACTGTAAACATTCTAAGAACAGAGGCTACATCGCTGTTTCCAAGTCTCCCCCACAGCACCAAGAGCTGAAAAGAACAAAAACGAAGAAAAGCAACTCTGTGTATTTGTTACTTGATGGGTTTATCTTTAACACTGGTTCCAGCCTGACCTTGACTCGGACCACTCTTCCGGCAGTCCTGCCATTCTGTGTATTCTGCCTCAGAGAGGAATGCTTTCTCCTCTGGAATAGAACACCTGACAAGCAGTGTCTTAAACAATCAGGTCACTTAATTATCTCACACGAGGAGAGGGCTGGAGGCAGGCTGGGGCAGGGCTTCAACGATGCCAGCAGACCCAACGTGGCTTCCAGCTCTGCCACCTTTAGCATGCTGGCTTGTTGCTTCATGGTACAAGATGAAGTTTTAAGCTTCACATCTATATTCCAGGCAGGAAGATGGGAGAAAGAGCCCATCTTCTAGCCCAAGTGTTCTTTTGATAAGAAAAGCAAGGGGCGCCTGGGTGGCTCAGTCAGTTGGGCATCTGTCTTCGGCTCAGGTCATGATCTCACAGTTCGTGGGTTTGAACCCCATGTTGGGCTCTGTGCTGACAGCTCAGAGCCTGGAGCCTGCTTCAGATTCTGTGTCTCCCTCTCTCTCTGTCCCTTATCTACGTGCACTCTGTCTCTCTCTCTCAAAAATAAATAAAGCATTTAAAAAAAAAGAAAAGCGAAGGCTTTCCCAGAAGCCTCTAGTGGACTTCTGTTTCATTTTATTGGTCACACTAAATAAAAGAATCTGAGAAAACAACTAGGTTTTCCAGAGTTTATAGTTAGGGGACAAAGGAAAAGTGGTTTGAGAATGAGTGTTGCATTAGCCCACCAAGGGTGTTTGCTATATAAGCTATAGAAGGAAGAGAGAGAAAAAAATCATCAGATTTGTCATTCACTCAGACCAGCTATTCTGAAATCTCTTCATCCCACGCAGGACCCTGCTTAGATTGGTTTGTTCCCCGGGAGACACTCTACGTTCTCGGCTATACATAAACACAGATACTTACAGACATAAAAGGCATAGCCCCTGACTTTCAGAGCCACACAGTCAGATGGTGAGGATGTGAAGGGCTGGCAGAGATAGAGCCGTCATCTCAGGAATGTGTGCTATGGCTTGTGCATAGAAAGGTAGGAGAGGAGGAGAGTCTAACTGTGGTTGGGGGTGGTCAGGGAAGGCTGCCCAGAAGTAGTGACACATGGGGTTGAAATGGCGGTTAAGGATATGAGGAAGGGGCTGGCAGGGTGTTCCAGATGGCAGAAAGCGCATAGGCAGCGGCACAGTGCGGGGAAGAGAGCACAGTGCAGTTGAAGAGCATCACAAAGTCCTGTTTTGCCAGTGTGTAGGATGCCTGGTGGAGAGATCATGAAATGCATGATGTCTGCTGCTAGAGGCTCAGGTCTCCAGCTTGGGCACCTGGGTAGATGGCGGTGCCATTTTGTGAGATAGGAATCACTGAACTTAGTTTGGTAATGTTGACTTCGGGGGTCTCAAGCTGTTCCTACTCCACATGAATTTCCACGACAATCTCATCCACGTCAGTTACCATTGTATGACTCCTAAACCTACAGGCCTTGTTCAGATCTCTTTTCTATATTCCTGGCCTGCATTTCGAATGGAGCTTTAGCTACATGACAACCATGCCCAAAATTAGTAGCTTAAAACAAGAACCATATATTTAGTCTCCGAATATGTAGGTTGGCAATTTTGGGGGGGGGGGGTGCTCAGAAATTGTCTTCCTTGAAGACTAAAAGGATATGGAGTGCCTGGGTGGCTTAGTCGGTTAAGCGTCCGACTTCAGCTCGGGTCATGATCTCACAGCTTGTGAGTTCGAGCCCCGCATCAGGCTCTGTGCTGACAGCTCAGAGCCTGGAGCCTGCTTCGGATTCTGTGTCTCCCTCTCTCTCTGCCCCTTCTCCTCTCCTGCTCTCCTTCTCTCTCTCTTAAAAATAAATAAACATTAAAAAAATTTTTTTTAAAGACTAAAAGGAGAGAGGGTGGTGGTTCCCACTATATCCCCCATTTATTCTACCTGTACTAGGATCTGCAAAAACCATGTGACTCATGTTGGATGATGTGATAACCACAAATGATAACTTCAAATGCAGCTCTTATGCTGGATGTAGTGTCTTTATTGGAATAGATCAGCACAATCTCTGGCGCTTCCCTTCAATTCTGTCAGTGTGTGCTTTCCAGTCCCCATTAGTAAAGAGATCCAAAAGCAGTTCACAAATAAATGAGCGGTAGTACTCATTTACAGTCTTGCTCCCAAGACTATAACTCTCCTTCTCTGTCACAAAGACCTTGGTCACCTTGACTTACTGCAGAACATCACTCTGGTCCACCATATTAATGGGGGTCATGCTAATTGCACCTGGTAAACAGGAATACGATGTCACTCTGAATGTCTGAATAAGACACATACGTGCCAGAGGGTGTGAGAAAAACCCTACAAAGTTTCATTGGCCTGTTACATAGGTGAGGCTTTTAGGGGGGACTAGGTCTGAGACATGCTGGGCCATCCCTTCTGAGGCAAAGAACAAATTATTACACCTTATATTCCTTATTGCTAAGCGAGATATGCATGTTTGATGGGTCCTTTGGAATTTGGAGGCAGTGTATGCCATATTGAGAATACTGCCCCAATCCATTTATCAGGTAGTCAGAAGTCTAACAATTTCAAGTGAGGCCCAGAGGAAGAGAGGACTCTGCATTAGGACCGGGTTGCAGTATAAGCTGCTTTACCCCTTGGATATAGTGTTAGAGGTGCCCATGGAAATTGGATGCTGGATGGAGTCCCTGGCAAGCCCCACAGGAGATGCATGGCACAGACCCTCTAGCTAGGCCATGCCTTCTGCACCAGAGAACTGTATATTTGAAAAGCAGATCCTGACAGACTACTGGGCCCTTGTAGAGACTGGCCACGGGATGGACAGTAAATGATTAGGAGAGAGGAGCTATCACGAGCTGGGTATTAATTAGATCCATCGAATCATAGCCAGAGCAGACAGGCACAGTAGCAACCCACTGTATGATGGAAATGGTACATTCAGGCCTAAGGAAGTCTATAAGACGCATACGAGTGTGAGTCATACGAGCAGGTGGCTCAGAGCCCCATGTCAGTAATCTGTTGCACTGATGTCTCTCCTGCCCTCAAACTCATGGCCTCATGGGGGCTTCCCTATGCCCAGACAATAGAGAAAGAAAACATCCACGTCTGGTTCACATATGGGTAGGCTCACCTGTAAGTTGATGTGGGCCAAGAATGGACTGTTGCCACACTGTAGCCCCAAGCAGTCATGGCCCTAAAAGCTAGTATAGAAGGAAGATCCTCTTAGTGGGCAGAACACCAAGCCGTGCTGTCAGCTGTAAGCATTATAAGGAGTAAGATTTGACAAAGATAAAGATACGCACTTCTGAGCAGGGGTGAATCACTGGCTTGCTGGTCAGGGGCCCAAAAGAAGCATCAGCAGAGGACAGGAAAGAGGCAGGAGGACGACCTAGGGGAGGGCAAAAGGAGTGGAATGTCAAGATGTTTGTGTCTCACCTCTATGTTCGCTAGGAAGCATCCACCTCAGAAGAAGCACTCGACAATCGGGTGGACAGGATCATTCCCTCTGGCACGTGTCAGCCAGCCTCTGTCCTTAGCCACTCTAGTGCCGGAGCAGTGGACCATGAGTGGAGGAGTCACAGCAGCAGGGATGGAGGCTATGCACAGGCCTAACAGCATGGGCTCACACTCACCAAGTCCTATCTAGCTACTGCCTCTGCTGGTTATCTAACTTGCCACCAAGGGTCTCCAGTGAGAATCCACCCCCTTGAGATCAAAAAAGTTGGTTACATCAGATCTCTTCTAACCTGGAAGGGGAAGTGATTCTTCCTTAGAGGAACTTAAATGAGCTCTGGGTGTGGGTTTGCCTTCTAAGACCTATTGGGCCTCTGCCAGCACCAATGCAAGGTGACCTATACCTGACTTCCTGACAAAGCATTCTGCCTTGCACTGCCTTAGCCTAAGGGCCTCCTTTTGGATGAAGATGTGACAATGGACACATTCCCACAAGATCCACCGAGCCTGGGGTGCCTGGGTGGCTCAGATGTTGAGGGTCAGACTCTTGGTTTCGGCTCAGGTCATGGTCTCATGGTTTCTTGAGTTCGAGTCCTGTGTTGGGCTCTGGTATAAGAAATAAGCCCACTGATCCAATCAAAGGAGAGACGCAGAGACTCGGAGAACAGTGAAGTGAGGCTTTAATCAATGTTCTCACAAGAGCAGGTATCTGATGGGCAGGCAACTTGGGGCAATTACAGCAGACAATTTATCTCCTAGCGTGCAAGTCCCTCCCCTGATTTCTCATCGGCCTCATTTCCTGAGGTGATGCAGAGACTTTCAGTCCCTCCTTTGTTCTTTGACACATGCTCTTTGCAAAGCGGAGAAACTAAGCCTGCAAAACGGGGAGAGGGAAGAGGAACCAGGAGCTGAAGCGTCCAAGGGTTTGTGACTCCATTATGGTGGGGAGTGGAGGTTCATATATATTTCCAATAGGTTGTAAACCTACTGTTAATTAGACAGCACAGATTTTATTTGTATTTCTGAGAATGAATCGTCTCCCTTACTTTTCACAGTGAGCGTGGGGATGCCACCTTGCTGGGTTGGGTGCTGTCCTGGAGGATATGCAGTATGTATGGAACTAATGGCTGTTATGTGGTACTCGGTTTCTTTTCTTTTTTTTTTTAGCGTTTGTTCATTTTTTTGAAAGACAGAGCGTGAGTGGGGGAGGAGCAGAGAGAGAGGGAGACACAGAATCTGAAGCAGGCTCCAGGCTCTGAACTGAAAGCACAAAGCCCGATGCGGGGCTCAAACTCACAAACCGTGAGAGCATGACCTGAGCCAAAGTCAGACACTCAACCGACTGAGCCACCCAGGTGCCCCTGTGGTACTCTGTTTCTGTTGGTTGGACTACAGAGGTCCAGGAACCAAAGGATAGAAAGAGGAGAGGCCCCTCTTCCCACCATTTCCAGTGTCCCACTTGTAGAAGATCATACAGCTTTTGGCTCTGCTGGGAAGAAGTCCTGGTTTCCAGGGAGGAGCCCTTCCACCAAGAGTCACAGGAGAGTTCCTTGAACCTGAAGCTATAACTGCCACCTGGCTCAGAAGGCAAAAATGTATTCACATTGGTGGCAGGGTAAAATCAACTCTGATTTTCAGGAAGAGGCAGAACTGCTGACATTGGGCCAGAAAGGAGAATGTCCAGACCTCAGGGGATTCCCTAGGATGCATCTTGTTGCTTCTGTGCTCAGCAGTAACACTGCATGGGCAACTGAGGCATCCATAACCTACCAAAGGCAAGGTCACCAAGGACTCAGACCCCTCAGGGATGAAGGTCTAGATCATCCCCTTGGCAAGCAGCTAGGCCAGCTGAGGTGCTGGCTGAGGGTGAGGGAAATTTAGAATGGGCAGTGGCAGGGGGAGATGACAAGTATCAGTTAGATATGCAAATTCAAACTACACTGAGAGATCATTTCTCACCCAGCAGATGAATATAAATCCCACAGTTGGACAACAATTTCCCTTAGGAGGCTTTGAGAGAAAGGCTCACTCACACATTACTAGGGAGGGTGCAAAATGGTATGACCCCTATGGAGGGAACATGGCAACATCTAGCAAAATGACATATGCGTTTACCCATTTCTAGGAAACTATCCCAAATATAGACTGGCAAAACCCCGAATTGACGTTGGCGCAAGACTGCTCACTGCAGCAGTATTTGTATTAGCAAAAGACCCAAAGGAATATCATCAAGAGAGCTACACTTCTTCTTTGCGGCAGCTGTTGGGAAGGAATTGGAATCCAGACAAAACATTGGGTGATTTACTTGTTCCTAACTAATGTGTACTGAGTGCCCGCTATGTGTTTGGTAGTTTACATACATCACCCCATTAAACTCTTTAGCAACCCTGGACACTTTGTGGAAACAAATTTGTATCTGTGATCTTGGACACAGAAATTCTAAGAATACATCATGCAAACATAACCAAAAATGGCAACCATTCTTTATGCACAAAGATGCTTACTGCAGTATTATTTTTCAGGATTATTTTTTATGTTTTATCAAAGCTATGTAGGCACACAATTAAAAAAAAAAAAGCAAGCAGTACACAAGAGCTTATAATGGTATCAACAATCTTCAGCTATGTACCTTTCTGTTCCAGTCTGGTCTCTACAGCCTACCCCTTTGAATCATTTCTGGTTTTATATCTTTCAGGGGTTCCTTCTATGTCTTTCAACAAGGTGTTTGTGTGACTCTGCCTTTATTAAAGCTTAGGTATTGTGTATGGGCCTCTTGCTACAGATCAGACTAGGACCTCTTCAAGAGCAAACACTACTTTTTAATTCTCTAAAGACAAAGGCCATGGGACTAGCAGGAAGGGATTATCAAGTAAATATTTGTTAAAAAAAAAAAAGAAAAAGGTAATAACCTGGGTGGTCAATGGAGGGAAAGCACTAGAAGCAGATCAACAATCATTGGCAAAAGGGCCAAGGCCTCTTCTTCCTGACTATAGGACCCTGATCTAGTTCAGAATGACTATGTCCCCGGCTCAAATTACTTACCTCTCACACTCCCTTGTAGCAAGTAGAGACCATGTGACTTGTCTCAGCCAAAGGGATGTCAGTGAAAGTTGCTGAGTGGAGCTTCTGGAAAAGGTTTCCAAAGGGAACCCAAGGTGTTGGCATAATCTTGGGTCCCTTTCACCCTTCTTCATTCTTCTTTCCTGCAACAAGGATGTGATTTCTGGAGGCCTACCAGCCATCTTGCAATCACATTCTAAAGATGGAAGACCAAAACAATAGACAGAGCTCAATTTTTGAAGACATCGTGTAATTATACAGCTTGGACTGAACCTATGTCTAGACTTTATGTTATATGAGACAAATCGTGCTTTTTATTTGTTTAAGATCACATAGTTTTTCTGTTGCTTCATATGTTCTTAACGGAGGGATGTGGAAAAAGAATGGCTAAAGTCTGATGGTTGTTGATGGTACAAGGAGATTCTGAGAATTTTCTGTAATAAAAAGTTAAAAAAAACTATGAATATTTGTAAAAATAGATAAACCATCATGGCTAAAACAATTTCTGAAAAGTTTTGCAAGACATCTAGGTTTCAGTGATTGTTGCTATGTCTTGTGACAGTATGTTTTAACCTCTAGAGTCTGTGATTTTGACGGGCTGTTGATGAGAAAAGCAACTTTTGTTTTTCTGAGTTGCTGCCCAGGCATTTTACAGCATGATAACCCTGTTCACACCCAGAGTCTGGATATTTTGATAAGGACTTAAGTTTAGCATTCCCACCATAAGTTCCTGCTTTGTTTTTCCAGGACACCTTCTAAAATAAGCATGTGGAGGAGTACCTGGATGGTTCAGTCGGTTAAGCATCCAACTCTTGATTTCGGCTCAGGTCATGACCTCAGAGTTCATAGGATAGAGCCCTGCATCAGGCTCTGCGCTGACATCATGGAGCCTGCTTGGGATTCTCTCTCTCTCTCTCTCTCTCTCTCTCTCTCCCCCCACCCCTCCCCAGCTCATGTTCTCTCTGTCAAAATAAACATTTAAAAAATACTAAATAATTTAAAAGCATAACCATGTAGAGTTAAGTCCACAAAAAGTGACCTCTGCCCCAGCCACCTTATAGATAATAAGTGCTTGCTACTCTGTTCTGTATCTCCCACTGGAACCTGACCTGGGACAGAGAACTGCCCTTTGTGTGGATGGTTGACCCTGCACCTTCGAGCAAAATGGCGCAGCTGTGGGTTTCACATCCCCAGAGTGGGGAGCTTGGATACTGAGGGAGCTACCTGCTGACTGAATAGGGGCCTTGTGCCATAATCTGCATATTCTCAATTCAACACACCAGCCCCAGCTTCTCAACACTGTTGTCTTTTTTACTATTAATAATTTTTTTAGGGGCGCCTGGGTGATTCAGTCATTAAGCATCTGACTTCGGCTCAGGTCATGATCTCACAGTTCGTGAATTCGAGTCCCGCGTCGGGTAAACATGAGCCTTGCCTTGGGTGAGCCCCACTTCTCCCTCTTTCTCTCTCTCTCTCTGCCCCTCACTCACTTGTGCCCTCTCTCTCTCTCAAAAATAAAATAAAATAAAATAAAATAAAATAAAATAAAATAAAATAAAAATTTTAAGGTTTTTTTCTTATTTTTAATTTTTTGACAAATTGGTTGACTTTTATTTTTTTATTTTACAGATAGAGTGAGTGGGGGAGAGGGCCAGAGAGAGAAAGAGAGAGAGAGAGAGAGAATCTTTTTATTTTAATTTAATTTAATTAATTAATTTTTTTATATATAATTTATTGTCAAGTTAGCTACCATATAGTACACCAAGTGTCCTCTTGGTTTCAGGGGTAGATTCCAGTGATTCATCACTTATATACAACACCCAGTGTTCATCCCAGCAAGTGCCCTCCTCAATGCCCATCACCCATTTTCCCTGCCTCCGGCCCCTGCACCCCCATTAACCCTCAGTTCGTTCTCTGTATTTAAAAGTCTCTTATGGTTTGCCTCCCTCCCTCTCTGTTTGTAACTATTTTTTTTCTTCAGATATCATATGTTTTCAATCATATGGGGTATTTGAGAAACTTAACAGAAGACCATTGTCAGCGCAGAGCTTGATGTGGAGCTGGAACTCACAAACTGTATTATGACCTGAGCTGAAATCAAGAGTCAAATGCTCAACCGACTGAGCCACCCAGGCACCCCAAACACAGTTGTCTTAATAATGTTTTACACTGGGGGCGCCTGGGTAGCTCAGTCAGTTGAGCATCTGATTCTCGGTTTTGGCTCAGGTCATGATCTCACGGGTTCATGAGTTTGAGCCCTGCATGGAGCCCCGCAGGGCAGAGCCTGCTTGGGATTCTCTCTCTCTCTCTCTCTCTCTGCCCCCCACCCCCACCCATGCATTCCCTGTCTCAAAATAAATAAAACTTAAAAAAAAAATGTTACACTGGTGATGACATTTAAATTACCTTGGTTTTGGGGGGAGGTACAAATGCCTGTGAATTTTCTTTTTTTGCCAGGAGGGGATCACTGGCATGGCACCTTCTTCAATATACATGAGAGAAAGATAAAACTACTCCAGAGAATTACTATTTAAACAAATAATTTGAGAGTCTCATCTCATTTAAATTAATAAACTGATGTGAAGCTAACAGCAGAAGTTGCTGAACCCATGTGGAACTCAAATATGAGTCAACTGAAGGGAAGCAAAATTAACCTTCCTGGTTTGAACCCTTCTTTGCCCCACCTCGCACCCTATCAGGCCAGTTTTGACTCCAGCCACTGCTGCTGTGACCAGATCCGTGTCGGCGTGACCCCATGGTTATGGGCATCAGCTGCTTGTTTCTCAGGCTTTCTGCCCACGGCTTCTCTGAAGCCACAGTGAGAAATGCCTGTGGGAACTCACAAGCACTCATTCATGCACGTGCACCCTGAATGTGCGAGAAATAAACACCCCAACAGGCAATGCTTGTCTACTAGGGGATGAGAACCTGTGCATAAATGCTCCCCAGTTCTGAGCTGCACCCCCATGAGGTCCTGTGAGATCAAACCAATGCAGCAGCTCAGCTTTGCACTGGATTTCCCTCCTTCTCTGGGGCTAGCTCCCCAGTTCCCGTAGTGACCTACTCGTTCCAGTTTGCTTGGGACTTCCCCAATTTTAGCACTGAAAGTCTCACACTTTGGGGAGCCCCTCAGTCCCCAGCCAACAGGAAGGACTATTCACCCTACTGGTTCCTCACACCTGCACCATGGGATCATCTCCCAGATAAACTCTTCCAGGTAAGCCCTCATCTCAGGCTCTGTATACAGAGGGAACCCTCATAATGACAATCAATTTGGATCTTGTTGGGGTATCTGCCTGTCTCTGAGATCTGTGTCCAATTAGATCTGTAACCGATTAGAAACAAGCACATCAAGTTGCAACCAACTAAGAACATCTATAGAGCACTGGGAAGTGAACAACTGCAGTTTCTGTTTCCTGTTATTGTGGATTACTGTCTTGTGGCTTTTGCCAGATGTTCATGGGTATGAATCCAGACAATACAGGTAGTGTCTTATTTGTGAGCCTGCCTGCAGACAGAGCAGATGGAAGAGCTCTTGTGCTTCTGTCTCCTGGAATAAATGTTTCTAGTTTCTAGGTTAGAATTTTATCTGATTCGAAGCTGGAGTGTTTTCTTTCTGTTCGAATTAGGCCTAGCTAAGTGAATTTTCCCTAGAGGCTCCAAGTGGCAAAACTCTGAACTAGAGAGGGTTGTTTTTTCCCAGAAACAGGGAACTACCGCCCCCTAGAGGATAAGTATGTGTGTGGTGGTTCAGGCAAGCTCAGGGCAGCTGTTTTATGAATGCATACATGGTTTCTTCTCCTTAGGCAAGAAAAATGCTACTGCTTAATCTTTAGATTGCCTAATAATTTGAAAATGTCTTCGGTTGTTTGAGTGAGATATTTTCTTCCCCATGTAAAAGTCCAGATGAATTATGTTTAATTGGTATAAAGTAAAGGATCAGGAGTTGGGAATCCAAGGGATTGGAACCCCAACAGATATTTATTTGTTTCCGGAGGATTGGTCTGGGCATACTACGGGTGACACAAAATGAGTCTGATATCAAAGAGACTTTTTAATTAATTAGGCCTGCGCTGTAGAAAATACTCTGTAGAAAATACTTCTATAATGTCTCTCAACCTCAAAGCATTTCTTATTTGTGTTGGATCACTGAGCTCTTATATAAATCTAAGATAAAGGGATTCAGTGTCTCCCAAGGGGAAAAATTAAGAAATCAAGCCATACCTCCGATACTTTAAATGTGTTAGCCTTTTATGAAAAGCCCTCCAGGCTGAGAGAAAAATAAAAGAAAACCTTCCAAATCGCAGAACACCATGTTTACAAGAAGACTTAAGCTGTAAATTGCACTTTGTAATTTATGTTAATACATTTAAACAGAGTAAAGAAATTAGTCTTCAAGAGGATGACTCTTAACTTTTTTTTTACTTAAAAAAAATGACTTCCAGTGGAAAAGAATGAAACTGCTCAATTGAGTATTAAAACCTTTGGGTAAAAGGTAAATTTTACGTTCTTACAAGAATCAAACAAAATATGTGTAAATAACCTACAAAATAAATGCAGTGTTGATACACGTTGAAACACTGTTCCTGTTTTCAGACCTAAACCCTTTCTCCAAAATGTTTTCGGGTGGGAACCGGGAAAATCTAACTTTAGTTTAATAGCTTCGTGGTTCCTGCTGAGTTACAAAATAAATATGCAGATCAGGCCCAATGATATGCAAATTCACAACAGGCCAAAAATTACTAGTCACAGAGATTTTAAGAAATGCTTCAGTACTAAGACTTCTTTCTAATCAAGTTTCAGAGAATTTCACTACTTTATAAAATAAATATAAGGAAGCCCTTGATCCTCTCTGCCAAGAGGCCTGTGTGCAACCACGGCCCAGGTGCTTCCTCCCAAGGTCTGTGAATTATGGGACTTCCTTTTGCTGCTCTTGCACATGACACTACCACCCAGCTTATATTTTTCTGAAGACAAAGGGATTTAGCATAGTCTATTTTTTTTAAGTTTATTTATTTTGAGAGAGAGCGAGACAATGCCAGTGGGGGAGGGGCTGAGAGAGAGGAAGACGGAGAATCCCAAGCAGGCTTTGCACTGGCAGCGCAGAGCCTGACGCAGGGCTTGAACTCCGGAAACTGTGAGATCATGACCTGAGCCCAAACCAAGAGTTGGATGCTTAACCCACAGAGCCACCTAGGGCGCCCCACTTTAGCATAGTCTTCATTTGGAATCTCCTGTTGGGAACCCCCAGGCTCCCTCATTTTCTCTCCAGAGTTCCTTTTATTTATTTATTTATTTATTTTTTATTTAAAAAAAAATTTTTTTTTTCAACGTTTATTTATTTTTGGGACAGAGAGAGACAGAGCATGAACGGGGGAGGGGCAGAGAGAGAGGGAGACACAGAATCAGAAACAGGCTCCAGGCTCTGAGCCATCAGCCCAGAGCCCGACGCGGGGCTCGAACTCACGGACCGCGAGATCGTGACCTGGCTGAAGTCGGACGCTTAACCGACTGCGCCCCCCAGGCGCCCCCCTTTTATTTATTTTTGAGAGAGAGAGAGACAGAGTTCAAGTGAGGGAGGGGCAGAGAGAAAGGGAGGCAGACACAGAATCTGAAGCAGGCTCCAGGCTCTCAGCTGTCAGCACAGAGCCTGACATGGAGCTCAAACTTCCCAAGTGCTTGATCATGATCTGAGCCGAAGTTGGACGCCTAACTGCCTAACAGACTGAGCCACCCAGGCGCCTCCAGAGTTCCCTTTCTCTAAAGTAATTTGTCCCTTAATTATCTGGAGAATATTACCAGTAAATGACAATGTGTACACGTATCACTGACATTACTCTTCAGCGTCTTAGTTTTGGATGCTTCAAGGGTTTTTTGCTCCTTATTTTGAGTTGATGACCCACCTCTTTCCCACCTGTTTCCCAAGGGAGACAAGTTACTGGCTTGAGAGTTCCAGATCCACCCCCACAGACTTGTGATACTTTGGGTGCTGGGAAACACCAGGGTTAACACGCACACACACCCCATGGCTGCATGTGGTCACCACCTGAGCTGATAGTGATAGACTATTAAATGCTAATGAGAAATCTCAGTTGCCTGTACATCCTGGAGGAAGCTCCGAAATGTCTGGATGAAGGCTAAGAGCCCTCTCTCCCCTGATTCAAACAACACTTGAGCATTTTTTAACCTGTACCCAAAAGGGCTCTGCGGATAGGAAGTCTTCTACCTTCTCCTGCACAGAGACACTTTTTTAGCCAGTGTATCTCCTGAATGTTTCTCATTGTATGACTTTCTAAGGAAATACCTGAAAGAATTCAGGTTGAATTCTAAGAGAGAAATGTTGCTTTCTGCTGAGTCAGTATCTGGTGTTTTAGTCCAGCTTTCCCTGCAGCACAGGCTAAGGGTAAGTCTTCCAAGGACGGAAGGACCTTCACTGCCCAGTTCAGTGGTGTGGACCAACTACTGATTCAGTTCCAGCAACTCTTACCCTCACCCTTGGGGAGTGTCTTCTGAATGTTGGTCTTGTTTGACCAAGAATCTTGCTAGAATCCTAAATCATGGACTCCTGATCTGTGTGGGTCCCTGAGAATCCTTGTGTTAAGGAGGAAGAACGTGTTCAGGATTTGAATGCGCATTTTATAAAATCCTTCTCAGTTTTGGAATTAATCTTAAGCAAGTGTAACAGAAGCCCTCTCAGCCATAGTGGGGCTGGGTGGGGCAGAGGGGGCTTTGAAATCAGCTGCTGTTTGTGATTTGGAATTGGGGGAGGAAAAGAGGAAAGAAGGAAGTAACCTGGCCATCTAATTTTGCCTGTGTACATTCTTTATCAGATGGAGTTCTGTCTTATTCCTTCAGGAGGTATTTTGCAACAATGTGCCTTTATCAGCTAGGACTTTTACAGGCAAAGCTCTCAAATAAACAGATATAAAATGGAAAAATAAATAAATGCAAGGAAATTAAATGCTAATGTGTTGCTTTTAATATTCTCCGTGAAGGTAAACCCTTTGATAAAATAAATTATGTTGTGAATTTTAGCTAAAAGATGATATAGGTCTTCTCCTTGATTTTACCACAGTAGGAAATGAAAATGCACATGTAGTATTTTAGTTTCTGCAAGACTTTGAATTTAATTTTTCAATCTCCTCCCAAAAGTTAAATTAAGTGGAAATTTCAAATTTCCTGATTATTATTACTTACACTAATATTTAACAGTATGTAGGGGCACCTGGGTGGCTCAGTTGGTTAAGCGTCTGGCTTCAGCTCAGGTCATGATCCCTTGGTCTGTGAGTTCAAGCCCCTCGTCAGGCTGTATACTGACAGCTTGAAGCCTGGAGCCTGCTTGAGATTCTGTGTCCCCCTCTCTCTCTGCCCCTCCCCGACTTGTGCGCATGTGCCCTCTCTCTCTCTCTCTCAAAAATAAATAAACATTAAAATAAACAAAATAAAAAAATAAGAGTATGTGAATATAAACACAAGTATTCTACTAAATTTACTTATTTTATTTTTTGATTTAATTCTTTTAAAAAAACAGTATTTTATAAATTGTTTCTTGTACTATTGGAACTTATAATATATACACAATATGACAAATTATGTGACTCTACAGTTTTCACCTAAAAGTGTATGTTTTGTTACCATATTTCCCTTATAAATCCTTAATCAGCCTGATTGATTGTTTAATGTTAACAGTGTATTTTCCAAAACCTGTACATAACTTTGAGTCACAGGCAATGAAATATTAAGCTAATTAATAAGTTAACATTGTTTATCTGGAGATTTTTTTTAAATTTTTTTTTTTTTTACGTTTATTTATTTTTGAGACAGAGAGAGACAGAGCATGAACAGGGGAGGGGCAGAGAGAGAGGGAGACACAGAACCCAAAGCAGGCTCCAGGCTCTGAGCCATCAGTTCAGAGCCCGACGCGGGCTCGAACTCACAGACCACGAGATCGTGACCTGAGCCGAAGTCGGACGCTCAACCGACTGAGCCACCCAGGCGCCCCGATCTGGAGATTTTTAAAGAAATTAAAATCCAAAGAGACAGAGAAAATAAAGCATGTGGTTATATAATCCCCAGGCAGATTTCTAACCTATGGATTATTTTCTATGTATAAACACATTTGGTCTTTGAAATATTCAAATGAAGAGGGTAAATTAATCCACGTATTGTAAATATTGCTTTATAAGATGATTGCTACTGGGGCACCTAAGTGGCTCAGTTGGTTAAGTGTCTGACTTTAGCTCAGGTCATGATCTCACAGTCTGTGAGTTCGAGCCCCACGTCAGACTCTGTGCTGACAGCCTGGAGCCTGCTTCAGATTGTCTCCCTCTCTCTCTGCCCCTCCCCCACTCATGCTCTGTCTGTCTCTCTCAAAAATAAATAAACATTAAAAAAAATTAAAAAATAAGATGATTGCTACTATTCATTATGATTTTAAAAATAGATATTGTCATTTAAGCATATTGTTTGGTATGATTATATGTGCTTGTGTGTTTAACCTGAGGCTTACATTTGGAGGGGATCAGGGTATGCCACCCCCAAACATATCACTTGGGCATAGGAATTATTTTGAGCTGAAGGCATTTGAGTTCCTGGAATCCCTTATCTGCCTCCCAGAAGAACTCAAATTGTTATAAATCCTGTCTTGGGAACAACTCTGTATAATCTTGGAGACTAGAAATTGGCACCACACCCAAACAGACATTATCATGAGACTGTCATGTCTCTGATCTATTCTCCAAAGGCTCATTTATCTTTCCCAAAAGTCATGTGTTTTTCCATAAGCGCCCTTTCTCTTTTTTCTCTTCATCTACTAAGTTAGGTATATAAGCCCCAAATTCCGAAGACCTGTTTGAGTTACTCATTGTTGACTCTTCCTGTGTGTGTTACACACATAAATAACCTGTTTTTTTTTTCCTCTCTTATGAATCTTTCTTTTATTGGTTTAATTCATATGCCTTAGGAACAGACCATAAGAGGGTAGCAGAAAAGGATTTTTCTGCCTTACCTACACAGTCAGGTGGCCTATTTAGGAAGTGATCTAGGGGCGCATGGGTGGCTCAGTCAGTTAAGCGTCAGACTTTGGCTCAGGTCATGATCTCACGGTTTGTGAGTTGGAACCCTGCATCGGGCTCTGTGCTGACAGCTTAGAGCCTGAACCCTGCTTCGAATTCTGTGTCTCATTCTCTCTCTGCCCCTCCCCCACTTGTGCTCTGCCTCTGTCTCTCAAAAGTAAATAAATGTTTAAAAAAAAAAAAAAAAGGAAGTGAACCTATAGAGAGCAGAAAGGGCAGGCCCTGGAGGGTAGAAAGAGAGCTTTATGAAATGAGTCTCAGAATCATCTGAACGGGGGGGACAAAAGGAAGACATTTTTATTGTCTGGCCTATGTCCTCCATTGGTTGAGAGTTGCCCCATGGAATTTTGACTTCCCCACACTTCGGGTTTGCATACCTATGAATGCAAAGTGGGTTCTCCCAGGCTTTCTGTGCCTCTGCGTCAGAGAAGCCGAGAGGCAGGAAGGGAGAGGCAGCGCGCACCTGAAGAGAGGTGTGTCAACAGGAGCCAGCATGGTACCGTTTACTGCAGATGAGACTGGAAACTGTAAGTGAGGCTGAGAGAATGTGAGGTGCAGAAAAGGTGTTCCACATTATGCACGTGCATGCACAGCAAGGCAAATTAAAGTTAATGGTGATAAAAACCCTCATGAATAGTGACTGATTGCTCAGAGAAAAGAATGGTCTTTGGTTATACAGTGTTTTCTCAACATGAGGTGGAAAAGGTTTTTCTGTCTTTTCTGCTTGGGTAGCAAACTTGTAGCCCTCCCTGCACCTGTGCTCTCACTTCCCAAAAGTTTGTTTGCCTTTGTATCAGTCCTCATGATGCTTTTGAGCGCTTCATGATTGTAGGCCAATTGTGGCAAAACCCCAACATTTCCCCACTGATAAAGGAACCAATATTTCTTCTGGTACTTTTGTTACCTTCTCCTATGTCTATCGTAAAATATTGTTCCTTCCATGGGTAACTGAATAGGCTGTAACCATTTCCTGTTCTCAGACGCATTTGTTCTTATTAAAAAATAATAATAATAATGTTTATTTATTTTTGAGAGAGACAGAGACAGAATGTGAGTGGATTAGGGACAGAAAGAAAGGGAGACCCAGAATCCGAAACAGGTCCAGGCTCCGAGCTGTCAGCACAGAGCCCGACGCGGGGCTCGAACTCGCAAGCCATGAGATCATGACCTGAGCCGAAGTCAGCCTCTCAACCGACTGAGCCACCCAGGCGCCCCTCTTTCTCATTTTTAATCAACTGACATCTTCCGGCATCTCTTTCAGACATTGCCGTACTCTAAGGCCCCATACTCGTGACCTTTGGAGACTGACCAGGGCATCTTTTTGCCCACACCATCTTCAGTGCTCCCTAAACGGTTGTTGGCAGCACCAAGTGTTTTCTCTCACTGTGTACCTGTTGCCCCAGGCATGGCACCCACAAACACCAAGGGAATTCTAGAACAATTAGCATGTTTTGAATGCACCAGTTTTCAGAACCTTTCAATGGAATTCTAAGAACGACATGCTTTTTAAGATTGCAGTGTGGGAGGGGCGCCTGGGTGGCGCAGTCGGTTAAGCGTCCGACTTCAGCCAGGTCACGATCACTCACTCCGTGAGTTCGAGCCCCGCGTCGGGCTCTGGGCTGATGGCTCAGAGCCTGGAGCCTGTTTCCAATTCTGTGTCTCCCTCTCTCTCTGCCCCTCCCCCGTTCATGCTCTGTCTCTCTCTGTCCCAAAAATAAATAAAACGTTGAAAAAAAAACTTAAAAAAAAAAAAAGATTGCAGTGTGGGAAAACATGTTAAGACAAGGAGAGCAACGCAAGCCCCCACCCCCTGTTCCCTTGGAAGGATGACAATATATTTTATTCCAGTTGTTTTTATTCAAGTGAAGCCGTTGACCACATGAATAGATTTCAGTAAATGTATGCCCTTTTAAAGCAAGCCCAAGCACAGGATTGATACTTTGTTGGCAAAAGAGTTCTAAGGGTTTTCAAAAGGTGTTTTTTAAAGCTTGGATACCCTTGCCTATGAATAGATGCAAAGCCTATTGATTCATGAATGCCTTTGTGGCTCACATTATCTGGAATCAGGGAAAGTGGTGGAACTTCAAAATACTATTCTAAAATAGATAAACTGGCCAGGGTTTAAGCAGAAACTGGACTAGAGTGGCCAGATGCCCTTCCCATAGCTCTTAGGAGCATGACATGCACCACAAGGTGAAAACGGTGATTCCGCTGGTGATCCATCATCTGTGGGAGGCCTGTACAATTTCTGGTTACTCCCCCAAGGCCTCTCCCTGGCAGAGCATTTGTGGGCCAGATGATGTTGTGTGGATTATTTTACAGCACTAATGATGCATAACCAAGTATTCTATTCCAGGTACAACCTACCAACTGATCTCTACAGACAGAGTAATGCCAAAGCTGTTGACTAAGATTACCTAAGGTTTATCAAAGGAAGACATCACTGGAACTTCATTGGAAAGAACCTTATCAAGCCTTGCTAAGTGTTCAAATGGATGACAGGTGCAGAGGCTTTCAGTCTTAGATCCTGTGTTCTTACTGTAAGAAAATGTACCCCACCCATTTGACAATTTCTTGCTGCGGTCTCTATTTTTCTTTTTCTCTTAAACACAGGGACCAATGCCTTGCTTGTCACTTGAGATCCAGGGAGGTATGACAGCTTCCAGGAAATTCCTGTTTCTGAAAAGAAAGCTAGTTTAGAATGAAATTGGGAGACAGCAGAGGGAACTTCCTTCCAAGCCCCACCCCTCCTTGTCAATTGCAGACCCAACAGGTGGATACTTCTTTGCTATTCCCGCAGGAGGAATTAAGTTCCACCCACCTACACCACCCCCAACCACAACCGCGCAGCCAATGAGAGACAGTCACAACTCAGCCAATGAAGAGCCACTATATTTCGAACTCCCAGTTTACGCCAATGGACTTTTTGTTTATAATAGCCTGCTCGGCACCCTCCCCCCTTTCCTCAATAAAAGTCCAAGCGTTCTCTGGAAAGGCGGTATATACAAAATGACCTTAAAAGGTGGGGTGCTGAAGAAAAAGGCTCACAAGTGCAGCTTGACGGGAAATGGTTTATTAAAGGGACTTACGGACAGAAGTGTGTCTTGCGGAGTGGCAAAACTAGTAGATCTCTGCAGTCCCATCTCCGGTAAGACCTGCTTTTGTAGCCCTAGAGTTTGGGGAGTACGTGCTAGTAGACCACCCAGGAGGAAATGTTTGAGAATAGTTGTGTCATAGTTATATCTCCAAGAGCAGATCAAGGACGTTATGCCCCAAGGGCGTACTTAAGGGTGTGGTTGGATGAAAAGAAAGAATTTGTGTGTGGGGTGGGGGCTATACTTAAGGCTTCAGGTGACTGTGAAGTCATCATGGCGGACTTGTCCAAGATGGTGTTAGTCTGGTTCACACAGTGTTCCCCTCCTTTGTTCTGCAGACTAGGCCATGGTTTTGCTACAGCTTGCTTGTCCCAGATTACAGTTCTCTGCTATTCCTGAATAAACCCATTTTTTTCTAGTAAAATAATTGGCAGTTTTATTTTTAAGGTTAACACGTAGCAGCAGGCTGATCCTCTGCTCTAACCCCTGACCTGTGGCTAAATGGATATCTATATAGAAAACAATAAAATTTGACTCCTCCTTCAATCATAGTTCAGAATCCGTTCTAGGTAGGTTGTTGATGTGTATGTGAAAAAATAACAAGCATCCTAGAAGGTAATGTGGGGAAGGAAAAATTCTTCCTCGAGCCTTCAGGGACTTCCAGCTGGACTGAGAATTAAATTTACCTGAGACAGATTAACAGAAAAAGCAAACAAACAACAACCCAGTTTTATTATGTGCACACAGAGGCCCAATGATAGCATTGAGACCTAAAGGAATGACAGAGGCCGGCAGTTTTTATACTTTTTAGACAAAAGGACAGTACATTTGTGAGGAATTGACAGGATAAAAAAAAACCAGATGTTTGGAATTTTTAGTTTGTAAGGAATTCTAAGTGGAATTTAGACTGAAGTAGTAGATTAGAAAAAAAAATAATAACACGGTTTGCTTTGACAGCTTTCTGTCGCTGGGGGCACCTGGGTGGCTCAGTCGGTTAAGTGTCTGACTCCTGGTCTTGGCTCAGCTCATGATCTCACAGCTCATGGGTTTGAGCCCCGAGTTGAGCTCTCACAGCTCAGAATCTGGAGCCTGCTTCGGATTCTGTCTCTGAGTTTCTCTGCCCTTCCCCTGCTCGCGCGTGTGCACATGCGCACACTCTCACTCTCTCTCTCTCTCTCTCTCTCAACTATAAATAAACATTAAAAAAAATCAAAGTTCCCATCTCTGGTGATAAGGATGTCTTTATATTTTGTACAGAGAAGATACCTTTTCTTTGGGAGGTTTATTTCCTGCTTTCAGGGGCACAGAGGAGGGTCTGAGTGTCCTTATGATGCAGGGAAACAAAGGCAAGAGAAATGTAGCTGAAATTAAATCTCCTTCCAGTTTGCAGCCCACTGATAGATACCTGAAACATGCAGAGTGTGACCTTCCTCAAGCAACTCATGGCTGCCTTATTTCCTTAATGTTTTTGTTTTAGTAAAGACTAAAAGTAACCTTATCTTAACAATAACTAGCCCCTCAAGGTCGCGAAAGCCTTGCTTCCAAATTCGTTAGAGACTTATGCTATCCCTAACCCCCACTAGCTTAAAAATATGTAATCAGTCACTTTTCACAACCCCAGTGCAGCGCTTTCTGCCCATGGGTCCTGTCCCTGTGCTTTAATAAAATCACCTTTTTGTACCAAAGATGTCTCCAGAATTCTTTCTTAACCGTTCAAGAACCTCATCACTCACACCAGCTGTTTCTTAAGTGACTTTTATTTAAAATAATCACTACATGGGGCGCCTGGGTGGCTGAGTTGGTTAAGCATGTGACTCTTAATTTTGGCTCAGGTCATGATCTCACAGTTTGTGGGATTGAGCTGTGTGTCAGGCTCTGCGCTGATAGCGTGGAGCCTGCTTGGAACTTTTTTTCTCTCTTTCTGCCCCTCCCTACCTCAAAATAAATAAATAAACATTAAAAAATGTATAATTTTAAAATAATCACTATGCCAAACTGGCATATTTTGGGGCAGCCTGCCCTTGGCCCCTATGATAACATTGGCAAAATTCTTGGTCTTGGGGTAGAGAAAATTTTCTTAAACTGGGCATAAGAAACACCAATCATAAAATACTGAATAGGGGCACCTGGGTGGCTCAGTCAGTTAAGCATCTGACACTTTGGCTCAGGTCATGATCTCACAGTTCATGGGTTCGAGCCCTGCTGACAGCCCAAAGCCTGGAGCCTGCTTCAGATTCCCTCTGCCCCTCCCCCCTCGACTGTGTCTACCTCTCTGTCAAAGTAAATAAACATTAAAAAAATTTAAAAAAACTGAATAAGTTGGACTACATTAAATGAATGATTTTTTTCCATTAAAAAAAAAAATACCATTCAGAGTGGAAAAGTAAGCCACAGGTAATGTTTGCAACATGTATAGTCAACAAAGGGTTTGCTTCAGGAATGTATAAAGAATTAATGAATTGGGGCGCCTGGGTGGCTCAGTTGGTTAAGCATCTGACTTCTGCTCAGGTCATGATCTCACCATTTGTGAGTTCAATCCCCGTGTCTCTGTGCTGACAGCTCAGAGCTGGAGCCTGCTTCAGATTCTGTGTCTCCCTCTCTCTCTGCCCCTCCCCACCTCATGCTCTGTCTCTCTTTCTCTCAAAAATAAATAAACATTAAAAATTTTTTTAAACTTAATTGCATAACCCCTCCCAAGAGTTCACCACCATCACCCCTTCTCTGATATGTTCTCTTGTTTCTTGCCTCTGTTTTATTCATTGACAACCATTTGCATAACCTTAGTGCCTCGACTGTAAATTTGGAAAATGACAGAGCTCACCTCATAGGGTTATTATGAAGGGCTAAATGAGGAAACGTCTACAGTGCTTACAACAATGAATGCCTGACACACAGTAAGCACCCAGTACATTTAAGCTTATTGTTATTACTACAATTTATGTTTTGTGTGTTTTTTGGTCTTAAGAAATGTTTCCCCAATTAGTATTATCTTCTTCTAGGCACCTTGTAAGGCCCCTTTTGAAAGTAGATGTGGCCCATGGCTTCACTTGATCTGCGTACTGGGGCAGAAGTGATGAGGTGTAGGGATGCAGCCACCTCTCCGTGCTCCCCATTCCGGGCCCCGTCACCGTGAGCATGTTCTGTGATGGGGCCTTCAGCATCCTGCTTCGTTGAGTGACGATGAGCAGAGCCCCATTGTGGCTCGAGTATGAACAAGAAATAAGTTGAGGTATGAACAAGAAATAAGCCTTTGCCTGTTCTATTTTTTTTTTTTGTAAGAAAGAACTTCTTGCTCCGGGGTTAAAAAAAAATCCTTCCTCATTGTTTTTTGTAATTTAGATGTTTATGTTTCACATTTAGGTCTTTAGTTTCTTGGAGATTATTTTTTTTATTTAGTAAAAAAAATTTTTTTAATGTTTATTTACTTTTGAGAGAGAGAGAGAGAGAGAGAGACAGAGTGCGAGCTGGGGAGGGGCAGAGAGAGAGGGAGACACAGAATCCGAAGCAGGCTCCAGGCTCTGAGCTGTCAGCACTGAGCCTGATGCAGGGCTCAAACTCATGCTATGAGATCATGACCTGGGCCGAAGTCAGACACTTAACTGACTGAGCCACCCAGGTGCCCCGAGATTATTATTTTTTTTTTAAGATTTTATTTTTAAGTAACCTCTAACACCCAACGTGGGGTTTGAACTTACAACAGCAAGACCAAGAGTCACATACCCCGTTGACGGAGCCTGCCAGGCACCCCAAGATTATTTTTACGTATGGTACCGTGTGATGTGGAAATGTCAGAGTTCAGAGCTGATGGCCAAGAAAGAATTCTTGAAAGATCTTCCATGCAAAAAGGTGGTTTTACCAAAGCACAGGGACAGGACTTGTGGGCAGAAAGAACTGCCCTGGGGTGACAGGTGATTGATTATATACCTTCAAGTTGGGAGGGCATTAGGGATAGCATAAGTCTTCTAAGGAATTTTGGAAGCGAGGTTGAGGGGGCTAGCTGGTGTTAGGAAAAGGTCATGTATTCCTGTCTAGTAAAACCTCATTCATGAGACCCTTCACATGTATATCAGGGGGCCATATGCTTGGAGGATGATTGCCAACATATATTTTGGGGGTAGAGATAAAGGAAGTTTCCAAAGGAATTTTTATATGTTCAAGTAGACTTACAGGATCCTGGGGGGGGGGGTGGGGGGGGGTGGGCTAAGATTGCCTTTTGTCCTTGGCAAAGTGTCATCATTGAGGCAGCTGGGTTCCTAGAGGAAGGTCTCTCTGTCGGTCTCAAGGAATTGTTAGTGGACTATAAGTTTTAAAAAAAAATTTTTTTTTCAACGTTTATTTTTTTGGGACAGAGAGAGACAGAGCATGAACGGGGGAGGGGCAAAGAGAGAGGGAGACACAGAATCGGAAACAGGCTCCAGGCTCTGAGCCATCAGACCAGAGCCTGACGCGGGGCTCGAACTCACGGACCGCGAGATCGTGACTTGGCTGAAGTCGGATGCTTAACCGACTGCACCACCCAGGCGCCCCTAGTGGACTATAAGTTTTAAAATGTTTTCCTTTTGCCTTTGTTTCCCACATCACTCTGTAGGAATCAAATTCAATGTTTTTTTTTTTAATGTTTTTTTTTTAATGTTTTTATTTATTTTGGAGACAGAGAGAGGCACAGCATGAGCAGGGGAGGGGCAGAGAGAGAGGGAGACACAGAATCTGAAGCAGGCTCCAGGCTCTGTGCTGTCAGCACAAAGCCCGACGCGGGGCTCGAACTCACGGACTGTGAGATCATGACCTGAGCCGAAGCCGGACGCTCAACCGACTGAGCCACCCAGGCGCCCCTCAATGTTTTTTAATGTGGAAAGCCACCGGTCCCAATACCACTCATTGAGGTGTCCTTTCCCCTGACTTGTGGCCCCACCTGTCACATCCAGAGTGCATGTACTTGCACAGGTCTTGACTCTGTTCTCTCCCATTGTATTCTTGGCTATTATTATACCATTTTACCATATGGTTTTACTTATTTCTTTGTAATATGCCTCACTAGCTGGTAGGCAAAGGGCAAGGTAGTCTTCAGGCATGGAGAGTGGGGAACGAAGAGTGAATTAAGCCCTCTGTCTCTTCGCCAAACCCACCCTTGGTGAGTAGAGCGCCACACTCTGGGCCTCGACTTCCTGGCTGTTTGCACATCAGAACGTGCCTGTCCATTTCCTTGGAGATAATCAGCGTGAGAAGCAAGCAGTAGTTTTGGAAGCTGTTATTAAAGTTAACTGACAGGGCTGGGTAACAGCTTGGATTTCTGGTGGGATAGTGTAGGGAGAGGGATTTCTCTGAGACAGCTCTTGTATTTCTGGCTCAATCAATCAAGGATGCAAGGATATCTGTGAGATGTATAAGTCATGAACCTTCTGAACTGTGAAAATACAGGCGTCAAATCTAATGCCTGGAGAGAATTTCTTGAGCAAATAATACAACCTGTAGAAATAACTAGTCACAGAAAAGCATGGTGTGATTATAAATGATTTATTCCATTAGATGATAACATTCATCACAATCAAAATCCTGCTGACAGTACATAAAAATATTGCTTTTTAATCATCATGAAGTGTCAAGAGACTAGTAAATTGGAAGACAAAGTATACACTTTTGCAGTCAGGGCCAGTAGCTCCCTTAGATGTCTTGGGGGACGTGAGCATTAGTGCAGGCCGCAGAAATAATCCTGTGTTCCCACCCTTCCCAATACTGATGCTGGCCAGCCAGCCAGTCAACTCCCTGCCCCTGTGCCTCCCTCCCATACCCCCTTCACAAACCCCGTGCCTAACGAGGCGCCAGGCTGGGGAGGGTTGCATAGGTCAGCAGGGAAGGGCAGCAGGATGAGGGGGCTAGGCATTAGCAAGAGGAATGAGCTTTCTCTTATTCCTGCAGATGGGAGGAGAAGGAAAGGTTTCTCTATGGGATTCCTCAAGATTTGGGCCCCTCAAACTTTTTGAGCTTCAACCTGGAGTCAGAAAACCAAGAGGATAGGCTCTCAGGGCTCCCTGTACTTGCCCGGCAGTTAGACTTCTCTTGCCTTTCAGGGATTGCTGAAGTCTCAGGAGAGCTCAGACTGTGAGGACAGATGCTTTAGTTCTCTGAATTTAAGGTCACCTCAAGTAGACTGGGCTTTCAGGCCTGAGGGTCTCCTCAGCCCCTCCCACCACCACTCAGGCTTCTGGGCTCCAAGCTACAGGGGCCTCGTAAGAGAGGCCTTTCCTACCTGAGACCTACAGCTCCCTGGCCACCATGGGAGTTCCTCCATGCTTGTCTTTGTCTAACCAGGAAGGTTTCTGGGTCTCGACCTCATGGAAATTCATCTTTCGCAGTAACATATCTTCACTAACCATTGTTAACTGGAGTTCTGACTCTTAGTGGGATCTGGCTTCCTCTCTTGGGGTTCTCAGCCTGCCTGAATCTGGATGAATATCAACCACTGGACCCAAGATGGTGGGTGGCAGCTTCCCTCTGCTGGATTGTTTCCCTGGCTGTCCTGTTTTCATTAGGCTTGACCCAAATTCAAAAGTCCTCTGTGTAAAAGCTCAAAGTTTCCTGGTAATCGCTCTTTGTGGTCCCATTCCAACCCCAGACATTTCTCTTGTTTCTAGCACCCTTTCAGAGCAAAATTTGCTTGAAACTTGCTGGCTACTCAGTTCCTCTGCAGCGCAGATCCACTTCAGGCTGGGCCCTGTCATCTCAACAACATTCACTGGAGCCCTGATTCACGCCAGGCATTAATGACAGATGGGATGGGGAGACAAAGTCTCTGTCACTAAAGAGATCACCAGACTATAAACAAATGATTATCAAAGAGATGGCGGGTGTATGGCTAAGGTACGTTACAAGGTTCTCCATGGAGAAAAAGATGGTTTTTGTTAAGCAATGCCTATGTGTCAGGCAGTAAATTATAAACTTCTCTCTTCTAATTCTCACAGAAATACTACTGAGGTATTTATTGTTTGTATTTTCGTTTTATAAATGAGGTAATTGAGACCGAGATTACTCTTGTAACTTGCTCGAAATCACAGAACTAGTGGTGGTTGAGCCTGAATTACTACCATCGAGGTGAGGTCGTTGACCCGAACCCTGAGGCAGGAAGCATGATACAATGTTTAATTTTTGCCTGAAAATGTTGAGGAAGGCCTAACACTGGAAGTGATATTAGAGTGAGGTCTTGAAAGATATTTAGTGTACTAAATTGATAGTGTCTTATGTTGGGTGAAATAGGATACGAAATGAAAGAGACTTCAGGCCAGGGGCACTTGAGTGGCTCAGTCGCTTAAGCGTCCAACTCTTGATTTCAGCTCAGGTTGTGATCTCACAAACTGAGATTGAGCCCCGGGTCAGGCTTTGCCCTGCCAGGATGGAGCTTACTTGGGGTTCTCTCTCTCCCTCTCTCTCCACTCCTCCCCACTTGTGTGCATGTTCTTGCTCACAAAATAAATGTACAAACATCAAACAACAACGACAACAACAGCAAAACAAAGAGGCTTCAAGCCAGAAGGAACGATGGGTGTAAATGCACAGAAACCTGAGAGTCAGGACACCTTGGAAAGGGTTGGGTAGAGTGGAGCCTGCCCCTGGTAGCACTCCTCTCACAGGGCTGGAGAGAGAACACCCTTCTCTACACTCCCCATTCCTCTTCCAGCCATTACTGATATGCCACCACTGAGGTTTGTGTCCTCTGGTTTTACCACCTCTGACCTTCGTCATGCCAGGCATCATCCTGTGTATATGGTCCACCCTGAGGCCCACTCATGCAAACCCTTTCAGATTTTTTACCCCCTCAGCTCCAACACCATTCAGCTACTCTTCAATCTAGACGACCACTTCTAGGAAATGTCCTCCAACCTACTCAGCGTCTGCAGACTCTCTACACTGGAAATCTCAAGGCCCACCATCCTCTTTTCTGACTCCTCAGCCCACCAGCTTTCAGTCCCTTCCTGCTAGAACCCCTAGAACTTACACTTGTAGAGAGCACCAGTTCTCCAACCTCCCTCACTTACTAGGACACCAACTCAGTTCAGGCACCTGGATATTTGCTAAGATTACTGCAGCAGCCACGCCATTCCACTTGAAACCACGTCTCCCGACTCCCCTGACCTTTTCCATGGCCACACATTCTGGTATTTTCCATGCCTCATACTCCCTGGTGAGCCTTCTGCACAGCAGAGAGGCTGGGAGCTTGGCTGGACTAGAAACTGCCTGAGCTGCTTTCTCTTCCAGGATGTCAGCCCCGTCTTTTTAGGAACTTTATACTCTTCAACAGTTGGTCAGAGGCCCTGTTGTGGCTTCTGGCATCAGAACACTCCCTCTTCTATTTCATGATGGCCCCACTACTCCCACCTGGAACACCATCCCAGACTCACCTGAGCTACCAGAGAAACAGCTGAAATTATGGTCATTTAAAAAAATTGTTCAAAGTTAATATTTTTAAGGTTAATATTTAATTGTATTGTTATTTATCTTTTTTTCATGTTGACATCCTAAGACACCTCATAACCGGGAATCAGTGCTTCATCCTCACATGGATGAAAAACATATTCTTTATTTTTTTTATTTTTTATTAAAAAAAAAATTTTTTGTTAATGTTTATTTGTTTTTGAGACAGAGAGAGACAGAGCATGAGAGGGGAGGGCCAGAGAGAAAGGGAGACACAGAATCCCGAGCAGGCTCCAGGTTCTGAGCTGTCAGCACAGAGCCCGACGCAGGGCTCGAACTCATGGACTGTGATATCATGACCTGAGCCGAAGTCAGACGCTTAACCGACTGAGCCACCCAGGTGCCCCGAAAAACAGAAATTCCTAAGAAGGTTCTGATGTCAAAGAAAGAGCCCTCTCCATTAAAATAAAGTGCATGAGCAGCTATTTGTTGAGAGAAACACGTAAGGTAAATTGCCCAAGATGTGTATTTTCTCTTCCACTGTAATGAAACTTGGTGCAGAGCCCCTGTAAACTGTAACATTTCTCTAGATTGAGAAGCTGAAGAGCTCTTGTCAAATGATAATGGAACGTGTTGAACTGAAAGTTATGTGCATTTTGATGGAATTCTACAGTGCTGCTAAATTCTGTTGCAACGTGCCCAGTGTCAGTCACCGGGGCTGTTCTGGGGAAATCACTGCATTGCTTATACTGGCTTTTTTTTTTTCTTCTTCTTCCATTTTTCCTTTTGGTTTTATTTCATTTATTTTTAAAAAGATTTTATTTTTAAGTAATCTCTACCCCCAGTGTGGGGCTCGAACTCACAACCCCTGAGATCAAGAGTCACCTGCTCCACTGACTGAGCCAAGCCAGGCACCCCTTACGTTTGGTTTTAAAGTTTTATTTTGCTACCAGTTTTTCTTATAACAGCCGGAATGACTTTCCCTCCATTTCTTCAGTACAGCCCACACACATCATCGAGTGTGTAGTCAACCATGTCCATGCATAGACCGTAACATGGACGTCTTGCTTAGCATAAAATTTCATACATTCCGCCACCAGCTCATATATGCAACATGCATAACAAATACATACTAACTTACCTATGGAGAATTAAATTGTATAGCTTTTAATTTTTTTTTTCAACGTTTATTTTATTTTTGGGACAGAGAGAGACAGAGCATGAACGGGGGAGGGGCAGAGAGAGAGGGAGACACAGAATCGGAAACAGGTTCCAGGCTCTGAGCCATCAGCCCAGAGCCCGACGCGGGGCTCGAACTCACGGACCGCGAGATCGTGACCTGGCTGAAGTCGGACGCTTAACCGACTGCGCCACCCAGGCGCCCCTGTATAGCTTTTATTTAGCTTTAGGATTAAAAAATTCTTCCCCGGTGCCTGGGTGGCTCAGTCAGTTGAGCGTCCAACTCTTGGTTTCAGCTTGGGTCATGGTCCCAGGGTTGTGGGATCAAGCCCTACAGTCAGGTTCCATGCTGGGCGTGGAGCCTACTGCAGGTTGTCTCCCTCTCCCTCTCCCTCTCTCTCTCTCTCTCTCTCTCTTTCTCTCTCTTTCTCTCCCTCCCCCCCCCCCCCCCGCCCCTCTGTGCACACGTGCTCTCTCTCTCTTAAAAAAAAAAAAAAATTCTTCCTACTTAGGATCCACAGTCTCTAACAGACCCTTGTTTTGCCTCCCTTCCAGGAACATTTTGTCCCATGAGATATGAAGGGAGAGTAGCTGCCTGGAAGATGTGGGCCCAGGACTGGAAAACATTATCCATACTGTTTGGCACAAGGTTGGGATCAAAAGGTGAACTGTTACATCTAACGCTCATATTACCTACAAGTTGAACAAGGACTACAAAGGCTCATGAGACAGGAATGCTGGCACATCTTTTCTGTGCTAATGATTCTCAACCTCCATCCTAGGATCCGGAACTCCAGACTTGCATTCGTATCTCCATCCTGGACACTTTCAGTCTCAGGTTCCATGGAAAATTTCTCAAGGGTGTGATCATTTGCTTTATGCAATTGGCCTCATGATTTAGTGCATCTAAAGAAAATCCTTTACCTTTTTTTTTCTTTTTTTTTTATTTTTTTTTTTTTTTTTTTTTTATTTTTTTTAAAATTTTTTTTTTCAACGTTTATTTATTTTTGGGACAGAGAGAGACAGAGCATGAACGGGGGAGGGGCAGAGAGAGAGGGAGACACAGAATCAGAAACAGGCTCCAGGCTCCGAGCCGTCAGCCCAGAGCCTGACGCGGGGCTCGAACTCCCGGACCGCGAGATCGTGACCTGGCTGAAGTCGGACGCTTAACCGACTGCGCCACCCAGGCGCCCCTACCTTTTTTTTTCTTTTTGGAAGATAGAAGCCCCATCCCTAAGCAAGGCAAGCAAGTCAAGGAATTCTTCACATTCTGGTGTTTTCCATTTCTTCTCGTACGGAGCTTTTATTTAATAACAAAATCTTACTACCATCTTTGAATCTGTGGTCAAATTTTCTACTGTGATCTGACCCATCTTGGACAAATCTGGAGCACCACAGAGCCCAGGAGCGTGGAGGGGCCCTCAGACCAGGACCGAGTATTCATGGTAAGCCTCTTTGTGGTCTTTGAATTCTCCCTGCTCTCTCTTTCTGAACTGCTTTTGTGTCAGAAGACTTTGTCCTTTCAGTCAGTGATCATAAACTGGGCTTTTCCACTTTTGATATCTTTCCTATGTGATTTGCAAAAGTTTGAGTTTTCTGTTTTTATCCATAGGCCAGATTAACCTTTCATAGGCTTTCCCCAGACCGAAGTTTATTTTTTATTCTTTTAAAGATTTTATTTTTAAGTAATCTCTACACCCAACAAAGGGCTCTAATTCACAACCCCAAGAGCAAGAGTGACACTTCCCAATGACTGAGCCAGGCAGGCACCCCTTCCTAGACTGAAGTTTAAAAAGGAATTCCCAGGGGCGCCTGGGTGGCGCAGTCGGTTAAGCGTCTGACTTCAGCCAGGTCACGATCTCGCGGTCCGTGAGTTCGAGCCCCGCGTCAGGCTCTGGGCTGATGGCTTGGAGCCTGGAGCCTGTTTCCGATTCTGTGTCTCCCTCTCTCTCTGCCCTTCCCCCATTCATGCTCTGTCTCTCTCTGTCCCGAAAATAAATAAACGTTGAAAAAAAAAAAAATTAAAAAAAAAAAAAAGGAATTCCTAGGGTGCCTGGGTGACTCAGACAGTTAAGCATCCAACTTCAGCTCAGGTCATGATCTTGTGGTTTGTGAGCTCGAGCCCTGCATCAGGCACTGTGGTGACAGCTCAGAGCCTGGATCCTGCTTCAGATTCTGTCTCCCTCTCTTTCTTCCCCTCCCCTGCTCGCACTCTGTCTCTTTCTGAAAAAGACAGTGGCGTTTTGTAGCAACGTGGATGGAACTGGAAAGGGTTATGCTAAGTGAAATAAGCCATACAGAGAAAGACAGATACCATATGTTTTCACTCTTATGTGGATCCTGAGAAACTTAACAGAAGACCATGGGGGAGGGGAAGGAAAAAAAAAAAGTTAGGGAGAGAGCCAAACCATAAGAGACTCTTAAAGACTGAGAATAAACTGAGGGTTGATGGGGGGTGGGAGATTGGTATTGAGGAGGACACCTGTTGGGATGAGCATTGGTTGTTGTATGGAAACCAATTTGACAATAAATTTCATATTAAAAAATAAAATTATAGTAATTGACATTATAAAAAATAAATCAATTAATTAATAAAAGGAATTCCCACCTCTGTACATTTCATGTTAGACCACATGTTCCTTTTTTTTTTTTTTTAAATGTTTATTTATTTTTGAGAGAGGGAGAGACAGAGTGTGAGCTGGGGAGGGGCAGAGAGAGAGAGAGAGAGAAAGAGACACAGAATCCGAAGCAGGCCCCAGGCTCCAAGCTGTCAGCACAGAGCTCAACATGGGGCTCGAACCCACAAACTGTGAGATCATGACCTAAGCTGAAGTTGGACACTCAACTGACTGAGCCATCCAGGTGCCCCAAGACCACATGTTCCTGACTGTCAAGTTAATTTAAAATAAAATGATTGGTATACCAGAGACAACTTGAAATTAGAATTTCTCCTTGATGCTTCCTTAGACTACGATGTCCTGAAATATGCAATAATCTACTTACTCCTTAACATTAGGAATAGGTATCCCAGCCAATAGAAAACCCATATCTGCCTGTTGGCTCAGTGTCATGAGGAGACCAAAATGACGACTGAGCAGTCTCAGCAGTGTGAGACCATGACTGTATTCCTTGTTGGAAGTGTCTTTTCACTTAGGAATTAAAACTTCTAAACCTGCCAACACTAAGATTGTGAGAACAAGGAGCAAATATTCTTTAACTGGATTGTAGAGGTACTCATAAGAGGGACTGTTCCTATCCATGTGTGTCTTAGCTATGGAGCAAACAACATCAAATATTGGTTGATGGTTTTTTTTTTTTTTTAATTTTTTTTTCAACGTTTATGTATTTTTGGGACAGAGAGAGACAGAGCATGAACGGGGGAGGGGCAGAGAGAGAGGGAGACACAGAATCGGAAACAGGCTCCAGGCTCTGAGCCACCAGCCCAGAGCCTGACGCGGGGCTCGAACTCACGGACCGCGAGATCGTGACCTGGCTGAAGTCGGACGCTTAACCGACTGCGCCACCCAGGCGCCCCTGGTTGATGGTTTTAAACACGTGTTGCTCCTGGAGGATAGCTCCCCAGCTTGTTAGGGTGCCATATTCCTACTGCCACCATAATGAGCCTTCAGTAAGTTCATTCCACTGTTCTTTAAGGCCAGCTGTGTCTGGGTAATAATGTATATCCAAAACCAATAAATTCCATGGTATGAGCCAATTGCCACATCCTTTTCACTATAGAATTAGTTTCTTCGTCAGAATTTATGTCATATGGGGATTTCTTGGTGGTATTTTATAAAATATTCTTTGTAGGTCTTTGATGATTCTGATGAAAGCATTTGAGGCATGGGAAGAAAATCTGGAAATATATCTATTCCCAGGAGGACACTTTTCTGTCCTCAATGAGGGAAGAGCTTCTATGAAGTAAATTTAACATCGTTTGACTGGCTGGTCTCCCCAGGGAATGGTGCTATATTGGGGACTCATTGTTGGCTTCTGCTATTGGCACTCATGAGTGGTGATGGCCAAATTAACTTTGGTGAGGGGAATTTATGCTATTAAGCTTATGCATAGCTTCTGTCTCTGTCACCATGCCACTCTTGTACCTGACCATTGGGCAGTCAGTGGGGTGGATGGGGAAAAAGGCTAACTGACATCTACATGACCAGTCATCTTGTCCACCCATTATTGTCCATCTATTATGTCCACCTATTGAGTGACTTATCTACAGTATGTGCCTCCTATTGGGCATTTTTGTGAGACATGATTGTCTTCATACTCTGTGCCCATTCCAGGAAGTCCATCTACATATCTCCTCTCCAGACCATTCTTGTTGTAAGGCCATAGAGGCCATAGAGCGGATTAAATAAGAGACAATAAAAGAAGGGATCAGGCAACCAGTGGAGGGATTCAGCCAATGACCAAGTATGTCTACTTCATATATATATATATATACACACACATACTAGTATATATATACACTCTGATTCTAACCTGGGTGGTATTTTGTACCCCAAATGAATAGCCTCAGCTAAGAAACAGTATCTACTGGCACCCTCCCACTGCATTGTTATTTTAAAAATTGGATGTAAGTCTTTCTAGGGGAGGCTTGGAAGGTCCCTTGAAGGGACCCAGCCTTCCCCTTAATTGAGGGGCTCTAGGCTTGTGATCTGGCTTGGTTTGATAATTGGATATGAGGCAGTATAGTCCCACTGTGGCAACTTGAGTCAGGCTTCTGTTTTCCAAATATATAGCTAAAGCTACACCTTCGTAGACTGCCCATCTGTTCATTCCTAAGAACCCCGTGATCATTTAGCTGCCACCACAGATCTCTGAAAGTGCAAACACTCTAAGAGCCTTTCTGTCCCTGCAGCCTATTGTGGTAATTCACCCAACCTGACCTTGAAGTTAAGAGCCACCACCTGGCCTTTGGCAATCCAGAATTCTAGTCCCACTGAAATCAGAAAGTCCAGTTCTAAGGTGGTATCTCCCCCACTACCATCTTTGGCCTTGCTTTTCAGGGTACTTCCATCACCTGTGCGTAGCTGATGCCGTGGTAATGGAGCAGCCTCTGGACCTTGCCAGGGTTACAGATGAGGGTGGCTGAGATTACACACCTAGGTACACTCCCAAGATTCCCGTTACCCTGAGCTCTTGGACCTTTGATACCTTAACCTCATTGACTCTAGGCCAGCACTGAGTCCAGGCTTCAATAAACCAGCCAACATGCTGTTAAAACCACTTGTGGGTACTCAAGTTAAAGAGTATAGCCTAAATCCACATTAGTAATTCACAAGTTTATGCCTGTTCATACTCACATTTCACCTCTTTGGTCTGCATGCACTTAACTTTGAATCCACTTCTATACATGCTTTCCAGCTTTTCCAGATTTAAAGCAACCATCCCTACTCATTCTGACCTACATACAGGCTAACCACTAGAAGAGAAATCAATTTTAGAACTTTCAAAATAACAGAGGGTAAATTGGGATTTTTTTTTTTAACCCATCTAAAATGCTATTGGACAGGACACTTCTCTTTTGGCTCACGTTGATCCCTTCTTGTAGAAATCCTCCCGTTTCTTTCTGACTCTCAAATCTTTCACGGTTATATTGAGGAACTCTCTCTTCCCCTTAGATATAGAAACAAGAGTGCCCCAGAAGAGTTAATGCTTTAAAACAGAACATAATGAATCAGAGTAGAACATAGAAAATCAGGGGCGCCTGAGTGGCTCAGTCGTTAAGCATCTGCCTCTTGATTTTGGCTCAGGTCATGATCTCGAAGTCGTGAGATGGAGCCCAAGTTGGGCTCTGTGCTGAGTGTGGAGCCTGCTTGGGATTCTCTCTCTCCCTCTGCTCTTCCCCTGCTCACACACGTGCACATGCACGCCCATGGTCTCACTCTCAAGATGAATAAACTTTAAAAAAAAAAAAAAGAAACCTAGAAAGTCATTCTAAGTGGGTACCCAGGTTGGCAGGACTTCACTTTGTTTCTATCTCTGGTTCTTAACCTTGTTTTGATAACAAATCACTTTGAGAGTCTGGTAAAATCTGTGAGTCCCCTCTAGAGAAAATGTTCGTAGACATAAAATACACATTCACTTTTCAGGTATTCAAGAATATCCAGTTATTGATAAACCCATAGTTAAGAACCCATACCTTTCGGGACTAGGTCAATGTATTTAAAATATCTAAAGAAAGTGTTCATCAGAAGGGGAATTAATGGTTAGGCATAAATATAGAAAAAAGAGAACCAAAAAGACAAACCCTATAGTGTCCTTCCAAATATCCTCCATGGAAGAGAGGACTGTGGACCAAAAAATCCATCAAATGTTCTGGTCCTGAGAGCAAGATGAGAGTGTCATTCTAACTTAGTCTGAAGCCATTAACCACTCAAATGAACAAATGCCCTTATTTTGATCGAATACACACCAAACTTCTGATTATAATTTGACTCCTTGAGTAGCTTGCCTACAGGGCAAAAGTGCTCTGACCAGAGAATGTGAGTAACTAGTCCACTCTGCAGAAAGAGTTCCAGAGTAAATTAACAAGCCAGTAGTCTGTTTTTTAAATATGACATTCTCTATGAGAATGGTTAATAAGAGTCTACGTATAAAAGATGATCCTAGGCTTCTGAACTTGTGTGACAAGGGTAAATACCTCTAAGAAAGATTAATCTAGGTTTCTAAGCTTGCAAGGCAGAGAGAATGTGATAAATTTGCCAACTATCTCATTTAAATTTCTCAAATGCGTTGTCTTAGGACAGAGTCTGCCAGAGTCGCTGACTTTATTAATTTTTTTCTGGCTTAAGTGAGAAGAGTCAGATGTAGAATTTTGAGACTCTTCTGCAGAACAAAGGGATTTAGGTTATTTATATACCTTTAAGGAGTTACAGACACCAGTTACAATCATGTGGTTTCCCATGACAACCAATTATTATGCAAACCTTTGGGATTCAAGGTTTCCTACCACAGGAAATAATACTAAATTTTTGAAATCTCAATGTTTTTAAGGAGTCTTCAGATAACCTTACAAAGTCGCTTTTTCAAAAGGCTATAAATTATTGAATAGGATGGCTACAAATAAAAATCCTCACATGGGTAGTCTCATCTATAGTCTTGTGACTGTTCTCAGCCTTCATCTTCTAACAAGCTCTTGAGAATGGCTTCATTGCTCTGACTCTCATCTTTGTCTTACACTGTGATAATACTTCTCTCTCCAGAGTTTCTTTTTACACACAATTAATAGATAGGAAGTCTGCAGTTTTTGACTTCAGGCAAGATTTTAATAGCCAGAACTCAATGGAAAATGCAAGATTTGTAGAAACCTAGGAATTAGTACATCAAATGTGAACATAGTAAATTGTAAGAAAAATATTCCTATTTCACCCAGCACATGAATGGTCTCTTAAATCAAGTGTAAAGTCTCAGTCTGGTCTCTAAGTCCTTAAACAAATGCTCCCCTCCCCCCATCCACCCCACTCATGTATCCACTTTCCTCTCAATCCCAGACCAGTGCCTGTTCCAGCCAAGCAAACAGTACCTCCGTGTGGGTTCCCTCTGGTGCTGACAGGAAGATTCTAGGCAAGTCTTTTATTTGGGAGGTTCAGGAGCCACCTGCTGGGGAGTTAAGGAAGTGACACAGGGAAAGGAACCAGCTGCCACAGAGGCCAACTACAGCTTAATTCCACAAGAAGATTCTGGAAAAGGGTTCAAAGCATACCTCACAATTATCTCACTAGAGAAATACGAGCTCTGGGGTATTTTACACCACATCTCATCAGTCATTGGCTGATGGCTGATCTGGGGAGTGTTAATTCCCCAGCACTTCCAGCATGCTGAGTTTGTTGAACAAGGCAGCTTTCCACAGTTCTGGAACAGCCTACAAGTGCAGAAGTGCATCAGATGCAGAGATGGCAGTCTGAGGCAGGATGCTGAGAGTGTCTGCAATACCTCTTCCTGCCCTGCTGGTTTTTCTCCAAAAATTCATCTTTTCTTCCTTCAGAATTGTCTTGAAATCCTTCTCTCCCAAGATTTCTCTGAGTAACCCTAACCCACTCTCAAGACATCTGCTAAGAGTGTATGCCTTGAACGAATGGAAGAAAACTCCTACGTGGACAAGTTTTTTTTTTTTTAATTTTTAATGTTTATTAGAGAGAGAGAGACAGGCAGAAAGAGGAGGAGGCACAGAACCTGAAGCAGGCTCCAGGCTCTGAGCTGTCAGCACAGAGCCTGACACGGAGCTTGAACTCATGAGCCATGAGATCCTGACCTGAGCAGAAGTTGGATGCTTAACTGACTGAGCCACCCAGGTGCCCCAGCTATGTGGACAAGTTAGACAAAAGTGCCCTCCTCTGAGCAGACATGGCTCCTGGGGGCCATACAAAATGGCACTTTTGAAAGCAGCTCCCACAAGTAAGTGCACACAGTTTGATGGAGGGGTGAAGTGGGGACTGCTTTTGCTCACATAGTCAACCAGATATCTTTAGGCAGTGCGCAAACTGGACAACAGTACCATGACAGCCCTGCCTACTTCGATCACTCCTTTCATCTAGAGCCATCCAGAAATTTCACGTAGTAGAGCTTTCTAGCGGAGTTTGATCAGATATTGAGTGTGTGAACTTGGCAGCAGCTCCCCAAGCATCTATTTGTATTAATTGATGTGTTTCGTGACTAAAGGAAAGGAGGAAGTAGGTGGTCCAGAACCAACTGGCAGAAGAAACTGAGGAAAACAGAAAACTGAAAATGATGCTTATGCTCCAGCTCTCCCTAGCTACTTCTCCCTGGAGGCCTACAAAATAATTCTCCACCTGACTTCCAAGGCAATGGAACAAGATCGCTGTCTAAACTTAATATGCCAAACACCGATTTTCTTTATCTTCAAAATGGTATAGGAAAGATAGGTGAGAAATTGAGAGGGAATATTCTGTCCACTGTTCAGAGCACATGGGGAAACCTAAATGAGGAGCAGTCCTGAATGTGGGTCCCCACGTGCTTTTCTCAAGTTAGTATCTGTTCACTGACTAGGCACCATGTGAAAAGTTCAACGAATTCTTTTTTAAACGTTTAAAATTACAATTTGCAACGTTATAAAAATAAATGAAATGGCACCTAAAATCTTTATACTCTATCACAAACTATTTTAATGTCCTTGCTTTCTTCTTAGTTTCTCTGAGACGTTCCAGTGCCTACTCAAACTTATTTCTTATTTTTCGCTATCCTAAGTAATTTTTTGTAAGCATCCTGTTTATATTTACCTGTAACAAATCAGGAAGTTAATAATCGTCGGCCACCGTCCCCATTCCAAAACTTCTGAAAAGCCTTTCTGGTTTTGACTTTTGGCAGCCCCTCTTCACAAAGAGCTTTGCCTCCCTTGCCTTTTTAGCCCTAATCCAGGCAACGTCCACTCCAGGCAGGGTGAATCCGGACTTAGGCACAAGGTCGTTAAGCACTTCTGGCTCAATACTCATTGACACTTCAGGCACTACCTTGGTACCGCGTATGTGCTAAATGCCCGACTAGGCTCAGGGACTTACAAAGATGAGTGAGATAGATTCCTGTTCTCAATTATTTTCTCATCTTGAAGTCTCCGAGTGCTATTTCAGATCCACACCCATTATGCTGAACTCAATAAAACTTAATCATCAGAATGTTCCATCAGAGCCTAGACATGGGAAGTCTGAGAACCCCTGACCTTCCTCTATAAATTACCCCTCACCAAGAGCATTTATTTTAACATCTTGACTGCACAGCTTTTATTTCCAATAAAAATCTGACTGAAGGAGAAAAGAGGGGGAACTTGAATTTGGAGATGAAAGAAAGGTGGGAAAATAGAATATTACTCATTCGCTTCACTGAGCATCTGGGTCCCAACCAGTTTGACTAGGGACCGTCTGAGGGTCAGGTAACCAGCACAGCTGCTTCAGGATTCAGGGGATAATTATGTGATATCGTTGAATTTTAGAGTTTCTAAGGGAATATTCCTCACTTGGAATACTTCTTGCCAAGTATAGAATTTGGTTCTTCACTCCCATACCACCCCCTCCCAAATATGACCACTCTCCACGCCCCCGCCCCCCAGTCTTCAGTTCTTCTCTCCCCTTCCCCTAAATTTTCATTTTCATAAGAGGATTTAGTTTCCCTCAACTCCAGCTTCTTATTCATAGACTCCACAAATTCTCTGATTTAGAACTGCCAGTTACCTGATTCCTTTTGCACTCTGACCCTTTATAATCTTGAGGGAAAATATACTTTCACTTTCACCATGAATTTTATGGCCATTTTTTTTTTTTGATCACTTGATTACTCATATCTTGCTTGTTGCTGTCTCTCCTTAACCCCCGTGCTTTTCAGTGTAAATTAGTTTTGCTCACAAGTATGCCCATTTTGGTATATTTCAGGGACATGTTATCCACTGCCTTCGTTCAGTCAAGAAATCCGGATCCTGTTCCCACTATGCTTTCGGCCTTTCTCCTCTATCTTGACCTAGTAACTGTTATTGTACTCATCACCTGAGCTTCATGGAGATTCACATGGTCAAGTGCATCTTTGTACTTGACATTTTATTTTTTTATTTTATTCTATTTTTTTCAACGTTTATTTATTTTTGGGACAGAGAGAGACAGAGCATAAACGGGGGAGGGGCAGAGAGAGAGGGAGACAAAGAATCGGAAACAGGCTCCAGGCTCTGAGCCATCAGCCCAGAGCCCGACGCGGGGCTCGAACTCACGGACCGCGAGATCGTGACCTGGCTGAAGTCGGATGCTTAACCGACTGCGCCACCCAGGCGCCCCTGTACTTGACATTTTAATCAAAGGATATCTTCCAAGGAAGAGTACCACTTGAGGGGTTCCTCAAGTCTCAGTGATGTTTGTGGGATATTTACCTCCTTCATGGAAGTCTATTCTCACCTCAGGTCAGAGGGTTGAGTCCATAATGCTCCTTAATTCATGGTACGCCATCCTCATTGGTCCACTTGAAGACTCTCTCTTCTTTCATTTACTGATTTATTGTCTTTTATTCTCATTCCTCGGTCCCATTCTTCTAATTAAAAAAAAATGTTTTTAAGTTTATTTATTTCTTTTGAGAGAGAGAGAGCACAAAAGCAGGGTAGGGGCAGAGAGAGAGGACAGAGAGAATTCCAAGCAGGCTCCTCACTGCCAGCACAGAGCCCTACGTGGGGCTCGAACTCATGAACTGTAAGATCATGACCTGAGCCAAAATCAGAGTTAGACGCCCAACTGAGTCAGCAGGCACCCCCCCAACCATTCTTCTCTTTAAATGAACAACACTCTAATATATGTGATGTGTATCCTTTTATTTGTATGTTTTTTATAAAATGTATTATGTTAGATACGTGTATTTTTCATTTATATATGTGGCCAATTTAAAAACATGTAGCTTACTATTTTTTTTTAAGTTTCATTTTTAAGGGGGTGCCTGGATGGCTCTGTTGATGAAGTGTCCCACTTTTTTGTAGGATTTTATTTACTTATTTATTTATTTGAGAGAGAGAGTGAGAGGGAGGGTTAGCGGGAAAGAGAGCATCTTAAAGCAGGCTCCATGCCAAGTGTGGAGCCTGACGCGGGGCCCGATCTCACGACCCTGAGATCATGATCTGAACTGAAATCAAGAGTCGGGTGCTTAACCGACTGAGTCACCCAGGTGCCCTGGTATCTGAGTCTTGATCTCAGTTCAGGTCTTGATCTCAGGGTTGTGAGTTCAGGCCCCATGTTGCACTTCACGCTGGGTGTGAAGCCTACTTACAAAAAAAAAAAAAAAAAGATTTTATTTTTAAGTAATCTCTACATCCAACATGGGGCTCAAGTTCACGACCCCAAGATCAAGAGTCTTATGCTATATTTTATTTTATTTTATTTTTTTTAATTTACATCCAAAGTAGTTAGCATATAATGCAACAATGATTTCAGGAGTAGATTCCTTAATGCCCCTCACCCATTTAGCCCATCCAGTAACCCTCTGTTTGTTCTCCATATTTAAGAGTCTCTTCTGTTTTGTCCCCCTCCATGTTTTTATATTATTTTTGCTTCCCTTCCCTTATGATCATTTGTTTTGTGTCTTAAAGTCCTCATATGAATGAAGTCATATGATGTTTGTCTTTCCCTGACTAATTTCGCTTAGCATAATACCCTCTAGTTCGATCCATGTAGTTGCAAATGGCAAAATTTCACTCTTTTTGATTGCCGAGTAATACTCCATTGTGTGTGTGTGTGTGTATATATATATATATATATATATATATATATACACACATCTTCTTTATCCATTCATCCATTGATGGACATTTGGGCTCTTTCCATACTTTGGCTATTGTTGATAGTGCTGCTGTAAACATTGGGGTGCATGTGTCCCTTTGAAACAGCCTACCTGTATCCCTTGGATAAATGCCTAGTAGTGCAATTGCTGGGTCGTAGGGTAGTTCTATTTTCAATTTTTTGAGGAATCTCCATACTGTTTTCGAGAGTGGCTGCACCAGCTTTGCGTTCCCACCAGCAGTGCAAAAGCAATTGTCTTTCTCCACATCCTCACCAACATTTGTTGTTGCCTGCGTTGTTAATGTTAGCCATTCTGACAGGTGTGAGGTGGTATCTCATTGTGATTTTGATTTGTATTTCCCTGATGATGAGTGATGTTGAGCATTTTTTCATGTGTCAGTTGGCCATCTGGATGTCTTCTTTGGAGAAGTGTCTATTCATGTCTTTTGCCCATTTCTTCACTGGATTATTTGTTTTTTGGGTGTTGAGTTTGATAAGTTCTCTATAGATTTTGGATATTAACCCTTTATCTGATATGTCGTTTGCAAATATCTTCTCCCATTCTGTTGGTTGCCTTTTAGTTTTGCTGATTGTTTCCTTCGCTGTGCAGAAGCTTTTTATTTTGATGAGGTCCCAATAGATCATTTTTGCTTTTGTTTCCCTTGCCTCCAGAGACGTGTTGAGTAAGAAGTTGCTGTGGCCAAAGTCAAAGAGGTTTTTGCCTGCTTTCTTCTTGAGGATTTTGATGGCTTCCTGTCTTACAAGAGTCGTATGCTGTATTGACTGAGCCATCCAGGTGCCCCTGCTTACTATTCCTTTTTTATTAAATACTATGGTTCTAAGATCTACCTCCGGTGCTGATGTACATCTAGTTTGTTGCTTCTAATTGATACGGAGTGCTCCGTTGGGTGCATCCCCTACATTTTACTTTTCAATCCACCAGTTATAGGTAAGTAGGTTGCCTCAAACTTACTCTCAAAGAAAACATTTGCAATGAGCACCCTTGTACATCTCCCCATTCAACATGTATGAGAATATCCCTTGGATATAGGCTCAGGAGGGAAATCATTGGGTGATAAGGCACATGTAATCTTAATTTTACTTAGCATTGCCAGATTGGGGTCCAGAATGGCTGTACCAGTCTGTTCTGACACTGGCAGTGTGTGAGTGTCCCTATATTCCATTATCCCCAACAATATTTAGCATTAATTAGCTTTCTCATTTTTGCTGATATTAAGGGTAAAAAGTAATGTAACTCAATTTTAATTATATATTAACACAACGGAAATGCTGCAGATGGAGCCTTGGGTTCTCATTGACTCAGACCTCTTCTTCATATCTCACACCTACTCAGTTGTTAAATCCCATCTGCACCTCTCCCAAGCCCATTTCCTCCTCTTTTACTTTGCCATGATTTGGGGGGAAATTTTTCCCTTTCACTATTGCAATTGCTTCCTAATTTGTTTCTTAAAAAATTTTTTTAATGTTTATTTATTTTTGAGAGGGAGAGAGAGTGTGAGTGGTGGAGGGGCAGAGAGAGGGAGACACAGAATCCGAAGCAGGCTCCAGGCTCTGAGCTGTCAGTGCAGAGCCCAAGGCGGGGCTCGAACCCATGAACCGAGAAATCATGACCTGAGCCGAAGTCCGATGCTTAACCGACTGAGCCACCCAGGTGTCCCACTACTTTGTTTCTTAGTGTCCAGATTCCACCCTGTCAATACATTCTATATCTGTTACTAAGTATTCCAGAAGCAGGGCCCTTTGAGGCAAGAATGAGGATGTTATGAATGAATAATGGTGAGGATTTTTACCCTAAAACTCTGAGTCAGGGGTTAACAAAGGTTTCCTTTCTAGCAGGGATCTCTAAACTTAATGAAATGTCAATCAGTTAGAGATATTACACCCCTATAAATCTCCACAAGGGAATTTCTAAAAGGTGATTATCACACCCTCACAGAAAGAAAACTGGGACTCATTAAAGAGTTTATTATGTCTGAGTTTGGAATCCACTCTTTCGAGTCGAAGCAGATAAAACTTGCCGATCATTAGCAGGTGCCTCCTTCCTTTAACGTTTCTTTTTTTTTTTTTTTTTAATTTATTTTTGGGACAGAGAGAGACAGAGCATGAACGGGGGAGGGGCAGAGAGAGAGGGAGACACAGAATCGGAAACAGGCTCCAGGCTCCGAGCCATCAGCCCAGAGCCTGACGCGGGGCTCGAACTCACGGACCGCGAGATCGTGACCTGGCTGAAGTCGGACGCTTAACCGACTGCGCCACCGAGGCGCCCCTCCTTTTGCGTTTCTTTTTTTTTTTTTTTTTTAATTTATTTTTGGGACAGAGAGAGACAGAGCATGAACGGGGGAGGGGCAGAGAGAGAGGGAGACACAGAATCGGAAACAGGCTCCAGGCTCCGAGCCATCAGCCCAGAGCCTGACGCGGGGCTCGAACTCACGGACCGCGAGATCGTGACCTGGCTGAAGTCGGACGCTTAACCGACTGCGCCACCGAGGCGCCCCTCGTTTCGCGTTTCTAAACGTTGCTTCATCATGTTGGGATTCTTTAATAAGTCCTGAAAAACCAATTCAAATTAATTAAGCCAAAAAAGAATCGGGAGGCAGAAAGGGAGGGTTAATTATGATAAAAACACAAATGTATTTCACAGAACCCAAGGGGGAAGTGTAGGCAGAACTCGGGGCGATTTGAAAGCCGACAGAGTAAGCTCTGCAAGACGTCTCGGTTCATTCCTCTCCTAAGTGCTTCTTGCTCCGGTCCTCCAACCGTGCGGCCGACTGTCACTGCCCCACAGATTCCAGATCTAAATGCTGCAGATGCCGCATCCCACAGACCAACTTAATTCTCTTTTGGCTTCAGGATTATCTCACTTTGACAAACACTGTAGCTTTCTGTCCCCCAAGAGGCCTGATAATACAGAAATGAGTAAACAGAAATGAAGCATTGCTAGTGACAGACTTAAAAATTTCAGAACTGCTGGGTAGAGGTGGGGGGCCTTCATTACTTCATCCTGTTGGATGTTGGATTGTGAGAAACGATATCCAGACCTGAGACGGGTTGTACCCGGAGATCCCAGACTCAGAGTTGGATTCAGAGGTGTAACAGAAGTTACATGTGACTAGTGAGTTGGAGGTGGTATGTGGGTTATGTTCATGGGCCATTTGGGATTGCATGTGTGAGAAGACAGGCGTATGTATGCTGAGCAACTCGGGCAGGCTGGGGGAACGTGATTCTGTTTCACCAACATTCCTCACTTGAGAAGTGGCACATATCACTTCTGCCCACGTTCCACCGGCTCGAACTCAGTCATATGACCACCCCCACCCGCACAGGAGGCTGGGAAGTGGACCCCAGATGTGTTTCCAGGAAGAAGAGGAAAGAAATTCATGAGTGTCTGACCACTCTCTTCCACCAACACCTTCCACTTCTACAAGATGGCTTTAAAACGCTTTAAGTTCCCGAAAGTCTGCTCTGTTCTCCCCTCTGCTCTGAATCCGGATGGCAGAGTATCTGTAAGCAGAGCCTGGACATAAGAGTTGCATGAATTAGTTCTACATGGTGGGGGTGGGGGGTAGTGCTTTGTTGCTGAAGAAAAGGGAAAATGGTAGGTGCTTGGGGGAGAGAAAAAAGAAAAATAGAGAAATAACCACGTGGTGTTTATTCCCAATCTCTCCTCTCAACCTATTGAAGAATTAGACTTCTAGGCTCAGAAGTTGATAAGTTCCCTGTCTAAACGTGAAGTTCAAATACCTGCTTTATCTCAGTCTTAAAATGGTGGGCGGGAGGACGAGATGAAGACTTAAGAAGAAATGTCATTCTGTTCACAGCTCAGGATGTCCAGCCTAACCTCACGGGGGTCTCTCGGGGCCTGTTTGTGAGCCCCCATCAGCTATTTTGGAGCCGCTGCCTGTAGGCTGTTTATCTAGGAGTCAAAAACTGTGTACAAATGTGATGGGGAGAGGTGAAGGGTTCAGGATTTATAATTGAACCATTAATTAGAACGTGATTTTAAAAAGAAAACAATGTAAATATGTCCATTTCAACCATAACCTTGATGCCTTGATGCAAGTATTTTTATTTCCTTGTGTTTCTTTTTGGTCTTTATTACCTTATGTAAATACATTAACATTTTTAAATAAATTTATCATTTTTAAAAACAATGTTATAAACACCTGCACAAAGGAAGCCTGAGGAGACATGACAACTAAATGTAACGTATTCTGGATGGGATTCGGAACAGCGGAAGCTCACCAGGCAAAATCCAAAGGAAATCTAAAGTGTGGACTTTGGTTAATAATAAGATATCAATATCGATTCATTAATTGTAACAAATATACCATACTGATGTAAGCTATCAATAATATGGGAAACTGGGTGCAAGGTATATGGGAACTCCCTGTACTATTGTCACAAGTCTTCTGTAAATCTCAAACTGTTCTAAAAAATCGAGTCTATTTTTAAAAAGACTACATTATTATTCTATCCAGTAACTTTTTTTAGTGTTAGACATCCATTCTGTTTCTGGCTTTCCACTGTTAAAAATAATGTTCTCTAAACATCCTGTACCTTTTAAATGAATTCAGAATCAGAATCCACTTCAGAGAGAACCGAGAAGTAGTTAAACTCTAATGATTGCTCCTTCCCCTTCTCCAAATATTCAACTACAGTTTGCCTCTTAGACACCTGTCTCCCCATAGCTTACAGTACTTAATGCCACCTGCATAATGAGTGCTATTCTAGTCTCTAGAATGAATCCTGACCCAAGCAAAAGATATTTAAACAGTTCTGGCCCAATACTCATTGACTCAGCAAACATCTATCACACACCCATAGTGTGGCAGGTGCTGGTGGTAAATAGGAGGAGCTCTCTGTGGCACATATCCATTTGACTTAGGGCGAGGATATTGTAGAGGGTTATGTTTGTGGTCATCTGAACTTGAGGGTTTGCATTTTAAAAGATAAAGCCAAGTTTCATCTTATATACAGCAGTCTTTTCTTCAGATAGTTTTCCTCTTCCTTAACATAGAGGCAATGTCCAGAATATAAATAGTATGTCTTGGCTCAGAATGCATCTGAAATGAAAAGCCATTTTGGGGCATCTGGGCGGCTCAGTCAGTTAAGCTTCCAACTTCAGCTCAGGTCATGATCTTGTGGTTTGTGGGTTCGAGCCCCGTGTCAGGCTCTGTGCTCTCAGCTCGGAGCCTGAGGCCTGCTTTGGATTCTATGTCTCCCTCTCTCTCTGCCCCTCCCCTGCTTGTGCTCTGTCTCTGTCTCAAAAAGAAATAAACATTGGGCACCTGGGTGGCTCAGTTGGTTAAACATCTGACTTCAGCTCAGGTCATGATCTCACGGTTCGTGGGTTCTAGCCCCGTGTCTGGCTCTGTGCTAACAGCTCAGAGCCTGGAGCTGCTTCAGATTCCATGTCTCCCCCTCTCTCTGCCCCTCCCCTGCTCATGCTTTGTCTCTCTCTCTCTCTCTCGTTCTTAAAAATAAACATTAAAAAATTAAAAAAAATGAAAAGCCATTTTATATTGGTTGACATGATACAGTCAGAAGTATATTATAGTTTATTAAACTTGGGGCCCTATACAAAACTAAATCATGGAGGTAAATGAGTATCAGATCATAACGAAATCTTAAGAAAAAGAAGCCAATGAATGATAAATTCACCTCTTCTGATGGGAAAGCTTTGGGGGAAAAAGCCCAGTGAGAGGCAGATTCAGCTGGACTGTTCAGGAGTGGTGGGGGTGGTATGGAAGAGTGGCATGAAATGGAACAGAGAGGATCCTGTAAAACATCAGGCCCCGGTCACATTCTGGGGCCCATGTGATTTATGTTGCATCCATCCCATCAGGAAGATACTTTCATTTCAACCATTTCCTATGCTTTTCCCTGCGACAGGGAAGATGGAGACCTGAGATGAGCCATGACCCAGAGTAGCCATTACAGCATGTCCATGGTGAGTCACATCTATCTTGAAGGGGAGCATGCACAGGGTTTCCTTCTAAGAAGATAGATGGTACTAAAAGCTGGAGTCCTTTCATATTTTTTTCTTTTAGTGCTCATACACAATAATCTATTAACTTCTGATTCAAGATAGAAAACATGAATTTGTCTTTTCCCACCTAAAAACCCATTACATGACAGGGAAAAAAAAAGATACAAACGAGAAAATGAGGGGGATATCAGTGTAACAGGAATGTCAACACATTTCTGAGAGAAAGGAAGTGGATGGAGAAGTAGTTCTGATGATGCAGGGTGCAGGAAGTTGCACCCTGGAATGTGCTAGAGGACTGAGAGACAGAGTTGGGTAGAGTCAGAACCCAAGAGAACCATAAGGCTTGGAAACACCAGGAATGGCCATTGGAAGAAAGATGACTTGGGCTTGAAAACTGGGAAATAGATGGCAGTTCTATAAGTAGAACATTGGACCCTGCTTACATGCTCTCCCACCCCATCCCCACACCAAACCCCCAGCTAGCAGGCATCTGCCTCTCAAGCGACTGTTTAGAATGTATTTCCAATATCTGCACGCTGGGCAGCTGATTTCTGGATCAGCCTGGAGTCAAGCTCTCCAATAAACAAGCCCAGCACATATTCACAGAGCCCCAATCAGGTCTTTGTGGCTCATTCCTAAAAGCAAATAAGTACCAGGTATTTGAAAGCCTGTAAGATGAAAGTGCTAAAACAAGAAGCTGCAGTTATGAAAAGAATCACCAGGGGGCACCTGAGTGGCTCAATCCGTTAAGCGTCCGACTTTGGCTCAGGTCACTATCTCACGGTTTGTGGGTTTGAGCCCCACGTCAGGCTCTGTGCTGACACCTGTCTGTCCCTGCCCTGCTCACGCTCTCCCTCTCCTTCAAAAATAAGTAAAAAAATTAAAAAAAAAAAAAAAAAAAAAGAACCACCAGGAAGCAAGAATGAGCTCTGGAATTAAATATATAATTGGTCAAATAATTCAATAAAAGAATAGTAAGATAAAGATGGAAGATATGAGAGGATTTGCAACACTCGAGTAATAGAAATTCCAAATGGGTCAGACAGGGTGGATGATTATAAGAGTGGTAAGAGACTTGGCCAGAGCTGAAGGACACTAGTTGCCAGACGAAAAGAATCCACCAAGTTCCAAACACGTGAATGATAAATCTGTGTGAAATTTCAAAACTCCATGAATAAAGAGAAGATTCTAAAAGATTTCAAAGATGGAAGGGAAAGATGGGACTTCCAAATTAGACCTGAAAACCAGACTCACGTGGGATTGCTCATCTGTAGTCGTAGGTACTGGAAGACCACAGAAGAATAAAACCTTTTGAGTTCTGATGGGAAGTGTTATCAGTCTTTTACTTTTATATCCTGTGAAGTGCAAGGGCAGACTAAAAACATTTTCAGACAAACAAGTAACAAGGACTTTTATCTCCAACATAGTCCTGATGAGGAGATTCCTGAGGATGTACTCAAATAAGACCAGTGAGTAAATCAACAAATCAACAGACTTGGAATTCAAGCCAGGAGGGAAGTGAAAGGACAAGAACTCTGCAGCTAGGACAGGCTGGAGCAGGAGGATGGGGGATTACAGGAGGAGGGGGCTGCAGAAAGTACGGATTCCAGGGATTTGCTGTCCTTGAGGATTTGGAGACACTTAAGGAGAAAAGCCATGTTTATTTCTAGAAAACTATTTTCTTCCATCTCTAAAAAAAATTGCTTCAGAATCCTTCCCTGATGAATCTATTCTATAATTCTCTACTCAGTGTCCTTTCTAAGAGATTTTCAGGAGCTGGCTGTTCCAGCAGAACCTACTCAGAATTTGGGGGTGTGAGGCCTGAAACTCCCTCGCAGGCATCTGTTGACGAGAATTGCTATTCACAAGGGGGGATAGGCTTTGGAGCTGAGGAAAGTTGGTGCCTAGAGGAGAGAAAGGAAAACTACAAAGAAAGAATTACATGATACTTGTTTCCTAACTAGCTCAGGGTTCCTCTTCAATCAGCCATTTAGTCTGGGTAGGGCTCTGCCCTCAAGTCTAAGGAAGGAACATACACGCCAGGCTTAAGTCAAACAATACATACTGTTCTCTAGTGACAACATTGGCTAAGGGGCAGTACGTGCCATAAGATGTCCGATCACAAGGAATTTAGGACATTAGCTGGAAATGTTGAGGCAAAGATTTTCACTCTTTCCTGCTGGTCTTAAACCTGGAATGATGTAGTCTTAGAAGTTACTGGCTGCCATACGACAATAAGAGGGCAGAGAGAGCCTCTCTGTGGTTGAGACTGACACACAGTGGGGAGCAGAACCAAAAGATGGAGAGGACTTATGTCCTGATGATATTTTATCAGCTCCTGCTTTAAGCCACACCAATGGCCAACCCTGTTCTGGGACTTTTATGAAGTCCATAAACTCACTATCTGTGGAAGTCTGGGTCAAGTTTCCTCTTGTATAAAACAGAAATATTCTTACCTGATATAGACTTTATACATTTGTTTATTGATTTTCAGCTTTCTGATTGAACAGAATGTATTATGGCAACAGAAAAGGATATATAAATGCTTTTAACCTTGAAAATATAAAAATGAAAATACAGATGATAGAAACAGATGGAAGATGGAAGCAAAGGTAAATGAAGAACAGGGGCACTGATTTCTATAAATGTTGGGATCAAGAGACATAGTCTATAGGTGATGAAACAAGAAATAAAGGTGTAAATTAGCATGTGAAATTACAAATGTCATAGGGGTGCCTGGGTGGCTCAGTCAGTTGAGCGTCCGACTCTTAATATCAGCTCAGGTCGTAATCTCATGGTTGGTGGGATCGAGCTCCACGTTAGGCTCTGTGCTGACAGCATGGAGCCTGCTTGGGATTCTCTCTCCCTCTGCCCCTCCCCCACTTGTGCACGCGCTCTCTCTCTCTCTGAGACAGCACCAAAGAGAAGGGAAACTATTCAGGGGAAGTAAATAGGTTTAAATTGTGAGACTCAGGAGAAAACTAGAGAAGTTGAAGGGAAACCTTGAGGCTTTGTCTCTATTCTACCTTTGTGAAGCGTTTGCTCCTCTCTTTGAGCTGAAAGTTATCCTAAGAAGGTTGGGATTTCTTTTTCCTTTTGGGTGATGCAATTGCAATGATGCTTATGAGTCAGGTCGTCAGGACATGCACACTTTGGAGCCCAGGGATGCTTAGCTGAGGGTTAAGAGAGAAAATCAAAGTGGAGACTTGGAAAATGGTGAGACAAAGCCATAACTAAACTGAATGGTTTGCTCTGACAATTTTGTCTGTTGGTATTGGTGGGAAAAAGGGAAAATTAGCTGAAAAAATGGAGGAGAAGTTGACTAATAATAGCTCACATTAGAGAAAATTAGCAAGAACTTTGGTAAAGGTAACTTGGAAACATGATATAACATACTCATAACTCCTTACACAATAGGGAGGTAAAAAAAGCCAGAAGGAAAAGAACATGCTTTCTATGGCATCAAAGTGGCCTGAGAATACTCTAGCGTTGACCTGCCTTCCTCTGGCTGATGAGGGGCAGTAGCTAGATTTTGACTCTTAATACTTTTCCCCTGGAAGAAAGGCTAAGACTCTAGGGAAGAAACACACTGGTTCCATCTCTCGAAGCAGGAAGCATTTCACACTGAGCCTGTAGCATCCTGTCATCTACTCAAGACAGCAAGGATGCACTCAGAGATACCTGGGCAGAACTGACAAGGTCTGAAACACCTGCTTAAAAACAGACCTGTGAGGAGAGACTGGCTGCCTCAGTTGGAAGAGCACAGAACTCTTGATCATGTTGGGTGGAGAGATTACTAAAAAAAAAAAACAACAAAAAAAACAAAAAAAAAAAAAACCTAATGAAACTTAAAAAAAAAAAAAAAAACAGAAACAAAAACAGGGCTGTGAGTGGCCAAGGAGTCACCTATCTGAATGAACCCCAGAGAGGGAAACAGCGACCCCAGTGAATCAGAGCTCATATGTCTGTTAAAGAACTGTGAGTTCACAAAAATCCTAAATAGGGGAAGATTTCACAAAAGGAACTAAAGGTGGTAGTACTGTGCACACTAGTTTGCAATATTATTGATTTAAAAATTTGTATCAATCATCCAGAAGTATATGAGTCATGCACTGGTATTTTGGTCAAACTCCAGAATGTAAGCTATACGAGTAGGTTTGAGGAGGAAAGAAACGCTGGAAAGACACAGGAGAAACATGGAAAATAGCTATCCGTGGTGCTTATATAAGGTGGGGACATACTTGTAGAAAGTGAGGGTAATTTTGTAGAAGATGAGGGAAGTGCTGTGGAAGATGGAAAAATATAAGTAAAAGGTGAAGGGAAATACTGGGTGAGCACTGTTGAGCAGAGAGGAAAATCTGTATTAGAAGAAAGGAAGTATCAAGGTTAATTAATAGAAATATAATGCACAGGCAGCAAATTCAGATTTTTTTTTTTAATGTTTATTTTTGAGAGAGAGAGTGTAAGCAGGGGAGGGGCAGAGAGAGAGGGAGACACAGAACTGGAAGCGGGCTCTAGGCTCTGAGCTGTCAGAAACTTGAGCTCAGGAACCGTGAGATCATGACCTGAGCCAAAGTCGGAGGCTTAACCGACTGAGCCACCCAGACACCCTGCAAATTCAGATTATTACATATGGGTCACCGAGTCCTTCTGAAGAGTTGGTCAAAAGGAGGAAGGAAATTTGTACATTGTTTGGAAAGTGAGAAACAGTCTGGGCTAACCGTGTCAGGCCAAGCAAACTCACAGTGTACAAAGTCAGTTAAGGTAAGAGAAGGAATCAGAGTTACAGGAAAAGAGAATGGTAGGTTATGAGAGAAATGTCAAGACATTAAAAATAGACTCCTTTTCATAAGAAGATAAAGATTAAAGAATTATGCAAACTAGGTGAAGGAATGAAAAGGATATGACAGTGTCTTAGAAATAAGCAGGCCTACACCGAACACCAGCAAAGGAAAACAGTCCCTTGCCAGAATGCAGAACCAAAGGTCAATGAGAAAACGGACTGGTCCACCTACAGTCAGCACCTACAAGACCTCACATCCAGTGCTTATACCACTGTGACCAGCAGGGGGCGGGTGTACCCACTTAGCTAGGGTGGGAGGACACATCTGTGCTTCTAGAGGCCTCCCCGCCCACAGAAGTCCCCAGAGAGCTAGTGCTTTCAGAGCAGGACCCAATCCAAGGGCTGAACGTTTCCGTCCTCAGGGCCAGAAGAGCAAACTCTGGACTAGAGCCGGCTCTCCTTCCTCTTTCCTTCTTCCCAGCCGCTCCACCACTCTCTGCCTTGGGCTCATCAGGATGGATCTCAATAGGCCCTTTACCCTGTGGGTACGGCCAACCACTCGTCCTCATTCCCAGGACCTATTCCTGTTTGGCTTGGACATCACCTTTTCTGATCCCATCTGCCCTAACTCCTCATCTCCTAAAACCTCTCCACTGTGCCCTGAGAGCTCAAGGTCATTCATCAGCAGAATATTCTGCATTCTTACCCTCTTTATGAACGTTCTCTTCATCTTCTTGCTCTGCAACATAATTTTGGTCCAAAGGTACTGCTTTCCTTGAAGTCCTCTCAAGAGGTAGTTGCTTGCTCTCCTACAGCCTCTGTATCTCTAGGCCTGGAGGTGATTTACATGTTCTCCTTGTTCCTCATTGCTAATCACAAATGCCTTCTCTTCCATAATACGAAGAGTCTATACTATCCACAACCCCTCTGTATGTGGGCATCTCTGACCTCCTCCCCATGTGTAGATGATTTTAGCCCTTGGATCACTCTCTCCAACACTCCAACATCATTCTTGGGAATTTCCATATCCACATTGATGATTATTCCAGTGCCCCAGATTCTTAAATTCCTCAATATTCTCTTCTCCATGAAATTGTCATCCATTCTATCTAAGCCATTCCCTTCCATGATAGTATTCTAGACCTTGTCATTATAAGAACTTCAGTCTTACCATAATTTCAATTTTAAATATTTCATTCTTTGACCACACCTCTTTCCTAACCCAGATTTTCTAGAACACAGAGCTGACCTGAGGCAAAACATATGTGCTGATGCTTTTTTGGGAAAGATGCAAGAGTGGGGGGAAAGGAATAATCAGGTAGAGAAGTCAAGAGAACACCTACCTACAAGGTGGTGCTTTACTGAGCTGGCACCATCTTTACAAGAATGCTAAATGGGATGGCTTACAGGACCCTTCCAGAGAAGCCATATGGAACCGCTGCATCTAAAAACATTCTGTCAGGGTTGGAAAAGGAAGCCATTTGTCTGTGGGTGCCTTGTCATGTTCTGTTTCTCATTGGCCAAAATCCTCCCCATGGGACAGTAAGTCCTTAGGATCTGCAGGTTGTGTATTTGACCCCTCTGAGAAGTCAGTGGGGGAAGCCAGAGCACTCAAAGGTCCAGTCAGGTCAGACCTGGTGTGGGAGCTGCTATGGCTCCCACGGCAGTGGGTGTGATAGAAGTTGTGCTGACACTTGGTCCTGAAGCCTAAGGGGGTGCCTGAGGCAACCAGAGCTGGAAGATATGGTGGTCAGGGCTATCACCACTGGAATGAAAGAAATCATATCCCAGGGCAGTCTAGCCAGAAAATATGGCAAGTGGTTTAGGTCCTGGAGAGAGGAGTGGGCAAGTCAGGCTGAGCACATCTGGGGTGAAATAAACTGGATCTTGTACATCCATCTCTTGTGCCACTTAGATCTGTTCTTACCCGTTTAGATCTGGATCTTGTGTGAGGAAAAATGATGCTCTCACTTTTTCCCCAGGAGAGAAGCTTAAAGCCGGTTCTTCAAGCTGATGACCAGTTGCATTTCTTTAGAAGGGACTATCAGACCAAGTTATATGCCTTTATTACAGCTGATCCCAGGGCCATAATTGACATTCATCATCTTCCTGCTCTAACAACCATTGTAGGTTTCCCTCACTCTCAACCGGAACTTTGGCTGATCTGGGTTACTTGCCTGGTGGGGTGATCCAGAATTCAGCACCCTTGCCTTCCTCTTGTCAAACAATGGTTGCAATGATCCGTTCAGAGTTATTCCTGGGCAGAGAAGCAGCAAGACTTGCCCCAGTGAATTCCCTGAATTGCAGACAGACTCTTTCTTTATCCATTATGAAATGGCAACCCTAGCTATTAATGTGATTCAGGGTCGACGACCCCTGCCAGTGTAGTAACCTCTTTGTCTGCTGGTCCATTGGCATGAGGAGCTCAGAGTGACCAAACCACAGTCATAGCCTTTAGTTACCTGGTAGAAGCACGTGCGCGCGCGCGCACGCACACACACACACACACACACACACACACACACACACACACATGAATAGGAACTTGTCAGGCCCTAAGATTACGGAACAGAAAACATGAGTTCTGTAAGTGGGTCATTGGGAATAATGGTGATCAGGGACAATCCTACTTCAATCACCTTGTAGTTGCCCAGACTTACGCATTCTAGCTAATGAAGAGACAAAACCACCTTCCTCCCTGGCATCATTATAGTGATGCATTCCTGAGGAAATTGCAAGGATTAGCACCACCAACAGAGCTTGAAAGATACAGACTAGTTATTCCTACCACAATCCCATTTAATTTGTCCTTTTGGCAGATGCAAAAGCTTGATGGATTCTGGAGAGTGACTATGGATTATTATACACATATTCAGCTAGTGAATTCAATTACAGCTGCAACCTGGATGTGATGTCTTTATTGGAGCAAATCGATATAGCTCCTGGCATCTGGAAAATGTTTTGTTTTCAATCCAAAAGCAATCTGCCGTGATGTGGCATGACAGCTGTATTATTTCACTATTTTTTTCTCGTGGCTATGTCAACTTCTGGCTTTCTGGAATAATATAGCCAGAGGAGGCCTTGATCATCTTGATAACCCACAGATCATCATGCTGGTCCATTACATTGATGACACTATGCTCATTGGACCTGCTGAGCAGGAAGTAGTAAACATGTTAGATATTTTGGTAGGACATGGGCATTCCAGAAGATACGAGAAAAACTCTGTGAAAACTCGGGGACCTGACATGTGGATGAAGTTTCTAGGGGTCGAGGTTCCTGGGACATGTTGAAATATAGCTGTTAAAATGAGACACGGGTTGCTTCATCTCTAATTGACCACCGTGACTAAAGAGGCATAAAGCTTGGTAATAAGCCTGTTTGGATTTTGGAGGCAACATATATACTACTTTGGAGCATGTTGCTCCAACCCATTTACCAGATAATCTACAAGATTTCCAGTTTTGAGTGGGGCCCAGGGCCAGAAAAGGCTCTGCGGCAGGCCTAGGTTGGTCGTGAGACCTAGCAGACCCAATGGTATGGGAAGTGTCTGTAACAAGAGAGAGCGAGCCTCTGCCAAAACCCCAAGAAGATAATCACAGTGCAGACCCTTAGAGGACTGAAGTAAAACTATACCCTCTCTGCTGGCTGTCTTCCATTTGAAAAGCAAATCTTAACTTGCCATTGGGTTCTGGTGGAGATCGAGTATCAGAAACTGAAACATTAAGTGATGAGGCCAGCAGACTCCTGCTTGAGGTGGGATGCTGTTAGCACAAGATGAGTTTGCCATCACAAAGAACTGTCAGCCGCAGTAACGGCTGAAATCAGGTAAGCCAAGGAGATGTGACACAGGCCATCGTAGGCTCTGTTGTGGTTACTCCTTGCACCACTGAGATCCCCTTGGATCCCATATTAAATCCATTCTGTGAAAGAGGATAGCCAGCTGCAACCTCTATGAAAGATTTAGTGTACAAGGATTACTGAGATAAGCTATAGCCCACTAGTTGGAACTAGATGTAAAGAGCCAGAGGTCTAAGAGGGCAGAATGGAGAGCATTTGGAGCAGGGGAGTGGGAAGGTAGGTAAGAGGCGTCTTTGGGCTCTGGAGAACAAGCAGTGTAGTAGTATTTCAAAATCTCGCTTCCCAAATGCAGCTTGTTCTCCAGGACTCAAAGATCACTTCCTCTTTCCCTGCTCCAAAATCCCTCTCTGTCTGCCCTCTTAGACCTCTGGCTCTTTACATTTAGTTCAAGAGAGAGAAACCACTTGCTCTATCTACCTCCTCTTAGTGCCTTCTGAGTCAAGGGGCTAATAGAATCCCGTATAACAACCGCAACATTCAGATATCAAGGACCACACAGACTCTCACTGGGGAGAGAGTTGGATGGGAAGGTATTCTCACAAAGAGCAGTTTCAGTGGAAGGGAGGGGAGGACACAGATGACATCGGTGTGGTGAGAGAATAGGACTGGACAAATAGGATGTGGAATCCTTTTTTTTTTTTTTTAAGTTTATTTATTTTGAGAGAGCGCACACAAGCAGGGAAGGGGCAGAGAGAGAATCCGAAGCAGGCTCTGTGCTGTCAGTGCAGAGCCCCACACAGGGCTGGAACTCAGGAAACTGTGAGATCATGACCTGAGCCAAAGTCAAGAGCTGGACACTCAACTGACTGAACCACCAGGTGCCCCAGATGTAGATTCCTTTTGAAAAGCTCGACTGAGAAGGACCCCTGGCAGAGATCACCCCCAGCTAGAGCAGTGACTCTTGTCTAGACACTCTCGCTGCCCTCTGGATATACCACCCTGCTCCATAAGTATCTGATTCCTCTTCTAGACTAAACCTGAGGATAGGATTCACTTCTACTCTGTCCCTTATCCTCTCCTGCCCTCCAGCAGTCAGCACAGCAGCTAACACATAGCACACTGAATGATCAATCCGTGAGTGAATAACGTTACGCGTGTTGGTAGTCATGGAGACATACGCTCAGGTCCCCCTTCAAGGAAGGGGAATGCAGAGAGTGTAGTCAGCAGACAGATGTAGCCGTCAGCTCTTTCAGGATCTGCCTAAGCAGCCCTTAGCAGTGATTGAGTGAGCCATTCCAGCTGGACACAGAACACAGATAGGCAATATTTCAGAGTAATTCCAGATTGACCAAGACTTGGGCAGGTCTGTTTAGTACTTTAGTTTCTTCTTCTGCCTGACCCTGCTCCCTCCTCCCACCCCACCCCATCTTTACAGGTGTGGATCCTGTGGAAAAACAAAATTCAGCAGACTAAATTTTTAAGATCTTATTGGCTTCATTCAACGACTCATGAATCAGGCAGCATCCAATCTAGCATATAGAAAGGAGCTCTGATGGCACAAAAACAGACACTCAGATCAATGGAACAGAATAGAAAACCCAGAAATGGACCCACAAATGTATGGCCAACTATTCTTTGACAAAGCAGGAAAGAGTATCCAATGGAATAAAGACAGTCTTTTCAGCAAATGGTGTTGGGAAAACTGGACAGTGGCATGCAGAAAAATGAACCTGGGGGCACCTGGGTGGCTCAGTCGGTTAAGCGTCTGACTTTGGCTCAGGTCATGATCTCACTGTTCCTGGGTTTGAGCCCCCCGTTGGGCTCTGTGCTGACAGCTCAGAACCTGGAGCCCGCTTGGGATCCTGTGTCTCCCTCTCTACCTGCCCCTCCCCTGCTCATGCTCTGTCTCTCTCTCAAAAATAAGTAAACATTAAAAAATTTTTCTTAAAAAATGAACCTGGACCACTTTCTTACACCATAGACAAAAATAAACTCAAAATGGATGAAAGACCTAAACGTAAGACAGGAAGCCATCAAAATCCTTGAGGAGAAAGCGGGAAAAAACCTCTTTGACCTCGTCCACAGCAACTTCTTACTCAGCATGTCTCTGGAAGCAAGGAAAACTAAAGCAAAAATGATCTATTGGGACCTCATCAAAATAAAAAGCTTCTGCACAGCAAAGGAAACAATCAGCAAAACTAAAAGGCAACCAACAGAATGGGAGAAGATATTTGCAAGTGACATATCAGATAAAGGGTTAATATCCAAAATCTATCGAGAACTTACCAAACTCAACACCCAAAAAACAAATAATCCAGTGAAGAAATGGGCAAACGACAAGAATAGACACTTCTCCAAAGAAGACATCCAGATGGCCACTGACACATGAAAAAATGCTCAACATCACTCATCATCAGGGAAATACAAATCAAAACCACAATGAGATACCACCTCACACCTGTCAGAATGGCTAACATTTTTTTTTAGTATTTTTTTTATGAAATTTATTGACAAATTGGTTTCCATACAACACCCAGTGCTCATCCCAAAAGGTGCCCTCCTCAATACCCATCACCCACCCTCCCCTCCCTCCCACCCCCCATCAACCCTCAGTTCTCAGTTTTTAACAGTCTCTTATGCTTTGGCTATCTCCCACTCTAACCTCTTTTTTTTTTTTTTCCTTCCCCTCCTCCATGGGTTTCTGTTGAGTTTCTCAGGATCCACATAAGAGTGAAACCATATGGTATCTGTCTTTCTCTGTATGGCTTATTTCACTTAGCATCACACTCTCCAGTTCCATCCACGTTGCTACAAAAGGCCATATTTCATTCTTTCTCATTGCCACGTAGTACTCCATTGTGTATATAAACCACAATTTCTTTATCCATTCATCAGTTGATGGACATTTAGGCTGTTTCCATAATTTGGCTATTGTTGAGAGTGCTGCTATGAACATTGGGGTACAAGTGGCCCTATGCATCAGTACTCCTGTATCCCTTGGATAAATTCCTAGCAGTGCTATTGCTGGGTCATAGGGTAGGTCTATTTTTAATTTTCTGAGGAACCTCCACACTGCTTTCCAGAGCGGCTGCACCACTTTGCATTCCCACCAACAGTGCAAGAGGGTTCCCGTTTCTCCACATCCTCTCCAGCATCTATAGTCTCCTGATTTGTTCATTTTGGCCACTCTGACTGGCGTGAGGTGATACCTGAGTGTGGTTTTGATTTGTATTTCCCTGATAAGGAGCGACGCTGAACATCTTTTCATGTGCCTGTTGGCCATCCGGATGTCTTCTTTAGAGAAGTGTCTATTCATGTTTTCTGCCCATTTCTTCACTGGGTTATTTGTTTTTCGGGTGTGGAGTTTGGTGAGCTCTTTATAGATTTTGGATACTAGCCCTTTGTCCGATATGTCATTTGTGAATATCTTTTCCCATTCCGTTGGTTGCCTTTTAGTTTTGTTGGTTGTTTCCTTTGCTGTGCAGAAGCTTTTTATCTTCATAAGGTCCCAGTAATTCACTTTTGCTTTTAATTCCCTTGCCTTTGGGGATGTGTCGAGTAAGAGATTGCTACGGCTGAGGTCAGAGAGGTCTTTTCCTGCTTTCTCCTCTAAGGTTTTGATGGTTTCCTGTCTCACATTCAGGTCCTTTATCCATTTTGAGTTTATTTTTGTGAATGGTGTGAGAAAGTGGTCTAGTTTCAACCTTCTGCATGTTGCTGTCCAGTTCTCCCAGCACCATTTGTTAAAGAGGCTGTCTTTTTTCCATTGGATGTTCTTTCCTGCTTTGTCAAAGATGAGTTGGCCATACGTTTGTGGGTCTAGTTCTGGGGTTTCTATTCTATTCCATTGGTCTATGTGTCTGTTTTTGTGCCACAGAATGGCTAACATTAACAATTCAGGCAACAACAGATGTTGGAAAGAAGGGAAAGAGAGGATCTCTTTTGCACTGCTAGTGGGTATGCAGGCTGGTGCAGCCACTCTGGAAAACAGTATGGAGGTTCCTCAAAAAATTGAAAATAGAATTACCCTACAACCCAGCAATTGCACTACTAGGTATTTATCCAAGGGATACAGGTAGGCTGTTTTAAAGGGGCACATGCACCCCAATGTTTATAGAAGCACTATCAACAATAGCCGAAGTAATGGAAAGAGCCCAAATGTCCATCAATGGATGACTGGATAAAGAAGGTGTGGTATGTATATATACAATGGAGTATTACTCAGCAGTCAAAAAGAATGAAATCTTGCCATTTGCAACTATGTGGATGGAACTAGAAGGTACTATGCTAAGTGAAATTAGTCAGTTGGAGAAAGACAAATATCATATGACTTCACTCATATGAGGACTTTAAGATACAAAACAGATGAACATAAGGGAAGCACAAATATAAGAACAGGGAGGGGCACAAATAAAAGACTCTTAAATTTAGAGAACAAACAGAAGGTTGCTGGAGGGGTTGTGGGAGGTGGGATGGGCTAAATGGGCAAGGGGCATTAAGGAATCTACTGAAATCACTGTTGCACTATATGCTAACTAACTTGGATGTAAATTACAAAATAATAAAAAAAAAAAAGAAAAGAGCTCTGAGAAACTGCACAAAATGGGAGACTTTCATAAGCAGAAGGGAGCAGGAACAAGGAAGTTTTACTAGGCAAAAAACCAGATTGGTTACTGAGAGGTTACATTCAATGGCGGATGGCAGGGGTTTGTCTGGCAGATTACTTCAGGCGATTCCTGATTGGCTAGTTTAAGATTCCATTTCTGGGGGAGCCAAAACGGTAATTAAATTAAGTCTCAGTTTGGTGACATGGGCTTAGCACAAGCAACTTTGTTTTGGACGTGTTGTCTTATTTTCAACATTTTCTTTTTTTTTTATTTATTTTTTAACGTTTATTTATTTTTGAGACAGAGATAGACAGAGCATGAACGGGGGAGGATCAGAGAGAGGGAGACACAGAATCTGAAACAGGCTCCAGGCTCTGAGCTGTCAGCACAGAGCCCGATGTGGGGCTCGAACTCACGGACCGTGAAATCGTGGCCTGAGCCGAAGTCGGCCGCTTAACCAACTGAGCCACCCAGGCGCCCCTCATTTTCAACATTTTCTAATAACCATCTGGTTACCCACACTCCAGCTTCTGCTTCCACAGAAGCCATTTGTGACAGGAGATAAAGGAGCTTGCTCCACAATCCAAGCAAGACAAAGATGAGATTGGGGGAAGGGGCAGGAGTTCAGGTGCCCAGGGAGAAGGGCCAGCCAAGCAGATCTGTGGCCAGAGTTCACCCTCCTTACTATCAAAAATATGCACTCTAGAATTTCATCTGTTCCTTTCCCCTTTTAAGATTTTGTTCTGTCAGCTTTCTAGTTAAGTTATGTATTAAAGAATGTCAGATGAATGAGAAGGGGTTTGTATTGTGCCTGTCAGAGAGACCAGAGCCCCTTTGAGCTTGGAGAAGCAACGGTGATCATTCCACCAGCTCTCAAGGTAGAGCTGGCCATATAGCTGAGCATCTGGGAACTCCTTCGGGTTGGGAGTTTTTCCCCCACACTTCAATTTGGTTCCGTTCTGCGGGAGTACATCCTCATACCCTAGCTCGGAATGTATCATATTGACGGCACAGTGTTGATGATCCTTTTGGTTCTTTTCTTCCTCCAAACCTAAGGCACATTTCAGAAGTGTCTATTACATCTATGTCACTTACTTCCTGCGAGCCAGGGTTTTGTAGTGATCAAGAGTCTGGGCTTTGGATTCAGACCATTTGAGACCCAATTTTGCCATTTACAGGCTGGGGTGACACTGGTGAAATTATTTACCCCTTCCACACTTTGGTGGTTTTCTGATCTGTAAAATGGAGATAATACTGTTCCTCACAGGATTGTTGTTGGAGTTAAGCAAGATAATATATCATAAGCACCAAAAGTAGAGTCTTGCTCACAGTAATATTCAGTAAACACACACACACACACGTTCATTTACACATGGATAGATGTAGGGCCACTACCCAGAGACACAGCTTCAATGCTGAGGTTCACCCCACTCTGTCCCAGACAAGACCCTGGCCTTACTAAGCTGGGGGGATGGAGAGAGGCTCTGATGCAGTCACTCTCCTTTATTATCAACATGGCCAGAATCAACAAAAACCAGAGTGGAGAGTTCCTCTGAGACTGAATTATCACTTTGTGATCTAAAAAGCCTTCCCTTGCTCCTCCCTAGTACCAAGGCTACAGAAACAAGCATTATGAAAAGGGAAGGAAGGGAAGGAGGGAAGGAAGGAAAAAAGAAAGGGAGGGAGGGAGAGAGGAGCCCCACCTTTGAGTCCGGGTCTGGAGGAGCAGAGCATTAGGCATGGGGCCCTGGAAAGGCTCACAGAGCAAAACATTAGTGGTCAGAAAGAGAAGCAGTGGAGTTATTTAGATCTGGGTTTAAATTCTTGGTGCAGGGGCACCTGGGTGGCTCAGTCCGTTAAGTGACTCTTGGTTTCAGCTCAGGTCATGATCTCCCAGTTTTGTGAGATTGAGCCCCATGTTGAGCTCTTTGCTGACACCATGGACCCTGCTTGGGATTCTCTCTCTCCCTCTATTTCTGTCCCTCTACCCCTCACTGTGTCTCTATCTCTCTGAAAAATAAATAAACTTTAAAAAAGTTATAAAAACAGAAAATTTCTTGGTGCAGTGTGTACTTGCTGAGAGAACCTGGTTAAGTTGCTTTAACCTCTCTGGTTATGAAATGAAGCCTCATTTCTCACCTCTTAGTCTCTCCTATTCCGTGCTTTAGCCACACTGCACACACAGTTCCTCAACTGTGCATTGAAAAAAAATGTATTGTTTCTGTGAATTTTCAGAGTGTTCCCTTTGCAGTGACCCATTCTCCAAGCGCCCCCCAAGCAAGCTACTTTATTCCCTTTTTGGGGGGTCAGTTGTAGCTCTTCCTGCAGAACTCAGCTCAGATGTCTCTTCCCCGGACACTCAGCCTGCTGTGGGCTCCCAGGGAAACCTGAATTATCTCTGCTGTAGCGCTTAACAGCTATGCAATGACGTCTGGAGACACCTCCCCCGACTCCCCGCCAGATCTCCAAGACTTTTTTGGGACTGTAGTTTCAGTGCCTGGCGCTTCACAGATGTTCTGTAAATGAGGTTGAATATCACTGAAACTTTGTCAGCTTTAAACGATTGGACAAATGCACACGGTAGGCATCAACAAATGTTTGTTGGGAGGAATGGAGTGGAGTGAAATGGAATGATTTTAATATTTTTAGCAGCACTATCTTAAAAGTCCACAAGATGGCAGTGTTTCCACATGAGAAATAATGGCGGCAGTCTGAATGAAATTAAATGTACTCCTAGCTGGTGCTGGAAGTTAAAGTGAATATTGATATAGAAATAAGAGAAATTAAAACACAAACAACAAAACAAAACAAAAAGAAATAAGAGAAATTGGTTGGCTATTTGATTGGTTGATTTAACTGAATACGCGATATATGGACATGGTACAAAATGCCGAAAATGTAAACTCTCCTTTCCTCACTACTTCTCTTCCAGCTCCATTTTGTCCACTCCAAAGGCAACTATTTTTATTATCCTTCAAGAGATATTCTAAGTATTTAAACATAGGAAGGTCAAAGTGTTTTGTTTTTTTTTTTTAAGTTTAATTTGTTTTGAGAGAGAGGGAGAGAGCAAGCGGGGGAGGGACAGAGAGGGAGACAGAATCCCAAGCAGGCTCCTTTGTTTAACAGCTATTTGCTGAGTGGCTTACTAAAGGATGAAGAAATGAGAAACTCCATCTCTGCTCCCAAGAAGTTTAGAGTAAAGTGCTTGCTTTGGCAGCACTTATACTAAAACTGGAATGATACAGAGAGGATTAGCATGGCCTCTGTGCAAGGGTGACATGCAGATTTATGAGCGTTCCGTATTTTTAAGAATGAAAATTTTCCATTTGCAATGACATGGATGGAACTAGACAGTGTTATGCTAAGTGAAATAAATCAGAGAAAGACAAATACCACATGAGAGTATACCATATGAAGCATGCAAGAAACCAGACAAAGGGAGGAGGAGGAAGAGAGGGAGGCAAATCAAGAAACAGAGTCTTAACTATAGAAAACAGACTGATGGTTCCCAGAGGGGAGGTGGGTGGGGGAATGGGTAAAATAGGTGATGGGGATTCAGGGGGGCACTTGCTGAGGTGAGCACCAGGTGTTGTACAGAAATGTTGTATTAATATTACTATGTTGTACACCTGCAACTAATACTACGCTGTGTGTTGACTAACTGGAATTTAAATTAAAAACTTCAAAAAGAAATGTTTAGAGTAGGGAATCCAATGCACCCCTAGAGCGGGGAAAGCGATGCCAGCTGCCGTTTCTTCAAGACCTAAAGTGAGCCAGGGACAGTGGTGATCTACATATTATCTCATTTAATACAAGGAATTCTCCTTTTTAATGTTTTTTGTTTTTATTTTTTGAGAGTGAGTGGGAGAGGTGCAGAGAGGGAGGGGACAGAGGATCTGAAGGGGGCTCTGAAGTGGGCTCCGCACTGACAGCGGAGAGCCCAATGCGGGGTGCAGGGGCTAAAACTCACAAACCCTGAGATCATGGCTGAGCTGATGTATGCTCAACCGACTGAGCCACCCAGGTGCCCCAATACAAGCAATCCTCTTGAAGGTAGGTAGAGTACGATCGACCGTTGACAATGAGAAAATTAACAATGAGAAAGGGAAGGGAGTTTGTCCAAGGTCATACATGTAGTAAATGCAAGAGTCAAAATTGAAATCCAGGTCTGCTGCACTCTAAAGCTTATTTTCATTTTGCCACGATAATAAGGTGGGAGTAATCCTTCTACCGAACAAATATTTATTGAGTAGCTCTTTTTGTTCCAGATATCGTTCTGGGTGCTAGTAATGTAGAAGAGAAAAAACAAAGTCCCTATTTCCTGGGGCTCACGTTCTACCACCGAAAGACAGTAAACAAAACGAATTTTCAGTGTGGCAGGTGGTAAGTAGTGTGAAAAAAAGTAGTCAAGATGGTGGGAGTGGGGGGAGAGGATTGCTAATTTAAATCATCAGAGAAGGCTCTGATAATGTGAAGTTTGAGCAGAGACTTAAAGGAAATGCAGGAATAAGAGATGGGACTGCCATAAAAAAAGAGCTTCCTCCTTTGCCTGCCTGTGTGTAGTTTAGAAGAGAGGGGAAGAAATGAGGGTGCAGGTATTCTTTTCCGAGCTAGAAGACCTGAGCTTTATTTATCGATTTATTAGCAATTTTCTGAACCTCTGAGCCCAAATTCCCTTTTCTGTAGACAGGAATAACATTCCTTGCCCAACTTCCCACACGCAGCCGCCATGAGATGCAAACTCTTTGAAAATACCTCGAGTGAGAAAGCGAGACTAGGAGTTAGCTCTTCAACTGAAAGGAAGTCTGTCTAGGAAAATAAAGAGAATTGCTATTACAGGTAGACTGGTTACCCTAGACATTTTTTGAAAAGCTGTCCCAGGCTGTAAAGAGAAATAAGCTAAAAGAAATAAGCATACATTTCATAATAGGCTTCTGCTGAAGATCCCTGTTTAACTTGCAGTAGTCAGAAACTGCGTCGCGTATTTTAACTGAACGTGGCAGAAAGCTCTGCCACTCGAACCTTTATTTTTTTTATTATTTATTATTTTTTTAAGAGTCTCTTATGCTTTGGCTCTCTCTCCCACTGTAACCTCTTTTTTTTTTTTCTTTTTTTTCCTTCCCGCCCCCATGGGTTTCTAAGTTTCTCAGGATCCACATAAGAGTGAAAACATATGGTATCTGTCTTTCTCTGCATGGCTTATTTCACTTAGCATCACACTCTCCAGTTCCATCCACATTGCTACAAAAGGCCATATTTCATTCTTTCTCATTGCCATGTAGTACTCCATTGTGTATATAAACCACAATTTCTTTATCCATTCGTCAGTTGATGGACATTTAGGCTCTTTCCACAATTTGGCTATTGTTGAGAGTGCTGCTATAAACATTGGGGTACAAGTGCCCCTGTGCATCAGCACTCCTGTATCCCTTGGGTAAATTCCTAGCAGTGCTACTGCTTGGTCATAGGGTAGGTCTATTTTTAATTTTTTGAGGAACCTCCACACTGTTTTCCAGAGTGGCTGCACCAGTGTGCATTCCCATCAAGAGTGCAAGAGGGTTCCCGTTTCTCCACATCCTCTCCAGCATCTATAGTCTCCTGATTTGTTCATTTTAGCCACTCTGACTGGTGTGAGGTGGTATCTGAGTGTGGTTTTGATTTGTATTTCCCTGATGAGGAGTGATGTTGAGCATCTTTTCATGTGCCTGTTGGCCATCCGGATGTCTTCTTTAGAGAAGTGTCTATTCATGTTTTCTGCCCATTTCTTCACTGGGTTATTTGTTTTTCGGGTGTGGAGTTTGGTGAGCTCTTTATAGATTTTGGATACTAGCCCTTTGTCCGATATGTCATTTGTGAATATCTTTTCCCATTCCGTTGGTTGCCTTTTAGTTTTGTTGGTTGTTTCCTTTGCTGTGCAGAAGCTTTTTATCTTCATAAGGTCCCAGTAATTCACTTTTGCTTTTAATTCCCTTGCCTTTGGGGATGTGTCGAGTAAGAGATTGCTACGGCTGAGGTCAGAGAGGTCTTTTCCTGCTTTCTCCTCTAAGGTTTTGATGGTTTCCTGTCTCACATTCAGGTCCTTTATCCATTTTGAGTTTATTTTTGTGAATGGTGTGAGAAAGTGGTCTAGTTTCAACCTTCTGCATGTTGCTGTCCAGTTCTCCCAGCACCATTTGTTAAAGAGGCTGTCTTTTTTCCGTTGGATATTTGAACCTTAACTTTAATCGACACATCCCACCTAGGTATTTCCCTTCTTACCACGCCCCCTCACTCGAACTCCATTTCCCAACATGCCCTAGGCTCCTCTAAGTCGGCAGTCATTGTGACGCGAGTAACACAGCTTTCTGGGAAGTGTAGTTTATTTGTTCTCCAGCTGCAGAAAAATCTAAGGCTGTGGACTACCACTCCCGTGAAGTAGCGCGGAATTCCACCGCGTTCGCGGCGTCTTCGAACGCGCCGCGGCAGCCATGTTGGACGCGGCCAGCACAGGGGCCGGCACCAGGGGGTTATCGAAGCAGCTGTCACGATGCTGGGGTCCCTGGTGTTGAGAACAGCGCCGGCGCCCCGGCTCCTCCTCCAGCTGCTTAGGTCCCCATCGCTGTGGAGAAATGGAAGTGCCTCCGGCCAGACTGTAACCACCGCGGGCCGCGGGGAGCCGCAATGGCTGAGGGCGGCCGTCGGGGGGCGCCCTGCAACATCGCCGGCTTTCCTCACCCGAGGAGGGGCAGCCACCTGGGGGCGTCAGGGAGAACGCACCGAGACCCAGTGCTTCCTAGCCACCACATGGGGACGCCTTCCTAGCCCAGAAGAAACACTCCCGGGACAGGACAGCTGGAACGGGGTCCCCAACAAGGCTGGACTGAGCATGTGGGCCCTGGCCACGGCGCTAGTGGTTCACTGTTACAGCAAGAGCCCGTCCAACAAGGGTGATTATCGGGGCAGTCTGGGTTCGGGGAAGGTAGAGGCGGGAGGAGTGTCCTGACTCGAGGGTGGGAGTTGCTTGTAGATTTACACCAGCAGAGCTTCAGTCTTGGAGGAACCCAGACATCATCTGGTTACTGGGGCAGGGTGGTGAACTGGAGAGATCAGTTGCCTGTGAGTTGTGTAACTTCCCATCGTAGGCCAACTCCCTCCTTTGGGCATTACTTTGTCCATCTGTGCAATGGACAAAACATGTAAAATTAGAGAATGGACCCTTTATGCTCTAATATTCTGCCCGGTCCAATTCCTAAGAGGCCTCCAGGAAACCACGGTGTGTTCTAACGGCAACCACTGGGTAATTTAGAGAAGTTTTCCTTGTAAGGTGGCCTAAGAAAGGAAGTAGAGACTTGGTTTCAATGCCAACTTTGCCACTGCTCACCCCTTGCTCCTCTCTGGCTTCACCGTCCCCCCCCCCCCCCCCCGCCCCTTACACAGTAAAGAATGATTTCTCAGTAATCTTACAGTGCTGTTATTTTGACTCTTGGAGTTCAGCAGCGTGGGTCTGCCCATCAGACTCCCACGGGTTTTGCTGTGCCTGGTCTCAGGTGTGAGGTGATCTTGCCAGGTGGGACAGTTGGCAGGAGGATTAGGCATGCTATAATTCTATAACTTTGAGCATTTTTTTTTTTTTAATACCTTCTGTGAGCCCAATTTTGGGAGGTTTTGAACTCCTAACAAAAAGTCAGTTAAGGAGACAGTGCAGGCAGTTAGGCCTATGGGTGTGGTGAGTGGTCTGACAGTGTGTTGTTGGGGGATTGGAGGCACCAGTAGGATCAGGAAAGCATTCCTGGAAGATTGGAGACCCCTAGAGGATGGGGAATTTGAACTTGAGTTCTGTAGGATGAGGCAAGAGATGAAAAAGAGAGCGGTAGTGTGAGCTCCAATTGAGCAAGGAATGCAGCTTATCTTTTTTTCAGGTTGATACCAGCCCCTTTCCCTAATACTTTCACATCGTTTGTCCACCATAGATAGCATCTGGAACTTAGTAGGTACGCAGTAAATGTGTCTTGAGTTGGATTCTGTTTCATGCGAAGGCTTCACAGATAAGGGATTCACAGGTCAGCATGATGTGTATAGAGGTTAGCAGGGTAGCCAGCCTGGTTGGAGGACAGGGCGTTTTTGGAATGAGGTGAGAGCAAATGGAGTGGGGCCTGGGTGTCAGACAAGAGGGTTTGGAGGTTTTGGAATTTCTCCTGTAGGCAGTGGAGAGCCATGGAAAGTTCATGAGCAGGCAGTGTCCTGAGGCCAGTATGTTTAGATGGATTGGGGGAGGTGTCCAAGGTCTTGCCTTAGACTTTCCTGGGGGCTCCAGACTGGACTTTGTCTATTTACTAAAGTAGGTAATGACCAAAACCATGATCACTTCCAACCCTTCAGACTTTGCTAGCCTACCCTATACCCTGATTTGGAGTTACAAGCTCCCTGTAGGAGCCAGGAGGCCCTGGTTCTCAGCTCATTCCTCATTCCTCCTGTGACCATGCAGAAGCCACTTCTTTCTGCAGAGTGAGATCCCTCAGTGATCTCTGAGGGAATTTTGTTCTCCTTCCGGCTGAGGGCTGCCTGAGCATCCCTGGATGTGTGCTTAGAGAACCACTGGGGAAGATAACCAGGAAAGATCTGACCCTAGAGTCTAGGCCGGCAGGTGGGATGGAGACACTAATGTTTGAACCACACATCCGGTTTGCATATGCATGATAAGGTGGCCATCTTATCCCTGCTGTACAGGTAAGGAAATTGAGGCTCAGGAGGTTAGGTGAGTTGGCCAGGTCATATGGCAAGTAAGTGGCAGAATTGGGATGGGAACCTAGGTTTGTCTGGCTCCAGATCCTGCTCTTCCCACCCTACTGCAGTGCCTCCTCAATGTTTCGCTGGGTGAGTCTCTTGGCTAGACTGAGAACTCCTTGAGGCAGGGCTGGCTATGAGTCTTTCCATTGCTCAACAATGGAGCTTAAAACCATGCTGGGCAGATAGGGCTCCAAGGGCATTTGGTATAGACTATTTGAAAAAATGGTGCCTCTACTGTTGTTTTTTTCTGAGTCAGGCAGTTTTCCTTTTGGCCACAAGGTGGTGCCAGTAGCCTGCCAACTGCCCAGGCCACACCAGGCTTACATTAGGTTTAGGGTTGCTTTTCTTTTCTTTAAAAACAATTTTTTAAATGTTTATTTTTGAGAGAGACAGAGTGTGAGTGGGGGAGGAGCAGAGAGAAAGGGAGACAGGTTCCGGAACAGGCTCCAGGCTCTGAGCAAGCCGTCAGCCCAGAGCCCAATGTGGGGCTCTAACTCACAAACCAAGAGATCACGACCTGAGCTGAAGTCAGATGCTTAACCAGCTGAGCCACCCAGGTGCCCCTAGGGTTGCTTTTCTGCTAGGTGGTTCCTAAGGGATTGGAACCCTCTGCTTTGGATCTCCTTTTGCTGATCTTGGCACTGAGAAGTTTGTAGACTTTTTGACCCTCATTTCATCTCCTCAGCATCCCTGTGAGGCTGTCGGGACAAGGATTATTGCCTCTGCTTTATAGTCCTGAAAGTGGGGGTTGAGAAGGAAAGGGGCTGCTACAGCACAGGGAGTAGGGGGCAGACTGTTGGAGCCAGGCCTTCTGATTCCTGGTCAAGGCTCTTAACTTTCAGAGGAGCCCACACGCTTGCCTGTTCCCATTCTGTTTCTGGTGTTGGGTTGGTGACTTGTGACATGAGATTCAAAACTAGGCTGAGAAATTGGAGTTGGGGGTGAAAGTGGCACAAGGTAGGGGGGGATGATTAATAACAGTGGCAGCCATGTGAAACATTAGAGCTTTCTAGCTAATGAAGAGTGAAGGGATTCACACATCATGCATTTGCCATAGGCAGCACATAGTTGCTAGCACCTTACCTGAACCACCTGTATGATGAGAAGAGTTACGAGTTTGGGTTCCATAATGGATGTGGAAGATAAGTTAACAGTGGATACCATCTGGACAGAGGATGATTAGCTTTCCCTTTATATACTTTGGCGTAATTTCCCTTGTTAAAGCCCATGTTTCTGAAGTTCTTCCATTTCTATTGTTTTACTGGGTCCTCCATGCAGCTTTGAGGGTAGGTCCTGGATAGGGATCTGACCAGTGCCCCCTTTCTTTTCAGATGCAGCCCTGATGGAAGCTGCTCGCACCAACAATGTCCAAGAAGTCAGCAGGTAAGTGTTGAACCCCAGGACTTGCTCTCCCCCACCTGAGCTGGGTGAACCCCTTCCTCCAGTGATGATTGCTTTGGAGGAAATGCTCACACTAAGTTGGGAAGTGAGCCCTGTGACTTCCCTATGGTCACAGTCACCTGGGCTCCCTTGGCCCAGGTCAACCTTTAAATGTTTTAAGGTAGGGAGTCAGCCCTGTGTCTCCTTTTTTTTTTTTTTTTTTTTTAACCCCAAACAGCTCTGGATCCTTCCACTGTTTTATTCTTTGCAGGGCATGGTTTAGAGTCCTCCCCACATCCTTTGGGTCCTTTACTGAATCTTCTAATTTGTTCTTATATCTTTGTGGAAGTGGCCAGGTGTTATTGTTTGTTGCCTAGATGGGGGGCACCCATGAAAAAGTTTGGAGATTTGGGAGGGAGCTGAAAGAGGCCTTTCTGCCAGGTCTTTTGGTGTTAGAAAAGTCTGCCTGCAGGGCTGGGGTGTACACACTGGGCTCCTGCTCAGGGGCTGAGTGCATTCTTCCAGTCTGCCTGGCTCAGCTGTGCCTTTTAGGACCACTGGCAGGTTGGATTTCAGGTTTGTTCTTGGGCAGGGATGGGACACAGCCTGGGGCTCAGCCTGGTGCTGGGACTGGGCCGTCTGTGTCCAGGATAGGTGCACAGACAGGGACCAGCATAAGGCATCAGTATGGGGCTGTTGGTTAGGGGCAGAGGTTTTATTCTTGGTGAAACTAGTGGCCTACCCTGGGCCTCATCTTGGCCTTTTTGGCCCTTTGTATAAAGTGAGGTGGCCACAGTATACCCCACCTTCCCTGCTACCATGTGTCCATTTTGGACAGGAAACCTAGTGTTTGCAGTGGCTATCCCCACACCCAGTGCCACACACTCTTGGTGCTCCTCCCCACTCCAGCTGCCTGAATGTATAAGAAAGTGTTGAAAGTCAGCTGCAGCCCCCACCAAGACTTACTGCTTTGATTCCCTTTCATTTCATCTGCAGCATTATTATTGATTCTCAAGGGTGCTTTTGAGTATTAATGTTCAAGGCTTAGTTTTTAATAAACCACTTTTGGAAGTATGGGCTGGGAGTTGTTTCGTAGCCAAATAAATACGACGGAGCAATAGTTTAATAAACATGCGATGATGCATCTTAAAAACCAAGCACAGATGTCAGCTTGCTGTTATAAGAGCCATTCATAACTGCCAGCTGTGCGTGGCGTCTTCATTTCCCCAGAAACAGATGAGCCTCGCTTCCTTCTGCTGCAGTACAAGGGAGTGAGGGGGCAAAAACTGGCCGTGCCACCTCCTGGCAGGCCTTTGCTGACCCTCACATCACCGGTTGGTGACCGCTGAGGGATGCCAGGCTGCTGCTTTCCTGTGGCAACCCAATGTAGGTAGTGTATTTGCAGAGCATCAGTGCAGTGAATCCACTTTTCCATCACCCAGGGGAGGCTGAGTTTACCCTATCCCAGCGAGCCCCCAAGTGTTGATTATTTTAGCTCTTTCAAATACACATTTTTCTTTTTTTTTTTTTTTTAAATTTTTTTTTTCAACGTTTATTTGTTTTTGGGACAGAGAGAGACAGAGCATGAACGGGGGAGGGGCAGAGAGAGAGGGAGACACAGAATCGGAAACAGGCTCCAGGCCCTGAGCCATCAGCCCAGAGCCCGACGTGGGGCTCGAACTCACGGACCGCGAGATCGTGACCTGGCTGAAGTCGGACGCTTAACCGACTGCGCCACCCAGGCGCCCCTCAAATACACATTTTTCTAATAGCAATAAACACCTGCCAAAAGAATGCAGAAAATGGTTGAATTCATGGTGTGTGTGATGCAGAATATTCCTTCTTGCCTGTGTGGATAGCATATGTTGGGGCCTTTTGTGTGTCTCCCCCAGTTTCCAGCTGCTTTTTTCCTGCCTGCTGTTGTTTCATTTCTTTTGGTCATGATGACTCAGAGTCTCCCTTCACCCCGTGTAAGGGAGTCAGAGATGAGCTAGGCACAGACTCTGCTTTTCAGCATGGCAATCTTTTTTTTTTTTTCTTTTTTGAGAGAGAGTGCCCACATGTGTGAGCAAGCATGAGCCAGGGAGGGGCAGAAGGAGAGAGAGAATCTTAAACAGACTCCATGCCCAGCACAGATCCCCATGCAGGGCTCGATCCTGAGCCAAGCATCAGGAGATGCTTAACTGATTAAGCCATCCACACGCCCCTATTTATTTTTTAAGTAGGCTCCATGCCCACTGTGGGGCTTGAACTCAAGACCCTAAGATTGAGAGTCCTGTGCTCTACTGACTGAGCCAGCCAGGTGCTCCCATTCTGTTCTTTGTTTAAGAAGGTTGTGAGCTAGACTTCAGCTTAAACCAGTGGTTTGTGTGCCTCCCCAGGTCAGGGAGAGGTCTGGTTTCCCACATCTCTTCCCCAGCACAGAATTTCCCCAAACAGAATTTGGGGAAAGTTGCTTTTTACTGATTTTTCAGCAAACTTGAAGCAGAAAGTCCAGAATCTTATTTCCATATGCCCATTGGCTATATCAGAGGGAGGCTGGATCCCTCCCTTTTCCCTTCTTCCTCTCCTCCTTTCTCCCTGCCATTTCCTTCCTCCTCCCCCAAGGCACTTAAACCTTCTTAATGTGTTCAACTCTGACTCTTCAGGAGTGGAAGCCCTGTCCTGGGGCCCCTGTCCCACCTGTCAGCAGCATGAGCAGGTGGCCCTTCTCCTCGGCTCAGCTCATACCCAAGCCTGGCTTCTGGATGTAGGAACCACTCACCCGAAACATAGGGCACAGGGCAGACTGAAGGCACATCTGTCCAGGCTTGGGCTGAGCCATGTAAGGAGCTATCCAGGCTGAGAGAAATGAGGCCTCCTATTCTCTCAGTGGAGATCACATTTCTTTCAGAACAAACTTGGGTGAAAGACAACACCCCCAACCCATTTCCCTTCTCCCAGCAGGAAGCTGGGCCTCTCTGCTTTGTGCCTAACTCAGTTTTTCATCAGCCCAAACGTTCTCTAATGAAGGAACCCTGGTGATACCAGTCTTCAACTTCAGACTGCTTTTACCTTCCATGATCCATTTGATCACTTGACAAAATTTACTGAGCACCTCTCATATGCTAGGCCCTATGCCTGGCATGGGGTACACCTGACCAGACATGATTCCTGCCCTCAATGTAGGTATTGGGGAAGACTGTGGCAACACAGTGTGGTCAGTGCTGTGAGACAGTAGCCCAGAAGATGCCCTAACCAACCTGGGAGACCAGAGTAAGCATCCTATTGGAAATGGCTTCAAATATCAGTAGGCCTTAGCAAATAGAAAGGGAAGGCAAAGGGGGTTGCATGAGTGGTAGCACTGAGGCAAGAATCAGCCTAGGGTGTGTGGTGAGGAGGGGGATTTATATATTTGTGTTGTTTGATCACAGTTTGCGGCTAGGAGGAACTGGAGAAAGGAAGGGACTTGGTCATGGACGGCACTGTGCATTTGTCCCTCAGTTGTTCATCTGTCTAGCCTGTCTTCTGTGCCCAGCCCTGAGCTGAATTTGTGTTGGTGGCAACGCCATGAGGAAGTAGAAGCAGTTCCTGTCCTGGAGGAGCGTACTAACTCCCTTCCCGGGGGAGGAGGGAACACATGAGTCAAAATTGAGAACCAGCAAAACTGGGCACATATTGCCTGACTTTTATGAGCTTAAGTAACACAGAGATGATAATACCTTTAACCGGTAGAGTTGTAGAGTATTTGTTAATGACAAAATGTTGCTTCATTTGACCAGTGTTTGTGAGTGCTTATTAGGAGCGAGGCATTGGACTGAGTGCTTGGAGATACAGTGTGAACAAGATTGGCACAATCCCTGCACTCTTGGTACTTACAGTCTAACTGGGAGCCAGTGACTGGGAGCCAATACTAATTATGTACTTGAAAATGAATTGCAGTTTGTCTTTTCAACAAATGGTAGTGGGACAACTGTATATCCACATGCCAAAAAAATGCAGTTGGAGCCTTACCTTACCCATAGACAAATATTAACTCAAAATGGATCATAGGCCTAAATGTAAGAGCTAAAATTATAAACTCTTAAAAGAAAATATACGGATAAATTTTTGCGACCTTGGGTTAGGCAAAGCCATCTTAGATATGGCAACAAAATCACGAGAAACCAAAGGAAAAAATAGATAAATTGGACTTCATCAAAATTAAAAACTTTGTGTTCAATGGACACCTTCAAGGAAATGAAAACTTTCCCACAGAATGGGAGAAAATATTTGCAGATCATATATCTGGTAAGAGATTTTTATCTAGAATACATAAAGAACTGTTTAACTGGACAATAAAAAGATAACAGAATTTAAAAATGGGTAAAGGATCTGAATAGACATTTCTTTAAGGAAGACACTCAAATGAGTACATAATATTCAATATGCACATGGAAAGATGCTTAATATCATTAGGGAAGTGCTAATCAAAACCACAATGAGATATCACTTCATGCCTGGTAGGATGGCTGTAAGCAGAAGGATAATAGCAAGTGTTTGTCAGGATGTGGAGAAATTGGAACCCTTGTAGATTGCTGGTGGGGATGTGAAATGGTGTGACTATTTTGGAAAAGGGTTGGCATTTCCTTAATATGTTAAACATAGAATTACCTTATGATGCAGCAAGTCTATGCCTAGGTATATACACCAGAGAAATGAAGACGTGAACGTGAATGTTCATAGCAGTGTTATTCATAATAGCCCAAAGAGGGAAACAGCGCCCAAAACCCAACAATGGTTGAAGGGACAAATAAAATATAATACAGCCATATAGCAGAATATTATCAGTACAAAAGAATGAAGTATTGCTATATGCTACGACGTGAATGAACTTAGAAAGCATTATGCTAACTGAAAGAAGTCAGACAAAAGACCACATATCATATGATTCAATTTATATAAAATTTTCAGAGTAGACAAATCCATAGAGACAGAAAGTAGATTAGTTATTGGCAAGGACTGCAGAGGTTGGGGTTGGGAGGGACTAGGGAGTGACTGCTAATGGGTCTGGAGTTTCTTTGGGGAATGATGAAACTGTTCTGGAGTTAGTAGTCAAGATTGCACAACTCAATATAATAAAAACAATTGAGTTGTACATTTTTAATGGGTGGGTTATATATGATATGTTAATTATATCTTCAAACTTGATTAAAAAGTGAAGTATAAGACACTTGGGAATCTAACCTTGAATCTGGGAGGGGTTGAGGTGAGGGTATGTATCAGTAAGGAAAAGCATTGGAGTATGTGAGATTGAAGTGAGCTCGAGAGGATGAAGGGAAAAGCAGAACATTCAGTTGGAAGGAATAGTAGGCGGAAGGCCCTGAATTAAGAACAGATGTGAAGAAATCAAGCAGTTGAGAGAAAGCCAATCTGGTTAGACTCTACAGAGCAAGGACGGAAGGACATGAAATGAAGCTGGAGAATTAAGCGAGGACCATACTACACCGAGTCTGTAGGCCGTGGTAATGATTTTTATTTTTACTAAGATTGCTGGGCAACCAGTGTAGAATTTTAAGCACGTGTGTGTGTGTGTGTGTGTGTGTGTGTGTGTGAGAGAGAGAGAGAGAGAGAGAGACAGAGAGAGAGACAGAGACAGAGAGAGAGAGAGAGGAAGGGAGGGAGATATGGTGACATGATCTAGATCTGTAATTTTAAAAGATTTCTGGTTGCTCCATGGAGAATAGATGATATAGAGAGCCATCCATGGTGGATGCAGGAAGATTGGATGAAAGTGACTGGAATAGTCTAGAAGAGAGGATGATGGCAGGTGATGACTTGGACTAAGGTGATAGCAGAGATGGAGGAAGTAAGCTAGACAGGACTTGGTGGTGGTTAGAGCAGTATCAATGCCTGATATGTCCTACATACTAATAAATGAATGTTGAATGAATGAATAGAATTGGATATCATTGATTAGGGAGAAGAAATTATTAAGAAGGAATTTCAGTTTTCTGGCTTAATCAGCTATGTAGATGCTATTCACTGAGGTGAAGGTGCTAGAGGAGAACTGAGTTGGGGGGAAAAGATTATGAGTTTGGTTTTAAACATGTTAAATTTAACATGCTAGTGAGATACTCAAGTGGAGATCTGACTCTTCCCACTGTATATACCATGCAGTCTCCCCCACCCCCCCAAAAAAAATATATATCAGTGATTACTCGAGAGATTGTTTTGTTATCTTTTTTTGATTTCTGGTTTCATGATTTTAGAAAATAAAGGAGTTCATACCAGCTCAAACTTGTTTAGTAGATGCCTTTGGAAAAAAGTTTGATTTGGTTTGCATTTCAAGAAAGAAGAAAGGGTTGGGTTTTGTTGAGGGCACAAAACATTTATTCTAGCTTTACATTGATGGCTTGGTTCTTGTCCCTGGATGCCCCAGCTTGGGGCTTGAGGCACTTGCTGTCCATGTGCCAGTGCTAAGGTGTCCAGAATGTGCTCAGCTACAGCATAGGTAAATGTTCTGCACATTGATCCAAGGATTTTATCTAATTAACAAAAACCCTGGCTGGTAAGTACATTTGACTGTCTCAGAGCCTCAGAGAAGCTGTCTGTTTATCGATTGTTGTATCATTTTGGCTGGATGGGAAGATATTAATGATGGCATCAGGGCAACCAAAACATCCAGCTCTCTTAACCAGTAAATATTTAAATGTCCTTGTGGTTTACAGTAGGTTGAAACTAAAGTTTATTCTAAACCAAAGGTCAAGGCTTCACTGGTATCACTCTTCTAATTTGATGCTTGTTGTGAGAGCTCCTTAAGATCATCACACTGTTTTTTGAATGCTAGGATGTAACATGCACAGGCTTTTGAATAGTGGGATGTTAGAAGGCAGTGTAATGGAAAGAATAAAGGATTTTTAGAATGAGAAGACCTGGCTTCCACTTCTGACACAGCTATGAACTGGCTCTGGGACCCTTAGTAAATCATAGAATGTCCCTCTTTGAGTCTTTGTTTCCAGATCATGTTAATGGGGACCCCACTGAGAACTTTGAATATAGTCTCTAGTGTTCAACTCTGCAGAGAAAACTGAGTCTCTTTGGAAAGGTCCAGATCGCACACTGAAACACTAATTCAAGTGGACAGTTCCCAGGCAAGCAGTTCTTCAGAGTGGCCTGTACCTTTTTCTGAGGTGCGTGGACTGGATCTTTGCTTACTTTCTCCCTGGTGATGGCAGGTAATTGGGGAAGGCTGGATTAGCAGCTTTTTCGGAACTTCATGGGTAGGTGGAAGCAATCAGTCATCTGCATAGAAACCCAGCAGAGTCAGGTGGTTGGCCAACCCCCAGAGCACAGAATGGTCAAGGCCTACTGGGGTGGCTTGTAGGGAGGAGGGATGTCCCTGAAAGGGAGCCCAGCCCTGGGATGGAGCCTCTAGTGTTGGCCCTCCTGGTTCTTGGTTGTGTGGCCTTAGTCCCTAAACTTCCTCAGTGGCCTTACCTGTGAAGTATTGTTGATAATATTTGTCAGACCACCCTCCTAGGGTTTTATGAGAGTTCCAGGCAGGTGAGCTCTTGTCCGGAAAATTACTCATCCTTTGGGTCATCAGTGTCATGTTTTCCTGGAAGGCTTCAAGTACCCTAGCCTTCCCAGTACCTGTAGGTCCCCATAACACCCAGAACTTCCTCTGTGACAGCACTTATCACCCCCTGTTGGGATAGGTCATCTATTTTCTTTCTCTCCCACAATACTGTGAGCATTGCTGGTTTTCATTGCTGTTCATGTGAATAGTTAACACATACTTACTGAATATTTCAAAAGTGCTTTGTAAATGATAAAGAGTTAGGCAAATGTTAATAGTTATTGATAGTTATAATAAACCTGTAAAAGAGGACTGACCTCCCTTTGAAAAAATAATATAAAAATGGAGAATTAGCTCTTGTATTCAACAAGTAATACCTACTATTTGCTGGCACTGTGCTAAGCTCTGATAGATCAGTGGTAAGCCAAAAATACATAGAGGCATCACCTCATGGAGCTGGAAGCCTACTCAGATGTTGATCGTGCCGATGTGAAATTACAGCTGTGACAGATGCTGCAAGGGAGGGTAAAGAGAATCCTAGAGCCTCTGGTGGATTTCCTCTGGTCAAGAAAAGGTTCCCAGAGGAAGCTTGAGCTCTGGTGAGGAGTTAACCTAGGTGAAGAAGGGCAGAAGAGTTTTCCTGGCAGAAGGAACTTTTATTTACAGAGACCCGTGGAAGGAGGAACGATGGCAAGTGTGAAGAACTGAAAAGGGCAGGCACCTGCAGTGTAGAGCGGGTGCCAGAATAAATATTGAAGCCGTAGTAAGGAGCTTTGTGTTTGTTCTAACAGCAGTGGTAGCTGATTTGGTGGTGGTGGGGGGGCATGGGGTGGAAGGTTGACATGATCAACAACCATTCTGATTGTTGAGAAACATAAGGAACCAATCTGAGTGTTACCAGTCTGTGTGTTGCCAGCGTCTTTGGCACTGATCCAGCCACCGCAGCAGGGTAAGTCGCAAAGCTGTAGTCCTCCAGGGCCCTGCAGCAGGGGCAGCAGTCAGGCTCTGTCTCCCCAACAGTATCGCTGTGGCCTGAGTGCCACTGCTTGTAAATCCCAGCTCAGTCATGACCATAACACGTCAGCATGGCTAGAACCAGTTAGATTTTTTTCCCACGGAATTTTCCTAGAAACAATGGGAGAGAAATCCAAGAATACTGAAAATAGTCAAGCTAAATGTGTTTCTGGGCTTACAGTATTCACTTTAGCTTCTTGCTTCACAGTTCCTGCTCTGTCCATGTCCTGTTTGAAAGCTTTCCCAGAAAAAAAATCTCACTTTTGAATTTTGAGGCTCTTTTACATCCTAGTTCCTTCCCTCCTCTCCCTTCTGAGCAGGAGTCCCAGGTCCAGAGTCTTCTTAAGGCAACAAGTGGTTCTCCCCTGTCACTCTGTCAGGGCGTCTGCCCAGGAGGCTCTCATCTCATTGGCAGAAATCCCGGTGGTAAGGACTTTGGGATGGGAGAAAGCAAGGTTTCATTCCCAGCTGTGAGTCTGAGAAAACAAGGGTTGAATTCCAGCTGTGCCGTTTGTCAGCTCTGTGACCTTGGGAAGTTGCCTAACCGCTTCTCGCCTAAAGTGAGATGATGATTGACCTACCTCACACCATTGCTGTGAGTACTAAATGAGAACATTAAATGACAGAAACTGCTTAGTGCTATGCCTAGTGCATACCAGATGCTCAGTGCATAGCAAGTTTTGTTACTAAGTGTTGATAATTACACCAGGTTTTTACCCCACAGCTAGAAAAATAAATTAAGCTAATGGATAGAATTTTCTGGATATTCAGTTGTTACCCTGTACATGTTTCTTAAACTTTTAGTGTGAGTATTCAGACACCTCCCAGACTAATGAACACAAGGTAAATGAATATTAAGTGGGGCAAAAAAACACAGCCTATCATGCTTAGTTTTACTCTTTTTTTTTTAGAACTCACATATATTCAGAATTTTATTTACTTCTTATAGGATATTACTTTAATGACATTTTTTACACCTATAATTTTTATATACTTTGGTACATGTAGTATAAAATATTATAAAATAATATTTTAGGGGCACATGGCTGGCTTAGTTGGAAGAGTGTACAACTCTTGATCTTGGGGTTGTGAATTCAAGCCCCATGTTGGGTGTAGAGATTAGTTAAATAAATAAAACTTTTTCAAGAATCTTAAATAATATTTTAATAACATTGTTGAATATTATTGATAGTGGCTGATGTTTATAAAATGCCTTTTTTGGGGTGCCTGGGTGGCTCAGTCGGTTAAGCGTCCGACTTCAGCGCAGGTCATGATCTCACGGCTCCTGGGTTTGAGCCCCACGTCGGGCTCTGTGCTGACAGCTCAGAGCTTGGGGCCTGCTTCAGATTCTGCTCTGGCTCTCTCTCTGCCCCTCCCCCGCTTGTGCTCTGTCTCTCTGTCTCTAAAATAAAGAAACATTAAAAAAAAAATTTAAAAAAGCAAAAAACAAATGCTTTTTTTAAAGCAGTTGCATGAGGCTTTAATCACTAAATCCTCACAGTTGTGCAGGTAACAATAGCCCTGCTTCACAGACAATGAAACAGAAATGCAGGTTGCTAGAGTAATCCACAGTGGCCCACTTGGAAGTCGCACACCACTTCATTTTCCAGATGAAGCGGCCTGAAGCAGAGAGAGGCTTGCTGGGGTCACAGTTCCTCAGCACTCTTCCAGGCTCAGCGAGATGTTTTCTAGCTAGAGGAAGAACCATTTCTGTCCGCCTTATTGGGAGTCCACAAGGCTCCTGAAGAGAAACTGTCAAATCCAGATCCCTTACCTGTCCTCCCCTCTGCTCTTCACCCACACCCCTGCCTCCAGCCCCACGCTCCTGCCAGCCATGCCTGGCCCTTCCCTCCACCCCAAGAACCCCATTCCACTGAGACTTGGCTTCTCACTGTCCCAAACATGCAGCTTACTCATTCTACCTGGAAGCCTTTGCAGTGATTCCAGTTCCACCCCTGTCCTGTCTGGATCCAACTGATGCTTCATCGCCCACCTCAAGCCCTTCTTCTTCCAGAAAGCTCACCCTCACTAATAATGATAGCTGTCATTTATTAAATACCCACTCCATGTGAGGCAGAGTACTAGATACTCTATATGTATTATTTTCATTTCTTGGTACGGTATTGCAAAAGCAGATTATGTTACATCCATTTTCCAGATGACAAAACTTGAGGCTCAGATTTAGTGCTTACTACCTCACAGCTAGTAAATAGCAGTGTGGTGATTTAAACTGAGGCCCACAGGAGTCCAAAGTATGCACTTCCCTTGCTTCAGTTCATTACTTGCTCTAGCCCATATTGAGCTTTCTTACCAGATTCCCACAGCCTTAAAGTCTGAGCCACACAATATCACGGTTAGTTTTCTCCTTGACTCTTGTGTCTGTGTCTCCTCAACCAGGCTGTGCTGTCACAGCAAGGTGGATGGCACCTCCTCCTGCCTCCACCGTAGCTAGTCACACAAGCCTGGCTGGGCACTCAGAAGGCACACAGTACAGATAGAGCCTTACTGGTTGATTGATTGGTTGAATGAAGCCCTGTTTATTCTCCAGAGGCTACCCAGCAGGAGGGTACAGCAGCTGGACAGGCTGACTGGTCTCCAGGATCCTCCATTCATGTGGATGGGAGGCCCAGCAAGGTTGCATAAGAATCCTCTCTGAGGCTGAGCTGAGGTTTCCATCTCAATGCCCTTTTGTTTGGGGGGGGATAGCACCCAGGCCTCCCGGGAAGTCTGTGTGTTTGACCAGCTTTTGCAGATGGACAGTGAGCAGGGACAGGATATAAAGCACAAACAATTGTGGGAGGCCTCTGAATTCCCAGGGGTTCAGAGTCCAGCAGGCAGGGCAGGATCCTTTCTAGGGCAAGTGACACTTAGTTATAGCCCCTGCATGGGTAGACTGGATCCAAGGCACTTTTTGTCTCTGGCCTCACTTCCTCTTCAGTATTCAAGTCCTTCTTTGGGTTTTCTTTTTTTTCCCCTTCAAGGAGGTTTTCTGCTGGACAGCTCCTCTAGGTATGAGGCCCTCTCTACCTCCCAAAGGATGCACAAACTCTGGTTGAATAAGCATTCTTTCTTTTATTCTTTTCTTTTTCTTTTTGAGATATAACTCACATACCATAGAATTCACTCTTTTAAAGGGTGCAGTGGTTTTTGATATATTTATAAGATTATGCAACCATCACCACTGCTTCATTCCAGAACATTTTCATCACCCCCTCACCCCAAAAAAGATCCTGGTCCCATTGGCAGTCACTCCCTGTCACTCCCCCCAGAACCTGGCAACTACTGATCTACTTTCTGTCCCTGTGGATTTGCCTGTCTGGACATTTTCCATAAATGGAATCATACAACGTGGTCTTTGGGGACAGGCTTCTTTCACTTAGCGTAATGTTTTCAGGGTTCATCCATGTTGTAGCATGTATTGGTATTTCATTCTTTTTATTGCTAAATAATATTCCATGTATAGATATACCACATTTTATTTATCCTTTTTTCATCAGTTGATGGGTGTTTATGTTTTTACTTTTTGGCTGTTGTGAATAATGCTGCTGTGAACATTCATGTACAGGTTTTTATGTGAATGTATGTTTTCATATCTCTTGGGTAGATACCTACAAGTGGAACTGCTGCACAATAGGATAACTCTATTATCCATTTGCCAGGCTGTTTTCCAAAGTGGCTGCGCCATTTTACATTCTCCCCAGCAATGTATGAGGGTTCTGACTTCTCTAGTCTTTTCAAAACTTGTTATTGTCTGTCTTTAATTATAGCCATCCTAGTATGTGTAAAGTGATATCCTATTGTAGTTTTGATTTGCATTTCCCTGATGGCTGATGATCCATCCATAGAGCATCTTTTCACATGCTTATTGGCCATTTGTATATCTGCTTTGGCATTTATTTTTATTTTATTTTATTTTATTTTATTTTATTAAAAAAAATTTTTTTTAACATTTTATTTATTTTTGAGACAGGGAGAGACAGAGCATGAACAGGGGAGGGTCAGAGAGAGGGAGACACAGAATCCGAAACAGGCTCCAGGCTCTGAGCTGTCAGCACAGAGCTCGACGTGGGGCTCGAACTCACGGACCATGAGATCATGACCTGAGCCGAAGTTGGCCGCTCAACCGACTGAGCCACCCAGGCGCCCCTATTTTTATTTTTTATATTTTTTTGGCATTTATTTATTCTTAAGACCCCTTATAAGCATTATGCCCCATTTGGCATTGAGGAGGAGAATAAACATGCATCATGATGACTTTTGCCTTTCAAGAACTTGCAGTCTGGTAAGAGACTTGTAATTAGTATGTAAGAAAAGTTAAGGCTTCATAGAGAAGGTGGCATTTAGTCTGGGCCTGGAGATTCGTAGTATTTGGGTACAAGGAGCTTGGTGGAAAGGTTTTCTGGGCATTTGGAGTAATGTAAGCAAAGGCACTCGGTAATTAGAAAAACATTTATCTTGTGATGAATTCTGAAGCTGTATGTGTGAAAGCACTGGCATAGCACTTGACACATAGTGGGCTGTCATTATGTGTTAGCTTCCCCTGCAACTGCCCTTTAGTCCCTGCTCTGTCCTCCAGGACTGCGCAACTCTTTTCCTGTTCCAGACTTAAAAAAAAAAAATTTTTTTTTTGGTAACGTTTATTTATTTTTGGGAGAGAGAGTGCGAGTGGGGGAGTGGCAGAGAGAGAGAGGGAGACACAGAATCTGAAACAGGCGCCAGGCTCTGAGCTGTCAGCACAGCTGACAACCCAATGCAGGGCTCGAACTCAGGAATGACGAGATCAATAACCTAGACCAAAGTCGTATGTTTAACTGACTGAGCCACCCAGGCGCCCCTCCAGACCTTTAAATATTAGGAGACAGACCTCCAAGCCAAGTAAGACTTGGTTCCCTAAACTGTTTTCAAGTCTTCTCCCTATCCTAGTCATTTCCTAATGAAATGGCCACAAAGTTTTGGTGCCCTTTCTGAATTACAGTGTGGCATGACCACAGTTGTGAGGAACAGGGCAGTCATCCCTTTTGTCAGAGATTTTATGCTTCTATTAATATAGCCTGAGCTTGCACTAGCTTTTTTGGTAGCTGTGTTGTGCTCCTAGATTCTGTAAGCTTGCAGTCAGCCCAGCCTGCTGAGAACCAGGGCTTCTGTACTTCTTTAACCTTTTGATTGGATTTGTTTAGCAAACTTGTTTTAACCTAAAGGCAAGACCACTTTTAAAGTATCGTATTGCCATGTATTGCTACATGAGTATGAAAGTAGTGCTGCTAATGTGGAGATTACCGTGAGGAAGAAGGGATGGATTGGGCCTTTCTCATCTTGAGTCTAGGAGAAGAGGGTCTCTTCAATGGGAGAAGGTTCTAGAAAGCAGAACTAATCAAAGGGGATCTCCATTCTTCAGATCCCTCCTTTCCGTTTAAGTCTTTTCCTTCTTTGTCATTTTTTGTCAGTTGATTAGTCCCATCAGATTCCTGTGGTGTGCTGGCCCCAGGCTAAATGTGGGAAAGGAGGGAAGAAATGGGATATGTGCCCTGGAAGGCAGTGTGATTCAGTAGGGAGAGGTCCCAGTCCCAAGCTGCCACTTACTGGCTAGTCATCTTAAGCAAGTCCTTAACTAGTCACAAGATCAGATGAGATCACGTCAGGTGCCTGATACATAGTAGGCTGCTCAAGAAGTGTGAGTTCTTTTGACTTCACCATTCAAGAGCTCTCCACATGAGGAGCCAAGTATGTTGTGTGCTCACTGACCCTGAGTGAGCAGAGCTCTCAGAGCACCTGCGATACTTAAAGCATTTATTTGTGTACTTGTCCCATTTCCGCAACCCCAATTCAGATGGGAGCTGCTAGTGGACAAGGTCCATGTCTGATTCATATCTGTACACTTAGTGCCCAGCACAGAGCCTGACTTGGAGAAGATGCTACCTAAGTTTTGTTACTGGAATGAATCTGAATTAATGTAGGCCAGTCTTTGCCTCCACCTGTCTAGGGAGTCAGGTATTGTGACTGACTTTGCACAGTCCAGTATTTACTGAAAAGCATGGGGTTCTGGAGCTTGGCACTGGTGGCTCAAGTGCCAGCCCTTTTGGAGAAGTCTGAGTCACTTCTGTGTCTCACTGCCATATTGTGACAAGCTATCTGGCAACCAGCCAGCTGCCCAGCTAGAGTCCTACTGTAGTGCCAGTAGGTGGCGCCGGTGGCCCTTTCCCACACTTCAGCTACCTAGACCGGCATTTCTATCTTGTCACCAAGTTACCAGGGCAGCTGTTGACTGGGACATACCCTATAGCCCTGGGCAGAGGTACCCAGATAAGGGTGCTCTGGGCCACCCTCTCCTCCTTATAGCCTTGTATTGTTGCTTTTCATGTTTTATTGCATCCCAGCCTTAACACACACTGCTTGGGGAAACAGGGATGTTTCCTTAAGAGGATTCGAGGAGGGGCACCCAGGTGGCTCAGTCGGTTAAGTGTCCGACTTCAGCTCAGGTCATGATCTCCCAGTCTGTGAGTTTGAGCCCTGCATCAGGCTCTGTGCTGACAGCTCAGATCCTGGAGCCTGCTTCAGATTCTGTGTCTCTCTCTCTCTGCCCCTCCTCTGCTCATGCTCTGTCTCTGTTTCAAAAATAAATAAAAACATTAAAAAAAAAATTTAAGGGGCGCCTGGGTGGCTCAGTCCGTTGAGCGTCCTGCTTCGGCTCAGGTCATGATCTCGTGGTCTGTGAGTTCGAGCCCCGCATCGGGCTCTGTGCTGACAGCTCAGATCCTGGAGCCTGCTTCAGATTCTGTGTCTCTCTCTCTCTGCCCCTCCTCTGCTCATGCTCTGTCTCTGTCTCAAAAATAAATAAAAACATTAAAAAAAAAATTTAAGGGGCGCCTGGGTGGCTCAGTCCGTTGAGCATCCTACTTCGGCTCAGGTCATGATCTCGTGGTCTGTGAGTTTGAGCCCCGCGTCGGGCTCTGTGCTGACAGCTCAGAGCCTGGAGCCTACTTCCAATTCTGTGTCTCCCTCTCTCTCTGTCCCTCCCCCACTCGTGCTCTGTCTCTCTCTGTGTCAAAAATAAATAAACATTAAAAAAAATAATAAAAATTTAAAAGAGGATCCCAGGAGATCATTGGGGGAATCTGTGCTTCTGCCTGTCCTTTCTGGTGCAACTCATGTCTCTGCCTCCAGGAAGTTGTCCCTGTGGTTCTGTTGCTCTGACCTACCCTCACACAACACCTTCTCCAGGGTCCTTGCTTGTATTTTAGCTGTTTGCCAGGTGTGGAGCTGAACAGTGAATGCCTTGAAGGACACAGTGGAACTCAGCTCAGAGTTCTGTAATAACCAGTCTCATGGAAAGTTTGTGGAATGAATGGATGAATAATAGGAAATGGGTTCCTCAAAAAATCGTTACCCAAACTGAAAGACGTTCTACAAACAAATTAGCTTTCCTCTGTAAAAGTGTCAGAACTAAGAAAATCAAAGAAAGGCCCAGCAACTATTCTAGTGAAGGGAAACTGAAGACACTTGCAGTGCCTGGTTCTAATATTGATCCTGGCTTACATCTGGATTACAGAGGGAAATTTCTATAAAGGACATTATTGGGATAATTGATGAAATTTGAATATTAGATAAAAACATTTTATCCATGCTAAGTGTTCTAAATTTGGTCATTATTGGTTAGTGGTTATGAAAGAGAATGACCTTGTACTTAGAAATATGTGCTGAAGTATTTGGGAGTAAAGGGGCACATAATGTCTGAAACTAACTCTCATATGGTCCAGGAAAAAAATAGAGAAAAGGAGGGGCGCCTGGGTGGCGCAGTCGGTTAAGCGTCCGACTTCAGCCAGGTCACGATCTCACGGTCCGTGAGTTCGAGCCCCGCGTCGGGCTCTGGGCTGATGCCTCAGAGCCTGGAGCCTGTTTCTGATTCTGTGTCTCCCTCTCTCTCTGCCCCTCCCCCATTCATGCTCTGTCTCTCTCTGTCCCAAAAATAAATAAAAAACGTTGAAAAAAAAAAAAATTAAAAAAAAATAGAGAAAAGGAGAGGCGCTTGGGTGGCTCAGTTAGTTAAGTGGCCAACTTTGGCGCAGGTTGTGATCTTGCAGTTTGTGAGTTTGGGCTCCACATTGGGCTCTGTGCTGACAGCACAGAGCCTGGAACCTGCTTCAGATTCTGTCTCCCTCTTTCCCTGTCCCTTCCCCACTCGCGCTGTATGTCTCTCTCTCAAAAATAAATAAATATTTTTAAAAATTTAAAAAATAGAGAAAAGGAATGGCTAAGCACAGGAGGCAAAATGTAACGAGAATCTGAGTGGAGGATGGATCTGAGTTTTTTTGTCCTATTTTTGTAACTGTTCTGTAAGCTTGAAATCATTTCAAAATAAAGTTTAAAAAAGTCTGTGAGGGGCACCTGGGTGGCTCAGTTGGTTAAGTGTTCAACTCTTGATTTTGGTTCAGGTCATGATCTCATGGTTTGTGAGATCAAGCCCTGCATCAGGCTCTGCACTGACAGCATGGAGCCTACTTGGGATTCTCTCCTCTCTCTCTGCCCCTCCCCTCCTCAAAATAAACAAATAAACTTAAAAAAATCTGTGCACTTTAATGTGTGTCAAGTTTCTGCTTGAAACAGGGAGATGGGACAAAGAATGGTCACCCAGCATTGGACTTCATTCCATTTCATCTAGTACTACTCAGTGAGGGTCTGATCCAGCTCCTGTGCTGTGTGCTTTTGAACAAATGAAAACTTGTGGTAATGACAAGTAACATTTGCAAAATGTAAGTGCTTTTGCATATGGTATTTCCTTTGCTCAAGCTCAGCACCCTTGTTAAGTAGGTCTGGCAGGCTGATAAGGTTAAGGTGACTGACTGAGGTTCAGAGAGGTTAACGTGACCTGCTATAGTCACGCAGCCTGGAAGAGACACATGCAGGTTCATATCCAAATTAGTCTAGTCTGAGGCTGATGCTTTCTGGACCTCCACATCTGTATCTGTACAAGGAAGGATTGGACTGATTAATCTCTGCCGATCATTTATTATGTCTAGAAATTTTAAAACTTTATATGATAGGAAATAACTAGTCAGGAAGCTTACAGGCACATTCTACACGTTTGTTGTAAGTGCTGCATAAGTGCCTGCCCTTCTGCCTCTCTGCCCACCTGCTTGCCTTTGGAGCAGTTTGGGTATGGCAGTGCTGGGGTGAGCCATATTCCTGGCAGAAAGAGCAACTAGAGAGTTTCCTAGAGGAAGGGTCCCATGCAGGGCCTTAAAGGAGAATGCTTTGTTCAAGTAGCAAATGCAGAAGATGCTAGAGAGGCCTCATGTCTGTGAAGTTAGAGCACCAGGATCCTACCTAAAGTCCACTGGCCCAGGCTGAGTTCTGAGAGCAGCCTTCTTCCTCCCTGGCCCTGCCCCTCTCAGCCCAGGCTTACTGGGTAGATAAGGCGCAGATGGAGGCTGTGTGTGTGGATTCTAGCCCCAGGCGCCTTGCCTCTGTTCAGACAGCCTGGCCTGGTGCCGTTATTACTGTAAACAGGACCTTCTGCGAGGCTCCAGCCAGAGTCCTGTTGCCCAGATAGTGATCATGATTGAGTCTGCATGGCTCACTGCTTCCAGGCCTCTGATGCAGGTGGGCCAGGGCTCCCTACCCTTCAGCCCCCCTTCCCAGCTGCAGCTGAGAGCCAGTTAATGTGAAGGATCCGGAAATCAGTTGGAACAATGCACGATTGAAGTTCAGTGGCCGCTTTGTATTGATTGGTTGTAAAGAAAGAGGAAGAAAAATCATGTGGTACCTCCCTCCGCTGAGTAGAAGAGCTGGTTAGCCAGAATAACTCAAAACTGCCCCCATATCCCTGTCTGGGACTGTCTCCCTCCTACAGACAGCAGCCGGAGGAGTTGTCTTTTCTTTGGAAGTCTTGCTGATGCCTGTGTCTGTCAGGAATCCACTTCTCAAATTTTGACATTATACGTAATTAGAATCCTAAGATTGTAGAACTGGCAGGGACTTGAGAAATCATTGAATTCACGTCCCCTATTTTACCACAGAAAAGTGAGGCCCAGAGAGACTGATTTATCCAGGATCACACAGCTAGTTACTGAGAGAGTCATGACTAGAATCCATGGCCTCTAGCCCCAGGCCTGCATCTGAAGTATCCCAAGCCCTGAGCCTGAGAAGCCACACCCACATACTCCCACATACACACAGGAGCCTAAGTTCTTTGAAGAAGACAGGCCTAACCAATATATAACAGGTAACTTCCAACATAAGACAGGTATTGGTGAGAGATATATGTCGGGAAGTGCTATATACATGTACTCATTCATTCAGCCCCTGAGCCTTGAGAAAGTGGCTGTGGTGCCAGCACAAGGAGTGAAGAGACAGGAGGGTCATGCTGACTGGAGGAGGGGGTGGGGGGACAAGGAAACTGATGTGTTTGGGGAGCCTGGGTGGCTTAATCGGTTGAGTGTCTGACTTCAGCTCAGGTCATGATCTCATGGTACGTGGGTTCGAGCCCTGCATCAAGGTTTTGTGCTGACAGCTCAGAGCCTGGAGCCTACTTCTGATTCTGTTTCCCTTTCTCTCTTCCCCTCCCCCACCTGTGCTCGCGCGCGCACGCGCTCTCTCTCTCTCTCTCTCTCTCTGCCTCCCTCAAAAATAAACATTAAAAAAAAAAAAGGGAAACTGATGTACGATATAGGTTAGCTAGCATAGGCCAATGAGGCAGCATCAAGGCAGTCTTAGGGAAGCCTTCTTGGAGAAAAAAAGGGTAAGGGGCTTTTTCCCCCTAAGAAAGTTTTGTTTAAAAAAGAAAAGCAATAGTATGTTCATTGTTGCCAAAACAACAATAAAACTTAAAAGAATACAGAAGCACTCACAGCAGGAAGGGAAAGTTTAATACCCCCCACCCCCTTTCCCCCTTAACTGTTTCATGTTTGGTCCATACCCTTCAGATCTCTCCTGGATTCCTGATATATCGGAGCAGCTTTGTTGTCCCCCTTGATTTGTTACTCTCCTATGGAAATCTTTATTTATTTATTTATTTATTTATTTAATTTATTTTTAATATAATTTATTGTCGAATTGGTTTCCATACAACAAACACCCAGTGCTCATCCCAACAAGTGCCCTCCTCCCTGCTCATCATCCACTTTCCCCTCTCCCTCACCCCCCATCTACTCTTAGTTTGTTCTCAGTCCTTAAGAGTCTCTTATGGTTTGCCTCCTTTCCTATGGAAATCTTTTTTTTTTTTTTTAAATTTTTTAACGTTTATTTAATATATTATTGAGAGAGAGAGACAGAGCATGAGTGGGGGAGGGGCAGAGAGAGAGGGAGACACAGAATCCGAAGCAGGCTCCAGGCTCTGAGCTGTCAGCACAGAGCCTGATGTGGGGCTCGGACCCACAAACCAGGAGATCATGACCTGAGCTGAAGTAGGACGCTTAACCTACTGAGCCACCCAGGCCCCCTCCTATGGAGATCTTTAGGTCTTGGGCTAGGGTGCCCTTTTCTACTGCTGGCCCTTGCCTGGGGATTTGAGACTGCTTATTTATCATTTCACAGAAAATTTTGAGCACTTATGTTCCAAGTTCTGTGTACACCTTTCACATATCCTGGTTTACTCTTGTTAACTTCCTTAAAATGGGGTAGATACTAATTGGGAAATGATAATAGTACAGGCCGTTTTTCTTTTTGTCCAGTGCTTTATTTTTATTGCATGTCAGGTATTTTTACATATTTTGCCTCATTGTTTCTTCATGGCACCCCTGTGTGACTTATGGAGTAGGGCTGCTGGGGTCCTCCATTTTTTTTAACAGATGTGGAAACAGGCTTGTAGAGCAGTAGCTGTCACTCAGATGAGGGGACCAAGTGAAGTTCAGAGAGGCTAGGTCATGCATTCATTCACTGCTACCCACCCAGTAATGCTGGAGCATGCATGTGGACCAAGTCTATCCTGGTAATTCCCCTGCTCCACCCTACTTCCTGAGAGCTGTGTGAGATCTGGGGTTCAACTCCTGACCGCTAGTGTGGCCTCCTTCCTGTCTGCTGCCCTGGGCCACCCCCAATTAGTGTCACCCACCACTGCTCTGCCAGGCAGGAGAGACCTAGTTCATTACGGAAGGGCCTTCCACAAGTCTGGACGGAGCCCAGAAAGGCCTGCAGTGCCCCACTCCTGGACAGAGGCTGCTCTGCCCTGAGTGGCAACCTGCATTAAGCATTCCACTCATCATCTCAGGGATGATGGAATCCTAACCTTTTCGGAGACACCGTGCTCTGTCACAAGCATTGCTCTTTTTAAAAGAGATTAATTCACTTGCCGCATTTTGTCCGTTGGTGAAAATCACAGGGGAGAGCAGGGGTGGCTTTCTCAGGCCTCAGAGGCCCTTTCAGCCACTCTCAGCAGGCAGCCACCCGCAAGCCCAGCTGGCCCGAAACTTTGAAATGACTGCCTACTGGGCATTCACTTGCAAAGGAACAAAATGAAATGGAGGAGACCTGGGTGTGTGAAATCCTAACTTTGAGCACAGAGGGGAAGTGGGGGAGGGGCCCCAGCCAGCTTTGAAGGAGGAAAAGTTGTTTGTAGCTGGGTTCACTTGTGATGGTTTGTAATGTTGGTACTGGTCCCGCCTTGAGTCACCAAGTGCCACCACTCCTTATGGAGTGCTACCACATGGTATCTCTTTTAATCCTTACAGCCACCTTGCACAATAGAGATTAATATCCCCCGTGCCACAGCTAGTAAGCAAGAGAGCGAGAATCTGAACTCCAGCCCTTGGACTCCAGGGTCATTGCTTTTTTCATTACATCTGAGCCCCCAGAAGGCTGCAAAGAATGGTGCTCAGGATGCTGTGCAGGGCTCAAAAGCTGGAGTGTCGCTGAAGAACACCAAGATTTGCCTTCTAGGAATGAGCCTTCTAGTTGGTGGAGCCCTTTCCTTCAGATTTCAGTGTCCCCTCCTGAAACCCATAAGAGCCTATGAGGAGGCTAAAGCTTGGGATGAGATACCTTCCGTAGCTTGTTAGAGTAGGAGGCGCCAGCCCTGGAACTAGAGCCCAGGCTGCCTGACTGCTCTCTGCTCTTTTGGCTCTGTTCATTAACAGGATAGCAAGTTTAGAGAAGCCCTCTTTTCCAGCAGTCCTCCTCTTAGAAGAAAACCCTGCATTGTACAGAAAAAAGATAACCCCTAAATGCTGATGGCCGTGTAACAAGTAGCTGAAAATTGTTGCTAATCAGAGACATGCAAACTAAAACAATAATGTGAGATCCCTTTACACTTATTGGGCTTGCAGTCAGTAGGAAGCTGGCAACTGCCGAGTGTTGGCTGGGAGAGCAGGACACAGGAACACCCTAAAACCCAGGGATCTCACTGCAAGTACGTGCCTCAGAAATACTCATACTGGTCCAAAAGGGCACATGTTCTTGTTCTTTTTGTTTGTTTGTTTGTTTTGTTTAATGTTTATTTATTTTTGATAGAGAGCTGGAGAGGGCCAGAGAGAGAGAGGGAGATAGAGAATTCCAAGCAGGCTTCACACTGTCAGCGCAAAGCTTGACACAGGGCTCGAACTCAGAAACCGTGAGATCGTGACCTGAGGCGAAATCAAAAGTCAGATAGATGCTTAGCCAGCTGAGCCACCCAGGCCCCCCTTAAGAGGATGTTCTTTGAGCATACTTTTGGTGGCTGGGAGATGGAGACTGCCTCAGTAGGTATCTCTGGGAGAGCAGAGAAGGAAAAAATCTGGTGAATGTGCCATTGAGAATTATATAGCAATTTTAAAAAATGGAATTATTGTATACTTGGCGGTGTGAGTGAATCTTAAAATGTATTATTTGTGGAAAAAAAGTAATAAATACAACACGTGTGTGTGTGTGTACATATATAAAGAGAAAACACTGCTTGGCTCAGGCTTTGGAAAGCAAGAACCTCTGTCTTGTCTCCTTCCCAGGAGTCAGCATGCAGCTGGGCACAGAGTAGGTATGTACACATGTTTGTTGAATCAATGAAGAGAGGAGTGCCCAGAGCCAAGCTGAATGAATTACCCAGTCATCCTGTGTGACCCTGTCTTAGAATCCCTGGGTATTGGCCAACCTGCCACTGCCAGCGTCAGACTACAACACTTCGTTCCATCAAAGAGGTGGAAGTAGGGCAAAGTGGCAGGTGGAAGCCACCCTGTATCGAACACCTGCTATGTGCCAGGTACTGGGCTAGGATCCCAGCAAATTCGAGGTTAGTGTCTCTATTTGATAGGTGAGAAAACTGAGACTCAGAGAATTGATTGGCCTAGGGTTATCTAGCTGGGCTAGAATGTGAATCCAGGTTTGATTTATTACAAAGTCCTTTTATTCATCCTTTTCATTACACCATACTCGGTCCTCAAGGGGCATGAGGAGGAGGCATCTCAGTCCTGTTTCTTCAGCCCTACTTCCAGATCAGAGCTGCTTCCAGAATTCTCAGGGCCCAGGCAGGGGAAAACGGCTCACTGTCCCACTGGAGACAGGAGGGATTCTGGCTGCACTCAGTTTTTCCTGGCCATGCCCCGCTTTCTCATTTTCCTGCCCTGACTTGTCTCCCTTGTCTATGTTACAACAGCTCCCAAACTGTCTTCTTGTCCCCACTTTCTACTCTCTCCCCTTTCAGAGTCAGCTTGCTTAAGCTATCAGGTTAATTTTATAATTTCTTTTACACAGAAACCTTCAGTGACAACCCTTTTGCCTGTGGTAAGAGTTTTAAGGAATGCCAAATAGGTTTCTTCTCTGTTGCCGGCTTTAGCTGATCGATGATGCCTGATTAGAACGAGGGTTGAAAAGGATTCTGAGGCTTGTTCAAAGGCTCCACAGAAAAAACTTCCGGGAGAGATTCATGATTTCTGACTTAGATGCAGGAGGCAGGACAGTAGCATGCATGCCAGGCATTTGTCAACTCTTCAAGTTGGGTTTGTAACCTAGGATCTGTTTTTGATTTCATGAAGACTTGTGAACTCCTGGACATTGAAAAAAAAATCTTTTTTTTGAGTACCTGTGCTCTTGTGCACTTTTCTGGAGAGAATCGTCAGCTTTGGTCATATTCTCAAAGAAGCCTATGTCTCAAAAGAGATTTACGCCCACTGCCTTGGCCCTGTGTCTTGACTTTAGAGGCTCTGTTGTAGGCCCTGCATACCTTGGCAGCTGCCTGTTTCTCTGCCAAGAACTGTCACCTGGATGGATCTACTTGATGATTTCCAAATATACCTTCCCATTGCTTCCCTGTTTCCTGATAGTGTCTTGGTCCTTTTGTCTTGACTGTTGCGCACTTCCTCCCTCGTCTCTAAACTGTTTCCATTCTTCAAGGCACAGTTCAGGCTTTTCCTTCAGAAACCTCTTTGATTTGCTTCAGCTGGTCCTGATTTTCTGGCCTTCTGTACTGAGGACCAGAGAAATGAAGCCATCCTATCAGAATCACAGTTAGGATCAGAACCCCAGGCTCTAAACTCTCATACCCATGCACTTTCCACAGCACCTGCTAAACCAGGGAAGGTTTTGTAAGTTAGGAAGGAGGTTTTGTGCAGAGATTTTTGTCTCACAGGGTTCTTACTCTCTTTAATATTCTTGGCCATAGAAAATTGTTCCTGCAAAAAAAAGGCTTAACTGTGTGTGGTAAAGAGGCCCAGGAGTTTCACTGGAAGAAATCCTCCAAATTAGAGATCAGAGATGAGTGACTTCCCAGTCTCCTCTTCAACACTCTTCCCTCATATTTTGTGCCCAGTCATGCTGCCTTCTCTTCTGGGGGAGAGGCTTTAGCCTCTGCCTCATGCACTCCTTCCTCTCCTTCGACCTCATTTGTCGGGCTAACTCTCTAGCATCACATCCTCAGGAAGGACTTCCAGGTCACTAAGACTGGGTTAGGTCTCCTGGGTGTGCACCTGTAGCCTGTGCTCCCCATTCACAGCGCTCCTCTGATGCATGCTTATGTCCTTGCTGGCCTGTCTTCTCCCCTGCGTGAGCACGGGCCAAGTGAATACATACTTGATATGGCTTTTCCTCAAGCCTTCATCACCTGCTTACTTCAGCAGCACAGAGCTTTTATTTGGCTTGGTCCAGAGGAGCAGTGACTGCAGATTGTGGCACAAGAATGGCACTAGGACTCAATTCTAAGCCTCCAGACTCTCTGCAGGTGCCCTTTCATTTGCTCCCCTCTAAAGAGTCCTCCTAACACCCTCCCACCCAGTCCTCATAAGCAGATCCTGCCTTGTTGGTGAATTGCTCTTGCCTTTTGGTCCCCCTCTCTCCTGGTCTCCTGTAGCACTTCTGGTGGAAAACTATATGCTGCAGGCTTTGATTTCCTGCTGTCCTGAGTCTTCCTTCCACAACTATGTCATTTGCTCTCTAGGGTACACCTGTGTCTTCTCACCCCCCCCCCCCCATCCCAGAATCTAGCACAGGACCAGGCACGTATGGTGATTGCTAAAATCAGTTGAGTATCTTGTCTTCCATGTGCCATGGCGTCAGGTTCAGTTTGGAGGAAGGGTGGTGAGGCGAGAAGGGTTCCAGTTCTAGAGCCTTTATCAGCCTGAACTTCAGTCACTGATCACTCCTTAGCTAGCTTTGTGACCTTCAGTGAGTCATTTCACCTCACTGAGCCTGTTACCTCATCCATGAGAAGAGGAGGTTAGCGTCAGTTCCTTAAGCGTCTATGAAGAGCAAATGAGAGCAGGTGTGTCAAGTTCTGAAGGCAGTTCCTGCTTATAGTAGGTGTCCAGTAAGAGGTTCATTCTGTTTACTCCCCTTCTCTCTATCCACCCCCACATTGTAGAACCCCCTGTTCCCAGGACCCGGAATTCAGGATTTTAGTGATATATATAAAACTGTGTTTGTTAATTTATCCAGCAACTATTGAGCTCTTACTATGTGTTAGGCACTGGCATAGAGAGTCAGGCTTGTGTGGACTCTCCTAGAAACATAATGTAGCATTTCTTTCTTTTTTTGGGTAATATGTATCTATTTTTGAGAGAGAGAGACAGAAAGACAGAGCACAATTGGGGGAGGGGCAGAGAGAGAGAGAGGGAGAGACAGAATCTGAAGGAGGCTTCAGACTCTGAGCTGTTAGCTAGCACAGAGCTGCCGCAGGGCTCAAACTCATGAGCTGCGAGGTCATGTCCTGAGTCAAAGTTGGAAGCTTAACCTACTGAGCTACTCAGGCACCCCAATCTAGCATTTCTAGCATTCTTTCCATGTTTCCTTGGGTTTGAGATTTTGAATTTCCAAATAACCACCATACAGAGAAACTTGAGTGTGATCCTTTTGCACACTGGGAATTACCTAGATAAGCAGTGTCATTGGGCATTCAGTGCTAAGCATGGGGAAAATCTAAGGATGGAAAACAGATCTGTGGATTGGATGAGCTAAGGAAGCCTTCTCAGGGGAGCTCTTAAGCCAGGATTGTATTCCATACCATGGAAGTAGGATTAGAATAGGCAAAGAATCAGGGAGAGAGCATTCTGGACCAAGGTAGTGGGAGTGTCAGGGTATTAAGATAGAGAAGGCACATTCTTTCCTCAGAAGGCTGGAAGGATAACAGCAGGGGTCAGACTGAGTAAGGGAAGAAGGAGAGGGATAGGGGATAATTGGGGAAGGGGGGGAGACTGGCCAGAGGAGCTAGAGTGGGTACTTAGTTCTCAAAGGCCTCTGTTTCCAGATTCATGTAGCCTCCCTATTTGTTGACTGTCTGTCTCATTTCTTCCACTCTTACGTCCATGATATGCCATACACTGAAAATATTTCTCTCTTTCTAGGCTCTTGTCAGAAGGTGCAGATGTCAATGCAAGGCACAGACTTGGGTGGACAGCACTCATGGTGGCAGCCATCAGCCGAAACGACAGGTGAGAGATCTCCTTCCACACAGGGCTCCCTTAGCCAGATCCCTGCAGACCACATTCCAGAACCCTCTCCCACCCTTGCTTGTCTCCCTGATGTTTTCTCCAGAGGCAGGGTGGTGGACTAAGGAGAAGGTCAGGTCTACACCTTGTGCAGTGGAAAGTATAGAAGATGTGGAGAGGGAAGAATATAACTCTGGATCCTAGCTCCATCTTTCATTGGCTTTGTGACATTAGGCATGTCATTTGCATTGTTGAAGTCACAAAATGTTTGGAAGTGTGTTAAGTGGTTGAAAGTACACATTTGAGTTACCTCCATGTTTTCTTATTCCACCATCTGTCCATGTGAGGAATCTGTAGTCACAGTAAGGGCCCCGCTAGGCTGTTTCTTTGGAGGTTCTGATGGAAACTAGGGAAGGCTGGGGGCATTCTCCCTCCCATGGGAGGCTGTGTTCTTTTCCTGCCCGCTCCCCCGTTTCCTCAAGGGATAGCTGTTTTGTAAAGACTGAAATAGTCCCCTGTGTGTAGAGAATTACTTCAGTTCTCACACCTGACACAAGATAGGTAGGTAGGTAGGTAGGTAGGTAGGTAGGTAGGTAGGTGGTGGATGGATGGATTTCTCATTTTGTAGCTGAGAAAACTGAAGCCCAAAGAGATAAGGTGATTTGTCTGAGATCACACAGATGAGTTAGAGCCTGGTCTGGCTGCCTACAAAGTTTGTGTGTTTTACTGTACCTCATTGCTGCCAGATCCTGGGCTAGTGCTGCATACTGCCTTTCCATCCCAGTCTCTAGCTGTAGTTATGCAAGAGAATTGATTAAAAAGGAGCAAAAAGAAATGCTTTCAAAAAAAGTAGACTGGGCACTTAAGTAGCAGCCACTGAAATTGATAGTTTGAGTTACCAGTTTTAATTTTTCCTTTAAGCAGATCATTAAGGCTTTTGTCTGCCAGTACTGGCCTCCTTTGGAAGGATCATAAATGTGGTGGAAACCAACAAAACGGGTTTTCTAATATAAAGATGGCAGTGCTTCAGACTGGCTGAGAGACTTAGCTATACGTGAGATAGGTCTCCCCTCTCTGCTCCTCTGTCCTGAACTTGTTTCTCAGAATTCCATTTCCTTATTTGCCACTTAAGCTCCAAGCCCTTAAAAGAAAACTTGGTGTGGGGCGCCTGGGTGGCTCAGTCAGTTGAGCATCCGACTTTGGCTCAGGTCATGATGTCATGGCACGTGAGTTGGAGCCCCGTGTCAGGCTCTGTGCTGACAGGTCAGAGCCTGGAGCCTGCTTCCGATTCTTTGTCTCCCTCTCTCTCTGTCCCTCCCCCACTCGCACTGTGTCTTTGTCTGTCTGTCTCAAAAATAAACATTAAAAAAAGACAAAAAGAAAAAAGAAAAAAGAAAACTTGATGTAAATAGGCTTTGCAGTTGAGAGTTCTGGAATCCAATCCTGGTTCTGACCCTTCGTTGAATTTAAGAATTCTGTGGGCACTCTATTTCTTCATCTGAAATCATTTATTTTTACAAACATTTGGTAAACGTCTACTCTGAGCCAGACTCTGTGCTCATTATTGGAGAACCAGAGACCTTGGGAGCTCAAGGTCCAATGTGAAAAAGAATGGCAGGTAGAGAGACAGAGTGTAGTGTAATCAATGATGTCAGAGCCATGTGGACAGGAAATTATCAAAGCAGAGGTTAGGAGAGGACTGACTCTGTGAGCTGGGTAGATTCTTGCTATATTTTTGTGAGAACCCAGTGAGATAGTGTTTGTGCTACCTGTTACAAATGGTGAGTTGTTATTCTCTGTTGCCCATATTAGATGTCTCTACACATAAACACATGTGTTTATTCTACCAGTGATGCTCCACCCACCACTACCTCCACCCCACCCACCAGTTTTCTTTCCCAGCTTGCAAGTGTCTCCATTCACAAGAGATAGCAGGTGGTGGAGAAAAGAGAAGGGAGTGTGTGCCCTTCTTTACATAGTATTTTCAGCGCTGAGACAGAATAGGAAATAACACTATACTTAAGAGTACTGTCAATCAGTGAGCAGATAGCTGGTAGATGTGCTTTGGGGACATTTCTCTATAAATCTAATGAGTTGTTGGCTTAACTGATTGTCCTGTCTTTATCCAGGGCCATTAGCAAATCAGCGTTGCTTGTTGAGCGAAGTGAGAGTGTTGGCTAGTATTTACTTGTTTTGGTTCCTAGGACTAATTATTGGTGTTTTAAACATCCATTTTGTGCCCTCCTCTTCCTTCCAGGGCCCAGGGACAGATTTTTATTGCAAATAGCAAACTTAGGTTAATTTATTCATATCATATATATATATATATATATACACACACATATACGTATACATATATATGATACATATCATATATATACATATATATATATATATATATATATATTTGGTACCTACTGTTTGCCAGTCACTGTTCTTGACAAAGATTCCTGTCCTCACAGAGCATATTTCTTTCTTTTTTTTTTTTTTTCCCACAGAGCATATTTCTATACTAGTGGTCCCTGCGTAGAGAGAGGCAGAAACAGACAATAAATAATAAATATAATACATAAGTAAACTACATACCTTATTAGAAGGTAAGAAGTGCTATAGAAAAGGAAAAATTGGGGTGCCTGGGTGGCTCAGTCAGTTGAGCGTCTGACTTAAGCTCAGGTCATGATCTCAAGGTTTGTGGGTTCGAGCCCCGCATTGGGCTCTGTGCTGATAGCTCGGAGCCTGGAGACTGCTTCGGATTCTGTGTCTCCCTCTCTCTCTGCCCCTCCCCTGCTTGTGCTCTGTCTCTCTCTCTCTCTCTCTCTCTCAAAAATGAATAAATGTGAAAAGAAAAGGAAAGGAAAAATAGGAGCACCTATGTGGCTCAGTTGGTTGAGTCTGACTCTTGTTTTCAGTGCAGGTCATGATCCCAGGGTATTGGGATCTAGCCCTGCATCAGGCTCCATGCTGAGTATGGAGCCTGCATGGGATTCTCTCTTTCTCCCTCTGCCCCTCTCCCCCACTTGCCCTCTCTCTAAAATTAAAACTTAAAGAAAAAAAAAAAAAAGAGAGAGAGAGAAAGGAAAAATAGAACCTGATATAAAGGAATGCCAGGAGTACCTTGGTCAGAATGAGTAGGCCTCATTGGTAAAGTGCCGTAGGGGGTGGTCTTGAGAGATGATCATGTTTATGCCAGCACAGTCTGCCAGTAAGTTTCTCCTGATTAGAAGTGTGCTGATCCTCATTTCATCAATCACCAAGCCCTTCTGGAATCAGGCCTGAAATACCACCACCTTTCAATTGGATTTGGATGAAAGGAGGGTAGAGGAACTGCACGTTTTGATTCAAAGCTGAGAGCAGAGAACCTTCACCTCCTTTAGATGTTGGCAGCTTGCAAGCTCAAGGGAGAGAGGTCCTAAGACCATCTGATCATTTCACCTCAACTGCCGTTAGTGAGTGCCTGCTTCATGCCTTACATCCTTCGGGATAGAGCACAATAGTGTCTATCCATAAGGAGATTAACATCTTGTGAACTGTTATTTATGTATGTATTTGTCTTTTAACTTAATTTTGAATAGTAAAGATAGTACTATCTTATTTAATTTTGAATAGAAAATACAGTACTGTAGAAAAAAATTTTTGAAGTATGTATGGGAACTTAATTTATAATTTATTCTCACCTTTAATTTCCAAAAGGGTTTGCAGTGACTCAAATTAAAATACAAATATAAATGTACACGGGAGAGTTAAAACTGGATCAGAAATCATATTGGTAAAAGGAAAGATAATTGTATCAGGATTGAACGAGAGATTTTCTTTTCTGAAAATAGGTTTATTGTTTTTATAAAAATAATATGGAGAAGAAAGTAGCAGTCAACTAAATTCCCTCTGTCTAGAGATTGATCTGTGTGTGTGTGTGTGTGTGTGTGTGTGTGTGTGTAATTTTATATAAATGGGACGATGCTGTACTCAGTGCAAATCAGGTAATTAGTGGAATTAAGTGTTAATTTGGATTGAAGTTTCCTGACGAACAAGGCAAAAAAGGGATACAGAGAGTTTGGTTCATCAGGAAGGAGGAACTTTGTTCTGGCACCCCTTTATACTATCATTTTATGTATCCAGCAAACATTTTAAAAAACTATACTGTGTCTGGTGCTGATGTGCTAGGCTGTGAGGGGATTCAGATAATAAGCATCACAGCCTTTGCCTTAAGAAGCTTACTTGGACTGCTGACATCAAGGATGCAAGTAATGTGATGGCCTTTGTTTTCAGTAGCCGTTCTGCCAAAGATTTACCAACATTCTACTAGGATGATCCTTTTGCCAGCCCTAGTAACAGCTTGGGTGTACTAGCGACTTGAGGAGCAGTCGCTGGGGGCTGACCCCTTTTCCACAATGAGACCTTCATAAGCCTCATGCCACAGGCACTTGTTTAGCCTGAGTCTGGGTGCCTCATTCTGTGTTGCACTTTGACCCAACCCAACTAAAGGCTAAGCCACAGGGTCCCAGGATGATCACTGTGACTTAGCATAGCCTTCACCAGCTCGTGCAAATATACCCAGCCTTCAGCTAAATTCAATTAGTTTTTCTTTAAGAAGGGAAAGAAATCCAATTTTACCAAACATGGACAGACGGTGGAAGGCACTTTGATGTTACAACCTCTCAGTGATGCTTTACTTAGTCACAAGTTCATAAGCAAGAAGGCTTAATTACTTGGGAAAACACAGGATTAAAACTGGATACAATGGCTGAGTATCCGCTCTTGGGCGACTTGATTCGAACCCATGTACCCAGTTCGTGTGTGGTGCGAACTTTGATGTGTGCTATGACAAGCTGAAAGTCATGACCCCCTCAGGGAAGCTCCTTCACATGGCGTTTGCAGGATGTGTAGGCGGAGAGGCAGGGCCTGCCCGGCCTGTTTGCTCAACTTTGATGTCCAAGCAGCCACAGGCCCCACTGTTTGCTCTTTCACTGAAGGATGGATTGGGAGCCTCCTACCTTTCCCAGTGGACAATGGCCAGCAGTGGAGTGTGACGACTGTTGACCATTCCAGGAGCCTGGTGGACCAGAACAGGGCTTTAGGAGGTGCAGAGCCTGGGGGGCCAAAAGCTGTTTATAGAAGAGTCATTTCTCCAGATGTAGCTTTCCTTAAAGCCTAGTGTTGGTTAGGTGCTTATTGTGGAGGTAAAAATAGTCTCCTGAGTTTTAGCAGTTACCAACTACTGCTTGGCCCTCTGTCCAGTGTCACTAAAGTATTTGTAAAATGAAGGTATAAGTCTGTCCTGTTTACTTCATCAGTGTTTACATGCAAGGGATAGCGGTGTGATGGAAGTACGGTATGATTTAGATCCTTATAGTTTTTAATGACTTAAAACACATGTCTGATAAAAGAAATAGTGTCCAGAAGATACAAAGAAGTGTTACAAATCAACAGTAAAAAGACAACCCAATTTTTAAAAAATGGGGAAAAGATGTGAGCAGACATTAGCCAAAGAAGAGATGGATGGCAAATAAGCACATGAAAAGATACTCAGCATTCGTCATTTAGGGAAATGTGAGTTAAAATCACAAGGAGAATCCGCTGTATACCTGCTAGAATGGCTAAACTTTAGAAAACCTGACGGTACCAAGTGCTGACAAGGATGCAGAACAACTGCCATCATTGCTGATAGGAATGCATTATGCTATAAACCACTTTGGCAGTCTCTCATAAAGGCAAAACATATATTACCATCTAGCCCAGCAAAACCAACTCTTATACCAACTTTGTCCATGAGATATAGAAACATGAATCTTGGGGGCGTCTGGGTGGCTCAGTCAGGTAAGCATCCGACTTTGGCTCAGTTCATGATCTTGCAGTTAGTGAGTTTGAGCCCCGCATTGAGCTCTGCGCTGTCAGTGTGGAGCCTGCTTCAGATCTTCTGTCTCCCTCTCTCTGCCCCTCCTCTGTAAATATGTTTTAAATATGTTTAAATAAACATTTAAAAAGATTAAAAACAAAAACAAAAATCTTCAAAAAGACATTGATAGTAGTTTATTCATAATTGCCCCAAACTGGAAATCATCCAAATGTCTATCAACTGGTGAATGGACAAATTATGGTACATCCATACAGCGGACCACTATTCTGCAGTTAAAAAAAAAAAAAATTACACGTGCAATAACAGGGACAAATATTAAAAGCCTTATGCTAAGCTAAAGCCAGACACAAAAAACTAGCTATGATATAATTCCATTTATAGGATGATCTGGAAAAGGCAGTACTGTAGGGACAGAAATCAGGTTAGTGGCTGCTAGGGTTTAGGAGTAGGAGGAAGGGCTCAAAGGAACTTTTGGGTGATGGAAATATTCTAAATCTGGATTGAACAATCAAAACCCATCAAATTGTACATCTTAAAAGGGTGAATTTTACTGTGAGTAAATGATACTTCAGTAAATTGACTTAAAAAAAACTTTTTAAAAAAGTCATCATCCCAGGGCACCTGAGTGGTTTGGTTGGCTGAGCATCTGACTTTGGCTTAGGTCATGGTCTCACAGTTCGTGGGTTCAAGCTGTGCATCGGGCTTTGTGCTGACAGCTCGGAGCCTGGAGCCTGCTTCGGATTCTGTGTCTCCCTCTCTCTCTGCCCCTCGCCCACTCACACTCTGTCTCTCTCTCTCTCTCTCTCTCTCTCTCTCTCAAAGGTGAATAAACATTTAAAAAAATTTTTTAAAAAGCCATCATCCCTGTCTAATTTTCATTATTAATTGTGACTGGTGGCACACTGAGAATTTGTTTGTCATGTCAAAATGAATTCGTATAGTTCCTGGTCACCTGGAATGTTTAGATTTCCTCTTGTTGATGGTATTTCATGTGTATACTCTAATTGTTACTAGAGAATAAAGGTTTGTGACTTCACATGATTTGTGATGTCATAAAGTGTAATTCCTGATGAACAACGACAAATTCATTTACAAGCGATACACAGGGAGCTTATGTAAATTCACAAAGTATCCTATGATTCTTCATAGTAAGAAAAAAGTACAGGATACAGGACTGGGAGCTTGTCTTCCATCCCACATGATCCTCAGACTCCTTGTCCCTGGACTGCCAGGCAGTGAGACCACCTAGATAGTGTGGCTGTTGTGCCTCAGGAACCAAGAGTGGGATGGTGGGGGGGAGATTCAGATAAGTCCACTTGGGCTTGATGGTTACTCTGAAAGCCCCTGCCTCAGAGAAGGTGAGGTTATGAAGCAGAGCTCCAGAAAAACTGTTTGAAATTCCCCACAAGAGTCTCCCTCCCTCCTCTGCTTTTTCTCCTGGAGTGCATTTCATAAGCATCGGAAGGACTGCTTCCCGGCACTGCCTTCCCTGCTTGGCCGGGGTCCCTGAGGAGCTGATCTAATGAGTGGATAACACGCATTTGCCAAGGCCTTCCTGGATGTGGTACCTGGGCTTTGTTAATTTTAAAATGCCGCCATCCTTGGCTGAAGACCATTTAATTTCCTCTCATAGCAGTCATTTATTTTTAGCATTTGCTTATTTTCCCTCCACCTTACTGAGATGGTGGGTGGGCATTAAAACCTGTCTTTAAGAAACCAGTAGCTCAATTGAGATTCCTGGCTGTGCAGACCTTTCTTTATGGGGTCAGTCACTGCACAGGTGTTCTTAGAGTGATGCTGCTCCTGGAGCTGGACCAGGGGCAGCTTCCCTGAGTGGCTCTCCTTCCTTGTTGGCTGGCCAGAGGCAGTGCTGGTAGAGCACCCTTGCACCTGTGCTTCAGTGCAGGTCCTTCGGGGGCCCAACCATGTAGAGGTCTATCCTGCCTCAGAGTTCTGCAGCCTCTTCCCAGGGTCCCCATCCTGTTCTTGGCCTGGCTGCTTATTGCCTGTGCTGTGCTGGCTGATCTTCTGACTGTAGTGGTGATCACGGCTATGGTTGTGATTGAGTGCCTTCTGTATGCCAAGCCTATGTCAGGCACTTCTCAGGTTGTCTCTAATCCTCACTGCAATCCTAATAGGGAAGGATTATTATCCCAATTTTGCAGATGGGGAAAGTGAAGCTCAGGGATACCCAGGGTTGTCTAATAAGTGAAAGAGGGAACCAGGATTTGAAGCCAGGTGTCTTTGAGCCACAGATTCTCATTTTTTCCACTGGAGTATGCTGCCTGTGGAGGGAGATGGTGGGGAGCAAGGCTATGGGTTGGCCTAAGGGGTGCTGGGACTAGAGTGAAGTCAGCTCAATTAGGGTTTCTTGATGATGTGCTGGATGATTATGAGAAGTCTAAAAGCAGACAAAACATTCTCCATTTCTCAAAAAGTGACAATTGGGGGGTGCCTGACTGACTTAATCAGTAGAGCATGCAACTCTTGATCTTGGGGTTGTAAGTTCAAGGCCCATGTTGGGTAGAGAGATTACTTAAAAATAAAAAAATCTTGGGGCGCCTGGGTGGCGCAGTCGGTTAAGCGTCCGACTTCAGCCAGGTCACGATCTCGCGGTCCGTGAGTTCGAGCCCTGCGTTGGGCTCTGGGCTGATGGCTCAGAGCCTGGAGCCTGTTTCCGATTCTGTGTCTCCCTCTCTCTCTGCCCCTCCCCCGTTCATGCTCTGTCTCTCTCTGTCCCAAAAATAAATAAACGTTGAAAAAAAAAGAAAAATTAAAAAATAAAAATAAAAAAATCTTAAAAATCTGGCAGTAAAGGGATAAACAAGTCCCACTTTAACTGTAGAATGAGGCAGAATGTGGTCAGTGCCTCAGAGAAGATCACCTATAGTGCTAGGTGTAGATCACGCCATGTAGAGGCAACATCATTAAGGGAAGCCTTTCATACGAGGTGGGCCTTGAAAGTTGGACAGGATTTTGATTGATAGAGGTGGGGGCTAGAAAGACAGCATTTCTGAGAGAAGGACTGTAGTGAGCATAGGTTCACAAAGGTGAGAAAGTAGGACTGTGCCAGATCTTGTTGGAGGATCTAGCAGAGGCTAGAGACCAGAGAATGTGAAGGAAAGGCCTTATCCAACACAGGCCATGATCCTCTCAGTCTTTGGTAGCCTAGCATTGGTACAGCTGTAGCTCTAGAGCTGGATTATCTGGGTTCAACCACATTCTTTCTCTTACTAGTTATGTACCTCGGCAAGTTCTTTCACTTATCTGTGATTGTTTCTTCACATCTACTATAAAATGGGGATAATAATTAGATCTACCACAAAACGCTGTTTTGAGGTTTAAATATGTAAGTATATGTAGTGTTAGAACAATGCCTACCATACTGTAAGCACTTGATAAGGGTTTGTTACTTTGGTTAATGGTAGTAGTGGTGCCTTAATTATTATTCTTGTTGTTGATTATTGGTCACTCCAGGAGGAAATTAGCGAATGGTCTACAGGTAAGCCTGTCTTTGAATGTAGGGTATTACTTGTCTCTCATCAATACCTTTAGGTGACTCAGAAGTAGTAGGGCTTTGGAGATTCTTTTTCCACTCCTTTTCATCCTAGAAGCTGGGCCTAGAACATGAGACCCCAGAGCAGGACACTTTGATATGGGACTGGCTCTTGTCCCAGGTGGCCACCTGCCCGATGCTGGACAGTGCTCAGTATTTCCCAGCAAGAAAGGGTGGGTGAGAATGCTGGCCAGGTGCCCGGAATGCCAGCATCATGTCCCCAGAAAAGTGTGCCGAGTTTGATGTTTCTCCCACTGCTGCTGCTGTGGCCGATTATGTCTGAGTAACAGAGTCATTTCTAATCCCATTTGGAATCATTGCTCAAGATAATCCTGTTTCATAGTAATGATATTCCAATTCCAGCATGCACCGATTCTAGTTTGGCAGATGCATGCCTTGACCTCAGGCAACCCAAGACAGTGGTCCCTGGAAAGCAGTGCCAGCTCATTTGCCTAACATAACAATCTCAGGATAACCCCCCTTCTCCAACACTATATCTTGTTCAGGAGTTCTGTGTTTAGTGATCTCCTGGAGAGTTTCAGTTGGGACCAACAAGGAGAGCATCCAGTGCTCATCCTGGTCATGGGGAAGGATACATTGGGAAGGATGTTCAACTTCTAAGGACTGTGATATGGTTCACTCCCACATCTTTTCTTTAAAGACATCAGATCCACTCTCTGCCATGGGCTCTTTCTTTCTTTCTTTCTTTCTTTCTTTCTTTCTTTCTTTCTTTCTAGCTAAGAGAACAAACTATACCTTTATTTACTTTTCATTAAGTTTAAATCCTTGAGGGGTACAACATCACACAGATTCTGTGGCCAGAGGCTTTAGCAGGAAGATTGCTTCAGAATTTGGCATGAACCATGCCAGTGGTTCCACAAGCACAAGTTACTTTTCTCCAGATTGCTCTGGTTTTGTTCGGTTTGCCATCAGGAGTCACTGTGTTGTTCTTTGTTTTGTACATATACGCATATCTCTTGCCTAGATAGAATTCAGTTTTATCTAGAGCATAAACATCTTCAGTTTTAAGAAGAGCTGTGTGCTCCCTCTGGTTCCAAAGACCTCACTTATAGCCAACAAAAATGGCCTTGGACCACAGCCTAACAGACATATTTGTTGTTTTAAGAGTCCTGTTCCCTGTTGTTTTAAGAGGCCTCCACAGGGTCCAAGGGTCCAAGATGGTGGAAAGAGGTGAGCTGCTTATTTAAATAAGGCTGCAGGCTAGTGGGTCAGGAGTATACAAGCAGTATAGTAGGTGTGTGTGGGTTTCAGCAAGGTATTTGTCTCTCATGACATTTCGCATGAATAAAGTATGATGTGGAGAATAGTTCAGACAGACTAATAAATGGTGAATGACCTATTTCATATGTTGTGTATATATGATTGGAGACTGGAGAGCAGACTCAAGTGGTGAGCCACAGGGCCTCGTCCTTTTCAGTAGTTACATCAGTGATTCTACTGAGACTATGGATAAATGCCAACCCAATTGGCAGATTAAATGAAGCTTAGAGAGAGAGCTAATATGTTAGGTGAAAGAATTGTGGACATGAAAAAAGAACTCAGTGGGTTAGAACAATGGTTAAATCTGTGGTGATAAACATTAATAGGGATGAGTGTTTAAGTCTACAATTAAAAAACCAAAAAACAACCATAAAATGCAGGGTGAGGAAGTCCCAACTTAGCAATACTAGCAAATAAAGCCCAGGAGCTGACTAAAAACTCAGTGTGTGTATCAGCAGTGCAGTGTTAAGGCCCCAGAAGTGAATTGATTCAACAAATATTTACTGGTCTGTACTGGGTCTTATGTGTGAGAAACAGATGGTCAAGCACAGTCCCTGCTTTGGGGAGTACACAGTCCAGTTATGTGTGACAGTGGTGAGGAACAAGAGCTCTGGAAGGAGACTGCCTGAGTTTGAAACCTAGCTGTATCTCTTAACTAGCTCTGTTTTCGCGTCGGCAAAATGCGAATAATAATAGCACCTACCTCAGCAATGGTGATTGTGAAGATTTAATCTCCACATAAGATGCACATAAGACTATTTAGTGCATAGATACCTGCTTGTGTTATTAATATTTTTTGTTTTCTTGTTGTTATTTTCATCCAGAGTTGAAGAAGAATACCAGCCCCAGCGTGCTCTTATAGTCATTTGCCTAGAGAGAGCCTAATCAGGCCCATACTGTGGTGAAATCCCTACCATCAGAGCTTGACCACATTAGCCCATAGGTTTGACAACCATATATTATAGAGCACAGATTGAAAGACATGAAAGATAGGGAATTACATTTGAAACTAGGCTAAGGATGTGAAATCGAGATTGTGTTGGAAACCCTGTGATGGTGGTCTTGATTCCTTGCCCCTCTCCTTAATGTGCCATGTCTTCCTTGAGCCTTGCCCCAAATGATCTCACCACTGATTTTGACCCTGTCCATCTGAATGAGACTCCCTTTTAACCCAGCTGGCTGCTATGACCTGCTTTACTATACCATCTGAAAATGTCACTGTCCCTGGTACACAGTAGGGGCTCAGTAATTATGGGATAGTAAGGCACACTAATGGATGGATAGTTGGATGAGTGAGAACCAGTGTAGTTTAGTGAAATATGTACTAGGTTTGGCCTTACACAGACCTAGATTTGAATCTTGGTTCCTATGCTTCATTAATGTGTATACTTTGGCAATTCACATTATTTTGCTGAGCCTCAGTTTATTCACTTATAAAATGGGACTAGTACCTCATTGCAAGTGGTTATATGGAGCTGAAATAGTGAATGTAAAGTGCTTATCACACTATGGCTGCTGTTACTATGATTATTAACTTTTACCTTTTGAGGGAAGTAAACAAAAGATTATTATCCTCTTTTGAGAAAATTGGGGCACATTTTCTATACAGGTACTTTGCCTCCTACCTGATCCTTAGTTTGTTTCCTAAGGAACCTGCTTTATTATTACTATTTTTTTAACTTTTCATTTTTTTAATTAATTTATTTTTTTAATATATGAAATTTATTGTCAAATTGGTTTCCATACAACACCCAGTGCTCATCCCAAAAGATGCCCTCTTCAATACCCATCGCCTATCCTCCCCTCCCTCCCACCCCCCATGAACCCTCAGTTTGTTCTCAGTTTTTAAGAGTCTCTTATGCTTTGGCCTAAGGAACCTCCTTTAAAAAGAAAACTGCTTTCCTCACCCTCTCCACTCCCATTTCATGCCCCCATGCCAAAGGACCTTTAGATTTAACACATGCCGGTGCCTTTGGTCAGGCCACCCTGCTTTCCTGACCAGCTCATAGACCAGCCAGTAGGCTGAATGAGCCACAGCTCATTTGACTTCCCAGCAAACCTCCTGAACTCTGACCTCTTTGCTTCCTCCCTTCATCGAGGTGTGCACTGGGTTGAGAATAGGTCAACTCTTTGTCTTCTCCTTGGGACCCGTGACACTCATCACAGTGACCCTATGCTTTGGATGTAGGGGGGCGGGTAGAGGGGAGGAGGAGTTGGAGGAGCTTCTCCTGAAGCTCAACATTGTGTGGGGACGACCTGGAGCTGGGATCACTGCCCTTCTTGCTTCACCAACTCCAGCTGCTCACCAGCTGTCTTTGACACGTGCCTGCCCAGCATAGGCCTCGGTCCACACCACAGGTTTCCTTGCTTTTTCCTAAACAATGTGGCAACCCAAAGCCCCTCCGGCCACTGAGAGCAGAAAGCCTTAACATCGATCGATGTAACTATCTTCCATGCATTGTGACACCCCACTGTCCTGAAACCAGGAGCTCATCAAGGTCGGTGTGAGCCAACCTTCCTACATGAGCTCCCACCTCTAATCTAATTATAATCTGATCAGCAAATTAAAATGTGCCTCTTGGGGGCTGTGGTTCCAAAGGGAGTTTCATGAGTCCCAGGAGCTTCCAGTTAGGGACCACTCTCCTATTCATTTCCTCACCTTTGTCTGGGAACTGCCTGGTGGAAGGCAGGAAAGGCCTCATGCTCAGGAGAGGAAGATGAAGGTTTTCCACAGCTAAACCACCTGTGGCCTAGTTTGGAACCTCAGATAGGAGATGGCTAGGCAGGGCTGAGACAGTTGCCATCTACCATTCTCCATTTCCCATCAAATAAAATAATGATTGGAGTGCCTGGGTGGCTCAGTAGGTTAAGCATCCAACTTCAGCTCAGGTCATGATCTTCTAGTTCGTGAGTTCCAGCCTTGTATCAGGCTCTCTGCTGTCAGCACAGAGCCTGCTTCAGATCCTCTGTCCCCCTTTCTCTCTGCCCCTCCTCAGCTTGTTTTCTCTCTCTCTCAAAATAAATAAACTTATGGAGAAAATAATAATTTTATTTATTCATCATTTATTCATGCACTTATTCAGAAAGCATCTACTGACCACTTTGACCCAGGCACTGGGCAAGGAGCTGGGAAGGAAGGTGGAGACATGGTCTCCATGCCTCATGGTCTAGCAGGAAAGGTAAATACGAGTAAATAGGCAATCATGGTACAATATGATCAGGGTCACCTACCCGTGGGTGTGGCTGTTGCAGTCTGTAGACAAATAAGAAGGGCATGGATCCAGGCTGGAGGTCAGACAAGACTCAGTGAATTGGTGACCTTATCACTGAAGAGCCCTGAAAGTGATGAGCACTAACCAGTTGAAGGAGAGGGGGGGCACTCCCAGCAGAAGTCGTGGCACATTTGACGGTCTTTGGTGTACTTCAGAGAATTCATTGTTTTCTCTGGGTCCTTAACCCATTAGTCCCCAAGATCTACCAGATCATCATAGGAATTAGAAGTTCTGCAGTTGAGAGACTTCCTAAAGGAATAAACTTTTGGAACAAGTGGTTAAGTTCAGTTAATGATTAATAGAAGGGGATAGGGAATCAACCCTTCTAAAAGATCATGTTAGTGTTGTTGAATGTATATCTAGTCTGTTGCTTCTAACTGCTATATCAGATAGTGTGTCTCTACCACATTGAACTTAACTCATTCCCCAGTGATGGATATTTGATTGCCTGCAACTCCCCACAGTCACAAAATGCTGGGATGTACATCTTCCATGTTGCCTTTTATGGATCTGTGTAAGAATTGCTCTGGGATATATATATTCAAGAGAAGTGCTGGGTCATAGAGTAAGGTACTTTAATTTGACAAAGTGTTACAAGCTTGGCTTCTAGAGTGGCTGCACCAGTCTATCCTGACAGTACGTGAACAGTCCCAGAACCCCATGTCCTCTCCAACACTTGGCATTTTTTAGCTTTCTAACTTTTGCCAATATGTTGGATTTAAAGTGATGTTTCGTTGTTTTAATTTGCATGTCTCTAATAACATAAGTTTGAGGATCTTTTCATATACTTAATGATAATCTTTTTTGTTTGTTTCTTCCTCTGGGAATTCACTGTTCATACCCTTGCCCCATCTTTCTGTTGGACTTTCTGATCCTAGCTTTGCTGCTAAAAACTGACTTGAGGCACAGCGTTCCCACAGATTGTTAGCTCTTGGGAGTCAATATAGGAGCGTGAGGGGCAACATGGCAGAGGGATAAGGACATGGACTTTGTAGCCACACTGCCCTGGTTTGAATTCCACCTCCACTCCTTACAGCTGAATGAAACTTTGGACACGTTACTTAACCATGCAGTGCCTCAGTTTTCTTAATGCATAACATGCCTCATTGTGTTGCTGTAAAGATTGAATGTGTTATTATAAATAAAGTGTTTAAAACAGTGTGTGTCATGGGGGAAGTATACACAAATGTTAGCTCTTACGATTAGACTACTACCTTCCTCCTACTTAGCCATTCTGTACCCTTAAGAAAATAGATATTTGTACTAGCAGGCAGTAGAAACAAGGCAGAGAAAAAAATAGCTCTCAGCCTAGAATCAGAGTTTACCCTCACTTCCTTCACCTTCAGTATTCACAAGACCCTGCCTTTTTGGTGAGTACTGGGCGGAGATAAGAACAGAACAGATCCTGATGGGCACACAGGAAGGAAGTACTGCTGCTAGAGTCAGGTCATTAAGGACGGACTCCTGTCCTCTTGGGCTGTACACATCCTCTGAATCTTGAAATTAGGGAAAGAGAGTCTGGAAATTATCTCTAGCCTTTGAGACTAATCCTCACATTGGTAGGCATATCTTTCCACAGACCACCAGAGACCAAATCCTGAGCTGGCTTGGAGAATTGCTGATATTCTTAAGTCTTTGCCTATGGAGAACTTGAAGAGTAGTTGACATAGATCCTTTGAGTAGAAATGTTTCCTGTTGTAGAAAAACGTTAAGTGCATAGAATGACTTACTCTGCCCCCTTTAATCCAGATGTTAAGACCACGAAGGCCTAGCCCGTACACCAAAGTCTGTTTGGTACCAGCTATCCAAATTTAAGGCAGTAATATCTAACCCCAGACGTACAAAATGGCACCTAGTATGCTGGCACGAGAACAGAGGGGAGGCTGCAGTTGTCCTTTGATGGATCACCTCAAATAGCAGTGTCTGCTTCCCTTTGTGCCATCAGATTCTCATTTTACTCCTGACCTTGTACTCCCTTTGTCAGCCAGATGGGCCAATTCACCTTCTCCCCATGTAAGTCACCTTCTCCCCGATACAGTTCTGAACCTGGGGATTTGTTTCTGCTTCAGCAAAAAGCATCAAAGAGACAGAAATCACTTCATTTCCAAAGTCTTACTGCTGCTCCTGGTTTCTGCTTCTTTTGCCTTGCCTTGACCTCTGGTACCTGGATATTCCTTAGTTTCTGGCTGCTTACTTCGTTTGTGGCCTACGGTTCTCCTTTAGCTCCTAGCCCTTAACATCTGACCTGGCTTTTGACTCTCTACCGCATATCAGTGCTGCCTAGTCTGTGGCCCTTGGTTCTATTTTGACTCTGAACGTTTTGATACTTGCTGGGCATGGCCAACTGCTAAGTCTGTTCTTACCAGCTTTGCCGTAGCTTTCTCTAACCTGGCTAGCCTGTTTTTGTCCTGCTGTAGCCCACAGGTCTGGACACTTCTTTTGGTCATCAGAGCTAGCTTTGATTACCAAAGCTAAGCATAGTCATGTAGCCCTCTGGCCTGATCTGGGCTGGCTTCTCCAAGAGGGGTTTGATCCCCGTGAAGCTCTGGATTAGATGCTTTCTAAGTACGTAAATGGCCCTTGGACAAAAAGCCTCCTAGCCATCTGGCAAGGTGTTTGGTGCCATTCTTGGCCACTAAGCAGCCACAGTTCCTTTAGTCCTAGCAATACCCCATAGTGGGGCTGCTGCCTTTTGAGTTTTATTAAAAGTGAGGGAAATTTTCTCTGAGGTTTCAGAATGAGTCACTAGCTTGGTTGCTTACCCTCTTTGGCCTCCAAGTTTGTGAAGTGAATTGCCCATTCCCTTTGATTGGGTTAGCTGCCCGAGGGCCGAGCCTAGTCACTGTCTTCTCTCCATCCTACCAGACCACTGTCTGCCCTCCAGGGCCAAGGGCGGCATACTTGGTTGCTTGGACACGTCTTGCAGCCTACAAATTGGACAGACGGAATCAATACTCATGAACCTGGAGAGGCCCAGGTTAGCACAGTTAGTGACACTAGCTGCCTGGAGGGACAGCCTGCCATGGGAGGGGTTGTGATTGAATGGTGATTGGATACAGCATCTGAGGATTAACCAAATTATGTCCCTTTGAGTTTAGATCGACAAACCTTTCTCACTTGGATTTTATAACAAGCTGACTTGTGCAGAATATAGAAGAGCTGCCTTCTTAACACAGGGCTGTGCCGGCATGAGTCCTGGGGGAAGGGTGGTCAGGTATACGTGCCCACTGTGGCCCAGATTCATGTTGTTATCACTAAGATTATATGGAGAAAGGGAAAAGAGCTCGTATTTGTGGAGCTCCTTCTATGTGCCATGTGCCACAAAGTTTCACATACTTTCTCATAACCTGAAAAGGAGACGTCATTATGTCCATTATTCTGGTAAGGAAATGGAGTCTCAGAGGTGAAGTAACTTGTCCAGGGTCACAGGCAGTAAATGACAGAGCTTTAATTTAAACCCAGGTCTCTCTGTGCTTTTTATAAAATATCATTCTGTCTTCCTAATTTAAGTGTCTTAATTCACATTTCTCTTGACTTCCCCACAGCCCAACCACAGAGTCAGGTACATAGTAATAATAATAACCAATGTTTATTGAGCACTTATTGTATGTCAGATGATGTTCTAAGCACTTTACATGTGTTAACACAGCCATATAAGCCAGATGCTCTTATTATCCTTGATAATTATGAGATTGCAAAATGATGATGTTCTAATTTCATCATACCTTCTACATTTATTAGTTGTCATTCTACAGTAAGGAAGAGCTTTCCTTTCTCTCCATTAACTTGTTTTCAGTATGGAATTATGGAATCTTATTTTACTCAATGGGTTGTAATCCGTTACTGTCATTATTCATGTTGATGCTCAGATTGTCCCAGATTTTATTTTGTTTATTTTTATTTTATTTTATTTTTATTTTATTTATTTTTAAATGTTTATTTTTGAGAGAGAGAGAGAGAGAGAGTGAGAGCAGGGGAGGGGCAGAGAGAGAGGGAGACACAGAATCTGAGGCAAGCTCTAGGCTCTGAGCTGTTAGCACAGAGCCCGACACGGGCCTCGAACTCACGAACCGCATGATCATGACCTGAGCCGAAGTTGGATGCTTAACTGACTGAGTCACCCAGGCAACCCAGATTGTCCCAGATTTTAAAGCCATATTCTTTTTTTTTTTTTTTTAAGTTTATTTATTTTGAGAGCGCAAGTGAGCAGGGGAGGGGCAGAGAGAAAAAGGGAGAGAGAGAATCCCAAGCAGATGCCCTGCTGTTGGTACAGAGCCCAACACGGGGCTTGATCCCATGAACTGTGAGCTCATGACCTGAGCTGAAATCAAGACTCGGATGCTTAACCAACTGAGCCATCCAGGCACCTCTTAAAGCCAGTGTTCTTAACCTCTATATCATACTACCTTTCCAGCAGATATTTTTTCTCACTGCCGTCAATTGATTTGCCTATGTATAACAGCCTTTTTGTACCCTTTGGCTTTTAATCTTCTGGGAAACAGTCTCATCCCACTTATGTGTAAACTAAGAACAAATATGTCTCCAAGTGAGAACCTGACAGACTCTGCTATGAATTCAGTATCTGAGTTTTAGATGTGGATTTTAGCTGCTTACAGACACTTCTCATTTCTCTTTGGAATTATAATCCATATCCTACAAGGATTACCTGTGAAAGGTACTTCTTAAGATCCTTGTAGGTAAGGTGAATAGACACCTGAGATTCAACCTGACCATGCTAGATCAGTTGTAGAAGCACCTCAGCTACGTGTCTGGTTCTTTGATCTGTCTGTGAGGAGTGTGTGTCTGTGGACATGGGAATTACTAAAATTCGTTCATTTATGCAGCAAGTAATTGAGCCAGGTTGTTTGCCTGTTGAAGGTAATGAAATTCAAGCCAGTTAGTACAGGGAAAACCCTCAACACTGATGGTTACAGATACTGAAAATCTAACAAAGAAGAGAAAAACTAAAACTACTGTTTGACTTTTTAATAGTTATAATAATTAGAGTAAATTTTTGAATTGCTTACCACTTACGCCTTCAAAGGCATTAACAGTTCTGAAGGCCAGTAAGCAAAAGATTAACATACTAAGAGAAAAATGGTCAAAGGACATTATGAAAATAAAATCAACTGTTGTGATTCATTAAAAAAGAAACACAACTAACTACTAAACATTTTTTTTTTAATGTTTATTTTTGCGAGAGAGAGACAGAGGGCGAACAGGGGAAGGGCAGAGAGAGAGAGAGAGGAAGACACAGATCTGAAGCAGGCTCCAGGCTCTGAGCTGTCAGCACAGAGCCTGACATGGGGCTTAATCCCATGAACCACAAGATCGTGACCTGAGCTGAAGTCAGACACTCAACCAACTGAACCACCCAGGTGCCCCCTAAACATATTCTTTTAAGTCCAACCTCATTAGTAATCAAAGAAATTCAGTTGAAACGGCAGTGTGATTCCATTTCTCTTTACCAGATTGACATGTGATGAAGAAAAATAAACACCCTATTTTGAAAAAAAAATTTTTTTAATGTTTATTTATTTTTGAGACAGAGAGAGACAGAGCATGAACGGGGGAGGGGCAGAATCGGAAGCAGGCTCCACGCTCTGAGCCATCAGCCCAGAGCCTGACGTGGGGCTCGAACTCACGGACCACGAGATCGGGACCTGAGCTGAAGTCGGACGTTTAACCAACTGAGCCACCCAGGCGCCCCGATAAACACCCTATTTTGGAGAAAGGAAGGTCCAAGTTACTCTCTTTTTCCTTTGCTAGTAAAAAAAAAAATTGGTACAGTCTTTCTGAAATTCAGTTTGGTGATATTTATCAAAACCCTTAAAAAGGTTTAAGCTTTTGACCTAGGACTTCATCTCCAATGAATTTAGCCAAACGAAATAATCAGACATGTGTTACTGAAATATTAAAAATAATCTAACGTTTTACAGTAGGAGATTGGCTAAATAAAATATACAATAGTCTTATAGTAGAACACTGTGCAGCCATTAAAAAACGATGTGGTAGACAGGGGATCCTGGGTGGCTCAGTTGGTTAGGCATCTGACTTCAGCTCAGGTCACGATCTCACGGTTTGTGGGTTTGAGCCCCGCGTCGGGGTCAGAACACTGTGCAGACACACTCGGTGTCTGGAGCCTGCTTCTGATTCTGTGTCTCCCTCTCTCTCTGCCCTCCCCTGCTCTTGCTCTGTCTCTCTCAAAAATAAAATAAAACATTAAAAAAAAAACCCAATGTGATAGACAAACACTTAAAACATGGAAATATGTGTGTTTGTGTGTGTTCAGAGAAAATTTATGTATGATCTTATTTTTGTAAATAAAAATGTACATACATTGAAAAAATGGATGTTTTATATTCTTTTTTAAAACATATTTTTTACAGGTTATTTATTTATTTAGAGAGAGCCCGTGCATGTGAGCAGGGGAGAGGGACAGAGAGAAAGAAAGAGAGAGAGAAAGAGAGAGAGAGAGAGAATCCAAGTAGGTTCCATGCTGTCAGCACAGAGCCTGACATGGGGCTCAGTCCCATGAACCATGAGATCATGACCTGAGCCAAAAGCACAAGTTGGTTGCTTAACTGACTGAGCCAGGCGCCCCTGTTACATATTCTAAAATATTTCCTTCTTTTTAATTATCTATATCTTCTGAATGTTTTATAGTGAACACATTTTTTTGTTGTTGTTGTTACAGAAAAAATAAAGCATTGGCAGGAATATTCTGTAATACGAGTGAAGTAAACGTATATACGAACACTTCCTGGGTCACGGATACTATGCTTGGTGCTTTATAAATTTACCTAATTTAACCTCACTGAGTCTGTAGAGGCCCCTGCCTCTGGTCCTCCTCCCTCCAGTCCATTCACACACAGCTACTGGAGTGACTTTTCTAATAGCAGTGGTTTGGAAGGATATACCAAACTGTGAATAGCGGCTACTCTTGGAATTTTAAGGAGGTGGATGTTTTAATTTAGTATTTCAATATAGTATGTATTTTTCTAAGTCTTTGTATTTTGAGGTGGGGAGGAAAGGCGTATGTTGTCAGGTCCCTTCCCCTTTAAGCCCTTCAGTGGCCTGCTTCCTCTCCCATGCTTCTCTCCCTTACACTCTCTGCTCCAGCCCTACTTTCTTCAGGGGAAGCCCCGTGCTCATTTGCCTCCAGGATCTGTAAACGCATTGAGTCCTCCCACTTCCCCATCCCAGGTCCGACTCTGTAGCCTTCAAGTCTTAAATACCTTAAATACCACATCCTCTGGGAGGCCTTTCTTGATCCCTTTCCTTGGTTTCCCACTGCACATGGTACTTCTTCCATCATAGCCTTGATCATACATTGCTACAATTTTATGCTAAATTGTCGTCCTCCCCAGAAGACTAACCTCCATGAGGGCACAGACCCTAGCACAGTGACTACAACACAGGAAGCATTTGACAACTGATTGTTGAATAAATACTTTGTATTTTGTAGTTGTGGAAACCTATAGGGCCTTAGAAAGGTGTTAAATAACTTGGCCAGAGCTTCTCAGCTAGTAAGTTTCAGAGCTTTCCTACCCTTGACTTTCACACTGGCAGAGTTCATGTTGTTTCCCCTGTACCACTCACTTGAACAGACGCAGATCCAATCCCCAAACAGGTATCAGAATCTGAGACTCTACTTCCTAGGCGTTTCCAGCTTTTGACACTTCTGTCTTTCTGATTTCTTCCAGTGTGGTGCAGGTCCTCCTTGCTGCTGGTGCTGACCCAAACCTCGGGGATGACTTCAGCAGTGTTTACAAGACTGCCAAGGAGCAGGGAATCCATTCTTTGGAAGGTAAGCATAGACTCCCCTGCTGTTCTGAGCACTCTTCTCCCTTTGGCTACCAGGCAGTCTTGCTCTGTGCCAGCTCTACCAGAAACTCAGAGTGAGAGTCTATAAGTTCTTTATCCTCTGGGAACTCATGGATAACCCAAAAGGCTTGGAATAGGTGCCTTTCACAGTCCCTTGTGGCTCTATAATTTAATTTATGTCCCTTCAGAAGTCTCGGGGAATAAGATAGAGGCCTGACTTCATGACCACAGCAGGGAGTGGGGGTACTTTTCACCTGGTGTTCCGAAAGCGCCTCAGCCTGTGGAGCCTCAGAGGAGTGGACAATGGAGCAGGTTTCCATAAAATAATTAAGGCAACTGCATGGAATGTGGCTTTGTTCCTCTTCTACTTCCTGCAGACTTACCCTGTTCCGTCCCTGCCCTAGAACTAGAAAGTAGCCTCACTGATTTCCTCCGCCTCAGAAGTCCCTCTGAATACTACTCCGAATACTGCTTCCCTGCCTTCTATATGCAAAATGCAATCCTGTCTCTGGGACTGGCCCCTCAATTTACCATTATGACCCAGAACAAATGTGGACCTTCTCTGTGCCTTGACGTTTATGTTTGTAAAATGCAGTGGTCATAAGCACCTCCCAAAGGTGTCATGTGGGTTGTTTGGATTTTAGAAGAAAGAGGCAATGTGCACCCGTACTAGGGTTTGTCACATGTCTGTCGGAGGGTAGTCAGTGAAGTCAGTCTTGGTTGCCTCTGGTGAGTGGTTCTTTGAAAGTGAGGTCTAGGAGAGGATGGGTTGCTTTGGCTACAGGCAGAAATGAATATTTCACTTTTGGGCTTTTGCTTGTTGGGGCGGTCTCCTCCCTCCCTGTCTGTTATCCTGTGTTGCTTACAGAGGCTGAGATACCCCTGTTTCTAGCAACAGGGCAGCCGAGCAGTGCTGCTTCAGGGTTGGCAGTGATGCCAGGAAGACAGCCAGCCACACTGACTGCCTGAGGGTCGCAACGTTGACTGGAGGGACGTCCAGTCAGGGGAGTGGTGCACTCAGCCCTCGGAGCTGTCAGTGAGGCTGCCAGACTGACATAGCTCTGGTAGCCCAGAGCAGAGGGGTTGTTGCTGCCCCAGCGAGGTTTCTCAAGTCAGCAGCACGAGAGCAATGTTAAGAGCATCAGAGCATTGCTGCCCTGGTGAAGTGTCGAGTTGCCCTCCCCCTACCTCTCTACCTCTCTACCTCTCTACCTCTCTAAACCTACTCCTTGTGTCAAGCTCCACCGCTATGGCTAGACCCTCTACAAAGCCTTTAGTGTCCTTGGCAATAATTGCAACCTGCCCTCAGCTGTTCTTTTGAATGTTCTCTAAATCTTGACCTTTTATATGGTTATTTGAACTCTCATCTGCCCATATGTCTGTTCTCTCCTCCTCAGCTGACAGTTCCATGTGCAGGCCATGACCTATGCCTCTTTGGATTCCCCACTGAGCTGGAGGAATTATGTTCACTTCATGTTTCAGAGGAGAATTTCATAAGTACCAAACTTGCCCTATATTTGCAGCTTGCTATGTGGAGACTTGCTTTGTGGGCTATCCTCTCTTTACTCAAACACAGTATTACTGTCCTCAGCTCTGTCTTCTGTCCAGATGCTCTCACCAAAAAGCAAGGAGGAACATTTGCTGAGAGAGCAGAGCCAGGTGGAAGGGAAGGGATTGTTTGAATAAGTACCCTCTCACCTGCTCTCAGATTCCAGCAGGGTTCAGTCATTATTTAAAAAAAAAAATTTTTTTTAATGCTTATTTATTTTTGAGAGAGACAGAGTGCAAGCAGAGGAGAGGCAGAGAGAGAGAAGATACAGAATCAGAAGCAGGCTCCAGGCTCTGAGCTTTCAGCACAGAGCCCGATGCAGGGCTCAAAACTCCCAAGCCGTGAGATCATAGACCTGAGCTGAAGCCGACGCTCAACGAACTGAGCCACCCAGCTGCCCTTCAATCATTATTTTTGATTTCACAGAATCTCAGAGCTGTGAAGCCGTGTAGTCTAACCTTTACTTTCACGCCAGTCCCCAATCCCTGCATTCTTTTATGTCTTTGTTATCTCCAGATTGATGCTCATATCCAACATTCTATTCTAGATCCATAGTCAGTATACTTTTCCTAGAAAGAGCTGTATAGTGGCTTTTAAGCTTTGTGGGCCTCAGTTTTGATTACTCAGCTTGGCCACTATAGTGCAGAAGCAGTTACAGACAATACACAATTAAATGTGCATGGATATGAACCAGTAAAACTTTATTTACAAAATAGGCAGTAGGCTGGATTTGGCCCATAGACTGTAGTTTGCTAACCGTGTTGTAGATATTTTCTTTCTTCCTTCCTTCCTTTTTCTTTACTTCTCCTCTTCTCTTCTTTTTTCTTCCTTCCTTCCTTCCTTCCTTCCTTCCTTCCTTCCTTTCTTTCCGCTGCCTGCCTGCCTCCTCTGAATTTTTAACTCTCACACTAGCCATACTGCATTCTGTATAGGTAGGTAGATAGACAACAAAAATATTGGAAAAGGCTATTATATTCCTTATGAAATAAAGATTAAAATGTTAAGTATCTCATTTTGTATGATCTGCAAATTTGGTGTGTAGGCTTTCTATGGATTCATATGACATTCCTATTTAACAGGCGCTGTTCTAGGCATTGGTGAATTAGACAGACAAGATCCCTGCTATCATGTACTTTATGTGCTAGTCTTTGGTTTAAATGTTCATAAGGATTCCATTCAGTACAGAGCCTTGGACCTCATAATCAGGACAATTTGGAAGCATTATTCAACATTCACAACTGAATCCACCAAACTTCATTTATCTCTAGCCTCCATTTGTCCACAGAATTTTAAGAGATTTTCTTAGATTTCTTGCGAAAATAAAAATGTGTTTAGCATTTGCCATATATATATATATATATATATATATATATATATATATATATATATATATATTTTTTTTTTTTTTGCCCAGTAACCCTTTCCCCAAAAGATACTAAATTATTCTGGCATGGCCTTGTGTTATCCATAGAGAACCCATATTGATACCCAGTAATTACATAAGTGTTAAAGAACCATTAAAAAAAATACTAGAATTTTGTCAGAATCATTGATGAACTCAATCTTGTAGCTTGCAGAATATGCCTGTCTTTGCACTTGTTTTGTTGTTGTTGTTAAATTCCAGACTGCATCATTGCCTGCCACAGTTTTCTGGCAGCTTCTCTGATTTTCCCTGACCTATCAGTTTGAATGTGGTCTCCCCTCCAACTTCATGTATGCTAAGTCCTAAAAAGTGACAGTCCTTTAGAATCATCCCAAGACTCTCCTCTCTCCTTACCAAGACTTTAGCTCCTTCTTAACCAGATTTTCTTTCTTTTTTTCATTTAAAGATATCTCATTCTTTCATCTATTCAACCACTATTTATTGCCTACTGTATCCAATTCTGGGTCATTCTCATTGATGAAGTAGACAGAAACAAAAGAATCTTGTGGTTCTCTTTCCTTTGGATTGGACATACTTTTTCACAGGAGGTTACCTGACTTATGGGATGTGTGAGGAAGCTAGAATAGAATACGAGATGTGAGCCCCTTGCCCAGAGTGTGTCCAAGCAAATCCAGAGGAAAGTCAAAGGCTCAGTTGGACGGTCCTTCACCTTTGGAGCAGAGGCCATGCTAAGTCCATCAAATTTACTAAATTTCTAGTAGAATTTCTGTGGGTCTTATACTGTGCTCAGTACTGAAAGGTGAGTTGTAGTTTGTGACCTTGGAAGGATCTCCCCAAATCCCAGTAATAGATCATTTTTCTGCCTTATCGGTATCGTGAACATCAAGAGATAAAGTATATGACGTGTGAATTGTAAAGTGCTCTACAGTTGTAATTGCTTATTAGTTTTATTTCTTTATAATTCAGTAGCATTTACTGAGTGTCAGGCACTCTGCCAGATGCTGGGAATGTAGAAATGAATATACATGGTCTAGCCAGTCAACAGTGCTCCCAGTCAAGTGAGAAGACAGACCTATGAACAAGACACCACAGTACAGGGTGATAAATGCAAAGGTAGACGTACAAAGAATATAGATAGCCCTGATAAAGGCAATGATGAGTTCTACTTGAGGGCAGGCTGCTATTTAGGAAGTCACTTTGAATTGGGTCTTAAGTATGAGTGGGAGATTGACGGGCAGACTAAGAGGGATGGATCTTCCAGGCAGAAGGAACAACACATGCAGAGACATGGGGTGGGTGGGTGATAGCAGGTGGACTCATCTGCCACAGTGCTGAGAAAATAGCAAGAAGTAAGACTAGAGAGGGAAGCAGGGTTCCACATGAGAAGAACATTGTAGGACTGTTCTAGGGTGCTCACACTGTTTTCTGGAGGCCGTTAAAGGATTTTAAGCAAGGAGATGCTCAGTTTACATTTGCATTTTAGATGGATCATTCTAATGGGGTGGAGGATGAAATTGGAGGGGAGTGATCAGCAATGGCTCTTGACCTTTAGGGGATGATAGGCCCCTTTGAGAATTGGATGAGAAGCTATGTTTGTCTCCCCAAAATGCACTTATAATTTCTAGGGATTCTTAAAAGTGATCTTTGGGAATGGAGAAAGTAGATACGAACAACATACTATGAGGTTGAGTTCTTAGCCGAATGTGGAAATTGGTGGAAAAGGAGGTATCCATGGTGACATCCCAATTTCTGATTTGGGTGAACAGTTGGATGTATGGGTCTGGAGCTCAAAGGAGAAGTCAGGAGATAGGGATGTAGGAGCCCCCTGCGTTTACTTGGTAGGGATTACAGTGGATGTGACTAAAATTGCCCAAGGAAAAGAGTTAAGGTAAGAGGTGAGGGGACAAGGTGTGAGGAGGAAAGAGGATCCAAACAAGGGGACCAAAGGTATCAGAGAAGTGCCCTTGTTATCTCTGTTCTGCCTGCTCAGCACAGGCACAGTCAAGAAAGGAAAGAAACTTCTGTGACCTCCTTTCTGAGACTTTATTATTGGTTGCCCCATTCCTAGTGAAACCCTTCTCCTGTTTTACATATGACCATTGCTCCTTGGCAAGAAGCCTGCTCAGTCAGGCACATTACAGTATTTCCCACCTTTGTCAGAGTTGGTGTTTCTGGGCAGAGGGCAGGTCTGCTAGTGCAAGTGATACAGGAGTGCGTGGCATAGAAACCCTGCTGGCCTGACTGTTCTGTCCGTTGTCGTTAGCCCTCAAGAGTGGCATCTTCAGAGGCATAATGGTGTCCTGGAGAAAGGTCAGACTTTGGTGCCAGGCAGTTATCTAAGCTCTATTCGTCTAAGTTCTGTAACTTACAAGCTGTATGGTCTTAAGCAAGTGACTTAAGGTTCTTGAATATCAGTTGTCTCCTCTCTAACATAGGGATAACAATACTCATCTACAGGGCTATTAGGATGACTAGAGATAACTAAAGCATAGTGTAAAGGATAATGTCATTTGATGAAGAATTTCTCTACTGTAGTGGGTTTTGACTCCATGCAAACCTTCCTTGGAGGTACTGAGCAACTCATCACTCAAGGAGCATTGACAGAGGCTTGGATGTCTGCCCATCAGGGATTCTGTATAGAGGATTCTTGCCCTGGGTCATTGGACAATATGGCCTCCAAGGCCCCTGTCAGCCATGTGATTTCTAAGATTCTAGAAACTCAAGGCTCACCATCAGAGCAGGTAATGTACTTAGAAGTAGGATTTGAGCTGGGCTTTGGAGGGTGGAAAGGAAAGGAAAAAAGAAAGGATATTCTAAGCAGGGGCACAGCTTAAACAAAGGCACATAGAGGGGACAGATGTGGAGGGGAACGTGGAGATCACTGCTGCTTCTCTACCAACTCATTCCCCGATCTTGACCACATTCCATTCAGTGCCTTGCTCCCCACCCATGCTCACTCAGGAGAGTTCCACTTGTGGCTAGCCGATGGGTGGTGGGTCCCAATCCTCAGGTGGAGGAGGCAATAAATTAACGATAACAGTAAACAAGTCGCCCAGCCAAGGATGCCGCAGGCTGCTTGTAAGTAACTGTTATAAACATTGGGTGTCTGGGGCTGTCAGAAATGCAAGCGAGCACTCTGAGCGCCTCTCATATGTACAATTAAAACAATAAAACACGGCAGAAACATGACCAGAATAGTATATAAATCAACTTCTCTTCTCAGCTCCAAGTGGTGGCTGAATAAAGATGAGTCGTGCAGAAGCTGGGTTGGTATAGGACCCTTCTGGGGAGTAGGCTGTACCTCCCAAGGCTAACCCCAATAGCCTGGGTGGTCCCCTTCCCACAGCTCCAGGGGCTGTAGGCCCTGGCCTGCTCCAGCTGACCTCCCCATCTCTGTGTCTTTAGATGGGGGACAGGACGGTGCAAGCTGGCGCATCACAAACCAGTGGACAAGTGCCCTGGAGTTCAGGAGATGGCTAGGAGTTCCCACTGGCGGTAATGGAACGGCTCTCTATAACATTTCTCCCCCTCCCCAGGACGTGCCAGGGAGTCGTCTCATCTTAGCTCATCTATTCAGTATAAGTTAATCACCCAGCACCTACTGTGTGCCCAGCCCCTCTATCCCCTTGGAAAGCACAAATTTAGATGGAAGAATAAGCCTCCCAAGGGCGTAAGAGAGGTCCCCAGTCTTTGAGTAGCATGATTTAAGTCTACAGATGTTAGTTCTGGCCTTGGGCTTGTACTGCTTTTAAAAACTCGTCTGGACTTTCTCCCTGGAAGAGACCCTATTTTGCCACTTTAAGCTTCACTCCTAGTGAGGTTGTGGGCTAATGCCATAAGTACAGAACACTTAATAGCTATGACACCTGCAGTATTTTTTTGTACCTCTCTGAGGCTCTGTCTCCTTATTTGTAAAATAAAGGTTACCAGAAGAGTTAGAGATAGTATATTTATCCCTAGCCTAAAACCTAGAACATAGAAGGAATTCCACTAATGTAAATTTCTGTTTTTATATCATCATCATTATCCTCACCATACTTTTATGGAACTTCATTCAGAATCTTTGACATGGGCTTCCAAATGCTATTCAGTGGTAGCAAACTGTTGTCTGTAAAGAGCCAGATATTTAGAGTCTGAGGAGTGGCCTGGTCATCACCTAACTGTGTGACTTTGGGCGTTTCTCTTTATTTCTCTGAGCCTTGATTTTTTCATCTATAGAAAAGAGTAAACTATTGGTTTATTATAAAGATCAAATTGAAGTACTTATGAAAGCACTTGAGAAGATACAGGGCATTGTGCAAATGTGTGAGATACTAGTAAGAAAAGTAAATCGTAATAATAAAGATTGAAGACTGGACCAAGACAGTCTTTGACAAGTGTCCAGTCAGAGGTGCAGATAATAAGGACTATCAGAGCTCAAAGAAGAGAATCTCTGGTTGAAGCAGTTAAGGAAATAAAATGGTATCTGAGCCCCAAAGTATAAGAAGGTTTTATGGAGGGCCTGAAGGTGGGTGCAGTTGGGTGTGAGGGGCTGTATTATATCCACAACAGTGAGGAAAAGAAAAATGTGTTTCAGGCTGTTAAGTGAACTTGTCCAGGTGAAGCAGCCATACAGCAGGTTTATTTTGAAGAGTAGTGAATGGGAAAGATGTGGCATTAGTAGACTGGGGCCAGGTCTAGATACTTGGACTTTATCCTTTAGACAGAGAGGAGCCTTGATGGTTCTAGAGGAGAGGGCACCACAGGAACTGATCCCTTGCAGGGTGGAGAAGCAAGGGGAGGTAATAATAAGATAATGGTGATGAGGTGGCTGCAGCAGCAGGTAACACTGATGCTGTGTGCCCGTAGCAGCCCTGTGATGTAGGCACTAAAAGAAACTGAGGCAGAGAGATGCAGCCAAAATGCCAGCGGAACTGTCTCCTGCTCTTACACAGAACCTGGCCACCAGAGCAGCCTCTAGGTGTCCCACACTTAGCCCAGAACCTCTGCTGGTCCAGAGTCTTGGAAGGCTTGGGAATCTGCCAGGCCAAAAGCTATTTGGGCAAGTTATTATTTTTAATAATGTCCCTGCCTCTTCCTCATCAATGTCACAGCCTTGTCACTCCTCCAGGGCCAGCAGTTCTACATCTCATTTCTCAGCAGTGCCAGCCACTACAGAGTCACCGGGATGGACAGTGCACTGTGAATCCATCACGCCTGTTAGCCAACTTCAAGATGAAGTGTATCAGCCAGTTAGGTTAATTGTTCCCCTCCTTTTAGCCATATTTATATATGGTTGACTAGGAAAGGGAGATAGATGAGTTGACATGTTTTGTTAAAAAGAATAAATTTGATACATTTATAAAAATAAAGGAAAAGTGGGATGAGGTGGCAAAGGACTAGTCTTGTGATTTTTAACTGATTTACATATTTTGTGTATAAATATTTTTTCATCAAAAGTTCCAAATCAGGGATGGGTCCCACACACCACACAAAATATATTAGAGACATTTATATGGATAGCAGGAAGGGAGACAGAGGGCTGAAATTTTCCAGGCACCCAGTGATTGATGGGGGCTGAGGCTCCCCCTGACGCTTTATTGAGTTTCCGATGATTATCTCTCGCTGAGACATTTTTTACAGATGACGGTCGAGCTGTCACAATGGACCATGGGGGAAAAAAAAACAACAATAATAACACTTTAATCTTTTTACTGCACTGCTCCCTAGTATCTCAGATTCATCTTCCCTGACGCACGCAGTTCATTATTCTGCCCCTCCCTGGATGGGAAATAAAGGAAAATAAATATATATGTAGACACACTTACCCACATACATACACACACACGGACTGGATATAAAAGAGACCACCTCAGAACCAGAGAGAGGCAGAATTTATTGTTCTTTTTGCAAGTGTTGAGGTTTATTAGTAGAGATGCTGGGTTGGCTTGGAATTGGCTATTAATTACAGCATTTTGTATTTGTTTTTATTGCAAGTTTTTAACATTTTGAAGAAAAGGCAGAGAAGAGGCAAGCAGGTATAGAGATGGGGAGCACAGAGGGACCAGGTTTGGCCAACCAAGTAGCATAACTGGCTGAAAGGCAGAGAGGGCAGGCTCTTCCTCTTGTTGCCAGCCCTACCTGGAGGATCCCTGGAGCTGAAAGGATTCTGCTTTAGTTGGGATGGGGGCAAATCAGGGGCAGTGGGGGAGGTTTAAGCTCAGAGTAATGATTGACCACCTCAGAGGGACTCTAGATGGCTGTGAGATGTTACTGCTGTGAGAGTTAGATGAGATGGGAAGAAGAGGATCAAACACAGTGCCAACGTGTCTACAGACAGCAGAGTAACACATTCTTAAGAGTTTGCCCCACTCTCTGAATATGATGGTATGAAGGTGACATGTGGGCTCTGGAAAGCTCGACCTAGGTCTATGTTCAAAGAAGGGGTCTTGGCCCAGAGAGGATGCCACACTGCCTAGCACCACAGGCAGGGTCAACAACCTGTCTTCTTGAAGTTCTAGGCCAACCTTTCTGTTCTCCCCCTTCCCTTTCATGGGGGTGAGAGAAGATGAGTTTGGGGTCCTTGGGGGAAGGCTGCCCTTGATGTGCCTTCAGTAGAGTAAGTACGGACCCAGTATTACCTTTAATTCTTCAAACCTTTTCTGAGCTCCTAGTAGAAGGTAATAATGAGATAAGCAGAGTCCTGTTCTTAAGGAGAAATTTTCCGGTCCATGGGCAGAGAACATGGTGTCTGTGAGAACCATTTTCAAGTGGGGTCTGGTATTCCACCCATAGGCCAACCTAGAGACCATGGGTGCCTTCTTTGTATGAAGGATAAAAAGATGTGTAAGACACAGTGTCTGTTCCTTCAAAAACCTGTTTTCTGCTTGGGGAGACAAACTCCAACATCCACTCACTAAGGAAGTATTTATTGAGCACCTGCCATGTTCAAGAATATACATAAGAGGCAACTGAGAACATTTAAGACTAAAAAGAGAATGGTAACTAATTTGATACAGACTAGACATTACTCAAATGCACAGAGGGAAAGGAGATCGGTGAAGATCAGCCTGCTTAAATCATAAAGGATGAGTAACATATAGATAAAAGGAATAATGATGTCATGTAATCACATAGAGAAAAGAGTACAAGCCTTGGAGTTAAACAGAGCAGCTCAATTATTAAATATCATTGTGACCTGAAACAATTTATACAACCCTGTAAGTCATGGTTTCTTCATTAATTAACTAGGAATAATAATAATAACAGCCTAATGATTCTTGGGAGGAAAATAGTTGTAAAGTGCCTAGCACAATACCTGGCATATAGTAAGTGCTCAATAAATGGAGGCCATTTTTTTCTTACTTCACCAAGAGTTATATATTTATTTGAGTATTGGAGAAAGACTCTAAGTCCTAGGGTATTAGGCATCAGGACTCACCTGTGACCCTCTACTGAGTATGAAATGGGCTCTTGCAATGAGCCTGACACATTGTACAGTGTTAATCTGAGAGGTGACTCTCGTCAGAGTTGGAGTGGCATCAGGAAGAGGAAAGGGCACAATAATAAATGTATTGACATTATTGACTATCTACTGTATGTCAGGCAGTGTGCTCACCTCCTTACATACACTTTTTAAAAATATAACAGCTTTGTTGAGATTTAATTCAGATACTGTACAGTTCGGTCATTTAAAATGTGTAAGTCAGGGATGCCTGGGTGGCTTATTGGATTGAGCGTTGGAACTCTTGATTTTGGCTCAGGTCATGATCCCAGGGTCATGGGATCAAGCCCCACGTCAGACTTTGCGCTGGGTGTAGAGCCTGCTTGAGATTCCCTCTCTCTCTCTTTCTCTGTCTCTCTCTGTCCCTCTCTCTCCCTCTATCTTTTTTTCCCCTTCTCCTTCATACCCACTCCCCCCCACCCCACTTGTACACATGCTGTCTTTTTTTTTTTTTAAGTTTTACATTTATTTTTGAGAGGCAGAGAGAGACAGAGTACTAGTGGGGGAGGGGCAGAGAGAGGAGACAGAGAATCCAAAGCAGGCTCCAGGCTCCCAAGCTGTCAGCACAGAGCCCAGGGCTCAAACCCACAAACCGTGAGATCATGACCTGAGCCGAAGGCAGACACTTAACCGACTGAGCCACCCAGGTGCCCCAACATGCTCTCTTTCTAAAATACATACATATATAAATATATAAAGTCAGTGTATAAGTCAGTGGCTTATAATATATGCACAAGAGTTGTGCATTCATCACCACAGTCAAGTTTTAGAACATTTCCATCACTCCATAAAAAGAAATTCCATTCTCCATTTCCTCTCAACTCCTCCTAACTTTAGACAGCCACTAAGCTACTTTGTTTCTGTAGCTTTGCATATTCTGGACATTTCATATACATGGAGTCATACAATATGTGATCTTTTGGACTGACTTCTTTCACTTAGCATGTTTTCAAGGTTCATCCGTGTTGTGGCATGTGTCAGTGCTGCATTCCTTTTCCATAGCTGAATGGTCCGTTAATGAATGGACCACATTTCATTTCTCCATTTATCAGTTGAGGGACATTTGGGTCGTTTCTCCTTTTGGCTACTATGAATAATACTACTGTGAATATTTGTGTTTTTGTGTGAACATAATGTTTTCAGTTTTCTTGGCTTTATACCTAGCAATAGAATTGCTTGGTCATAGGATAACTCTCTGTTTAACCTTTTGCAGAACTGCTAGACTGTTTTCCAAAGAGGCTGCACCATCTTACATTCCCACCAGCTGGGTATGAAGGGTCCAGTTTTTCTGCATCCTCAGCAGCTCTTGTTACTGCCTGTCTTTTTTACTTTGGCCATCCTGATGGATGTGAAGTTGTATCTTGTGGTTTTGATTTGCATTTCCTTGATGGCTAATGATGTTGATCATCTTTTCATGTGCCTCATGGCCATTTGTATATATATCCACTCAGATCCTTCATCTGTGTTTTTTTTTTTCCAACGTTTTTATTTATTTTTGGGACAGAGAGAGACAGAGCATGAACGGGGGAGGGGCAGAGAGAGAGGGAGACACAGAATCCGAAACAGGCTCCAGGCTCCGAGCCATCAGCCCAGAGCCTGATGCGGGGCTCGAACTCACGGACCGCGAGATCGTGACCTGGCTGAAGTCGGACGCTTAACCGACTGCGCCACCCAGGCGCCCCTTTCATCTGTGTTTTAATTGGGCTTGCCATTGAATCTTGCAAGGTAGGTGGTGATATCTGTTTTACAGATGAGGAGACAGATTCTGAGAGATGTTAAGTATTTTAATCAAAGTTATACACTGAGTTTTGCTCCCCAGTCTCCTCAGTCATTATTGACCTCTGCACAATACTGCCTGCTAAGGATTCATGGTAGGATCACCAGGGTCCTCTTATGGGGAGTCTTGCCAGCAGGAAGGGAGGAGTTGAGACATTAACTAGGACTAGGTGGGAAAAGCCTCTGAAAGTCAGAGGAATATGGATATATTAACAGCTCCAGGACTAGGAAAATGGCCATTTCCTAGGTGCCAACCATTTCCTGTGCCCCTTACTATACCACATCATCTCTGATTTTCACAGCAACCCAGTTCATAGATATTTATGTTCCCATTTTACCAATGATGAATTTGAGGTCCAGAGGGACAAAGTAATTTTCCAGAGTCAGTAGGATCAGAGTTTGGTTCTCTTGAACTCAAAATTCTGAACTCTTTCCTGCCAGAGATATTTTATAAAAGATGGATTTCTTTCAGTGTTACTTGCAGCATTTACAAGCTCTGCAGGCCATGGCCCAGCCCATGGAAAGTACTTAATAAATGTTTGGTGGATGAATGAGGAGATAGACTAGAGTATATGGTGTAAAAGGACCAATTCCAACTGGGATTCTGGAGGCAGGCAGAAGGAGGTATAAGTGAGATATTGGAGGTCTCATCCCAAGGCTTGGTGTCCTGGGGGCTTTGCTCTAAGTTTCTAAACATAGGGCTTGGGAAGAGTGCTCTGATGCCCAGACATCCTTAGCTTCTCTGGAGCAGGACGAAGCAGGTGGAGGTGGGATGGGTTTGACTAGCCTTGTATCTTTCTTGTGTTTGTCACAAGAACATTAGAGTGGGAGGGACCCTCAGAGACCATCTAGTTTGATGCTTCTTAGAGTTTTCTCTGAGGAGCAACACAAAGGGCTTTTTTAAACTGTACATTCCCAGGCCCTGCCTACTAAAAATTGCTGAGATGGGGGCCTAAGAATCAACATTTTAAAAAAAATTTGTTTTTAACGTTTATTTATTTTTTAGAGACAGACAGAGAAAGAACATGAGCCGGGGAAGGGCAGAGAGAGGAGACACAGAATCTGAAGCAGGCTCCCGGCTCTGAACTGTCAGCACCGAACCCGACTCGAGGCTCGAACCCATGAACTGTGAGATCATGACCTGAACCAAAGTCACATGCTTAACCGACTGAGCCATCCAGGTGCCCCAAGAATCAACATTTTTTTTTACAAGTTACCCTGGTGGTTTTGTTCCCGCTAAAGTTTAAGAACCACTGGTGTAGAAAAACTCTTCAACTTTAAAAATAGGGAATCTGGGGGTGCCTGGGTGGTTCAGTTGGTTAAGCATACGACACTTGATTTTGGCTCAGGTCATGATTTCGTGGTTCGTGAGATCGAGCCCCATGTTGGACTTTGTGCTGACAGTGTGGAGCCTGCTTGGGATTCTCTCTGTCCCTCGCTCTCTGCCCCTCCCCTGCTCACATTCATACTCTCTGTCTCTAAAAATAAATAAACTTAAAAAAAATGAAAATAGGGAATCTGGGGGCACAGAGGGATTGAAATGCATCTTCAGTTAGTGAAAGAGTCATTTTTGAATCCAGTTCTCTTGTCTCTTGATCTTTTTTGTTCTTGCTGTTCTCCATGCTGCTTAATCCCCTAAGAAAAATCATTGCATTGCATGCCCATAGTTTTCAAGGTAGAATCCAAATACTCTGAGTCAGGTCTCTGCCTCCCTGGGCAACCTCATCTCTGCCCGCAGCATTCTAGGCTTACTGAAAGACTCAGTTTCTCCAGGGGCCAGGTAGTGCAGACTTCATGCCCTGGCCTTTGCACATACTTTCTTTCCTAGAATGCCCTTCTTCCTCTCTCCATCTGGCAAGATCCTCTTCATCCTCAAGACCGTTCTTCTGGGAGGTTCCTCCCCAAGCCACATGACCTGTGCCCGTCTTTGCTGCCATTAGACCCTGTGCATGTATGACTCTCATAGCACTTACTCTTTTGAGGAGCTCAGTGTTGGTGTGCTCATGGGCAGGCAGATGGTTGAAGGTTCTCATGTTGAGTGCTATAGATGCATAAAATACTGAGGTGATGCTATATGAAATATATACAGAAAGTGTTATGAACTAGTTACTGTTATCCATGATCTAACTGGGGGTCAGAGGGAAATTTTAACACAAGAAAGTATTACAAGGGCTATTGTTAGGCAATAAATGATTAACTGGTCAGATGGGTATGCCTAATCAACATGACAGGCATCCAGAGCAGAGCTGGGAAGAAAGGACTTCCTGGAAGAGGAAGCTTGAACAGGGCTTTAAAGAACAAGTAGGATTTGGAGAGGAAGGAGGGTTTTCCAGGCTGTGGAAGAAAATGAAGGGCCTTGCCCTTCCCAGGGATAGTCTCGTGGTGACCCCGCACAGGAGGTCTCTCTCCTGCCCCATCCCCTGCCTGAAGACAAACACAAGAAGCAGAGCTGACAGTGTCCACACGGGTTGAAAGGTCGGCCTGCCCATGCTGGCAAGGTGCTGTCTCTCAGGTTATAGCGAGGATTTAAAGAGGTAATAGATGCACAATATCTTTTTTTTTTTTTTTTAATGTTTATTTTTGAGAGAGAGAGAGACAGCACTTGAACAGGGGAAGGTCAGGGAGATGGAGACACAGAATCTGAAGCAGGCTTCAGGCTCCAAGCTGTCAGCACAGAGCCCGATGTGGGCCTCGAATGCACAGACCGTGAGATCATGACCTGAGCCAAAGTTAGATGCTCAACCGACCGAGCCACCCAGGTGCCCTGATATAGAATATCTTGAGCGGGGGGAAGCTAAGAGCCCAAGGCTTCTTCCCCGAGACTCTGATAAAAATTTAACCTACATCCTGAGCTTCAAACCAGGTTGAGCAACCCTGGTTTATGTGAGGCTTGAGCCTGCAGGCACTGACAGAAGCTGGGCATTGAGAAGTATGAAGGATAGGGCCAGGCAGGCTCCAGATCTTGTTCTGGTCCACCACCAATTGGCAGTGTGCGTTGGGCAGGCCACCCAGCTTCTTTACCTCTGTCTTCTAATCTGTTGAGTAGAGCGATGGCATCTGTCCTAAGTTGTCATGGAATGAGGAAACAGTCACATTGAAGTACTCTCGAAACTATAAAATGCTGCACAAATGTACGGGGTTGTTCTCGCATTTGTCAGATTAGTCACAGACATTTACTCTCGTGGAGACATGCCCACATCTTTAAAAGCAAAGGCACCGCTAGACACTCCATGACATTAGATGGCACAAGTTCTGGAGTGGCAGGTAGAGGCTGGCTGAGCCTGAGGGAGAGGCACTCGTTTCTAGGGTTGCCTTTCCCCTGTACAAGGCAGTGGTAATAAAGCTTTTGTTAACCAGAGACCACCCATCTTGCCTCATATACCTTTTTTCAAAGTCTCCCCCCGTAGACTTTGCAAATGAGGACAAGTGCCATGTCTGATTCATGTCTGTGTCCCAGTGCTTAACCCAAGGGAGAGCAACATTAGTAAATATTTGTGGTGATGATGTCTTAAAATTTGTTACCAGATTTGATTGTCATAATATTTAAACACATAGTGTTCCTCAAATGATTTCTTATCATACCCATTTTACAGATAGAAGAACTTAGTAGTGGCAGAGCTTAAAGTCAGGACTGTATGACCCCATTACCTTAAATCACTTTCTCACTGTGGGAGACGGTGGCTTTTTTTTTGTAATTTCAGCAGTGCTGGCAAGTGGCCAGGGCTACATGAAGGGCTTCAGGTACTACTTTCACCTCTGCTGACTCCTTGACACTGCTGAGTCCAGGGAATCCTGCAGAGTGCACATCAGGCACATACTGGCCACACCACCCAGGTATAGACTTTGCAACATCAAAAGACAGAGGTGGGAGCAGAAGGATGACAGTGGGATGCGTTATCATTCTCCCTGTGGTCAGAGGGGTGAAGAGACGGGAACGGCTGACTTAGAGGAGAAGCAGGAGCCTGAGCTCATCTCTCCCTGGGCTGGTAGAGGCTGGGAAATGTCTTCTTTTAGGAAGGAGTCAGTTTGCTGGCTGAGGATTGGCTCACACAGGGGCCTCGAAAGACCACCTTGGTGGGCAGCTGGTGAGCCAGTCTTGAATGAGTCACTTTAGCTTTCGTGGATTTACTTACTCTTCCTCAATGAGAGTGGGTAAATATGTGAGGGCACGTGCCGCACCTCTCCCCACACCTCCTTTCCACCTTTAGCTACTTGTTTTGGATAGAGAATAGTATGACATCATATGATCTGGGGGCTTCAGCAAGATCTTCTGGGAGAGGCTTCTCAAATTGGGTGATGTCAGGAAAAGAGCTTCCTGCAAGAGCACAGAATGGGCCTAGCTGACCTGCACTGGGTCCTAACTGATTGTAGCACCCTTCTCAACTTCAGTGCTCTCATCTGTGAGATGAGAAAATAAACTTACACCTCACAGGCTTATTCTGAAATAAATAAGGAAAGGAAAATGCTCTAGAGATTGTAGTACACTACTCACTTCCAAAGAGTATTCTGTGGAACACTAGTGCTATAGGATTTTAACAAGGACAAGGGAGAAAGAGCTGTCAAACAGGGTACTGCTAACACCAAATTAAACAGCTGGTTCTTAGTCAGCAGTGCGCCTTTCAGAAGGGAAGAGTGTATGCAGGATTCCCCAAATGGGACCACTTTTCACAGACAGAATGAACTTTGGAAGCACAAGACCAGACAGGAAGGATAATGGCTGACATTTACTGAGAGGTACTATATGCCAGGCACTGTTCCAAGCCCCTTTGCTCATAGTGTCTTGTTTAATCCTTAAAACATCCCATGAGAGGGTACTGCTATTTCCATTTACAGATAAACTTGGCACAGAGAGGTTAGGTAAGTTACCCAAGATACACAGTCAGTAAGTTCAGAACTGGGATTCAAACACCAGGGTCTGGCTCCTGAGCTCACTTATTTAACAGCCACACTCTAAAACAAGGTAATATTAGGACCTTATTTATATATTACGCATTTATTCACTAATTCATCAAGTATTTGTGAAGTGTGTATCTATGTCCAGACACCAAACTGGACACTGGGGATGCAGCTCTGAAGACAGTCACACTTCCTGTCCTCAGTGAGCATTTGGTCTAGTAGGGAACATAGTCAAGTACACAGATGGTTACAACAGAATATGATAAATACTGTAATTGGGAGATGCTTAAGGTGCCAAGGAAGCCCTTAGGAGGAATAACTGCCTCAAATTTAGGAAGAGTAATACTGGAGGAAGTGACTTCTAATCAGAGGCCTAAAATGAATTAGAGTTAGTCAGCTGAAGGCATGGAGAGGGAAAAGTGTTCCAGGCAGTGGAATCGTATTTGTAAAAGTTCAGAGGCAAGAAAGCTCATTAGGAAGGGCATGGTGAGAGATGAGACCTCAGAGATGAGCAGGGGTCCTCCTCACAGACATTCCTTATTAGGTGGACTATGATGCTGGTACTCTGCTGACAAAATTTGTCCCTGAACCGAATAGCCCCAACTGTGTTCCTTGAGTTCATCTGCTTTTTATGGCAAACATCCAGTGTATACCTCTGTCATTGTCCTCACAAAACAGTGTTATAATTTGTCTGTTCCTGATTCTTGCATCAGACTGTTAATTTCTTAAAGTCAAGAATCATGTCTTATTCATTAGTGTCTCCAGAAACTACTACTATGCGTTGATGCTCAGTAAATGTTGTTTGTTGAATAAGTGATGTGTTTTCTTTGTAAAATGGATTATATCCTTCCTGCTTTTTTGAGCCAACTATCCCTTTTCCTCAGGTTCATCATTATATTCAACAGCTAATGTCCTGTGTGGCAGTTCAGTGATACCCTTAGGGGCTTTTGAGGTGCCGTATTCTGTGACTTCCTCTTTCAGCTTTTTATTGTGCTGTTCTTTTCCCTTCCTGCCTGGGCAGCGCTTGATTTTAATCAGTCTGCTGGATTCTGAAGCCTCCTCCCCAGGCTTCTTGTTTGTTTCTCCTAATCTGCAGTGGGCTGGAAACAAGATCACTTACTATGATTTGATAAGACTATTTGTGACTAAGAGTTAGTCATTTCTGAGTTAGGTCCTAAAGGCGACCTATGGGGAAAATGCAGATGCACGTGGGACTTGTATGTTAGCTATTCAGAGGCCTTCTTCCTGTTCTTCTTGCTCCAGGAAAGGTCAGATAACACTCAGGGGTTGGGAGAGGTCATCAGTCTGGAGAGCCTCTGTGTGGTGCAGAAGAACTGATCTATCATTAATTGACTAGACTACAAGAAAGTCTGTCTGTTCTTCAACTATACACTCCACCAACTTCATTCTAGCCAAACACTTGAAATGCTTCTACCTAAGCTCGCTTATCCTGGTGCTAGCTACAAATCTCAGACCGATCTTTATTAAGGCAAGTTCCAAGGAGAATGTGCTTGTACCTTCATTTGAGCAGAGAAAGAAGAGGGAGTGGGAACCAAGGCTAAAACCAAAATGTCTGGGCTCTGGGCTCTGATTCCCTTATTTGCAAAATTAAGTGGCAACATGATATGATGTAAAGAAAGAGGACTTGGGGGTGCTGGTGGCTCAGTCAGTTAAGCCTCTGACTTCGGCTTACGTTGTGATCTCTCAGTTCATGAGTTCAAGCCCCACGTCGGGCTCTGCACTGACAGTGTGGAGCCTACTTGGGATTCTCTCTCTGCTCCTCCCCCATTTATGTGCACTCGCTCTCGCTCACTCTCTCTGTCTCTTAAAAAAATAAAATAGAAGAAAGAGGACTTGGATTAGACCTGGGTTTTATTTATTTTTTTTTTTAATTTTTTTTTTTCAACGTTTTTATTTATTTTTGGGACAGAGAGAGACAGAGCATGAACGGGGAAGGGGCAGAGAGAGAGGGAGACACAGAATCGGAAACAGGCTCCAGGCTCTGAGCCATCAGCCCAGAGCCTGACGCGGGGCTCGAACTCACGGACCGCGAGATCGTGACCTGGCTGAAGTCGGACGCTTAACCGACTGCGCCACCCAGGCGCCCCATAGACCTGGGTTTTAATCCTCACTCAACCACTCATTGACTATGTGACCTCTCTACCTCAGTTTCCTCATCTGTAAAATGGAAATTATAATACCTACTACAGAAGTTAGTTAGAAGAATTAAATAGATTGTGTGAAGTGACCATTCCAGGCAAGAGTAGAAGGTCAGTAAGTGAAGTCTACTAGTATTAGGAAGAGATGTGACAGTCTTCTGGTTTGGGGGACTTTTAAATAGGAAGTCTAGTTTCACAAGAGGGGAATTGCATAGACTCCATTCCATGACCACTTGGAAAAGAATGATTTAGAAATGGTATGGTGCTTTTAACTACCTAGGCAAGGTTACCTGTTGACTAAATTATACCCTTTATCCAATGAGAGTTAAGAGGAGCCTACCTTTGCAAGCCCTATGGGCTAGGGAAGAGGGTGTACAGGTAGGTAGACCCAAATTCTGCCCCCAACAAACTCAACTCAGGTGGGAACATAGACAGTAGCTCCAATAATTTCTCCATGAGGCAAAAAAGAAACCCTATCCTCTATGCAGGATACTTACTGTTCTAGGTGGTCTCATTTCCCAAGGTGGGGCCCCAGAGGTGGGATAACCTTACAATTTATTGTCCAAACTGGGACTGTCCAGGACAGTAGGCATAAACCAGACCCATCCAGGGTACACTGGGACATCTGTGGTCACCCAGCCCAGAGGGTCCTGCAGAAGTGATGGAACTGGTTTTAGATTCTTTCGTATCAAATTAGAGAGAGTCATGAATATTAGCACTGGACCGAACCAAGGGTTTTTGGCTCTTTGACCACATGAAATACTTCTCCTTCTTACCTTAAAAAAAATGTTCAGGGGCGCCTGGGTGGCGCAGTCAGTTAAGCGTCCGACTTCAGCCAGGTCACGATCTCGCGGTCCGTGAGTTCGAGCCCCGCGTCGGGCTCTGGGCTGATGGCTCAGAGCCTGGAGCCTGTTTCCGATTCTGTGTCTCCCTCTCTCTCTGCCGCTCCCCCGTTCATGCTCTGTCTCTCTCTGTCCCAAAAATAAATAAACGTTGAAAAAAAAAATTAAAAAAAAAAATGTTCATAGTACATCATAAAAAGTGAAAAAAAAAAGATAACAAAACTGCAATATAGTAAGCGCTAATATTATAGGACCTATATGCATGTACATATAGAGAAAGATACATATATATGTGCTTTGTACGATTTATATGTAAGACACACACACACATATTATATATATATATATATATATATATATATATATATATATATATATACCAAAATATTAAATGTAGTTTCTTGAGTTGCTGAACTGTTGATGCCTTTTCTACTTTGTATTTTTCTGTGGTTTCAAATTTTTAATGGCTTTTTTAAAAAGTTCTTTCCAAAATACTGTTAAATACTCACTAGATTGTAAAAATCTTCAGATTAGAGAGATGTATGGCTGTTATTAGCAGAACAGTCTCTTTCTCCCACCTGACTCCTCCGTTAGCCTACCCCAACCTTCTTTATTCACCTGGATAGTTTCTCTTCACCCTTCAAGACTCTCATTTTTTGGGATACTCTCTTCATGCGCAAAGTGAGCTAAGCTCCCCTCTGCTTTCTATATCATCCTGTTATACCTCTAACATAGCATTTATCTCCGATAACACTGTAAATATCTGTTTGTTGTCTGCCTCCTTCATTGGATTGAGTCAGGGATCATATCTGACTCTTTTCTGTGCACCCAAATGAATCCTAACACATAATAAATGTCAGTAAACATTTGTGGAATTAACTGGTTTTGCTTTACCACCTCTTGCCCTGCACAGATGGCCCAGCACTTAGTAGGTACATCATGTGTTTAGTAAGCAGGTACATGAGTGAGGGAGGAAAATAAAGAACCAAGAAAAAGGTGAGATTGGTGGCTCATGGCATTTGTTGCTAATGGAAGGGTTTGTGTTGCTGTCCCTCCAGTCCTGGTCACCCGAGAGGATGACTTCAACAACCGGCTGAACAACCGCGCCAGCTTCAAGGGCTGCACAGCCCTGCACTACGCCGTCCTTGCGGATGACTACCGCACAGTCAAGGAGCTGCTTGATGGAGGTGAGCGTGTGGGTGATGGGGGTGGGGGTTAGCAGGGAAAGAGTACCTGGCAACCTCTCTGCTCTGGAAATGCTTCCCCAGAGCTCTGTTATGTTACTCTTCCAGAGCTGGAAATGCCTCAAGGATGGCTGCACTTCATGAGAGTGGCTCTGGGCATGTGTGATTTGCCCTTCTGTGCCTGGAACATGTTCTTTTCCTATGTGTGTGTCGTATCCCACAGCATCTCCTTGTCTGCACACACTCTGAGTTTTGATTGTGACTCTCCCCATAAGTGTCCTCTCTTCTCCTTTGTGACCTCCAGAGCAGGGCTAGTGGAACAAGACAGGAGGCCTTCAAATCCCTACCAGTACAGGTCTCAAAGATATCCTTCTTGATCCCATCCCCCCACCTCAGTCTAAATTAGGCCCTTTCCATTACTCTGGGTCATGGCACCCTGTTCTTTCCTTTAATTACTCTTGTCACAATCTGGAATTAGTTTAATGTGTTCAGAAGCCTTCTCCCAAACTTGACTCTGAACTTCCTAAAGTCAGGAACCATGACTAATTAGTCCCTAGCACCTAGTACAGTACCTAGCATAAAGTAAGAACTCAATAAATCTTTGTTCAGGACTGAATACCCTCCCTTTGGAGAGCATTGGTTTAATTGGAAAGGCAGTATATGCCATCCCCAGACAGGCTGGACTCATTCTGTCTAGGTCTGGTACAGAGTTACCTGCCACCCTGCCAAATACTTCCCAAGCTGTCACTTTCCCTCCCACTTCCCCCTATCCCACTCTGGCCTCTTCTTGGGGTAGGGAAAGAAGCATCTTGCCAGGATGTGACATGCCCAGGCCTCTGAGTGAGTGTGGCACATGACTGCCTGTGTATGCCCTTGTTGCCACTTCTTGAGAGCCTAGGGACCCTCTCTTGGGCCAAGATCCTTCTCGGTGGTCATTCTTCATAGAGCCTGGGCTCAGGAAGGGGCCTTAGAGGTCCTCTAGGTCACCCTGATTGCCTGCTCCCTCTCCTCCTGGCAGGAATCTCCAAGAGCTCACAGGGTGGCATTTTCTTGGATCCTGGCAGAGACTGAGGGAACCCTACTTCTTCCCCAGGAGTCCATTCCATTTTAGTTCTTCTCTGACTGGTTGAAATATCTTTTTTAAAATACACTGTTATTTTCTTATCTATAATTGCTGCCAACTGTCCTCTGCAACCTAATCACTTTTTCAAAATCCAGTATTCAAAGAAGTTCTTTCAGTCCTAAAGCCTTTGCCTCCCCAACCTAATATTCCCAGATCATATTCTAGTCCTTGTCATGTGCTGGGCTGGAGGGATTTCCAGTAATCCCCAAACCCTGCCACCTCCTGTCAGCCACAGCCATGCTGGCTTAGAACCCAGGCCTGGCCCATCCCCCCAGCCTAGGCAGCAGAGTGTGCCTGGGCCTGGGACATGAACACTGTGAAGCATAGGACTGCTCATGGATGTGGTGACAGTGCAGGGTTGTCTGCGGATGGGATGACTGATGCTTTCAGAGCAAGAATTCACTGCTCTCAGAAGCAGAGACTTAGAAAACGTCTCAAGCAAGATGCTACTCACTTTGTCCTTTGGAAAGATCTCAGGCAAGACATTTGTAGCTAAGAATTGGAGCATTCACCATGGGGCTTCTCTCTGCTGTGCCTTAAAAATCAATCAATACTCCCAGCCATTGTCCAGTGGTTTACATTCCCTGCTTCCCCTCAGCCCCCAAACAGACAGGGAATTCACTCTACAGAGACACCCTCTCCCCAGTCTTCCAGATCGAACACCTTTGAAATGAAGATGCACGGGCCTTTTATGAAGCACTCCCCACCCTACCCCTCCAGGCCAAGGCTGGTCCTTTGAGCCGTTCCAGGGGCATGGTTCCTGCCTGTTGACTTGGAACAGATGCCCTTAGCCCCCAACTTTACAGTTGGCCCACCTGCCTTTTTACCCAGCATCTAGTTACACCCCCTGCCCTAGTCTCCCAGCCTCAAGGGCCAAAACCATTAACCCACTTATTTCTCCTTTCCCAACCTGAACAAGTGGCTGTCACTCAAGGCCTGCAGGCCTGCCAACTTCTAACCTCCCTCCCCCTTTGACCTCTCTTGGTCTGCCTGTATGTGTGACCAGCCAACCGAGAGGCAAGATCCTGCTCCCTTGTCCTAGAGGCTATTGCCAGTCACATTTCCAAAGTCTTCTGACCTTAGGTGACCTCTTCCAAAGGGTTTCAGGGAAGGCAGCAGGGCCTGTATTTGCCACCGGCTTTGCTGCAGCAACTTAGAGGGAGGCTCTCTGTGAGATCCAAGGCAGGCATAGGCACAGGGCAGCCTATGCTCACGAGATCCACACAGAACCCTTGTCTTTGAAATTACTTCATCCATAGGGATTTGGGGCCCCCAGATTGTAGAGGGTTAGAGCTAGAGTAAGCAGCCGCTCTTGCCCTCTGGCCAGCGGTCCCCATATGAGAACTGGGAGGTGGTCCAGGCAGCAGCATCAGTCTGTTAATGTGGGAAGTTCTCTGACCCCTTTAGAGGCATGGTCACTTCAGGAAAGTGTCTGAGGAGGATACCTCAGACTTCAGAGTCAGGCCAACCTGGGTTTGAATCCCACTTCCCTCACCTACTAGCTGTATTGCCTTGGACATGTCAACTTAACTCTCTAGGCCTGCTTTCTTGTCTGTCAAATAATACCTGGGAAGTATCACAGGGGTTAGGTGAGGACCAGTGATAATGTCTGTAAAATCCACGATATGTGGAAGGTGCACCATGATTGTATAGAGAAGTCAGGCTCTTGCTCTGACAGTTCTAATCCTTCTTATTTCCTCCCCATGCTAAACCTCTGCTCCTGCCTAAAGGCTTCTTAATTCTGTCTCTGCCACAACTTATTTAAAACACCCTTGTGTTCCCTCTCTTCTCATTTAGACCCTTGGGCTCTTCAAGGTCTCCCTTTCTCAGGAAGCTTCTTCTGATGTTCTGGTCCATTCTGATTGCACCACCTCTGAACTCTTGCAGGGTTGGGCTGGGTGCTTAGCACGGGCTATGTCTTCATCTTTAGGAGGTCCTGAAACATAGTGAAAAGAACACAAACTTGGGAGTCTGACAGACCTGGTTTTATTTATTTTTTCTTTTTTTGTTTTTTTTTTAACGTTTATTTATTTTTGAGACAGAGAGAGACAGAGCATGAACAGAGGAGGGGCAGAGAGAGAGGGAGACACAGAATCTGAAACAGGATCCAGGCTCCGAGCTGTCAGCACAGAGCCCGACGCAGGGCTCTAACTCACGGACCGTGAGATCATGACCTGAGCTGAAGTCGGACGCTTAACGGACCGAGCCACCCAGGCGCCCCTGACAGACCTGGTTTTAAATCTCAGCTCTGCATTGTCAGTGTGGGCTAGCTAGTTGTCATCTCTGAGGCTGTGGACTTCAGGGCATCCTAAGATGGATCAGGCAGATTGACCCTGACCCTGAGAGACTCTCAGACTGGTAGAGGAGATAGATACGGAAACAGGCAGTGACAGCTGGGTGGGTGTCTGGCTGGGAGCTGGAGGACAGGGGCTCTAGGAACAAAAGGAGGAAATACCTACCTCTGCTTAGTGAGCAGGGAGGTGGAGTCAGTTACAGAAAGCTTGGGAGGAGGGGGCAGGGGTTGTGCTTAAGTCCTATCAGGAAGGATAATGAGAGTTTGCCAGACAGCTTTGCGTGGACAGTACTGAGTTCTGAATTCACAGGTAGCAATTCTCTATTCTTGAGCTCCATACAAAAGTGGAAATCTTTGTGGTTTTCATTCTGTAAACATGCTGCTTCTGCCTGTATTGTTGGCTTATGAACAGGAAAGCTCTGCCTCTGCTCTTGACTGCCAAGTACAAGAAAAGGTTGGAGGGACGCAGGGAGGGAGAGACAGGATGACTGGGATGAGGAATAATTGGGGAAGGTAGGGAGCCGCCTCCCTCAAGCCCCTGGAGCTGACTCATCCCAGTATTTCTAGGGCAGTTAAGGGTTTTTGCAGCTGTTTCGTCCGAGGGATGTGATCCCATGGCCAAATCCATCTTCCTAAGACATACCTCCAGTCATGGCAGCCTTTCTCAACTAGGATTCCTCCAGAGAATTGAGCCCTAATGCTCTAAGGCATCCACAGTACACAGGGAATAACTCCTCTCCCAGGCAGCTGAAATGGTACGAGTTATTCACCACCATTCATGGGAGAATTGAGAAAATCATTACTGAGATAATTTCCTATGTGTGGTTCAGAGGAGAAACCCAGTTGAAGAAAGCTGCAAGGAAAGAACACGAACTGTGAAGTCAGGATGTCAATGCCAGCCCTGCCACCAAATAGTGTGTGGTCCTGGGCAAGCTCCTGACTGCCCTGAGGTTGTCTTTCCTCTTCTGGAAATGGGAGTATGCCACCTGCTGTCTGTGGTTTTGTCAGACTTAGGGCATGTGTAGGTTCTACAAAGTAGGCACTTTATAGATGGTCTTGTATTACTTACTTCAAAAATACTCAGTGCTTACTTGTTAAAAAATAAATACAAAATAAAAAAAGAATCCTACCCATCCTAACTTTTTTTTTTTTAATGCTTATTATTTTTGAGAGAGAGAGAGACAGAGACCAAGCAGGGAAGGGGCAGAGAGAAAGGGAGGCACAGAATCCGAAGCAGGCTCCAGGCTACGAGCTGTCAGCACAGAGCCCGACGCGGGGCTCAAACCCACAGACTGCGAGATCATGACTTGAGCCATCCATAGTCAGCCACCCAACTGACTGAGCCACCCAGACGCCCCTACTCATCCTAACTTTTTAACCTGGTTGTTCCAGTCATGAACCTCACCTAACTTTTTTCCCCACTGCTACCATAATATCCAGCTATACAATAATGTCGCTTCAGCGTTCCCACCTTGGTGCCTTTACTCATGCAGGTCTTCTGCCAGTCGGTCCCCATCTTGAATGCCACCTCCCTTCTGAACTCTTCCCTGCTCCCTGGGATTTGGGTCCAGTCCCCATTACTAGATTGAGGTAGATTGAGGACAAGGACTGTGTCTTATTTGCCCCTCCCTCCTTTGCCGCAGTGCTCTCTGCACATAGTTTAGCACATGTCTAGATGCACTGATCATCTCTAAAGCCACTGTAGACTTTCTGTTTGGAGATGTGGTACTCTTGCTTCCTGGCCCACTTGTTCTTAGTGTCAGCATGTATCTGGTTTTTTGGAGCTTCACATATGAGCAGCCTCTTTGCAGCTATGTTTGTAGTCACAGTACCACTGCCTTTTCAGTGCTCATCCCCTCAGAAACACTTGGCCTTTATGAAAACTAATAGCACTTTCCCCGGGGCTTCCCTTAGCCTCTTCTACCTACTTTCATGGCTCTTCCTTGTCCTTCTCTCCAAGTGTGCAGCTCAGTCGTCAGTGTTAACCAGCCATCATCAAATGAGTCAAATTCCCCACCATCTCTGCCTAAGGCAAAGAGCCTTTCCAGTGCTGACATCTTCCCTTTAACAGCCTGTTAGTTTGTTTTTGGGGCTGGAAACTTAGAGTTCCATTTCTTGTTCTACTTCACTGTCTGTCCATCTGGCTGTACTGCCAGATGCTGAGGGAGTCGGCTTTGCCTCAGGCTGTCCTCTGGAAACTTCGCCCTCTGATTCTTGCCAGCAGTGCAGAGAAGGGGAATGAGCACTGGGCTGAAGATCAGATATTCAGGCTCTGCCACTAGCCAATCCTTTCTCCTTTAGGCAAATCCTTTCTTCTCAGTAAAACAGAGAAGTTGGAGTAGCTGATCCCACAGACCCCTTCCAGCCAGCTTCAGCATCCTATATAACCCCTAGGCAAGTCTTTTCATTCATTTTGTAAACACTTACTGAGTACCTCTCCTGTCCTAGGCCCTACCCTAGGCACCTGGGAAATAAAGATGATCCAGACGTGGTCTTTGCCCTTAAGGAACTCATAGTTCAGAGAGGAAATCAGACATTTTAACAAAGACTTGCCATCGGGTATATTAATGGAGATATATAGGAGGTACTGAGGGATCACCAAGAAAAGACCTTTTCTGTCTCTGGGGAGGGCAGGGAAAGCATGGTGTAAGGAATGGTGTCTGCACTAAGTCTTACAGGATGAATACAAGTTTACCAGGTAGATGAGGGAGAAGGGCAGAGGGAACGGCATGTCCAGCGGCATGGAGTTTGAAGCAGTATGCTGTATTTAGGACATTTCAGGTAGTTCAGAAGAGCTGAATCTATAGGGTATGGATAGAAGGCTCAGAAGTCAAGAATGAAAAGCAGGAGTCGATAAGGGAGGCCTATACCAAGATCTGCTAAAGAAATTGGACTTTATCCTTCGGTGGGAAAGCATTAAAATTTAGGAGAGGGAAGGATTGGATTTATGTTAATGTGAAAAATCATTTAGGAGTTTCAGAAATGTTTATCAGTAATCAAATGGATAAATTCAAATTAAATAAATTATGAAATGTTCACACAATGGAATAATCAAATGAATGAATGAATGAATGGATGGATGGAATGAGTGAATGAACAAACAAATGAACGAACGAACGGTTTCTTTCTCTGTACAACAACACAAATGAGTATCACAAACCTAACATTCTGGACACAAGCCAGACATGAAAGAGTACTTACTATGTGACTGCAATTATATACAGAGTTCAAAATAGACAAAAGTAGCCAATGGTGTAAGAAGTGAAGGTAGTAGTTACCCTCAAGCGGGCAGATAGTTACTGGGCACCAGGGGGCTTCTGGGATATGTAATGTTCTATTTCTTTATCTACATGCTGGTTGTGCAGGTGTATCCACCTTGATGAGATTTCTTTGAGCTATACCTTTATGTATTTTTTTAACTTTTCTGTGTATATGTTATACTTGAGAGAAAGGTTAAAGAAAATGGAGAAGCATGGATGAGAAGAGGGCATGATTGGAAAAAGGGAAAATACTTCATTTAAAAGCTACTGAAATTTTCTAGGTGAGGCCTAACCCAAGACAGTTGAAGAGAGAGAAGACTGATCCCAGGAAGAGTGAGGAGTAGGATCAGACAGTGAGAGGGGAGGAGGAGTCAAGATGAGGTCCGAGTTCTAGGTTGGTTGTCTGAATAGATGGCGTGTACCTGCACTGAGATAAAAAATATAGGACTGGAGTGGCTCCTGGGTGGCTCAGTCGGTCAAGCATCTGACTTTGGCCAAGGTCATGATCTCGTCGTTCCCAAGCTCGAGCCCCACATTCGAGCTGTGCTGACAGCTCAGAGCCTGGAGCCTGTTTGAGATTCTGTGTCTTCCTCTCTCTCTTTGCCCTTCCCCCACTTGAGTTCTCTCACTCTCTCTCTCAAAAATAAATAAACATTAAAAAAAGAAAAAGAAAGAAAAAAAATACAGGACTGGAGGTACAGGGGAATGACCAGTGCTATTTTGAATGTTTACTTCTTCCCTCCCTTTTCCCTCTCACTTTTAGGTTCTGAGGTCCAGTGTTCTAATGATTCCATTGCTGCTTTCTCCCTTCTTTGCACTCATCTGATGAAACACTAACTGTAGTTTGTTGTTTGTTTGTTTGTTTTAAATATTTATTTATTTTTTTTTAAATTTTTTTTTCAACGTTTTTATTTATTTTTGGGACAGAGAGAGACAGAGCATGAACGGGGGAGGGGCAGAGAGAGAGGGAGACACAGAATCGGAAACAGGCTCCAGGCTCCGAGCCATCAGCCCAGAGCCTGACGCGGGGCTCGAACTCACGGACCGCGAGATCATGACCTGGCTGAAGCTGGACGCTTAACCGACTGCGCCACCCAGGCGCCCCGATATTTATTTATTTTTGAGAGAGAGAGACAGAGCATGAGTGGGGGAAGGACAGAGAGAGAGGGAGACACAGAATCGGAAGCAGGCTCCAGGCTCTGAGCTGTGTCAGCAGAGAGTCCGACGCGGGGCTCAAACTCACGAACCTTGAGATTATGACCTGAGCCGAAGTCAGACGCTCAACTGACAGAGCCACCCAGGCGCCTCAACACTAACCGTAGTTAAACCCAATTTCTCTTCACTTCATGTCTGAATCTGAAGAGCTGAATACTGCTGGGGGAAAGAAAAAATCATACAATCATGCTAACTGGACTCACTTCACATTTATGACCATAAATGTGGCAGCTGCCACAAATGTGGCAGCACTGCCAGCTGCCCCACTGTACTTGTGATTAAAATCACCATCTTATTCTGGACCAGGACACCTTTTTTATGCCTTCTTTCTCCTCAGACCTCCAGTCCTCTCCTTTAGCTCCCAAGCAAATGATCCCACCTCCTGCTTCCTATAGAAAATACATTATAGTTCGAAGGGAACTACCTCATCTTCCCACCGCTTCCACTAGCCTACCACATTTGTACTTGAATGCTGCCTTCCTTCCTCTGTAGTTCCTAATGCAGCCCTGCATTTGGGCTCAGGCTCCTATTTTCAAGGACTTTGCTCCTCTGGGTATCCCTTATCTCTCCCGTATTAGCCGTGTTCCCCTCTCTGCTGGCTGATTCCAGTCAGCACAAAAACATGCCCTGGTTATCACCCATCTTAAATAAAGCAAACTAAAAGTTTCCTGGGATCTCCCTCCAGCTGCCACCTCATTTCTCTACATCCCTTCATGGTAAAAGTCCTGATTACGTCCCTACCCACATAATCCACTCCCCCAACTCCTGTTTTTTCCTCTGTCTCAGTGTCACCCTGGCCAGAATATTCATCTATTTTTCTCCCAAAATTGGCATGTCAGGGCTTCCCCATCTCAATAAATGATACCATCATCTGTGTAGTTTTTAGGCCCCAAATCCTGGTGTCATCCTTGAATTCTCTTTTTCCCTTACATTCCCTGTCAGGTCCTTCAATAAGTACTGTCAGTTGTGCCAGTCAAGCACATTTTGAACCCATTCCTGTTTCCCCTGTTCCACTGCCTCACCTGTAGTCCCCGTGCAGGGTGACAAGCACCACAGGTTGGCTAAGTTCTGCCATTTCCACTCTTGTCTCCCCGAATCCATCCTCCAAAAAACAGCTAGGCGATCTTTTTTCGAACATAAATGCTATCATTGTCCTACCTAAAACCTAACATTGGTATGCCACTGACACCAAAAGGAAATCCAGACTCCTTACCAGAGCCTGTAAGGCCCAGAGCCCAGACTCTTGCCTGTCTGTGTGACCTCATCCCTAGCCATTCTCCCCCGTTTTCACTCTTCCCTAGTGACACTGGTCTTCTCTTGTCCTGCAGGCACACAGAACTTCTCATGGCAGGGCTTCTGTACCTGCCTCTCCCAGAGATGGGATCATTTCCACCTTGGGAATTCAGGTCTCAACTCAAGTGCTGCCTCCTCAGAGAACCCTTCCCTGAGCATCCTAGGAAAATAGCTCCCTGGTCACTTTCTATCATATTACCCCACCTTATCTTCTTTATCAGTTCCCAAATGATCACATTTATTGGTTATCTTTTTCTCCCCCACTAAAATGTAAGTCTTACAATCATAAGAGACCTTGTCCCTCTATTTTACTGCTATAGTCGCAGCTCCTAGGGAAAAAAACCTCACAGCTGGCATATGGTAGGCGATTAATAAATAGCTGTTGACCAACCAGGGAACCAGTGGGACAGTGTTGTAGAGATGTGCAGCAGGCAGTAGGATAAATGAGTCTGAAGCTGAAGAGAGAAAAGACTCTAAGTTGGCCATGAAAATTTCAGAGTTGGCAGTCTCTTGGGGGTGGTGGAAGCTGGCTGAATCTGTGAGTTGCCCGTGGGAAGTTACAGAGCTAAGGAGACCCAAGGACACAACTGAGAGAACCTGCATTTTTGATGTGAGCGTGAGAGGGAGAGCCAGTGCAAGACATTCAAGGAAATAGAGAGGGAAAAGGGGAAGCAGAAGAGAGTGGAGAATGGGTTGCTTTAAGGCAGTACTTCTCAAACAATCTATGAAAGACTTGTCTCTTTTTGTTGTTGTTTGATTTTGCAATCTGTCATGAACCAATAACCAATACTTTTGTAAAATACAATAAAAATAAATTACTGGCAAAATTATATTTTTAAAGGCATACAAAATAGAGCTCAAATGTGCCTTTAGGTTTGACAGATATAGAATAACTCTGGGTCCCTGTGAAAGTTTCTAGACACTTACTCTCACCGTACTTACCTCGTTGAGGACTGGTATCAAGGCTCACAGACTGGCACCAGTGTATGGACCACACCTGAGGCATAACTGTTCTGATGGTACTCCTGGGCAAGAAGGGAAGACAGATGGGCAGAATATAGCCTCTGCCTTCATGTGGCTTGAAGTCCAGTGTGATAGACCATTTGGGAGACACAGTCATACTGTGTAACAGAGAGCTCACAGCACTGCCATTAGGATGTGGGCACCCAGCTCTGCCACCATCTCACCCCTGTAGGACTTTTGGCAGATCACAGTCCATCTCTGGCACCACTTTTTCCATCTGCATGATGAAGAGATCATGTCAGATAATTGGACACTGAAGGTTTCCTCATATTGTTTGGATACAGAGCTAAAATCCCGCCATGCCAGTAGTTGTCTGTGAGAAGGATGGGGAGTAACTGCTAATGGGTTCGAGGTTTCTTTTGGGGATGATGAAATATTCTAAAATTAGATTATGGTGATGGTTGTACAACTCTGTAAATATACTTTAAAAACATTAAATTGTATATTTAAATGGGTGAGCTCTATGATATGTAAATTATATCTCAGTAGAGCTGTTATACGTGAAAGAAAGGAAGAAACAAAGAAAGAAAGAAAGACCTCGATGCCACTCAAAACTAGGAAAAATGGGCTTGTGTGAGTAACTGGTTGCAGGTCAGAAAGCCAAGAGGACCTGATTGGCCCCAAAGCTAAGGTGGTGGTCTAGAGGAGCCCCTCTATTGTATATAAAAGTTTCCTTTTAAAGAATACTAGTCAAAACTTTCCTATAAAACTATCTCTTTTTGCTATAAAACTGGTCTTTTTGTTGATTTCCTCTTATTACCTTAACAACTGTTTATGGCACTCCCCATCCTTGTGAAGCTTAAGCTCTGGCAGAATATAGAAATTAGGCAAATAATTACAAAATTATTAGCTAATTGCCACTGAGATAAGTATTAGGGAAGAGTAGAGGGTACTGTGAGGGTGTAACGGGGACCTAATCTGATCTGAAGCCTTCCCTGAGCAAATGTATTGAGACCTGAAGTATAGATGTTAGCTTGTTACTTAACTTGAGAAAGTCCCGTGGAGAGCGACAGGCACTGGTCATCCAAGGGGACTCAGCAGTCCAGGCAGGGGCATTGTGGGGAATGGAAGAGTTCTGTGGTGTTGTAATTGGAGTCCATGTGGTAGGTCAGGGCTAAAGGGGGCCTTCAGTGACCCTGAGTCCTATCCTCTTCCTTTGGCCTACTCAGACCCTTACCCAGGACAGAATGAAGAATTGTCCTTGCTCACTCCCCAAGGAAAGATATTTCTCTATCCCAGATCCTGTGGGTTTGGAGGAGTCACTGCATGGTTGAGTTAGAGATGAGCGCCTGGTCACCAGAGCCCAAGCTCTCCAGAGCCACCTGCCATCCAGGCAGGCGCATTTCATCAAGGCTGTAATCGGCTCCAAGCAGTCATCAGATGAGCCTGGCTGGTATCCGGCATGACCTCATCACCGCCAACAGTGGCAGCTGGAGGCCAAGGCTCCCCTGGGTGAGGGAAAGGTCAGCATCAGCTAGGCCAGGTCTGTTCTGTGTCCAGTGTGCTCCTCCACCTGCACTGGGCCTGGAAATAGAGCTGAGTAGAATTCAGATTTCCCAAGGCAAGGCCATCTGCCCCTTGCTGGCCCGTTCTTGCCCCTTCAGTGAATGTGTCATGGACTGAATGCACAGAGTAAGAACAGCACTGCAGCTTTAAGAAGGGATGTCAGTCTGAAGGTCAGGGTCTGCAGAATAGCAGCAAAGTTCCTGTCCTAGAGTCAGACTGGGAGTTTGCTCAGAACCAAGTTTCCTTTCCCCAAAGGAGTTTTGCTTCTAGCATTCATGCCCTCTCTTCCTCTACACAGAGGCCTGGCAGTGTCCTAGAAAGGGCACAGCAGACATGCTCTCTGTAGGTCTATAACCACAGACTCCTTCCTGAACATCATTTTGGAAATGAATTCTTTTAAATGTAGTGGAAGAAGGAGTTTGTCCCTTCAGGAATGCTTCAGAAACTCCCTTTGAAGTAATGAATGCTGTGTTGTTGGGAGTGGTGGCTGGGGGTCAGGTGACCTGGCGCCAACTCGACCTTGCTGTGCAACCTTGAGGAATCCCTCCCCCTCACTGAGCCTCATTTTCCCCATCTGTAAAACTAGATAATTGGACTGCAATCTCAAAGCTCCCTTCTACTTTCATATTTTGTGATTCTCAATAAATAATTGCCCTCTGATTTGTCTAATTGCAAATCTAAGTGCTCATAGTTATTCAGCAACTATTAATTATTTTCCTGCAGCTGACCACCAGTATCCCTTTTCTAGGTTCCTCGGATATGTGCTCTTAAAGTGTCCTGTATAATTTCTTTCTTACACTTACCACAACATGTAGACATATAGCTGTTTGATCAATAGATCTGTCCTTTGTTATATAATGCATTCCCTGAAGGTAGGGTCTGGATCTGCAGTGCTTATATTCCCCGCACCTTGCAATATTGTTAGCGCATGATAGGTGCTTGGTAAACATTTTTTGAATAAGTGTATTTATAAAGGGGCACTAGGCATTACAGGAAATAAAAAAGAAAAAGATATAGGCCCTTCCTTCAGACTGCACCCTGTAGAGTGCTAGTTTGGTAAAAAGGTTCATACACAAAGCACACTCAGGACAGTGGCAGGACTCTGAATTAAACCTAAGCAAAAGGCAGAATGAATTAGTGTAATGAATGAGGAGGGGAAGATCACTGTTGGCATTGTAGAAGCTTCCTGGAGGAGGAGGACTGGAGGCAGTCCCTGAAGGACAGGTAGAATTCAAACAAGCAGAGGGAAGGAGGAAAGTTTTTCAGGTGAGTCAGTAACAGAAATGAGGCTTGCATGTTAGAGACCTGGAAGAAACTGGCCACCTGCTAGATTATGGATAGGGAGGCTTGAGTGTGGAGGGCCTTGGGGATGAGCCAGAGGACTTGTACTCCACTTTGAAATCCATAGAGAGTTCCTAAAGTGACTGACTGTTGTTTATTTAGTGACTACAGTGATTCTTAACTTTAAAAGTTGTACATGATAAAAACTTCAAGCAGTACTAGAAGATATATAGGGGAAAGGAAGTCTCCCTTCTGTGTCCCTGGTCCTCCCCCTCAGAGACAACCACTGTAACTTTTCTTATGTATCCTTCCTATTGCTGCTGTAAACAGATTATCAAAAACTTAATGACTTAAGACAATGCAAGTTTACTGTCTTAAAGTTCTGGAGATGAGTCTGGAATGGGTCTCACTGGACTAAAAGCAAGGTGTCAGTAATACATTCCTTTTTGGAGACTCAGAATCTGTTTTCTTGCCTTTTCCAGCTTCTAACGGCTGCCCACATTCCTTGTCTCATAGCCCCCTTCTGTCATCGAGTCAGCAGTGGTCAGTTGGTCTTTCTCTTTTTTCACTCTGACATTGAGTCTTCTCCCTCCTTTCACTTATAAGGACCCTTGTCATTACATTGGGCCCACCTAGATAATCCAGGGTAATCTTCCCTTCTCAGAGTCAGCTGATTAGCAGACTTAATTCTATCTACGACCTTAATTCCCCTTTGCCCAGTGATTTAGCATATTCACAAATTCTAAGGATTAGAATGTGAACATCACTGGAGGGCTGTTATTCTGCCTACGACAATCTCGGATATTTTATATTTATTTTTCTTCCTGTTTTTGAATAGTTGATACTTGTACACAGTACAGAATTCAAAAGAGTTTTCAGTAAAAAATCTTACTCCCGTCCCATCACCAACCCAAGTATTGCCCTGTTTCTCCACTGTACCTTTATTACTTCTTCCTTTGAAATTAATAAGCACTCTGTGGGGAGACAGTTTTAAGACCATGCAGGTAATCCTGCTCCTCATCAAAATTTCCCCCCTGGACTTAGCTTCCATTGATGGTTCTTTCCTGAACCAATCTTTATAAGTGGTTGCAAAATGAATATTTTGCATCTTTCCCAACTCCAGCATCACTCCACATTGACCACTTAGGACCTGGCATCCTGTGGTAAGCAAAAGCAAGAACGCTTTCTCCCTCATTTATCTATGTGTTGTCAAAATGTGCTCACAGATACTATTGCTTTAATTGTTCTGCAGCTCATTACTATCTTTAGTTATGTTGGTGCTAAAATTATCTCAGATTTGGCCAGTGTGGCAATTTTTTTTTTTTTTTTTTTTTTTTTTTTTTAGCATTTCCATATTTCCTGGCATAACAAGGTGTTTTAGTCTTGTATCCATCTTGGTGCCCCTGGAATCAGCCATTTCTCTGAGGAGCCCTAAGACTTTTTAGTGAGCGATTGTATTAGAGACTGACACCTGAGTACCAGGCTTGCTCATCACCCCTTCTGTTTATAGGACCATAAGATACATATGGTTATATACACATGTGCATATAGATCCCTCACAAGATATACATACATGCATATGCATATATACACACATGGGCATATGCACATACGTATTTTCGGAATCCTGAACACCACTACCTCCCATTCCAGTTCATCCTTACAGGGTTCTTCCTTGTCTTCATACATTTCTTATTTGTATGCCCCTTCTTCTATAGTGAGAGTGCTGGCTCCAAATAGCAATGATACATTTACTCATTTGTTTACTCCTATAAGACGTCTAAGAAGGCTTGGGCCTTGCCTCACCTATACCACTATAGAAAACAAGCATACTATTGGGGCACCTGGGTGTCTCAGTCAGTTAAGGGCCGGACTGCGGCTCAGGTCATGATCTCACGGTTTGTGGGTTTGAGCCCTGTGTCAGGCTTTGTGCTAACAGCTCAGAGCCTGGAGCCTGCTTTGGTTTCTGTGTGTCTCTCTCTCTCTGCCCCTCCCCTGCTCACACTCTGTCTCTCTCTCTCTCTCTCTCTCTCTCTCTCTCTCTCTCTCTCAAAAATAAGCATTAAAAAAAAAAAAAGCCTACTAAACAGAATTCCAGTTAGGATTTGTTTGCAGTTCTCATGCGTATTCCAACCGTGGCTAAGATTATATAGTCAAATACTAGGTTCATTAAGTTACTTGGATGGTATTTTTCCCCTTCAGTGTGTATGTTATTCATTTGAAATACAGTTGGATTAACTTTTCAGTTTATTTTCAGTTTTAGGGTTTTTCTCCCCTACCTGTTTTTGTTTTAATTTTGGTGTTTGAATATGTAGAAGATTCACTTTTGTCTAAAAACTATCCAGAAAGATACACTCAGAGAAGTTAGACTTTCCTGTATCCCTTTCAACCTTTTTCCACTCCCCTCAGTGAGCCCTAATCCCATGTTTCTTAGTATAAGCAAATACAGTATATGTATTTTTTAATTTACTTTTTTCCTACATAAAAGGTAGCACACTATATATGCTCTTCTGCAGTTTGCTTTTTTTTTTTTTCTTTTTATCTAACTGTATTTCCTGGAAACTACTATCAGTTCACAGAGATCTTCCTCATTCTTTTCTTTTTTTTAACACCTGCATAGTATCCTGTTGTGTGTTTGCACTATATCCCCTATGCTCAGACATTGAAGTGTCCAGTATTTTTTAGTTACACATAATGCTTTTGTGAATAACCTCTCGCATGTATATTTGAGATTCAAAGTCCTAAAAGTGGTATTGCTGGGCCAAAGGGTAAATACATATGTCCTTTAGTTAAATATTGTGAATTTCTCCTCCACAGAAGTTGTACCATTTTACGTTCCCACTAGCAATGTATGAAAGTGCTTGGGTGGCTCAGTCAGTTGAGCATCTGACTTGACTTGATTTCGGCTCAGGCCATGATCTCACAGTTTGTGGGATCCAGCCTTATGTTAGGCTCCGCACCGACAGCATGGACTTGTTTGGGAGTCTCTCTCTCTGCCCATCTCCTGCTTGCGCATGTGCTCTCAAAAATAAACTTTAAAAAAAGACAAAAAAGAAAGTGCTTGTTTTTCTCACAACATCTCCAGCAGAGTGTATTGTCAAGCTTTTAGATTTTTGCCAATCTGATAGGTGAGATATAGTATCTCAGCATAGTTTTAGTTTGATTTTCTTGTCATGAGTGAAACCATACACCATTTCATGTGTTTAAGAGACTTTTTGTATCTCTTTTTTGTGAATTGTCTATTCATGTCTTTTGCCCATTTTTCTATAGGACTTTTGGTCTTTATTTTTCTCTTGATTTTTAAAATTTCTTTGTTGAATGGGGTTGTTGAAAGGGATCCCTTTCTTTGTTCAAAGGGATATTGACCCTTTATGTGTGATATATATCACAAATATTTTCTCCAGCCTTGGTTTGATAAGATTTTAACACTTCCCATATAATTCTGCTATACAGCCAGGATTGCAAACCACTGGGGTAGTTTAAACTGTGCCAGTTGGAACTGTTTCTTAAAGGAGAGCGCATACAGAAAGAAAGGATCATGAGCTGAGGACTTAGTCTTGGGTGTCACCTGTAACTTGGGACAGAAGAATGAACAGGAACCTTCAAAGGAGATAAAGTCATATGTATATATATCATGGAAATCAAGGTGGAAAATAATCGAAAGGAGGCAGGATTGGCCAGCAACATTGATTACTGTAGCCATGAGGAAGAAGTGGAATCTCACGAACCATGAGATCATGACCTGAGTTGAAGTCAGACACTTAACCAACTGAGCCACCCAGCTGCCCCATATTTTATTCTATTTTGAATTTAAATCCAAGTTAGTTAACATACAGTGTTAATTATTTTGGGAATAGAATTTAGTGACTCATCACTTACATATAACACCAAGAGCTCATCCCAAGAAGTGCCCTCCTTAATGCCCCATGCCCATTTAGCCCATCCCCCCACCCAACACCCCTCCAGCAACTCTCAGTTTGTTCTCTGTATTTGAGAATCTCTTGTGGTTTATCTCCCTCACTGTTGTTATGTTATTTTTGCTTCCCTTCCCTTATGTCCATCTGTTTTATATCTTAAATTCTACATATGAGTGAAGTCATATGATATTTGTCTTTCTCTGACTTATTTTGCTTAGCATAATACAGTCTAGTTCCATCCATGTTGTTGCAAATGGAAAGATTTAATTCTTTTTGAATGGAATTGCCAAGTAATATTCCATTGTATATGTATACTACATCTTCTTTATCCATTCATCAGTCAGTGGACATTTGAGCTCTTTCCATACTTTGGTTATTGTCTATAGTGTTGCTATAAACATGGGGTGCATGTGTCCCTTCGAAACAGCACACCTGTATCCCTTGAATAAATACCTACAAATGCAATTGCTGGGTCGTAGGGTAGGTCTATTTATAATTTTTTGAGGAACCTCCATACTGTTTTCCAGAGTGGCTCCACCAGTTTGCATTCCCGCCAGCAGTGCAAAAGAGATCCTCTTTCTCCGCATCCTTGCCAACATCTGTTGTTGCCTGACCTCATTTTAAATTTGTGCTTCTCTCTCACCACTTTCTGAAAAGTTGAAGGTTTCTTTTTCCCAAGTCCATCTATCTGGTTTGTTGTGCAGCCTCAACTGAGACAAACTTGGTGAAATCCTCAGAATTAGGTAGAGAAAAGCCCTTTTGAGTGAAGTGGAATAATTAGCACCAGCAAGAAGCTCCAGGTCAGAAATGGGCCTTTTGGTGTAGGCAGCAAGTCCCTGCCCTCTTCCTCCTAATCTCCCCACTGCCATTCCACTTTTATTTTTGGTGACTGTTGCCTGGTGACTGGCTTTGGCCATAAAGGAAGGAGCATAAACTGAGAGAGTCCTTGTTAGCAGTGGCTTCTGGTTTAAAAAAAAACAAAACAAAAAAGAAAACCACAACAGTTTTATGAGGGAGATGAGTAATTCAGCCTTGATGTGGGGTTGAAAAGCAGACATCAGCAGATGAATGGCTCCTGCACCCAGGACTGGAGCCTGTAGCATTTAATATTGTAAAGATACTCACCTCTGCACTCTTAAATTCTCTCCCGACTAGGAAGTACAATTAGCAAAATTATTTCATTGGTTTCTGTTTTTGCAAGTGTTCTCGAAACCACCTGTAAAGAAGGCCTCCTGCCTTCTTGAAAGTCAAAGTGAAAGTCTGTATATTTGAATATACAGTTGACCCTTGAACACCGTGGTGATTAGGAATGCTAATGCAGGCAAAAATCTGCATATAACTTTTGACTCCCCCAAAGCTTAATTACTAATAGCCCGCTCTTGATCAGAAAAGTCTTACCAATAACATAAAGTTCACTAACATACATGTTGTGTTATATAACATATTCTTGCAATAATGTAAACTAGGGAAAAGGTGTTATTTAAAAAATCTGAAAAAAGTGGGGCGCCTGTGTGGCTTGGTTGAGCACACAACTCTTGAGTTTGGCTCAGGTCACGATCCCAGGATTGTGAAATTGAGCCCCATGATGGGCTCTGCACTGAACATGGAGCCTGCTTAAGATTCTCTCTCTCTTAGGGTGCCTGGGTGGCGCAGTTGGTTAAGCATCTGACTCTTTTTTTTTTTTTTTTTTTAATGTTTTATTTATTTTTGAGAGGGAGAGAGACAGAGTGCAAGCTGGGGAGGGGCAGAGACAGACACACACACAGAATCTGAAGCAGGTTCCAGGCTCTGAGCTGTCAGCACAGAGCCCGACGCGGGGCTTGAACCCACAAACCATGAGATCATGACCTGAGCTGAAGTCGGATGCTTAACTGACTGAGCCACCCAGGCGCCCCAGCATCTGACTCTTTATCTTGGTTCAGGTCTTGATCTCACAGTTTGTAAGTTTGAGCCCTGCATCGGGCTGTGTGCTGATGGTAAGGAACCTGCTTGAGATTCTCTCTCTCCCTCTCTCTGCCCCTCCCTCTCTCTCTCAAAATAAATAAATAAACATAAAAAAAAAAAAAAGATTCTCTCTCCCCATCTGCCCCTCTCCCCCGCTCACATTCTCTCTAAAATAAAAGTAAAATTTTTTTAATTATAAGGAAGAGAAAATATGTTTATAATACTGTTTTTGTCAAAAATAAATCCACATGTAAGTGGACCCACTCAGTTCAAACCTGTGTTGTTCAAGGGTCCACTGTACATCATTTCAGTAAGCCTGGATTAACCACCACTTAATGGACTGATACGTCTCATCCAAGCAGAAGGCTTTGCTTAGCTTTGAGAGTAGACATGTGAGTGGAAGCATAAGCCATCTCTTGATAACCTCTCTTGTCTGCCGTGGACATTAGGCTGGGATTGGTCAACAGAAGCTTAAACATCTGGTCAGGTCAGTCCTTTGGGGTGGTTGATGTTTTATAGACAACCCATCAAGATTGATTGGCCTCATAACTGAATTAGCCAGATGTGTGGGCATTGTGTGCCCTCTCCTCAGCCTCCCTTCAATGTTGTTAGATGGAAGCAGACATGAGATTAGCATGTTTGAAGATGATGTGTTTTTAGTGCATGAACAAAAGCTTTGCCTTCTGCAGAGACTGTGGCTGTGCCCCAGACGTCAGCAGTATAATTATGACTGCTAAATTCAGCCCAGACCCCAGGCTCGGTTGCCTTGGTCTCAGCTGTCATTTGTGGGAGGGGGCGGGGAGAATGCACAAGCCCAGGGACCCAGGCTCTTATTATGTCCACTTTGAACTCTGCTTTATCCAGAGTCATTCCGTCCCATGACAGTTGCTCCCAGCTGCTTTCTGGGCACAGAGCTTGCTGCCATCTCTGGGGGTTAGTCCGTGCTGGATTATGGGGAGAGATGGAAGTAGAGCTGGCCTCCTGAAAGCCCACAACTTCCAGGAAACTTGCCCAAAATGAAAATGAGCTGAGGCTCCCCACACTTCCATTGCCTATGTCACATGCTATTCAGAACATTATCTCTCATCTAGAAAACCTCTACCTTAGGTTGCATTGAGCAGAAGTCCTTGGCAGGAGTTTTTGCTTTTGCCCTTTTTCCCACTTAACTCTGTGTATGAATTATGTTTGAGCATTTATTTCCATGCTTTTGTACCACCACTTTTCTTTTTTTAAGTTGATTTATTTATTGGGGGGGGGAGGGGAAGAGAGAGGGAGACGGAGGAAGAGGGAGAGAGAATCCCAAGCAGGCTCTGCACCATTCGAGATTATGACCTGAGCCAAAATCAAGAGCTTAACTGACTGAGCCACCCAGGCGCCCCTGTACCACCTCTTTTCTAACCAGACTAGCCTACATATTTGCCTTAGAACAAGCCAGGCACTTTCATGTCTCCAGTAGCTCTGCTGATGCTTAATATTCTGTAGACATCACATATTCAGTGTATCCAAACCCAGCCCTCCTCAGACTCTTCCCATATTCTCCTATTTGGTGACTGGCAGCATCATCTACTGGTCACAAACAGAGCATTATAAGTAAGTCTGATGATTTCACTCTCACTTTCCATCAAGCCTGTCTTAGAATTTTCTCTCAAGTCCATCTTCTCTCTTCAGTCTTCACTACCCTAGTTCAGATTTCATCACTGTCACTGGGCCTGTTGTAACAGTCTTCTTGTTCATCTCCCTTCCTCCAGATTCCCCTTCAAACCAGTCTCTACCCTGCAGGTGCTCCCCTGTTTGAAGACCTTCAGCAATTCCCAGTGCCTGTAAGATAAGCCTAGATGTTTAACCCCATGCACGTCTTCCTGCAGTGCACCATGAGTCTTCTGCCGCCCTGTCTCCAAGAGGGGCTGGGGATGATGGTTTGCTTCAGGACTGGGACCAGAGGTTGGTGGGCCTACCAGGGGGATCCTTGCAGCCAGGTGGGCCCAGAGAGACAGGAACTATTGTTGCCATAGGCCCACTCAGGTGCGTAGGATAGAGTCTTTCCTGCCTCTAAACCTTTGCTCATTCACTTTTCTCTGCCTGGGATGCCCCTTCCCTGCTTCTCCCCCTATCAAACTCCTGGTCTTCAGGAGCCAACTCATTTATGTCTCTTCTCTGTAACTTTCCCTGACTTGCCCACATGAAGTGTATCACTTCTCACTCTATTCCCCCACAGCAATTTCAGGAGGTTATTTTGTTGTTTCAGAGATTATAGTGGAAGCTTCAAAATACAGAGTTTCAACATATATCTCCACCTCGTACACCCTCTGTCCTCTGCTCCACTGATTCTGCTGCCAGTAGCCCTGGTCAGGTGTCTAACCTGTGGAAGGCCGTCCCAGTCTCCTTCTGTCTGCTAAAGAGATGAGGTGGCTGGCTCCCTGCTCAATATGCCATCTCTGTAATAGACCATTGGTGAGATGGCATTGTAAGAAGGAATGCCTAATCATGGTAATTGTAGTAACCATAACAATAGCTATCATTTATTGAGTTCTTACTGTGTATCAAGCTCTGTACTAAGGCTTTTATCTCTTTTAATACTTAAAATAACTCTGTGAATTTGATACTCTTATTACCTATATTTTCCCTATGTATGAACAAAGGCACTCTTAAGTAACTTCCCCAAGTTCCACCACTCACTAGTAAGTAGCACAGCCGTTGTGGCATATCTCGCTTATGATCTCGTGAGCAGAATTACCAGTCTGTATCCCCAGAGCCTCTACAGAATCTGGCATAAAATAGGTGTTCTGCAATGTTGGTTGGTTGATCGAATGAATGAATGAATGAATGAATGAATGAATCAGTGTTCTTCCCATTGAACTTGCTTCCAGGCTTAAGAGGGACTGGCTGAGCATCTGTAGCTTATGCCAAGAAGTATGGATTTTGTCTCCTCTCCTAATGCCCAGCTGTACACAGACATGTTCCCTCCCACTCAGTAACAAACTGCCTGGAACTCTTTCCTGGCTCATATTTACAAGAGAATGTGATAAATTCTGTATTGATCCCTCCTGTTCCACTGTAAATTTTGCAAAAGATGATTAAATAGAGCAATAGAGTCTGCAGGCATTGTGGCTCAATATGTTGTGGAGTGGTGTATCGACCTCCTCCATCCAAAGGCAGCCAGCGCCTATCCCTGCTGCCCCAGACCAGTAATTAAAATCCTGTGAGACTGGGATTTAAAATCCAATCATATCCCTGAATCAAGCCTTCTAGCCTCCCCATGTGACGAGTGCAATAAGGTAACGGCAGGAGCATGTTTATGTCCGTGCTGAAGCAGTCCCCATAGGGTGGGTAAGAAATGGAGAGTTGGGTAGCCCTGCTGGCTAAATCACTTCACCCTGACATCACAGCCACTTGTAAGACAATCTGTAGGTACATAAACAAGTCCCAGCCAAAGACCAAATCTCAGATTTATAAGAGCAAAATATCATGCACAAAAATTCACAAATGGTGTTTCACTGTACACTTCTGTGCCCACAGCCAGTAGTTGGTTTAAGCATGTGCTTTGGCTTGATTAAGCTCTGGCCTTCAGTAACCAAATAAGTGTTTGAATTTCCACAGGATCTCTTTGGTTTAGTCTAAGCTGAAGCACAGCTTCCCTGTGCTGAGGCCTGTAATCAAGGCACAAGATACTATTTAAATAAACTTACCCATCTTCTCCTTGCATGACTGGGAGCTGTTTAAGAGCTGGGCCAGTGTTTTCTGATTCACCTTTGTATTCCTGGCACCTAGCTTGATGCCAGACACCCAGAACATTCTTAAAAAGTATCTCTGAATGAATAAGCACAAGTTAAGCAATAAGTCTTGGAAAAAAACCTCTGTAAGCTGATGTGTAAGTGTTAGACCTACCAGATGGTCATTCACTCGGTGCTTGAATACTTCCAGTGCTGGGGAACTCATTTGTTCCTCAGCCTGCTCAGAATCTATCTTTGGATTATGGTTAGAAATTTCGTATATTCAACCAAAATCCAAGGGTCTTTAATTTTACCATCTGGCTTATGTAGAATGAATCTAATCCCTATTCCACTGCCAGCCCTTCAAATACCTGAAGTTGCAGTCATATTCTTCTGAGCTATCTTTCTCCAGCCTGAACCTCCAGTTCCTTAACCCATTATTCTCATGTGGCTTCCCAACACTTTCCTAGTAAGTAGCACAACAATTGTGGCATATCTCTGCTTGTGATCTTTTATTAGGTTTGTTTTTTCAGTAATCTCTATACCCAACGCGAGGCTTGAACTCAAACTCTGATATCAAGAGTCACATGTTCTTCTAACTGAACCAGCCAGGTGCCTAGCCCTTTCCTATTTTGATCCCTCTTCCCAGAACCATCTCTACTTTGTTTCTCTTCTGAAACCCATGACTTCCCATTTATCTCCATTACTTTTCATCTCGTTTGTTTCAGCTCTTAATGTCAACCATCCACCAGGTGCATCTCGTGCTCTTCCCAACCCTAATCTGTTGTCTGCAGATTCAACGAGCAGACCATGCCTTGATATTTGTGTCAAGGATAAATGTACTAAACAGGACCAAGCCTCTTTGCTGCCTCTCGAAACTTCCTTCCAGGTTACTTATGATCTATTAGTGGCTCCATTCCCCTTGGGTCTGGTTAGTCCACCAGTCACTATTAACTCTCCATACTGTACTGGCACCCAGCCCACAATTCTCCATCATGTTCTCAGGTTGTCCTCAGATACCCCAGCAAATCTCTGATGAAGTCCACATTTTCCCTGGCTGCACCTGATTGAGCAAATAGATAACCCTGGTGAAGAAAGGAAATGAGGTTAGTCTGGCATGACTTGGTTTCCGTGAACCCATCGTGATGCCTGGCGATCATCACCATTTCCTTTTCTAGGCATTCACAGAGCATCCCTTTTGTAATACATCTGATTCTGGAGATTCTTTTCACTTTTATGTGAAAAGTGTATGATCAGATAAGTGCTCTAGGCGTTCAAAGGAGGAGGTGGTCTACATAGGCTAGAGTGGTCTGGGAAAGCTTTGGGATAGGGGAAATGGATCTGGGCTCACCACTGAAGAAAGCAGTGACAGCTCTGTGTAGTCCAGTCCTCTGGTCAGTTGGAATTGAAATCCTGGGGTGTGGGACCCAAGACTGGGCAGGTGGAAAGAGCCCTGGACTGGAAGGCCAGCTCCCACTCTCCCACTCACAGTCTCCATGACCACCTTGGGCTCCAACCTTCTGTTACCCAGGCTTCTCCAGTCTTTTTTTCCTTTGTGCTTACTCAGTGCAACACCTCTGCTCTTCTCCAGCTGGTGCCATGGTTTCCCATCTCCCCAGTTACACAGTATGTGCTCCCTTGTAGTGAGGGGAAGGAAGTCGTCATCCTCATCCCCTTGTCTGCCTTCACCACACTGCGTTGTCACTGTTTCTGTCTCTGTTTGTGTCCCATCAGTCTTGGTTCTGCCCAAAGGCAAGAACTGCTCTGATTCTGTGTGCCCAGCACCTCGCCCAGCATCAGTACTCAGTGGGTTTTAATGGAATGGCTGGATTCAGCCATGAAGCAGTAGCTCTCTGTTCCATGAACTTTAGAAATCCCCCTCTTTGAAGGTAAGGGATCCCACCTGTCTAGGTCCACTGGGGAGTTAGGACTGGTAGATGACCTTCTGGGGGGTCAATTAATGTGAATCACTGTTCATCTGGTCCCCAGATGGGGCAGCCCTGAATGAGAGGAAAAGGAACCCCATTTTGTACCCTTTCCATAAAGCTGTCTATCCCAAGCCTACTTCTAGAAACCCCCCTATATCTTGGTTTTGGAGCCTCTGAGCACACTGGAAGGGAAGAAGAGCGATGATTTTTTTTCCTCTTTTTGAGTCATCAGGTCTTTAGAAGGTAGCACCATGTGGTGGAAAACCAGACCTGGCTTCTTCAAACACAACAACAAAAAAACTTATTATGGAAGATTGCAAACACATACAAAAATACAGTCATAAATCTCTGCTTTAAATTCCATCTTTACTATTTGTCTGCTGGGTGACCATGGGCAAATTATTTCAGCTCTCTGAGCCCGTATTCTCTGAATATTTGTATGATGAATAATTCAGACACTGTATACAAAGGCCTTACACACAACAAATGTTAGCTTGTCTCTTTTCATCCTGCTCTTCTGCCAGACTCAGTTAAATCATCTAGAAAATGGGAAAAATAATACCTCTTCTACTTTCTTCAAATTGTTGTTAAGAATGAAATACATGGAAGGAGTCAGCACAGGGTATGGCATGTAGTGAGTGCTCAGTAAAGATTGTTGGTTAGAGGGGAGGCGTATCTATAGGTGCACATGTATGTGTGTGTACATATCTTGAGAATGCTCAGTGGTATGGCTTATGGAAACAGCTCAAGATTAGATGTCAGGAACTGGGGCTCTTTCTGGTTCCACTCAGCTTCCTGCAGCATTTTGGACAGGTCTCTTCTCTCTCACCTTCAGCCTCAGTGAATGGAGAAGGATTGGTTTGTCTCTGACCTGAGGAGCTACATACATACTAGCTGTGAGGATGAAACAGGGATGGGCTGCCAGGAAAGGGAGGGAGTTGAGAGGACAACAAGAGCCAGCAGACAGATGGGGAGAGCATGGATAGCTAGAGGGTGGTGGAGGCTTCCCAGAGAAGGAACCTTGAAGAAGGGGTAAGATCTAGATGGTCAGGGAGGCAAGGAGTGAAGTTCCAGGCAAGAAGAATGGCACAAGCAACACTGTGGAGACAGGGAAGGTGTGCGGCTTCTTTGAGGTCGTTATTCTGTCTCTCTGGGAATGCTTCCTTGATGGGGAGCACACAACCAAAAAGATTTCGCTGCACCCTGACAGATACCTCTAATTATGGGAATGATTTCCCTTATATTTAGCAAAAAAAAAATTTTTTTTAATTTTTTAAAATATTTGTTTAGTTTTGAGAGACAGAGACTGAGAGAGGCAGAGTATGAATGGGGGAAGGGCAGAGAGAGAGGGAAACAGAATCAGAAGCAGGCTCCAGGCTCTGAGCTGTCAGCACAGAGCCCGATGTGGGGCTCAAACTCATGAGCCATGAGATCATGACCTGAGTTGAAGTCAGACGTTCAACCGACTGAGCCACCCAGGCACCCCAGTTCCGCAAAAAAACTTCCAATTGGAGATAGTAAACAGACTGTTGAAATAGTGAAAATCAGGATGAAGGTGGTACAGGAGCTCGCAGTAAAAATGGGAGAGTGAATATAAACGTTATTACAAAGAACAACGTACAGTCTTTTTTTCCCAATCATTTTTGAGCTTTTTATTTTACTCAGTCCAAACAAAACCCCTAGAGGTGGGCAAGGCAGCAGTCATTACCACCAGAGAAGTGAAGCAGGTGCCCTCGATCACACAGCCAGGGAGAGGTAACCCCTACTCCTGCAAGCTCCCCCACCCAGTGCTCTTTTAAAGGACTGGGAACCAGCTGCCTGTAGGGGAAGGGGTGAGTCATGGAAACTGCAGTGGTGGTAGACCTGGATCACTAGAAGGCCAGTCTGGCTGAGAGAACTGTAAGGGGCGGTGGGGAGTGTGTGAGCATGCTGATATTATCGATAATATAGACTAACACATTTGTATAGGGCAGTTACTCTGTGTGTGTGTGTGTGTGTGTGTGTGTGTGTGTGTGTGTGTGTGTAAGCCCTCTTATCCTAGCATTATCTTCTTTGATATTCACAGAGGTAGGCAGAGGGCCAAGACTGGTAGTGACAAGGGAGGAGGCCTCCTCCCCCACCCTAACTTTAGTCCTCTCCCAGGGAAGGGCATGTGAGCCTCTCTCTAACCATTTTGTCCCCACTTCCCGCCCACAGAGCCCAGAAAGTGTTGGGACTTGACATGATATAATTTTCTAGAGAGGTGTTTGGGACCAGAAAAGAGACTAGGAGCTTTGGCCTACAGGTGTCAGCAACATGGGGCATGCACTTGCTGTCAGAGGGCTCTTCTGAGGCAAGAAGAACAGCCATGTTTTGTGTGGCCTCAGAAGATAGTCCTTGGGAAGAAGTCCATTTATTTGGTAAATTTTAGTGAAAGCTATTGTGCCAGGCCCTGTGCTGGCTCGCAGTGGGTCAGACATAGTCCCTGACTTCTAGGAGCCCTCAGTCTTGGATGCAGACAGAATGTTTAACTGCAGAGTGATCGGTAAGACAGAGCAGAGGGCCTGTGGGAGCACAAATGATGGTACCAAACCTGGGGTGGGAAGGAAACCAGGAAGGTTTCTTAGAGAAGCCTGAACCGGTCTTTAAAGATGAACAAGTATTTGCAGGAAGACCAAGGTGGGAGTGGGGATGGAGGGACAGGTTGGGGTTTGTAGGAAAAGGATCTGCCCTCAGTTTAGTGGGGGGAACCCTGTGGAGGGCCATGAGCATGAGGCTAGGTTCTGAACACATTCAGGGGAGTCAGGGTGACCACCTGTTTCTGATGTAGTAGGAGGGGTGTCTCTTTGTAGGGAATTAGAAGAGCTCACTACTAAGGTGTTTTTCCACTCAAAATCTATGATTTTGTCAAACCAAAGGCACTGTGCCAGTGGGCTCCCTGGGTCTTGGTGGGCCAGCCTTCTCTTCTGCCGGCACCATTTCCACTGCTTTACATGGTGAGACCCAAGCCAGCCACTGGTACCAACCAGGACCAGCCCGTACCCCACCCCACCTCCCTTCTCTCGTGGCCTATTGACAGATCCTCCAGAATCTGAAGGAATTCAAGACAAATGGTTAAGGGGATGGAGTTAATAAAATTTGAAAAATTGAGGCCTGTCACTCCACTAAACTTTTTTCAATACCACTGACAGAAACATATTTCCCCAATGAGTGACCTTCCACAGCTGTAGCGGGCAGGCGCAGCCGCAGCAGTGCTGCCAGGAAGCCAGTCTGCTATTTATCAAATATTATAAGCTGGGACACACTAATCTGGAGCAGGGAGAGGAGGGGAGGGGTCCTGCACTATACTGCCTGGGGTGCTCCAGGTGTTGGCCCCAGCCCCAGACAGCCAGTGGGAGGTGACGGATGGCCTGCGATTAGCACTCCCCACCTCCATTCGGCCCTCTCACTTGCTCCCAGAGGCCTGACCCTCTAGACCAGCTGCTCGGCCCGGAGGGGCCCTGGGTGGGAGACAAGGGGAGGTCAGGCCAGGGCACGGGCCATCCTGATGCCCCTGGAGAGGGCAGGCGGGTGAGACCCAATGTGGTTATTTATTGGAGTATAATGGTTTGTGGCCGTTGGTCGTGGAGGTGAAATCGATCAGTTGTAGAAGTCAGGTTCTATCAATTATTACAGCAATTAGTCAAGTCAGAGCATCAGTGCAAGGGTGCGGGGGCTGAGGGACTAATATTAGATGGACATTTTCCATGATGCCCCCACCTCAGCCTTCCTAAAGTGGGAGCAGAAGTGCTGCCCTGAGGCTCCAGAACCTTGGGGAACCTGGCTGGCTTCCCCCCTCAGGAGTAGCTGGGGTGGGGCCTTCTGGGCTAGAGATAGGCTCAGCACTGTTTTAAAAGGCATCCTTGTGCTGGCTGCCCAGGTGCAGAGATGTCCTACCTGTCCCCATCCCATCCTTTATGAGAAGTGACACGACTCCTACTAGAAATTACTCAGTGGCCAATGTTTATGGCACACATTTTTCATTCTGTAAGCAAATATAGATCACTGACAGCACTTGTTTGATGCAACTAATCTCACCCTATGTTCTTTCTCCCATTGTCTTCCTCTCTTACCTTCTCTTACTCTCCCCCCCTCCCCTTTTCTTCCTGTTTCTCTTCTCTTCTACTCTTGGTCCTCTTTTCTTTCCCTTCTATAGGTCCCTGATTCCCCTTTTACTCCAGTCCATATCTAGTGACAGAGCTCCCCTTGAGGCTGCCTAAGAAAGGAGACCTTTCCACTCTGCTAAACTATAGCTCCCTTTCAGCTCTAGCTATGGTCCCGGAAATAGGGGTGGTGGGGCGGGCAGTTGCCATCTGCCACTGGCCCTTGGCCCTTGTGGAGCCCCTCAGTGTTGAGCACCAGAGAGAACAGGAGTGGGCTGGGAAAGCCAGACCATGTGAGCAGGCCCCTTGGCACTCCATTCCTTCCTGGGCCCCCACAGTACTGTCTGTCCCTCCTTCAGCCCAAGTTGTAGTTGTATGGTCGTCTTCCATCCCCATTAGCTTCTGGAAAGCGGAAATTGTTCCTTTACGCAGACTCTAGATAACAGCTAGTCTTAAAGACAGGAAGAGGAGCCTGCAGAAGAAATGGTCACAGAGGTGTGAGGAAAACCTGAAAAAGTGGTTTTATAGAACTCAAAAGAGTGGCCAAGGTATCAGTTGCTATAGAGTGGTCAAAAAATACAAAAAAGAAGACTATTCACTGGCTTTGTCAATCCCGTCATCCTACATACAGAGCCCTGCTGATACAAAGCACCCAGTTACTGCCAATAGAATTGAAAGAGTGAGGTTCCAGCTGAGCCCCTAAAGACCCACCTACTAGTTAGGAAGAACACAGACACCCTCCTTACCAGGGAGCTGGCACTTTATCCTATAAGTAGTGAAAAGCCAGGGAAGGATATTTCAGCAGGAGTATGTTTTGGCTGCCCTTTTGGGAGTGTAGAGAATTGGAGTTGAGAAAACCTGGCCATGGGTTTGACTCCTGGTCCGAGCAAATAATTAGCTTTGTAACCTTGGGCTATGATTTCACTTTTCTGAGCTCTAGTTTTCATGTCTATAGCATGGGGATTTTAATTCCTACCTCTCAATAGTGGTTGTAAGGATTAAGTGATGTAATGTACATGAAGTACAGAGCACAGTGTCTGGTACATAGTAAGTGCTCAGTAAATACCTATTATTACCACCACTCCTAGATATATAACCAAGAGACATGAAAACACATCCACGCGAAGACTTGTGCACATACTTTCATAGCAGCATTATTCATAATAGCCAAGGGGGAAACAGCCCAAATGTCTATCAACTGATGAATGGCTAAACAAAATGTGGCCTATGCACAGAATGGAGTTTTATTCATCCATGAAAAGGAATGCTGCATTTCTGCTTTCATGTTGTAGCATGAATGACACTACAACATGGATGAACCTTGAAAACATGCCAAATGAAAGAAGCCAGACAGAAAAGGCCATATACTGTATGTTTCAATTTATATGAAATGTCAAGTATAGGCAAATCTATAGGAACAGAAAGTATAGGTTAGGGTGTCTGTGATAATGGCTATGGGCTTTCTTTTTGAGATTATGAAAATGATCTGAAATTAGTGGTGATGGTTGTATTACCCTGTAAGTATATTAGAAACCACTGAATTATACACTTTAAAAGGTTGAATTTTATGGTATATGAATTCTATCTCAGTAAAAATTATATATATTAATATTTTATATCAAATTCCTATTAGAAAATAGGAATCATGTATAAAAGTATTAATTTTTCTCGTTGATAATAAGTGTCCCTGCCCTAGATCATACTTCTTGCTCTCTCCTCCACTCCCTTCTCCTCCCACACCTCTTCCCCTGCAGCCCAGGCAGACAGCCACATGTAAATGCTTAATAAAGCTTACAGTTGTTGGTTGATAAATTTATAGACCTTTAAGAAGCAGAGAGCTTCAGTAGGAATAGTTTTAGATCATGGAACAAATGTTCCACAGCCTAGGATTAAGAAATGCTGAGTTTTGGGGCACCTGGGTGGCTCAGTTGGTTAAATATTCCACTTCAGCTCAGGTCATGATCTCACTGTTCATGGGTTCAAGCCCCGCGTTGGGCTCTGTGCTGACAGCTCAGAGCCTGGAGCCTCCTTCAGATTCTGTGTCTCCCCCTCTCGCTGCCCCTCCCCGACTCTCACTCTCTCTCAAAAATAAATAAATGTTAAAAAATTTAAAAAGAAAAAAGAAGAAATGCTGAGTTTTTATAGTCCATCAGTAAACAGTAGCGGGACACACGCCTTGAGCCAGGCCCCATGCTGATGTGCATTGGCCTGCATATTTAGTGTTTCCAACCAACCCATTAGATCCTTCTGGCAGGGACTGTGTCTTAACCCTTCTTTACTTCCCGACAACACTTCCTTAGCAAGAAAGAAGATCGAGGAATATTCCATTTAACACATAGTTCTTGAGTATCTGCTGTGTCCAAGGCACAGCTTTCTTAGGTTTCGGTCTCCCTGCTTCGAGAGAAGTGCCTTTGGGGCAGGCCAGATCTGATTCTTTTGTGTCTCAAGCCCCACACATTCAAAGTTTGACAAATTGAATGGAATGGACAGTGTTTGAAGAGGAGAGTGAGGGTTCAGACCTGGGCTTTGAGAAGGAGATTCTAATAATGTGGGGGTCAGAGGAGCCTTTCTTCCATATCTGCCAAGGCTTTGCACCAAGTAGACACTTTATACAGGCTTGTGAGCTGCCAGAACTTAAAAGAGAAACAAGGTAGATGCATGGACCCCAGCAAGCCCCTTCTTTTTATCATACTTCAGGTTCTTTGTCCTCCAAGCACAGGAACTGATACAGAAAGAAATGCCTGCCCACATGCACATAGTCACCAACAGTTGGAATTGGTAAGGGCATCAAACCTTGGGGCTAGCATAGCCAGGTTCCTGGTAATGCCCACTCCCTTCCAGAGGACTCAGCTAACTCTAGTAAGCAAGAAATACCAGAGGTAAAAGACATTAAAGAAGAGAGAGGAGTGGAGAACAGAAAGAAGGGGGCTGTTTCACCTTTTTTCAGAAAGTCTGTGCTTTAGAAAGGAACCCTATTATATGGTTTTATTAATGAATATTCATCTGTATGCAGATGAGTTTGTTAATGACTAATGCATTGGCATTAGGATATGTTTATGTCTTTGGTATATTTTTTAGCATATTCAGCTGTGTGTGTTTGTTTTCTGTGTGTGTGTATAGAGTACACCTGTGCGTACATAACACATGTATGTGTGGGTAGTGGTAGTAGTGTGGGTAGTATGTTTCTGCACATATGTGTATGTGCATGTAGGAACGCCAGTACCCTGACCTCTGTGTCAGAATTAAGAACTCTCCTGTCAGAGCAGCTTGATGTTTGTCACATCATTCTACAATCTCTTAGGGTTTTGTTGCTCTCTATTTCCATGGGAATTCCTTACTTTGAAATCAGGGCCCAAGTCACCTTTGAGGGAAGGCTGAGGCCCCAATGATCACTCATAGAGTCTTTAACTACTTTTCTTCTTCCTGCCAGGAGCCAACCCCCTTCAGAGGAATGAAATGGGACACACACCTTTGGATTATGCCCGAGAAGGGGAGGTGATGAAGCTTCTAAGGACTTCGGAGGCAAAGGTAAATTTCGGAGAAAGGAGAGGGCCTATGGGTACTCCATGCTGCATTTAATCGTTTGCTCATTAAATGATGTCTGGCTCCACACCAAAGGCCACTTCTCCTTAGGTGATTATTGTCTGTTTTAATACAAATCCAGGGGGAGCCTGGGTGGCTCAGTTGTTAAGCATCTGACTTTGACTCAGATCATGATCTCATAGTTCATGAGCTCGAGTCCCACATAGGGTTAGCTTGAGCCCCGCTTCGGGTGAGCTCGTGCCCTGCTTCAGGTGAGCTTGAGCTCTACTCCAGGTGAGCACGAGCCCTGCTTTGGGTAAAACACAAGCCCCGCTTTGGGTGAGCCCCACATCTCTCTCTCTCTTTGGGTGAGCCCCCCTTCTCTCTCTCTCTCACCTTCTCTCCCTCTGTTCCTCCTGTGATTCTCTCTCTCTCTTGCCTCTCGCTCACTTGCACTCTCCCTCTAAAAAAAAATACACACACACACACACACATATGTATCTATATATACATACACATAATGTGTATATAAACACATACATAAATCTAGTCCCCAGTCTTAATAAAAATAGGAAGCTACCCTTATCATGACCAGGCAGAGGCCTGGGCCACTTCTGGGTTCTGAGGACTAATCTTCAAATTCAGTTTTTGAGCTAATAGACCTTCTAGCTCCTTTTCATAGGACCGGGATAGTTAGACAAAATCTTTAGCCCAAGTACTGTTTCTTCACTCGTTATGTATTCTATAACCTCAGCAAGTAATCCTTTCCCATCATCCCTCTAGCTCCTTTTCTAGCTCCTTTTCATAGGACCGGGATAGTTAGACAAAATCTTTAGCCCAAGTACTGTTTCTTCACTCGTTATGTATTCTATAACCTCAGCAAGTAATCCTTTCCCATCATCCCTCCTTTCAGAACCATTCCCTGACCCTTCCCCTCCACACACAGTCCAGAGAGCCTGGTATAGTCTGAGCCAAAAAAATCTCCATCTTAATTTGATCTTCTCAACCAAACTTTTGAGCTCCCTAAATACAGGCAGCTTTCTGCTCTTCCCAGCCACTGAGCTATCAGTCAGGAACTACTTGGCAGAGTCCAGGCATTAGAATCACAAATCTCAGAGCTGCCAGGGACCTCAGAAATTGTCAAGTCCAGTGGTAAGAAATTTTACCAAAGCCTAAACAATTAAGTCAGAGGAAATTAAGGAGAAGTGGACCAGAGTTGCACCCAACTGGCCTAGCCCTTCTCTCCTGAGCAGCCTCAGGGGAGGCTCTGCTGTGAACACACGTTTTAAATCTCTGAAGCCTAAATCAATGGACTCGTTTTACTCCTGGGGAAACTAGAGCTGAGGGATGTGACATGACTTTGGTCCCAGAGTGAGTTAGTGTCAAACCTAAGCTAATAGACTTGAATACAAGGTCAGGTGATAGGTTCCGTGGTAGGACTGGAACTGGAAGACTTGGTTGCTGACTCTCATTCTTGTGTTCTGTCCAGGATCATGGAGTCTCTATTGGCATATTGGCTGATGTACCTTGAGATGATTCAGTGTGACAGGTCCCACCTAGTGGCAGATATTCTCTGTGTCTTGAGTAAGAGCACTTAGGTCATTGGACTGAAACAGACAAGATACGGGTTGTGATCCCAACTCTACCACTCACTAACTGGGTGATGTTGGGCTAGCACTTGCTTTCACTGAAGCTCAATTTACCTCCGTGAAATGAAGACATTGGACAGAATGGTTTCTAAGGTTCTATTCTGTATACAATTGTCTACATGTCAGGATAAACCAGATATGTTGTAATAACCCAGAATTTCAGTGGTGTAAAGCAATAAACATTTATTTTTGGCCTCATGCAGCCTATCCATCATGGGTCAACAGTGGGGGCTCTGTTCATCAAAGGCCTGTAGAGACCAGACTGGCATTGCAGCCACCCTCTGGGATGTTGGCAGGTTGCTTGCCAGAGGGAGAAGAATGCTCTGGAGGGTCTTGCATATGCAGTTAAATGCCCAGTCTGGAAGTAGACCCTTCCACTCACAGCTCACTGGACAGAACTAATCCCTGTTCCCACCCAATCACAAGGGACCAAGGAGAGTAATCCTACCATGTGCCTACAAGGGGGAGACTGGAAATGTCTGGCAGCCAGAATTAACCATATAGTTTGTTTCCCTGGGAGCCTTAGTAACTACCCTGCAGTAGTTTCCTCCAGAGGAGAAGAGGTAGGAAGGGAGATGGGCTTTCACAGCACATCCTGAGGGGTGCTTGGGACCAGCAAGAGTGAAAATTCCTAGAGAGCAAGTAATTCCCTCCTCTCTGTTCAGATTTTCCATCCCTAGGAATATCCCTAGAGGTAGAGTCAGTTTGCCCAGGTGCCTTAAAGATATCCCTAAACATGTTTCACATAGCCTTGGACTGCACTCCCGTCATCCCTCAGGTGCAATAGCTGTCCCATGAGACCATGCCCTAGACTTGGCCAAGAGAACCCATGGTGTGTCAGATGGTCTGACATAGGGCAAGTCTCTTAGTGCCAGCATAGGTGGAGGGGTTAGAGCTGCTGTGGGATCCTTAACAAAATTCGGCTGCTTAAGAAGTGGCCTGATGTTGGCCATGTTAGTACAAGGCTAGTGTCCCGAGTAAATAAATGGTGGTTGTGTTCCTCTGTTCCAGTCAGACCCTTCTGGACCACAGAGGGCAATCGGAGACACTACCTTCTGAGTAGACATGGAGCTCTTAGAATCTGTGCAGAGTAGGGCAGCTAAGGGGAAAGAGGAACTATGCCAGAAAAAAAGCCAAAGGCAGTGGGGACATCAGGCCCAGAAAGGAGAGACCACATATAGACACAGGAATAGCTGTGAGTGAAAGGGGGGGGGGGGGGGGGACGGGGAGATTCATTCAGTGGCAGAGCTGGGACAGAGCCAGGCTCGGTGGCAGCTATCGGGAGGAGCTCCCTAACAGAGCTGTCACACAGTGCACGGGGCTGCCTTTAGAAGCTGGAAAACCACGTAGAGACTGCTTGGGGTTCTGTAACCTCTCCATGGAAGACTATTTCTCTGTTGTCACCTCTCTGTACTTTATGTTTTCATCTGGTCTGAAATGTCCCAACTGTCCACTGAGCATCTCTCCTTGATTGCTGTACAGTCCTGTCACCCCTCAGTTCTCCTTGGGTATTAGCATTGTCTTTCAGTTGCTTAGCATCTACTTTGTCACCCATTCTTCTCTGATTTTTTTTTTTTTTCCTCTAAGCTGCAAAAAAACACTACCTCTTCAAAATCATGAGGCAGAGCTTCATGGGAAGAACACTGCTATAGACCTGGTTCTGTCCCACTTTGCCAATAAGTAAGCAGTAGCTGATCCTCTCTGAGTTCAGGCCTTACGTCTATAACCTAATGACTCAGGCCTGGAGGGTGCTGAGGCTCCAGCCTGAGACCTCATCTCCTGGCTCTTTGTCTAGACATGGGTGACTGCCACTCCGATCTTATCTTACTCTCCTTCTATGCACCCAGCATCCTCCTGCTTCCCAGCCCAGCCTTCTCCACTCTGTAGTCAAATATGTGTTCGTTATGGAAAATGTGTAAGTATAAAAGTCATATGTGTCATTATAGAATATTTGGAAAGTAAATTGAAGAGAATTAAATAATTTAGTACATGTTTATGAATGTCTGTGTGCCAAGCTCTGGGCTAGGTAAGAAGAAGACAGGTGGGTGAAACACTCAAAGAGCTTACCGTCTGATGAAGAGACAGGCAAGTGAACCATGAAAGTGAACCAGGGAAGCCCAGGGACTGTGGGAATCCAGAGGTGGCTTCGAATCCTACCTGGGGAGATCAAGGCAGTCTCACTGGAGAACAGGGCAACTGAGCTGAATTTCAATGAACATTTTAGCCCTACTATCGATATGTGATCACTATTAATATTTTTAATTATTTATAATAATAGTAGGTATTATTAAGTGCATCTTTTATCAAGTGCATCTAGGTACTATGCCAGGTGCTTTCTCTGCATTTTTTATAACCCTCTAACAAATCCTTGAAGCAGCTCTTATTACCCCTGTTTTATAGATGGGAAAACTGAAGCTGAAAGAAAGAAAGCAGATACTTAACAGAAAATCAAGTTGTTAAAAGTAACTATTGGGGTGTGAATCAGAGGATTTACTTTCATGATACTATATTTGCCTTTTCTGAACCTTACCTATATATATGTATATAGATGGCCTTTTTTTTTTTTAACCTGGTTGATAGCCTACGGTACATACAGGGGTCTTAAACTTGCAGCCATGTTTTATTTTAACAATCCAAGAATTTATTAAAAATGTGACCCCGTAAGGGTTGGGGGTGTGGATTCCTCCCAGCTCGCTATTATATTTTGTGCTAGCCTAACAGACATTTATATTTCCTACCTGGCCCTGAAGGTGTTTGAGTTATGATCCTAGTCCCATATTTGGAATTTGCTTTTTTTTTTTCACTTAATATTATTTCTTGTTTTTTAAGTTTAATTATTATTATTATTATTTCTTTTTAGTAATCTCCATACCCCAGCATAGGGCTTGAACTCGCAACCCTGAGATCAGGAGTCACATGCTCCTCTGACTGTGCCAGCCAGGTGCCCTGCTTAATATGATTTCTTGAAAATTTTCCCATTTTCAAGTTATCCATAAGCCTAATTTTTAATTTCATTCTGCCTTTTAAAATGTGTCACGTATTTAAGAATCTCTGTCACTTTTTTTTTTTTTTAAGTTTATTTCTTTATTTTGAGAGAGAGAGAGAGAGTGAGCAGAGGAGGAGCAGAGAGAGAGGAGAGAATCCCAAGCAGGCTCTGTGCTGACAGCATTGGCTTGGACCATGAGATCATGATCTGAGCCAAAATCAAGAGTCAGATGCTTAACCAACTAAACCACCCATGCACCCCAAAGAATCTCTGTCACCTTTAGTAGCCTACATGATTTTCTCCTTGCTGCCGGTTTGCTCAGTTTCTCTGCTTTCTCTGTGCAGAAGCTTCCTTGGGCCCCCTAAGAAGATTCAGAGGTGGATGAACCCCAGCCCCTGTCCTCTGAGCTGGCCATCTGGAAATGGAGGATGGGAGAGAGGCAGGCACCCTTGGTTCTGATACCTACAGACTGATTTGTATGTTAGGAGGGGTCCACAGAGAGTTTGTGGGGGCTCCAAGAAAGCATGGATCACCTTCAGGCAGAATGAGCAGGGCAGGCTTCATAGAGAAGGTAGTTGTGATCTCACTTTGAAGGATTTCGTTACATGGAGAGTTTAATACTTAAAGCTTAGACCATTTTCATGTTTTAACTAAGAGACGAAGGAGAGAGGTAGAAATATATCTCTGTGCACACGATGGCAGATAAAACAAAAATATGGGGAGCTAGTCCATGATGAATATTCAGCTGAGGGGGACGTGCTGGTGCCAGCCCGCATCTCCACTCCCGGATCCTCGTTCCGCCGAGACTCACGAGGAATTTATTGCTCATTTTAATCACACCCAGAGAATGAATTGGCAGGAATATTAGGCAGATAGGCCTATCATATATATTTTATTTGCATATCCCAGTGACAGAATCACAAGCACATTTCCTGTATCCATATTTTTTCATTTGCTTCAGGGATAGCTGGGGATGCAGTGCTCCCCTGGGCCCGCATTCTGGGCTGTAAACCTGGGTGCTGAGGAAAGCCCTCTTGGAGACAAGGGGTGAGGTACACAGGAGAGTAAGAGGGTTATCTTGCTCCTGTCATAGGGTGAAGTGATACCCTTTCCCCACTTTTCCCAGCCTGCTCCCTGCTGCATCTCATTTCAAGTGCCAATGTGCCCCATGCCTGGCCCTGTGCTTGGCCTTACGGGGATGACAGCACCATCTGACCTTCATTGCAGCTTTACAGTGGGCCAGACACGGAGCTATGTGCTTTATGAGGACAAGCTTTTGCTTTCTCTTTTCTTTGTTTTTAACTTTTAAATAAGTTTTTATTGCAATATACTTGTATAAGGTGCATATATCTTAATTATATAGCTCTCTGTATTTTCACAAGCTAAACACAGCTGATCAAGAAACAGACCATTATAGACATTCAGAAACCTACCTTATACTTCCAGTCACTGCCCATCCCCCAGGGGTAAGCATTACCCTGATTTATTTTAATTTTATTTTTACATAATTTCAAAAATAGTGCGATGAATTCTGTAAATTCTTCACCCACATTACCAATTGTTAACATTTTATCACATTTGCTTTATTATATATATATATATATAGAGAGAGAGAGAGAGGTAATTCTTTCTGAACTGTTTAAGGGTAAGTTACACACGTGATGCCCCTTTATCCCTAAATACTTGTATTTCCTAAAAGGACATTTTCTTACCTCAGTACGGTCCTCAAAAGCAAGGCATTAATATTGATATTAACTAATCTGTCAGTGTTATTCACACTTCACCAGTTTGTCCCAATGACTATCTTTACAAGAAAAGAAAATTCTGGATCCCAAATTAGATTTAGTTTCATATCTCTTTAGTAGTCTCCGTTAATCTAGAATGGTTCCTCAGTCTTTCCTTGTCTTTCATGACCTTGACATTTAATGGGTTCAAGCTGGGTATTTTGTAAAATGTCCTTCAGTTTGGGTTTGTCTGATGTTTCCTTATGATTACATTTAGATTACACATTTCTGGCAAGAACACCTTCTGGTGTTTATATCAATAAAATCATTAGGTAGCCCCATGCTAAAAGTAGGAATAGGAGATTAGTGTTTTAAGTCTCATCTCCCTAAATAGACTGTGAACTCCCTGGGGCAGGAAACAGGTCTTTTGTTATCTCCAGGGTGTAAAGTGCAAGCTCTAGAGCCAGACTGCAAAGGTTAGCATTCTATCTCTATTACTTGCTACTGGTAGACCCATGCTTTAATGTACTTCATCTCTGTGCAGAGGAGGAAGAGATACACTGAACTTCTTATGGCTGGGAGGATTAGAACAGCTGGTTTCCAGTCAGATGAGACTCAGCAATTGATGCTAACACTAGTGAGAGTTTGAGGAGTAACAGGATTATTTACATAGGCTCAGATCCTCACCCCACAGGATACTTATTAATTACAAAGGGGAAAATGGTAGTGGAAAAACATGGCACAGACCACCTCAACCCAGTGATCAAAGTCAACATCACCAGTTATAAAATAATCAACATCCTGTGCCTCCTGATATGATGCACTAAGAACACAACTCATCTTCTCACTTGAGCCAGTCCTCTTAACCTTCTCTCACCAGTCTTTGAATCAACCCAGCTATTTGCACAGTGACATGATCTGATTTACATATTGAAACATCACTCTGGCAGCAAGGAGGATGGGCTGGAAGAGAAGACAATGGAATCCAGGATGCTGACATAATGGTCACTGAGTGTAATGGAAGTGACACCTGCTATGTGCCCTAACTTTCTCTACAGGGATGTATACTTTATGAGCTAGTTCAAGAGATTTTCAAGTCCCTTGGGTCCCTCTCTCATCCTCCAGGCCTCTTTGGTGGCCCTCCTGGGCTCCTCTTACCATCATTCCCCCACTCGGCGTTCTTTCCATCATCCCCTGACCCTAGTCTCATCTGTTGCTCCCTGTCCTTTTGGTGACTTTCTTACCAAGTCCTTTCTGTCATTGCAGCTTCAGAGCATGGGAGAAGCCCTGAGATGCGAATTGGGGTCAGCGTCAGGAACATGGGGCATATCTGAGTATATCTGAGAGCAGCCTAAGTGGGCTCTGTGACCCTGACCTCCCATGAGAGGTAAATGGTAGCTTGGCCTTTCTTCTGTTCCCTCCTCGATACCTATTGCATGCTTGCCCAGGGTCTCATTCTGTCTACTCACCACTCCCACCTTCACCTCAGCTGCCCTTTCAGTGAACACATTGCCACTTTCATTGTCAGACCTGTTCCTTGAGGGATACCCAATAATAGGGTTGCCTGACATACCCCTTCTCCCTGTAACCCTCCCCCAAAGAACCACTCATCCCAGCTACCCACTGCTGAGGGCGTGCAGCTAGGCTTCACCCCAGCCTCCCAGCCCTTTCCTGTAAATGCACTCACAGCCAGGAGGGGTGCCATATTAAATCAAGAATGATAGAAACCAGTGGCCACGATTATCCGCCAAGATGCAGCATGGGGAGCTGGTTGCTGCCGGCTCCAGGTGAGGACTTCTGAAGCTAATTGCATGTGGCTTTTATTAAGAAGATGATCACTCCCCCACTTCTGCTCTTGTGGGTGGTTTCTTCCTAGTGCTCTCAGCCCAGTGTCCTCTCCTTCTGCAGGCTGGGTCACCTGCCCTATCTTCTCCTCTAGTGGAACTGTGTCAAAGCAGGGCCTCGACCTCAGTCCCTATAGGCTTCCTCTCCATTTCCTCAAAAAGCCGGAAACAGTAGTAGCCTACATTTATGGAGCCCTTACCAAGTGCCTTCTCCCATCTTTCTCTCCTTCCCCAAAGAGAATATATCCAGACCAAATATTTTCCTTTCCTATGTTCTTTCACAAGCCTGGGCTCATAGCTGATGCCTCAAAAAGCCATTCATTCAGGGGTGCCTGGCAAGCTCAGTTGGTGAGTATGATACTTGATCTCAGGGTTGTGAGTTTAAGCCCCATGTTGGATGTAGAGATTACTTACAAAATAAAATAAAATCTTCAAAAAAAAGGCCACTCTTTCATTCAACACATTTTTTAAAAAATACAAACTCTGTGCTAAGCATTAGGAAAAGACCATGAAGCAGTAAACTTTAACCTGGTTTGATCCCAGCATCCTATATATTTTTATCAAAAAGTCCGATCCATTTTCAGAAGTTTTTCTGAATAGATATTGAGAACTCCAGGCTGGGGGAGAATCAGGATGTGTCCTGATTTAGGCCACAGGTTGGATCTTTCCCGGGACCATCTAGAAAGCTCCTGAGAAACCGGCCAGATCACAGTATAACCTTTTCCCTATACTCACCCCCATAAAAGCCAGGGACCCTTTACCCTTGCCCAAGAAAATAACAGGAATACTAAACTCATGACATCAGAGAAGAGTTATAGGAGTAGAAATGTTTCCCTGGAGAAGACTTAGGAAGACCACAGGGTCCTACCCAAACCAACAGAGTGGCAAGAAAAGTCATGTTGCCTGTGACAAATGAAAAAGATATGTTCTGTGAGGCCCCACACATCAATGCATGGAAAGCACCTAGAGGCTGAATTTCTAACAGATAAGGAAAACTGGCAGGCAGAGATGAGCTGCCTTGTGCAGTTGGAGGTATCCCCAGAACCTCGCTGGTGTTGAGACTGTATCCTACAGACCTAGGCTTCCTAAGGAGGGAGCCTCAAGAGCCATTTTTGGGGTAGTGGGGCATCTAAGTGGACTAGGCTCCTAGCTTCTGCTTGAGCCAGAGCAACTCTTCATCTGTGGAGCCCATACAGGTTAAATTAGTTAAAAGGGTTCCTGTGTCCCCATCCCACCTCCAAGAAAGCACTGGGTTAAATAGTTATCAAAATGCAGTGAAGGAGAGAAATAACGTTTATCAAAGGCCTTCCAAGGGCCAGCTACTGTGTTCTCTGCTTAAGTCTCTCACACTACCACTTCTGCTATACATTTGCTATGTGCCAGAGACTCTGCCGAGTTCTTTGTGTATGTTATCTCACCTGATTCTCCCCAGCATCCCACCAGGACCCTGGAAGGTGGGTGTGAGTCACCGTCTCCGTATTAGAGATGAGGAAATGAAAATTCCGGGAGTTGAATGAACTTCCCCAAGGTCAGCTAGCTAGTAAGTGGATGAGGTGAAGTTTGAATTCAGGTCTTCATGGAACAGAGCTGCTTATTTCTGCCACACAGCTTGCCCCACTATGAGCCAGAAGAGGAGACAAACTTCAGGTGGGGACAACTGTAACAATTAAAGACACTGTTTTTAGAGGGCAGTGCCTTTGTATGGTTCCCAGTAGTAACCTCATTCAGTTGGCAACATGTATTGACTCCTTCTGTGAGCCAGGCCCTTGCTATGTGATGGAGCTGTTGAGATGAATAAGACATGGTTTTTGTCACCAAGGACCTCATGGTTGAGTAAGGAGAGACAAACAGGCAGTTAAATAAGTGCTCTGGAGGTCCCAGGGGCAGGCATGAAGCCTTACGATAGGGTCCTTAGACAATGTGGTATTTAGGTTGAGATCACCAGGGCACTTGTAGGTGGGAATGCAGAAGACTTTTGTGGTGAGGGAGCGGTGTGACCAAGGGCTCAGAGGCAGGAATACTCTGAGACCCATCACTAGGAGAAGGAAGGGAAGCAGACTCAACAAACCCTGGCAGTCAGCTTCCATTGCCTCAAGCTGCTTTTGTGGCCTGCCTGACTACAAGCCAGCAAGGCCACTAGCCAACGCAGCACCAGGCAGTATGTGTACATGTCACCATCAGAGCCTTCCAGCCCAGTGGACCTAAGTGCTGAGAGGGGCTGGGTGGGCAGGGAGGAGGAGGAGGCAGATATATGGTGGAGTCGTCAGAGCCAGGTGATGTATGTGGCGCCTGAGGGAGCTGCACAGTGACACTCTGGATTCCAACCGGCAAGCGTCGCTCCACTGGGATTGGCGCCGAATTATTGCTCCATATGAAACCCAGGACTGATGGGAGCTTTCAGTTACAGACTGATAGCAACAGCCAAAATTGGATTGTTTGCTATTTATTTTTTTTAACTTCTGTCAAGGTCACTACTGTAACAGGAAAACACTGCCCAAGCAGCAGGTATTTTTCATCCACTCTGCCTGCAAGAGCAATCTGTAGCCACAACTTTTGTGACAGGGCCTTTCCTTGGCAGCTTTCTTTCTAGAAAGCTGTCAGTGTTACAGGGTCTTAGGGGAAAGGAGCCTCCTGAAGATCCATGTCTCTCTGTCCCAGTCCAAGACCTGCTCCCTTCCACCATCCACCCTGCTCCATGCGCACTTTATCATCCCACCTGCGCACTCACCCTCCCTGCCTGGCCCCCAGATAGCCCTCCATTTGCTGCCTGGCCCAGTACTCCAGCTTCAAGCCTCCAGTCACCCAGAAGCCTCCCCAGAATGTTCTGGGCTTTGTGTATCCTTCCTTCTCTGGACTCCTGTGCCACCCTGTTTGGCTGTCAATTCTTTCCTCTTATCTATCATCAAATTCACTTTTGCAAACATTCACCAGCTGCCTCCGCTGTGTCAGGACTCATGCAGGGAGTAAAAGACAGCGCTTGCCCTCAGGCGGCTCATAAATAGATTTAGAGGACAGAGTCACAAACATGCAACAAATTTGTTTTCAATAGTGGGAGGTTTTTGTTTGTTTGTTTTTTAGAGATGGGTGTAGGCTAGAAATAGGCACACATGCTTTGGAGGGAAATGATCAGTACTGCCTGAGAAATATTTGTGCACAGGCCCTGCCTCACCTTCCTCCCAACTTAGAGCTCCCTGAGGACAAGGCCTGGCTCTCCTCTCTTCCCTGCAGTGTGATCATATTCAGGCTTCCTCCTTCTGCCTTCCCTGAAGTGGACCAAGCCCAGGGCCAGACACATACCAGGCACTCAGCATGATGGAAAAGGCAGGGTGGAGAGGAGGACTAGAACCCTCTGGGTTCTAGTCCTCCTCTCCACCCTGCCTTTTCCATCATGGCATGCACAGGACAAAACAGACAGCAATTAGTGAATAATCGTGTTTAATTGAAATGCAGTATCATGGAAGTGGAGGGTGTTCATAGCTCTGGTTTAAAAACCAAAAGGGGGGCGCCTGGGTGGCTCAGTCGGTTAAGCGTCCGACTTCAGCTCAGGTCATGATCTCACAGTCCGTGAGTTCGAGCCCCGTGTTGGGCTCTGGGCTGACGGCTCAGAGCCTGGAGCCTGCTTCGGATTCTGTGTCTCCCTCTCTCTCTGACCCTCCCCCGTTCATGCTCTGTCTCTCTCTGTCTCAAAAATAAATAAACGTTAAAAAAAATTTTTTTTAAAATAAAAACCAAAAGGTTTTTGGGGTACCTGGCTGCCTCAGTCAGTGGAGCATGTGACCATTGATCTCCGGGTCATGAGTTCAAGCCCCACATTGGATGGAGAGCTTACTTTTAAAAAAATGAAAAACAGGGCACCTGGGTGGCTCAGTCAGTTAAGCGTCTGACTCTTGATTTCGATTCAGGTCATGATCTCATGGTTCATGGCTTTGAGCCCTGCTTCGGGCTCTGTGCTGACAGCATGGAGCCTGCTTGGGATTCTTGGTCTCCCTCTCTCTCTCTGCCCCTCCCCCACTCACACTCTCACTCAAAAACAAACATTAAAAAAAAAGTAAAACCAGAAAAGTTTTCAAGAGGGTAAGTGGAAAGGGAAATAACCTATTTTTATTAAGCACTTAAAACTGAATGCCAGCCATGATGTTAGGCACATTATGTATATCATCATATTTAATCCCCAATTTACAGATGAGAAAACTGAGGGGGAGTAACTTGCTCCAGATGATAAGCACATCTTATAAGTGATAAAGCTAGGATTCAAACTCAGGTCTTCTGTCAGACTCCAGAGTCAAGGGTTACTTTACTAGCAGTACTTATTTTACTAGCAAGATGAGCCAGGACTCCTGAGCAGTGGCCAACTAAAGTAAGGAGAATGAGGTGAGGACTAGGACAAGGGGACAGTGGGAAGGACTGGGCCAGCCTCCAATGACCAGGAGCCAGAGTGTGCATTAGGGCCCCTGGAGACCCAGAACTGTGTTTTTTACCCCTGAGTTACAGGGTAGAATGAAACTGGGATCCTGTTGGGCCCTGTGCTCCTGAGCCACCTGCCCTCTCTCCCCACAGTACCAGGAGAAGCAGCGGAAGCGTGAGGCCGAGGAGCGGCGCCGCTTTCCCCTGGAGCAACGGCTGAAAGAGCACATCATTGGCCAGGAGAATGCCATCGCCACAGTGGGTGCTGGTGAGTATCAAGATGCCAGCCGGTGCCAGAAAAGGGCTGGGGAGCTCATGGTCTGCTGCAGTGAGGTGTGCATCCTGCTGTCACCATACCAGGCAGAAGTGACTAACATTACAACTTAACATTTGTTGTGTACTTTCTGTGTGCCAGGCATTGTGATAAGCTCTTCATGTATGTTGTCATTTAGTCCTTACAGCAACCCGGTTAGGGTAAATCCCCATTTTACAGATGAGGAAGCGGAGATACAGAGCACTCATAATAATTGCTCAAGGCTGCTTTGCTATACTCTGACTCAAACCTTGATCTGGTCCACTGTCCCCACCCCTAACTTTTCAGGTAGGCAGACTAAGACCCAGAGAGGAGTAGGAACTTGTCCATCACTTGTAATGTGGCAGCTGAGTCAGAACTAGAACTTCTTTCTTTTGTCTCCCAGCCTGGGACTCTGCCACTTTTCAGTGTTTTTTGTCAGCATCTGGTTCAGTTTTAGGAGAAATACCCTGAACAAGCCTTAAGCGCTTTCTTCTTGACCCTAGAAGCTCTTAGGTCCCATACTGGGAGCCGGAATGCTCTCTGGTATAACCCCTACTCTGATGGCCCTTCTGCCCATGCAGACCCCACTAGAGAGAATTATAAAACTAGGGTTCTGCTCAAGATAGTGGTCTCACTTCTCTTCTCTGACTCAGGTGCATGATGACTCTCTGAAGCTGTCCTCAGGCAGATGAGGCAAGGGCAGAGTAACCCACACCTGGCTTAAACGAGCAGGCAGTGGTTCTCAAAGCATGGTCTCTGGACCAGCAGCATCAATATCCTCTAGGACCTTGTTAGAATTGCAGATCTCAGACCTCACCCCAAACCTATGGAATCAGAAACTCTGGGGTGGGGCCCAGCAAACTTTTAACAAGCTGTGTAGGCAATTCTGATGCTCAGCTCGTGTTTAAAAACCTCTGCGCTATGGTGTCAGGACATTCTATTCATGTTGCTTACCCCTTCTCTCCAAGCATCTGGCCCCACCAGATGTGATCCAGCAACTACCAAAGACAGCACCTGATAAAGGCTTAGTGATAAAAGAAGACATCAGGCTGTATTGTGATGCCCCTCTGGGACATTCTGGAGCAGCATATCAGCCCTAGGATACCAATTAGAGGAGTAATTGAAAAATGAAGGCAGCCACCCCTGCAACACAGCCCAGCCTGGTCTCCATCATCCTCACACACCAGTGGGACTCATGTGGCAGTCATGAGTCCCTCATCAGCAGATAAAAGGAGCCCACGGACCAGAACTGCCTCACCAGCTAGAAGTCAGGAGGCTGCCTAGAGGCATACACAGGAGCCAAGGAAAGCTTTTTGAACACACAGGCCCCACTACTCAGGCCCAAGCCACACCAGGCTGCCCTTTAGGATCTGGATACAGACATCCACTCTCAGCCACCACCTTACAGGTGGCGACACCTTACTTCTTTGCCAAGGCTGTGGCTGAGGTGGAGGGAGGGGAAGCCCTGGGAGTTCCTGAGGGCTGAAGAGAGGAGTTGCCCATGGAAAAAGCATTACCTGCACAGAGAGCTAAGAAAGCAGTCTCCTGTCCACCTGGGCCGGCACTGCAGCTGCCATCATAGTGTTTTTCCTCTGCTCCTTACAGAGCCCTTTCCCAGCAGGCTGTCTCCTCCTCTCTGACCTCTTGCTTCTCCCCAGCTTCTCAAGCCCCATAAGATGTGATGCTCCAAGAAGTTGGAGGGAGGGGAGAGGAGGACATGGGAAGGAGAGATTTAGACCAACGTGGGCTAAAATAGCAGGTCTGCACTCTTTAGCTGTGCAACTCCAGCTAAACACATGGCTTGTTTGAGCATCAGCTTTCTCATCTGTGAACTGGGGAGCCAAATCCAGGACTGACTGACTATAAAGTACATGCTCTTTCCAGTCCCTGTCGTCAAGGTGTTTACCAGCTAGAGTGGGGCACTATGTTCTTTAAATTAGGCCCACAGTTGTTTCCTTCAAGCCGAGACTGATCCTTAGTCTCAGCCCCAGGCTGGCCTCTTCCTCTGATCCTACACCAACCTCTGATGCACCACCCACTTTGTCTCTCCTTGTTGTTGGCCCATAGCCGGAGTAAATGATTCAGTTGCCCACTTCCGAAGGGCTGTCAGAATGCCTGCCCTGAGAGCTTCCCTCTACCCAAAACTCTATTCTGTTACCCAGACTTTGCCTCGGATTGGGAGGGTCCTACACCTTGTCCTGTGTTATGTAGGTGGACCCTGCTGTGGCTTCAGTGACCCTTGAAAAGACAGACAGGTATTGGGGCCTGAGCTGTGGGCTTGTGTATCTCCTCCATTTGTATGGTGATAACTGTATGCCCGCCTAGCTGAGAAGCCTGTGGCTGGTCATCACACTGATAAAGATCTGATAATGTTCACCTACCAACCCAGGTGAAGCATGAGGTACTCTCTGGGCCAGAATTTGTGGCAGGCAAGCAGCAGCCAGTGCTTCAAGATCTCCAGACTGAAGCAAGTATAGGAGACAGACGCACATCCAGAGGGGTAGGCCAGGCCTCTCTGGATCCTCTAGGCTAGCGTCAGATATATGCTAGGGACTGGCTGGGTGGAGCCTGGCACCCCAGGGGTACCATGAGGATGGGCAGCCAGAGAAGTGCCGCAGAATGAATTGATTTGATAAATGGCCATTTATTACCCACACGAATTGGCTGAAACCAATTTCGGTCACATCAACCCCTGGTAAGTGCTGGGATATTGATTTGTGCAAAGTAATACAGTGAATTTATCAGTGTGATCCCCAGCTGCAGGGCTTCTAGCAAGGCTGGCGCACAGTTACCGCCTTACAAATGGAGGAGATAAAGCACCAACCCCATAGCTTAGGCCCCCATGGCCTCTCTGGTCTTCTAGGGTCACTGGAGCCAAAGCAAGGCCAGCCTACATACCACAAGCCAGAGCCTTGGCATTGAAAGTGAGGCTCTCCTTACAGAACCCAGAGCTACTGTTGGTCATGGGAGGGGGAGGATGCCTACCCTGTTGAGCAGACCTCCTGGGATCTCAGAGACTCTACATCCCACCGTTCTCAGAAAAGCAACGAGCTGTCTATTCAGCACATTCAGGACTAGACTCCACTGCTTCCTCCAACTTGTCCACATCCTGTGCTCCTGTCTCAGTAAAGGCACCACTATTCACTTATCTCCTAAAATAAAAACTTAGATTATTCCTTGCCCCTCCTCCCTCTCCCTCACCCCTAACAGCCCATCAAATATCAGGTTGTAGCATTTGCCTCTTAAACGGGTCTCAAAACTTACCCTCTCCCCTCCATTCCCAATACCACTGTCCTTGCTCAGGACCTCAGGATCTCCCATTTGAACCATATAGTGACCTCCTCCCTGGTCGCCCTGCCTCCTTTCCTTCCCCTATAACCACTTCTCCTACCCAGCTGGAGTGAGCTTTGTAAAATGTAAAAACTTCCCTGTTTAAAATCTTTGAGTGGCTCTTGCTGCCCTGACCAGTATACAAGGCCCACCCCTGCAGCTGCCCCACCTTCCTCTACCATGCCTCCCCCAACCCAGCTCTGCATTACATACACCAGCTGCTTCTGCTTTCTGCATTTGTTGATGCTGCCCTCTCTGCTTGGAATTCCTTTTCTTCTGGCCCTTTCCCCAACCTAGCCCAGCCCTGCCTATCTCCCACATTCTGGCTGGTTTTTACTTAGCCTAACTCAGTTCAAAAGTAATAGACTGTAGACTCCTAAAAGCAGAGATCATGCCTCAGTCGTTTTTGTTTTCGCAGTTCCTGGCACAGCTTTGAAGTAGATGTGTAGTGCAGTTTGTTGAATTAGTTTGGTTGGGCACCATGTCTGTCTCATGCTCTGAGGAGAGAAGAGAAGCTGTAAGCCTGCCCTCTAGTAGCTCACAAGCATACTAGGAACAAGAGTATATTGATAGTTAATAACAACACACATACGACTTGACCTTTGGCCCCTTGGGTGGATAGGCCATTCCCCAGCTCTGCTCTGGGTCAGCCTGCACACCTGGAAGCTTCCCTGCAGCTCCCTCTGACCAGGGGCTCATCCTCAACACCCATTGCTCTGTTCCCACTTGACTCTCCCTCAGGAGACCTCTGCCAGCTTAAATGCTCTACCATGCTGGGGTCTGGCCCGAATTCAGAATCTCACCATTGGCTGCGTGGCACACGGTGGACTGTCTCGTGCTTCACTTCTCTTTTTGACAGTCCAAAAACGTAATCACCCAAGCCCACCCTATACCTTTCTGGACCCCTCTTGGGGTCCTGTTTCTGAGCTGAGAAATATAATCAGGCCATCCCTGAGTCATGGTGTGGCAATGATTAATTTAGAAAGCTGCTTGCAGTCCCACCTTCACGTCATACCACTTCACATGTTCTCGTTTTCTGGACCACCCTGGTCTGCTGAGATACTCAAGACCCAGGCTATCTCCAGGAAGCCTTCCTTAGCCCTCCACCTGGACAGAGGGCCCATTCTTGGGGCTTCCCACAGACATCTTTTATCAGTGCACTTAACAAAGGGCATCTATTTGATGTCTCCCTCCAAAGGTCAGGAACTACCTCTCCTTCAGCTTTTTCCCCAAGGTTGGGCACACAGGTGTATAAAAGATTGCTGAACTCAAGTGAATTAAGCCTGAGCCCATCTTCACACTTAGCCTCTCCTCAACACAGATTCTCAACCCGTCCTCTTTCTGGAAGGGTGATCCTTCTAGTGATTCCTACCCCAGTACACCCACGAGCGGGGGTTGGGGGGTTTCGCAAAAGCCAGTCTTTGCATTTTTTATGTGTTAACCACTCAGTAGCAATTGTTTGCCTTCAGAAACACTAATCCTTAGAGACTAAGAAAAGAACCGTTCTCAGGCACCTGGTTGGCTCAGTCGGTCAGGTGTCCAACTTCGTCTCAGGTCATGATCTTGCAGTTTGTGAGTTCAAGCCCTGTGTCGAGCTCTGTGCTGACAGCTTGGAGCCTGGAGCCTGCTTCGGATTCTGTGTCTCCCTCTCTCTCTGCCTCTCCCCTGCTCGCACTGTGTTTCTCTCTTGTTCTCTCTCTCTCAAAAATAAAAATAAGCATTAAACATTTAAAAAAAAAAAAAGGAGAGAACTGTATTCTCATCACCCTCTCAGCCTGAGGCTTCAATCAGTATCCACTCATCCAGCAAGTACTTCTTGAGCACTTGCTGTGCTCCTTGAACCTATAAGGTATAGACAGGAGATTGCTAATAGATGTGCAGGTGACTCAACCACAGGAGTCCCTCTTAAGGACTCGTTCCCATAGGAGATGCCACAAGCATGGGACAAACGTGTTCCAGGTTAGGCTAAAAAAACCTCCCACACTAGATCACTAGAACTGATCAGGAAGGAGGAGTCAGCCCACCCAGACTGCCCCAGAACCTTGAGCCGGACAGAGGCAGCTGTCTCCTGTTGTTTTAGTTTGCCATACGATGGTTCTTTCTGTCTAGAATGTTCCATCATACCCCTACTGCCTGGCAGTCCCCTCTCATCATTCTCGCCCAGATGCAAATGGCTCTTCCCGCACTTCTCCCAGTGTTCCCATTCCATTTGGAGCCCACAGTTGGCAGAGCAGCATTCACCCGAAAGGAACAGACCTTACTTTAGGTGTCTTTTTAGGTATCCCAGCACCTGGCTCAGAGCTTGTTTGCTGCACAAATGGAAAAGGCTGCCTGGAGAGGGGTTATGAAGAGAGAGGAAGCCTTATTCCCCCAAGGGTAGTAGTAACCATTTGGAGCACTAACAAACTCTTGGGTCAGGCCTTACTCTTCTCGTTTGTAAAATGGAAGTTGAAGCATCTCTTTTTTCCTCCTTGTGATTTCAGAATGACCAAGAATTAATTCATGTAGTCAGCAATGTTATACCACCTTTGGGCTAGTCCCAAGGGTCCCTCAGGAAATGGAACTCCTAGCATCTGCTCCCACAGATTACACAGTCTGAGCAGGGAACACCCTCCTCCAGGAAGCAAGGGCACAGGTGGATGAAACCCCTTACGCTGCCCCTTACTGAGCCCTAGTCTCCTCTTAAATGGAGACAATACCTACTTCTCAGGACTAGCATAAGGATGAAAAAGATATCTATAAAATACCAAAGCTGGCGGCAGCTGCTTTGACTACCGTTATTTGTACTTTTCTGATTATCCTCTCTTACGGAGTGCCTTCATAACCCTAGACTCATTTCATCTACATGTGGGGCTGGCTTAGCATGTGTCTGACTACTCCCATTTCACAGATGAAGAAATAAGGCTCTACAGGAATAAGTGTTTTATTCAGATTCAGTCAGCTAGTAAGTGGCAGAGCCAGGACTCCAAACTAGGTCCTATAACTTCTACCACGTCTATTATACCACCCCATAGGTGAAAGTCGACCAGGGAATACAGACCCCGAGAGTTAATGGAGTAGATGTGGGGTGGTAGAGTTAATCAAAAAGGTTGTTGCATGTGAGTTTTAAGATGGTCCAGTGGTGGTGGGCATGGCCAGGAGAAGGCAGGCATTCTGCTAAGGGGAAGAACACAGCAAGGAGGCACTGCTGCTCGCCCAGCCTGTGTAGAGGCAGCCGGGCCTGTTGGAGCTCACAGAGATGGGACCGGCCAGGGAAGGGGCTCAGCTGCCCACTCGGGGACCCTGACACCATCTTAGCCCAGAGAGCAGTTGTCAGGAGACTGTTGGAGGACAGGAGCTCCTGAAGCCATGTGTCAAAGGCTGAATGAGCCAGACTGGAAGACTACAGAAAAGACAGTTTTCTGGGTGAGGCTAGGGTACGAGAAGGTGCTGTGGCCAGGGAGAGCCAACTTCTTTCTTTAAACTCTTGAAGCACCAGTTCAGGCTCCAGAGTTAGCCAGAATTTGGGGTAAAGCCCAGGGTCTTCATTTATTTACCTGTGTAACTTGAATAGGTTACCTAACTTCTTTGCACATATTTCCTCATCTATAAGAAGGGAATCAAGTTCCCTGCCCTGCCTGCTTTGTCATAATGAGGCTCAAATGAAGTTATGTCTATGCAAGTTGTTGATACACTGGAAAGTGCTAGCAGAGTAAGTTGCTGTTGCTGGTCCACAGCGAGAACATCAATACCTATGGCACATCTCAAGTGGCCCATCAGGGTCTCTGTCCCAGCCTCTGCCCCAGCCCAACAGGACCAGCCATGGTCATCAGCTACCCTGCCAACCACACACCCTGAGGCCTGGCTTCCTCAGTCTTTCCTAGCTGCTTCCATTTTTCATTCTGTCGGACTCCATCTGCTTGGTCGTTTTTCTCTTCAGATATTATTAGAAATATCCAGAGTTGTAATTGTTTAATGGTTGGCATTTCGCCTGTTTCACAGGGGGACCAGATCAAGCCCACCCCAGATCCATACCCTGGGTCTGGCAGAATTGGCCAGGGACAGCTGTGCAGTGGAGTCTGCCTGGCATTATAAAGAGCTCTCTCCCAGGTGCATTATTAGAAAAGAAGGGGAAAAGATGGCCCCAGGCATAATCCAATTCCACCTTCTCCATGGCGCTTTTGAACTGCATAGCCCAGCAATGTGCAACTCTCAGTGATCGGGAAGCTTTCCTGAAAGAGAAATCAAGATCAGAACCTCAGCTTCATGACACCTGGAGGATCCCAAATTCCCCTAGGCCACCTATCTAAGTGATGCCTGGGCACTTCTCTCTCCCCCCAAAACCCCAAGAAGCCTGAACCCAGTTCATGCTCAGCTTTTCAGCCTACACTCTCAATTCACCCAACTTTTTAAAGAATGTGACTCCTTTCAGATGACCCCTGCCTCACCCCTGCCCCAAAACACATCCACACATCATGTTCACAGTCTAACCTTTGCCATCTTGTATCTCTACGTTCCCCAAAGCCCCTACCCACAGGTTCTTATTTCTGTCAGGACACTGGGGACTCCCTCTCAGCCAGGCTTGGGCTGCCCCTTGTCATTCCCAGCCTTCAGGTATCTGTGAGGCCAGTGGATTCCCCTGAGAACCAAGCCTTCCATAGGGCTGGATCAGCTAGTTTAGAGAAGCTAGACTTGAGTGTCTTCTCAGGCCCCCCTCATGATTCACAGAGAGCATCTCCCAAAAGGTTGCACTTCCATCTGTTCCTGCTGAGGCCAGAACTAGAAAGTTCTTTAGGTAGCAGCATTAGAGATTGAGTTGAGAAAGACCACAGCAAAGACCTGAAGTGCTATGGCAGGTATTTGAGACGGCAAGCTGATCCCACCCACAACTATTCATGTTCATTCCTGTTTCTCCATCTGTGTCATGCCAGCCACCTTTGCCCCTTCGGATCCTTCCTGGCCTTCATGATCCCTTATTAGTCCTACTTCTTCTAGAAAGCCTTCCCTGATCTGTGTAGCTACTTCTTTGAAACCGAGTCACAGATTGTACCACACAGGATCTTTGTACCTCAGGACCAGCAGACACTTCCCTAAGGCCATCAACTCTTTCTCAGTTGACTTGTTTTCCAGGCCTTGTCTTCTGACATATATCCCTTTGTTAATCTCCCCCTGACACTCTGAGCATCAGAGCATACATGTTGTTCCATCTGTAGACCAACCCTGCACAGTCCTCTGTCCCCTTCTATCTTCTGACTGCCACGTTCCCATTAATGCAGTCCGAATGGATACTTTTTAAAAGCAGCCATATGTGAGCAAAAAAAAGAAAACCTGTTTAGAGAGAGAAGTAACTCTACCATCTATGCCAACTAGTAGTAATCTACCAGTTATGTGACGTGACGGTCAAATCTCTTTATCTCTGGCCTCAGTTTCCTGCTCAGTATAATGGAGTTAAGAATAATACTTTACTTCTCAGGGTGTTTGTGTGGGTCTTGAGTAATAAAAAAATGTTGACAGTTTTTCTAGTTGTGCCCGGCAGATAACTTGTCCAATAAATGGTTCTTTTTCTAATGGCTCTGCCTCATTCTGCCCCCTGGTCTTATACTTGAGTGATGCTTCTGGAGCCTGATTCTCCCACTCTGTAGTTGGACACTTAATTTCCTCACCTTGAATGCACAGCCTTTGATTATATACTTCATCCTAAAGAGGGGAGGTCATGGGGTGCCTGGGTGGCTCAGTCGGTTGAGCGTCCGACTTCGGCTCAGGTCATGATCTCGCGGTCTGTGAGTTCCAGTCCCGCATCGGGCTCTGTGCTGACAACTCAGAGCCTGGAGCCTGTTTTGGATTCTGTGTCTCCCTCTCTCTCTGCCCCTCCCCTGCTCATGCTCTGTCTCTCTCTCTGTCAAAAATAAACATTGGAAAAAAAATTTTTTTAATAAAAATAAAGAGGGGAGGTCAGATCTCACTCTGGCAGAGCTGAACTCCCAGGGAACTTGGGACATATCTGTCCCACTCCCGCACCATTTCTCCCTGATGGAGGTCATGGTTAGTGACAGTGCCAACCATGTGGTCCACCCCTCTGTGCCCTGAGCTCCACACTACCCTTGATTGGATTCCAGAAAGTACATTTGGCTATACTTCCAGACAGCAGACTAGGTCTTGGTTTCCCCAAGTGGGAAAGAGTCCAGAGCTCATACCCCAGATCCCTCAGGGCCTGCCATGGGCTTCTGTCTCTTGCATTTGCATAGGAGGCAGGCTCAGTCTCCCACCAGTTGTGAGTAGAAGTGGAACCAGCCCTCTGAGAGCTAAAGTTCCTCTCCAGTTCTCCTTCACCAGCCCCCTGCCCCCTTCACCTCCATTCACCATCCACCCGCCTTTCAGTTTCCCTGGCAACGCTGAGTGCTCATCCTGGAAAACTTTATCCGAAATCTGCTCTGGGCAGCTTTCCAAATCCATGCTAACCTGATTAGGTGTCTCTAGGGGCCTTGCCAGCTAATCAGATTAGGCAGCACTAATGGTAGTGAGGACTTTGAGTGGGCGCAGAGCAGTAAAACATATTGTATACTTAGTGATAATTATCCTGCCTTTTGTGTCATTGATTTATCTGCCTCCCTCACTGTCCCCCCCCCACCCCCCGTCTTGTGTGTTTGGCCCTAGCGATCCGGAGGAAGGAGAATGGCTGGTACGATGAAGAACACCCTCTGGTCTTCCTCTTTTTGGGATCATCTGGAATAGGTAACTGGGAGCAGAACGGCAAGTAGGGAAGGAGTGCTGAGGGAGCCCCAGCTGCTATGGGCCAGGGTCACACAGCCCACTTCTGAATTCCCACTCTCAAAACAACTGCCTCCAAATTAGAGCCAGAAAGAGGGTTGTCTGTCACATTAGGAACAGCTGGAATGATGCCCCTCCCTCCAGAAGCTGTGGTATAGGGCCTGATGCACCTGGACAACCAGGCCCTTTGGGGTCTGTTAACCCTGGTCCAGCCACTCTGCATCCCCAGAGGCTGCCCTTTGGGAACAGTTGAACCACCTCCACTGCCCAGCACACCAACCTTATTTATTAGTACAACTTGGGACATAACCTTCTAGCAAGCTAAAGAAAGCCCCTGGTGGCCAACACAGTGTGGGGTGCATAGCAAAATTGGTTTCAGTCAAATGGGTTTGGTATTTTTCTAGCCAGTTGGGCTGGATTATCTGAGGCATTCTCACTCCCTCGCTCTCCACCCTCACAGACCCCTGACCTGCACCACCACCTCCCACCATTGTCGTTTTGGGGAGTTTCATGCATTTGTTGTCTCTTCTTCCCCTCTCAGCATCTTCATGGGCCTAGCTCTCCCCCAGATGTAGATTACTGCCACCTCACCATGATACTGTAGAACTTGATTTCCTATACTAGACAGTGACTTCCAAAGGTTTGGCCATCATACCAAATGGCCCTTAGAGCCACCGCTTTGGTATTGTCATTGTTTCTTTATGTTACAAAGAAAGGCTGTGAAGCCAAGGAGAGGTATTCTTTATCCTCTCCCAGCCTCTGTTTGGCCTATGGCTCCAGGGCCTGGCTGGATGGCAAGACCATGGGTGTCCAAAGAGATGCAGTGCAGTGACCAGGAAGTCAGGGTGCTCCTGTCAGAGGCAAGGTTTGCACTGGGCTTCAAAGAATAAGTTGGCTCTGGATTATAAGTGTCAACCTCCCACTGTTAGGATGCTGCTATAGAGAAAAAGTCTCAGTCTCCATCCACAGAAAAATCAAGATGCAACGCACTTTGATTCTGGTCTCAGCACCACCTCTAATTCTCCCAGTGACATTGGGAGAGTCACCGACCTTCTCTGAGCCTCAGTGTTCCCACCCATAAAATACATTATTTCCAGTGTCCATGCGTTTCTAATATTCTTTCATTCCAGGAGATAGTCATCTGGTCCTAACCGAACACCTCTTCCTTCCATCTTACTAGGAAAGACAGAGCTGGCCAAGCAAACAGCCAAATATATGCACAAAGATGCCAAAAAGGTAAGGGCCAGGATCTGGGCCTGAGGTGCAGGCCATAGAAACCTCGCCATTACTGCTAGCCTCCAAAATTCTAGGCTCTCTGAATCTGTTAATAGTGAATCAAAAAGATGGGCCCTGACCCAGGAAGCAGGCCTCAGCTCTGGCCCCCAACTTGGCTACCAAATATTCCAGGACTTTGGGCAAGTTATCCAATCTCCTTGTGCCTCCATTTATTAATCTATGAAATGGGAAAAATAATCCTTGCCCTGCCTGCTTCCTGGGGCATTTGGGAGAACCCACTGAGATTCATCCATACATTTTCAGGCATCTACTTTGGCCAGGTACTGTAATAGATTCTAATAACTCAGCATTTAAGACACTTTCCCTTACCTGAGGAACTCAGGCTGAACAAGGAAACAGCTTTAGAAATATACTATTACTGTCTAGTGCATCAAGACCATGCTAGAGTCTTGGGGCCTATAGAAGAAAACAAGAATGAGAAGATGCCTTATTGCTTCTCTCCATTGTATATGAGCTTTTAAACATGATTTCTTATGCCCTAACCTGTGGTGTGGTCATAGTCCCCTTTGCCCCATGACTCAAAGCCCACGGACTCTTCATAGGAGAAGGCTGTCCCTGTCCCATATCTATTCAGACTCTAGCTTTCCAAGACCTGCTTAATTTGACTTTCTAGGCAGACTTAACCAACTGAGCCACCCAGGCACCCTCTAGGCAGACTGTAAATGTTTTCACGCAGAGAGAAACGTCCAAGAGATCCATCCTTGGAGATTGTAGAAACATTTCAACTAAAGCCAGACATTCTTCTTTCCACCAGTCTTTCCATTGTGGAAGCTAAAGTCCCCCTACTCACCACCTGAGATTGCCCATGACCCCAGATGCCCTCACCTAATTTCTATGGAAGACCTCTGCAGCTGAGGCAATGAGGAATTGCTTAGGCCTCTGCCAGCCAAACTGCCACAGCAGCAGAGTCCTGGCCACCTTTCCTCCTGCTTCTGGCCTCACCACCCCTTTGCCACCTCCCTGAGGGCCTGGCACCACAGAAACAAGGTAGCTCAGGCTGTGTCCTCTGGAGCCACATCCCTGGCCCCCGTCTGCCTAATAACTGGCTAAAGGCTCCTAAGCTTTCCTGGCTCTGCCAGTAGCTGTGCTCTGCCTCAACCAAACCCAAAGCAGACCCACTTGACAGGCAGTAGGCAAGAAGCAGCACACAGCATGCTAACATACTGCAACCAAAATAGCATTTTTAAGACAATTCATCAGGTTGGCAGCGATTGAAACAATTAGCACTCTGGAAAGAGCCATAAACTAGCAGGACTATTAGGGAAGATACAGTTACGGGCAGGAACCACCTGATTAGGGATGAAGAATTCTGAGTGGTTTAATTTTAATACTGTCAGAAAGGTTAATATTTAATTACAAATTATAATCTCCTTATCCAAGCTGTCTTAATATGTCTTCATACACAGTGGAAGAAGGGAAAGCATGGTCTGATTTGCTGGTGTAGGAGGCAGGCGGGGCTTGCTAAGAGACTGATGATTCAAGTCATTTTTCAGTTGGAGCATCTGAATGAAGGGCAGACTGACACCAGTGCGGGGGCTCCTAGAAGCATGGTTATGGCATTCTGCAGTACACCGTCACCCCTTGGAGGCAGTGGGCTGGGCAGTCAGGGCCCTGGAGCCAGCCATTCCTCAGTACAGGCTCCAGTTCTCCTTTCTCCTGACCTTAGGTGGGTTACTTAACCCCTCCAAGTTTGAGCTCTCTTGCCTCAAAGTGAAGCTGTCCAATCCTGTGTCTAAGATGGTTGTGAGCATGCAGTGAGGTAATATGAATCACAGTGAGCTCAGGCTCTGGCACATTTAAGTAAGTGCCTGATCCCTTGTCTCATGTGTGTTCATCATCTGGTACTTTCTGCAGCACTACCCCATCAGCTGTCTTACTTGATCCTGTGATGCTAAATTAGATCCACTTTTCAGATGAGAAGACTGAGATCCTACAACATGTAAGGGCTTGTCCAAGTTCATTTGTGAGGGGAGGAGGTAAAATCAGAATCCAGTCTCTCATCTCTTCTCTCAATACAGCTGTTCTCAGCTACAGTAGGAGACTAGATTGTAAACTTGTCAGTTTGTCCCCACGTCACATAGGGAGATGAGAGGCATGAGAAGCCCAGAACAACTGTCTCTGTATTTAATTTTCATTTTATTTATTTTGTTGTTTTTTAAGTAGGCCCCACACCCACTATGGGGCTTGAGCTCAAGATCGTAAGGTCAAGAGTCATACGCTGTACTGACTGAGCCAGCCAGGTGCCCCTAATTTTTAAATCCTAGGCGGTGCTTCCGTAAAACTCCTACTTGTACCAGCCTGTGGGCCAGCTCACCTCAGAGTCTGTGTTTAGTAGAGACATTTTCTGGCCATATAACAGGCAAGTTTGAGACCTACCTTCAAAATCTGAGAGTCTTAAACTGTACCCAACACCAACAGGACCCAAGGAATGATTTATAGGAAGTGTCGTGTCATAAAAAGGGTAGAGTAGGGCTGACTAAATGAAATGCATGCTGGCCTGGGATTTGGTGGCTTGAATTTAAATTCTGGCTTTGTGATCCTTAGTTTCCTCATTGGAAAAGGGTCACTGGTACCTCTGGACCTGGTTGCCTCACAAGGTCTCATTTGTACAATTTTATAATTTCTTTATTGGAATCAAGGGTAGTCCACTGCCTGGGTTCAAACCCCAATTCTAAGCTACTCTGGAGTTTGCTGGGATCTCTGTTTACATCAGTTTTCTCATCTATAAAATGGGTCCAATAATGGTGCCTAACTGATTAGATTATTGTGAAAGTTAATTGAGATAATAATGTAAAACGCTAGACACCATCATTATCATGTAGTAATCAATCAGTACATGTTGGATATTACTGTCATAATTGTTGTCTCACTTCATCCTAAACTAAGATCATGTGAAACCAAAAGTATTCAAGCCAAGAAACTCAAGCCCTGAAACTTGTTCAAAGTTACTTAGCAAATCAGTAAGAGAACTAGGATGAGAACCCACATTATTTGACATAAGTGAGCAGTAGAGCCCATACTTCTGGATCCTGGGACAATTGACATCGGCACAAAGCCCAGGATTCTTCAGATGAAGACTGCCAAGAGCCCTGCTGATTGACAGAGCAGGAAATAGGAGGCAGTAGAGTTTAGTGGCTAAGAGCACAGACTTGGAGCTAAATTGTCAAACCTGAGTGACCTTGGTCAAGTTACATTAATCTGTGATTCAGTCTTCTCTTCTGAAAAGTATAAGAATACTTACTTTACAGACTTGTACATGTTCTGAGCCCTGTAGAGCAGCTGGCTTAGAACATTGCCAGGTACTTAGCACACAGTGACTGTCAGCTATTATCATTAGATACCCATCTCATGGGTTCCAATGCTTTGCTCCCTCTGGGAAGCACTCCCGGCTTCTTCATGTCTGTCCTCCCATTCTTCCTCAAGTCTGTGTTTCTCTTGGCTGAGCTGCCTGGGACCCTCTGAAAATGTTTTCTAGCTAATGCCCCATGTTCTCGGATAGCAGTGGTCACCTCCACATTGCCTTACTACTTCTCCAGCCCTCCTCTACCTCTTGGGTTAGGTCTCTCCTCAGGCCCCTGGTGAGCCAGGGAGAGGAAACAGGGCCTGTGTTACATAGGAAGAAGCTGCAGTTCAAAAAGGGGGAGGGGGGCAGCATGCCCAGTGCCACACAGACAGTGGCCAAACTGGGACTGGAAACCAAGGGCCTGCCAAGGCTCTTCTGCCGCCCTCTACCTCTGGTACAGAGTGAACAGAACAGAGAAAAACTACGTCACCGAGTGAATTTCTGACCAGCAGCAGAGCTAGAATGTGGCCTGGATTTCAGACATAAATAGCTACCTCCCTCTAGGCTCCTGGCACCCTGTCATCCCCAGCCCTCAGAAGAAGCATATTCAGTGAGTGCACTTTCTAAGGTGGAAGTATGTGCCACTAGGAGAGGAACCTGGGAAACCCAGGCTGTGAGTAGAGAGACAGGCTACCTGTGAATCCCCTTTTCACTCCCTAAATCCATTGTGAGAAGGAGTGGATACTCTGCCTGTGTTAATTCACAGATCCCATACTATACACATACACACACACATCCGCTCCCTCTGAGGCTAATCATAGTTGAACCTCACCCCAGAGGTTCCCTTCAAATCACTCCTAGGCCCAGTGGTGGAGAGAGAGGGGCTGTAAGCTGCCATATGGATAGCTGTTAAATAAATTAAAAGATTTCTTAGCATAAAAGAAAACTAAAACAAAGGGGCATGTCCCTATAAAGACCTGCACAGCTGAGGGCACCATGGAGCTGTCTGGGTATTTATTGTACCCTTCCTTCTCATCATGGTCCACACTGATGGTGACCGAATTTGTCCATGTATGTCTGCCCCTACTTGAGGTGTTCTCCTTGAGGACGGAGACCAAGACTTGTTCACAGCTGTAGCTCCAGTGCCCAGCACACACAAGATGCCCTCAGGAAATGTGGGATGGGTGGGAAGGTGGGTGATACGGTAATCAGACCAGTAGAAGCCTGAAAAAAGAGACATTCTGAGCCAGATTTAGAAGGGCAGGGATATGACTTAGGTTTATTAAGGTAGCAAATGGGGGGGGATCATGTGGGGGAGGAGTGAACAGAAACCCACTATGGTGAGAATGGGGTAGAAGATCTTGGTTGGTGTGGTCTGAAACCCTAGGGCCTATTTGAGCAGCTCTCCTCCTTAACCCTTCCCTCTACCTTCCTGCCTCCAAATGGACTCCTGCTTGTTTCCACACAGGGCTTCATCAGGCTGGACATGTCTGAGTTCCAGGAGCGGCATGAGGTGAGTGAGAGTCCTTGGTAAAATGTGGTTTGGTGGATCTGTCAATCAACATGATTCTGCCTTGGGATTTGTCCTTTGGGGACATATGTGTGCAGCAGGATCACTGATCTGTTTTGTATCGGACTTGCTCTGAAAAACAAGCATAAAGAAGATCTGTCTGCTCTCTCATTACAGCAGGATTCCTGCCACCCCAGGAGGAAGCCTGACTGTCCCTGTTGACACATGCAGTCTTTTTTTTTTAAGTTTATTTATTTATTTTGAGAGAGAGTGTACAAGAGTACACGTGCACACGCACACAGAGGAGAGTTAGAGAGAGGGGGAGAGAGAATCCCAAGCAGGCTCCATGCTGTCAGCATGGATCCCAACGTGGGGCTCAGACTTACAAATTGTGAGATCATGACCTGAGCCGAAAATCAAGAGTCAGACGCTTAACCAACTGAGTCACCCAGGTGCCCCTTGACACAGGCAGTCTTAATGAATAAAGCCATTTTCCTATGTATGCCCATATTGGAAACTAAAAGCATAGAAAGGCTTTTTCAATATGTTTCCTTGCTTCCTCCAGGTGGCCAAGTTTATCGGGTCCCCACCAGGCTACATTGGCCACGAAGAAGGTGGCCAGCTGACCAAGAAGCTGAAACAGTGTCCCAATGCTGTGGTGCTCTTCGATGAAGTGGACAAGGCCCATCCAGATGTGCTTACTATCATGCTGCAGCTGTTTGATGAGGTGAAAGTGACTTTGGGCTGGGATGGAGGAGGGGACCCCAAAAGTATGGGGTGCTGTGAATCAAGAATCAAGGGCCCAGAGGCTTGTCTGATCCTTTCACTTGCCATTTTGCCCCCATGTGTATTCAGTCACTTAGCAAATGATGCTTTGCCCCCTTTCTGGACCAGGGCCTGGGCTGGGCACTTGAGGACAGACCAGTACTACCCAAGGATTGACATTTTCTGGCTGCCCAGACTGCCTTCTAGAGAGACATGGAGCAGAGATACCAAGACAGAGAGACATGAATTTTTAGTTCCAGCTCTGCTCCATCTCTAGGCATCAGGGACCTCATGTGACAAAGAAGGAGGCTGTATCCAAGATAAGCTCCAAGAACCTTTCTGGCTTGTGAAGCCCTTTTCTTCCAAGGAGTTCCAGGCTCACCACAAATTAGATAACCTCCTTCTGGTAGGGTAAGCTCTAAATAAGAACTCTGCTTTTCAGTACATTCTGTGTACTAGGCTTGTGCTAACAACGTCACCGCTAATCATCACAATAGCCAGGCAGTGACAGCTGTCTCATTTTTTATTTATTTATTATTTTTTCTAATTAAAAAAAAATTTTTTTAACATTTATTATTGAGAAACAGAGACAGAGCATGAGCATGAGAGGGGCAGAGAGAAGGGAAGGCGTAGAATCTGAAGTAGGCTCCAGGCTCTGAGCTGTCAGCACAGAGCCCGACGCGGGGCTTAAACTCATGGACCATGAGATCATGACCTGAGCCGAAGGCAGACGCCCAACCAACTGAGCCACCCAGGCACCCCAGCTGTCTCATTTTTTACAGAAGAAGAAACTGAAGTTCAGAGAGGTTATAAATGACTTGCCTGAGGCCATGGAGCTATTATACAGAGGATCCAGGTTTGGGCCACAGATACATTTGATTCCAGAGCCCCAGTTCTCCTACTCTGTGCCATTCCTTACCTCAAGCAGGGGAGGGAGAGCTTATCATAGGAGGATTGGATCTCTTCCTTTAGAGGCCGGGCAGAACTGAGCATGAGGCTTCTCCTCTGCTCCCAAGCCGGGGCTATATTAACCAATATATGTCCAGATGGAGTCCAGCCCACTTTTCCACTTAGCCCCTTCCAGCTCTGGGACAGCAAGGAGGGGTTTTGCTTCCCATGTCGCAAGTGTACTTGATGAGGTGTGGGAAGGGACTCCTTATGGACCAAATAGCACACCAGGTGCCAAACCAAGAAGACCCAGATCCAGATATCCCCATAGCTGCCCATCACCTTCCCCACATGGCCCAGTATCCTTGTCCCTGCCCTAGTTTCATTGCTGTCTTCCTAGCCCCCCAGCTCTTCCCTGTCCCCAGACCACTCACTGAGGAATAAAGGCCGGTCCTTCAAAAGTCATATATTAGTTACCCACATCTGTGCTGTAAGACCTCCCACTTTATTCTAGTCTCTTGATGGGATTCAAGTACACAGCTATGGACTAGACCCATACCTTCTCTCTGGGAGCTCCCTGCCTAGGTAGATAAGTGGAAAGGAGACATGATAATGTTGAAATTTTTGACTTTTTGTACCAGGCACTGGTCTAAAACAGTTACTTGTATCAATTCATGTGATCCTCCCAACATCCCTACGAAGATAGTTCTTATTACTGCCTCTGTGTAAGATATGGAAACTGAAGTAAAGTGAGATAAGTAATTTGCCCATGGTCATACAGCTGGGAAGAGAGAATCCAAGGTTGGAACCCAGGCAGTCCAGTTCAGAGCCTACAGCTTCACTAAGAACTACCATGCAGGTAGGACCAGAAGAGAGAGGTAGATCTGCAGTGAAGCATTCACAGGAAGGGAGGGCCCAGCTCAGGGAGCGTGAGCACAACAGTTTCTGACATCCCTAGAGAGGTACCTCTGATGACCACCTTGGCCCAGAAAGAGGGAAGGCAGCTGCTGACTGAAATACAACCAGCACCACCTAGAACTTGTTACCGCCTCCATATGTAAGCCCTGTCCACCCATTCCCTGCTACTGTCACTCCATTGACTACCTTTTGGGAGTTGATAATAATCCCTTCCTACAGCCCCCACCAACCTAGTGTCATTCCTGAAATTTATATTATATCCTTGATTCCATTGACCAAAGCTGTCATCCAAGATTACTTAGCCAGAGTTATGCTTATAGGCTCCTTGTGGACAGGGACTTTATCTTAGTCCAACCATTCCCAGAGCCCATGAGGTCAGGGGAAATGCTCTGTTAAGTAACTTAATTCAACAGGAATATAGTATACCTTTCAAGGATAAATCAGGAGGTTCTAGGCGAACGAGCAGAGAAGGGCTGGCAGCAGACACCTACTGTGCCGAAGCACGGGGGCGCGAGGCCGTCTGGCCTGTCCAGGGAACTGCAGCTGCTCAGCACTGCTCGGCTACAGAAGGGAAGTGAGAACAGAACAGTGGAGGTGAGTGGGTAAGTTGTCAGGGACCAGTTACAATCCCAGGAGATGAAGTATGGGTTTACTTGTTAGATTGTAAGGAGCTTTTAAAGACTTTAAGCAAGAAAGAAACATGGCCAGGTTCTTACTTTATAAAGATCTGTCTTCCTAGCCTGAGAGAAGGCATTGGTGAGAGAATGGACTGGAAGGCAGACGGGGAGCAGCAAGGAGGCTGTTGAAGCCTCCGGGCTAGAGCTGAGGATGCCTTCTCTAAAGCAGAGCCACAGGCTAGCCAGAACTCCTGGAAGGCTGACTATGCAGGGCTCAGTGATTTGATTGAATTTGAGGGGAGACAGAGGGTCCAGGGGTGGCCAGCTGCAGGGTTTCTGGCCTGGGTGACAAGACGGCCGCTACTGCCATTGACTGAGGCAGGGAACACAGGAGGATGAGCAGCAGATTGGCGAGGAAGGTGAGTTGCTGAGGTTTGAAATCACTGAAAATGAGATGCCTGAGGGACGACGACCAGATGGAGGTGTCCAAGAGGCCAGTCATCAGTTGGAGAGATCTAGAGCATAGTACAATTCTGGACTGGAAGCAGAGATTCAGGAATGCATCAGCACGGACAAGGTAATGGAAGCCACAGGAAGGGATGAGATCTCTCAACTAGGGGGTATGTAGTATGTAGAGAAGAAAAGGCTAACCCAGAGCCTTGTGACCTATCAGGAAAGTCAGAGGGAATGTGGTTCAGGTGGGGCAGAGGGGACACAGGATGCACAGTGTCTGCCTTGGTGTTCATGAATGAGTGGAGCAGACTGGCAGCAAAAAGCATTTTAGCCCACTGTGGTGCATGCTGAGCTAGAATAAGTTACAATTGTCAGGAGTTGTGGGGGCATATGATCCAGTCTGGGGGCATAAAGGAAGCACCCTCGTTCCCACCTAGCCCAGTTCTCACAAGCCTGGATCCAGAGAAGCAGGAGCCCTAATGTTCTCACCAAAACACCAAGCAGGACTATGACCCCAGAGCCTGTAGCACAGGGAAGAAGTCCCAAGAAGAGACTGGCTCCTGAGGAGCCCAACCTGCTCTTCCCTTCAAGGATGGAAGCAGTGGGAAAGCAACCCCTATAACCCAGGGTAGCATTCACACCCACCCAGTCACTGCTGGGAGGTGTGCCAGTGACAACTCCCTCTTTGGGACACATTCTATTGCCAAAGACTCTGAGGAAGAGAAGACATGAACACTGAAAGTCATCCTTTGGGTCAGTCTTACCCTGCATCTGTTCCCGTCACCCCTCTAGGACCCATCCACAGGCCCAGTTAGAAACAGCGCTTTGATCCTGGAATGAAATTGCTGTTGGTTGTTGCTCTAGCCAGTATAGCAGCATGTGTACTCAGTCCTTGGGGTTGAGCTCTGTGAACAGTGTCCTATGCGCACATTTGGACACATCTCACACACACACACACGCACACACACGCACAGAACAGGTCTTCAAAACTACAATTGTCCCCGGGTACCTGGGTGGCTCAGTTGGCTGAGCATCTGACTTCGGCTCAGGTTATGATCTCATGGTTCGTGAATTCAAGCCCCGCATCAGGCTCTGTGCTGACAGCTCAGAACCTGGAGCCCGCTTCAGATTCTATGTCTCCTTCTTTCTCTCTGCCCCTCCCCTGCTTGCACTCTGTCTCTGTCTCTCTCAAAAGTAAGTAAACGTTAAAAAAGGAAAAAAAGAATTGCCCCCAGGTAGATTCTGTTGATCTATAACTCATAGATAGGGAAGCTAATGGCAAAAGCTAAAGATTATCTGCTTCCACCCTTGCTTTCCCTTCTTCCCACCCAAGGCAGGGACAAGAAAGTGATTAGGACTTGAGCTGCACATCTATTCTAAATAGACCCCCTTGGAACTAACACTTTCTGAGAGGCCTGTGTCAAAGACCCATATAAAGCAAGGCTAACAAGCACCAGATACCATGCCCAGCATGGAGTAGGTGCTAGGTTAATGCACATTTCTTCCCCTTTAGCCCCTGAGGGCCAGGGCTAGTCTGCCGTTGCTTTGGCTTTAGAAGCAAGGGCTGACCCTGAGTCAGGTCCATACCACCAGGGAATGGGAATTGTTAAAGGAGGACTAGTTACCATCTGAGCCTGGGGCAGGCAGGAGCTGACAGGTTGAGGTCAGTGACCTGTCCCCAGAGCCATGGTCTCTGGCCTGGCATGAGTTTGTGCTTTGTGGGAAGAGTATGGGAGCACATGGAAAGCACTAAACAGGAGACCTGCAGTGGATGTAGAAGTGCCCCATCGGTGTCCACTGTTGTTATTCCCATCAGTTCTGCTCAGCGAGGCCCTGACCATTGCTTTTGTCATAAATGACTATAAAGTGCTGTTGTTGTACAGTCATAGCCTTGATGTTTGCTGAGTAGGTGGAGCTTCTTGCCCTTGAACTGAGTGGCCCCAGACAACTATACTTTCTTCGTTGTTCTGTCCCTTCTACTGTAGCTCCTTGTATCTTTTCTCGGTGCATCTGTCTCCTGTATAGATGGTTTCATCTGTGTCACTTCAGAAAGAGCTAAAGATTCCAAGGAAACTTCCCACACTGGCTAAAGAGGAGCCTTGTTTTCTCTTCCTCTCTGTCAGGCAAAAGGATGGCTTTAAAGATGGAGAGATTTGGGGACACCTGGGTGGCTCAGTCAGTTAAGCATCTGACTTTGGCTCAGGTTGTGATCTCACTGTTTGTGAGTTTGAGCCCCGCATCAGGCTCTGTGCTGATAGCTCAGAGCCTGAAGACTGCTTTGGTTTCTGTGTCTCCCTCTCTCTCTGCCCCTCCCCTGCTTGCACTGTCTGTCTGTCTGTCTCTCTCTCTCTCAAAAACCAATAAACATTAAAAAATTAAAAAAATAAATAAAGATGCAGAGTTTATACTGGTTTCAGTTCATGTCATTCATTTTGATACAGCAAATGTATATTGTCTGCTGTCATAATAACAGTTCAGGACATTTGCATAGTTTGGTTAACTAAGGGTTTTTAACCAACATGACCATATTAGTCTTCACAGTGGCCCTATAAAATACCCTCCTCTGAACTCCTACAGTGACCTTATACCACTTAACTCACTGAATTGTTATTGCTGGTTTCTTGAGTGGCATTTCTTCTCTTAAGGAGGAGAATGTCAAAGGTGCGGTGAGCCTCGAGCCTGGCCTGGACTGGGCCGCCAAGGAAGTGTGTTGGATAAATGCATGTTTAATCAGGCTGGCTTCCAGGGTGCCAGAGAGGAATCAAGGGCCCTTATTGATGACAAACAGAGGTGCAATATTGCCTGAAGTCACTCTCAACAGGAGGAGTGGTTGCAGCCCAGGGCAGTGAGCACTGAAGCCTAGGTGTGAGAATAGTGCTCAGAGAACTGGGAGGAGGGAGCAGCTGAGGGTTCTAGAGAGAACTTCTGGAAGAGGTAGTCAGGCTTAACCCTCCATGAACATGGAGTCACTGTTCTTTCCCAGGGCCGGCTGACGGATGGAAAAGGGAAGACCATCGACTGCAAGGATGCCATCTTCATCATGACCTCCAATGTGGCCAGTGATGAGATCGCACAGCATGCCCTGCAGCTGCGGCAGGAGGCTTTGGAGATGAGCCATAACCGTCTTGCTGAAAACCTTGGTATGGCACACAGCCTGAGCTGTCTGGGCAGTTGAGCAGGTGCCCAGACCACCAGCACATCTCTTCCCCAGGAGGTGGAGGATGACATCAAGCAGGAGGCCACATCTGTCATCTTTCTATTTGGAAGTGAACCCTCCAACCCCTCTTCCAAGTCAGAACTCAAGTCTTGTCTTGACTCTTCTCCCCCTCTGTTCCTCCCTCACACAACTCCTACCCTAAGGAATCCTGAGCTTTGGATTTGTAGCACATAGAGATGGAAGGGCCTCAGGAAGTGCCCAGTTCTAACCCTCTCAATATTCAGGTGGAGAGCAGGCCAAGGCGTAGAGGCCTGAGACCCTGACCAGGATCACACAGACCATCAGGGGCAGGACCAGATCTCTTTTCATAAATGGGGCCACGAGGCAGATACAGTTCCCAAAGCTCCCTAGGTGTGGGGAGTAGGCAATTTATGATTCTTTTTCCACAGGGGATGTCCAGATTAATGACAAGATTACCATCTCAAAGAACTTCAAGGAGAATGTGATTCGCCCCATCCTGAAAGTAAGAGGTCTTTGTCCTTCCTATTGGAGTCTTGGGTGGGAAGATCCCCCTTAGCCATCTCTCTGTCTTCCCTTTGGGGTCTAGTAATTCCCTTTACCCCTTCTGGGTCACAGAGCTCACCCCACCCCTAACCTGGCCCTACAGGCTCACTTCCGGAGAGATGAGTTTCTGGGACGAATCAATGAGATTGTCTATTTCCTTCCCTTCTGCCACTCGGAGCTCATCCAACTTGTCAACAAGGAACTGAACTTCTGGGCCAAGAGAGTAAGAATAGGAACTGCCTATGGGTGGGGATGGGTCATCTGCCTGTTGGAAATTGGGGAACACTGGGTTGGGAGCACCCCCTTCCTAGAGGCTTGGAGAACAGTGGTGTGGGTCACTGGCCTCAGGGGCACACAGTCATTCACAGGCCCAGGCCTCAGGCCAGAGTGGTGAGAGATGGAAAGCACTGGGCCACATGCAGGCATGCTCCTATCTGACCTGTCTCAGGCCAAGCAAAGGCACAATATCACGCTGCTCTGGGACCGCGAGGTGGCAGACGTGTTGGTCGACGGCTACAACGTGCACTATGGCGCCCGCTCCATCAAGCATGAGGTGAGCACAGGATCCTTAGAGAAGTAAGGCACCTCTACACTTCCCACCCCAGGGCCCCCAGACCCAGCCCCTGGGCTCCCAACCTGAAATAGTTCATACCCAGAGCAGATGCTCCTTCACAACCAAAACCAGAAGATGATCAAGTAAAACCCCTGTCCTGAAGGATAACCGAGTATGAATCCCTGCTAGGAGTGAGGAACTGAGCTGGGAACCTCAGAAACTGACACCCCTGAGTCTTTAGCATAGTCCTTTAAACTGTGTGTTTTTAGCCCCACTCTGCAGAGGGAAACTGAAGCTCAGAGGTTTCTGACTTGCCCTAGCAGTAAGTGATGGAGCCTGGGCTCCAGGCTCAGGCCACATGCTAGCCCAGGCCACAGCGGTGACGACCACTTCACCTGTCACCTGCAGGTAGAACGCCGTGTGGTGAACCAGCTGGCAGCCGCCTATGAACAGGATCTGCTGCCAGGGGGCTGTACTCTGCGTATCACTGTGGAGGACTCAGACAAGCAGCTGCTCAAGAGCCCTGAACTGCCCTCACCTCAGGCTGAGAAGCGTCCACCCAAGCTGCGGCTGGAGATCATCGACAAGGACAGCAAGACCCACAAACTGGACATCCGGGCACCGCTACACCCTGAGAAGATGTGCCACAGCCTCTAGCTTCTACCTACCTACCTATACATGCCCTCAACATCCAATAAAGGCCCCTCGGCTGTGGCATGGCAACCGCCCTATCTTCCCCTCATGCCCTTTACCTCGTCTCCACCCAGCCTAAGGCCTGTTTACCTCCACAGCCACAGGAAGACCCCTCCTTAGCCTCAAAATCAAAAATAGGGGTTTTTCCCTCCCCTGGACCATTTGTTATGGGCCCAAAATTTGTTAACAGGTCCCCAGGAGAGGGGCTGTCTTCCCACCCTCTTCAGAGCAGGGAGGAGAAGGAGGTCCCTTTTCTCTATCCTTCAGCATGATCCCCATGGCCTGTATACTTTCTGGAACTTTATCACGGTCTGAGGAAGCTCAGAAGTTTGACAGCTAAGAACAGATCTGGCTCAGGAAAGACAGGGACCAGGCTGTGACCTGTCTGCCACCCTCTGCTGGCCCTCATGCAACTGAGTCCCCATAATCTCTGCACAGATTGTGGAGAAAGAATGCAGAGGCCCAGGCACAGAGGTTGTACAGTGTAGGCTGAGGCTACCTCTTTCCCATGCCCTAAAATTCCAAGGAGAAGGGACCCATAGAATCCCCCACTCCACTGCCATGTGGTAGCTACTCCCCCTCACCACACATTCTGGTGTCAGGCCAGACCATGTTTCTCCAGCTTTGGAACAAAGCCAGAATAAGGCACCTCTAGGAGGAAGGGCTGACTGGGTCACTACCCTGCTCTGCTCTGGAACTGGACAACAGTTCCAAATGACCAAGCAAGCTCAGCTCTATGGGACCTCCTTCAGGAATCTAACACAGACATTGGGGAGCTGGAGGGAGAGAGAGAATGAAGTCAGTCCTGTGCCCAAGTGGCCATGATGTCTGTAGCAGCTCTGTCTATCCTGCTGTCCCAACTAAGTTAGTCTGGAATGAATAGCTTCCCCATGCAGTCTCCTTCTTTGTCACTAAGCAGAGGGGCTGCACACCATCCCCCAAGGGCATTCCACAAACCAGCCACGTTTCAACCCCAGCTTAGCAGGGCACAGCAAGGCCTGGTGCATCCTTGGGCTCCATCGACGGTAGCCACCATTGATGACCACTCCGTCACCCTGCAGGGCCATTTTAGAACTCTCCTTTTGTGTTAGCTGATGATCTCTTTCAGGAAGCAGAAAATGGGGGCAGGTAATGGAGGAATGCCATGACAGTATGGTGGGTATGAAGCAGACAGAAGCTAAGACATGGGCTCCAGCAGATGCTCCAGTAATCACTGTCCAGCTCTTCAAGGAGCTGCCTGCTGTTCCCTACCTCAGTGACTGCTGTTCTTTTTATTATTACTACTACTGCTACTACTACTACTACAGCTTCTTGTTTTGAAATAAGTTTAGGCTTATGTTGCAAAAATGGTAGAGTTCCCATATACCCTTCGCCTCACTTCTTGTAATAGTAACATCTTAAAAACTGTAGTATAGTTATTAAAAGCAGGAAATTAACATTGATGCAGTACTAACTACTCGGTAGACATTCAGATTTTGCGAGGTTTCCCGCTGATGCCCTTTTTCTGACCCAAAGTCCAATCCAGGATCCCATGTTACATTTTGTGGGGGTTTTTGTCTTGTTTTGTTTTTCTGTTTTTAATTGTTTTAATGTCTGTTTATTTTTGAGAGAGAGAGAGAGAGAGAGAGACCGAGCACAAGCGGGGGAGGGGCAGAGAGAGAGGGAGACACAGAATCCGAAGCAGGCTCCAGGCTCTGAGCTGCCAGCACAGGGCTCGAACCCAGGAACAGTGAGATCATGACCTGAGCCGAAGTCGGATGCTTGACCAACTGAGCCACCCAGGTGCCCCTGTTTGTTTTGTTTTCAAAGTTGGTCTATTTTGAGAGCGAGAGTGCTGCGTGCACAAACGCGCATGTGGGGGAGGGGGAGAGCGACAACCCAAGCAGGCTCTGCACTGTCAGCGTAGAGCCAATGCAGAGCTCAGCTTCACGAACTGTGAGATATGACCTGAGCTGAAATCAAGAGTCAGATGCTTAACCAACGGAGCCACCCAGGTGCCGTCCCCCTTTTTTGTCCATGTTACATTTTGTTGTCCTGTTTCCTTCATCTCCTTCACCCTGTGACAATGCCTCCATTTTTCTTTGCTTTTCATGACCTTGACACTTTTGAAATGTCCAGGCCAGTTGTTTTGTAGAATGTTCCTCAATTTGGATTTGTCTTCTGTTTTCATGTGATTAGATTGAGGGTTTGCATTTTTGACAAAACTACCCCAGAACTGATGATGTGCCCCTCTAATGCCTCATAGCAGGTGGTGATGTTACTTTTGATCACATGGCTGAGGTGGTGTGTACCAGGTTTCTCCACTGTAAAATTACTAATTTCCCCTTTGAAATTTAGTAAGAATCTTGTGGGGAGATACTTTGAAGCTGTGTCAATGTCTTATTTATTCTTAGACTTTTTGCCCACTAATTTTAGCATCCAAAAACCAAGTGGCTTTTGTTTACATTAATGCTGTGTTGACCTAATGATGACTTTCTGTTTACTTATTTTATATGTATTAGTTGGTATTCTACTGTGGGGAAGAGCTATCTCTTTTCCCCCATATATTTATCCAATAATTTATATCAGTATAAACTAATGGATATTTGTTTTATTCTATGGGTTATAATCTAATACTAAAATAGTTCATTTGTTGCTCATACTGGCCCAGATTTGGCCATCAGGAACTCTCTCAAGTTGGCTTCTGTGTTGTTTCAGCATTGTCCCCATCATTTTTTTTTTTTTTTAAGTACTTCCTTACTCTCTAGCACCACAGGATGTTCCAAGCTCACTCATATTTTTCTTGTTCTAGCCCTGGCATCAGTTATTTCCCCAGGTAGCTCCTGGTTCCTTTCACTCGAGAATGGGCATCAGATGTATTCATTGCTACTGGGGTGTCATTATTTCTAGGCCCTTTCAGCATACAGAGCTAAAGAAATATGTGTATTTATGTTAACATGCACATCTGAATTTATTACTGTGTCTATATGTATATTATTAAAAATCATGAGTTCAGGTGATACCTACAGTTCCAATCCAATACTATAGGATTTGTGACACTATTATACTTTACTTTTCTTTTTTTCTTCTTCTGCTATCTCTGTTTCTTCTCCTTTCACTCTGTTTGGTGTTCAGACTTCCCTTAGGGGCTCTAATTCAGTCAGTTAGTGACCATCCTATGTGGAACATTCCTATTGGATTAAGTTCGTATGCCTGGCTGTCAGTCTTTGGTTCAATCCACTGTGACTAGGAGCAATAGGCATATAACTCAAGACCAGACAACTTTCATATTAGAAAACCCAATGGCCACCTTCCTGAGAGGAAAGTAGGAGACAGAGTAAATCCTCAGATTTTGAGGAACTTAAGTATGACCACTTCTACAGATTCTTAGGTAGACCTCCTAAGTGATGATGGGTCCCTATCATCACTTCCAGAGCATCCTAGGCAATTCTTAGTTCACTTGTATTACTTGTTCTGTGTCTGTATTTGTCACTAGAATATAAACACCCAGAGGGCAGATACTTATTTAGTTCACTGCCCTATTCACAAGACCTGACACAGTGCCAGCATATGACAGATGCTCCAGGTATTTGGATGGGTGGGTGGGCCTTGCAGCAAGCACAGATCTTCACAGTGGGTCCCAGGACAGAACAGTATCATTTATTCAACAAGCACACATTTATTTGTCATGATTTTGTGCCCAGCCAGAAGGACCTGCCAGGATTGGACCCTCAGTAAATGGGGTAAAGTAAGACCCTGATCCCATACTGAGTATCCTGGAATGCGTGAGACTGGGCTCGAAAATTAAAATGTAACACTTATTATTCAGAAAGAAAAACTCAAAGATGTGTAGTGATTGTTTTAGAGATTTAGGAAAGAAACACATTTAAACCATGCAAAAATAGAAAATGGACCAATAAAGATAAAACCTGAAGTTAAAAAGTAGGAAAACTGGGACACCTGGGTGGCTCGATTGGTTAAGCGTCCTACTCTTGGTTTCAGCTCAGGTCATGATCTCATGGTTTGTGGGAATGAGCACCATGTCACGCTCTACACTGACATCGAGGAACCTGCTTGCGATTCTTTCTCTCTCTCCCTCTCTCTCAAAATGAATAAACTTTTTAAAAAAGTAGGAAACCAAAAAAAAAAAAAGGACAAGTAGAAAAATGACTCTGAAAACACCAATAAAATAGATAAAATCTCAGCTTGATAAATAGAAAAACAGCAAAAAAAAAAAAAAAAAAAAACACAAACCTGCAGAATTAGGAATGAGAAACCATGTAAATATGGAAACTTTAAATTTTAGGAGAATTCTATGGCAACAAATTTGGAAACAATAGATAATTTCCTAGCAAATACTGACCCAAAACATACTTTGAATAGACCAATTAATTACCAAAGAAAAAATTGGAAAGGTTATTAAACATTTATCCTTTTAAAAATCATGTTCTTTTAAACTTTTTTGTTTTGTTTTGTTTTTAGAGAGAGAGCACACATGAGTGCTAGAGGGAGAGAGAGAAACTCTTAAGCAAGCTCCACGCCCAGCACAGAGCCCAACACAGGCTCGATCTCAAGACCTGAGCTGAGATCAAGAGTTGGACACTTAACCGACTGAGCCACACAGGCGCCCCTACTTAAACTTCTTTTATTGAAATATATGTGGAAAAATGCACAAATCACAAGTATACAGTTCATTGAATTGTCACAAGGTGAACACCACTTGAAGCTGTCATCCAGCCCAACAAATAGATGAGTTACAATTTTTAATTATAAGTTGCTTCAGACTGTGGGATCAGATGGAAAGATGCTTGGTTGATTTTTAAAGGCCAGCATAAGATTAATACTCCAACCTGATAGTGCCTAAAAGAATGTCCTAGCCTAATCTCACCTATGCCTATAGATTAAAAATTCCAAATAAAACAAAGTTGAATTGTATGCTATGATCATATTAGGTTTATTTCAGTGGTACAAACCTCAGTATTAGAAATTTATTAATATAAGTCACTACATCAAGAACGAAGAGGGGCACCTGGCTGGCTCAGTTGGTAGAGCATGCGACTCTTGATCTCAGATTGAAGCCCTGTGTTGGGTGTAGAGCTTACTTAAAAAAAAAAACAAAAAAAAAAACTGGATTATTTAAATGTCAGATCAATATCAATTTTCTTATTTTGATAATACATGATTAAGAGAATGTCCTTGTTTTTATAAAATATACATTGAAGTATTTAGAGGTTAAAGGTAAAAATTTGCAAATGTATCTGGAAACTTTATATATATATAAAACTATATATACATATACATACATACATACACACATACACACATACATACATACAGATGCATGGACTCATATATGTATACACATGTACACATACACACCCACAATGATAAAACAAAAGAGTAAAGTATTAACAGGTGGGAAATCTGAGTAAGGATATATAGGAATTCTTTATATTGTTTTTGGAACTTCTCTCTAACTCTAAAATTATTTCAGATAAAGTTTGCTAAATTAAAGGAGATAAAATATTTTATCAGTATATGCTGAAAAAGCATTGAATAAAATTTTTCAGTTTTAATGATTTATGATATAAAAATAAAGCTCTAAGGGTGCCTGGCTATCTCAGCCAGTAGAGCATGTAACTTGATCTTGGGGTCCTGATTTTGAGCCCCATATTGGACATAGAGATTCCTTAAAAAAAATTTTTTTAATGTAAAATAAAGTTCTAAGTAAAAGGAAAAGATAATTCATCAAAAAACAATCGCAAACATTTCTAATAGTGAATACTAAAGCTGTTTTTATTGAAGTCTGAAATAAGACAGGATTCAACATTGCTTTGAAAATTCAACTGAAAACAATTAGGCAAGAAAACTAAATAATTGATGAAAATACTGGAAAATAATAACTTATCTTGTTTTGGTGAAATACGATTGTGTATTTAGGAAATCCAAGAGACTATACTAAAACCTAGTAGCATAATAAGGAAATTTGGTAAGTGTATGAATAAAAGGTAAATGTATAAAAATCAATAGCTTTTTTTCTATTCTAGCAGTAGTCAACTAGAAAACAGTAACAAAGGAAAGGTATTTCATTCAGTTGCAACAAATACATATATATATTTGTTCATATATACAAAAAAAATACCTGTGAAAGGGGAATTGGGTAGAGAGAGGGGGATAGCAATGGAAGTGGAAAATTCACGATATTCATTTTTATACTTTTAATTTTGAACCATATTAATGTGTTACCTATTCAAAATTATAAAATATTTAACAATAAACTTAAGAAAATCCTACTGAAGGGCATAAAATGAGAAGATATACCAAGTTCTTGAAAAGTATGACTCAATATATAATTCAGTGTAAACCTAACTAGACTCAACAGCATTTTTAATTTAAAGTTAACTAGGGGTGCCTGAGTGGCTCAGTCAGTTGAGTGTCCAATTTCAGCTCAGGTCATGATGTTGCGTCTTGTTAGTTCTAGCCCCTCATTGGGCTCTGTGCAGACAGCTCGGAGCCTGGACGCTGCTTCAGGTTCTGTGTCTCCCTCTCTGTCTGCCCCTCCCCTGTTCATGCACGTGTGCTCGCTCTCTCTCTCTCTCTCTCTCTCTCTCTCAAAAATAAACATTAAAAATTTTTTTTAAGTTAACTAAACTCATGTTACACTGCAGTGTCTAGATGTGAAGGCACCTGGAGATACTGTTTTCTGGATCTAGCTCTTAGAACATACAAGCTACTGGCAGTAACTACTTAATAGTGTGCAAACTAGCGAATGAATCCATTTAACTCCCACCAACACACACCCTAGGTACAATGAGAGAGAAAGGAAAGAGAAGAGTCATCTATGACTAGAATGTGGAGACTGTATCTGGATGTGGAAAAGAGGAGAAAGCAGTGAAAAATGAAGCTAGAGAAGCAAGTTTCCTAATTTCATAGTGCCTTGAATGCCATCTAAGGGAATGAAATTACCATATTTATGTTTTCAAAAGACCCTTTGGACTGACTTCGGACCAGTTTGCAACAGATGGAGTAGTTACAGGCAAAATCCCTTCCCACCCTCAAACATGGAAATAATATGTAACAACAAAAAGCTTAACACATAACTGGGCTTGAAACTAAAAATGGGCGATCCCAAGGTGCCAGAAATGAATGGGAACCCAAAAGTCAAAGGATTTGTGAGAGTGGAAGTCAAGGAGTTACTGTTCTTTAAGAATATTCCCATAATCAGCTTTTCACAAAGGAACCCATGGGAAAACAAGTCCTATTAAAAATGAGCTTACAGGGAGAAATTGAAAAAGTTACAAAAGAAGAAGAAGGAGAAGAAACAACAAACCAAGGAAAGAACAAATGGGAGAGATTACACTCCAAGAATTGTTTTTAAAAGAGTCTGAAGGGTGCCTCACTGGCTTAGTTGGTGGAACCTGCAACTCTTGATCTCAGGGTTGTGCGTTTGGCCACCACTTACATGTAGAGATTACTCAAAATTGTTAAAAGAATCTGAATTTATATATGTTTAAAATGTTCAGAGAGATAAAGGGAAGACTGGAAACCATAATGCAAGAAAGGACAGTATAAAAAATAGGTGAATCTGAAAAGAACACTCCAGAACTTTCCTCAGATTTATTTCCATGTTTTTTACATCTAAGCAATTTTCTATTTTGTTGTGGTCCTAATTGATACTATGTATTAGGTATTAAATACTAGGACCACTCGGATTTTTAAAGAACAAAGATTTGGATCACCTACTAGGCAAAGAACACTAATGATCTAAGGAGATGACATAGGGCAAGGAGAATATGGAATGAGTAGAAGAGGAGGGAAGTCACTGGAGTGCCACCCCACCCACCCCCACCTCTGGGCCATGACCAGTTGCAGAAATAAGGAATGTAGCCTCGACCACAGTCCTGGAACTATTTGCTCACCATCGCCTAAGAGTCAAGTTTAATCCCACCATGCCTCACAGGTTTGTCACAGTAATCCCAAGCGTCTGAACCTCATTGGTCATCTACCACCACATCACACATACTGCTCCCCTTCCCAGCCCTTTGCCTGTGCCTTCCAGCACTTGCCTTCTATAATCAAATTCTTTTTTTTTATTAAAAAAAATTTTAACGTTTATTTTTGAGACAGAGAGAGACAGAGCATGAATAGGGGAGGGTGAGAGAGAGGGAGACACAGAATCCGAAACAGGCTCCAGGCTCTGAGCGGTCAGCACAGAGCCCGACGTGGGGCTCAAACCCACGGACCGCGAGATCATAACCTGAGCTGAAGTTGGATGCTTAACCGACTGAGCCACCCAGGTGCCCCTATAATCAAATTCTATGTAAGCACCTTCTTGTTGGAATGTTTCCATCACTCTTCACCTTAATTGTCCCCTAAAGGGACTGCTTACTTTGGCTGTCCCATAAACTGTTGCTTCCCCTGTAGCCTTCCTAAGTGGAGGCCGCTTTTATTGTCATACCCAGGAAGTGAGCCCCCCACTGCTGCTTTGTGATTATTTCTCATCCTTTCTTCCAGCTTTTAAAATTAAGCAGTCTGACTACTATCCCAACCCTTCTGTCATTGTTCTTTCTACTGAATTCTCAATGTCCCTCATACAGGGAAGGTTTTAGCTCCTGTAGTATCACTTTCTCTTTTTCCCACACATGCCATTCTTGGTGGCTTTAACTTACCATGAATGACTGTTCCAACTCTCTGCTTTACTTATATTTAATGGTCTTTTTCTGCCCCTGCCCACTTCACTCACCTATGTCACTGTCATATCCTACATCTTATCAACAGTAACTACACTTCAAGAACTTTTACAACTCAACAATAAAAAGATGAATAACTTAATTGTAAAATGGGAAAAAGGTCTGAAGAGATATTTCTCCAAAAATGTACAAATGGGCAATAAGCAAAACATCATTAGCCATCAGAGAAATGCAAATCAAGACTGCAATGAGATACCACTATACACCCACTATAATGGCTATAATCAAAAATATAGACAATAACAAGTGATGAAGTGGAGATTTGGGAATGTAAAATGATGCAATCACTTTGGAAGAGTCTAGCAATCCCTGGGAAGATTAAGCAACTTTCAGGGATCCCTGGGTGGCTCAGTCGGTTAAGTGACTTAGTTTCAGCTCAAGCCATGAACTCATGGTTCATGAGTTCAAGCCCCATGCCGGGCTTTGCACTGGCAGTGCAGAGCATGCTTGGGATTCTCTCTCCTCTCTCTGCCCCTTCCCCACTCGTGTGCATACACTCTCTCTCTCAACATTAAAAAAAAAAAAAAGTTTCTATAGGTCCCAGCAATTACAATCCCAAGTATATACCTGTGTCATAAAACACACACAAAAACTTGTTACATTAATGTTAAAAGCAAAAAAGTGGAAACCATCCAAATGTCCATCAAACTGATGAATAGATAAAATATGATGTATCCATACAATGGAATACTAAGCCATAAAAAGAATGAAGTACTGATGTATGCAACAACATGAAGATGAGCCTTGAAAACATATTAAATGTAATGGGATCCAGTTACAAAAGATTACATATTCTGATTTCATTTATATGAAAATGTCCAGATAGGCAAATCCATAGAGACAAAGTAGATTAGTGGTTGCCAAGAGGGGAGGGAAATGGGAATGATAATAGGTTTCTTTTTGGAGTGAGGAAAATTTTCTGTACATAGTGGTGATGGTTGAACAACTTTGTGCAAACCAGTGAGTTAATTGTACACTTTAAAGGGTGACTTTTATGACATGAATTATCTTAGGTTTTTTGTATCAAGAAAATTATACCTCAATTTAAAGAAAAAATCATTTAGAAAATAAGCTTTTTAAAAAATGCATCAAAGCTAAATGTCAAGAGAATGAGAATACAAATCATAGACTGGGAGAAAATATTTGCAAACTACATAATCTGATTAAAGACTGGTACCCACAATGTACAAAGAACTCTTAAGATTCAACAAAAAAAATGAACAACCAGATTACAAAATGGGCAAAAGATCTGAGCAGACACCTCTCCAAAAAAAGACATACAGAGAGCAAATAAGCACGTGAAAAGATGCTCAATATCCTACATCACTAATTAATTACAAATTAAAACAATGAAATACCACTACACACACATTAGAAAAGAATCTGAAGCACCAGTGCTGGTGAGGATGTGAAGCAACAGGGACTCTCATTCATTGCCGGTGGGAATGCAAAACAGTCCAGCCACTTTGAAACACAGTTTGACTATTTTAGTTCTTACAAAACTAAAAATACTTTACCATAGGATCCTGCAGGTCATGCTGCTTGGTATTTACCCAAATGTGTTGAAAAATCCACACAAAAGCTACACACAAAATTTATAGTAGCTTTATTCATAATTGCCAAAACTTGGAAATAACCAAGATATTCCTTAATAGGCAAGTGGATAAGCAAACTGTGGTACATCTATTCAGTGCTAAAAAGAAATGAGCTATCAAGCCTCAAAAAGACATGAAGAAACCACGAATTCATATTACTAGTGAAAGAAGTCAATGTGAAAAGACTACATACTGTATGATCCCAACTATATGACATTCTGGAAAAGACAAAGCCATAGCGACAGTAAAAAACATCAGCAGTTGCTGGAAGCTTGAGTGGGGCAGAGAGGAAGTGGAGCATAGGGGATTTTTAAGGCAATGAAGCTCTTCTGTATATTAGATATTGTTGAGTGCATGCCATACATTTGTCAAAACCCATGGAATGGACCCTGCTGTAAACTATGGACTCTGGCTTATAATGACATGTCATCAGTTGTAACAAATGTACCACTCCAATGGTGATGTCGATAGTGGGGAAGCTTTCTAGGGATGGGGGAGTATATGGGAACTCTATACTTTCCACTCAGTTTTGCTGTGAACCTAAAGCTGCTCTAAAAAATAGTCTATTAATTTTAAAAAGTTAAATGAACTTCATTTTAATACAGCTTATCAAAGAAGTCAAGGTTCATATCCCAGCAGGTTAAAATTACAAAACTGTTTTAGAGTCTAACTCTGCTTAATTTCTGTGGTTTATCTGGACATACTCAGACACAGTATAAATGCTTACCAGGTGCTTTCTGGAAGAGCAAATCACTCAAGCTTTCTGTGGCCTAATGTCACAACTTGGGTTTTTATCTTTGATAGTTTCTTCCCATTACAGTATCTCTTCAGTCAGCTGACTTATTCTAACAAATATATAAAACAATTATAATTTCCTGGTCACTAAAGCATACCAGCTTAAAATCCTCACAGTGTGGCAGTTAGTATCCCTAGAGCAATCTAAGAGTGAAGCAGAAGCAACCTTATCTAGTATGATCTAGGTCTCAGAAGTAGCACACCATTATTCCCACCATATTCTCTTCATTAGAAGTAAGTCTCCTATGGAGAACAATAGGGAGGTTCCTCAAAAGATTAAAATTTTTTTTATTTTTAGTTTGGATCCTGTGATCCATCAATTCCACTTCTTGGTATTTACCTGGAGAAAACAAAAACACTAACTCAGAAAGATATATGCACCCCATGTTCACTGCAACATTATTTACAATATCCAAGATACAGAATATTCAGCCATAAAAACAATGAAATCTTGCCATTTGTGAAAACATAGATGGACCTTGAGGGCATTATACTAAGTTAAACAAGTCAGAGAACGACAAATACCATATAATCTCACTCATATGTGGAATATTGAAAAAAAAAAAAACTTACACAGAGAACAGTTCAGTGGGGGCTGGGGAAAATGGGTAAAAGCAATCAAAATATACAAACTTCCAGTTATATAATAAATGAGTCATGGCGATATGTAAATAAAAAATTTGTATAATGATAGATGTTAACTAGATATTGTTGTAGTTATTTTGTGATAACATATAAATGTCAAATCATGTCATATACCTGAAACTAATATGTTATATGTTAATTATACCTCAATACAAAAAAATTACTACAAATTAAAATACCTGAGGGAACAGGAAGTAAGTTTCTAAGTCCATCTCAAACTTAAAAGAAGAATAAAGCTCCACCTTTTAAAGCATCAAAGAATTCATATATATATTTTTAAACTACTACACATGCCTGGACACATCATATATTTAAAATTCCAAAAACCAAAAATAAAGAGAAAAATCTTGAAAGCAGCCAAAGAAAAAAAGACACATTATACAGGGAACAAACATACTTCTCACCAAAACCTCTGCAGGCCAGAAGACAAGAGAATAACATCTTTAAAGTGCTGAAGGAAGAAACTGTCAACTCAGCATTCCATACCCAGTGAAAGTATTTCAAAAATGAAAGTGAAACACTTTTTCATACAAATACAAACTGAGAGAATTCATTACCATCCGACCTGCATTACAAGAAATGTTAAAGGGGGTTCTTCAGAAAGATGGAATACGGGATCAAAAAGAAACTTTGATCTATATTAAGAGATGTAGATCTCCCTCTGAGCCATTATTTAACAATAATGCCTGCTGCTTTCCACTTTTGATTGGAAGGATCACACAACATTGGAGGCCCAGAAAAGGGTGTGTTGGTGGCCTCCAAACTGGTAAAGGCATCTTTGGCTATGGTCTTTCTGTGACCTAGGGAACCTTTGGAACCTTCGCTGAGGGCTTTGATTTTCTTTGAATTATGGCACCACTGAAATCTTACCCCTTCTAGGAAGTGTCCATCAAGAAATTAGAAGACTTAGTAATGGAAGACTCCTAGGCAACAGTCTGCTCAGGATTCTCCTTCTGATAGCAACGTTGTCCCCCACCCACTAACACCATCCAGATGCTTTTCAAGGTTGCTGTCATGTTGGTCCATTCATGGCCATCCATTGCTCTCTGGATATACATCTGGATATATTTTACTGGTCCTAATGTGATAACCTACTATGACCCAAGCTGGACCAACCAGACTCCCCTTTCTCCCCCCACCAAGAAATTTTAAAACCAGAGCTTGAGAGAGAACCCCAAGGCTCTCTTTAGAGTATCTAAGATGTACAGCTCTGGAGCTGGCCATGGCCAAGTTATCTGCTCTGGGGGCCAGAGTAGTGGAAGAAACTGATGAGCTGAGAGTAAAGAACAGACTGCAGAGAGGAGCAGAGCTAAAGGTCAGAGAGAGTTACAATGGTGTCTGGGTCTCTGGTCCCAGTTTTCCCTGAAGCCCACCTGCTGTTAGGTCCTATAAGACAACAGAGTATCCCTAAAACCAACTTTCTTTTTTCATTTAGCTGGAGTTTACTTTCAGGTGAAATTTCTGTTTCTTGCAACCAAAAGATTCCCAAAAATCTTGCTCACTGCCTCGCTGAGCATTTCACCTGAAACCCTTGTGACTATATATGTGGCCATCTGTTATTTGCAGGTGGGATCATTTTAAGAAAGGTTGGTATATTGGGGCGCCTGGGTGGTGCAGTGGGTTAAGCATCCAACTCTTCATGTCAGCTCAGGTCATGATCTCACAGTCCTGAATTCAAGCCCCACATAGGGCTCTGCGCTGATGGTGTGAAGTCTGCCCAGGATTCTGTCTCTCCTTGTCTCTGCCCCTCCCTCACTTGTGTGTTCTCTCTCTCTCTCTCTCTCTCTCTCTCTCTCAAAATAGAAAGTTTATTTAAATTTTAAAATAAGCAAGTTTGATGTATTAAAATACAAGTGTACAGAGACACCTGGCTGGCTCAGTCAGGGGAATATGTGACACTTGATCTTGGGGTAATGAGTTTGAGCCCCACGTCAAGTGTACAGATTACTTAAACTAATAAACTAAAAAATAAAGTGCAAGTGTACATGCCTGGAAAAATACTGGGTAAGTATTAATTAGCTTGAAATAATTGCTCTACAAAAAGAACTTACTAGGAAGGATTCTATAATTTATAATTTGCATAGTGTTCTAGAAATATTGTTTCAGGGGTACCTGGGTGGCTCAGTTGGTTAATCATCTGACTTTAGCTCAGGTCATGATTCCACAGTTCCTGAGGTCAAGTCCTGCATCAGGCTCTGTGCTGACAGCTCAGAGCCTGGACCCTGCTTCGGATTCTTGTCTACCTCTCTCTCTGCCCCTCCCAGCTCATGCTCTCTCTCTCTCTCTCTCTCTCTCTCTCAAAAATAAACATTAAAAACTGTTTTCAAAAAAAATATTGTTTCAAAACCATTGTGTTCATCACAATAAATTATAAATACTACACAACTAATAAGAACAAAATGAATCTGTATGTGCCAATAATGAAATATCTCCAGGAATATTATGGGGAAAAATCTAGTTCATATACATTATGGTTTTATCCCCTTTGTGTATGTGTATGTACACTTACACACACACACACACACACACACACACACACACAGCCTTTTTTTTTTTTTATTTCTAGGAGAAATAAAAGTATTCACAAAGGTTACCTTTTGAGAGAAGGACTAGGGGAAGAAAGGAGGAAGACACTTTATATATCACTTTCTATTTCTTTTTTTTTTTAATGTTTGTTTATTTTTGAGAGACAGAACCCATGGACCACAAGATCATGACCTGAGCCAAAGTCAGTGCTTAACCCACTGAGCCACTCAGGCACCCCTGTCTTTCTTAAATCATCTGGCCTAATATATGTATTTTTATTTTGAGTTAGTGAAATTATAAACTTTTTCTCTCAGTACATTTTTGTACTCTATTAAAAGTGGAAACTGAATAGGGAAAACAGAACTGAGAAAAATGAATAGCAGAACTAAGAAAACTAAACGCCCAATAGCTACAGAGTGAATGTAAAAAAAAAAAAAATCAAATTTATACCACAGGACTCCAGGAAACTCCAGGACTGTAAATATATTTTATTTTTTAAATGCAGTAAGACTGAGGTGCCTGGGTGGCTCAGTCAGTTAAGCGTCTGACTTTGGCTCAGGTCATGATCTCGAGGTCCGTGAGTTCAAGCGCCGCTTTGGGCTCTGTGCTAACAGCTCAGAGCCTGGAGCCTGCTTCGGATTCTGTGTCTCCCTCTCTCTCCGCCCCTCCCCCGTGTGCTCTCTCTCTCTCTCTCTCTCTCTCTCTCTCTCTCTGTCTCTCTCTCTCTCTCTAAAAAAAAATAAGTAAACATATGGGGCACCTGGGTGGTTCAGTCGGTTAAGCATCCGACTTTAGTTCAGGTCATGAACTCAGTCTGTGAGTTTGAGTCCCACATTGGGCTCTGTGCTGAAAGCTCAGAGTCTGGAGTCTGCTTTGGATTCTGTGTCTCCCTCTCTCTCTCTGCCCCTCCCCTGCTCTGTCTCTGTCTCTGTGTCTCAAAAATAAATAAACATTAAAAAGAAATTTTTTTTAACATAAAAATTTTTTTTGATGCAGTAAGACTTCCAGGTCTCCTCCTACATCCTGGTCAGCTAATTACCCCCTCCCTGAAGAAACAGGAAACTGAAGTGTTAGCCTGTGGAAGAAGCCAACCAGAGAGTCTTCAGGCTCAGGACCACCAAGAACAACAAAAAGTGAGGTATAAAAGCTGTTCCCAAAACATACCCCGGCTACTTCTGCCACATAGCTTCAAAAGCAATGGCAGCCAGGCACATTTCCTTCTTGGGCAGAACCTTGAAAGATTTCTCTCTAGAGATACTAAAAGATCATAGAGAAAAGATCTATAGATGCAACATTTCGCATTAAAAAAAAAAATGGATGAGTCCTTATCCAATGACCATACAGAGAAACCACATTTCACAAGCTCTGGGCACACAGAGCTCCCAACAAACTTTGATACTTCACTCCTAAATATGAAAGGAAACAAGGGTCACCAGACATGTGAGGAAAGCTTGAGCATAAAAGCCAAAAATATAATCAAGAAGAAAACTAGGGGCACCCAGGTGGCTCAGTTGGTTAAGTGTCTGACTCTTGGTTTCAGTTCAGGTCATGGTCTCACAGTTTGTGAAATCAAGCCCCGCGATGGGCTTTGCACTGAGAGTGTGGAGCCTGCTTGGGATTCTCTGTCTCCCTCTCTCTCTGTCCCCCACTTGTGTGCTCTCTATCCCTCTCTCTCTCTCTCTTTCTCAAAAATAAATAAATAAAACTTAAAAAAGAAGAAAACTAGAAGAAAGCAGAAAATACAGAAAACAATAGAAAAAAATTGCCCAAAAAATATAAAGATGAAGAATAAAAAGAGAGAGATAAGAAAAAGAAAATAATATAACCATGAAACAAAAAATAAGATTCTTTTTTTTAAAAGTAACAATAACAGAACAGAGATAACTTCTGCAATTTTAAGATATGTTAACTAATTTTTTAAATCCATAAAATAATTAGAAGATAAACTTGAGAAAATCTCTCAAAAAGTAGAACAAAAAGAAATGGAAAATGAGAGGGGTGGCTGAGTGGCTCATTGTGTTAAGCATCAAACTCTTGATTTTAACTCAGGTCATGATCTCATAGGGATCAAGCCTCACATCAGGCTCTGCACTGACAGCAAGGATCCTGCTTGGGATTCTCTCTCTCCCTCTGTCTCTGCCCCTCCCCAGCTCATTCTCTCCCTCTCTCTCCGTCTCTCAAAACAAACTTTAAAAAAATTAGGGGCACCTGCATGGCTCAGTCATTTAAGTGTCCAACTTCAGCTCAGGTCATGATCTCATGGTTCACAAGTTGGAGCCTCACCTCTGGCTCTGCACTGACAGTGCAGAGACTGCTTTGGATTCTCTCTCTCTCTCTCTCTCTCTCTCTCTCTCTCTTTCTGCCCACCCCTCAAAATGAATAAATAAAGTTTAAAACCATTTTTAAGAGTAAGAAATTATAATTACATCCCTCAGAAACAACATAGGAAACTGAAAGACAATGGTGAAATGCCTTCAAATTCTGGAAGAAAATTATTTTCAACCTGGAAATTCATACCTGGCCAAATTCTTAATGAAATGTGATAGCCTAATCAACATGTTAATCAGATATGAAGGGGGCTCAAGAAATATGCCTATTATGCACCCTTTCTCAGGAAGCTACTTTAGGATATGCTCCATTCAAACAAGGAAATAAACCAAGAAAAAGGAAGTCACAGAAATCAGTAAATAGGGTATCTGGCCTGATAGATGGGCAAAGGAATATCTCAGGAAAATAGCTCTGCAAAGTAACAATTAGTCCAGGAAGATTTTTGCAGGATTTTGCAGGAAGACAGAAGGCATTTAGTCAATTTTTTCTATGTAATAAAAGAAAACCTCAAAATTTCAGTGGCTTACAAAAACAAATGTTTTTCATGTCCATGGGTCTACATATTGGCTTGGGTTCAATCAATATAACTGGGCTCAGCTGGGCTTGGCTCTGGACTGAAGTTTGAGTTCAAGTCTTCTCACCATGTTTTCTCATTCTCTTGAAACCAGCAGCCACCCAAGCCATGTTATTTTCATGGCAAATTGCAGAAGCGGAAGAAGCAAGCCAAATTACACAAGTACATTGAAATATTCTGCTCCTCTCATGTCTATTAACATTCTTGAGCCAAAGCAAGTCACAGGGCTAAGCTCAACATCAATGAGGTGGGAAAACATACTCCCCCCTACTCTAATGGAAGATACTACAAAGTCACATGGAAAAAGCATGGGTGTATAATTGAATAACAGGAAGGAAGTGAAGAATTGGGAACAATAATCCAGCCTAACCCATAAACTCCAGGAGAAATGTCTCCAGGAAAAAAATAATGGGACTAATAGAAGACATGTCTGTGTGGAAAAGAGTATTTACAAATGTTTTACAATTTCTTAGGAGAGAAATAACTATGGAGAATATAGAAAAGTAAGCAAATGAAAAACAGGCTATTATTCTAGGAAAGCAAAAATTCATATGAAGAAATTAATCATGTTACATATATGATACATGGCTCAGGTATAAAGTCTAATTAAATGTTGACATAACTAAAATTTGCATACAAATACTGTTCTTCATGGATTCCAAGATACACAAGTTATCAAACTGAAATCTGAGAATCTGAAATCAAAGTCTGTCACAAGTGCTAGCAGATGGGCAATGATCATGACATAGATGCTATTTCATATGCAACTGTAATGGTTAATTCCTATCACATGACTGAATATGCCACTCCTGGACATTTTAGTCCACAACCCATTTAAGAACCATTTGAGGAAAGGAGAGAAGTCCAGGTTTTGTCTAAGAAGTTTTCATTTATATCTTCTGGAAAAATCAAGTAAGTACCAGTATCGAAACTTGTAGAATGAATATCAATGGTTTGGAAGAAAATCCCACTGATGATAGTGGATACCTCTCTTTTTTTTTAATTTTTTTTTTCAACGTTTATTTATTTTTAAGACAGAGAGAGACAGAGCATGAACGGGGGAGGGGCAGAGAGAGAGGGAGACACAGAATTGGAAACAGGCTCCAGGCTCTGAGCCATCAGCCCAGAGCCCGATGCGGGGCTCGAACTCAGGGACCGTGAGATCGTGACCTGGCTGAAGTCGGACGTTTAACCGACTGTGCCACCCAGGCGCCCCGTGGATACCTCTCTTAAAAAAATGCTATATTGGGGCGCCTGGGTGGCTCAGTCAAACACCCCACTTTTGATTTAGACTCAGGTCATGATCTTGCAGATCATGGGATCAAGCCCTGGATCAAGCTCCTCACTGCCAGTGGAGTCTGCTTGAGAGTCTCTCTCCCTCTCTGTCTGTCCCTCCCCACCTCTCTCTCTCTCTCACTCAAAAGAAATAAACTTTAAAAAATGCTATATCACCAATACTCTTGAAAGTATGGGGTATGACACTGTATTAAAAAAATAAAATGTGGGCATTGTGAGGCAAAAAATTAAAAAGAATGAGACTCTGAAATAAATTTCAGAAATACTTTAACCAATTTATTTGCTTATCTTTTTCTTTTTGCATGCATGCACAAAAGTGTATAATAAATTATACATCTAAAGTATAGATGTATAATGTAAAGTAAGTGGTCTCTTTCAATAAATATAAAAATGTTCTTTTTTTGTTAAAATTTTTTAAATCTTTATTTATTTTTAAGAGAGAGACAGCATGTGAACAGGGGAGGAGCAGAGAGAGAGAGAGAGAGAGAGACAGACAGACAGACAGACAGAATCTGAAGCAGGCTCCAGGCTCCAAGCTGTCAGCACAGAGCCCGATGCAGGGCTCGAACTCACGAACGGTGAGATCATGACCTGAGCCGAAGTCAGACACTCAACCGACTGAGCCACCCAGGCACCCCTAAAAATGTTCTAAGTGATAAGAGAGTATAATGGTTATTTTGGTATTTTTTTTTCTTTTTAGTGATATATAAAGGTGTATTATAGTCAGTGAGGTCTTAGATTCAGTGAAATAAAGCATATTGGGTTAATATTGGGAGACACACTGGGGACTTAGGTGGTGTGAGTGGTAAATATTCATACTAAGAATCCAACAGTCTAAAATTAATAAGGGGTGTCTGGGTGGTTCAGTCCGTTAAGTGTCTACCTTCAGCTCAGGTCATGGTCTCACTGCTTGTGTGTTCAAACCCCGCGTTGGGCTCTGTGCTAATGACTCAGAACCTGGAGCCTGCTTCAGATTCTGTGTCTCCCTCCCTCTCTGTCATGCCCCTGTCTGTCTCTCTCTCTTAAATATAAAATAAAACATAAAAAGTTAAATTAAAAGATTAATAAATCAAGAAATCACAGGGTAAACATTATACTGAAAAAACATACTACCTAGGATTAAATCCCAACTCCACCATTTGCTAACCATGTGACCTTATGTAAGTACCTAACCCCTCTGCGACTCAATTTTTCTCATCTCTAAAATGGGAATGGAAATAGTACCTACAATATAAAATGATTATAAAGACTAAACATGAAAAATGCTTAAGATAAAGCCTGACACATTGTAAACAATAAATGTTAGCTAAAATTATTTATCTAAATATATGGAAGTCAATACCAAAAGAAACAGCTGAAATGTTTTGCAAAGTGAGGTGTGGGTTCTGGGGATACAAAGGGGTAGAGAGGAGGACTGGTGTTTTTCATTATAAGTCTTGATTTTTTTTAATTATGTATATTTTAATTTGATAAAGTAATTGTTTAAAATATACATGTTAGTTGACCAAAGAACCTAACTTTGTAAAATGCAAAACTATAAAACTCCTAGAAGATAACATAGGAGAAAATCTAGGTGACCTTGGGTTTGGCAGTGACTGTTTAAACACAACACCCAAAGCACAGTCCATAAAGAAACAATGGATAAGTTGGACCTTATTAAAATTAGAAATTTCTGTTCTATAAAACACACTAGTAAAAGAAAGGACAAGACACACAGCCTGGGAGAAAATATTTGCAAAACACATATCTGATAAAGGACTAGTATCAAAAATATACAAAGAATCCTTAAAACTCAACAATAAGAGAACAAACAACCTAATTTCAAAACAGGCAGTAGATCCTGGCCCCAGACCCCCTCCCTGTCCTGGAAGCCTGGGGAAGTGGCTGGCCTTGGGAGGAGCTGTGGAGGCATCACCTCTTTCTGCTGTTTTACCCCACCTCCCCAGAGGGCCTGGTGGCTACCCACCTGTCTCTGCCCCCCTGGGATGTCTCACCCAGACTCTGACATTTCTGCAATCCAGAGAAACGCTAAATAAAGCAATATGTGTTTAAGAAACAAGGAAGGAAGGGAGGGAAGGAGGGAAAAGAAAAGAGAACCGGACTTCAAGCTGTATTACAAAGCTATAATCATCAAGACAGTATGGTACTGGCACAAGAACAGACACTAAGATCAATGGAACAGAATAGAGAACCCAAAAATGGACCCACAAACATATGGCCAACTAATCTTTGACAAAGCAGGAAAGAATATCCAATGGAATAAAGACAGTCTCTTCAGCAAGTGGTGCTGGGAAAACTGGACAGCGACATACAGAAAAATAAACCTGGACCACTTCCGTACACCATACACAAAAATAAACTCAAAATGGATGAAAGACCTAGATGTAAGACAGGAAGCCATCAAAATCCTCGAGGAGAAAACAGGCAAAAGCCTCTTTGACCTTGGCCGCAGCAACTTCTTACTCAACACGTCTCGAGAGGCAAGGGAAACAAAAGCAAAAATGAACTATTGGGACTTCATCAAAATAAAAAACTTCTGCAAAGTGAAGGAAACAATCAGCAAAACTGAAAGGCAACCGATGGAATGGGAAAAGATATTTGCAAGGTACATATCAGAAAAGGGTTAGTATCCAAAATCTATAAAGAACTTACCAAACTCAGCTCCAAAAAAACACAAATAATCCATTGAAGAAATTGGCAAAAGACATAAATAGACACTCTCCAAAGAAGACATCCAGATGGCCAACCAACACATGAAAAAATGCTCAACATCACTCATCATCAGGGAAATCCTAATCAAAACCACAATGAGATACCACCTCACACCTGTCAGAATGGCTAACATTAACAACTCAAGCAACAACAGATGTTGGCAAGGATGCAGAGAAAGAGGATCTCTTTTGCACTGCTGGTGGGAAAGTAAACTGGTGCAGCCACTCCTGGAAAACAGTATGGAAGTTCCTCAAAAAAATTAAAAATAGAACTACCCTGTGACCCAGCAATTGCACTATTAGGTATTTATCCAAGGGATACAGGTATGCAGTTTCAAAGGGGCACACGCACCCCAATGTTTATAGCAGCACTATCGACAATAACCAAAGGATGGAAAGAGCCCAGATGTCCATCAATTGATGAATGGATAAAGAAAATGTGGTACATATATACAATGGAGTATTATTCGGTAATCAGAGAGAATGAAATCTTGCCGCAACTATGTGGCTGGAACTAGAGGGTGTTATGCTAAGCAAAATTAGTCAAAGAAAGACATATATCATATGACTTCACTCGTATCAGGACTTTAAGATACAAAACAGATGGGGCGCCTGGGTGGCGCAGTCGGTTAAGCGTCCGACTTCAGCCAGGTCACCATCTCGCGGTCCGTGAGTTCGAGCCCCACGTCGGGCTCTGGGCTGATGGCTCAGAGCCTGGAGCTTGTTTCCGATTCTGTGTCTCCCTCTCTCTCTGCCCCTCCCCCGTTCATGCTTTGTCTCTCTCTGTCCCAAAAATAAATAAACGTTGGGAAAAAAAATTAAAAAAAAAAAGATACAAAACAGATGAACATAAGGGAAAGGAAGCAAAAATAATATAAAAACAGGGAGGGGGACAAAAACATAAGAGGCTCTTAAATATGGAGAACAAACAGAGGGTTATTGGAAGGGTTGTGGGAGGGGGGGTGGGGCTAAATGGGTAAGAGGAATTAAGGAATCTACTCCTGAAATCATTGTTGCACTATATGCTAACTAACTTGGATATGAGTTAAAAAAAATTAAATAAAAATTTTTAAAAATGAAGAAAAAAGAAAAGAAAAGAAAAGATTTGAACAGATGCCTTACTAAAAAAGATAGCAAATGGGGCGCCTGGGTGGCGCAGTCGGTTAAGCGTCTGACTTCAGCCAGGTCACGATCTCGCGGTCTGTGAGTTCGAGCCCCGCGTCAGGCTCTGGGCTGATGGCTCGGAGCCTGGAGCCTGTTTCCGATTCTGTGTCTCCCTCTCTCTCTGCCCCTCCCCCGTTCATGCTCTGTCTCTCTCTGTCCCAAAAATAAATAAACGTTGAAAAAAGAATTAAAAAAAAAAAAAAGATAGCAAATAAGCATACAAAAATATGCTCCTTATCATATGTTATTAGGGAGTTGGGGAATTGTAAACTAAAACAACAATGAGATACCACTACACACATCGTAGAGTGACTAAAACCAAAAACACTGAAAACACCAACTCACTAAGACATCTGGTTTTATCAGCATTTTGTCATGATTATAGTGGACTTGTGTGATATCCCCTGTGATGTTAAGATGATCGAAGTGTCTATGGGACTAAATTGCGTCAAAATGATGAAGGTGTACTTCTGCCCTTGCCAGATTAAACAAAAATACCTTTGCCTTCTCTTTGCCTGCTGAAATAGAGAAAAAACATTTGCAAGCTAACAACTTTATTACAGGTGGCTGAGTCTCTGTTGTTTTGCTCTAGTAAAGAAACCATATCTGGAGTCATCACCTCTCTTAACCTTTCAATAATTCACTGCCATTCTCCAAGCATCTTCTGACTATGTATAAGCCGGACAGGTGAGTTAAGAAGGTAAGTAACAGCAATCGCTACCTCTGAATTTTCAGATCTTTGATGGCTGCACTAGTCTTACGTTTCCCCCAGCAATACAGTATTATTTTTGGTTTATAATTTTGATAGGAAGGAAGTTGTAGGGCTTCCACTTCACCCTTTCAACCATAATAGCCATATTCCATGGATTAGAGACACATTCTGCCACTTGCTGAATATGCCTAGTCCAACTATACACTCTGGAGTTGGAAAAATCATGGGTTTAAAAATGGGTTTAAGGACTAGAGTGACAGTGAGGTAGATGACAATCAAAAGTCAATCTATCACTTGACTCCATAAGCCTCCACTCTTGAGTGGTGGATCACTGTGCCAACTACAGCTCCAATTTGCATTAGAGCCGGTGTCAACAATACCTAAGGGCACAGTTACTCTTAGTTTCCTAGGGATGCCATAACAAAGTACTACAGACTGGGTGACTTAAAACAACAGAGATTTATTCTCTCACAGTTCTGGAGGACAGAAGTTCAAAGGTGTTGGCAGAGTTGGTTCCCTCTGGAGACTCTGAGGGAGAATCCATTACATGCCTCTCTCCTAACTTCTCCTGGTTTCCAGCAATTCTTGGCTTGTAGATGCATCTCTCCAGCCTCTGCCTCCATCCTCACATAGTGTTCTTTCTGTGTGTCTGTATGTCCAAATGTCTTTTTATAAGGACATCAGTCATTGGATTAGGGCCCACACTAATCTAGTATGACCTCACCTTAACTTGATTACATCTGCAAAGAACCCATTTCCAAATAAGGCCACCTATTCCACAGGTATTTAGGGCAAGGACTTCGACATATCTTTTTGGAGGATGCAATTCAACTCATAAGTTATCCTGAGAAATGACTAGAATTCCCACTGGGAAAGCCTATAAGGAATATATAGACAGATCTTTATACAACTTCCTTAAGTGTACTTGTCTTCACTTCATTCAAGGAACTAATCCAGGCCTGAAAATTGGGTGGGAGACCATAACTCTTTATCTTAAGTTGGCCTTCTGTTCACAGATTCCAAAGGATTCTTGGTTTTATGAATCAGTTAACACCTTAGTGAAATGCCCATATTCTTTAGTCCCATCTGCAGTGTCTTCCCCCAACATCCCTGGCCTACAGAAAACAGTTACTATGCATTTTCCAAAGATGTTATTACTCTCTCACAAATATGTTTCTCAGTGCCTTAGTGAAGAGAATGTCATCTGGACCCTCTCAGGGGTTGGAAATGGTTGTAGATGAATCACGCTTTCCTAGAAGGAAAGATTTATAAACCAACATTCCCATCTCCCTAAGTGTTTGGATTCTTTCTTCTACATTATAACAAAGGATTCTTGGCATCTCAATTTCATTTAACTTCATCAATGAATCCAGGTTTCAGTCAACCAACTAAAAAAAAAAAGCAATAAAGTCCACTGTACACCCACAAGGATGGATAAGATTTAAAAGACTATTTGTGGGGTGACTGGGTCGCTCAGTCAGTTGAGCATCCAACTTTGACTCAGGCCATGATCTCACAGTTCAAGAGTTTGAGCCCCTTATCAGGTTCTCAGCTGTCAGCGTGGAGCCCACTTCAGATCCTTTGCCCCTCTCTCTCTGCCCCTTCCTGCTCATGTGCACTTGCTGTCTCTCTCTCTCAGAAATAAATAAACATTAAAAAAAAAAAAAAGACTACTTGACAATGAAAAAGGTTGTGGAGCAACCAGAATTCACATACATATTGGTGGGAGTATAAAATGGAACAACTACTTTAGGAAAAGTTCTTGTAGTTTCTTATAAAACTAAGCATACATCTACTCTATGACCCAACAATTCCATTTCAACAGAAATGAAAACATACATCCACCAAAAAAACTTGTACATAAATGCTCATAGCATCACTACTCATACTAAGACAAAATTAGAAATAGTCCATATGTCCATCAAAAGAGAATGGCTAAGCAAACTGCATATTAGATTAGTTTTATGTTACTGTGTAACAAATAATCTAAAGCTTAGCAGCTTAAAATAACATTCAGTCATTAGCTCACAATTCTGTAAGCCAGAGTTGGGCACAGTACTCATCTGCTAAGGATCTCAGAGTATCATATCAGCCAGGATGCATTCCTTTCTGGGGGCTCTGAGGAAGAAACCACTCCCAAGTTAATTCAGGTTCTTAGCAGAATTCAATTCCTTGTAGTTGTAGGACTGAGGTCCTCTTTTCTTATTGACTTTCAGCTGGAAGTCACTCTCAGCTCCTAGAAGTCACCCACATTCTTTACCATGTGGCTCCTCCATTTGACGATAAAGAATCTTCCTCCTGTTGAGTGATGCTTCAAATCTCTCTGACTTCACTGTTTCTGACCTTCTGACCCAAATATAAAGGGCTCATTGTTATTAGATAAGATCTACCCATTTTCTCTGGCTCTCCTTATGTGCTTGCCCTGATGGAGAGGCAAGGAACTGAGGGCAACCTCTGGCTACCATCTGGTAAGGACTGAGCCCTCAGTCCAACAGCCCTGGGTGAATAGAGTCCTGGCAACAACCATGTGAGTGAACTTAGGAAGCAATCTTTCCTAAGTCAGGGCTTAATTTGAGACTACAGACTTGGCACATTGACTGCCATCTTGTGAAAGGCCCTGAAGCAGAACACCCAGGCAAGCCACATCCAGATTCCTGATCCACAGAAATTATGAGATAATAAATGTGTATTGCTTTAAGCTAATAAGTTTGGGGGTTATTTGTTATGCAGCAATGGATAATATCCATTCTCTCCTTATTCCTCAGCAACGCAGACTCTATTTTGGGCTGGGGAATACTAATATGCTCAGTTAAAATCTTGCCTTTCCTAGTCCCCCATTAAGTTTGATGTGACTATATAACTAAGTTCAGACAAAAAAGAAAAAGTAGATGTGTTGCATGGAACTTCCGGAAGGTTCCTTATAGGGAGATGTCTCACTGAGTGATGCACTTTTTCTTTTCCTTCTTCCTCATTCTTGATGCCTAGAATGGAACTCTAGGACATGAAATAAACATGAAGTTAGAAACCACATTCTAGGAAACAGAAAGAAGGAAGGAATAGGAGTCCTTGATGCCCATGAAGCAGCCACACAAGCACTGGACTCCTTACTTACAGTCTTACCTTAAGTGAGGAAGAAATAATCTATTACTTTTTTTTTTTTTACAGTATTGTTATTTTGGATTTTTTCTTATGTGCACCCAACCTAACCCTAACTCATAGAGGGCTCATGGCTTTTGTAGCCATCCGGATCCTTTCATCACCACCATGCTGTCTGCATCACTTCTTTCAAGCCATTCTCTCACATAGGAGCAAACTTCCTCGCAATCCTTCAATTCCTCATTCCCTTTATACTGATCCCTAACAGCCCCCCGTTATGCTCTTTATGGCCACTTCATTCCAGGTGGCCACTCGTAATACATTGATGAACTATTTTTGCCGTTGAATGACACTCTATCTCTGGATTTTCACTGCCTTTGGTCACAACCAGGCATCAAAATTATTCCAAGATTCCAATAGTTTTGAGACCCTGATGCCCTCAGCCAGTCTAGTACCAATTTCTGTATCAGTCAGAGTCATTAGTTACAAGCAACAGAAATGAACTCCATCTTATTTAAGCAAAAAATATATATATTAGTATATTACATTTATAAAATATATTAGATATATTAAAGAATTACTGGAATGCCTGGAGGACTAAATACAGAACCATAGATCTAGAAATACTGACCTAAATTAAGCTGCATTGTTTTCTCCATGAAGACAGCCCTGCCACCACTGTCCCTTGCACAGCTGATGTGGTTGGTGCCAAACCCTCAATGCTGCCAAAAACAAGCTCTGTAGGGGCCCTCCTGCACCTAGAACTAGACCTTGTCACAACCCCTTGCCCCTGTAGAGGATTCTTATGGTCCCTGTGTCCTCACTACTACAGATTCCTTAACTTAGTCTGTGATGAGTGTACATGATTGGCTGAGACTAGGTCAAGTGTCTGCATCTTGGTTGTAAGGGAAGTTTAGAAAGCAAGTATCTGACATCTGTTAGGTGGGGAATTCCCCTAACTTAGAAAGTGGTTTCAGATGCTAGATAACAAAAAAAGAATAATGAATGTCAACTCTTTCCTGCTGTCAGGCCAGAGTGCCAAGAAGGACTGGGAGAATCACACTTTTCTGATTCCTCTGGATTTTCCCAATTATCTCCATTTCACCTGTTACACATTTATTATTTCCTAATCAATACATTCATTCACCTTAGGATGTGGCAGAAAACTTGACTATGAACAATCTGCCAATCACATGATTATACTCTTGTTGCAGCCTTAGATTGCTGCCCACAAACAGACATATCCTTACCAAAGTTACAAATTGTCATGCTGTTCCTCATCTGCTTGTACCCTCTTGACCCACCTTCCTGAGGTTGCAAATGTAGACAGTATACACCAATATTTTACCATTTTTCTACTTAATCCTCTGAAATTGAAACCTCAGGGCAAGGGGGAAAACTGAGGTCAAGTTCTGAGAGACAACATGCAGTAGTTTTTCCAGCTACTTTATTATCACCTAACAAGGTCATCTCATTTCTAGGGTCAGGATGGAGAGATTCTGACTACATTTCACCTGATATCAACAAGGCCAGTTCCATATTTTAGGGTCTGCTCTTTGCATCACTATGTGCTTAATTCAACTTGAACTAGATTAAATGTAAAGAAGAATGTGTTGGGTGGGGGGCGCCTAGGTAGCTCAGTTGGCTGAGTGTCTGTTGATTTCGGCTCAGGTCATGATCGCCCATGGTTGTGACATCAAGCCTGTATCAGGCTGTGCACTGACAGTATGGAGCCTGCTTGGGATTCTCTCTCCCTCTCTCTCTTCCCCTTCCCCACTTGTGCTCACTCTCTCTCTCAAAATAAATAAATAAACTTAAAAAAAAAAAAGAAGCATGTACTGGATAACAAAATTCAGTGGAGGGCTGAACAACTAATTTGCAAAAAGAGTAAAGATGTCTCAGGAATAACTGGAATGAGGCTCCTAAATTCTAAGTCTCTATATCTTTTGCCTCAACTTCTTATTTATTCTTTCTACACTACAGACCATATTCTTTCTCTTTGTTATAGGGAAAATGGCTGCAAACAGTTCCTGAGATTTATATTTACAGCTTTTGCCATCCAAAAGAGAAGGTCTTGTTTCTCAATTCAATTAAGAAGAAATGATGAGGAGCACATGGGTGGCTTGGTTGGTTAAGTGTCTGACTCTTTGTTTTGGCTCAGGTCATGATCTCATGGTTCATGAGTTTGAATCCCGCATCAGGCTCTGCACTAACAGCAGGGAGCCTGCTTGGGATTCTCTGTCTCCTTGCTATCTGCCCCTCCCCCACTCGTGCTGTCTCTGTCTCTCTCCAAAATAAAATAAAAATTAAAAAACAAAAAGAAGAAATTATGGGAAAGGGTTTATTGACCCATCTTTGGACAAGTATCCACACCTGGACCAATTATGGCTGAGGGTAGGATTGTACAAGAGCAATGATTCCCTAGGTAGCCGTGTGGATGGAGGAGACAGTTCCCAAGAGAGGAGTTGTGCTAGGATGACCACACCATAGATGTCCACTATGGCAGTCCTTATGCTGTTTCCTTCCCATGCACAAAAACTTGGATAAGCTTGTCAATATAAGGCATAGTTGTTAGGATCAAACCTTTTTTTCTTCTTCCCTTTTTAAATGTTTATTTTTGAGAGAGAGAGAGATTGGCAGAGAGGGAGAGGAGGAATCCCAAGCAGGCTCCATGCTGTTAGCACAGAGACTAACATAGGGCCCAAACCCACAAACCATGAGATCATGACCTGAGCTGAAACCAAGAGTCAGTTGCTCAACTGACTGATCCACCCAGGAGCCCCTTCTTCCTCTCTTAAGAGTCCACTCACGGGGCGCCTGGGTGGCGCAGTCGGTTAAGCGTCCGACTTCAGCCAAGTCACGATCTCGCGGTCCGTGAGTTCGAGCCCCGCGTCAGGCTCTGGGCTGATGGCTCAGAGCCTGGAACCTGTTTCCGATTCTGTGTCTTCCTCTCTCTCTGCCCCTCCCCCATTCATGCTCTGTCTCTCTCCCAAAAATAAATAAAAACGTTGAAAAAAATTAAAAAAAAAAAGAGTCCACTCACCTCACCATCTATGTACCATTCTCTTGTCCAGACAACTAAAACATTCTAAGGAGAACTTCCCCATAGATAAGAACCCATGTACCCCATCAGACTAGGAGATTCTTAAAGAAAGCATCCAGGGTTAATTTATTCTCATGTGTCTAGTACCCCATGAAATGCTATCATGGATCAGACCCTAAAAATATTTGTAGAATTGGGTTAAGATCTTTCCTCATTCTTCAGAGATCCTTGATGGTTGAACATTTGGGGACCTGGAAAGAAGAGGCCTAATGCTAGAAGCTAAAAACTAATGCTAAAAGCTAAATAGGTGGGGTGCCTGGGTGGCTCAGTCGGTTGAGTGTCTGACTTCGACTCAGGTCATGATCTTGCACTCTGTGAGTTCGAGCCCCGCGTTGGGCTCTGTGCTGACAGCTCGGAGCCTGGAGCCTGCTTCAGATTCTGTGTCTCCCTCTCTCTCTGTCCCTTCCCCACTCATGCTTTGTCTTTCTCTCTCTCTCTCTCTCTCTCAAAAATAAATAAACATTAAAATTAAAAAACAAAACAAAACAAAAAAGTAGAAATTGGTAGTATACTGGGTAGCCTAAGGTACTAGTGGGAAGAAAAGAATGGTCAACAAGGTTGTCCCCTTAATAGATGAACAAGAGACTATAGGTTCTAATAGACATGTTGGGAGGATACACAGTTAGTGTGTTTGCTTCCAACACTCCCTGGAGCAGAGAGTCACAGCAGGAGAGAATAGGGATTTGGAAAAAGGATGCTTGTGGATTTTGTTACCCAATACATTCTTCTTTATGTTTAATCTACTTCAAGTTGGATTTCTGTCACTTCCAAAGGATGCTTCATAGATAAATGGGTGGGGAGGAGTTCTAAGGTCCTCATGCAGGACCTGACAGTGTGTTAACTTTTCACTGATAGATAAACTCTCTTCCTTTTTAGAAGTTAGACATGGATGTCTGATCAAGCTTTGCTTCCAGTCATGATTGGACAATGATGACACTGAGGACGTTGCTTCAGAGGGCAAGAAGATAAATTTCCATGGTAGGGAAGAGCCACTGCTCCATGTTCTTTCCATAGGAGAGAAGGACTGGTGAGGGGTACCCTGGATTAATAAGTCAGCTTGGCAGCCACATTCTGAGCCTAGGCAAGCCTGACCTCAGAGGCTACTCATAGAAGTTGGAATAAGGTGGTGGTACCTGGGAATTCCCAGGCTATCATTCTCCAAGTGACCACAGGCAAAAAAAGTTCTCCAGAACATGGGTCCTTCCTCATCCATTTTCAGGGCTCTTCCGCTATCCAGGGTCACAGAGTAAGTTAGTTGTCAGAGCAGAAGAAAAAAAGTCTCTCCCTACATTCCTTTTTCATGCTGCTCCCTCTGTGGGGGATTCCTCCCATCCTGACACACTTCACTGTGTGGAAGTGACTCTACAAGACCACTCCTTGGACCTCTGTCTCTTCATCTGTAAAAATTAAGAGGTCAGTCTGGGTAACTGCTGAGCCCTGATTTCTTCTGAAATCTTAAGGATAGAGGTGATGCTATGGTGCAATGATAGGAGTTTTTGTCCAGATTATATACCCAGGTATGAGGTGTAACAAGCCAGAGAAGCCTGACCAGAGTGTGGTCTGGGTCTCTGAGTCACACAGGGCTGAATCAGTTGGTGAGAGGGAGAAGGAAGTGTGCATATGGACAGTGGTGGTGGCAACAGCAGCGGTGGTGGTAGCTAACTTACTTAATGTGTACTATGTGCTAGGTACTATTCAAACATTTTATATATTTTAATTCACCTAATCATTAAAATCAACCAGTTTATGCAGCCACTCTGGAAAACAGTGTGGAGGTTCCTCAAAAAATTAAAAATAGATCTACCTTATGACCCAGCAATAGCACTGCTAGGAATTTACCCAAGGGATACAGGAGTGCTGATGCAGAGGGGCACTTGTACCCCAATGTTTATAGCAGCACTTTCAACAATAGCCAAATTATGGAAAGAGCCTAAATGTCCATCAACTGATGAATGCATGAAGAAATTGTGGTTTATATACACAATGGAATACTACGTGGCAATGAGAATGAAATATGGCCTTTTGTAGCAACGTGGATGGAACTGGAGAGTGTTATGCTAAGTGAAATAAGTCAGGCAGAGAAAGACAGATACCATGTTTTCACTCTTATGTGGATCCTGAGAAACTTAACAGAAGACCATGGGGGAAGGGAAGGGAAAAAAAAGTTAGGGAGGGAGGCAAACCATAAGAGACTGTTAAAAACAGAATAAACTGAGGGTTGATGGGGGTGGGAGGGAGGGGAAAGTGGCTGATGGGCATTGAGGAGGGCACCTGTTGGGATGAGCACTGGGTGTTGTATGGAAATCAATTTGACAATAAATTTCATATTAAAAAAAATCAACCAGTTTACAGGTGAGAAAACTGAGGTATAGAGAGGTTGAATGACTTACCTTAAGTCATAAGCTTGTAAGTGGCAGAGCTAAAACCAGCTATCAGGCTCCAGAATCTGTCATTACTCATGGAAGTGAAGACATTATGCTCAGCAAGAAGGCATCACAGCAAGACTGCTGCAACACTATTTTGTGCTAGAGCATCTTTTTTATTCCCCCAGGAATGCATGCATATGTGGGAGGGAGTTTTAGTCAGGACAAGCTCCCCACATCAGCTCTCAACCACTAGCCTCTTGAGCGTGAGGTCTTTGCAGAGTCCAGCCCACTCTGTTTCTTTCTTCTTTTATGAAGAGTTCTCTGGAAGCCCCCTTTCCTGCCCCCATATCACTTACACACCACCACCACCACCACCACCACCACCACCACCACACCACGCAGCCTAGCCTCCAAAGTCCCCTTATTTCCACCATCTGGAAGACCTGAATCCAGTAGTCGACAGGATTCAAAGCATTTGCGGGGGCAGGGGGGGGGGGGGAGGCTATGTCTGTTTCTTTGCCAATCAGCAGGATGCAAATGGCTGCCTGCTGAGAAAAGAACCTCCAAGTCCACAGCCCTGAGTCATGGGAAGGTCAGCTTCTGCCCTGCTAACTGTGCAACATGCACATTACAATAAAATTTCTAATCACCACTGCGATATTTGATTACCTATAAAGGTGTCAAGCACTCAGAGATTATATTGGTCAGAACTTTTGACTGCAGGTATCAGAAGCCCAACTTAAAGTAGGTGTAGACAGAGAGGAGACTTTATTGGCTCAATGACCAAACCCAAGCTGTAGAAATGATAGGGATGGATCATGGTCTCTGAGAAAACTGGAACCAGAAGCTCTTTGCCTCTCCTCAGATCTCTATTTGTCCCTGCCTACAAGCTTCAATTGTTCCTTTGCTTCAGCTTTGTCATTGGAGAAGGGATCAGGCACCCTGCAAATTCCTCAGATGAGGGAGAACTTTCTTGCAGGCAGAAGGGTGGCTCAGCAGAAGGAAGTTTCCTGTCCCTGCGGAATGAGGGTATGAAAAGGGGAGGATGATCCCTTTCCAGTGAGTGGAGAGTAAGAATCAGGGGATGAGGATTCCTTCCCCAGAAATAAGGGCGGGATTCCCCAACACAAAGATTCCAGCTTAGCTTTCATTAACTCAACAGGCAGACATGAGAAGACCTGTGATGTACAGAATCATGAGCTCGACAGTGGTAGAACTGGGAGGTAACAGTTCTGTCCTGAGACGTTGCACTTTATTGTGAATATTGGTGACATGAGTAACCAAAAGAGAGGGAGGTACTATGGGACACTCAACATAGTCTAGGAGTATCACAGAGGGCTTCCAGGAAACAATAATGTCCAAGTTGAGACCAGATGGATAAACAAGAACCCACCAGGTTTGGGTGTTTTGGGGAGGTAAGGGGGAGTTGGATGGGGGAGGGGGTAGTGGAATGAACATTCCAGCTAGAGAGAACAGTATGAACTAAAAGATCAATGTGTGAGGGCTTCAAAGAAAGCCAAGGTGAGGTAGAGGTAGAGGTAGGCTGGAGCACTGGTACAGAGGACACTGTGACCAGAATGAGGGCTTGGATTTGATCATGAGGGCAATGGAGAGCCATAATAGGTCTAAGGAGAGCACCTCTGATTTCTCAATTCTGAGATCCCTTGGGCTTCCTGTGGAGGATGTGTCACAGGTGAGCAGTACGCTTCACACACCAGTGGGGAGGACTTTTGAAGCAATTTTGCTGCTAGTTTTAGAAGTTTATATCTAAAAACTAATTAGACAAAACACTTCAAAAAAAAAAAAAACAAAACCCTGTGGCATGGAGCAGTTACAAAAATTGGAGATAGGTGGTCCTTTGTGAAGCAAAGAACTGGTGGCCAGGGAAGTGGGTGACCTGAGGGTAGTCACGTTCCCCACTAAGTTGGTAAATTGGGAGAAGATATTCCCAGAGTCCTTCTCTCATCCTGCAAGGACTTTGGTAATAAGGTGCCAACCTCCCCTGGCCTTCTTCTGGGTCTTCAGTCCCCCATCTGTAGGACCTACCAAGATTTGGGTGGAGGAGGCTGAGGGCTGGGTGAGGAGGCTGTCCAATCCACCTCAGGTAAGCTGCCAAGGCAAAAAGCTTTTCTCTTCTGTTCTAGAAGGGAGTCTGTGTTGGTTTTCCCACAGTGTGAAGGTCTGTGTCTGAATCTGCTGAGGGCTAGGTCTGTGACCAGCTCCAGAAAGAGTCTAAGTGGTTTTCCTGGTGAAGAAAAGGGGGGGGGGGGTTAAGAGGCTTAGGGAAAGTGTGGGGGTCACTCAGTTACTCCTGATCCTGACATTCATCGCAAACACAGTCTGTGCGGAAGGTGCTGAGGACCAGTGAGTCACACTGTGTGGAGGCACACAGGGAAGACTGAGCTGGGGAACTAGAGGAGGGGAGAGGCAGGCTGGCCTGAAGGTACAGGGCACGGTTTTGTGGCCAAATCAGGATAGAGGGCTATCGGCTGCAGCAACCCTCCCCCTCAGCAGCCTCCTGTGGCCCCTCCACCGGAATCCTACCACCCCCTGGGTGATCCCGATGTGGGTCTCAGCTCTCCAAAGGCTCTTTCTCTCAGCCTCTGTTCCTCCTCTCCCTGTCTCTGGCCATGTCTCTCTGAGACTATCTCTCCGTGTGTGTGTTTCACTGTCCCTGCCCTGTTTTGTCTCCTCTCTCTCCTGATCTCCATCTCAATCCCTGATTCCGTCCACATCTCATGCGGGTGCCTTCTCTGTCTCCTCATTCTCTTTCTCCATTCCCTCTCTGTCTCTTTCTTATCTTTGTCTGTTCTGTTTCTGCCTCATCCACATCTCCATCCCTGCTTTTCTCTTGTATGCACTTCAGCTCTGTCTCCATCTCTGCCCCTGTGCACCTCCTTGGCCCCATCTCCAATCTCTTTCTGGTCCATGTCTCATCCTTGTCTCCATCTGTGTACTTGTATCGCTCTTGTCCCTTTCTCCATCACGTTTCTGTCCCTTTCTCTCCCTGGGTCCTCTCTTCATCCACGTCCCTATTCCAGGCTCCGTCTCTTCCTTGTCCGTGTCTCCATCCCCCTCCTGGGCTGCTTCCGTGGTCCCCGCCGGGATGGGGACCTCGCTGGGGGCGGGGCCGAGGGGCTGGATCAGAATAACTCGGTTATCGGGACGAATTAAATTAACTTCTTCACATGAGCGCCGCCAGGCCTATTTCCCCTCCCTTCTGCTGGGCCGCAGGTGGGGAGGCCGAGGAAAGGGGTTGGGACCCTCCAGCCTGGCACTATGCGTAGCGAGCGAAGGTCTGGTCCAGATTGGGGCCCGATGGGGACTCTAGGGATCGGTCCCCGCGCCACCCCTCCCTGCACCTCGGGAGCCCAAGGAGGGTGGCGGGGACCCTTTGGGGTGGGGGTCTGGTGTGGCTGGGGGTGGGGCCTGGGAGGCCCAGGCCCCGCCCCACAGAGCTCGCCCCGCCCCGCCCCCTCCGCGGGGTCCTGAGCGTTAAAAGGCGCGCGGGCCCGGTCTGGCTGCACTTGCATTGCACCCGGGCGGAGGGTGGCCGCGACGGGGCGGGCGGACTCGCGGGCGCTCAGAGCCGGCCTCGGGTCCTCGGCGCCAGGCGCTCGAACCCTTATCCCGACCCCCACCCGGCCCGGGACCCGGACCCCAACCCCAACCCGACCCGGCCCGGTCCGGACCCCGACCCCGACCCCCGGGCCGATGGACTACTCCTACCTCAATTCGTACGACTCGTGCGTGGCGGCCATGGAGGCGTCCGCCTACGGCGATTTCGGCGCCTGCAGCCAGCCCGGCGGCTTCCAGTACAGCCCCCTGCGACCCGCCTTCCCTGCGGCTGGTCCGCCCTGCCCCGCGCTCGGCTCTTCCAACTGCGCGCTTGGCGCTCTACGCGACCACCAGCCCGCGCCCTACTCGGCAGGTGAGCCCAGCCCCGGCCCAACCCTCCCTCCAAATCCTGCGGAAACCCCAGCCCCTGGTCTATGTGGCAGGTGACTGCGACTGTCCCCCACAGCTGCCACCATCCTTGTCCTCCAACACCCCGCGGGAACCCCAGCCTCCCTGTAAGATGGGGTTCCCCTAGACAGAGTTGAGCCCCACCCTCTCATCCTTCCCCTTCCTCTTTCTCACTGCCAGATCCCTATCCTGTGCTCTTTAGGTCAGGGAAATAGATCCCTGGTGCAGCCCCAGACCCCTCACCAGGTCCACTTGTCCCCATCTGCAAAGACTTACCACCAAACCTCTCCATCCCCGTATCCTTAGAAGATGCTCCCGGCTCAATCCAATCAGATCCCATCTTTATCCCCACCCCACTTCATGTCTGACCCCCAGCAAGGGCTCCTGCAGCAGCTGAGCTGCCCACATGGAAACCTTCCTAGAGCCCCAGCATCATCAAGCCCCTCCTGCTTGGTTTTGAACCCATCCTGCCTGTGCCCTGACCCTCTTGCACCACTGAATCCCATTCTGTTGCCGGAAGAAAAGAGTTAAGCCACTTTCGTTCCCCCTGGGGCCTCTCCCAGCTAGAGTCCTGCAGAACCCAGAGGCAGCCCCCACCACTTCCAAGCCTCTTGATTCAAGTGCCCATCTGAACCCTCAACCTCATGGAGCCTCTCAGCCATCCCCATCTCATGGTTAGAGTCCAAGCTGCCCCACCCAATGTCCTTATCTCCTTCCTTCCTGGGAACACCACTGGGACCCAAGTAGAAGATTGGGGCCTGAAGGGTGGGGAGGGATGGTGCGATAGGAACCTAGATTTGGAGAAATGAAAACCAGCAAGATGGAGGCAAACACTGGAACAAGGATGGGGAGATTGGGTAGTCTGGGCCAGATGAGGACGGGGATTGGGGAGATACAGTCAGGAAATGGGGATATGGGCCCCAGAGAGATGGAGTTCTGAGATGGGGAGATGAGGACAGATACAGAAAAGTGTGAGCAAAGATGGGAAGATTGGGGACCATGGGAGAAATGGGGACCCAGGGCTGGGGAGATAGAGATAAGAACTAGGTGATGGGGACAGGAATTATGGGAGATGGGGACCAAGGAAGACTGGCAACAGAGATGAGGAAGATGGGATAGGAATGGGGTGTTAGAGACAAGGATTAGGGGGGAGATAGAGAACTAGGGACATAGGACAAAGATGAAGGATATTAGGGACCCCTAAAGGATATGGACACCTAAGCAGGGCTTGGAGACAGGGATGAGGAGACAGTGTCAGCAACACTGGCTGTGGGGCAATGGGGATTGAGATGGGGTAAATGGGAGACAAGGATGGGAAGAGAATGAGGGAGGGGGATAGGGCTGGCTGTGGGGGAGTTGGGACACAGAGGTGCCTGGGAGGAATGAGAAGGGCAAGAAGAAGGTGAAGGAACCTGGGTGGGGAGAAATACGGACTCTTCTCCATGGCCACAAAGAGAAGAATGGTTCAGAAGGGGAAAGCTGAAGAGAGATGCGGATGGAGAGAGATGAGGAAGAGGAGAGGGGGACCAACATCTGGAGGAAAATGAGGCATGAGAGGGGGCTGAGAAAATGAAGCCTAGGAGAAGAGAAATGGCAGGGTAGAGGGGGCCAAGTCCCTACATGGCAGAAAGTACACAGGCAGGGCTGAAAGTAGACCCAGGCCAGGGAGTCTCAGTCGCCCAGCCAGGTCCAGAACTGGTACTGGGAAGACTCACGATACTGATAAGACGTGACAGCCAAGGTTAAGGTGGACATGGCACAGCCTGAAACCAAACGGGCAGACTGACCAAGGCAGAAACACCCAAGCGGAGGTCGGAGGAGCAAGTGGACTGGAGGGAGGTTAGGGAACAAGGCGGTGGGTGAGGACAGGTCAGCGGTCTTGACCTGAGGATCAGGTCCCGGTTCCTTTTCCTCTGCTCTTGGGCCCCATGTCTACCTGCGCCCTGTCCGCCTTCATTCCTGCCAGCTCCACTGAACGGTAGGGAAGACGCTCAATTGGAGACTGAAAGGAGGAAGCCGAGGGGCCAGGGAAGGGGCAGGGACCGCGAGCGATCTCAGGGGCAGGACACAGCCGGCTGAGCTCTGCCCCTCACACCTTCACCCTCTTTGCTCCCCCTTCCTGCACACACCCCTAGTGCCCTACAAGTTCTTCCCGGAGCCGTCGGGCCTGCATGAGAAGCGCAAGCAGCGGCGCATCCGCACCACGTTCACGAGCGCGCAGCTCAAAGAGCTGGAGCGCGTCTTCGCAGAAACTCACTACCCCGACATTTACACGCGCGAGGAGCTGGCGCTCAAGATCGACCTCACGGAGGCTCGCGTGCAGGTGCGTGTTTTGCGTGTGTAAACGGGAGTGTGCGCGTGTCAGGGGGTGGGAAGACAGTGCCCGACACCTGGGGGCCACGGGACAGAGTGGCAGGCAGGTGCAGCCTGGGGGCGGAGAGCTGGGACCAGGAGCTAGGGCGCGGTCTGGGGGTGGTTGGGAAGGAGAGGATGGGCAGCTGCGGTAGGCGAGGGGGCCAGGACTCGGCAGACCTGAGGCCCTAGGGAGATCTGACGTGTTCAGCCCCCCAGATTTCCCCCTCAGTCTCCCTAGCAGGGACAGGCGTGCGGAATCCTGGAAGGAGGCCGAGTGGGTAGAGCGGGAGCCCGGGGAGGCTTCAGTGCCAAGTGAGGCAGACGAATACGGGAAAGCCAGTGAGCGCCTCCACGTCCCCTCCCCAGGTCTGCAGCTGTGAAATCCCCGAGCCGGGAAATCCCGGGCTCTGGGCAGGCACAGGGCCCAGGAGAGCCAGGCCAGGGTAGATTCTGTTGTCTATCTCAGAAATCCAGTACAGAGGTTGAGCTGGTCCGCCCTTACTGGAGACCCTGAACAAAAGGTTTCCCCTGTGCCCCAACCCGTTCTCAACCGCCGTTGGACACCCCAGGTGGAAATTCCTGGAGCTTCGTGTAGGAAGGACTTCGGGGCAGGGCTTTGGGTGATGAGGGGAGCGAAGGCGGAGTCCCCGAGACCAAGAACACTGGGTCCGCGGGTGAGCAGATCCCAAGGGGGAAGACCTGGAAGGAAAGGGCAAGTGGAGGAGAAGAGGTGAACAGAGAGGTGAGGAGGGCAACGGGTCAAGTGGAGGGCCGAGGGGCCAACGCTCAGAAAGCTGGCAATAATCCTGATCCAGTCCCTTCTGGACTGAGGGCTCACCCGCGCCTTGCGGCCTCGGCCTGACCGGCCCCTGTGCCCGCAGGTCTGGTTCCAGAACCGCCGGGCCAAGTTCCGCAAACAGGAGCGTGCCGCCAGCGCCAAGGGTGCGGCGGGCGCGGGGGGCGCCAAAAAGGGCGAGGCGCGCTGCTCGTCCGAGGACGACGACTCCAAGGAGTCCACGTGCAGCCCTACGCCCGACAGCACCGCGTCGCTGCCGCCGCCGCCCGCCCCCGGCCTGGCCAGCCCGCGTCTGAGCCCCAGCCCGCTGCCTGCCGCCCTGGGCTCCGGGCCCGGCCCTGGCCCCGGGCCACAGCCGCTCAAGGGCCCCTTGTGGGCCGGCGTGGCGGGCGGCGGGGGCGGCGGGCCGGGCGCGGGCGCGGCGGAGCTGCTTAAGGCCTGGCAGCCGGCGGAACCCGGGCCGGGGCCCTTCTCGGGGGTTCTGTCCTCCTTCCACCGGAAGCCTGGGCCGGCCCTGAAGACCAATCTCTTCTAGCCGCCGGACTCTGGAGGCTCCGGGCCTGCCCCCCAGAGACGTCCTTGCCCCTCCAGGACCTGACAGAGTCCCTCCCCATTCGGGCACCCGCCTGAAGTGCCCATCCGTCCCTACCCCTACCATGTCTGACCCGTAGGTGTGCCCTCCCCAGCTTTGGAGAGAGATCAAGTCAGAGACACTCTCCTCCTCACCTACCCTACCCAGCAGAGCGGGGTACTTTTCACTGGGGCCGCCCCCCCTCCCCTCCCCACTTCCAGCTTGGTTTTCTTTGGAACCGGGATGAAATGACAGCGCTGGAATGTGAGGGTCCTCAAGTTCAGTAACAGCCTAGCTCTGCAGCTGGCTGGGTCACTTAGCCACCAGCCTGCTGCCCTAGCCCCTGGGCCAACCCACACTGACCCCACCCGTTCTGGTCGTCGTTGGGATAATGAGCCGCCTGAAGGGTCCCACTGCCAATTTGTCCCCTCCCATTCCCAGCCGGTCTGGCGCAGAGGTTAGGCCGGTTCAGAGCAGAGGGGCTGGCTGCCAGGGCATCGGGACAGAGGGGTTACCTCTTTCCTGATTTTTTTTTTTTTTTTTGGTTGTTGTTCTTTTCCTTTGAAAAACTTGTAATTTATTGAGGTGAGTTTTGCTCAATCCAAATAAAACTTAATTTATTGAGAACATCACGCTGGCAACCCTTCTGAGTACTCAGGATGGGGCTAGGCTGCCTGCAAGAGACGGCCCCCCTTGCAACCAGTGAGGAACCCACTGCTGCCACGCATCCGCACCCCATGGTGGTATAGACCAGGAGACAGTGAGAACTAAGCAAACTAGCACTTTATGGCCCCAGATTCTTCTCCCCACCCCCAACCGGCCCCAATAATATTAAAGTGCCTGCCCTCCCTAAACCCACGCAGAAAAGCTTAAATAAACCCCAGCCCGGTCCTTGGGCTATTCCTTCATTTCCGGACGGACACCCCCAGAGTTGGGGCTGGGAGAGGTCCTAGCTGAGAACCCCCCACTGTGGTTCAAGGCCAGATAGAGGGCAGCAGAAACCGCGGTGAAGTGGGGGCCCAGACGTACCCAAATGGACCCTACAGGCACCCCCGGGACTGGGAGTAGGGGTCCAGAAAGGGAGGTCAGCACCAGAATAACCGAAGTCCTTGGTAATTACGGCAACTGACTCTGCTGTAAAAGGTGAAGGGCAGGATGTCCTAATTAGGGCATTCCAACATGATTGGGCAGTGGGGAACGCAGATCCCCAATAAATAGGCAGAGAGGTACTGCCCCACCCCTCATAATTTACAACTTTGGGGCTAAGGCTGGGCCTTAGTAGGGGCGGGGAGGGGCGCTGAGTTCGCAGATTCGCAGTGCCACCGCTTCACTTGCTGAGCTGCAGGGTGTCCAGAAGGAGGCGCTTGTGAGCCGGGTCCTGCACCCCGGCCTCCTCCAGGTCCTCCTCGGTGATGTCGCTGTAGGGGTAAGATAGGCTGGGAGATCCGCGAAGTGGTCTTGAGGGCCCGTAGCTCCGCCCCAGGGGTCAGACCCACCCATCCGCCTCCAGCCCCGCCCCCACCTGAGAAACTCCAGGTCGTCCCAGCCATTGTGCACCAGGCCCTCCTCATAGCGCTCCAAACCGATGGCCCGCAGCCAGGCGCCCATGCCCGCCTCGCCCAGCCCGCTGGCCCGCCCGCCCTGCGGGCACGGAGCCTGAAGGAATAGGGCACGTCAGGGGGAGCACCGAGGGTACCCACACAGAGAAGCACCTGCAGACAGCCACTTTCTACCACGTGCTCTCGGGAAGGAGGCAAGAACTAGGGCTGATTCAAGTATTCCCCTCCCCTCCCCCAAACTCTCCAGTGCCCAGCTCAGGGCAGAGGGGACACTACTGAGTGCTGAATGGTGAAGAAGATACCACCTCAGGTACACACAGACAGCCACCCCTCGTCCACACACCTCCTCTGCCAAGTCCTCCTGGATGCTCTCTCTGATGCGAGGTGGAGGGAAGCTGAGAGGCCGACCATAGTCTGAGGGCAGTCCTCGGGGTGGCTGCAGCTCCAGGGGGCCTGGCAGAAGCACTGAGCGGCCAGGCCCAGCAGGAGCATAGTCCACCTCACTCAGCGTCTTGGCCATCTGCAGCACTGAGCAGGAACGATCGTCCCCACTGGCTACCTCCCCCAGGAAAGTGCTGGTAGGTGAGGGGCCTGGGGGTAGTGGGGGTCTTGGATGGGCCTTGGGAGGTGGTGGGCCACGGGCCTCACCCCCACTGCGGCCCCTGACCACTGGCCCTGTCAAAGGGTCCAGGCTGGGGGGCAGGAAGATGGCCGAGTCTGGCAGTGGTGGTGGTGGAAAGTCTGGAGGGGGCAGTGTGCCCCCAGACTCCTCATCTGATGAGCTCCCCTCTCCCACACGGGGGGGCCGGTGGCGCCCAAGCTGTGGAGCAGGCACTGTGATGGCCACTTTGTTCTTGGTGGCAGGTGGGACAGGGGTCCTGGCAGGCGAGGGTGGCTCCGGGGGCAGCAGCTGGTGTGGGACCCCTTCAAGGACGTAGTAGGCAGGGTTATTGAAGCTGTTCTTGGGTGGGGGGGCCGCCACCCCGTCCGGCTCTGGAGCCCCCTCTGCCTTCAACCTGCATTTGGGAGCAGGATAATTAAGTCAGGACCCAGAGACCAAAGTGAAGGCAATGGGTGCAGTGGAAGGAGAACTGGACTGGGAGTCAGGAGATAAGGGTCCCTGGTCCTAGAATTGCATGAGACCTTGAGCACATTGCTTTCCCTCTCTGGCCCTCTGGTCTTCATCTCTAAAATCGAGTAGACATGGCAGTTGAACAGATAATCCCTAAACTTCCTAGCCTTACTTGCTAAAATTCTCAGAGCGTAAATCAGTGAAAACAGGTGCCAGAAGTCAGGGCAATGAAGGCCAATGAATGATCAGCCAGAGTTTGAAAGCCTCTGGAGGCATCTGAGGCCAATCTACTGAGGAATCTTACCCAGGGATTCAGGTTAGTTTTACTCAAGCCTGAGGATAAAACCAAGGCGACTGATAACAGGTGAAGATGAGTGAAAAAGCACCAAAACGTACCTAACAGCTTTTATTGAAGTTCAATCGACAGTTGGATATAATTAGAAAGTAAGCCTCACTTTGCAAGAGTATGAGCCACAGAATACTAGTTCCCCAGGGTATTAATAGTTACTGTGTGGAAAAGAAGTTTCCTAGCACATTAAGTTTGGGAAACTATATTCAACAGAGTTGAAAAACAGTTTCCTTCCTGTCCACATGCTCAGAGCTTTTGCGAACACTAGTGTGCACTGGACTATCTAAGAAAAGAATCTAGCAAGAACCGTTTCCCAAACCCATTTCCAATAGGGCACCTTGTAGGACTGTGGTCCCATAGTATGCACCGAGGGAAATCCCAGACTGAAGCCAAACAGAAAGCTCAAGCTAAATCTGTTTACATGGAAGGAACTATTGCAAAAACAACTTCTAATTCTATTTTTTAAGGCAGAATGGGGAGGAAAGGCTCACTGTGCTCCTTTGGATTCAGAGAGCCACGCCGAAGAGGGGACTGGCTGGCCAGAGTGGCCACAGGTGTAGAGCCCCAGCACTCCCAGCCATGGGGCATCAGAACACTCAAGCAGCAAATGATCCCCAGGCTGGCTGTGAGAACCAAACATAGCAATAGTTAAAGTGGGGGGATAACAGGTTCCTTCTCTCACCTGGAGGTCAAGGGCTCCTCCCGGGGAGCGGCTCGAGGTGGGGCTGGGGGCCTCCCAGTTGGTGGTGGTTTCTCTGGTTCTTCGAATAACCTGGACAGTGGGCAGGAGGCCTCTGCAGGGGCTGGCTTGCGGTTCCCTGACCTGCCGGGGGTGTATAGGGAGGATATGCGGTAGAGGGTACCCAAAGCCCCCGGGTACCCCTTCACGGGACACCCAACACAACCCCAGCTCACCTGGGATCCTGGCTGCCTCGAGACACAGAGGGGGCTTTGCTCTTTGCTCCTGCCTCGTCCTTATCAATGCTGATCCACTCTGGGGGAGGAAGAGAAAAGAGACTCAGAGAGGACCTGGGGTCCTGGACCCTAGATACCCACTGGGCCTACCAGCCTCAGGGCAGGCCCACTCCCAACCATGGCTGCAGAACTTCCAAATATTCCAGGGATTCTAACATGCTCTCCCCACACCCCCAGTTCTCCTTTCCTAGACCTGCCCACACCACCCCATCTCATGCCCCATATCCCTCCCAGTGGAGCCCCCACCGTAGAGTCGCTCACGGGTGCCCAGGCGCTCTGTGGGCACCCGCACCTTCATGGAGCCACGGATGTTGCCTGTCTCCTCGCCACGGTGGGACAGGAAGGTCAGGAACTGCTGTGCTGTGCTGCCAATCATGGACTTGAGTGCAACCACACACTCCCCTGAAGGGCAGATGGGGTAGACCAGCAGATTGCCAAACCTTTCTAGGTCTCTGTTTGGCTTTCTGTGCCCCTTGGCACCCCTCACCCCTCACCCCTCACCATAGGATTCGTAGCCATCCATGGATTTGACAGTGAGCAGGAGGTGCTGGTCCTGCAGGTACTCGATGTCAGCCAGAATTGGCTTGAGCTAAGGAGCAGAGAGACCCAGTGAGGAACAAAGCCCCAACCATCCCCTCCTACCCGACACCACTCATCCCTACCCTTAGGCTCGTCCATGCTCACTCCCACTCATCTACTAGGGAAAAATCCCAAATCCTTAACACAGAGGACACAGCCCCACATGGGCCCTTCATAACATTTAACAGCATCGTAATTAATTTTCTGCATCCTCAATGGCTAACACAGGACCTGACATTTAGCAAAAACTCGAAAAGTTTTTGTGAACAAATAAATGAACCTATAACTTGGTCCCACACCCCTCAAATAAAGCAAATGCCCTCATCCTCATTCATGCCCAGCCCCCACCACACACATGCACATACACACGCATGCACGCACACACATGTGCACGCACACCCATGTGCACGCACATGGACGTACATGGACATGCTCCACTGCACCTCTCCCTGTGCCCTCACCTACAAGCCCAGGCCCTGACAAAAGCCTCACCGTGGGCAGCTGGCGTGAAGACCACTGCACCTTGAGGAAGTTGATGTTGTCACTGCTCTGGGCATCATTCTCAAAGCTCTTCTTGTACTCTGGGGTGAGGGTGGGGAATACCAGACTGAGTGCCACCTCCCGGCTTCCCTTCCCCCTATCCAAGGGGGCTGACTGTCTGGGCACCTCTGGCTCCCCATCCCTCTCAGGCCACACCCAGCCCGGGGCCCCCCTCTGACCCTCCAGGCAGGTGGAATAGAATTCAATGAAGAACTTGGTGCGGCTGGCTGTCTTCACAATGGCCTCAATGCTCTCAAACTCAATGTAGGCCTGGTCTGAAGTCTTTGAGAGACCTGAGGGGTAAAGGGAAGAAGGCAGTCAGGAGGGCTGAGAGGGTGACAGGAGGAACAGGACAGAGACTGAGCCCTGGAAAGAAATCAGGGGTCATGGCAGAGCACTAAGGGAGGCCCCAGGAAGGAAGGCCAGGAGGGGCCTCCCCAATCCCCAGCAACCAATGGGGAAACCCCAAAGCCCAGACCACGGACCAGGGCAAACAGACAACCCAAGGATGAGAGACCATCTAAGAAAGGGCTGGAGGATGAGAATGGCTGCAGGGATGGCCTGCCAACAATCCCCCACACTACCAGGCACACTAAGCGGTACACATGTGGTTCCAGGCAAATACAGATACACATGCACGTTTACACTCACACACATACACACATTCATGGACATGTACTTCTCATGATGCCCCAGGCACAGACACCCTCACACAGCACACGTTCAGAAACATTACCGCATGTCCGTGTATACACCCAAACACACGCACAGATATATTCAAACCTATGCACATCCCCAGGCCACCACCGGTGCCTATCCACCCACAAGCACATCCAGAATAGTCACCTTTCTTAGAGATGAACTGAGAGGTAACTCCAACCTCAAATGTCCCAAACACAGGGGAGTGGTCGCTGGTGACGATGTCATCAGTGCAACCTGGGATAGGAATGGGAGCTCAGGGGCAAGCTCTTTATTCTCCGTTCCCACTTTCCAAAGCTAGGGCAGTGTCAGGATAGTGACCACCCAGGACTGCCCATCACCCTGTCCAGGAAACTCTGACCATAGGAATTGCAGATGATGTGGGTCTCAGGGTAGGATTTCCAGAGAATCCGGTCACACCATGAAGGCACATTGGTCCGGACCTGGGACAGGAGATGGCAGCATGGTCAGGTTCAATAGCTGGGGTTGCTCAGCATGAGCCCCACCCAGAGCTGCAGAGCTGATGAGGCCCTATACTCCCACCACACCAGGCCCCCGTGCCTACCTCCCTTCTTGGGTCCTTGTAACACTCAGGATCACCCCTAAGGCCTCAGAGGAACCACAGAAGCTGGAATAGTAACTGCCCAGACCCTTGACCAGACATGTACCCTTGATTCACTGCAGGCCAGGGGAGTCTCCCAAGCACTCCGCCCCCAAACCTGCCTCGTTCCCTTCACTCACCCCAGTTGGCTTCTGCTTGTGCCAGGCATATGTGTCCCGGGAACCCCGCTCATAGCGGTAGGTGGGTGGGAAGGAGATCTCCTCCTCACCTAGGAAAGGCAGGGAACAAGTATGGGTCAGGGCCCTGAAGACCCAGAAGTATCGTAAAGGCCCCATCCCTTAGAGACCTCCTGACAGGCCCACACTCACTGAATCGAAGAAAGACCTTGTGTTTCTCACGCTCCAAGTTGAGCTGGTCCACTCTGAGCAGGGGCTCAAACTCCTTCCTGCTGATGTAGTTCAGGATCTCCTGTGGTGAGGATACAAAGACTGAAAACTCCCTCTTGAGCCACAGCCAGAGTCAGAGGTAGGATCCCAACTGGCCCCCCAGCCCAGCTCCCCTAGCAGTCACCACTGGCCCTGTTTGCACCTGGATATCCATGTCCAGGCGGTAGTTGAGGTCCCCAAACCAGAAGAGGTGAGTGAAACGCAGAGAGATGTCAAAGGCACTGAGCTGTCGGTCACCTAGTGAGAGCAGCCGCAGGATGTCCAGGTAGTTCTGGTTCCGCCTATGGTGGGGGTGGGGGGAGGCCTCCAGGGTCACGAGCCAGGGACTGGCAGAAAGGTAAGTCTCTGGGGTCAGGTACGGGGTAGGGCTCAGGGTGCCTGGGGACAGAGGATATAGCTGGGAACAAGATCAAGGTCAGGAACAGACAGCAGTCTCGGGTTTGGACAAGGGAGAAGGGGCTCTCTGGGGACAGGGAGGTAGGGGTCATGGACTGGGATATGGGAAAGGGAATAGGTCTCAGGTGAATAGGGAATGAGGGTAAAGACTTGGGGAGGTGCCCCCCTCACCGGGCAGTTTTCTCATTTCCCGAGGTAAGGTGGCAATTCACAAAGCCAAATGAGGTGCCATTAAACATGAAGGAGACACCCACAGCCCCCTTGTTTCCTGTCAGGGCAAGCAAGAAAAGAAGGCCTGTGTCACATCTAGAGGGCTCCCAAGTCTCCCCTCTGCCCCTCGAAGCAGCAGTGGGAAGGTTCTCCCAACTCCCCCCCACAGAGGCTTATGAGGCAGGCAGGCCCCTGAACACATCCCCTCCTTCCCTGGAGGTGCCACACAGATCACACGCGGTCCATCTGGATGGCTCGAGTTTCTCTGCATGTGTGAACAAGGCCCCTGGAGATCACAGGGGATCCCAAAGGTGACGCTGAAAGGACTTGCAGATTCTGAGCAGACTCTATGCTGAGGGACCACTGGACCACAAACTAAGAGACCTGGGCACTCTGCCAGCTCCTCCACGTACTAGTCGTGTGACCTTGGACAGGTCACTCAGCGACTCTGGGCCTGAGTGTTTTTTGGGTCTTTTTGAGTTTTATCATCTATGAAATAGAGAGATAAATACCTCTATTATCCTGGCCCTGCCTTCCTAGTGATGCTGGAAGAGATTTAGAATATGAATATGCTTTACAAAGGGCTCTCTATAGGGGTGCCGGGTGGCTCAGTGGGTTGAGCCTCTGACTCTTGATTTCAGCTCAGGTCATGATCTCACATTTCATGAGTTTGAGCCCCACATCAGGCTCCATGCTGACAGCACAGAGCCTGCTTGGGGTTCTCTCTCTGCCCTGCCCCCTTCCCTCCTGCTAACTGTCTCTCTCAAAATAAACACACTTTAAAAAAAATGGGGGGAGGGCTCTCTATATAAGAAAGCTGGGAACAACCAAAAGGAGGAGACTGTGAGCTGGAGAGGAAGCAGGAGGCATGGACAGAGGGACCCTGCCCACCCTGCTCACCCAGGGTGTTGGCGATGCCAGTCTTCACGCTGGATGTACTGACGTGGCTGATTCGGTTCTCGTGCTCTGGCTTGACCAGCACAGCCACCTTGATGTTCCACAGTGACTGCATGGCAATCTGGGTAGAGGGTTTGGGGTCACTCCGGCCCTGGACCGGGGCCACTGTCCGCATTCCCCTCCCACCCCCACCTACACTACAGACTGTTCCGTCAGTCATAGGATAGGAAGGTCTCCACTACCCCTTTTTCCTGAGGTGCCAGAGAGAAACACAGCACGTTCCCATAGCATGAAGGACTCGGGTTAGACCTCCTAAAGGATATGCCCAGGGACCAAGGGAAAAAGCCAGTCAAGTTGTACTCCCCAGGGTCACCCATGAGGTGAAGCAGGATAGTTTGGGGTGGTGTGTGAGGAGGGGGACTGGACAAGATGACCCCCTCACCGGGCGGTAATCCAGATCTGTGAGCTCCTTGAGGCCCCCGCGTAGTAGGTCCAGCCATTCGCGGTCGCCCACCGAGTTCTCCTGGGTCCCAAAGACATAGATGTCATGGGGTATGGTCACTGTGACTTCATCCAGGGTTTTCCCTAGACCCTTCGATGTGAACCAAGATGTCACGTTTTTCGGAGGTGGTACGCTTCCTGGAGGCGAAGGGGATGGGGGTGGTCAGGCCCTTGACCTGGGGCTATTCCTCTCTCCCATCCCAGCCCCAACCTGGGCCTGACCCATATTCCAGGTGCCTATGAAGACAGAGATCATGTCGGGCTCATCTTGCTTCGAGTGCTTGTTCTTCATGAGCTGCAGCAGCTGGCAGAAGGCCTCCCGCTTCTGGGGGGACAGCAACTAGTTAGGGGAGGTCCCTGGTAGGTGGTAGGTCCCATGAGGTCATGCCTGTGAGTCCACTGCATATCCACTACTCAAGTAGACAACAGGTGCTCAATAAACGCTCACTGAATGACCATTTGACTCTGCCCTCAGGCCACCCATTTTCAGTACACATACTCTCTACCCTGTCAGACCCACTCCTGCCAAGAGGGATGACCGGCCTACATCACGTGTTCCCTCTCTTCCCATCCCACAGGGGACCCCTGCAGCCCCCAGGGCCTAGCCCAACATGCCACTCACCCGGGCACTGACAAAGATGAAGTCCTTGCGCTGCGTCCGATCCTTCTCCTTCTCAAACACAACTCCCAGCTTGTTCTGGACACGCTGGGACTTAATGAGCTGGCGGACTAGGGGATGGAGGATGGTTACACTGGCCTGTGCACCAAGGCCTGGAGGCCACCCTGCCCACCACCCCAGGTTGCGCCCTGGCTCACTGCGGTCGTGTGTGAAGGTCGTCCAGTCCTCCTGTGAGTCCCGCTGTCTCCGCAGCAGCACCAGCCTCCCACCCTCCACATCCACGCTCAGCGTGAACTTCTGTGACTTCCCAATCTTGGTCAGGTCACCCAGGGTCACATCCAGCTTCACCTGCAGGTCAGGAGGTGTGTAGGCTGCTGAAAAGACCTCAGGGCAGGTGACACCCCCTTCATCTCCAGCTGCTCTTTGGCCCATGAGGCCCCACCTGTCACCCCTCCATGTACCTCAAAGGCCTGCACGGGGATGGTCTTGGCCTTACGTATGGATGGCTGCAGCGGCGCCGGCGGGGCTGTGGAGCTCATGTCCTGCAGGGCCTTCAGGGCCTGGAGTGGGGAAGGGCAGGGAAGGGCGGGCAAGGTCAGGGGACATGCTGAAAGCTGGGGCCAGGGGGGACACAGTTGATGTGGGATCAATGCTAAACTGTAGATTCAGGGTTGAGATCAGTTAGGCCAACGCAAATACTCAGAGACTGCTAGGTCAGGTCAGAGGTCAAGGTTAAGGCTACCTTTTTCTGGATGCCTGACAGAAAATCCTTTAACACGGACAGCTTCAGCACCAGGCTCTCTAGTTCCTGCTCCCCAGTCTGTGGTGGATTCTGCACAGAGAAAGAATAAGGTTTGTAACATGCGGCCACCGTGCAGGAGGTCCCCCACCCAACCCGGAACATGAACCCCTTCCCCACAGGTCTCCTCACAATCCCACCTGCTGCTGCAAAAGGCGGGTCACCATGGGAGAGCTCTGCTGGTCAAACACCTTGGACAGGATCTCCAGGCCCGACAGGACCTTGTCCACCTCACTAGGGGAGACAGTAGGTCAGAACTCCCTACCCCGACCCAAGTATGGGGAAGGGGGGCTGAGTGTGCAGCTTCAGCCTCTACGATGAGGATACGAGGGTTCAGGTGAGGACAAGTCAGGAGGCAACAGCTGGCTCCCTGTTCAGGGCCAGAGATCAGAGGTCAGAGCATTTGTGCAGCAAGGGGGCAGGCAAGGACAGGTCAGAGGAGAGGCTGCATGCATGGTGTTGGGTGTCCCAGGTACCTGTGCAGCCTCCGGCAGGAGGTGGCCAGGGTGCGGGTAAGATGGGGCAGGTTGCTGGCTCCACCTCGCACAGCCTCCAGGTCCAGTCCATAGCTACCCTTCAGGTACTCATGCGAGACAGTACTCAGCCCATTGGGAGCACTTCAGGGAGGGGTTAAAAAGTCAGTGAAGAATCTGCTGACCCTGTCCCAGCACTGCCACCCTATCCCTAGAGGAGATAGTACTGGTAGCAATTGGAGCACCATGGATCAGGGAGTCTACCTCTGGGGCTGAGATGGGATGAAGGTCCCTGGGGGAGGAGTGGGGGCTGGGAAGGTCTCTCTACCTTTGATGAGGACAAGTTCTCAGAGGAGAAAGGGAATTCCTGTTCGGCGTAGGGGGTTGCGGTCTTACCTCTCAGCAGCTGGAGTTGTGGGAGTCTCAGGGGCTGCTGGGGGGCTGCCAGGCCCCATGGGGGCAGAAATACTGGTGGAGCCAGAGCGCGGGGGCAGCGGGGGCTTCTCATCCTCCCCATCTGTGGACAGGAGTCAGTGGGGTAGCTGTTTGGGCCTCCCCATTCTCATTGAAGTATGGGGGGATGCTGTGGCTATCAGAGACTTCCACGGAGGTGGGGTAAAGGGCTCTGGCATCATGGTTAGGGGCAGGGGGCTTTAGGGCAGGCAGGTTGAGAAGATGCGATGGGAAGAAGCAGGTGGTATCTGGGGAAGGGACAGAGAAGACATATGCACATGGCACAGCAGGCAGCACCTGAGGCATCACGGTCGTCCGGTGGGTCTGGCTCTCGCTCCCGCTCCACAGGGAGCAGCAGGGCACACACAAGGCCCTGGTTGGGCTGGGCATACAGGCCGATGAGCTCACCCAGGGTCTGGAAGCGGCGCACGGGCACGCCCTGCGAGGTCTGCGAGCAAGCAAGGGTGGGAGAAAAATCAGCCAGTCACAGGCTGGAATCAAGGTCAGGGGTCGGGGTCCAAGCTCCTACCTGCACGGCCAGGAAGTCTTCCCCATCAGGTAGAATTCTGTATGTATGCACATGCTTCTGATACCTGATGACAAAGCAGGGGTCAGAATCTGTCACCCCCAAGCTGGGGTCTAAGCCCCAAGGTACCCTCTCCTCCTGCCACCAGGCTCAGCCCCCAGCCCACTCAGGTTAGTTTTCCTAAAATCCTTTACTCAGTCCACACAGGGTTAATGATGAGGCCAGTCTACTTCTAGCCTGCTAGTGTTGCCAACAAGAGCAGGAACGACCAGCAGCATACCCCCCGACCACCCCAGCCAGACCTACATAGGCTCCACACCCACCACAGGGCCCGGGAAGCAACAGGCAGCTCTTTTGTGGCCTCCACAGCTGTCTAAACAGCCCCTCGGGCTGTGGTACCAGCTCTGGCCCCCCGCCAGAGTAAGAGTCCTCAGAAGCTTGGTAACCTCTGTTTGCATGCATAGGCGATGTGCTAACACACGTGTGTCCCTGCTGTCTGTGTTTACGTTGGTGTCTGTCTCTACTGGAGCTGGCTGTGTCAGGGGCCATTTTTGCTAGGGAGTATGTGGGTATCCCAGCTTCTGTCCCCCTTCCCCAGATACCAGGAAATTGGGATGACCCAAGGGGTCCCCTGTGGCAGACCCAGGCTTGTAAGAGCCCCAAACTGAGGAGGGGCAAGAGGGGTACTGACAGGTGGCAGCAACAGCTGAGCAGGTGACAGCTGAGCCAGGCCTGGGCAGCACAGGCCACACTCAATGGGGGCAAAGACTCTCTCTTGCAGCCATACCTCAGGTAGGCTTGCTCAACGGTGCCAGCCGGGTCCATGTGTGTGCTGGGCAGGAGGGGAGCACTGGCACCAGAGGACCGAATGCCTGTTTGAGGAGACCCTACACCTTGGCCACAGTCCATCCCCCACCTCAAGTAAGCCCCCTTTGGGCACTCTCCTGGATGCTGACGGGGCAACATTCTGTGCGGGTGTCTTTGTGCACTGGTTTGTGGACTGTGGGTCTGTATTTATAACATTAGCATCCCATGAACTGAGCCCTGTCTGCATGACAGGCTGGGTACTCAACACCCCACAGATGTGATCTCATTTAATCCTCACATTTTGGTACAGATATGAGCACCAACCCCATTCTCCAGAAGAGGAAATAGGCTCAAAGAGGAAAAGTGATTTGCCTCGCTTTTAAGTAAAAGGCAGAGCTGGGACTTAAAGCCAGGGCAGAGCCCAGTGCCTTGTATCCCGACCTGCCGGTCAGATTGCCTGTGCCTGTTGGAGCAGGGGTGTGTCCGGAAATGTTACCCACCTACAGGTAAGCAAGTATGTTTCTCATCACCTACCCCCAGGCTTCTATCCCATTTCTGACCCCTCCCCCCATCCCCAGGCTGTAGAGATGCAAGGAGGAGCCAGAGTCAGCTGGCAAAGCCAAAGCCCCTGACACAGATAGACCCTCACTCCACCCATCTCCTCCCCTGGCAGTGGAGTCTGGGCTCTCCCCTCCTGGGACAATAATGTTCCTCCCCTAGACACAGGCCCAGCTGTCCCCCTCCCACTCAACAGCTGACCCAGCACCTGCCTCCCTCCCCTCTCTAATTAGGGGATATGCCTCAGAGGGGGTTGGGAGGCAGGACTCCATGATATTTATCTGCGGAAGCTGTCCCTTGTTAGTCTCTCCTACTGGATGTCAGACTTGGTGCATAAGCTGAGATTTAGGGGACCCCCTCCTCTTCGTCTTCAGGTCCACTGCCCAGGCCGGGGTTTCTCAACGCCAACACTACTAAAATTTTGGACTGCATAGTTCTTTGTTGTGAGGGACTATCCTGTGCATTTTAGGATGTGTGGTGGCATCACTGGCTTTTACCCACTAGATGCCAGTAGCACTATATCCCACTTGTGACGACCAAAAATGTCTCCAAACATCGCCAAGTGTCCCTGAGGGGTAAAATCAACCCCAACTGAGAACCATTGGCCTATGCCCATGTACCCCCAAAGAAGTGAGGAGAACAGAGGGGTAAGGGACAGAACGACAGGGGGTTGGGAGGGTTCACGAGGCTGAGGAATATTACCAGATCCTAACAAGGCCCACAGGAGCCCACCTAGTATCAGACCACGGGGCGCAGGAGACAGCTCAGGGAGAAGGCTCCAAACATACCAAACGCACCCGGCACCACTGCCACATACAGCTGATGGGTACAGGCACAGGATGAGATCCGTTCGGGGAGCTGCCAAGTCTGGCTCCACATTCAGCACCCATAGCTCAGGGCTAGGGCAGCCAGGATGCCCAGGACTGGGGCCCAGAGCCAGGGCACATGAACGCGCCCATTGATTCATGAAATAATGACACGGCCCCATACAGCCTCACATCCCCTTTTCTCAACACCACTCTGCTCCACCAGCCCCAGACATCTACCGCCAGGCAGGTCCCAATTTCAGTCCTGGCAGCACAGGAAGCTGCTGGGCATCCTCACATATCCATCAGTCTCTCTGGCCCCAACTCCCTCTATGCCTACAGCTCTTAACACCCAATCCCTGTATAAACAGAACTGCATATAACACCGGAACACACATCCACACATCCTCACTCCCGCCCCTCCTGCCTGGAGGGTGCCTGAGGGGGTCTGCCAGAGACTCCCTGCATTTTCCCCTATTACAGCCACCCTGTTTAACAGGACCCCACATACTCTGCCCTCCCTGCCCCAGAAAGTGTCCCCAGACACAGCAGGAAGGAAGTGCCCCCTGCATCCTTCCTCAGTCCCGGCTTAAAGCCAAAGCTCCCACTGTGGAGGGCGCAGACGTCCCACTGTCCCAGGCCCTCCGCGCACATGCAAGGAACCTGGGCCGTGCCCCCGCCCGCCAGGAGCCCCAGCCCACTCACAGGACACAGAGCGCGAAAGCTCCCGCCACGCTCTCGCTGTCTCGGACCAGGAAGCTGCCATCGCGGCCTGCCCGGGCCAGCAGCTCCTCGGCGGCAGCTCGGCTCAGGTCGCGGTGGTACCAGGCGGGGGCCGGGCTGCCCAGCGCGCCCCCGGGCCCCGCACCCCCCGGGCCCGGCGCCCCGCAAGCCGAAGCCATGGCGCGTGCAGGGCTCAGCGCCTCCCGCGCCCACCGCCCCGCGCCATCCGCCCCAGGACGCTCGGGGCTGAGGCTGGGGGCGGGCCCGGGCCCGGGCCCGGGCCCTGAGGATCCGCGGACCGGACCGGGCTGGATGTCTGGGGCTCCGCGCTCTGCCGCGCAGGCCGCCTTGTTCGCCGCGCCGCCGCCGCCGCCGCCGCCGCCTGCAGCGCCGGCCTCAACTTGAAGAGAAAGAAAAGTTTGTTCAGAGGCGGCGGGGGAGGGGCAGGAGCGCAGCGCTGAGCCGGCGGCCGGCCCCCTCCCCCTCCGCTCGGCCCACGGCCCGGCCCGCCCCTACCCCCACCATCTTCCCCGCGGGGATGATGGCCCCCACATTCCCGCAGGATTCCCCAAACCCACAATGATCCTGCCCTGCCATCACCACCCCTTAGAGATCCAGCCCCCAACCCTCCCCCCAACGAAGGTCAAGTTCCCCCACCCTGCTTCTGGACACTTTGGATCCCGGCCCCCTCTCCGGAAAATAAGCCGTCTCTAGTAATCGCAATGATATGACCCCCAATTCCCATAATCGTCTAATTCCACCCCAAATCCTTTCCATTCAGCTCCCCTTGCAGCCTCAAAGGGTCGAGTTCCCAAAACCCGCGAGGGATCCAAGATGAACCTCTTCCCATCCTTATCCTCGTTATCCGAGCGGCCTGGACCTTCAACTCCCATGAAATCTAGGCCCCTCTTAGACCTGAACCCTCAAACTCCACTGGGGCCAGCCCCCGACAAACCCCGCGGGCGTAAATCCCCCCTCCCCCCATTGAGACCTGGTCTCCCATACACCCTCAGACAAGGTCCAGTGTCCTCGAATCCCCGGGCACAGTCCCTGGCAGCCCCTCGCAGCCGGGGCAGAGCCCTTCCCCCCTCCCTGCCAAGTTCCCTGGCACCATCCCCCATACACGCAGGCCGGGGCCTTGAGGGGTTCAGCAGTCCGAGATCAGCACCCCCAACTGCCCTCTGGAAGAAAGTTCCCTCAAACCCCTGGTCTCCCGACTTCTCCCCAGAACCGCAGCCGCCGCGCGCAGACCCCCACCTCCTGGGCCGCTCCGATGCCCCCTTCCCGGGGGAAGCGGCCCTTGACTCTCAACGGCCACTTAAGATGGCCATCCTCAGCCGCCGCACCCCCCCTCGCCTTCCGCCCCGCCCGCCGCTCCGCCCCCGCGGCTCTCCGCGGAGCCGGGGGTAGCACCCGCGCCCCGCCTACCCCGGCCCCCCGATCCTGGAGCCGCTGACCCGCCGAGTGACCTCGGGCCAGTCACGGCACCTCTCCGCGCCTCGCCTTCCCGCTCTGCAAAGTGGGGGCAATGTTATTTGGCCGACTCAATGGGACTGCTTGTAAAGCTCTCGGCACGGGGCCTGGCATCCAGTAGGCGCTCCAGAACAGCGGCTATTTTTATTATTAATTAAGGAGTAACGAAGGTGACAGCTGTGTAAACTGTAAAGCGCTGCGCCTGAACGAACGGGTATTATTAGCACCCGCCCCCGCCCCAACTACTCCCTCCAAGACAACAAACTTGAGCCTTTGTGGGCGGGACGCCGAACCGGGAGCTCCCCTTATCGGGTACGTTCAGACAGCCCCGCTCAGACGCCCGCCCTTGGCGGGAGGGTGGGGGGAACACGGTCGCCGGAAAGGGGGCGGGGCCCATGGAGGGTCTGGCCCGCCCCTTCCCCCCAAAAAAGACCTAGCCGGTGGCAGCGTCTCCCGGGAGTCCGCTTCCTGCCCCGCCCCTCCGCCCCTTGGCTCCTTAAAGGCGCAGGCCTCCATCCTGGCTCCCACTGCTGCCAACTCCTGAGCCACCGTCGGCCGATCCCCTTTAACCTGGGAGAGAACTTTCACTTTGCTCAATTGAACCTGTGCCTGGGTCAGTCCCTACAAGCTCCTTCCTCTATTTCCAATAAGCATTGGTTTAACCCAGCTGGACCAAAGCTTGGGATACGGAATGGGCTCTGTGGGGGCTTTCCCGACTAGGTAAATATAGTGACTAAGAGACACCCCCCCACACCCAACAGTGTCTCTAGACCCCTCCAGGAACCCCATAAGTCATCCTCCAAACTGCCCGACTTCTCCCGTCACTCAGCTCTAGAAATGAGGGAAGGTGAGTCTGCCATGAAGGGGACACCCTGGTGCGGTGGGGAGGGAAGAGACCTGGACTAGGAAACTTCATACCTGGGTTCTAGTCCTAACTTGATCACCCACCTGCCTGGTGTCTCAGAGAGGTACCTGTGCCTTTTTGGAGATGACTGTGAGGGGGATGTAGAGACAAAGACTTCCCCAGGGGAAAAAGGCAAGAGGGAGACCCAGAGATCTACTCAGGCCTAGTTCCTGGGGGATGTGTAGAGACAGAACAGGCGTATCTAGCAATCGCCAGAGGAGAGGCCAGGCTTCTGCCCCTGGGAAGCCCCAAGACTTTCCAACCTTTTCCCATCCTCCTGGCTGCAGCAGGGCTAAACCAATTCTAGACTCTTGAACATTTCATCTTTCAGGAACCTCCCACACTGCCCTCCCCATTCTTCTGTCTTCCTCCTCTGAGGGTTCCTAGTCTCAACTCTGTCCCTTCAATCCACATCACGTGAGAATTTTTTTCACCCCCACTGGGAATCCAGAGCCTTCCCTGGACTTCCATCCCCAGCAGAGCTGACCACAAAGCCAGGCAGACAGGACCTGAGAGGAAGTGGGGATATTTGGGGACCAATACAAGTAACACAGTCCTGGACCTGTCTCTCATTTTTGGCTACAAGAGAACAGAATCCCCGAGGACTATTAAGGGCGCAGACGCTGGGCTCACATGCTTTCTGGCAACATCTCCTTTGTACTTCACAACTCTGAGGGAAAGAAGGATTATTATGCCCATTTTACTGAGGAAAAAACTAAGCTTTAATGTAGACAAGCAACTGCTTCACTTTCCATAGTCAGTAGCAGAGCTAGGATTCAAACCCAAGTCTCATTTCTCTCATCTGAAGGAATACAAAAGCTATGGAAGCTGTCCTCTACTTACTGAAACCAAAACCATTCATCAGACACGGATAGGTCTGTCTCTTTGTTTGAACTGACTGTCAGAGAAAGCCCAAGGCCCATCATGGAAGCAGGAACCGGATGGTAGAAGGATGGATAATGAGTGGAGGCATGCTTAGCACTCCCTCATTTGTGAGAGCTATGCTGAGCCAAGCTTGGTCATCAAAACTGGGGACATGCAGGGAACATGCCTGAGGAGGGCTGGACTCAGCTGAGGAGCCAGAGGTGCAGCATAGGGACCAGGCTGAGCAGGAGAAGCCCAATCCCATGAGACATGGCCCCCGCACTCATGGCCAAGGCATAGAACCTGGCCACCTCCTCGTTGGGGTTGCCCTGGGCCGGGTCGAACCACATCTGGATGCAGCGGCCGCTCCCTCGGTTGTAGTTGCTGAGCTTGTAGGAGTGGCTCCAGATGCCCTCACACAGGGCTGCGGGCGTGGGAAAGTAGGTCTCAAATGTGCGGCAGGCGGCTCCGGCCGGACACTTGTTCGATCCTGCATGGGGAGAGAGGGTGGACACAGACATTCAGCCCCTGGGCCCAGAGCCCATTTCTGGCCACCCCCCTGGAGATCCGCACCCAACCCCAGATCCTCGGACCCCGCCTCCATCTCCGCACCCCCAGGCCCTCACCTGAGCTCCAGTCCCAGCCCTTGTGCCAGTTGTTCTTGCAGGTGTAGGAGGTGCGGCAGTCCTCCCACCATTGCTGACAGTCCTCCTTGCACAGGGGCACGTCCAGGAAGCGTTCCTTGCGCCAGCTCTGGTTCACCTGGGGGAGGGGGGCGGGAGGGCTCCTCTCAGCCAGGGGTGCTGGCAGCCACCGCCTTGACCACCTTGACCGAGCAGGATGGCAGCCCGCTGGGCTGGGGTGAGGGAGAGGCCCGTACCTCCTGGATCCAGGGCCCCAGATTGGGTGAGCACTCGTACAGACAGTTGTCCTGAATGAAGTGGCGCTTGCAGGCAGGCTCTATCTTGCCGCAGTGGTCCAGGTTAAAGTTATACAAGAGGGAGGGGTCCTTGTGCAGCTCCTGGCTGGTGTTGTGTGAGCAGCAGGCGTTCTTCCTCCAGGGAGTGCACTGGGTGGAGAAGACACTGGAACACATGCCTCCCCCACCAAAACCTTCAGCCTCTCCCTATTTGGTGCTTGGTCTCCTGCCTCAGGTGGGTTGTCCTAGGAAAGTTTACTGTGAAGACCCCTCTGTCCTTGGCCTCCAGGAGCTCCCATCTTGGGGGAGACTTAGTTACAACAGTGTAATCAGGGGTTGTGGGAGCCGGAGAGAAACCCTGTCTTGGGAGGACAATAGCTATCGTTTAAGCAGCCCTTCATATTTTATAGGGAGTTCTTTGATTTATTTATTCATTAAAAAATAATTACTGAGTACCTATTTCTATGCCAGTTACTGTTCTAGATGCTGAGAATATGGTAGAAAGCAAAACAGAAATATGTGTTCATGGAACTTACATCCTGATCAATGGACACAGACAGTAAGAAACTAAAAGAGAAAAAATATAGTGTCAGGATATGATCAATTACATGGAGAAAATTACAGCAGGGAATAGGGATGTGGAGTATGGGGTGATTGTTGAAATTTTAAAGAAGGTGGTTGTGAAAAGCCTCACTGGAAAGTGGCATTTTGAGCAAAGGAGGAAGGGAATGACCTATGCAGTAATGTATGTTGAATAACTTTCTTCTTTGTCAGTATTAAGTTCTGTGTCCCCAGCGGCGAGGCCAGTGCCAGACATGTGGCAGGCCCGTAAAAATATTTGCTGAAAAAAATAAATGAAAGACCTATTTATGATTTCCTAAATCTAAACTCCATCTTACATATAGATGCATCATATTTTAGTAAGCTTTAATAGAGACTGGCTTTTTCAGGACTGTAAGTACTATGAAAAGGAAGGCCGTGCTATGTGTTTTGTTTTACTGGAATTATTCACTATTTTAGAAAATTATGTCATCAATGGCAACACTGCATAGAGTATCTTATAGCATTTGAGTTGTCAACAGAATATACCTGTATCCATCTTCATTTGTAGCGGCCCCATTCCTAGTGATTTGGTGAATAAAAGCAAACATTGGGGCACCTGGGTGGCTCAGTTGGCTAAGCTCCCAACTTGGGTTCAGGTCATGATCTCACAGTTCATGAGTTTGAGCCCACGTCGGGCTCTGTGCTGACAGCTCAAAGCCTGGAGCCTGCTTCAGATTCCGTGTCTCCCTCTCTCTCTCTGCGCCTTCCCCTCTTGCATTCTCTCTCTCTCTCTCTCTCTCTCTCTCTCTCTCTCTCTCTCTCTCTCAAAAATAAAGATTAAAGAAAATAAAGCAGTAACTTAAAAAGCAAACATGCCATTTGATAGTGATTTCTAACATAGTCATATCAGAGAATTGACGTATGGAAATATATTTTATTATAAATTGCTTTCTTTGTGCTTCTCTTTTGTATTACAGATAGAGTCATGTTGATATTTTTTAAGTTAAATGTACAAATAGGTCCTATTGGCTTTGAATTTTATTTCAGAAAAAAAGGAGACATGGAGTCTCAATAGAGTTGAAACCAACTGGCATCCGCTTGTATAGAGTGAGTGAATGTGCAGCATTCGTGCCCCTGGGTCACAGCCGTAAGAGCCCTTGTCCTCTACTCTGACGCTTCATGGACTGGCACGTGATGAAGGTAGTGAGAACCATCCTCCCCGACAGTCTCTTACCCTCTGACATGCTGGGAGTGCCCACCCTCTGACATGCTGGGAGTGTCCTACCCCCACACCACAGGGGCTTCTTATGTCCAGATCTTCTGTGTGTCCTCTGCTTCTCCGGGCCCATTTCCTCATTTGGGTTCTATGGGGGGGAACATGATCTCCTACATTGAACGGCTACTGGGAATGTGAAATCACGTGCAGAAAACTCAACGCGCTGGGGCGCCTGGGTGGCGCAGTCGGTTAAGCGTCAGACTTCAGCCAGGTCACAATCTCGCGGTCCGTGAGTTCGAGCCCCGCGTAGGGCTCTGGGCTGATGGCTCAGAGCCTGGAGCCTGTTTCCGATTCTGTGTCTCCCTCTTTCTCTCTGCCCCTCCCCCGTTCATGCTCTGTCTCTCTCTGTCCCAAAAATAAATAAACGTTGGAAAAAAAAAAAAAATTAAAAAAAAAAAAAGAAAACTCAACGCGTAGTAAGTGCTCAACAAGTGATCATATCATATCACTGCTGACATTATCCTCTGAGGAGGCCACCCCTAAATCACCTCAACCAATACCCCCCACCCCACCCTACCTTCATCTTCTCCCACAGCAGTAACTCAGGATGTGGGGCTATCTGATCAGTCCGCCCTTCCCCCACCACCCTGACTTCCTCTTCCCCAATAGAACCAACCCCCTCCCCAACTCGAGCCATACTGCGGCCATACCTGGTCATGCAACTTGTCCTCGGGGCCTGGCTTTGTCTTGTGGTGCTTGGCATCCATGCAGACGTTGAGCAGGTCTACCCTGTTCCGGGCACTGCACATGGAGGCTGTCCAGGCCAGCAGCAGCAGCAGAAGTGGTGTCAGTCTCCAGGCCATGTCTTTGTGTCCCTGTAGATGGAGCTGTGGTTAGGGAGGCTGAGGCCTGAAGGGAGAGAGCCTCATGCGGCGTCCCCCTTGACCCCCTGCATCAGTCTCCCCATCTCCACAGTGGAGGATGGGGTCAGATCCTGTTCCTTTAGTGCTGGGGTCCTGAGGCTCCCTGAAGCTGAAGTAGAGAAGGTTGGCAAAGGGGGCTCCCCATTCCAGGCTTGGCGGGCTCAGAGGAGATCTGGGGTTAGTGGACTGGCTCTGGGGGAGTCTTCCTAAATTGGAGGAGATGTTTTTGTGCCCTCATCTTCTCTCAACTTTACCCAAGAAAAGTAATTAAATAGTTCAGGTCCATGCCCTCCTGCCCTGAAAGGGGCCAGGGACACCCATTGCCCTTATGCTGTGTCCAGCAAGTGCTCCAGCTGGGTTCCCGTGCCAGCTTAGGGACCCTGTTAGCCTGGGGAAGGCAGTGGCCCAGCTCTGCTGAGTTCTCCCGATCACCATGAGGGTCAAGGGATGTAGCACATGGGGTGGTATTTGGTTAAATAATACAGAAATAGAAAGAGCGGTGGTTTCTAACTTTTGCTTCCTCAGACTTTTTCCTTCCTTGTTTTCTGAAAACCATTTCCTCCCTCCACCCCATCATGACTTTGGCCTCCTCAGCTCTTGCTAGGCTAATGCACTTACCCCTGCAGATCCCCCTTCCTTACCCTTCAGAAAACAAGTGCAGAGACCCCTGGGCCCGAGGGACAACATAAAAGTACCTCATGTTGGAACAGCCAAATAGACGAGCACTTAGAGTCATAGGAGTCACCCAGCAAAAGTGACAGCCCGCTTCTCTGTTCCTGACTGACCCTCACCCCCCACTCCCATCTATTAAAGATCTATTCCTGGGGCGCCTGGGCGGCTCAGTCGGTTAAACTTCCGACTCTTGGTTTTGGCTCGGGTCATGGTCTCACGGTTGGAAGGTTCAAGTCCTGCATCAGGCTCTGTACTGACAGCCTGCTTGCAATTCTCTTTCTTCTCTCTCTCTCTCTGCACCGCCCTCCCATGTCTTTCTCACTCTCAAAATAAATAAATAAACTTAAGGGGGAAAAAAAGATCTGTTCTTTGGGCTCTGTCACTGAAGTACCGGAAGGGATAATGGAGACTCCTTCCTCTCTCTCACCATCCCTACATGCAGCTCATCATCACAAAGCCCTGGTCAAGGGTCCTTCCAAAGATCTTTCTGGAATTCACTTCCCTTGGCTCTACGTTTGGGGTCAGGTCTTCCCTCCTCCAATTTCTTCCCCTTAAAGTCACCTTCCCCGCAGGAGCCCGAGTGATCTTTCTAAAGAAAGATCTGCCCCTCCCCTACACAGAAACCCGCCAAGTCTCCCCAGTGTCCCTGTCACCCTTCCCTCTTAGGGCATCTTGCCTGAGCCTCCTCTGCGGCTGGGAGCACACACAGCTGTGTCTGAATTGGCCTCTTCTCAGGCTGGCAATGGCTCCAGGCCCTTTGACTTTCACCAGTGGTCTCTGACCTCGGTGCAAGACAGACTGTAAGAACTCTGGTTAGCACAGTGTAATTTCCTCATTCGGCTCTTCTGGTCTTTCCTCTCTTCCAGGCCCCACCCATTCAAGGCTCCATTAGTCTCTCAGTGTATTCATTCCTGTTTCCATTCAACTCTTTGTTAATTTATTCATCACAGGATTCACACATCCAAGATTCATCAAAACCTAGAGAAGCTCATCTCTAAGGGGGATCTGAACTTTTGAGGTAACCCACGTGGTTGTTAGGATGAAGCGGGTTTGTTGGGTGTGAGGTGCAGTAGGGAAAAACCCAGGCCTTAGGGTCAGGCCATGGGTCCCAATGGTAGCACCGTACCTCACACAACCTTGGAAAATATCACTGAGCCTTTCTGAGCTTTCGTTTACTCTCCAGGAAATTGGTGAGAATTATATATGGAAAAGCCTGGCACAAAATGAGTGGGCTTAAATGATAGCTCTCAGGTTACTTTTTGAGTAGGTAGCCAGGTAGACATAGGTAGAGGTTGAAGTATAGAAGTCAAGGGTCACAAAGAAAAATGGTCTCAAATCTGGTAAATGATCATATCTCACCACCTAGCATTTCTATGAACATAATTGAACATGGGGTGCCTGGGTGGCTCAGTCAGTTAAGTGTCTGACTTCAGCTCAGGTCACGATTTCATGGTCCATGAGTTTGAGCCCCGCGTCGGGCTCTGTGCTGACAGCTCAGAGCCTGGAGCCTGCTTTGGAGTCTATGTCTCCTTCTCTCTCTGACCCTCCCCCCATTCATGCTGTCTCTCTGTCTCAAAAATAAATAAACATTAAACAAAATTTTTAAAAAAATAATTAAACATTTTTTGATAGCCTTAAAAAAATGTGGTAGGGGCACCTGGGTGGCTCAGTAGGTTAAGTGTCCAACTCTAGATTCAGCTCAGGTCATGATCTCATGGTTCATAGTTCGAGCTCCACATCGGGCTCTGCACTGGCAGTGTGGAGCCTGCTCGGAATTCTCTCTCTCCCTTTCTGTGCCCCTCTCTAGCCTGCGCTTGCTCTCTTTCTTTCAAAGTAAATAAACTTTTTTAAAAAATGTGGTAAACATTATGTAAAACTTAACATCTTAATTATTTTTAAGTGTACAGTTCAGTAATTTTAAGTGTATTTATGTTGTGCAATCAATCTCCAGAAACTTTGCGTCTTGTAAAACTGAAACCCTATTCTCATTAAGCAACAATATCCCATTTCCTCCTCTCCCCAGTCCCTGGTAGCCATCATTCAACTTTCTGTTTTTATGAATTGACTACTTTAGATATTTCATATAAATGGGAATCATATAGTATTTGTCTTTTTGTCACTGGCTTATTTCTCATAGCATAATGTCCTCAAGGTTAATCCATATGTCAAAATTTCATTTCTTTTTTTTTCTTTTTTTTTTTTAACGTTTTGTTTATTTTTGAGACAGAGGGAGATAGAGCATGAACAGGGGAGGGTCAGCGAGAGGGAGACACAGAATCCGAAACAGGCTCCAGGCCCGATGCGGGGCTCGAACTCACGGACCGCGAGATCATGACCTGAGCCGAAGTCGGCCGCTTAACCGACCGAGCCACCCAGGCGCCCCTCATTTCTTTTTAATAACTGAATAGTAATTCATTATATGTATATGCTACATTTTGTTTCTCCATTCATCCCTTTATAGATCCTGGGATTCGTCCACCTCTTGGTATTATGAAGAATGCTATTACGAACATGGATGCACAAATATCTTTTGAGGCCCTTGCTTTCAATTCTTTCATATATCCAGATATGGACGAGCTGGATCATATGGTAATTCTACCTTTAATTTTTAAGGAACTGCCATAATATTTGCTGTAATAGTTGCACAGTTTTCCATTCCTACCAACAGTGTACAGGGTTCTAATTCCACCACATCCTCACCAACACTTGTTACTTCCTGTTGGCTTTTTGTTTTTTTAATAAAAGCCATCCTAGTGGGCGTGTGAGGTGGTATCTCATTGTGGTTTGGATTTGCATTTCCCTGGTGATGAGTGATGTTGAGCATCTTTTCATAGGCTTATTGATCATTTGTATATCTCCTTTGGAAGATATACAAATGTCTGTCCAAGTTGTTTGCCCACTTTTAAATTGTATTCTATGTCTTCAAAAAATTTTTTTTAACGTGGGGCGTCTGGGTGGCTCAGTCGGTTAAGCATTTGACTTCAGCTCAGGTTATTATCTCAAGGTTCATGAGATCGAGCCCCTCATTGGGCTCTGTGCTGATGGCTCAGAGCCTGGAGCCTGTTTCAGATTCTGTGTCTCCCTCTCTCTGCCCCTCCCCTGCTCATGCCCTGTCTGTCTCTCTCTCAAAAATAAACATTAAAAATTTTTAAAAAAAATTTTTATTAAAAAAAAATTTTTTAATGTTTATTTTTGACAGAGAGAGAGACCTAGCATGAGCGGGGGAGGGGCAGAGAGAGAGGGAGAACAGAATCTGAAGCAGGCTCCAGACTCTAAGCCGTCAGCACAGTGCCCGGATGCAGGGCTTGAACTCACAAGCCGTGAGATCATGACCTGAGCTGAAGTCAGACATTTAATCGACTGAGCCACCCAGATACCCCATTTGTATTACATGTCTTTTTATTGTTGTAGGAGTTCTCTATATATTCTGGACTGACCCTTTGTCAGATATATGATTTGCAAATCTTTTCTCCCATTCTGTAGGTTGCCTTTTCATTCTGTTAACTCTCCTTGGATGCCTGGTTTCCCATTTTGATGCAGTCTAATTTATCTGTTTTTTTCTTTTATTGCCTGTGCTTTTGCTGTCATATCCAAGAAATCATTGCCTAATGCAATGCCGTGAAGCTCTTCCCCTGTTTTGTTTTGTTTTTTTAAAGGAGTTCTATAATTTTTAAAGGACACCTGGGTGGCTTAGTCTGTTAAGTGTCCGACTTTGGCTCAAGTCATGATCTCGTGGTTTGTGACTTTGAGCCCCACATCGGGCTCTGCACTGGTGATGTGGAGCCTGCTTGGGATTCTCTCTCTTCCTCTCTTTCTCTGCCCCTTCCCCAATTGTGCTCTCTCTCTCTCTCTCTCAAAATAAAGAAATAAACTCTAAAAAATTAAAAAAAAATAAACAAGTTCTATAGTTTTAGCTTTTACATTTAGGTCTATGATCCATTGTGAGTTTAATTTTTATATAAGGTATAAAATGAGAGTGTCCAACTTTATTATTTTGCATGTGAATATCCAGTTGTATCCCAGCACCACGTATTGAAAAGGCTATTCTTTCCCCCACTGAATTGTCTTGGCACAATTCAAGTTGTCAAAAATGTGGACTCTCAGTTCTGTTTCATTGACCTACATATCTATATTTATGCTACTATCACATTGTCTTTATTATTATAGCTTTGTAGGAGGTTTTGTACTCAAAAAGTGTGAGTCCTCTAATTTTGTTCATTTTCACGAGTGTTTTGGCTGTTATGGGTTTCTTCTATGTCCATAGGGATTTTAGGATTAGATTGTCAATTTCTCCAAAAAAGCCAGCTGGCATTTAGAGAAGGATTGAATTGAACCTGTAGATCAGTTTGGGGACTAATGCCCTCTTAACAATAGTAAGTCTCCTGATTGAACGTGGGCTTTCTTTCCATTTATTTAGGTTTTACATTTCTTTCAACAATGTTTTATAGTTTTCAGTATATAAGCCTTTTACTCTGTTAAGTTCACTTCTATGTATTTTATTCTTTTTTATGCTATTGTGAATGGAATGAATGGAATGATATTCTTTTTTTTTTTTAATTTTATTTATTTAAACAACCTCTTCACCCATTGTGGGGCTAAGAACTCATGACCCCAAGATTAAGAGTCACATGCTTTTCCAGGGTGCCTGCGTGACTCAGTTGGTTAAGCATCCTACTCTTGATTTCAGCTCAGGTCATGATCTCATGGTTGGTGAGATGGAACCCTGCACTGGGCTCTGTGCTGGAAGTGAATAGCCAGCTTGGGGTTCTCTCTCTGCCCCTCCCCCACTGGCTCAAGCTCCGCCCCCCCTTCTCTCAATATAAATAAACATTTAAAAAAAGAAAAAGAGTCACATGCTTTTCCAACTGAGCCAGCCAGGTGCCCCTGGAATTATAGTCTTTTTTTTAAAGTTTATTTATTTATTTTGAGAGAGACCAAGCAGGAGAGGGGCAGAGAGAGGAAGAGAGAGAATCCCAAGCAGGCTCCTCGCTGTCAGAGTGAAGCCCAACATGCGACTCAAACTGACAAACCATGAGACCATGACCTCAGCTAAAACCAAGGGTCAGACGCTCAACTGACTGAGCCATTTAGGCGCCCTTTTTTGCTTTGTTTTGTTTTTAATGTTTATTTATTTTGAAAGAGAGAGCAAACAGGAGCAGGGGAGGGGTAGAGAGAGGGAGAGACAGAATCCCAAGCAGGCTCTGTGCTGTCAGCACAGAGCTGGACTTGGGGCTCAAACTCAGGAACTGTGAGATATGACCTGAGCTAAGATTAAGAGTCAGATGCTTAACTGACTGAACCACCCAGGCCCCCTCTCCCCCTGGAATTATTTTCTTAAATTTATTTCTTTTTAATAAATTCTTTATTTAAAAAAAAATGTTTAGATTTATTTTTGAGAGAGACAGCGCAAGCCTGCTTGGAATTCCCTCTCTGCCCCTCCCCCCCCCCCCATAAGTAAATAAACATTTTATTTTATTTTTTTTTTCAACGTTTATTTATTTTTGGGACAGAGAGAGACAGAGCATGAATGGGGGAGAGGCAGAGAGAGAGGGAGACACAGAATCGGAAACAGGGTCCAGGCTCCGAGCCATCAGCCCAGAGCCTGACGCGGGGCTCGAACTCACGGACCGTGAGATCGTGACCTGGCTGAAGTCGGACGCTTAACCGACTGCGCCACCCAGGCACCCAGAAAATAAACATTTTAAAAAAGAAAAGAGTCCTATGCTTTTCCAGCTGAGCCAGCCAGATGCCCCTGGAATTATACTCTTTTTTTTCTTTTAAGTTTGTTTATTTATTTTGAAAGAGAGAGCAAGCAGGGGAGGGGCAGAGAGAGAAGGGGAGAGAGAGAGAATCCCAAGCTGATTAGTATAGAGACTGATGGTCTCTATACCAATATAGAAACTGACTGGTATAGAGACTGATGTGGGGCTCGAATCCACAAACTGTGAGATCATGACCTAAGTTGAAGTTGGACACTTACCTAGCTGAGCCACCCAGGTGCTCCTTAAGTTCATTTTTATATTTTCATTGCAGGTATCTAGAAATACAATTGATTTTTGTGTTTTTATCTGCTATCCTACAAACTTTCTAGACTCGCTTATTAGTAATAATATTTTGTGGATTCCTTAGGATTTTCTATGTACAATGACATCTGTGAATAGAAAGTTTTACTTCTTCCTAGAGAAACATTTCCTAGATGGCATCCCTTTTATGCCCAGGCTTGTACTTGAGTTTCTCCCTGCAGCCTCTAGGCAGCTTTTTAAGCTGTGGACCAAATGGAAATGATAAAGCTTTTTGCAGCAAAAAAAGGAAGGAAGGAAGGAAGGAAGGAAGGAAGGAAGGAAGGAAGGAAGGAGAAATAGTTTTGCTTCTTGCTTTCAAATCTGTATGCCTTTATTCCTTTTTATTGACTAACAGGCTTAGCTACAACTTTTTTTTTATTAATCTCTACACCAAAGTGGGGTTCAAACTCACCACCCCAAGATCAAGAGTCGTGTGCTCCACTGACTAAGCCAGCTAAGTACCCATAGCTACAACTTTTGTACAAGTTGAATAGACATGATGAGCATGGATATACTTCCTTATTCCTGATATTAGTGGGAAAGCCTTTTGATGTTGACTGTGATGTTATCTGTGCCTTTTTCATAGATGACCTTTGTCAGGTTGTGTGAATTCTCTTCTATTCCTAGTTTGTTCAGTATTGGGTTTTGTTTTGTTTTAAATCATGAAAGTATTTTGGATTCTGCCAAATTATATTTCGACTGAGATGATCATGTGGGTTTTGTCTTCTATTCTAGTAATATGATATTTTGAATCAATTAATTTTTGGATGTTAAACCAACTTGCATTCTGGGATTAATCCTATTTGGTCATGATGTGTAATCCTTTTTATATGTGGCAGGATTCAGTTCTGGGTTGTTTTTGGTTTTTTGTATATATATATATATATATTTTTTTTTTTTTTGAGAGACCACGCAAACAGGGGAGAGGGGCAGAAGAGAGAGAGAATCTTAAGCAGGCTCCATGCTGAGCATGGAGCTCAATCTCATACCCTGCGATCATGACCTGAGCCAAAATCAAGGATCAGATACTTGGGGCGCCTGGATGGCTCAGTTGGTTAAGTGTTGACTTTGACTCAGGTCATGATCTTGGGTTCAAGAGTTTGAGCCCCACATGGGGCTCTCTGCTGTCAGCACAGAGCCCCCTTCGGATCTTCTATCCTGTCCCCCGGCCCCAGTCTCTCTGCCCCTCCCCCGCTAATGCTCACTCTCTCACTCTCTCAAAAATAAAATAAACATTAAACGAAAAAAAAATTTTTTTAAAGTCAGATTCTTAACTGGCTGAGCCATCCAGGCTCCCCTGGCTGGATTCAGTTTGCTAGTATTTCATTGAGAATATTTATGTCTTTATCCATAGTGAATATTGGTCTGTAGTTTTCTTGCAATGTCTTTGTGTGATTTTGTATCAGAGTAATATTGATCTCACAGAATGAGTTGAGATGTATTACCTCTTCTTTTTTGAAAGAATTTCTTTTTTTGTTAAAGTTTATTTATTTTAGTAATGTCTACACCCAACGTAGGGCTTGAACCCCAAGATCAAGAGTCACATTCTATTCCAACTAAGCCAGTCGGTGCCTCCAAAGAGTTTCTGAAGGATTGGTAGTAATTATTCTTTAAACATTTGGTAGAGTGCACCACTGAGGTGTGTGAGCCTGAACTTTTATTTGTGGGAGGTTTTAAAATTATGAATTCGATCCCTTTCCTTGTTATAGGTATATTTAGATGTTTTACTTCTTCTTATGTCATCTTTGGTAGTTTGTATCTTTCTAGGAATTTGGCCATTTCATTTATGGTATCTAATTTATTGGCATACAATTGTTCATAGTATTCTTTTACAATGCTTTTTATTTCTGTATTAGTGTCGTCTCCTCTTTTATTCCTGATATTAGTAATTTGACTCTTCTTTCCTTTTTTTCTTGATCAGTCTAAATAAAGGTTTTTGTTGATATTCTCAAAGAAACAACTTTTGGGGGCACCTGACTGGCTCAGTCAGTAGAGCATGTGACTCTTAATCTTGGGGTCATGAGTTTGAGCCCCATGTTAAGTGTAGAGCTTACTTAAAAATTAATTAATTAATTAATTTAAAAAAACAAAACAAAGAACCAACTTTCATTTTCATGGTTTTTCTCTATTGTTTTTCTATGCTCTATTCCATTTATTTTTGCTTTACTCTTAATTTTTTTCCTTCTCACTTTGAGTATATTTTGCTCTTTTTCTATTTTTTAAGGTATAAGGTTAGGTTTTGATTTAAAATCTTTCTTTTTGGTGTGCCTTTGTGGCTCAGTCAGTGGAGTGTCTGATTCTTGGTTTTGGCTCATGTCATGATCTCACGGTTCATGGGATTGAGTCCCATGTCAGGCTGCATATTGATACCATGGAGCCTGCTTGGGATTCTGTCTCCCTCTCTCTCTGCCCCCTCCCGTGTGTGCACACATGTGTGTCTGTCTCTCTCTCAAAATGAATAAACTTTAAAAGATAAATTAAAATGCCTTTCTTTGCCTCTTAACAATTTTTGTCTTAAATTCTATTTGTCTGATACTATTATAGCCACTCTAGATATCCTTTAGTTATTTTTTGCATAATGTATCTTTTTCCATCCTTTTAGGTTCAGCCTTTTTTGTGTCTATGAATCTGAAGCGTGAGTCATGCAAAGAGTGGATAGTTGGGGTGCCTGGGTGGCTCAGTCCACTAAGTGTCCGACTTTAGGTCAGGTCATGATCTCACAGTTTGTGAGTTCAAGCTGTCTGCTGTCAGCACAGAGCCTGCTTTGGATTCTCTCTCTCTCTCTCTCTCTCTCTCTCTGCCCCTCTCATGAGCTCTTTCTCTCTCAAAAATAAATAAACGTTAAAAAAAAGAGTGTATAGTTGTACAATGATTTTTTTATCTGCCAATCTTTGCATTTTTATTGGAGAATTCAATCTATTTATATATAATGTAATTACTAATAACAGGTTTTACACCTGCAATTTTGTTTTATATATGTATTTTGGTTTTTTTGTTCCTCTATTTCTCCTTTACTCCCTTCTTCTGTGTTTAATAGATATTTTTAAATGTACCCTTTTAATTACTTTGTTGTTTCTTTTATTATATTTTTATAATTTTTTTCTTAATAGTTGCTCTGGGGTTGCAATTAACATCATAATTTATAACAATCTAGTTTAGATTAATACTGAGTTTCAATAATGTTCAAAATTTTACTCCAATATAGTTTCATTCCTTCTCATACTCCTTTGCTGTATTATTATATAAATTACATTTTTATACACTATGACCATATCAGTACCATTTTAGGGGCACCTGGATGACTCAGTTGGTTGAGCATCAGACTTCAGCTCAAGTCATGATCTCATGGTTTGTGAGTTTGAGTCCCACATCTGGCTGTCAGCGCAGAGCCCACTTCAGATCCTCTGTCCCCGTCTTTCTCTGCCTCTCCCCTGCTTGTGCGCTCTCTCGCTCTCTCTCTCAATAAAAAAAATATATGTATATACCATTTTATAGTTATTGCTTCATGAAGCTATCTTTTCCCATTAGATAGGATAAGAAAAGAGTTACAACATAAAAACATTTATACCGTATTTTCTATTTCTTTATGTAGTAACTTTTACTGGTGCTCTTTATTTCTTCATGTGGATTCAACTCACTGTCTGGTGTTCTTTCATTTCAGCCTAAAGGGCAATCATTAGTATTTCTTGTAGGGAAAGTCTGCTAGTGACAAATTCTCTCAACTTTGGTGTATTTGGGTATGTCTTCATTTCTCCTTTGAAGAATAATTTTTTTGGTTATAAAATTCTGGGCTGACAGTCTTTTTCTTTCATTACTTTGAATATTTCATCCCATTGCCTCCTGGACTTCATAGTTTCTAAATGAGACATTAACAGTTGATCTTATTGAGGATCCTTTATAAATGATGAGTCGCTTTTCTATTGTTGCTTTCAAGATTCTCTCTTTATAGTCCAATAGTTTGACTCTGATGTGTTCAAGTGTGAATTTCTTTGAGTTTCTCTTACTTGGAGGTCACTGAACTTAGACGTGTAGATTAATTTTTTTATTTAAAATCTGAGTGGTTTTGGTCTTGATTTCTCCAATTCTTTATGCTCTTATTCTCTTTCTACTCCTTCTAGGACTCCCATTGTGCATATTCTGGTATGCTTGATGGTATTCCCACATGTCCCTGTGTTCTGTTCATTTTTCTTCATCCTGTTTGTTTTTAAGAATGGGCAATTTCTGGGGCGCCTGGGTACCTCAGTCCATTAAGTGTCTGACTCTTGATTTTGGTTCAGGTCATGATCTCACTGTTCGTGGGTTCAAGCCCCACATCAGGCTCTGCGCTGACAGTATGGAACCTGCTTAGGATTCTCTCCCTCCCTCTCTCTCTGTCCTTCCCCCACTCATGTGCTCATGCATGCTCTCTCTCTCTCTCTCTCTGTGTCTCAAAATAAATAAGTAAACTTAAAAAAAATGGACAATTTCTATTTCCAAGTCTGTAGATTCTTTCTTCTACCCCTTCAAATCTACTGCTGAGTACCTACAGTAAGAAACTGTTTTAAATTCAGACTTTACTTTTCCTTAAAAAAGGAGCTTATGGTTCACAACAAAATCAAGGAGAAGGTATAGGGATCTCCCATATACCCCCTGCCTCCAGGCATGCATATCTTCCTCCATTATAACATCCCCAACCAGAATAGTACGTTCGTTACAACTGATAAACCTACATTAATGCATCTTAATTACCTGAAGTGCATAGTTTAGATTACAGTACCCTTTTGGTGTTGTACATTCTTTGGGTTTGGACAAATATATCATAGCACGTGTCATTATTATACAGATTATTTTCATTGCCCTAAAAATACCCTCTTCTCTGGGGCACCTGGCTGACTCAGTAGAGCATGTGACTTTTGGGATTGTAAATTTGAGCCCCACGTCAGATGTACAGATTACTTCAAAAAAATAAAGTCTTAAAAAAAAAACAAACCTCTCTGCTCTGCCTATTTATCCCTCCTTCTCCCCAGCCCCCAACAACCACTGATCTTTATAATGTCTCCTAGTTTGCACCTTTTCCAGAATGTCATGTAGTTGGAATTATATAGTCTGTAGCCTTTTCATGTTGGCTTCTTTCACTTAGTAATATGCATTCAAGGTTCCTCCATGTCTTTTCATGGCTTGATTATTCATTTCTTTTTAGTGCTGAATAATATTCCGTTGTCTGGATGTACCACAGTTCATTTATCCACTCACCTACTGAAGGACATCTTGGTTGCTTCAACATTTGGCAATTATGAATAAAGCTGCTATAAAAATCTATGTACAGATTTCTATGTGGACATAAGTTTTCAACTCCTTTGGGGAAATGCTGGATTATATGATAAGAATACGTGTAATTTTGTTAAGAAACCACCAGTCTTTCAAGGTGGCTGTATCATTTTGCACTTTCACCAGCAACGAATGAGAGTTCCTATTGCTCCACATCCTCACCAGCATTTGGTGTTGTCAGTGTTTCAGATTATGGCCATTCTGTTAGGTGTATAGTGGTATTTCACTGTTGTTCTTGCTTTAATTTTTTTTTAATGTTGAGTTATTTTTGAGAGAGACAGAGAGTAGAGGAAGGATAGAGAGAGGGAGACACAGAATCTGAAGCAGGCTCCAGGCTCTGAACTGTCAGCACAGAGCCCGATGCAGGGCTTAAACGCACGAGGGGCGAGATCATGACCTGAGCCGAAGTCGGAGGCTTAACCAATTGAGCCACCCAGGCGCCCCTCACTATTGTTTTAATTTGCATTTCCCTGAAGATATATATGTGGAGCATCTTTGCATATGTTTATTTGCCATCTGTGTATCTTCTTTGCTGAGGTGTCGGCTAATTAAGGTATTCGGCTTATTTTTAATCAGGTTGTTTATTTTCTTATTGTAGAGCTTTAAGAGTTCTTTCTATTTTAGAAAACAGTCCTTTATTAGGTATGTGTTTTGCAAATATTTTGTCCCAGTCTGTGGCTTGTCTTCTCATTCTCTTAGTATCTTTTACGTATCAGAAAATTTTAAAAATTTTGATGCTTATTTATTTTTGAGAGAGAAAGAGAGAGAGTATGCACACACACACGTGAGCAAGCAGGGGAGGGGCAGAAAGAGAGGGAGACGCAGAATCTGAAGCAGGCTGTCAGCTGTCAGCACAGAGCCTGATGCAGGGCTCGAACCACAAGATCATGACCTGAACTGAAGTTGGAGGCATAAGGGACTGAGACACCCCGGCACCCCAGAAAATTTTAATTTTAATTAAGACTAGCTTGTCAGTTCTTTCTTCCATGGATCATGCCTTTGGTTGTGTATCTTTTTTTTTTTTTAATGTTTATTTTTGAGAGAGAGAAAGAGTGAGCGGGGGAGGGGCAAAGGGAGAGGGACAGAGGATCCAAAGTGAACTCTGTGCTGACAGCAATGAGCTCCCCCTCGGCTGGAGCTCACAAACTATGAGGTCATGACCTGAGCCGAAGTCCTATGCTCAACTGATGGATCTACCCAGACTCTCCTGATTTTGTATCTTACAAGTCATCACCAGGGGCACCTGGGTGGCTCAGCTGGTTAAGCATCCACCTCTTGATCTCAGCTCCGATCTTGATCTCAGGGTCATGAGTTCAAGCCCCGCGTCAGGCTCTGTGCTGACAGCTCAGAACGTGGAGCCTGCTTCGGATTCTGTGTCTCCCCCTCTCTCTGCCCCTCCCCCACTTGTGCTCTGACTCTCTCTCAAAAAATAAAATGAAATAAACATTAAAAAAAAAGTCATCAGAAAACCCAGGTCACCTAGATTTTCTTATACATCATCTCCTAGGAGTTTTATAGTTTTGTATCTGTGATCTATTCAAGTCTGTGATCCATTTTCAATTACTTTTTGTGCCTTCACAAAAAGTGTGACGTGTATCCAGATTTATCATTTTGTATGTGATGTCCAGTTGTCCTGGCAACATTTGTTGAAAAGATTCTCTTTGCTCCATTTTATTGCCACTGTCCCTTTGTCAAAGAGCAGTTGATTATACTTATGTGAGTGTATCTGTGGACTCTCTGTGTCATTAATCCGTTTGTTTATTCTTTTGCCAATACCACATTGTCTTTTTTGTGTGTGTTTATTTTCTGAGAGAGAGAGAGAAAGCTAGTGAGGGAGGGTCAGAGAGAGAGGGAGACAGTGGATCCAAAGCATCCTCCTCAATGATAGCAGAGAGCCCGATGCAGGGCTCAACTCATGAGCCCTGAGATCACAACCTGGACTGAAGTGGGATGCTTGCCGCTTAACCGACTGAGCCACCCAGGTGCCGCCCACATTGTCTCGATTACTGTAGCTTTGCAGTTAAGTTTTGAAGTCAGGTATTGTCATTTATCCAACTTTGTTCTTCTCAATATTGTGCTGGCTGTTCTGGGTCTTTTGCATCTCCACATAATCTGTAGGCTCAGTTTGTCAATATCTACCAAGTAACTTGCTGGGATTTTGATTGGGATGACATTGGATCTATAGATCAAGTTGGGAACAACTGACATCTTGACGATATTGAGTCTTCCTTACATGAAATATCTCTCCTTTATTTAATTCCTTGATTTCATTCATCAATTTCATAGTTTCCTCACATAGATTTTATACATAGTTTGTTAGATTTATACCTATGTATTTCATTTTTTTCCAGATGCTATTATGAATGATATATATTTTTTAATTTCAAATTCCACTTGTTCATTGCTAGTATGTGGGAAGGCAGTTGACCTCCACATATTAACTTTATATCCTTCAATCTTGCTATAATCACTTATTAGTGCCAGAAATTTTTTGTCATTTCTTCAGATTTTCTTTTTTCTTTTAATTTTTTTAAATGTCTATTTATTTTTGAGAGACAGAGAGAGACAGAGGGTAAGTGGGGAAGGAACAGAGAGAGAGGGAGACACAGAATCCAAAGCAGCCTCCAGGCTCTGAGCTGTCAGCACAGAGCCTGATGTGGGGCTTCAACTCACAAACCATGAGATCATGGCCCGAGCAGAAGTCAGATGTTTGACCAGCTGAGTCACCCAAGTGCCCCAGATTTTCTTTATAGATGAATATGTCATCTATGAACAAGGACACTTTATTTCTTCCTTTCCAATCTGTACCTTTTATTTCCTTTCTCATCCTGATCATCCTGATGCATTAGCTAGAACTTTCAGTACAATGCTGAGAAGTGAAAGGGACCTCCTTACCTTGTACCTGATCTTAATAGGAAAGCTTCAAGTTTCTCACCATTGAGTATGTTAGCTCTACCTCCAACTCTTGATTGGGTTGGGTTGGGGAACCAAGGGTTCCTAGCATCGTGGGATCAAACCCCATATTGGGCTCTGTGCTGAGCACGGAGCCTGTTTAAATTCTCTCTCTCCCTCTCTCTCTCTCTCTCTCCCCCTTGCCTATCTCCCCCACTTGTGCTCGCACTCTCTCTCAAAAAAAAAGTATGTTAGCTCTAGGTTTTTTGGTAGATATTCCTTATCAAGTTGAGCAGTTTCTAGTAAATATTTCATTTCAGTTATTGTACTGTTCTACCCTAATTTCTATTTCAGTTTTTAAATAATTTTTATTTCTTTTTTTAATTTATTTTTATTTTTTAAGTAGGCTCCATGCCCAGTGTGGGGCTTGAACACATGATCCTGAGATCAAGAGTCACATGCTTTACTGACTGGAGCCGGCCAGGCATCCCAATAATTTTTATTTCTTTATTGACGTTCTCTATTTAGTGAGACATCATTTTCATATTTCCTTGAATTCTTTAGACATAGTTTCCTCTTTTTTTAAAAAAAAAAAAGTAGGCTCTACACTCAACACGAGGCTTGAACTCATGATCCTGAGGTTAAGAGTGTCACACTTTGCCTACTGAGCCAGCCAGCCACCCTACTTCTTGCTTATAATAGCTGGTTTAAAGTCTTCGTCTAATAAGTCCAGTGTCTGGGTTTCCTCAGGGACCGTTTCTTCTGAGTGCTTTTTCCCCCCTGTGTATGACTCACACTTTCCTGTTTCTTTGCATGTCTCATATTTTTTGTTGAAAATTGGGTAATTTTTAAAAAAGATTTTATTTTTAATCTCTACATTCCATGTGGGGCTTGAACTCACAACCCCAAGATCAAGAATTGCACACTCCACCAACTGAGCCAACTAAGTCCTCAAACATTGGGTGTTTTAATTAATGTAAGATGGCAACTCTGGAAATCAGATCTCCCCAACCATGGCTTGAGTTGTTGCTGCTTATTTGTTTATCAACTTTCATGGGCTAATTCTGTAGAGTCTTATTTTCTTTGTCATATGCGGTCGCTGAAGTTTCTGCCTGGTTTGCTTAGTGGTCAGTTAATGATTGGACAGAAATTTCATTAAATTCCTTGAAGCAGTACGTTCCCTACTTTTTACCAAGGGTTCAGGCAAGCCTTCAACACTCTGGCAGTTTACTCTGCCTTATTCCTCACTTCCTGCATGAGCAGGACCTCAAGCTCACCAGAGTTGATGGAGAGATTGGAACTTCCTCAGGTATTTCCTGGATGTGCTCACAGTTCTGTAAACATTTGCAGATTTCTAGATCCCGAGGTAATCAGAGATTTCATAGCCCTCCATCAACATTTCATTCCCCAATATTCCTCTTAAGTTTTTTAGCCAGCCTCTTGTTTGCTTCAGCTGGTGTTTCTGCCTCCGGCAGCTGGGACCTCAGACAATTTGCTGCTAATTGTTTAGACAAACAAAATAGAGTTTCTTGCTGTGAGAGTTCTGAATCAGGTCAAATAAAGACTAGTGCTATGAATGGGACTCTTCAAGGGAGCTTACAGATAGATCAAACGGTGACAGTTCTCTAGGGATGGGGCTGTTTGGGGAGTTCCACACCCATGCTGCCCCCTCTAGTGGCTGCTAGGCCAGTGTTTTTCAAAGCTAGTGTAGTTGTGAGGCTGCGGATTTGTGGAGCTCCTGTGGAGTTGGGGAGAGGAAGATGGGGAAGAAGCCGGTCAAAATTCACTGTTCCTACTGACATTCGACCATTTTTCTTAAACAAATTCTCCTTCGGTTTTTGAAAGCCTTGGTTTCCAGACTCCTAAAAACTTGATTTTGACAATTTTTACCAGTGTTATTGCTTTTATGGAGAAGCAGGTTTTCAGATGTCCTTACTCTGCCATTCCAGAAGTGCTTCTTCAGACCACTTGTACTTTAAGAAGTATCAATGTTTAGATGCTATGGTCACTCATAAGAAAAATGGTCTTTGAGGGGCACCTGTGTGGCTCAGTCGGGTTAAGTGTCTGACTCTTGATCTCAGCTCAGGTTTTGATCTCTGGATAGTAAGTTCAAGCCCCATGTTGGGCTCCACACTGGGAGTGGAGCCTACTTAAAAAAAAGAAAAAGCAAAATGGTCTTTGAGTATACAGTCTATACTTAACATGAGGAAATAAAAGTTATTTTGGTGTGTTTTCTCCTTATAGGACAGCTTAAGTCCTTGCATAATGTGAAAGTGAACTTTCACTTCTTAGAAAGCATGTTAAGTTTTCACGACTCACATTATCCATCCCCTTGGGTCAAGATAGAACAGAAAACATTAGGATTCCTCGCTTCTGGAGAAGTTAACATTTTTAATGTTCTAAAATATAAAATTATAAAATATAATTTTCTTATTAATAACACGACCGAGGCTGAGGTTATTTCCTGACAACACTTTTTTTTTCTGTTTCCCTTATGCACGATCAGCCCCTAAATTCAGAATAACAAAATTATCAAGGCATCTTTTACACCAAAATCATCTTGATGCTTCCCTGGAAGCTGTTAGAATACACAAAAAATTTGCTTTCTCACTGCCTGGCACTCAGAAGGAAAGGCTACAAGGAGGGATGCTAAAAATAATTCGGTATGGTCGGTATGCTCCATGTTTTTAAAATTAGCTATCAGTATTCTAAAGAGCTGCCTTGGGGCACCTGGGTGACTCAGTCAGTTGAGCACCACCTCTTACTTTCCACTCCGGTCATGATCTCACGGTTTGTACGATTGAGCCCCCACTTGGGGCTCTGTGCTGACAGCGTGGAGCCTGCTTGGGATTTTCTCTCTCCCTCTTTCTCTCTGCCCCTCTCTGCTCACATGCTCACTCGCTCTCTCCCTCTCAAAACAAACAAACAAACAAACAAACAAACAAACAAACAAAATCTGCCTTGTTTATCATGTCCATAATGTAGAGAAAGATGTCAAAGCCAAGAGAGGAGCTCATCCTTTCCAGATGACTTTTCCACAGGGTGAAGTTTGTGGCTGTGAATGGTCAGTGACTGCGAACTTTCCCAAATTGGTAAAAACATACTCATGTTCACATGCAAGGGCTTGCATGATGCCTATCAACAAATTTATTTCCAAGATCATTTTATGCCTTTGTTTAAAATAACTTTTTATTATCGATAGTAAGTTTGGTGTACATCTTACACAATAGACTGTAAGGCCCTCAAGATTTCTAAATATATCCACTGCCCATATCACCCAGAGCTCAAGGCAAGTAAGGAAGGACAAATAGAATCATCAAAAATAAGTTGGTTGCAAAGGTAACTCTCCTTCCCCAGATCCTAATATTTCCTCTTCAGAGTAGCCATCAACTGAGACTTCATGAAATGCAGCAGTCACCAGTAGCTTCATGCTCTGTTGTCTTTCTCCTCGATGAAGCTTCTCTCTTTCACTCTGATATTGGACATCAGTAGGTCTCTAGATCATTCGGTCCTGCCAACAAGGAGGTTCTGTTCTCTCCTTTTGTTTTCCCAAAGATTCTGCCATACTTGACAGGAGAACAGACTCATGGGTCTGACATCACCACCATAGCTGACCCTTGGACAGTGCAACCCATTGGAGCTGTGAGGCTTGAGGTTTCCAGAAAAATTTCGGTCCTAAAACAGAAGACTTCTATGGAGGGAGAAGCTAACCCACAGACGAGAAGCAGGAATATTTTTAAAGGAATTAGTGAAATTGAGAAGGCAAGATGGTTGTGGCTATTGTGTTGGTATTTTTGGTAATGTGCTTCATGATCTTTTTTTTCATTAGTCATATGATGTAGCCTTTTTTCTCTCCTGGCTCTGGTTTCTAACCCTCAATTTAATAGACCATACTTGTGCCAACTGGAATAAACCCTTTCTCTAAAAAAAACCCTTGGTCAATGGGCCACACTCCTAAATATCTCTACTGGTACCGTCCATACCACACCAAGCACAGAGTCCCTCCTTGATTGCTGCATTTTCCCAACCAGTCTCTCAAAGTTTTGTTGTTTTTTATTTTAAAGAGCAGGTGGGGCTTCTGGGTGGCTCAGTCGGTTAAGCGTCTGACTTCGGCTCAGGTCATGATCTCACAGCTCATGAATTCCAGCCCTGCATTGGGCTCTGTGCTGACAGCTCAGAGCCTAGAGCCTGCTTCGTATTCTGTGTCTCCCTCTCTCTCTGCCCCTCACCTGCTCGTGCTCTCTCTCTCTCTCTCAAAAATAAATAAACATTAAAAATTTTTAAATAAAAATAAAGAGCACATGAATGGGGGAGAGGGGCAGAGGGAGAGAGAGAGAATCTAACGTGGGGCTCCATCCCACAACCCTGTGATCATGACCTGAGCCCAAATCAAGAATCAGACACACAACCAACTGAGCCACTGAAGCACCTCATCTCTCAAAGTTTATGATGGGATCGAGTTTGGCTCAGATGATAGATTTTTGTGGAGCCAGATTCTGAATTCTTCAGAATCTGTCACCTCATGAACACACCCCACAGAAATTTAGAATCATTTAAGATTCTCTATATGCTACCATTGCAGGGGAGAGTATCATATAGGTAATCATTCACTCTTTTACAGATCATAAAATTTACTTATTTAAAGTTTACAAATATTTTTCCAGGTGGTACAACCTCACCATAAATGGGTTTTAGAAAATTTTCATGCCCCCTCATGTCCATTTAGAATTAATCTTGGTTCCCAAATCCCAGCCCTAGGCAACCACTAATCTACTTTGTCTCTATAAATTTGCCTTTTCTGGAATTTTCATACAAATGGAGTTTCACTTAACATAGTGTTTTTAAGGTTCATCCATGACATTAGCATGTGTCAGTAGTTTGTTACTTTTTATTGCTGAATAATATTCCATTGTATGGGTAAAATATATTTTGTCTATACATTGGTTGATAGACATTTAGGTTATTTTAAGTCTTGACCTATTCTGAATAATGCTTCTTTTTTTTAATGCTTATTTATTTATTTTGAGAGAGATAGAGCATGAGCAGGGGAGGGGCAGAGAGAAAGGGACACAGAGAATCCCAAGCAGGCTCCACACTATCAGCACAGAGCGTAATGCAGGGCCCAAACACATAAACTGTGAGATCATGACCCTGCCCAGATCAAGAGTCGGACGCTGGACTGACTGAGCCACCCAGGCACTCCGCTGAATAATGCTTCTATGAACATTCACATACAAGTGTTTATGTGGTTGTATATTTTCATTTCTCTTGGGTAGATGCTTCGAAGTGGAATTGCTGAGTTGTAAGGCAGTCTTACATGTAACTGTTTTTGAAACTGCCACACAGTTCTCCAAAAGACAGCACCATTTTACCTCTCTTTCAACAATGTATCAGAGTTCCAATTTCTCCACATCCTTGCCAACATTTGTTATTGCCTTTTTTACTATAAACATTCTAGTGGGTATGAAATGGTATCTTATTGTGGTTTTAATTTGCATTTTTCTAATGACTAATGAATGGTATCAAGCATCTTTTCCCTTTTCACTTTTCTTATTAGCCATTTGTGTAACTTCTTTAATGAAATGTCTGTTCATTCTATTGCCCATTATTTGATTGAGTTGTTTGTTTTCTAACTATTGAGTGGTAAGCATTATTTATATATTATGGATACAAATCCTTTATCAGATATGTGTTTTCCAGATATTTCCTCCAGTCTGTAACTTGTCTTTTAATTTTCTTGAAAAAATTGTTAATGTTTATTTATTCTTGAGAGACAGAGAGAGACAGAGCATGAGTGGGGGAGGGGCAGAGAGACGGAGACACAGAATCCGAAGCAGGTTCCAGGCTCTGAGCTGTCAGCACAGAGCCCAATGTGGGGCTCAAACTCACAAGCCGTGAGATCATGACTCTCAACTGACTGAGCCACCCAGGAGCCCCAGTTTTCTAAATGATATATTTTGAAGTGCAGAGGTCTTGGAATTTTGATGATATCCAGTTTATCAGTTTTTTCAGTCATACAGTTTTTTTCAGTCATAGACTGCTTTTGGTCCAAAAGAACACAGTCCATCTTAAAAAGAAAGAAAGATGGGAATGCAAGCTGGTGCAGCCACTCTGGAAAACAATATGGAGGTTCCTCAAAAAACTAAAAATAGAACTACCCTACAACCCAGCAATTGCACTACTAGGTATTTATCCAAGGGGTACAGGAGTGCTGTTTTGAAGGGGCACATGCACCCCAATGTTTACAGCAGCACTATCAACAATAGACAAAGTATGGAAAGAGCCCAAATGTCCATCGATGGATGAATGGATAAAGAAGATGTGGTGTGTGTGTGTGTGTGTGTGTGTGTGTGTATGTATATATATATATATATACACACATATACATACATATATATATATATATATATATATATATACACACATACATACACACACACACACACACACACACACACACACACACACAATGGAGTATTACTCAGCAATCCAAAAGAATGAAATCTTGCCATTTGCAACTACGTGGATGGAACTGGAGGGTATTATGCTAAGTGAAATTAGTCAGTCAGAGAAAGACACAAATCATATGACTTCACTCCTAAGAGGACTTTAAGAGACAAAACAGATGAACATAAGGGAAGGGAAACACAAATAATATAAAAACAGAGAGGGGGACAAAACATAAGAGACTCTGAAACATGGAGAACAAACTGAGGGTTACTGGAGGGGTTGTGGGAGAGGGGATGGGCTAAATGGGTAAGGGGCATTAAGGAATCTACTCCTGAAATCATTGTTGCACTATATGCTAACTAATTTGGATGTAAATTTAAAAAAATAAAAAATAAAACAAGTTAAAATAAAAAGAAAGAAAGAAAGAAAGGAAGAAATACACTGTCCATCTTAGAATAGGTAGAAGCTTTTTTTTTTAAGATTTTTTTTCTTTAAGTAGTCTCTACACCCAACGTAGGGCCAGAACTGATGACCCTGAGATCAAGAGTTGCATGCTCCACTGACTGAGCCAGCCAGGCGGCCCAGTAGAAGTTTGGTTTTTTTTTCAATGTTTTATTTTTGAGACAGAGAGAGACAGAGCATGAGCAGGGGAGGGGCAGAGAGAGAGGGAGACACAGAATCCGAAGCAGGGTCCAGGCTCCGAGCTGTCAGCACAGAGCCCGATGCGGGGCTCGAACTCACGGAGTGTGAGATCATGACCTGAGCTGAAGTCGGACACTCAACCAACTGAGCCACCCAGGCACCCCTAGAAGTTTTAATCTAAGAAATCTTTGCCTAACGCAACGTCTGTTAACTATTCTCTTGTTTTCTTCTAGAAATTTTGTTTTAGCTGTCACACTTAAAAAGACTTTTTTTTTAACATTGATTTATTTTTGAGAGACAGAGAGAGAGTGCAAGTGAGGGAGGGGCAGACAGAGAGGGAGACAGAATCTGAAGCAGGCTCCTGGCTCTAAACTGTCAGCCCAGAGCCCAACATGGAGCTCTGACTCATGAAGGGCAAGATCATAACCTGAGCTGAAGTTGCACACTTAACCACTAAGCCACCCAGGTGCCCCTTGGCTGTCACATTTAAGTCTATGATCTTTTTGAGTTAATTTTCTGTATATGGTATGACTTGAAGGTCATACCATAAGTTCACCTTTTTGTGTGTGGATAATCAGTTGTCCCAACACATTTGTTGAACAGACTATCCTTTCCCCCCAATGAATTGCCTTAGCACCTTTGTCAAATATCAGTTAAATATAAATATAAGGATTTATTTCTGGACTCTCAGTTCTGATCCATTAATCTCTATGTCAATCCTTATGCCAGTACCACTGCTGAGGAGATCTTAATATGGAAAATTATTAATACATTCTGCAAGCTAATGACTCCTCAGAACTTGAGAATGGCAACTCCAGAAAGTGGGACTCAGACAAGTATTCTTATACATGGTTCAGAAACAGCACAATAAGCTTTTAATAAGGCATGTTGGCTTGAGGTGATATTTCACTCATTCTTTTTTTTTTTTTAAGATTTATTTATTTTTAAGAGAGAGCTCAAGCAGGAAAGGGACAGAGAGAGAGGGGGACAGAAGAGCTGAAACAGTCTCCACACTAACACCAGTGAGCCCAATGCGGGGCTTGAACTCATGAGTGGTGAGATCACAACCTGAGCCTAAGTCAGATGCTCAACCAACTGAGCCACCCAGGTGCCCCAAATTTCACTCATTCTAACACATCTATAAGTAAGTTGCATTTGTAAATAGTATCATTGGTTCCATATTAAATGTAATACATCAGTTGGCCTTGTTTGCAAGACTATCTAGGATGGTGGCCAGTGGAACGCTCCATTTTTCATGTTGATGTAGTTCTTTGCATAGGGTTCAAAGGGCTGGTTCTCTTTCTTACCTGAATCAAGCTGAAAAATTAAATTTGTAACCACAACCATGCCAGAAACATAAACTGACCATAACATTACAAGTTGGTAGGTCTTTTGACAAACATTCTGCTCCCCTTCTCCTTCCAAGAACTTGTTAGCATTGTATTTTCCTCACCTCCTGGAAGTTAGTCATGGCAATGACTTGATGTGGCCATCAAAATTAGTGATGGGTGGAAGTTTTGTAAGCCTGTAGAGAATTCACCAAGCTTCCTATTCCTGTCTCATGGAAGTGTATGATGAGATGGAGCCTCCCTCAACCTTGGGAATCCCTGAGTGCCATGCAGAAATCCCCCCCACCCCAACCCTGCTTAACCCACATTAAACTCTGTGGCTTGAATAAGAAATGTTAGTTGTGCCAGGGAGATATTTGAGATGTTACTGTAACATAGCCTAGCTTATTATTTTTTTAACCTAGCTTATTATAACTGCTACAAGCTATGCTTAATGTGAAAACACTGCCTAAAAGTCTGTCAAATTGTTGGTTTGGAACCTCATCTAGGAGCTAGGTTTGGGTTCCATTCCTGGCTCTGCTAGACCAGCTCAAGCGCACAAGTCTGGTTAAGCATGAGGTCCATTATCCCTTCAAGATACACATATTTACCCAGTCTGCAGGGGAAAGAATTTATTCTCAAGAATCAGATTGCCTGAGTTGGAATCTCAGCTTTTATGCAGGGGACAGTTTTAGCCATATTTCTTACTTTATGTGGCCATTTCCACATATGTACAAGGCACACAACAGTCTATATACCCTATAGGAATAAATGTAAAGCATTTAGGATAGTGCCTGGTAGATAGTGCTTTGTGGGTGTTAGCTGTTGGTGAGGAATGGCTCTTGCTGAACCTCTTCATCTCTACCCAGCCATACATCCAGAACATGCCAGGCACACCCATTCCTCTCTCTTCTATTGGAGAGCTGAGCTCGGAGCAGAATAGTCAACCTGGGGCAGGGGGGGGGGGGGGGGGCGGGATATAGGTCCAATTCAAATTCTAAAATTCTGAGCCTTGGGGCACCTGGGTGGCTCAGTCGGCTGAGCGTCCTACTTTGGCTCAGGTCATGATCTCGAGGTGCATGAGTTCGAGCCCCGCGTTGGGCTCTGTGCTGACGGCTCAGAGCCTGGAGCCTGCTTCAGATTCTGTGTCTCCCTATCTCTGCCCCTCCCCCACCCATGCGCGCGCTCTCTCTGTGAAAAATAAATAAACTTTAAAAAATAAAATAAAAATAAAATAAAATAAAATTCTGGGCCTGGCTCTAGATGAGAGCTGTAACAAAAAATGAAATTGAGAGCTATGAATATGTCCTAGGTTATAAGCGCAGTTAAACATCTAGAAAGTTCATAGTAAGTTTCAGAACGTGGAACTGACCAAGTCTAACTGGCTTCAATCAGCGGGAACCTGAAAGCAAAAGTCACATTCCCATTTCACACCCAAAGAATTCACTTAATACATGTTGGGTGTCTGGTTTATTCAAACGTGGGGCAGAGCCCCGCCCCCATCCAAGGAACAGGAAGTGAATAGCTGGGAGCTATGGGGCTGAACAGGGCAGGGCTGTGCAGATATCACAAGGTAAAAGGAGCTCAGCTGAGCAACCAGAGTTGCAGCATGGGGACCAGGCTGAGCAGGAGAAGCCCAATCCCATGGGGCATGGCTCCCGCACTCATGGCCAAGGCATAGAACCTGGCCACCTCCTCGTTGGGGTTGCCCTGGGCCGGGTCGAACCACATCTGGATGCAGCGGCCGCTCCCTCGGCTGTAGTTGCTGAGTTTGTAGGAGTGGCTCCAGATGCCCTCACACAGGGCTGCGGGCGTGGGGAAATAGAAATGGAAGTGGTGGCAGGCAGCTCCCACTGGGCACCGGTTATGCCCTGTAGGGGAGATGGAAGACCTTCAGCCACTGGGCCCAGAACTAACTTTGTTTCCACCAATCTCACAGCCCCAATATGCCAGCTCCACACCCCACACCTCTGCCTCCAGATCTCTCCCTCCCTGACCTGCCCAGGCCCTCACCTGAGCTCCAGTTCCAGCCCTTGTGCCAGTTGCTCTTGCAGGTGTAGGACGTGCGACAGTCCTCCCACCATTGCTGACAGTCCTCCTTGCACAGGGGCACGTTCAGGATGCGTTCTTTGCGCCAGCTCTGGTTCACCTGGGAGAGGTGAGTGGAGAAAAAGGGCTGAGGTTCAAGATTCTGGGCAGCTCTGCCCTGAAGAGAGAGCTGGAGAGGCAGCCCGAGGAGTTGTCTGGGAGGCTTAGCTCCTCTGCAAAGTTGGGGGTCCAGGGGAGGACACTCATACCTGCTGGATCCAGGGCCCCAGGTTGGGGGAGCACTCATAGAGGCAGGTGTCCTGGATGAAGTGCTGTTTGCAGGCGGGTGCCATCTGTCCACAGTGGTCCCAGTTGAATCTGTACAGGTAGGAAATGTCCTTATGGGCTTCCCGGCTGGTGTTGGCAAAGCAGCAGGAATTCTTCTTCCAGGGGCTGCACTGGGTGGGGGAGACACAGGCACTAACTCCCATGCCTGGCACAGCCACAGTATTCCCATGCGGAACCTCTCCCCCTTTAGTCTTTTTTAAATTATTTATTTATTTATTTATTTATTTATTTATTTATTTATTTAATGTTTAGTTATTTACTTGGGGGTGGGAGAGCGAAAGAGAGAGAGAGAAAATCCCAAGCAGGCTCTGTGCTGTCAGTACAGAGACTGACATTGGGCTTGATCCCATGAACTATGAGATCATAACCTGAGCTGAAATCAAGAGTCCCACACTTGACTCACTGAGCTACCAAGACTCCTCCCTCTTTTATCCCCTAACACAGTCAGTCTTTCAGAGAAATACTTGCCACTGGGGGACCCTCTTTGGGGGAAGTGCAGCCATTATAAAATTCAATAATCCAAATCTCTATTGAGCTCCTACTTACTCTAACCCAGAAGGTAGAGGTACAGACATAACAATGAAAACTCATCGACTGCTTTGGAAAGAGATTAGGCAGGGGAGAGGGATGGGGAAGGGCAGTTTTCTAGACTTGTCAGACAAGCCTCATTTAGAAGGTGGCAAAGACCCAGAGGTGAGGAGGCAAGCTAAATAAATTGGAACCTCAGAATAGATCTAATTACATAAATACTCAAAACAGTGAATGAATGAAAACCCATAGTTTAGAATTCAGTTTAAAAGCAAAATATTAAAATGTGCTCTTCAGGGGCGCCTGGGTGGTTTAGTTGCTTAAGTGACTGACTGACTTTGGCTCAGGTCAGGATCTCACGGTTTGTGAGTTCGAGCCCTGCATGGGGCTCTGTGCTGGCAGCACAGAACCTGCTTTGGATTCTGTGTCTCCCCCTCTCTCTGCCCCTCCTCTGCTCATGCTCTATCTCTGTCTCTCTCAAAAATAAATAAGATAAACATTGTTTTAAAAAGCTTAAAAAACCACAATAAAAACAAAAAAACGTGCACTTTAAAAGAAGTTAAAATCAAGGCTGCTCAAAGTATGCAAGTTACACCGTCACTTAGCTGCAGGCTCAGTGATTCTGAGCAAGCACTAACTGGGGACTATGATCATTATCTGCTACTGAGGTCAAAATGAACATTTACATATTGGAATGCATTTTACAAGTGACTTCCCTCTTGTGTTTTCTTTACAGTTATGCATCATATTGCTTTTTTTAATGCTTAGATAGGTCCAGGATATTAAAGGGGTTGTGACAAAATAATTTTCATAGAAAAGAGACCTCTGGTCCAACAAAAAGGTCAAGTGCCCCAGTGGAAATGATTGCTAGATGCATGAATCAATGTGCCTCACACCCAGCCTCAAGACTGTGAGAAATCTACTTTTCTCGAGCTGTTTGGGGCTGGAGGGAAAGAAACCACAATGTGTTGTGTGCATTTGCTGCTCTCAGATTCTTGGGTCAGTTTCCGTCTAAACTCTGAAATCAAAATCAGCCCCATGGGTCTGATGTGCCTGACGGTTCTCTCCTGTGTCATTTCCCAGGCTCCTCTCTGGACGTGCTTCCTGATCTGTGTAACGCGGAAACCCAACAACCAAGGAGCTGAGGTGCTGGCATTGTACTGGCGACACTGGGCACACAGTATGTGGTAAGCCAGTAGTTGCCCGCATTAGTGCAAACTCAAAGTCTCTCAGGTGGCCTTCCTGCCTCCACCATGGAAAGGGTTTGATGCTTCTATCTCTCGCTGCCCTCTTCCTGAGTCAGCACCTCCCCACCTCGGATCGACCCTCCGCCCACCTGCTCATGCAGCTCGTCTTCTGGGCTTGGCTTTTCCTTGTGGTGCTTGGCATCCATACAGACATTGAGAAGCTCAGTCCTGGGCCGGGCTGCCCACACTGCGGCCACCCCCGCCAGAAGGAGCAGCAACTCTGTTGTCACCAGCTGGGCCATGTCAGTGTCTGAAGGAAGACCTGTGGTCAGTGGCACCAAGGAAAGCAGAGGTGGGGCCTCCAGGTGTGTGGGAATAGCCCCAGGTGGGTGGAGCCTCCAAGAAGCCTGGGCCCCGTCATGCCCCACCCCTACCCCTATCTTCATAGACTCAGGGAGAGGAGGGATCAGACACCGCCCTCTGGGACAGTCCTTGCTAGTGTCATTAGTGATTTCTCCAGGTGGACAGGAGGATCAAATGATGAAACTAAGGGATGGAGTTTGGGCAAAATGAAGAAATAGCCGGGAGATTGCCATAGGTCCACAGTCTTGTTTGAAATCCTTGGAGGCAAGTGTTTCAGAATTTCAAGTATTTAGGATTTTGTAAGAGGTAATACAATCCACCTGCACGCAACAGTCAAGCATACATTCTGTGCTGAAATAGCTACACTGGTGGGAGAAATAAAAACTATAATAACCTCACATTAATTTTCAGGTCAGATTTTGACACCAAATGACTTCGTGCAAACTTTGACAATAACCTCAGTTTTGGAGCTCCAGATAAGCCGCAGACCTAAGTTTAAAACAAGACAACAAAACCCAGCCCCAGTTCCAGCCCTTCCCAGCCTCATCATTTGGCCTCTCCCGGAGATACTGCGCCTCGGGGAATGTCCCAGGGCAGAGAGGGCTGTGGGCAGCCAGCTGGACAGCCTCCGGGGCCTTGGGGAGGTTCCTGCCCCCGACCACAGAGCTGGCCTCCCTTTGGCCTTCATAGCACCTGAATCCTCTGAATTCAGACACTGAACCTTGGGAGGGAACTGACCGTTCCTTCACCCCACCGGTCACCAGGCGCCTGGGCTCTCCTAAAGTTTGGCATTCGTTTCCCATGGCTCCCAAAGCGCACACGCCCCTCTGCTCAAAGTTGCCTTGTCTCCACACTGCCTTGCCCTCCCCGCCCTGTCCTGTGGAGCTCAGGCAGCTTCCTTGGCCTCCTGGAAGGGACCTGAGCTGGGTGGCCTCCAGGCTGACTGCCTGGCAGGGCTTGGGAAACCTGGAATTGAATTCCCACCTCCCCTCTCCTCCTCACCCCTCACCTTCCCACAATCCAATATTCTGCTGCTCTATTTACTCCAGTGTTTATTCATTCTCTCACTTGGTAATTCATTCATTCCAGGACCCAATCATCCTTCTAATGACCCAGTCACTCACTGATTGGGTCACAAGACAAATCAGTACTCTCGGGAGCACCAGGTGACTCTTTGGATCAGGTTCTTTGGGGAAACACGGTCTAGCAGTTTAGAGCACAGTTCTCAGCCCTAACACACCACCTCTGGCTTGACCTTGGGGGAAAATAACTCAAATTATCTTGAGCTTTAGCGTCCTCATCTGAGCACTAAATGTAGGGGAGAAAACCCTAACAAATGAGAGTCAGCTGGGCACGGATTGTGTCATCAGTTGGCTCAGGCTGAGGGATGTGCCTCACCTACCATAATAGAGACCCCCCAAGATTGATACAGGCCCCTCGATTCCAGAGCTCTTTCAGCTTTGTCCCTTGCACCTTCGCTGTGCTGAGGCTTTCATGGGGGCCGCTGATGGGGAGTACTAGGGAGGCCTGGGTGGAGGCTGAGAAGGCCCTTCCCCAGGCTTGGTGGGCCCCACCTGGTCGGTCAGTAGTTTTTCTTGCTGTGGTGGTTGCTCTCTAGAGTCAGAGCTCTCTTCTCCCTGCAACCTATGCACTCTGCAAGTTGCTCTCCACATTCCTAGTCTCAGCTTCAGATACTGGTGCAGCTATGCCCCCACCAACCACCACCACCCTGAACACACACAACCCAGGGCCCCAGACGTGAAGCGCCGCTAAGCACCCAGCACTGTGCTGAAAGGTAAAAGTCCGCTGGTTCTAGTTCGGTGGTGGACACCAGCTTGCGGTTTTAACCTTGGGCAGAACCTGCTCTGCTCTGGGCCCTTAGCTTCCACTTCTGGATTCTCTAGGATTTAGGCAAAGTGGATCCTCTCGGTGCAGCAAATTCTTTAGCACATGCTGAGAGCACAGCGGGGTGTGTTGCCTCTACTAAAGGGGTGGGGAGTGGCATACCTGGGAGAGGAAGTGGTTCTGGTCTGGCTCAGGCCTCTGCTCCTCTCTACAGTCCCCCTTGCCTTACTCCGGGGCACAGCCGCGGTTTAGTGGCCTAGGAGACGGGCAGTAGGTCAGGCAGCAGGGAATGTGGCCCAGGAGTGGAGCCGGGATCGGGCGAAGGCCACTCAGCAGTTAATTCTTTTTTTTTTTTTTTTTTTTTAAGTAAAATAGCTATTTATTCAGCCTCTTGTCATGCCAAAATGTTTTGTGCATATACCACTCTAATTAGCACACCCTCTGTTACAGGCAAAATTGTACATCAAATTATATGTCATGTTACCTGATTATATAAAAATGTAAAGTGAAAATGATTTTTCAATTCCTTTTAACGTTACTAGTAAACAATTCAGCAGTAGATATGAGGCACAAACTCTTAGTAAAATATGACACAGGAAGAGCAATAATGTAATTCTCACTTAACTTGTCACAATTTGTTATGAATATACAAAGACAAGTTTCTAAAGTGTTATATTTACTAAGATTCTGGCAATAGCTTTATGTAACAAGACACAGCATACCAGGCCTGCCACTCAACTTGTTTATGGTAAGACTCAGCTTCAGTATGAAGCTGTTAAAAAAAAGAAAAAATTAGAAGTCTGCTTTTTTGTTTTACATGCTAAGTATCTTGGCAAGTATGCCATTAACCACAGTATGGAATTTAAGAGCAGGAATAAGGGGTTAATAAAAGCTAAACACGGCAGCCTAAACAAAATTCATACAAAAATAAAATAACTATCATGGGTCACATAAAATTTTCCTGACTGGTTAAAACTAACAGTGTAAAACATGCGTTTTAGAATCTTTAGCTATCAAGTTCAAAAAGTACCAGTGGCTATTTGAAATGATTCCTCTCCAGAGCCAAAGTGTAGTCAAAGTTAATTCAAATGTTATAACACATTCTAATGCTAAAAAACATTCAGTATTATTGAAGTGGAGGTAAATCCCAGAACTTTTGGGGCTTTGTTGTGCTGCAAAAGGCTGTTACTCTGGTTCACTTAAAGCAGCAAATGACAAGAGTCTAAGGATGTCTAAGGGCAAGACTGCTGTACCAGCTCTGACCTCCCCATGAAGCATGGCTACTGTGTCCACAAAAACAGGATATGTGAGGATAAAAGGCACGCTATTCTTCTAGCTAAAGAGATAGCAAACCACCCCCCCGCCAAACCTAAAAGCTCCTTCCCCAGGTAAATAAAAGTATATAAGGGGAAAAATTAAAATACACTTATCTACTGAATAAGAATTTTGAAATATCAGTGTAATCCCTATTTCCAAAATGTTAACTAGAGTCATCTGGTCATTTCTAATTACATCTTAAATGATATATCCAGATTTGATTTCTGTTGATGTATCATTAGACACTTCGAGTCAAAAATAGTAATTTTATCCCCAAATCTTAACCACTAGCACAACTGCAATGTATTATCTCCCAGAGTTGTTAAGCACTGGAAGAGAAAAAACTGATGTTCAAGCAGCAGGCAGCAATTATGGCCCTTTCACACGGAGGCATCCGAGTGGCTACTGAATAGTCCAGTAATAATTCTAAAAACAAGAAAATTCATGCATGTTAGTAATTATGTCATAATTTTCGCCGTTGAAATTTCCTTAGACATTGCACTTTCTTTATAAAGGAATCCTGATTTTTCTTAATATTATGACAAGTCGGGACTTGAACTAGCAGCCTTCTTTTTCTTCTTTTTACTGTGTTTCTCATGCTTCTTTTTCTTTTTTGTTTTTTCTTTTCCTCGTTCTTCACTGCTTTTCTTCTTTTTTGCTCATACTTCTTCAACATAATCTGATTCTGATAAGGACTCAGACGATAAAGGTTTATCTTCAGGACGCATCTTTCTTTTTTGCTGAGTCCTTTAATGCCCTTGTCTTTCTCAGTTGCCTCCTTTGACTTCTTTTTCTTTTTTTAAACTATCCTTACTGTCCCATTCAGTTTCTGACATGGAGCTTTCAGAAGATTTATGCGAACGATTCTTCTTTCTCTTTTTTCTTTTTCCTTGTTTTTTATCCTCATCTTCAGAATCCAAAGAACTGCTGGAAGAAGCAGAGCTTGATGAAGAAGATGAATACCTACCAGATTTCTTTTTTTTTTTTCTTTCTCTGTTTTTTTTGGATGAGCTCTCACTTCCACTTACTAATTTCTCCCTGTGTTTTTCCAGTTCTTTCTTCCAATTCTCATTTTCTCTTCAAATTCAGCCAATGCCTTGGAGCCTTTCTTTTTCTTCTCTGGTTGTTCTTTCACTTCTTCCCAGGTAGGCCTTGGTCGATTCAGATAATTTTGGATCATTGGGCCTGAAGACTGGATTGGACCCCTGGATCTGGCCATTGCTATTGGGTTCATAGAGGCCACTCGATTTTCCTGCTGCCCCATGGTGCGGGACTAAGCACACAGTCAGGCACAGAGGAAGATCAAGCCAGAGAGGTGGCCGAGGTGGGCCCACCGCAGGTCCTTCGGCCTACTCAGCAGTTAATTCTTGCACGTCAATTATTGTGGACACTAGCCAGCTTCCACAGGAGGTGGGTGGATTAATAGTGCCGGCCTAGGGCCAGTCCCCAGCCCCACTGACCCCATTTTCTCCCCCAGACTCAGGTCTGATAAAACCTTGCAGCCTGAGTTGCCGAGTCCTTTAAAACAATCTGATCCACTTGCAGCCCCCTGTCCTTGTGATACAGAAGAGAATGAGACCCAGAGAATCAGGATAGAACCAACTGCAGGGCAAGGGCTGGAGTGCAAGCTTCCAAGCTCCCAGCCAGCTGTAGAGAGCACAGAACTCTCCAGTCCCCAACTTATAGATCCAGCAACTCCTCCAAACTCATCAGCCTCAGGCATTGCTCATCTCCAGCTGCACAATCAGATGTTCAGATGCCCAGAACCCCAGGCCCCAGCCCTCCTCTCTCCACTCCCCTGCCCCCCACATCTACCCATACAGGTGCCCCATCTATGGCATCATCAGAGTCTGGTCTCATGTAGACCCCTCCCACCTCTCTCACCCTAGCCAAGGACACAAGCCTTCCTTTTATCATGGTGGTACCACTTTTGGGGAAAGGGAAGAGTAGAGGAGCAAATTTGGGCACGAGAAAATACCAAGCTTTGTTTTGTCACAGTGCCTGTGTGCGACCCAGGGAGAAGTAGTTACAGAGACGAAAGCCTAGAGGAAGGGTCTAGGTTGGATGCAGATGTGGGAGCCATCAACCTATGGATGGCAATAGAAGTTTAAGGAAGATGGAGCCTCAATACCCTGGGGAAGGCCATAGGTCTGGGCCCATGGAACAGGGAGGGGGTGGGATTGCTGGGGGAGCAGCCAAGCCCTAAAGGGTCTGCAAAGAAATGGACTCCCAGGAGACCCCAGCTCATGCCCTGCTTTCCCTCTCCCTCAGAGTGATCCTTACTTGAATCCTGTGACAAGCAGGGAGGGTTCAGCCCTCTGAAGACCTTGGCAGATAAGGCACCATTGGACCCTTCAGACCTCTCTTCTGGCTTTATAGGACCAGACTGCCTTCTCCTGATTGGGGAAGAATGACCAGAGATCTAGGAATGTCTTAAGGTGGGAGCTCTTTCAGATTGGACTTGTCCCTGCCCGCACCCTCCACCCCTGCCCTGGGGGCTGATCATTAACTGGGCTTTGTGGCCCCTCCACCAGGAGAGTAAGGCCCTGGGCCCTGATGGCTTCAGAAGTAACCAGCCACTGGGAGGTGATTTGGGGGTGGGGTTATGACCTGTGGGGAGTCCCTGCCCTTGTTGAGCCTCAAGTCTGGTTCTGAATCTGAGATCTGGGTGCTGGGGCGGGGGGTGAAGCAGCCACCTAGGAGCAGATCCTGAGAGAGTTATCTGCCTGGACCGGAAGCTTAATATCAGCAAGGTGAGCTATCCGCATCCTTGTAGAACCCAATCTGTAGGCTGCCCTGTGACCAGACAAAGATAACAGGAAGGTGTTTGGCCTACAAAGGGAGAGGCCCTGGGCTGCAGGGAGTGGGGGTAGGAGAAACTGGAGCTTTACCTGAGTGCCAGCCCATCAGCTGTGGAAACTCTGGTTCCCAGGCAGCAAGGTGAGGCTAGGATTCAGATCTGAGTCCCATTCCAAACCAGATCCTTTCACAAAGAATGAAAGAGAAGCTTTGTGAGAGGCACTCAGGGCATCAGCCTAAGGCTTGCAAATCCAATGTTTCTCCTCTGGCCTCAATTCCTGCCCTTGCTGTCTTAACTTCTATTTCAGCCATCTAGAAATTTTTGCTTGTGCTTTGGTCCCACCAAGTTTTTGTACTTGCTGAACCATAACCATGGAATACTGGTCCGCCCTCCGTTTTCTGCTTGGCAAACATTACTCCTCTGGAAGCCTCCTCTAACCTCCCTGGGCTTCCATAGGCTACTTGTGAGGGCTTGTGTTGTCAGGGACAGCAGATGATAAACACAGTAGGTAGGTGTTTGTACAAAGGGACTGGAGCGATGTGATAAGAAAGTGCCTGGATGACTTCTTTTGGTTGAGTGGTCAGAAGTCCTGTTAGTGGGGAATTGTAGGTTGAAATCTGAGAGGCTATTAGGAGCCAGCCCACAGAGGACAAAGGAACGTTCCAGGAACACAGAAAGAGAATTGCCTGAGGAAGGCCCAAAGCGAAAAGTGTGAATGGTATGGAAGGGGAATAGTTTGACAGAGTGAGCTCTAAGTTGGGGCGGATGGCAGGGCTTTCTATGCCATTGAAGCTTAGTTTTTCCAACAGATACCATGGAAAAGCCTTAAAGCTCTGGTAAGGGGCTGTCATGTAGTAAGATATTTTTTGTGTTTGTTTTACTTTTTTTCCTTTTTTTTTAAATCTTTATTTATGGGAGAGAGAGAGACAGATTGCAACCTGGGGAGGGGCAGAGAGAGGAGAAGCAAGCTCTAGGCTCTGAGCTGTCAGCACAGACCCTGACGGTGTGACTTGAACCCATGAACTGTGGGATCAAGACCTGAGCCAAGTCAGACGCTTAACTGCCTGAGCCACCCAAGCACCCGAATGCATATGCTTCTTGACCCAGCAATCCCTTTTCTGAAATTCAAGTATAGCATTCTACCATGCATAAGATGATTCAGTGTAGCATTATTTGTCCTTTTAAGAAAGGGAAGCAATGCCATTGCTCTTCATTGGCATTCCCTACCCACTACCACCACCAATAGCTCCACCCTAGTCCACATCTAGAAAGGGAAGGAAGGGGCAAGAAACTTTTATTTCCCACCAGGAGCCTGATGACTCATCTGCCAGTCTCTGCCCACCTCTTCCACCAATGCCCTCATCATGCCCTGTGATGTAGGAGTGATGAACTTGGGGGAGGGAACTTGAGGGGGAAGCCTGGTGTAGAAGTAAGAACCTCAGACCTAGGGGTCAGCTTCCACCCCTACTTACTGGTGAACTTCAAGCCAGTCCCAGTCCCTCTTTGGGCCTCTCAATAGGAATGATAAAGCAATGAGGCATGTTGCCCCCCAAACGACTCATCTCCAAATTATTATCGAGACACAAGATATACCTGGATCTGTCTATTAAAATAGGCTGTCAGAGGAACCCCATATGACCCATCCTGGATCAAGAAGCATAATTACTAGGGCATTGGGAGGCCCCTTTATCTGAGATTGCTGAGCTGGGCTGAGGCTGGGTCACCTAGGCTGGGTGCAGTCAAGGAAGATGTCCAGATGTCAGCAGTGGGAGGGACTCAGCTGAGGAGCCAGAGGTGCAGCATAGGGACCAGGCTGAGCAGGAGAAGCCCAATCTCATGGGACATGGCCCCCGCACTCATGGCCAAGGCATAGAACCTGGCCACCTCCTCGTTGGGGTTGCCCTGGGCCGGGTCGAACCACATCTGGATGCAGCGGCCGCTCCCTCGGTTGTAGTTGCTGAGCTTGTAGGAGTGGCTCCAGATGCCCTCACACAGGGCTGCGGGCGTGGGAAAGTAGGTCTCAAATGTGCAGCAGGCGGCTCCGGCCGGACACTTGTTCGATCCTGCATGGGGAGAGAGGGTGGACACAGACATTCAGCCCCTGGGCCCAGAGCCCATTTCTGGCCACCCCCCTGGAGATCCGCACCCAACCCCAGATCCTCGGACCCCGCCTCCATCTCCGCACCCCCAGGCCCTCACCTGAGCTCCAGTCCCAGCCCTTGTGCCAGTTGTTCTTGCAGGTGTAGGAGGTGCGGCAGTCCTCCCACCATTGCTGACAGTCCTCCTTGCACAGGGGCACGTCCAGGAAGCGTTCCTTGCGCCAGCTCTGGTTCACCTGGGGGAGGGGGGCGGGAGGGCTCCTCTCAGCCAGGGGTGCTGGCAGCCACCGCCTTGACCACCTTGACCGAGCAGGATGGCAGCCCGCTGGGCTGGGGTGAGGGAGAGGCCCGTACCTCCTGGATCCAGGGCCCCAGATTGGGTGAGCACTCGTACAGACAGTTGTCCTGAATGAAGTGGCGCTTGCAGGCAGGCTCTATCTTGCCGCAGTGGTCCAGGTTAAAGTTATACAAGAGGGAGGGGTCCTTGTGCAGCTCCTGGCTGGTGTTGTGTGAGCAGCAGGCGTTCTTCCTCCAGGGAGTGCACTGGGTGGAGAAGACACTGGAACACATGCCTCCCCCACCACAGCTGTCTCCTCCATATTCTGGCTCCTTGGCCCCAGGTAGGGCATCCAGAGGAATACTTGCTGGGGAGGGTGCCTCTATGCCTGGCCCTTGGGGTAGTTATAACAGAACTTTTAACAGAGAGTAAAACAGAGGATGTGGGAGGTATGGGAACCACTGTCTGGGGGAGCAATTATTTTTACAGCTCTAAACAGTTTACAAAGTTATTTCACATGATTCAGGTTATTTATATTACTCATTCCACATCCAGCCCATATTAACTGAATGCTTACCTTCAATCAGGCGTTGTGCTAGGTGCTGAGAATATAGCAGTGAACAAAACAGATCAAATCTCTACCTTTATGGAGCTTATAGTTTTAGTCCCGGGCAGAGGGAAGATACAGATCATTGTAGGCACAGAAAACAACAAGTGCAAAGTCCCTGAGGCTTTGGCACTTTATGCCTTCAACGGTCTAGTGAAAACATCATTACTTCAACTTTGACAGAGTTTACCCTGGGAAATGGTAGGATCAAGATTTTAACTCAGGACAGGGGTGGGGTTGAAAAGCCTGGCTCCAAGCTGTGGTAAGGGTGGAGATGACGGGGGATGATCTGCTGTCATCTGGTCTGGAATCCCAGTCTAGTGGACTTCAGATAGGTCCAGAAAGCAGTGGGGAACAGAGGGGCAATGTCTTGCACATGAACCCCAGTGTGGACCTGACTCAACGCGGGAGGCAATCCCAGAGAGGTAAATTCAAGACAGCTAAGATAGAGGAAGTGGTGAAGGTGTCTGAAGAAATCGTTCTAAGCTGGTCCTCCAGAGCTGAGTGATTATGAGCCGATTGCTTAAAATCTCTGAGATGACCTCTAGCACCCAGGGCCAAGTGACAGGGGAGATGTGACAGGTCTGGGCACTCAGGAGAAACTCAGGAAAACCCATGAGGGTAGAACCAAACCTACCCTTCTCCAGCAACCCAGCCCACCCCCAGCACGGCTGACACAGAACATGCTTCCAGGCCTCCCTAACTTCATGCACACTCCTCCTCTGATGCCCCAACTCATGGGTTGCCCTGCAAGAACCCATGCACCTCATCCCTGACCTGCCCACCACAGTCAGTGGTTTCTGCCTCCACAAGATTAATTATATAATGAAAATCACTTGCTGGCCTACAGCAGGGGCTCAACATAGATAAGCACTCTCAGTGCAGCCCCTGTCTCTCAGAATTACAGAATCATCTGTCTCCCACAAAAGTCTGTGTGCCATTTCTTGGAGAAGAAGAAGTGCTCCAGAGGGTTCTTCAAAGCACCCTCTAGAACTTAAAAGGTTCTGAAAATGAAGTGGTGGATACAGACTTCCAGTTTTGGAAGATAAAAAGCTCTGGAGATGGGTGGCGGTGATGGTCCCAAGACAATGTGCATGGATTTAATACCCCTGAACTGGATACTTAGACATGCTTAAAATGGCATATTTTATGTTACTCATATTTTAGCGCATGCACACATGCACAAAGCAAATGATACATCGGAAATGACTCAGAAGTCATGGGGCTCTGGGCTTCCCGCCCTTCACTTCCAGCCCCTGGGTCAGTCTATGCCTTCTTTCCCTGGAAACATCCCCGGCCCTCTAGCAACGTGAGATTTTGTGGGGAACAGAGGAGGAGACCAGGAAGAGTGAAATACTGACATCTCTCACGATCCTGGAGTTCAACCTCAGGCTCGGGTTCCCTGAGTGGCTTCAGGGGCTTTACCTATAAAAGGAGGGCCCTCACCTCCCCTTCTCTGTGGGCAGCAGCATCCTTGGCTCTTGCCTCACTACACTTGCCACGGCTTGTGCTGTAACCCTGCCACCCGTGTACATGCTGTTCTCTGCTAGGCTGCCCTTTCCTGCTTTGTCTTCCTGGAAATCTCTTACTCATCCTCCAAGGCCAAGGCTGATGGCACCTTTCCTGGGAAGTGTTCCCAGCGTTATCTGATTTGTCACTGTCTCTTCAGGACTTAATAGGGGTGGAGGACCTGGACTGTTCATATGTGTTTGCCGCATTGTGACCTTAAGGGACCTGTCTCCCCTGTACCTCGTCTTTGAGCTGCGTAGGCTGGCACATAGTTAATGCTGGGAAGGGCACTGCCCGACTCTGTCCTAAGCCCTGCTAAAGACTAGCCTCTCAATTCCCACATGTACCTGTGCCCTCTCTGGGCCTCATTTCCCATTTCCTTATCTGAATGAGTAGAGACCATCCACCTACCAATTAGGCCCTTTGGGCATATTCACTGACAAGGTGTGAGGAAAGCACTTGGCCCATAGTGGGTGCCAGAAAATGGTCCCCTCACTACAGTAAATCTGGTGGCCTCCTGGGGATCGCCTCAGCTACCCTCTTGACTCCATTGCTCCCCAAAACTGATCTTCCCATTTCCCAACTTCTTCCATTCTCCCCAACCCTTGACCCCACTCCATCCTCACCTGGTCATGCAGCTTGTCCTCAGGGCCCGGCTTTGTCTTGTGCTGCTTGGCATCCATGCAGACACTGAGCAGGTCTCTCCTGGCCCCTGGAGTCCTGGACTGGGCACCCCACGCAGTAGCCACCGAAACCAGAAGCAGCAACTGTGTCATCTGCCAGGCCATGTTCATCCATTCCTGCCAGAAAGCCACAGTCAGAGGTGGACACAGCCTGAGAGAGAGGCAGCAGCCATGAGACTCTCCACCGAGTTTCTTGTCTGCCTGCCAAGCCCAGATCTCTGCCCTCCTCACCCAGCTTATCCCCTAGGGCACCTGAGTCAAACAACAAGGCAGATGTAGAGGTCTAGGCCAGAAGGCAAGACCCAAGGGCATTCTTCCAAGGGCCCTCCAATGCTAGCTTGCTCTACCTTGGTGGCAGCCACCACCCTTCTCTGGATATATCCTTCTGTATTTCACTGGTGGTGTTTCATCCACAGTCTGAGAGTCCTGCCAGCTCGGCAAGTCTTCTCAGATCTGTACAACGGGAACCACAGGAAGTGGTCTGCTGATGAGGGTGGGGAGTGAGAGGAAGAAGTACCTGTCAGCTTCAGCCCATCCCCCACCAGTCCAAGGTAGCCTAGTTTCAGGCCCCCGGAGACTGCCAGTGGGCAGACAGGGATGCTGACCTAGGGCCAGCTGAAGGCCACTGAGCCATTCAGTTACCGCTTATGGTCCTGGACCCGGTGACACGGGAGTTGGGAGATGCTAGGGGTGCAATGTGGAGAGCCAAAGAGGGTGCAGGCCCGGAGAGTCAGAGCCCGGTTTCTCACACCTCAGCAACCCCTCCCCACCACACAAGGGTCTTGGGAAGTTACCCTGGTGGAGCCAGGCGTAGAACCAGGGGAAGGCCAAGAGTAAGGCACTTGAAGGAGGGAACGGAGCCAGAGCAGTGGGTGGTGGGAGTTACCAGAGGAAAATTCAGCAGACACACGAGACCCCAGGAGAACTGGGAAAGCCTTCACCTTTCCTCCCCTCTCCCTCCCCACTTTCCCTCAAAGCCTGAACTTGCCTCTGCCCTCAGCCCACCTGGGAGGTACAGTGTCTCCCTCCTCCTCTCCACTCCCTCTTATAAACCTACCTGGACTGCTTCTCCAGTGTCTCAGGCGGGGTGGTCAGGCTCTGTCTAGGAAACAGCTCAACTGTTTTTCAGTGAGAGGCCAGGTAAATAAATTATGGTCCACCCAATGGGATCTAACCTGGTATAAAAGATTGAGAAATCTTGGTGTACAAATATGGGAAAACCTCCAAGTATATTGTTAAGTGAAAGAAGGAGGGTGCAGAAAGGTGTTGGTAGAATGCAATCTTTTGTGTAAACAAGGAAGAGGGAGAATGTATGTGCTTGAGTAAGAAAATTCTGGAAATGTAGAAGAAAAATTTTTAAATAGTTGCTTGGTGGGATGACACAGGATTAGGAATGAGACTTTCTTCTATTTTTTTAAAAATTTTTAAAGTTTATTAATTTTTTAGTAATCTCTACCCAACAGGGGGTCAAACTCCCAACCCCAAGATCAAGAGTCGCATGCTCTTCTGACCAAGCCAGCCAGGTGCACTGAGACTTTCTTCTATAAATCTTTCTATGCTGTTTTGATTCTTTGAACCATATGAGTATATACCTTATTTAAATATAACATATATGTTTGTATGTATATGAATATAAATATATAAAATATTGAATGGAAAGATAAAATACAGAATGATGCATCTGATTTGATACCATTATGTACATTTCAGTAAGAAGGATATTTATAGAATAATGCTATGTATTAGTTATGGATACTATAGATATGTTTGCAGAAATGTGAACATGAGGCTACCATTAGTCCTAGGTCCTTGGGTATACTACCATAGAAATTCTGTGCGTTTATGCCATGTGCAGTTGACCCCTTGAACAACATGGATTTGAACTGCACAGGTCTACTTAGACACAGATTTTCTTTGGATAAACAGTACAGTACTATAAATGCATTTTCTTAATGACATTTTTTCTCTAGCTTACTTTATTGTATGAATATGGCATACAATACACATAACATACAAAGTATGTGTTAATTGTTTATGTTACTGGTAAGGCTTCCAGTCAACAGTAGGCTATTACTAGTTAGGTTCTGGGGGAGTCAAAAGTCACATGCAGATTTCTTTTTTCTTTCTTTCTTTCTTTCTTTCTTTCTTTCTTCTTTCTTCTTTCTTCTTTCTTTTTTTTAATTTTAATGTTTATTTTTGAAAGAGAGCATGAGCGGGGAAGGGAGAGAAAGAGAGGGAGACACAGAATCTGAAGCAGGCTCCAGGCTCCGAGCTGTCAGCACAGAGCCTGATGCGGGGCTCGAACTCACTGACCGTGAGATCATGACCTGAGCCGAAGTCGGAAGCTCAAGGACTGAGAGCCACCCAGGCGCCCCTGGAGCACGTGACTCTTGATCCTGGTGTTGTAAGTTCAAGCCCCACGCTGGGTGTAGAGATTACTCAAAAATAAAATCTTTAAAAAACAAAAAGTAAAGGAAGAAAAGTTCATTTTTTCAAGTCAGAGATGCTTGTCCCTTAGTCTATTTCTCAAACATTATTTCAGATAGTAAAATTGCTGCTAGCAAGAAGATAGATGGTATTGCCCCTGTTTTTTTCTTTTTTTTTTAATAACGTATATTGATGTTTTCCCATTATGATTTTGGGAAAACCTCCAAATCTTGTCCTCACGTACCCAACTAGTGGAATACCTCTCCTGGGGCAAGGTCTGTGGTTTCAGTCTGTTCTCAGCACATGGTCCTGCCGTGGGTATGTCTGGGATGACAAGGTCAGAGTCTGGTTATGAGATGCTCACCTTGCCCCATGTGCCCACTCCGGGCGCCATCACTGCTGAGTACCAGACCATGGTCAGCAGCACTATTGAACCAGCCTGCAAACCAGCCTGCGATCTTCACTGTGCTGCTGGTCTTGGTACCTTCATTCCCTAAACTGGGACATGTATCTGTTTTCCTTCTCTTAGGAGAGGTTTGAAGGTGTAAATGAAACTAAACATGTGTTACATAATCACATCAGTCATCATACATTGAGAACTACTCTACCCCAGTTAGAATAATGGATGCTTTACTTACCTTGTTGTGCCTGTAACTCCCACAACCCACTGCAATATTAACTCTATTACTCCCAACATACAGATGAGGAAACTCAGGCCTTGGGAGTTAGGTGACTTCCCAGACAGCTAAAGAGTAGAAGAGTCAGGATAACCCAAGCTGATTTAGCTACAAAGCCCATGCTTTTTTCACTGTAATGCTATCTCCAGATACATGGTCTCATTTTGTTGCCTTGTCTCTAGGAAATTTAGCTGAGAAACCACATTCTATGTTTACTTTTGAGAACAGCCTTCAGAGCTTCTCTCCCTAGAAACCTCTTTGTACAATATTTTTTCCAGTTCTACAAAGTTTTGTCAATGTAAATAAAAGAAATATAATATTTTAGAAAGAAGAGTATCATGTTACCCCATTCCAACTAGAGGTAAGTTTAGATTTTTCATTAGAAGTTCTTCCTAGCCATGTTATCAAGCAGGTATACAAATCACAAACGATGCAGAAAGGGAAAACGTAAGATTTCCGTTGCTTTTTTGAAAAAAGCTAAGCAAAGACATAAATAAATATATAAAGGCGGTCATGCCTGGACCAATGCTGTGGTCCAAGAAACAAAGGTTATGATTAATCTAATCCTGTGCAATGGAGGGGAAAAAGCCCTTTCCCATGAGGAGGGGTTAGAGAAGAGTACAAATTCTTTGACTGTTGACAAGTGAGGTCTGTGACCCTTCCCCTCGAACGTGGACAGGCTCTGTGACCGCTCTGACCACTAAAATGTGATAAAGCTGATGTTTTGCCAGTTTCTAGCCCCAGGCCTTAGGGATTATTAAGGACTGAATGTTTGTGTCTCTCCCACAGTCGTATGTTGATCCCTTACCTGCCCCCCACTATGTGATGATATTGGGAGGCAGGACCTCTGGGAAGTGATTAGGCTTAGATGGGATTAGTGCCCTTATAAGAGTTATTTAGAGAGCTTGCTTTTTCTTTCTGCTCTCTACCCTGTTTGTGGTATTCTGTTACAGCAGCCCAAACCGATCGAGGCAGGGACTAGCAGCTTCTATTTCCTATCTCTTAGATCCCTGAGCCACCGTGTGAGGAGACTGACTACCTACTGGAGGGGCCACACTGAGAAGCCCCTGGACTACATGGAAAAGAGGGGTCTAGGAAGGATGGCCTTCCAGCAACCCCTGCCCAAGGGCCAAGCACATGAGTAAAACCATCTTGGATGTTCAAGACCAGCTCAGACATAAGCTGAACACTACCAAGTGACCCTAGCCACTGCCACGTGGAGCAGAAGGGTTATCCATCTGAGTCTTGCCCAAATTCCTGACTCATAAAAATCTTGAAATTTAATAAGATAGCTATTAAGTCACTACATCCATTTGATTTTTTAACTTCGCATTTTGGAATAATCTTTGACTTACAAAAAAATTGCAAAAGTAGTAAAGAGAGTTCCCATATACTTTTCATCCATGTTCCCTGAATGTTGGCCTCTTACATAACCAAACACATTTTGGCCAGAAAATCAGAGGAGCATTGGCCCTTTCTGAGTGTATCATATCAAGGGGTATGTGATGTGCAATATGTCCTATTGCTAGCAATAGTTTGGTTAAGGTGGTTTCTCTCCATATAGTTATTAGTTTTCCCTTTGTGAGTAATCAGTATTTTGTGGGAAAATACTTTGACACTATGCTTATATCCTCATCACACTGTCCTCCCATCCCATCTTGCCTGCAACAATAAGCCACAAAGCTAGGAGATGGGTGCAGCAATAGAAAACTGATAATACTGTGACAGTTAGTGTTGCCTTTTCCAGGCTCTGAGAAATAATTTGGGTTATCGTCTTTTTTTCTGTTTATTTATTTTTGAGAGAGAGACAGACAGACAGAGCATGAGTGGGGGAGGGGCAGAGAGAGACACACAGAATCTGAAACAGACTCCAGGCTCTGAGCTGTCAGCACAGAGCCTGACATGGGGCTCGAACTCTGGAATGGTGAGATCATGATCTAGGCCACGGTCGGATGCTTAACCGACTGAGCCACCCAGGCGCCCCTGGCTTATCATCTTAATACAGCCAAATAACAGTTAATTCTACAGAATTAGCAAACTATTTCCACAGGCTTCCTCATCACTGCAAGGGATGATCAGATTATTTAATTATTGAAGAGTTTTAATCCGAGGAGTGACACGATTCAATCGGCAGTTTTGAAAGATCTCCTTGCTGAGGTGGGCAGAAGAGATTGGGTGTGGGCAGGTGGGTGTATCAGATAGACCTCAGGAGTCCAGGCCTGGGATGATGGTGCCTTGGACCAGCAAGGTGGCAGTAGGGCACCTGGGTGGCTCAGTTGGCTAAGTGTCCGGCTCTTGATTTTGGCTCAGGTCATGATCTCACAGGTCATGAGTTCAAGCCCTGAATTGGGCTGTGTGCTGACAGTACAGAGCCTGCTTGGGATTCTCTCTCTCCCTCTCTCTGCCCCTCCCCTGCTCTCTCTCTTTCTCTCAAAATAAATAAACATTAAAAAAGTTAATCAGTTCAAGATTCACTGAGTGTCTACTATGTGCTAGGCTGCTCTAGGTGCTAGGGCTACAGCAGTGAACAAGACAAAGTCCTTGCTGTCATGGAGCTAACATTCCAGTGAGGGAGGGGAGATGAGAGAAAACAAATGAAGAGATACATGGTGATGGTGCTCTGGAGAAATAAAGCAGGGTAAGGGAATAGAGAATGATAGAAGGGGCTGTTTTATTTTATTAAAGTTTATTTATTTTGAACCGTTAGATTATGACCTGAGCTGAAGTCAAAAGTCGGCTGCTTAACTGACTGAGCCACCCAGGTGCCCAGCAGGGGTTATTTTATATAGGAAAGATCTACAAGGTGATATCTGGGCAGAGGCCATAGTGAAGTAAGGAAAGTTTCTGTATGGATATGGAGGAGTATCTTGTACCAGTCCCAGCTTATCAAGAAGCAATGTTGTGGTTGGACTGGCCTTGACCCTTGTGCTTCCTGTTATGAATGTAAGATGCCTTTCAGCAATAACCATCAGGAAACTTTGAAAAAAATGAAGATTTATTACTCACAGAACCTGGAAATTACACAGCATACCTGCGGCCACACAACGAGGTCGTGGGTAGAGACAGCACACAGGCCTGGGGTTCCACTTTTATTGGAGTCATGGGTGGGGGCCTAGGGTCTCACGGTTTCACTCTTTATTGGTGAACTTAAAACATGAAAGCAGGGGGCACCTGCTGGCTCGGTCAGTAGAGCATGTGACTCTTAATCTCAGGCTTGTGGGTTCAAGCCCCATGTTGGGCATGGAGCCTACTTGAAATAAATAAATTAAATAAATAAGAGTGAGAATTTATAGTGTGAGAAGAGAAAAAACAAGATCTCCAAAACAAAAGAGCATCTGTTAGCGGGGAGGTGACCTGGCTCTTTAGCCCATGTGGCTGGCAATGTGTTTATTGAAGAAGACTGTCCTTGATATGGATGTCTCAGTAGTCAAAGCTTAAGTCAGGCATTTGGGCTGCAAAAAAGAACAACCCACTGTCAAGGTTTACATTATAATCTTCCCTGTGATGCTGAGGTATCAGAGGCAATGGTGAAGAGATTAATGGTGGCGGGGTAGCCCACATGCTAAAAGTCAGGGGTAGGGCACCTTGTAACCCAGAAATTGCACATAAATAGGATTATAATAGTAAATGCTATAATAATTATACAGACAATATTCTGAAATCCAGTCCACAGCCGTCGTCTCAAACTTGAAAGGTCCAGCCATGAAAACAGGTTAGTGATCGCAAGAGTTTAGCCATCTGTTCAAAGATTTGGGTGATGTTGTAGAATATTTTTTTTATTAATATTTATTTTGAGAGAGAGAGAGAGAGCACAAGCAGGGGAGGGACAGAGAGAGAGAGGGAGAGAGAGATCCCAAGCAGGCTCCATGCTGTAGGCACAGAGCCCAACTCAGGACTCCATCTTATGACTGTGAGATCATGACCTGAGCCAAAATCGAGTTGGATGCTTAACCCACTGAGCCACCCAGGAGCGCCCATATGTAATTAATTCTTGATCTTGATGTTTCGTTACAGTCTTATGAATCCAGCTTTTCATAAGAGTTCTGTAAATTCTTACTGAGTTCAATGGTATGATCTGAAAGTTATCAGAAAGCTGTACTTGTCAGAGTCCTTTCCATGAATCTCCTTGAAGATGAAGCACTTTTGCAAGAGACTCAGAGTAAAACAGTAACTTCCTGTAAATGAAAAAAGACTTAAAATGCCCATAGTTAAGGGGTGTCTGGGTGGCTCAGTAGGTTACGTGTTCAACTTCAGCTCAGGTCATGATCTCTCAGTTTGTGAGTTTGAGCCCCGCATCAGGCTCTGCTGTCAGCTCAGAGACCACTTCATATCCTCTGCCCCCTCTCTCTCTGCCCTTTTCCCACTCACACTCTTTCTCTCCCTCTCTCTCTCTTCTAAAAATAAACATTAAAAAATGCCCATAGTTAAAAGTCTGATGAGAGTTCTGTTTAGTGAAATTGATGAGGAAATTTGGTTATTTCTGTGATATGCAAACATGTTAAGATGGTAACTGGAATTATGACTGATAATGTTACATATTGGACTTTTAGGAATTTCATATAATTTCTGGAACACTAATATTAGTAACATATATCCATACAAGGATATCCATGAAGAAAGTTTAGCATTATTTCTTACTTGACATGTTTCCATGTAATTTAACACATCAAATAAGCCCAATTTGCTTAATGTCTTTTTCTATTTTTTTTAAGTTTATTTATTTTAAGACAGAGAGAGAGAGAGAGAGAGAGAGAGAAAACAAACATAAGTGGGGGAGGGGCAGGGAGAGGGAGAGACAGAATCCCAAGCAGACTCCTCACCATCAGTGCAGAGCCCGAGATGGGGCTCGAACTCATGAACCATGAGATCATGACCTGAGCTGAGATCAAGAGTCAGACACTTAACCAACTGAGCTACCCAGACTCCCCTATTTTTTTTATTTGTTTGTTTTTTTATTTTTTATTTACTTATTTTTTTTTTTTTTTGAGAGAGAGAGAGAGCACAAGCAGAGGAAAGGGGCAGAGGGAGAGAGAGAATCTTAAGCAGACTCTACGCTCAGCACAGAGCCCAAAGCAGGGCTTGGCTCTACCTCACGACCCTGAGATAATGACCTGAGCCAAAATCAAGAGTGAGACAATCTACTGAGCCATCCAGGCACCCCTCTTTTTTTTTTATGTTTGTTTTTTTAATGTTTATTTATTTATTTTGAGAGAGAGAACACACACACGTGCACATGCACACTCACATGAGTGGGGAAAAGGGCAGAGAATCTCAAGCAGCCTTCACACTGTAGGGCAGAGCCCAATGCAGGGCTCAAACCCATGAACCATGACACTATGATCTAAACCAAGATCAAGAGTCAGACGCTTAAACAACTGAGCTACCCTCGTGTCCCTTAATGTCATTTTTTATACAGAGAGAGAACAAATCTTTTGAGATGTTCCAGGTGCCCTTTAGAAAATCCCAAATGTATTTCCAAATTAAAAAAAAAAAAACAGAACTTCATTTAGAATTTGATTTGGGAGGCACCTGGGTGGCTCAGTTGGTTAAGCATCCAACTCTTTTTTTTTTTTTTTTTTTTTTTTAAATTTTTTTTCGACGTTTTTATTTATTTTTGGGACAGAGAGAGACAGAGCATGAACGGGGGAGGGGCAGAGAGAGAGGGAGACACAGAATCGGAAACAGGCTCCAGGCTCCGAGCCATCAGCCCAGAGCCCGATGCGGGGCTCGAACTCACGGACCGCGAGATCGTGACCTGGCTGAAGTCGGACGCTTAACCGACTGCGCCACCCAGGCGCCCCTAAGCATCCAACTCTTGATCTTGGCTTAGGTCATGATCTCACAGATCGTGAGACTGAGCCCTGTATACAGCTCTGCGCTGACAATGTGGAGTCTGCTTGAGATTCTCTCTCTCCCCCTCTCTCTCTCTTTCTCTGCCCCGCCCCTGCTTATGCTCTCTCTCTCTTAAAATAAATAAATAAAACTTAAAAAAATGATTTGGGAAAGTTTGATTTTTGTCATTTATTTTCCTCTTTCCCATTATGAAATAACCAGTTTTTTTTTTTTTTTTTTAGGGCAAATTTTTCTTTTTCCTTAACAAAAATGCATCTTCATACTTCATACCTTCTCTTAGCCAAAAACATATCCTACTTTCCTTGCATACAGAGTTGTTTCCTTTATTAGTTCTAGTAGCTTTAATTACATATATTAATTAGAATTCTTAACCCTTAGAAACCTTAATTTCTAGTAACAACTAAAAGGCAAGGAGTTGTGAACTTTTACATCAGCATTCATTAGATTGGCAAATTTATGAATATATTTAACAATTTCTAGTAACACACATTTCCCCATAATACAATTTTTCCATGTGACCCAAGACATGTTTACTAACAGACCCAGATGTCTTTAAGTTCTTCTATACTGAAAGTTCAAAAGCAGGTAAATTTAGACTTGTTTAACAATTAATGTTTCTGGGTGGCTCAGTTGGTTAAGCGCTGGACTCTTGATTTCAGTTCAGGTCATGATCTCATGGTTCATGAGTTCAAGCCCCATATCATGTTCTGTGCTGACAGTGCAGAGCCTGCTTGGGATTCTATCTCTCCCTTTCTCTGCCCCTCCCCTGCTTACACTCTCTAAATAAATAAATAAATAAATAAATCTAAATAAATAAATAAATAATAAACAAACAAATAAACAAACAAAACTTAAAAAAATAATTGTTTCAGTATTTCATCTTGTTTAGAAATAATATAGACATTCAATGAGTTCCCATCATTTAATTTAACTTAGCAAAAAAAAATTTTTTTTTTTTAGTTTATTTACTTATTTTGAGAGAGAAAGAGCGAAAGCACACATGCACACGAGCTGGGGAGGGGCAAAGAGAGAGAATCCCAAGCAGGCTCCTAGCTGTCTGCGCAGGGCCCAATGTGGGACTTGAACTCACAAACCTTGAGATCATGACCTGAACCGAAATCAAGAGTTGGATACTTAACCAACTGACCCAGTCAGGCACCCCTCTTTTTTTTTTTTTTTTTAACTTAGCAAAATTATAACAATGAAAGTTACCAAAGATTTGGGAAACTGTTTGGTTTTTTTTTTAAGATTTTATTTTTTTAAAGTAATCTCCACACCCAACATGGGGCTCAAACCCACAACCCTGAGATCAAGAGTTGCATGCTTGGGGCGCCTGGGTGGCTCAGTCAGTTAAGCATCTGACTTCAGCTCAGGTCATGATCTCGTGGTTCGTGAGTTGGAGCCCCATGTCAGGCTCTGTGCTGACAGCTCAGAACCTGGAGCCTGCTTTGGATTCTGTGTCTCCCTCTCTCTGTGCCCCTCCCCAGCTTACTCTCTCTCTCAAAAATAAGACATTAAAAAAAAATGAAGAGTTGCATGCTCCATTGACTGAACCAGCCAGGTGCCTCATGAAACTGGACATGCTATAAGATATAATTACTGATGAAAGTTTCACCTAAAAACTCTTGCCCCACTTACATCTATCTAAATCACTGCTCCTAACAATTATGTTTAGGATACCCAAAAACACTTCATTAGACACTAGACAAAGTCAGCCATCATCCCAAGCTACTGTTCTTCCTGACAAAATTTATATTAGAGATAACATGAATTTGACTAATAAACCCAGGTAGAATAAAAGTTGTATGTCTGCATTATAGTTAATGTTGATAACTCTGAAGACATACCAATTTCAATTAAATTTAAACTAAATTTATTTACCAAAGATTATCCCAGATCATGTGAACTTAAAAAACATTTGGGTTAGTTTCTGTATCTCTGAGTTTTAGGAATATTTAATTCATAAGTGCTCATTTTTAAAAAAAAAATTTAACATTTACTCATCTTTGAGAGACAGAGAGAAAGCATGAGTGGGGAAGGGGCAGAGGGAGGGAGACACAGAATCCAAAGCAGGCCTCTGGCTCTGAGCTGTCAGCACAAAGCCTGATGTGGGGTTCGAACTCACCAACTGCGAGATCATGACCTGAGCCGAAGTTGGACGCTCAACCCACTGAGCCACCCAGGCGCCCCTTTAAGTGCTCATTTTTAAGCCAATTAAATGGAACTCTTATCAATTAATTTTGGCAATACCATCTGGAGGTAGAGAGAGAGAAAAAAAAAACCCACATGTACAGAACATATATCCACAGACATACATAAACATACAGAAATACACAGAGACACTATTGCAAAATTTTAGCCATGAATCAAGCACATAATATAAAAGTCACTAGTTTATAAAAAAGTTGAATCCCAGTTGGCAGATGGAACAAGTTAAGGTGTTTTGCTCCAATGGCTAAAGCTTTTTACTAATAGTTGTGAAGGCTTTTAAGATTTGTACTTGTCCTTGACAAGTAGACTTAAGTTACATCCTGGGGTGTTTACACTTCAAAGACACGGTGAGATTTACATTTTCAAGGGACCAAGAAAGAATGTAAGTTTTCTCCTTGGGGTTTTAGTGCCTTTTTGATGGTTTTGCTGGTACCTGGAAAATATAGTGGCACTGACCTTTAATTAGAGGAGCACCCCGTAAAAATTATTCTGTGGACTTGAGGTCAAATTGGGCCTATTCAGAAATGGAAATGAAGAGGGAGTCATTTGGGTCATTGTAGTCATGAAAAGGATAAACCCATTGGACCATGCTCATTTTGTGCAGCAGGAGATGGGCTTCACCTTAGTCTTTCCATTCACTGTGAGCCTTAGCAGTGATCACTGTGATGGAAAGATGGCATGGAGCTAGGCAGTAAATATCCAAGGGAGGAGAGAAGTATGAGTATGAGGGGACTCTAGGGGCCTTTGCCCCATTTCCCTCTTCCTCTTTCTTGGAGGCCTTGATAACCATATCAGCTTTCCCTTTGGTGGCAGGGATGCCTCCAGAAGTGTGCTTCTAGTTCTGCCCCATTCAGGGGAAAGCTGAGGGGTTCAGGATCTGTGATATCTTAGAGGAAACAAGCACATAGCCTGGATGGATCTTTTAAAAAGTTATGGATTTTACGGTCTTCAGAGATACTGGCCAGTTGGTGCATTTTGGCAGCCATGAGTAACAATTCAGAGCCCATTCCAAACCAACAAGAAAACTTGCAATAGCCTGTTTGTTCCTCTCTTTCCTTCCTGCTGCATAAAATCTCTAAGAAATGTTTGAATTACAGTTAAGGTACGGTTGTGGTCTCAGTTTCTACTTTTTGTTTTTATCCTGTTACCTTAATCTTAGGTGTTGTTACCAAAAATTTTGGATGACATCACTGTAAGCCCTCTTGCTAGGTGGCTGCTTTCCTTTCCAGAGTGTACCAAAAGACCTCTCTGGATTGGGGTCTGCCTCCACTAGCGCAATATACATAGGATCTTTGGGAAAAGCTCCTAGGCCTCTGAGTGTAATACCAGAGTCTTGCATTTTGGTTTACATGGCATTGACTAACACCCAGGAAGTGTCCGTGGGGTTTTGCATATATCAAGGAGATGGTGTACCTCCTCAGGGTTCTCAAGAGGCTCTGGCACCAGATGTTCAGGACATGTATATCTGTCCATCATTTTTTTTAGTAACATCTGACCAGGGATCGGTACTATCCTATTGGGTCAGGGGATGAAGAGTGGAAGTAGTGAGTGAAGTGGTGTCACAGAGACTGTAGGCCTCTGTTGTATTTTCCCTCTGGTGGTGCCATTGGTTTCCACTTGCAAAGCTATTTCAGTCTTCTGGATTAGGACATGTAGTCCAAGCATAACTCACTGACTCAGTGGTTGCAGGTGGAAGTCTCCTGTCCTCTTTTCCTTGTGTCTTTAGCCCAGAGCCTCTCCTTGGGCAGTGACAATACCCTTGTCATCCAGTCTACCTTCCTTAGCTCTTCTTGGCCATGAGGAATGGAGGACCCTCTCACACAGTAATAGTCAATTAAGGCCTTTATAATTAGGAGTCTGATTATCTCATTAGACCCTGTGGGCTTGATCACGATGCTCTGGGGAGATCATTGGATTGTTATGATAGCTGTGACTCTTTGGGTTACACGCCACAGACAACATACCACAGGGCCAGTATGTGAAAGCACATAGCAGTGTGACAGACCCCCAGCAAGTGGTGCTTCTTTCTGAGATGATGTTACCCATCTGAGTTAGGTGGTTAATAAGCAAGTTACAGGTAAAAAAAAGCATTCCCTCCCCCCCCTAAGGTAACTGCAAGGACCATCATGCAGTCCTGCCAGCCACACTGATGTGGAAACAAAGGCAAACGAAAAATTAAATTTCCTTACTGCCTACAGCTCACTGACAAGTCCTTGGGACAAGCAGAGTGACATTCCTCTAGGAGCTCAGCTGCTTCGATGATGACACTTTGCTAAGGGCAAAAGGCAACCTTAGCTTAACATTATCCCAACCTCTAGGATCCTGTAAGTCTACCTGAACATATAAAAATTGCTTTGGAAACTTCCTTTACCCCCTCCCCCCCCCCCAAAGATATATGTTGGCAATCATCCTCCAAGCATAGGGCCCACTGAAATACATCTGAAGAGTCTCATGATAAAGGTTTTACTAGGCAGTAATAAATGCCTTTTCCTAACAACAGCTGGCCCCTTCAAGGTCCTGGAAACCTTGCTTCCGAAATTCCTTAGAAGACCTATGCTATCCCTAACCACCTCCCAACCTGAGGGTGTATAATCAATCACCTGTCACGACCCCAGGGCAGCTCTTTCTGCCCATGGGTCCTGCCCCATGCTTTAATAAAATCACCTTTTTGCACCAAAGATGTCTCAAGAATTCTTTCTTGGCCAATGGTTCTGGATGCACCCCCTGCCCCCCCCCCCCCCCCCCCCGCCCCAACTCTAAAACCGCATCAACACCAATTGTTCTGTGTTGGTCTCAGCCTACTGGTAAGCAGTGCTGTGGTTGGACTGGCCCTTGTGATTCTTTTTTTAAGATGCCCTTGAGCAGTAATCATCAGGAAACTTTGGAGGAAAGGTTTATTACTTACAGAACCTGGAAATTACACAGCATACTTGTGGCCACACAGCAAGGTCACCACAGAAAGAGCATATGGGCCTGGGGTTCTGGGGTTTTGCTTTTATTGGGGTCGATGGTTGGGGCCTTGGGTTTTGAGGGCTCAGTTTTTTTTGTTTTTTGGGTTTTTTTGAGGGAGAGAGACAGAGCCCGAGTGGGGAAGGGGTAGAAAGAAAAGGAGACACAGAATCTGAAGCAGGTTCCAGGCTCTGAGCTGTCAGCACAGACCCCGACTCGGGGCTTGCACTCATGAACCGCGAGATCATGACCTGAGCTGAAGTCAGATGCTTAACTTACTGAGCCACTTAATTGCCCCTGAGGGCCCAGTCTTTTTGGGGAATTTAAAACTCAAGAGTGAGAATTTAAAGTGGGGGAAGAGAACAAACAAGTGGCCCAAAGTGGTCAGTTATCAAAGTCAGCAAAATCCCTAAAACAAAGCAGCCTTGGTGGAGGAGAGGTGGCCTGTTTATTAGAAATGGCTGTCAGTTGGACCAAAGCTTAAGTCAGGCACTTGTATTACAAAAAACAAAAGAAACCAACTGTCAGAGGTTACATTGCAAGAGGGATGTGTTCCAGACAGAGGGAACAGTAAGCCCAAAGGCTCTGAAGCAAAAATGCACTCTAAACATTTCAGGAACAAATAGGAGGGAGATATTGTATTCACATCACTCAGCTCTTGCCCTTCCTGGATCCTGGAGAATTCTCTGCACAGAGCCATGGATTTTCCACTCTAGCCTATGGGCTTTGGACTTATTTCTGACTCTTGAGAAATCCCTATCCTACCTCCTACTTTCAGCCCAGGGCTGGCTTGAATAAAACACAATGAAGGAGCAAGTAGTATCTCAGGACAGAAGGGCCAGGGCCAGGAAGTATCTTCTAGGGACTCACATAGATCTGGAGACATGTTTGGGATATTATGTTAGAGAAAACAGAAGCTGGGATATGAAGTGGAATCTGCCTGGGTCCCCAGCAAGTCACAATTGGGTCAAGGTAAGGCCCAGGATTCCTGGCTCCCATTCTGTCCACTCAATCTCAGGGCCATCAAAGCCTTTCCCATCTGAGTTCCCCTAACATTCTTTCTCATCTCTCTTTCTCTATCCTCAGATACCTGGTTCTGCCCAAAGGGATTTTCACTGTTCTTTAAACACATCATCATCTCCTTTCAACTCCATACCCTTAAAGGTAATAATGCCTCTTTGTACAGCTCCTTCTCTCACTTGTCTACCAGGTAAACTCCTATTCATCCCTCAAGGCCCTCTCAAATGTTTCCTTCCCTGGAACAAAAGTCTAAACTCAGTTTCTCCAGAACCCATTCATCTCTCCTTTCTCTGTACTCTCATAACACTCCTGCATACATTGATTTTAACATTTACTATGCTCTCCTATAATTGTCTATAGTTGACTTAGTCCTCACTGCACTATATTTTTCTCTACGAGAGGGATTATTTCTGCTTCATTGCTCTATCCATAGGGCCTAGCATGGTGTCTGGCTTTTGCATGGTACTCAATAAATGTTGACCAAACAGTGGAACAAAGGAAGGAATATGAAGCAAATTTCTTAACCTCTCAGAGTCTTAGTTTTATTATCTTTGAAATGAAAGCAAGTTAAGCACCTGGCAAGGTTAAATGATGGATAATGAATGTAAAACAAATGTCACCATCATTGACTGAGTTACCCAAGCCAAAAATAGGGAATCACACAAATTTTCCATTTCTCCCACTCCCTCTTCCTCTACCTGGAACTAACCAGTCACCATGGCTTGTTGAACCTGGCTAAAGACCTTGGTAAGAAACTCTAGCTTACAGGGGAATTTCCACTAGGCCAGAGCTGTCAGGAACCATGAGAGGCAAAAGGTGCTGGCAGTAGGGATCCTGTAAGGAAAAGAAGCAGGAGGAGAGACTCATGGGGATATAGGCCACAGGAAAAGCAGAGAAAGGATCGAGGAGATGGGAGACGTCAGGCTTTGTCCTGGGGACATAGAAACCACTTAAGTCTGTGCTCTCAGGAGTTCCTGGTCTGCTTGGGAAACAACTAGAAACACAATTTGTACAGAACTAGGTTGTAGTAGATGTGAGAAGGGAGATGATTATTATTTTCAGAAATACCAAACAAAAGCTGTGCTGTCTAGCAATAGGTTTACAACTTATTGGAAATATGTACAAACTGCCTCCTGCCCCCGCCTCACCCCAAACACACACAATGGAGTCCCAAAGCCTTAGATACTTCATTTCCTCGTTCTTCTTCCCCTCTCTGTTTTGCAGGCTTATTTTCCTGGGCTTTGCAATGAGCATGTGCCAAAGAACAAAGGGAGGAGAGACTGAAAGTCTCTGCATCACTTTAGGGAATGTACATTTGTTCCAATCAGATTACCTTTTGCCTTACATGGGCATAGGTAATGCCCGGGTAAGACTGTAACCTCTGTAGTACTTAGCCAGTGAGGAACCAGGGGAGGGACTTGTGTGCTAGGAAACAAATTGTCTGCGGTAAATGCCCAGAGCATGCCTGTTTGTCAGACACCCACTTGCAAGAACATTGATTAAAACCTCGTTTCACGGGGAACCCTCTTGCACTGTTGGTGGGAATGCAAATTGGTGCAGCCACTCTGGAAAGCAGTGTGGAGGTTCCTCAGAAAATTAAAAATAGACCTACCCTATGACCCAGCAATAGCACTGCTAGGAATTTACCCAAGGGATACAGGAGTACTGATGCATAGGGGCACTTGCACCCCAATGTTTATAGCAGCACTCTCAACAATAGCCAAATTGTGGAAAGAGCCTAAATGTCCATCAACTGATGAATGGATAAAGAAATTGTGGTTTATCTACACAATGGAATACTACGTGGCAATGAGAAAGAATGAAATATGGCCTTTTGTAGGAACGTGGATGGAACTGGAGAGTGTGATGCTAAGTGAAATAAGCCATACAGAGAAAGACAGATACCATATGGTTTCACTCTTATGTGGATCTTGAGAAACTTAACAGAAACCCATGGGGGAGGGGAAGGAAAAAAAAAAAGAGGTTAGAGTGGGAGAGAGACAAAGCATAAGAGACTGTTAAAAACTGAGAACAAACTGAGGGTTGATGGGGGGTGGGAGGGAGGGGAGGGTGGGTGATGGGTATTAAGGAGGGCACCTTTTGGGATGAGCACTGGGTGTTGTATGGAAACCAATTTGACAATAAATTTCATATATTAAACAAAGAAACAAACAAACAACCTCATTTCACTGTGCTCTGAGTCTCTGCATCCCTCCTTTGGTTGGGTTGATGGGCTTATTTCTAAAGGTGGAGCATGACCTCCTTCCTGATACCCCTTCTTTACTTGACTTACAGGATATCTCCCAGCTTGCCTGCCTGCCTTCTTCTTCTTCTTCTTCTTCTTCTTCTTATTATTATTATTATTTTGGCCCTCCTTCTCAGTCTGGTTTGCGGCTTCTCCTAGTTTCCTCAAATCCTGAATGTTGAAGGAAAGTATTTTCCATCTACAGTCACTCCTTTGATGATCTTATTTAGTCTCATGGCTTTAGATGCCATCTGTGTGCTGTTAACTCCCAAATTGATATATCCAGTCTAGATGTCTCCCCTGACCCTCAGACCTCCTGTCCCTTCCTCCTTCTGGCCTCTCACCATCTGTACATTAATGGGCATTTCAAACTCCACACACCCAAAAATGAACTCCAGATAGTTGCCTCCCCAAAACAGCACCTCCTTTGTCTTTCGCATCTCAAGAAATGGCAACACTGGTCTTCCAGTTGTTTAGTCCAAACATCTTGGCTCCTTTCTGCCTCTGATATTCTACATCCAATCTCTCAGCAAGCTCTCTTGTCCCTACCCTCTAAATATATTCATATTTCAACCACTTCTCATCCCCCACCTCTGGATTATTATAATTGGCTCCCAATTGGTCTCCCTGCATCTACCACTCTCCCTCCTAAATCTATTCTTCATAGAACAGCCAGAGTAACTCTGTTAAAATGTAAATCAGATCATGTGGATCTTCTGCTCAAAACCCTTCACAGGATTCTCAAGATGGAGTAAAAGCTAAAATCGTTACTGTGACTTGCAAGGCTGTACTATCTGGCTCCTGCTACTTCTCTGGCCTCATCTCCTGCTCTCACCATAGTACACTATGCTCCAGCAATTCTCCACCCTTTGTACTTGATCTCTCTGAAATGTTCTTTCCTAAACATCATATCAATGCCCTCCCCCTTCTTTTTCTTCAGACCTTTATTCAAAAGTCATCTTCCTAATAAGGTCTTCCTTGGCCTCCCTACTTAAAATAAAAAAAACTTCCCTCCCCGCTTCTCTGATTTTTCTCCTAGGCATTTACTGCTATCTTAAAACTATATATTTTATTTAACTTCTTTGTTGTTTATCTCTCCCATTAGAATGGAAGCTGCATGAAGAGATGTGGGGGGGGGGGGTCTGTTTTGTTCACTATTATATACCCACTATTTAGACTAGTGACAGGAATACAGTAAGGCACTCAGTAGGTATTTGAATGGATGAAAAAGGTGGACAGTTCCAAGAGGCAAAATTTACTCTTTAATGAAAACTTTGTAACAACTAGAGCTGCTTGGAAACATAATCATGTTAACGTACACAGTACACTACGACTTAAACATGTAGTCTCGTCAAATCCTCACATCAGTCCAGGATAGGAGGAAGGCTCTATAGTTTCCAAAGCTGGTTGAAGACAAAACTAAATCCAGGTGGGGAAAACGACTTGTTAAACTTCACACATCTGGTGTGGTCAGGAGTAGAACTGTGGATGAATGCTAGCTCTAGAAGAGGCTGGTGGGTGATGGAGCTTAATGGGGGTTGGGTTTGAAGGACTGCCGTTGTCAGAAGGCATGATCTCTGAAGCGGAGGCTGAGTCAGAGGTTACTGGAACAGAAGCATCAGGGAAGGAGTGGGAGAGATGACGAGGCTGACCACTAATGTATTTAGCCCAGGCCTGGAGAGGGCAGCTGAATTCCCCAAAAGCAGTGCCTGAAGCTGACTAGTCACTCAAACCCATTCAAACCCATACGTGATTTCAAATGCAGAACTGGAACTGGACGGGCGATCTTAAACCTGTGAGTCCCCTGCGGGTCTGCAGAGTCTGGCTTCTCCACTGGAGTGTGAGGTCTACTGGGGGCAGGGACCATGTTCCTAGATTTTCCCCAGCTTCTAGCAGAGTCTGGAATATAGTATGGACTCAACTATTTTTTTAAGTTTATGTATTTTGAGAGAGAGAGTGCACGCAAACACATACACGCCCACACACTCACGCCCACACCCCCACCCCCCACACACGAGTGGGGGAGGGGCAGAGAAAGAGGGTAAGAGAGGGACTCCTAAGCAGGCTCCGCACTGCCAGCACAGAGCCGGTCCCGCAGCTCCAACCCTCCAAGTGAGATCATAACCCGAGCCAAAGTTGGATGCTCAACCAGCTGAGCCACCCACGTGCCCCAGGACTCAACTATTTCTGTTGAAGTCGTACATAAATAAAGCATGCGCCCCAACAAGAAACTTAGGGTGAGAATGGGAAGGCAGATGAGGTGTAATGTCACTCAGCAATTCTGGGGTAAAAGTGGACAAATTTTCCTAGGGCGCCACAGGACGAACATTCCTACTACTAAAACAGATTGCTGCTAGTTTTCAGTAGGCGTTCGCAAGCACAGCCAGGCTAAACACGGAGGGGCGGGGCCAGACTGGAGAGGCCCCTCCGCGGAGGCTCGAGGAGGGGCCAAAGAGTAGGCAAATTTCCAACCTTAACGACGTGACTAAGGTGTAGAGCGTCACATCCGGTGTGGAGGGCGGGAACCAGAAACAAAAGGAGAGCGAAGGCGCATGCGTTGGTGCTTCCCTGGTTCTGGTGGGCCCTTCCGCTCAGGCAGAGAGAAGTGCTTCCGGGTCGCTGCCGGCTGCCGCCTCCCGGCGCGGTAAGTACGGAAGCCAGGCTGAGGCTGCTGTCTCTTTGCCCCTTCTCTTCTTCCTCCCTCGGAGAAACCCCGTCGCCCTGACCCGGCTCTTCAGGAGTTCCGTGCCCACACTCTTAACAGTAAAGAGCTCCAGCTCATTGGCCGCTTCCTCGAGGCTAAGCTCCACCCCGTCGCACAAGATCCGTCACTCATTGGTGTCACTTTCTGTCACCCAGCAGTTCTTCCAGTTAATTGGCCCTATTCAGGCCCCGCTGCTTTTGCGATTAGCAACCCTATAAAGGGGAAATGCCTGTTCGAATCCCGCCCCTGCATTCTTCTTGTTGGGCCACCCCGCGGTCATTTTCATAATAAGCGAAGAATGGGCGGTGGCTTTGCCGCGAGGGGTGGGCTTTCGGAGCCTCGGTCTCTCGCCTCGTACTTACTGGCCGTTGAGGATGGGTGTTGTGTCAGTGACACGGGCCGGGAAGCTGAGGTTTACTAAAGGACAGCGGCTGGCGCAGATCAGTCAAATGAATCAGGGCAAAAGTAGAACTAGACGTAGGTCCTTTTCTCCTGCTCATCTCTTCTAGTGCCTGGCCTCGATTTCTTCCCCGTAGGAATTCTATGCCCCACCTCACTGTGTGACCTAGAGACAGTGTTGCTTGTCCCAGGGCCTCGATTTTCCTGTGAACTGAAAGGTTTTAATTCAGATTCTCTGGGACCTTTCTGGTCCGCTCCCTCAGCTACTTAATCTGTGCTGAATTTACGTATTCTCTCACGTTAGTTCATTCAGCCTAACATTTACTAATGTATGCATTTACTCATGCCTTTAGAATGCCTTTCTGAACCATATTGCACGTGGTAGCCCATCCCCACCCCAGTTTGGTTGTGGTTCATAGAGAGGTGGTTAGTGTCCTAAATTTCTGAGGTGGAGTAAGAATGGAATGGATTCTCATAAAAGGGCAAAAAGTAGGTCTTCATGTTTGGAGGAGGTAAAGATAGTGTCAGTGGAGCCCTACTACCTCTAATTTTGTTTAATTTTGTAATGCCAGTCTGCATTCTGGATTCATAGCTCTACATGTTGGCTTCCATTTTCCACTCCTTGAATACCTTGCAAACAGCTTTACTTCTCCACAAAGTAAATTAATTATCAGAATAATTATGAGGGTGGGTATAACTGTTATCCCCCATTTTACAGATGAGGAAACTGAGGCTCAGAGAGGTTAAGTGACTTGGCCGAGGTCAAACAGCTAGTAAGTGGTGGAGCCAGGACTCAAACCCAGGTCTGTCTGATTCCCACAAGGAAGAGCTATTTCCCCCTACCTTCTACTCCACCCCATCCCCAAATCAGACTAACCAAATAACTGAAATCAAATACTTCTGATCTGGATTCACCTGGCCCTTTACCTCAGTCTAGGAGCCATGTCCACCTTGTTTCCCTCACTCTTCCCCCGTGTGACTGAGACACTGTGGTTTAATCTGGATCGACCCTGTGTGGAGGAGACGGAGCTGCAGCAGCAAGAGCAACAGCATCAGGCCTGGGTGAGTAAGGACCTAGCACAGTGGTGGAGCCTTAGTCAGGGACCTCCCCTGCCTTTCACAGACCATGATCCTGGAGGAGCTTTTTGCCCTGAGCTGGGAACAATCAAACTGGGAGGTAGGAGGCCTAGGGTCCAGTCTTTATGCTACTGATTTACGGTGGGACCATGGGATTTCTGGGCCAGGTTGGAGCCCAGGCTCTTTTCTCTAACTCATAGGAAATAGTAATTTTGACTGTATTGAGGATGTAGCAGATGCCATATTCTCTATCAGTCTCTCACTTTACCCTCACTGTAATCTCATAGGGCAACCATGGCCCAGAGAATTTAGTTGGATCCAGTTTATAAGTAAGTAGCAGATGACAAGAAACAAAGGGATTGACTCTTTCTAGAAACTGAAAGGAAGCTTCTCCATACTTGGGAGCAGGGGTATCTTCTTAGGGGCTGAGTAGGCCAGTCCCATGCCCCTGACATGCCCTGCTTGGGCCCTGACCCTCCTCTCCCCCTTTGGCCACAGCTCCAGAGCATCGCAGAGAAAGACAACAATCTGGTACCCATTGGCAAGCCGGCCTCGGAGGTGAGTGGTTCCAATAGGTAGGGCTTTGTGGGGCTCAGGTGGACTAAAGCTTTGCTCTAATTCTGAAGGTCCTACCTCTGACTCCAGAGCAATTGTGGTCCTCAGCTCTAGGCAGAGGCCATAAAGGGGATCTAGAGTGGGTGGCCATTGGACCTAGCACCAAAGTCCTGCAAAACATGCACCAGTCTGCTAGACTCAAGGTGGGGGGCAAGTCTGGGGAATGGAGGGTCACTCACTGCCCCTGAGAAAGGCTCCAAGTGGACCAGCCCTTGAAGTGGTCCAGGCAAGCCTTTAGAGCCTATAGGCTCTCCCCTGCCTCGCCAGCACTATGATGACGAGGAAGAGGAGGATGAAGATGATGACGAGGATAGTGAAGAGGACTCAGAGGATGATGAGGACATGCAGGACATGGATGAGATGAATGATTACAATGAGTCACCTGATGACGGAGAGGTCAATGAGGTAGGCAGGGGTGTGGGGGTGGGCCCCTGCCTGTGACCTAACTGGTGGCCAAGGATTCAGAGACTCTGGATCCAACCAGGGGCAGGATCTGGGACTACGGCCGGCTGGGTGGCTGAGGCCCCTCCCCACCCACACCTAGCCTTCTCTCCAGGTGGACATGGAAGGCAACGAACAGGATCAGGACCAGTGGATGATCTAGGTAGACAAGGCAGGGTGGCCTCAGGCAAATTCCAGGCCATCCCAACTTACCCTGCACCCCCTGCAGAACCAGCTGATTGCCCCAGTGCCTGAAAGCTCACCCTTGGGTATCTCTTCAGCTGCTGCCAAGAACTGGTCTCCTTGGCTCCTCCTAGGCCATCACTTTGCCCTTGAGTCTCCAGGGCCTGAGCCCACCCCACCTTTGTGCCCATTACCTCACCCCTTGGTTGCCAGGTATAGTCTCTTTCTAACTCCCTTTAATAAAGACACAGGAATGATTTTATTTTTTTCCCCGTGTCTATTCCCTAATTGTTGGTCGGGCCCAGAGGAATCCAGCATCTTCTCTTGAGCTTCAGGGAGAGGGCATACAAGGGACTTCAGGCAAGCCTACTGGATCATGTTGTCCAGGGCTAGAGGTGGCCTTGGCCCTGGGCCCAGGCTCCATTACCATTTTCTCTGGTTCAGCTTGTACCCATTCCTTCAGAGCCTCTAACTCAATGTTTACTGTTTCCTCTGATCCTAACTGGAATTGCATGGGCTGAGGAGGGAAGGCTTCTGAGGCCTAGAGCTAGGAGGCCCCTGGAGATTTTCCAGCTAGCTTCCTTGGTGTTAAGAGAGATTAAATCTTCAGGCAGCACAGGGACTCCCTTGGAGTCACCCAGAAAATCAGTGATAGAGTTGGGTTGGGAGCCCAGGTCTCTTGCCTGTCAATCCATGGCTCTCTGGAAGGAGGGGGGCAATGGAACCAAGCATCCTGATAGAACTTGATGTCTCAGGTCAGTGTAGAACTGGAGTGGGGTAGAGGTTGGAGGACAGCCTCCCCAGCCCTGAGTCCAGCATGTGTCAGGCCACAAGCAGGGAGAAGAATGGATGTTCTGAGGTCCTTGCTTCGGTGGGGGTGGAGAGGCAGCAGAAAGTGCCCCTGGGCCTGGACCTCAGCCAGGCCCTACATAGGTGAGCTGGGCTATGCCGTCCTTGATGGCAGGGAAGTCTGGGAGGCCAGTGTGGTGGAGGCGGCAGCGGTAGCGGCCACAGCTCTTGGCATACTGCAGGAAGCGGGGTGCACCAGGGAACAGCGCGTGGTCAGCCAGTACAGTGGCACCAGCTGGCAGCAGGGCATGGGCCTCCAAAAGCTGCAGGTCTCGCAGGTAACGTCGGGGCCGGTGTGCCAGGAGCACCAAGTCTACCTGACTCAGCTGGTACTGGGTTCGTAGGTGTGGAATCACCTCCTCTGAGCTACTCACGATGAGCTCCACCTGTGGGGATGGGAGGAGTTGAAGGTGAGGGTGGGAGGGTCTGTTCTCTCATACCAGACTTCACCAGGATCTGGCTTACTTTATGCCATTTCCTCTGTCCTCAGAACCCAAGAAGTCAGGATCAGTATTGTGATTTCCATTCTGCCAGTGAGGAAGCTGAGATTCAGAGGATAAGTCCTTTGCCCAAGGTCATAACAGCTCACAAGAGGTAGACTTAAGGTTTGGACCCATATTTGCTGATCTCCAAAGACCTTCCTTTTAACTGCTCCTTTGTCATCCAGCAGCAAATATGAGCAAATGACTTGGAACAGACAGGAGTTCACACATCACCCAGGGTCACAGTCTCCTACTGTGCTGCCTTCTCCTAGGGGGGATTCCCTTACTGGGGAGGCCTGGCTAGGGCAAGGCTGGGGGTGGAAGGGAAGATACTAGGGTCAGGGAGGCAGGGGCTGACCGTGCGCTCGTCGAAGCCAGCCAGGCGGATGAGTTTTTCAGCCACTGCTGCGGTGCGTGGGTTCCACTCCACAGTGAGAAGGCGGCCCCCAGGGGGCAGGGCACGGGCAATAAGCAACGTGGAGTACCCACAGTGGGTGCCCAGCTCCAGCACGCAAGCAGGAGCCTTCTCCTCCACCAGCCTCATCAGGATCTGACCTGGGGGGGAAGATGGCTTATTGCAGCAGACATGGGAGATGGATTCAGGGCCCCTGATAGAAAGGGATCTCAAATGTCCACCTGTCTCACTGTAGCCCTCAACCAGCTGGGGTCTCCTCCTTGGACTACAGCTCCAGCTGCCTCGCTCGTCCTCTGACCCTCCAGGCTTTCGTCCTTCAGTCTCATCTTCGTACCAGCCACTAGCTATCTTTCCAACAAACAAATGTGACCCTGTTGCTCCTTGGTTCCTATGATTCTAAAGGCCTTTGGGATTGAACTTGGGATCCTCAGCCTGACATTCAGGACCTTCTTGGACCTGATCCTATCCAACCTTTCCAGCTCTTCCCATCTGTAGACTGTACCACAGTCCTCCCAAACAACTGTGCCCAGAGTCAACCAAGTCATCACTGGCTCATTCCTTCATGGTGCATTAGTATATGTGACTGGCTTTGCCCCTTCCTACCCCTGTCCTTATCTGCTTGGCCAAATTGAAAACAATCCTTATAGGCTCCATTTAAGTGTTGCTTCCTCCAGGAAGGCTAAGGCAGAAACAGGCACCAGGCTCCTGAGAGACCTTGGCTAGAACTTCCAGTTTCATTCCTCTTTGTTTTGTTCACTGGGTATCTTTCTAACCTGGGAATTGGAAAAATTTCTTCAGACTCTAAAAGCACTTGTGCCAGGAGCTGGGACTGAGACAAAGCCAGGTAGCTATCCTGAATGGGATGTGGGAGCCTCCACGGTGAGGGGAGAATGAATCAGCACAGATAATTACAAAGTTATGGGTTATGTGCTGAGATGTTATCCCCTTTGTATTATGCCCCCTCTGAGGCTAGCATTTATGGCTGATTCATCTGTGTGGCCTCTACCTCCTTTTCCAACCTAGCACCTCGTACATGCCTAGTACAAATGGGATGGCAGTAAGTGTTTGCTATATGAATGAATAACTTTGCCCAGCCCCCTCATTTGCAGAGGAGAAAAAAGAGACTCAGGATGAAGAACCTGCCCAATGCGCCCAGTAGGCACTGGCAGATCTCAGACCTCCCTTACCATCTTGGGGGTATTTCCTGGAGCAGAAGGCTAGGGAACACTGACCTTTGACAGGCCCCATGTGGCCCAGGTACTCGCAGTGGCTGCTCCAATGGTCCAGGGTGGTGAGGATATGACTGGGGTCTCCAGGCAGGGCATGAGTGAGCACATAGCTGAAGGCCCGTTCCTCAATCTGCAGCCCTGACAGGCAGTCTCGGAGGCTCCGCAGCAAGACCATACGCACCAGCAGTCGGAAGTAGTGACGGTACCGCACCAGCAATGTCACCACCAGTGGCAGGAAGGCCAGTGCGATGGCGGGGGACATAGTCCCTACCAGGGCTCTGGGGTGAAGGAAGGCAGACAGGGAAACCCACACCCACCATTGCTTGTCATTTGTATTATCCCTATATTTTACAAACCATATTTTACAAACTTCAGAAAGGCTAAGTCTTTTGTGCAGAGTCACACAACAGAACCAGGATTTGAATCTGAATTGGTCCAATTCCAAGCTCATGTACTTTCAAGGAATTCATGCTAGTCTACGTTCTACACCCAACCTCAAACCACCTCTGCCCCCTGATTCTGTCTTCACCTTACTTCTCCCACCCATTTCGCCTCATCTCTGTCGTCACCCCTTCAGGACCACTTTCCACAGTCTTCGGAAATATCCTACCCCCCCCCCCCCCAACCGCCTGCATCTCCTGATGAGATTTCTTCCCACCCCTCCATCTGCTCTTCCCTGTGGGTGGGAGGAGTCCTTGATTCTATATTTCTTCTCCAGTTGTCTCCCCTCCCCTGCATTCACCTTTTCTGTTCTCTCTCAGAATTCCTTGTAAAAGCATGTACACACACAGCACATGCTTCCCCCCTACTCGAGCCTCTTCTCCCAAGCCCTATCCCTAATGGGGGGGTAAGTGCCTTCTCCTCTCCCATACCTTGAACCATCCATCCACCCCTTCCTCCAGATCTGACCCTCGTGAGCTCCTGGTGATGGTGGGGACTAAAATTGAAGGTAAGAGTGTATAAATGGATGTGAGTAGGTGAGTGATAGTGAGTTTGAACTCGTGTGCTTGGGGACCCACACTCAAGAGCCCTGCTTACCTGTGCTGGAGACTTCTGCTTGGGGAAGATCAGAGCCTAGAACAGGAGGGGGAGGCCTCAGGGCCAGAGAACTCTGAGGCCGGCTGGACTTGCTCTCAATTATTGATGCAGAAGCTGCTGCTGTTACCTGAGACATGTGGTTCAAGTTACTAGCTGCAGGAACAAGGTGGGGCTGACTCCTACCCTTCATGAGCCCTAAATTTACAGAACCCCAAGGTCTTGATTTGAGGGGTGATGACAGCTACTGGGTTTGGTGACCTCTCCTCCAACTCCTTGTATCAGGATATGGGGGCATGGTGTGAGCCAAGGAAATGGGAGGCTGTAATTTACTCAATTCAAAATTCAAGTTTTGTTTAAGCAATTGCCAGGGTGTGGGTCACAGGAGTCAGATCTTGTCTCATTCCTCCAGGAACTCCAAATTTTGCGGAAGAGACTGATCCAGAAACAGAATAAAGCGTAATGCAATTCTTCACGGATATGGGGACTTTAGGCTGTTCTGTGAACTTCTGTGTATCTAGACAGAGCAGTGTGTGGCACATCACAGACAGTAATTACTTGATTTGATAAATGAATGGAGCTACGTGGAATAGGGATTAAGCACAGGGAGTTGGGGATGCCCAAAGAATGGGGTCAGAAATGGCAATCAGGAGGATATTGTTTGTATTCAGGCCTGAAGGCAGACCTCGTGGGGAGGCGGTGTGCCAACATGTGGAAAGTCCAGGAGGTCAATCAGGAAACTGCAAATAAATATTTACAACCCCTGCACCACCACCACCATTACCATTAACCCCCACGACCCCAGTGCTGAAAAGGGAGGCAGGTATCAGGCGCTGCAAGATGTTGAATAACAGACTTGTTGAATGACCAGTGTTCAGGATCCAAGGGAAGATATGGGATGGTTCTAAGAAAAGCACTGATAGCTTTGTGAATTAGGATTACTAGAGTTGATGTAAAAAGGCAAGCAAGATTGCAGAGAAATGCCTGAGGGCAAAGACTGCCAGGTGGCCTCTCTTCCAGGATTGAGCTCTGCTCCTCTTTGGCTTGTGAAGGAATAAGAGCTCTTCTTCCAGTAAGTCTCCCATCCCCAGTACAGGTTGAGAACTCCGTTGGGGGCTACAGTTTTTATGTGTCTTCCAACTTGGTGCTGGGCATCTGGGTCCAGTGTTTGTACACGGAGACTGTGTGCTCGAGGAGCGGAGGGCCTGAGTCCCACTCTCCCTTCGCATGGCATTTATGGGAGCATTTGGTATAAGTTCGCTCACTGACCCTGAAAGGTAGCCTGGCAGCCACGCGACCACACAGTACACATCAGGAGGGCCTCTTTAAGTCGGCGGAAGACTCCAGCCCCAAGACTGAGAAGACGCTGAAGTCATGTGACCTGCCCCTCCCTTTCATCGCATCACGTGCCTCGCGTCTTGTCAAGCGAGGTGAGCCCTCCCATTGGTTGGCGATGATCATGCGGTGGAGGCGGGGCCGGAAGCCAGGATTGCGGCGGTAGCTGCGGGGCTCTGGGAAGGGATAGGCAGGGCGGCGGGTGGCTGCTCGCTGGATGCAGCCACGGGTCATGTGACCGGAAGGGCTCCCGACGGACGCCGTCCCTCCTCGGCGCGGCCTGAGCGCCCGGCCCGACCCCGGCCATGGGGTGCTGCTACAGCAGCGAGAACGAGGACTCGGACCAGGTGCGGCCGCGGCGGGCGAGGCTCGGGAATGAGGGTTGAGAGGCTAGGGCGTGGGGCCCAGAAAAAAGCCTGCAGAAGAACGGGACTGTGGGCCTCACTTAGTACGGAGGCCGGGAGGGGACAGATTACGGAGGGGACGCTCGGCCGGGCTCCTACCCCTGTTAAAGCCCCAGCTTTCTCTACACAGTCTCCGCTTTGGGTGTGCAGGCAGCCCCCTGTCCCGCTCGCTCCCACCCCTTTCATGTTATCCTATCTTTAAACCTTTATAGCCTTCAGAATCCTCAGCCTCGGTTCTTGGGAAACACTGTCTTCCAAGCTTCCTGTGCTTTTTCTGTGCTTGTATGAGCGGGCTTTGTGAATCCATTCTAGAGATGGGTAAGCTGAGGCTCAGAGTTAGCTTTTCCTAACATGAATCAGGAATCTATGTATCTTCTCAGTCCTTCGAGTTGGAGAAGGAAGGTCACTGCGGTTTGGGGTCAGAGAAGGCCTCTGGAAGTAGGTGGCATTTGAGTTGACCAGTAAAGAATTTAATAGAGACCATGACATCAAGACGTTTTGGGGAAGCAACAAAGCGGGTTTCACTTTGGCTGTATTGGATTAGAGAGGTGGGATGAGAGCTCAGTTTGACCTGCCTCGGTGCAGTTTTTGCTTGGGGCCTGCGGGTTCCTTTAGCTAGAGGGGTGCTTGCCCTGGGAATTTGACTGTAGACCTGATCCCTTTGCAGAAAGGATTAGGCTGGGAAGATTGTGCAGTTTTAAGTTCTTCCTCTTCCCCTTGGTGCATTCTCACTTCTCCCTACATCTTAATCTCTGACCTGCCTGCCTGATTTCCTTTTAGGAGTGGGGAGACCTTCCCAAGGATGAAGTCTCAAGCTCTTGCCTCTAAGCTTGGGTCCAACATGTGTTGGGTTTCAACACATTCTAGACACATAGACAACAGAAGGATTTCAGCAAGTAGTTCACAGTCTGGTGGAGAGATGGTCACAGAAGTGGATTATATTATTGGTATTTGGGAAGTCGGTCTTTCCCCAGTGACTCACATGAAACTATTTTGGGTTAAGAACTTAAGGTTAGGAAAATGCCCTTTGTTTGAGAGGCATGGGTGTCTCCTGGGCCTCATTAATTCTCCAAACCCCCAATGAACACATATTCCTATTTCCTGTGCCTTACACCTTAGGCATACATCATGTCCGCTATCCCTCACTTCACCCCAGCCTCTTAGAGGAGACAGTATTCCTGCCTACTGGGAAAACTGTGGCCTACTGGAAAATTGTCTCCTAAAGGATAACACGAACTCTTGCAGGGAATGAGTTAAGAAGGGTTAGGGCCTTCTCAGAAAGGATACCAGCTTCTAGCTGGGAGAGCTGGGTTTGTTGATCTCCTGAACTTTCATCTTCTTGACAGGCTCTCACTTCTGTTTCTAACCCCCAGAGAGGTGCTCAGTCAGTGCTGGCTGATTTGAGCCTTCATGTGGCAAAGGTCTACAAGCCATTCGCTATCCCAAAATCCCTTTCTTAGCTCTTGGGCAGGCCCCTCCCCCACTTTAATCTCTGCTCCTTTGTTACAATAAAAAGAAATAAATGACACATTTTCAAAGACTTTTTATAGTTCTCTCATTTGACGTTTGCCAAACGTTTGTCGTATAGGTGTAGGTTATGTACTTAAAGGTAAGGGAAAAGTTCAGAGAGGCTAAGATATTTAGCCAAAGATACAAAGCTGAGTAATGCTGTAGTCAACGTATCTTGATACCAAGCCATGTGCTTTATCCATTGGGCCAAGATATTCTTTTCAGCTATGCCCATACACCAGGTGACTACTCATGGACAGACCATGTATATGTGTCTGTGCTGGAGTAGACAGTGAAAGCCTGACTCCTGGGTTGACACTGACTCAGGGACACACCTTGGTGTGAAACACTTCCTCCATGCTTCACTTGCCCTTGGGGATGGGGTGATGTTATTTGTTCACTCTGATTGGGGGTAGCCTGGCCTCTTCTGGGAGTCTAGGTCTCAGGAAAACATCGTTCTTGAAGAATCCGCTTAGACATGGGGGACAGGGGAGACTGCCCTGTCCTATAGGAAGATCTGTCTGAAGTAGGGCTGGGAGAAGGACAGCACACAGGAAGCAAATTCAGGGTTCATTATGGAGCCAGCTTTCCTTTGAGATAGTTTGATCTTTAGCAAGCATTTTGTCCTTCTAGCCCTTGAATACTTAGTCTGTGTTTTGAGGAGGAGGAAGGTATGTCTAGGAGTTGGGAGGTGATAGGACAGAGTCCCACAGCTTTTGTCTCATGCTGTTGGGAACTGAAGACGCTTGGCAACCTAGACTTGAGAAGGAAGAGTATTGTGAAAAGGCTCGGCCTGCCTAGGGTGGGGCAGGCGAGCAGGAGGAAGTGGCCCTCTGTGAGGAGAGTTGTGGAGTTGGGGGCAGGGGAACTGGGAGCCCACAGTGGGAAGGTCTATATGGTAGGAACTGAGATCTGCCTGGAGTGGAGCACTGGTGGTCTGGTACTAAGGGTTGGTGAGTCAGCATTAGGCAGGATGGGCCCCCTTGTCTTTGGCTTTGTCCTGGGCACCCTTGCTCTTTATGGCTTGGATAGATACCCAGCAGGCCTGCTTATCCAATTTGTGGCTGACATAAAGCCAGCAGGGATTTGCAGCTGATAGGCTCAAGGCAGGGTCATATTCAGAGAGACTGCAGTAGATTAGAATAAGGGGCTGGAATAGGACCAGGGAGACTTGGTTTGGCCCCATGTTAGTTCTGGGGGTTGTGATTATTGGCTTAAGCTAGCAGTAACAGGACTACTGAAAATTAAGAAACCACAAGAATAGAAGTGTGGTGACTTGGCAAGGGAGGGAACAGCTGCACTGTTCGGGTCAGGTTTCACCAGGTGCACCAAGTTTGGTTCTGGGAGTCCTATACAAAGAAAGCATTAGAGAAGAGTGAACACCTGAGAGTAGAAGGGACCTGTCCTCTAGGAAGGGGGCACACTTGGACTGTGTGACCCAGAGGCTGGGACTCTTGCCCTGAGATTACATGAGGAATATAATTGTCTGGCCTCACGGGGCCTCCATCCTGGGAGCAGACAGCCTTTCTGGGAAGGGCCTGGTCTGGGGGATCAGGAGGGCCATTCTTGGGCTCCTGACTCCCATCAGTTTCTAGACCTTACTCCTCTGGCTTCCAGCTTCCAGTATTCTTTCTCATCAGGTGGTAGACTGTTTGCTGAAGCTCCAGAGTGGTTATTAAGTACATGCTTTGTGTCTCTGTCCATCTTTTCAGGGTCTCTAGGGCTGCTTGGATTTACTTTAATTCATCCTAGACCCACAACTCAGCTGAGCTCCGAAGGGCAGGCAGGACTGAGCCTTATCTGACATTCCATACACTTCAGCACTTGGGATATTTTTTGGTGCTTAAAAGTCATAGCTGGGCTGAAAGGAGAGCCCAAGAAAGGCAGGTTGGACTAAAGGCTCCAGGGTTGGGGTGACTGGGTGGCTCTGTCGGTTGAGTGTCTGACTCTTGATTTTGGTTCCAGTCATGGTCCTAGGGTTGTGAAATCCAGCCCCACATCAGCTCCAGCCCCAAATTGGGCTCCGTGCTGAGTGTTGAGCCTGCTTAAGATCCTCTGTCTCTCTCTCTCTCTGCCCCTCTCCCTTGCTAGCATGTGTGCTCTCTCTCAAATAAGTAAGTAAGTAAGTAAATAAATAAGTAAATCTAACTAAAGGCTCCGGGCCTGACTTCTCCTCCATGGCCTTTCCCAGGACCGAGAGGAGCGGAAACTGCTGCTGGACCCTAGCAGCCCCCCTACCAAAGCCCTCAATGGAGCTGAGCCCAACTACCACAGCCTGCCTTCCACTCGCACAGATGAGCAGGCCCTGCTCTCCTCCATTCTTGCTAAGACAGCCAGGTGAGCACTGCAGGACCAAGCCTGGGCAGAGCTTTCTCCATCCATGTTAAAAGCTGGGATAGGGGGACTGGGCCCAGGACATGGGGGATGGGACAAGGTCAGTGGTGAGAGGTACTTCTAGGCCTGGGCTTGCTCCAGTGGGGAGGCAGGGACATGGTGTCAGATAGCTCTGGAATTGGGACTTGGCAGTGAGTCCTGTGTATCCCTCTTAAAGCACCTGTCATGTTCCCTCTGCCTCCTCTCCCCAAAGCAACATCATTGACGTGTCTGCTGCGGACTCCCAGGGCATGGAGCAGCATGAGTACATGGACCGGGCAAGGCAGTACAGGTGAGACCTGGCCAGCTTGCATCCCTCCCTCAGGCTACTTGGGTCCCTCCCTGCCCCTCGATCCCTTATCCACCTTTGGAGTCCGAGCCCCAGTCCAGGCTCCTTGTTTGGGTGTGGCCCAGGAGACTGACAACAAATCTCTCTGGTACCTCAGCAGATGTGCATGTCGGCCCTGTTTGCCCCATGGCCTTCAAGGGTGCGGAGGCCAAGGGAGGTGGGCCTGGAGTGAGTTTGTGGTGAGCAGAGGCCACCGTCACCCTGCTTCTCTGGTCTGAGGGAGTGAGACTTCCCCGAGCCGGGCTGGACTGGGCAGAGCAGACTGGCCTGACTGCCCACCCCATCCTCCCTCTTGGCCAGCACCCGCTTGGCTGTGCTGAGCAGCAGCCTGACCCACTGGAAGAAGTTGCCACCGCTGCCATCTCTCACCAGCCAGCCCCACCAAGTGCTGGCCAGCGAGCCCATCCCCTTCTCCGACTTACAGCAGGTGAGCCACCCCTTGGCCCGCCCCTGCCCATCCTTCCTGCACTGCCCAGGCTGTGGCAGAGGGTTCGCCCTCTCCATTTCAGAGGCAGTAGGGAAGTGGAGTTAGAGAGCCTGGTAGCTCAAGTACCTTGCTCACTCTCACCTCTCTTACTTTGTGTCTTCTCCTCTCCACCTTTGTTCTCTTTCTCCCCTTTGTTCTTTTCCATCTTTCCCATCCCTGCCTTTCTCTTTGGCTTCCTATCCCCCATCATCCCCTCCTCTCTCGCCACCCAATCCACCTCCCTGGCTTTTTGGATCTCCCTTCTCACTGCCTCTCTCTGTTCCTCTCCTCCCTGGTCCCTCTGTCTCAGGTCTCCAGGATAGCTGCTTATGCCTACAGTGCACTTTCTCAGATCCGAGTGGATGCAAAAGAGGAGCTGGTTGTACAGTTTGGGATCCCATGAAGAGAGGGATCCTTGGGACAGCTCTTCTCCTCTCTTCACCCGTCTCCACCCTGCCTCTCCTGGCCCCCAGCCTCACTGCGGCTCATACAGTACCCTAACCTGCTACTAATCACAGAGAAGAGTGTGGAGGAGGAGAAGAAGCTGGAAGGCTGGAAGCCTGAGCAAGTGAGGATGGAGCAAGGGAGGGTAGAACCATTTGGGACTGGCGTTCAAAGCCCTGGCCAGGGATGGGGTGGGGGTCAAAAGATTAGGGCGTAGTAGGTCTTCACTGTCACTGGGAAGGTGGAGGTACCACTGTGAGAGAGTGATCCTTAGGGGGCCTGTGGGGGCCCCCTTCCCATCCTTTCTCTTAGCCTCACTCCTGCCCCCCTCTCCCTGACTTGGTGCTCACATGCACCTCAGTAGGGTTTGTGACCAGGGTCTGGACGAGCTTGAATCTGAATGAATTGAGTTTGTATATCTAGCACCCTGGGTTTTTACATGTTTGGGGTTTTGTTTTGGTTTGTCACCCTCGATAAAGGAAGTGTATTCATCTGTGTGCTGGCTGCAGCCCGTCTGTCCTGCCCACCACCCTGATACTACTTCTGGTCTGTGAGCAGTGAGATGGATGCGGGGGGGGGGGGGGGGGGGGGATGTCTTCTAGGGGCATTAAGAGGAATCCAGGCGATAAGGGTTCAGGGTTCCCCGGTCTTAGCCAGAACTTGGCCTGGGCTAACGTCAGATTGGATAAGACCATGCTTGTCCTTTCTTGGTGATGGGAACACTGTCAAAACTGAACAGACTTGAATCTGAGGCAGCTCTTGCTGTTGGGGCCCTGCCTCAAATTCAGTGGAATTACCAACAAGCCCAGGGTTGGGGGATAAAGGCAGACCAAGAATACTTGATATGGAACCAGCAAGCCAATGTTTTCAAGCAGAAGATTCCCTTTATCAAATGAAATCTCAAGCAGAATCCCAACATGTAAGACAGAGCAGAAATACCCTGATCTGATCGAAATGGGGGGTTCAAAGATCACAGCCTGTCGTCTTCTCTGAGGGATCTCCACAGAAACTTGGCACTCTGTGAAACAGCTCTAACCCCAGCATGTCTGAATTGAAGAGTAAAGAAAGGGCTCAGAGAGGTAAGTCTCCCAAGGACATACCAGTAAACCCAGGTCCCCCGTGTCCCAGGTGTTGCAACAGGCCTTTTCCTTCACTGCCTCCCTCTTTCAGCCAAATAACACTGGAGCTACTGACAAGTGCCTGAGTTGGAGGACGTTTTTACATGACACAGGTGACTTCGCACCTGCTCAACTGCTCAAATCGTTTATTGTTAAACCAAACTGACCATCCTCTCAGGACTGCTGGGGCCTGAGAACCTCAGAGTGCATTCTTCTTGATCCGGAACTTCTTGGGCTTGATGTTCATGCGCTTCCACACTTCAGCTGTGGTGCGGTCTGCCTTGGTGACCCCGCTGAAGTCGAATGTGGTGATACGGGGCAGGGTGCACAGCACATATTGCCTGTGGGGAAGACTCAGGCTGGGGGCCAACCCTGCACCAGAACCTCCTTCCCCCTCCACCAGTTGCCACTATCTCCCCTAATTGCAAGGAATGGAGGAACTTAAGTATAATTTGGGGGATGACAGAGTTTCTCCTGATTGGCAAGAAATGCCTAAAGGTCTCTACTCCCTTCCCTGTCCCAGCATGGCAGAATAATGGTGTTGGACTTCTTATCTTCCCACCTCCTTTCCCCCTCAGGGGAGCCCAGCCCAGGGGCAGGGCGCTCACCTATACCCCTTCTCTTCCTCTATGGGGTTCCCATGGAGTGTCAGGCTCCGGAGTCGAGGGAGGACAGCCAGCTTGTTCACTTCTCCCAGGCGCTGGATGCTGTTGCCATGGAGATAGAGGACACTGAGGTTGAAGAAAGTTGTCAGGACCTGTTGAGGGAAGGAAACCGAAAGCCAGAATGGACAGGGTTCTGGATCTGTGCTCAGGACTGGCTTGTGGGCAAAGAAGGAAGAGTTTGAGAAACAACTTGATTTCCAGTCTATGCCATTCCGCTGCAGCCACTGCAGATGACTCCAACCTACTTTTCATTTAGCTTTGAAGGGCTAACACACATTGACACAGAGCTATGATCTAAGGTGCAGGAGATATGATCCTGGTTCCTAGCATAGCCACTGACTTGCCAGGTGCCTGGGCTCTCCTGCCTCTCCTTGAGCCTTAGCTGGCCCTACACTGAAGGCCTTTTCATCTTTAGTGATTTAAGATTCTTTCACAACAGGGGACGGGGTACAGAACATCATGCTAGGTACAAAAGAGAAGCTTTCAAATAGTAGTTAAATTGGGATCTCTACACCTGCGGAATAGTTACCAAGTCATTCTCTAGCTGCTTTCCCTCTGATAGGGATCCTGGACAAGAAAGGGCCAGTTCTGTTTATTTCTTAAAATTTGAGTGTGAGTTCATGGAAGATCAGTGCTGCAGTCTAGCTATCTCTTCCACAAAAGAACTCAGCACAAGGCACAGGGGGTGCCAGATAACAAGAGCTGTGGTTTTAGTGCAGCCTGCTATGTTCCAGTTGTTTTTCATAATTCTCATTTAATCCTTACAAAACCTTTATGATGCTGGCATATGCTCTCCATTTTTTCAGACAGGGATGCTGACATTTTGAAAGGTTGGGTGTCTTGCTCAAAGTCACACGGTAAGATCTAGGATTTGAACCTACATCTCTCTGAGCCCACAGCCATGTACTTTGTACCGTACCACACTGCCTCATTACTTCTTTGATAATATGCGGGAAGTAGAGAGTCTGGGAGCTAGAAAAGGTGGGATCAGGCCCATCCTGACTGGACTCTCAGGGCTGGGTACTCACAGGGTCAATTGAAGACAGGTCGTTGAAGGATAGGTCGATCCAGGCCAAGTTCTCTGGATGCTCCAGAAGCAGTGAAACCACATGGCTGAAATCTTTCAGGTCATTGAGGACATTGTTGTTCAGCCACAGGGACTGGGTCAGTGACTTCCCTGACTTTGAGTGCCTTAGTGGTCGTAGCCCTGTTCTTGGCTCCTCGCTTGTCAGATCTGTGGGGACAAAGTAAGACTTGGGTTATCATTTTTGCTTTTCTGTCTTAGCATTGGGAAGGGACAGAGCTGGGTGGATTTATAGCCTAAGCTATAGCTGGAGGGGCTGGCAGGACCATAGCTCCATGCTTGAGTCTAGTATGACTCTACCAATGGTCAGTCCAGGACCCTGTCCCATAGGCCCCAGGAATCCAAATAAGCTTGGATTGAGGGTCAAAGACTTCCCATCCCAAACTCTTGGTTTGGGTCACATGGTCCCCTCATCTCTATCATATCATTGGGTCCTTTGTGTACCTGTTTGAGGGGTTGAGGGAGGCAAAATCACTCTTAATTTTATGGAAGTTAAGAACCCAGAGTTGTCAGGCTTGAACCGAGATGATAGCACAAAATCTAGACTTATCCGCTGGTGGAGCCCATAGCATTCACTAAAGTACAACACATTCTGATGTCCTCTCTCTCGCGTTAATATTGAGCAACTGTGTATGTGCCAGATACTGGATATATAGCAGTAAACAAAATGAGAGATGGTCTATGCCAAACTCTGTATGAGTAACAGGGCAGGGATGAAGCAGTTGTTTGTGCCTTGGAGGAGCTCATACCAGCAAGATGAAAACAGACTGGCAATGTAACAGCAACAGAACTATGAAGTGGGGCTCCTAACATAGTCTGGGAACTTAGGGAAGTTGAAACCTGCAATGGAACTCAGTGGATCAGGAGACATTAACCAAGTAAAGGGTGGAAAGGGTGAGAACAGCATGACAGGAGAAGAGGCATGAGGTGTGGAACAGTGTGTATATATGGGCATGTGCTGCACAAGGTGGGCAAGGAGGAAAAAGACAAGGAGCTTTGAATGCCAGGCTGAGTGTTTTGGACTTTATCCTGTGGGCAATGGGAAGCCAGTGGAGGGTTTAAGCAAATGAGGTGATTCAAATCTTTCAATGTAGAAGATCTTTTTTTTTTAAGTTTATTTATTTTTGAGAGAGAGTGAACACATGCAAATGGGGAGGGGCAGAGAGAGAGAGAGAGAGAGAGAGAGAGAGGGAGAGAGAATCCCAAGGAGGCTCCACACTGTCAGTGGGAAGCCCAATGCAGGGCTTGAACCCAGGAACCATAGACAATGACCTGAGCCAAAGTTGGATGCTTTACCAACTGAGCCACCCAGGAGCCCCTCATTCTTTTTTTTTTTTTTTTAATTTATTTTGAGAGAGAGATACTACGTGAGATACTACTAAAGAGAGGGAGGGGGAGAGTGAGAATCCCAAGCAGACTCTGCATTGTCAGTGCACAGTCGGATGTGGGGCTTGAACTCATGAACTGTGAGATAGGGATCCTAGATAAGAAATTTTATTTCTTAAAATTTGAGCCTGAGTTCATGAAAAATCAGTGCTGTAGTTTACGTACCTCTTCCACAAAAGAACTCAGTACAAGGCACAGTTGGTGCCTGATAATAAGAGCTATGATTTTACTGAGCCGAAGTCAAGAGTCGGACGCTTAACTGAGCCACCCAGGTGCCCTACAGAAAGATCATTCTGAAGCTTTAGTGTGGAGTATGGATTAAAGGGAGAGGATGGGACTGAGGACCGATGTGGCTCTTTCAGTCATCCAGACAAGAGATGAAGTGGAACAGAAAATCAGCATGACTTGATGATTGATTGGATGTTAAGAGAAGAAGAATAATCAAGGGTAGTGCCCAGTTTCTTGTTTGTGTGAATGATAAGGAATTAGAAAGATAGAAACTGGGGTTGGAAGGCTTGGCCTTGGTGTGTGTCTGAGGTTCCTGTAGCACAAAAAGGTGGAGAAGCCAAGTAAGCAGCTAAATATAAAAGTCTGATGCTCAGGAAAGAGATGAGAATCATTAGCATAGAAGGTGTACAAGTTAGAGAAATAGATGAGATTCCACACGAATGAGGGTAGAGAGAAGGGACAAGGAGGAAGGGGAGTCTATTAAATAGTAATGAATAATCGGAGGGAGAACCTCGAGAAGATAATTTTACAGATGCTTGGGGAATCCATAGTTTATAAGCGGGAGTTTCAGGAGATAAGGTCTGAAAACTAATTTCGGCGACTCAGAAGCTCCTTGTGACCTTGGTGAGGACTATTTCAATGAAATGACGAGGGCCTGGGGACAGAAGCTAGATTGGACTGAGTTCAAGGGTGAAGGGACGGTTCAGGAAATCTAAGCAGGTAGTGTAAACAACACCCTCAGAAAGTTTGGTTAAGGAGGAGAGAGAATAGGGAACACAGTAATTTTACAATCCATCTGTATAGGCCCCCACTCACGTTTTGACAAAGGAGGTCAAAGAAAGGACAGGCCCTGCCCAAATTCATGGTGGCAGAGCCAGAACCAGATACCAGCTATGGCTGAGGTGACTACATTTTTCCTGTTCTCCCTAAGCCCTTCATTACTTGTCAAAACTTGCCTCAGGGGAAGTAAGTATTTAGGGTTTGCTGAGCCTGGCCAGGTGTTGTCACTCCCTCAACTCTCACTGGACATGCTTCCTCCCTTCCCATCCCCTCCTCCCAGTGTTAACTTCCTCTCCTCCTCTGCTGCACATCCAGCAGCATCCACCAGATGGCTCTCTGCCTTAATGCTGGAGTGAGCAGGAAGTTGGGGGGAGGTGGCAGAAGGGCACTGGAGCTGAGTGCTCCAGCTCATGAATAAACTCCTTATCCTGTCCCCTCCCCACCACCATATCCCAAGAACCCCCAATGAAATGACACAGCTGAATAAAAGGGTTAAAATAAACCCATATGGATTAGCATCCAGTCTGATGAGGCAGCAGCTTGAGGAATGCCACCAAGCATGGGCTGATCTCTAGCTCAGAATTAGCCACTAGCAGGACTGTGCTGCCTAAAACTTGAGGCTCCTATTGGGACTGCTGGTATCAAGGGTGGAATGGGGTATCCCGCTGCTACATACTTCTGTTCCCTTAGACTCCACCAGGGTAGTGCACTGCTTGAGGATCTGTTGAAGCTGCCTTGTGCAGAGTAGGCCAAGGCAGGTCTGGAAAACAGACCACAAATATCAGTGCTCAAAGAACTGTGGAGTGTTCAGCCCCAGGAAGACTGGGAAAAATGTGATCCTGTCTTCATATCTCTGAAAGATTGCTGTACAACTTTTCCACGTGTCTCTAGAGGGTGGGAGCTAGTTTGATGATAACTTCTTTGCATCATTCCTCACCTCATAATGGGAGGGGTTGGTAAGTGGGTGTCATAGGGGACTCCCTTACCCCTGTAGGTTCACGAGCGAACAGAAGTTAGAGGACTTTGGTTTGGATGTGGTCTAAAGTCCCTGCCATTTCAGAGTCTATAATCCATCTATCGATTACTTCAAGCAAATAGTTTATCAAGTACTCCTGAACTCTTTCCACAAGTTCTGTGGAACCAGAGGGCCTTTGGGGCTTGGATGCACCTGTCTTTTTCTCCTCCTTACAACACACAGCAAGGAGCACAATGCCTGGCATCTGTGTATACCCATGTGCTTACTAAATAGGTGCTCAGTAAATATTAGTGATTCAATGAAAGGGCATCTGTACAGATCATGGTTTGTGCTGTGTGGTTATTCTTGGTTGTAGTAGATTGTCCCCTTATTCTGAGGGTTCCATAGAGGACAAAGCTATTCCCCACTCAGCTATTCCCTTATTTGTCACCTCAGCTATCTTGTACATGATCATTACAGCTCAAACCCTTGTGAAACACAGAGTATATCAATTAAGAGTGATGCAGTGCCCAATAAAGATCATGGTAGGTGAGTGTATGTCCATGACAGAACATGAGTTACCACTGTGGCTGGTGGGAGCCCAGTAGTGCCCTAAACACAAGCCAAGGGTAGTACCTCCTGGATAACTATTTGCCTTTTTTCTGAGCTTAAAATTAGTCACCAATTGCCTATGTGAGAAAACCAAAGCCAGATACTGGGGCTAGGATATGTGGGTGCCAGCATGTATTCTGTGAGGGCAGATGGCAAAGTCTAGGGACAGCAGAATTCCCTTGGGAAGAAGCATATTCTCCTGAGAATATGATTCTCTCTCTCTCTCTCTCTCTCTCTCTCTCTTTCTGTCCCTTCCTGAAGAGTATGAGCCACCTATTTACAAGGACATTGAATAACAAAATGGGAATGAGCATGGGCAGTGCTGAAACCTGAAATAAGTGTGGGTGATGATGGAATAAACTTGGATATGACTGGAATGAATATAAGATATTTGTCAATAAATATTTAAACTGGAAACATGCCCATTGTTAATAACGAGACCTTGCATGTTTTACCAGTGATCAGAATAGGCTTGTGTCCTTAGAGGAGAGAGGGTTCTGCTTGTGTTTTCATTAGTTTTTTCGTCTCTTCAGGTAAAAACAGGAGAATAAAACCATTGGCTGATAGACTGGTTTCCCAATTTTCTTCCACCTGACTTTACTGTTGTAGGCTGGCTTCTTTCAAAGAGGATCAATTATCCCTCCCACTCCTACCACCTCTTCCTACCACCTCCCTACCCCTACTCCTCCCCAAAACAACAAAATTGCAAGCATACAGGAATTTAGGCTTTTAAGTAGAAGACTGGTTTCTCCCTGGGGACCATACCCAGCCTGTTGCTATGGTGAGTGGAGTGCCGTACTCTGTGGGCTGACCTTGGATCACATGGATGCTTCGGAAGGAGTAGTCAAGAGGGGGCTCTTGCACTGAAGTGTTCATATAGTCCTCTTTGCTCATAGCTCAGGCCATCGTTTGTCAGGTGTAAGCACTGGCCCTGGGAGTCCGGGTTCAGCCTGGGAGGACAGAGAAGGACTGGTGTCGCAGGTACAAGGGGCATAGGCCTTCTGGTATCCCCATAGCCTTCCACCCTTCCTTTCTATCCTCTACCACTCAAGGCTTGCCTGGCTGCATTTCTATTTTAAGATATTAAGCATGGTTCCTTGCATTTGTAGGGCACCTTCCTACTTCTCAGAGAACTTTTACATCCCTTAGAGCTCATTGATAATTGTAACACCCATTTCTCTTTCTACACAAAGAAACTGAGACCCCAGGATGAAAGCACTTGCCGAAAGTTAAGCCAATGAGTCAGTGTGGACTGCAATCATAGCCTCCTGCATCCTACTCTGAGCCCCGCTTTGTGCTACTCCATAGTAGTTACCATGGAGGCTGTCTTGGTACCTACACTCTGGTGACATCAAGTGGGCTATGCTATTGCTTAACAAACTCCTGAGCACCTGCATTGGATCAGGTGTCTGACAGCCCTTTGCAATCTGACCAGCTGGGGACTTGTTACCTCTGCTCAGCTTGTCTGTCAGCCCCATTTCCTTTCCATAGACCCTATGTCTGTCAGCCCCATTTCCTTTCAATAGACTCTATTTTCAGCCACATCCCGAATACAGTAATATGTATATAAACACATACACATAAAACCAGAGTCTACTTCAGTCACTCACCTGTCACTGATGCCTGAAACTCCACCATTAGGGATTCATTCCTTTGGGTTCAGGGATTGTTCCCTGTTAAAATGGAAATACCCCTTGAGAGGGGTGAACACAGTGTTACCAGTCATTTACAATGTGGTGTGAATTGTTTTATTAGATCCTTTCCAATTCCAATGAACTCAAACAGAGAAATTTTCAAGAGACTGGAGAGAGCCATGAGAATACTACTCACCTGGGAAGAAGAGAGCTGAACACACTTTACACCAAGGGGTTTTGAATGTGACACATACAAACAAAAGACAAATAGACCAACAAGTGCACATCCCAGTCAGCCTCCCCTTCCTCATTGCTTCCACTGCCATCATCACCTTTGCAGTTACTATACTTCATCTGCTTTCCAGAAGGATTTGAGGTAGTTTACAACAACAATACATGCATAAAACGGGATGCTTTACGGAACAGAGCTGTTCAACTGAAATATAACGAACACTGCAAATGCAGGCCACATAATTTTTTTCAAGTATATAGTTTAAAATTTTCTAGTAGCCATGAAAAGTCAAGAGAAACAGATGAAGCTTAATCTATTTAACCCAATATATTCAAAATATTCAACATATAATTGATATTAATAATTGAGACATTTTACACTTAACATAGCACGTCCTGGTGTGGACATGCTACCTGTCAAGTGCTCAACAGCCACGGATGACTATTGGCAAATGGAAACATGGAAGAGAAAGGTTAGAAGGCAAATTAAAGAAGAAAGGAGAGAGATGTATCTAACAATTAGGAAACAGCCTATGTTATCTCTGAAATTCCTGGCAGCCAAAGTAAAAAGGGAAACCTTAGGATATGGAGTTCTCATCATTTGATTCAAAGAAGCAAACAGGTTGTACGCAGAAAATGAAATCCGTGCATTCTCTTAAAATGAAATTTCCCTTGGGGCGCCTGGGTGGCGCAGTCGGTTAAGCGTCCGACTTCAGCCAGGTCACGATCTCGCGGTCCGTGAGTTCGAGCCCCGCGTCAGGCTCTGGGCTGATGGCTTGGAGCCTGGAGCCTGTTTCTGATTCTGTGTCTCCCTCTCTCTCTGCCCCTCCCCCGTTCGTGCTCTGTCTCTTTCTGTCCCAAAATTAAATAAATAAACGTTGAAAAAATAATTTAAAAAAAATGAAATTTCCCTTAAAAACCATGGACTTGATAGCTTATAATTCAACTTAATACAGTTCAAGTAAATTCCTTTTTTTGGTGATTTCACATGTGTAGAAGAATGGAGACTGAATGATGTCTTCCTCTCAAAAAGCAGCAGTCTCAACTGAGCTTCGTGGAAGTGCCACCTTGAGTCACTTCACAGCTGAATTCTCTTGTTAAATTGGAACTGGTGGGTTGATTAGGGAGACCAGAATCTTTTAGGTATCAAATCAACAGACAGACAACAAAGAACACGTGTTTTTCCAGACACAGGAACCTGGCTTGTGTTCTCACTGAGACAGAGAAGCCCATTCCACTTGAGCACCTACAACAGGTTCGATGCCTTTGAGAGATTGGATAATTTTCTCAAAGTCCTGGGTTGGGACCCCAGAGTTCTGCACTACTGGACGTGGATTTTAGCTTAGAATATTTAAGGGCAGAATTTTGTCATTAGTTTCCTTGACCATCGAGAACCTCACTCAGAATTTTGTGTTGCACCAGCTCCTGATGCATTTTTCTGGATGCGTTAGTATTAAACGTGGGGCCCCAGGTAGTTACGTAAATTGCCAGGTGGAGAGGGTTATTACTCTTCTCCATTTAAATAGTAGCCCAGGCTGTGAGCTGGCACTAAATATTGTTCATCATCTGACACAGAACCTGGCTTACAACAGGCGCTCGAGAAATATTCGTGGGAGGAATGAATGAGAAACTGCCAAATACAAGGATTTCTGTTTTGGGAGTGTTGATGCTAAGCTGTTCTTTCTAACAATTGGCTCCCAGGTTCAGCTATTTCAGTCCACACCTCGTTCACAGTAAGAAACTCGATTCAATTCTGCAAACATTTGTGGAGTGGCTGCTGCCCTGTACCTGACCAGAAGGAATGAAGCCAAGATAGTAAATAACAGAACCCTGTCTGTCATGGGCACAGAAAAGCCTGCTAGGATTCCATTGATTGTGGCAAACCAGCCCACATCAAGTTCTAAGAAATAGCTGCCTATTTAGTGAATGTTAATCATGTTTCAGTTCCCAAGCCTAGTGTACCCTGTGATGAAGCCTGTCTTTCCAGAAAAAAATTGATCAATGTGTCCTATAGATTGATTCCCTTGATTGTTCCTATTCATGGTCTTCCTTGTATCTGTCCTTTTTGCCCTATAACTCTGTAGTTCTATCCACTTTCATGCTGGGCTCAGCCATATGACTTGCCTTGACCAATGGGATGTTGGTAAATATGAAACTAACAGAAGCTTAAAGAGAGGGCATGCCCTCTTGCTCTTTACCTGTGCCAAGAGAAAATGGCTAGCCTACTGGTGGGATGTGAGAAACGTGCAGGTGAGATACATGCAGAGAGCTAGTGTTCCCACCTGAGGCCATCCTAGACTAGCCAATAGCCAGCTTATACCAAGTCAAGTTCAGGATAGTCACACAACCCACAGGTGCCTGCAGACACATTAATGAGCTGAACCAAGACCAGAAGAAACATAGCTGACTGAAAGACTTGGAAGCAATAATAAATGTGTATTGTTTTAAGCTATATGTTTTAAAGTATGGTTTTGGATAGTTTGCTATACAGCAATAGCTAACTGATACATACCTGTATTATACTTTGAACAAAATTTTATCGCAGCCTGTTTCCTCATCTGTAAAATGGAGACAAACCTATTTTGAGTGCTGTTCTATGTCCTGCAACAGGTGCTTAATACATTGAAGCAGTTGTATTCTCTGTACATTTCTTTATAAACTACTTCCTATTCCTTCCTTGTAAGCTCAAGGGCAGGGACAGAAATCAGACTTCTTTCTCTCTTCCCACCATTACTCTGCACTGAGCCTAGCAAAGAATGGGTATTCACTAAAGGCTTGATGAACAAATGGATAATGGAAAAATGAAGGAAGAAATGAATTGCGTCTTCAGGTGTCACATGGTAAATCTGGCTGCTGGGTAGGTATACCCAAACTGACAAAAACCTGAGGCTGCCTTGCTCACTTCAGTGGCTGCGTTTTTGGAGTCTGTCTTTCCCAGCTGCTATTCTGCCTCATAACCAGTCAGATCACAGTGCCTTCCTAATTTATCCAGGTTAACTTGACAAATGACAGTTTTAGAGGAATACTTGTCTTGTTTTGGAATTTTTCTCTTCCAAACTAGAAATATCTTTTACTTTATCTTTAATTTTAAAAGTTAACATGATAGCTGAATAAAGTCAAACAACATAGAGAAGTACATCAAGTAGAAACTAAAAGTCTGTGATTTGATGCATACTGATTTGATGCATACTGATTTGATACTGAAATATGGTTGTCCTTGTAATGTTAGCTAACAATGTATTTTTTTCTCTTTAAATTATTGTAGACTCTATGGGTGCCTGGGTGGCTCAGTCTGTTAAGCATCTGACTCTTGGTTGCAGCTCAAGTCATGATCTCATGGTTCATGAAATCGAGTCCTGCATTGGGCTCTGCACTGACAGCGTGGAGCCTACTTGGGATATTCTCTCTCTCTCTCTCTCTCTCTCTCTGTCTCTCCCCCACTCTCTCTCTTTCAAAATAAATAAACTTAAAAAAATGTTGTAGACTCTCACCCTTTTAATAACTATAGAGTATTTCACAGAATTTGTGTGTATCCTACTTTATTTACTTAATTTAACTTTAACCAATCCTAGGTTGATGGAAATTTGTTTTCATTTTCTGGAAATTACAACAATTGGAGTTTGATTTGTTGATAGCCTATTCCTTCCCTCTCAGGTAAGTAGCAACACAATGGCATAAGAAGCTTTGGGAATAATCAGATGAGATCTGATAAGAGACTAAATGGCCTGGCCTAGAGAGGGTTTCTGGTCAGGGACTACAGGTGGAAGAAAAGTCAAAGAATGGCATGAAAAGTCTACCACATACTCTAGTGGGAGGTTATACTTCCAGGTGCCATAGGGAAGTCCAAGATTCAACCTAGCTCCTGCCTACCTCTCTACTGCCATCGCTTCTCCTCATCTCTAATTCTGCAGCCCAGCTAATACACCTACTTGAATTAAGTTCCTTGCACCTGCCACTGGGTTGCCACACATCTACCTTCCTCTGCTTGGAATACAGTTTCTCTCTCCTTTTGCCTTGCTACTTCTTTTATGGCTCAGTTCAGGTATCACCTTTTGAGCCTATATATACGCCCCAATCTGGATGTGGAACTTCTCTTCTGGACTCGTATACTTACTGCCATGGTAGCACTCCTAAGATTATCTGTTTACCATCTGTATGTCCATAAACTCCACCAGGGCAGGAACCATGTTTTTCTCATATGCCAAAGTGGTGGCAAGTAGTAGGTGCTTAATCAGTACGTAAAAATCATAACAACGATGGGTCGCCTGGGTGGCTTAGTCGTTTAAGCATCTGGCTCTTGATTTTGGCTCAGGACATGATCTCACAGTTCATGGGTTTGCACCCCTCATAGGGCTCTGCACTGATAGCATGAAGCCTGCTTGGAATTCTTTCTCTCCCTCTCTCTCTCTCTCTGTCCCTCCCCTGTGCACGGATGTGCGCTCTCTCTAAATAATAAACACTTAAAAAAATTGCAGGGCACCTGGGTGGCTCAGTTGGTTAAGCATCTGACTTCATCTCAGGTCATGATCTCATGGTCTGTTAGTTTGAGCTTCACATCGGGCTCTCTGCTGTCAGCACAGAGCCCATTTCAGATCCTCTGTTTCTTCCCTTCTCTGCCCCTCCTTCACTCATTCTCTCTCCTCTCAAAAACAAGCATTTAAAAAATTTTAAAAAATGCAACAGTAATAATACTATAACGGAGAGGGACATGAGCTTGTATAATTGAAGGATTTGACCCTGGTCTGAGCAGTCAGAGAAGACCTCCCAAAGAAGTGATTGAGAAAACTGAAGGATAAGTATAAATTATAGCAGGGAGAAAAGATGAACATTCCAGGCAGAAAAAACAGCATGTGCAAAAGCTCTATGGTGAAAGATTACCTGGAAATCAACGTTGAAGACCTCAAAGAAGGCTATATAACTAGAGAGGAGAAAGGGAAGGATATATATTAGACTGGGGGCTGGAGAGGTAGACAGGAGCCTGGCTGAGATGTTGCTTGATGCTAAGACCAATAGGAAGGCACAGGTATATTTTTAAATGGGGCTGGGGGTAGTGAACAAAATCACATTTGTGGTTTGAAGGATTACTCTGGCTGCAGCATGCAAAATGGCTGGGAAGGAAGGCAGGAAGGATGTGATGGTAGCTAGGACCAGAGAGAAGTCCTATTTAAGAAGTAAAGCTGACAGAACTTTGAGATGGATGTGAAATAGAAGTTGTATTAAGGATAGCTCTTGGGTTTTTGGCTTCCATAATGTTGGACAGAGGTGAGAACATGGTAAGAAATCCAGGCTTGGAGTACATAGAGATGATCCGTTGCAGATGTGTTGAGTTTGGATTGTCTGTGAGATACACGAAGATGTTGGAAGAAGCAATTGGCTAGATAGACCTGGAGCTTAGAGATGAGTGCTGGGCTGGGGACACATACTTGTGTACATCTGTGTACAGGTGGTGAATGAGGTGGATTAGAATACCAAAGAGAATACGGAGGTGTGAAGTGGGCCTAGAACCAAGCCTGGAGGGACTGTAAGATAGTAAGTGGACCAGCCACCTAGAAGCCAGCCAGAAGCCAGCTATTCATGGCAGCATCAGATGTGGATGTTGCATTAGCCAGATAATTTCCTGTTTAGTTTTGTTAAATCTGTTTGATTCCCATTGTCTTCAGTCTTTCTAGTTCCTTTTCCCCATTTAAGCTCTCAAGGAAGATTTGGACTCATTCTGCCTGAAGTGTAAATACCCCAATGTAGGCCATAAAGGCTTCTTTTCTCTGAGGCAGTTCAATCTACTCCAGCTGGAAGTTGGAGAACTGGGGATCTATCTAGTCTTAGCTGTCACTGACTTGTGTGGCCTCAGGCAAGTTACTGCTCCTCTTTGGGTTTCAGTTTTCCAATCTGTAAAATGGGAATAAATATCCTTGACTCACAAAATTCAAGAGACTGGATGTGAAAGTGCTGGTAAGTTGCCAAAGGTAATCCATCATGAAGACTGTAAAAGGAATGAAACTCTAACAGTAGAGCTCCGAGAAACAGACCATAGTGGAGGTAAAGAGAGAAGAGATAATTTAGGGACAGGGCCCCCCCCCGCCCCCCCAATGACTCTGTGTGGGAAGATGCTGCTGACTCAGAAGGAGGCTGAGGAGGCTGTATTCTAGGATTTTCCTGCTTGTAAGGAAAGAGACACTTCAAGCCTCATACAACTCCAGTATTAGGGCCTGTAGTTTACTCATGTCCTGAAGAGGTCTCAGTTCATCAAAGGAAAAATCAACCCATTTTCTGAGGGCGTTTCAGATCTCCCAGTGTCAGGGATTTGAAGCATTCGTATTGGGGAGCGGGGACCTAGGTTTGTGATGGGGGATGTTCTTAAGCGCCCCCAAATCTGTAAATCTGTATGGGTATGTATCTCGGCGCCCTTTCCTCCCCTCCCCGCTCCGGTCTATTCCATATGGACGCTGTGTCTTGTTTGTTGTTAAAGGGGTAAAGGGTGTGTGCGGGGGTATCTCAGGTCCCCGAGAAAGGAAATTCCTTAATCTTTCTGTGTGTTCCTCTCCTCTCTATAGAGAGCGAATTGTTCGAGTGAATTTCCTGTTTTCCCGCCCGACTCACCCGCCGTTGCTTTCCCTCCAGCTCGGCGTCCCACTACCCCTTGCTTCCTCAGCCCAACTCCATAGTAACCACCTTCGCCACCGCGACTCGGCTAAGCGCCGAAAGTGCTGCCTGATGCCTACCGGGAGTTGTAGTTCGCCGGGGGGCGGGCCTCCGAGGCCGCGGGAGGTGCTGGGATTTGTGGTTTTCTTTGCTTTCAAGTCGAGGCCGGCTTCCGGAAGTAGTGACACCGCTTCTCTCTTCCCAGTGGTCTTCACACTTCCTTTTCCCGGGTCCTGAAGCGTGCCCTTGCGTGAAACTCCAGCCGACAGGGGCCAATCAGAGGGTGGTGCGAGGGGGCGGGGCCATAGTTTAAACTAATTGTGCGCTCGGAGCGCTGGCGCGAGTCCGCAACGAAGACGATCCCGGGGGAGCGTGAGGCGCTGCGGGAGCGCGCGGCCAGGTAACCGGCGCGGGCCCGCGGCTGCTGTTCGGTCTGGGCGCCCGCAGGGATGCGGTGCTGGAGGGGGTGCTGGAGAGGCGGGTGCGAGCCGAGAGCCTCCTTCGTAACCTACTCTGGGGAGATTTATCGGGGGTGAGGTGTGTGAGGAGGGGCGCCTGTTCCGAGGGGAGGTGCCGGCGTGCATAGTGGGAGGGTCTGTTTGGGGGTGTGTCCGTGGAATTTTGTCTGAGGACGACCGGGGTGCGGGGTAGTCCCTGTTCCTGAAAGGCTTGTGAGCGAGAGGTCCCAGGAAAGTCTCCGCCTATTATTGTTAACAATAGCAGTAGTAATATTGGTAGTAAACGTTTTCAGAGCACCAACTACGTTTCAGACACTGTGCCACACCCTTTATATGGATCATCTTTTTAATATTCCTAGTTTTCCTGTTATACTTTATTAGAGATAGGGAACCGGCGGTATTTTATAACGTTTTCTTGGCCAGGATTACATAGCTAGTGCGTGGTTGGCTGTACTGGGGTGTTTGAGGGTTGGCTTGAGGGGGGGAGGGGGAGGGGCCGTGTGGGGGCTGTGTGTGAGTTGTTCTTAGGGTCAAATCAGGTAGGTTGTTTCATGGAAACATCTTAGAAAGTACAAGTTTATGACTAAATGTGTGAAGGTTGTGGGTGGGAAAGAACCTAACTGGCTTGATGCACCCTCCTCTGGGTGCGCCGTCTTCATTACCTCTGGAAGACTACTTCTCATCTTGCATTGGAAGAGTGTCTGCACGTTTATCCTTCTGGGTGGAGACAGTGTCTTTTGTCCCTTTATCCTGATGCCTAGACAGCTATGAGTGAGACATGTCATGGCCATTAATGTATGCTTTGAAATGAATGAGCTTTCATGGACTGAAAGGAAATAGGAGCCTGGCTTTCCCATCTTCATTTAGTGGCTTTTGAACTGCTGTATTCTTTTTGTGGGGAATGGGGCTGCCTTCTAAAAATGTGATACTTGCTTTGATCCGTGTTTTCCTCTGTCTGGTGTCTGTTGCCTGGTCCTGTCTTTCCAAAGTTCTGGACCATCATGTGTGTTACTTTGTGGTGGGCAGAAACCTTGTGGGGAAGGGAATTGGGGCTACCTTGTGGAGATCTTTACTGCTGTGAATATACGGGAACCTGGAGGGAACATTCAGATCAAGCAAGGTAGCTTTCAGTCAGCAGGGATTAGTGTATGTACTCCTTCCCTCTCTGTTCCTGTATGGTATTTCCTCGTTAGAGGAAGAAGCACGTACTTGTCTGTAAAAGCCCCTAAAGTACTCTTTTCTTGGCCCAAGTTTAAGCAAATGATGACTAATTGTAATTCCTTAATCTTAATCAAAAGCCAAAGCTGTACTTCCCCAAAGCTAGAAGATATTACTTGAAAGCTCATATAAGAAACATTTCTACCTAGAGTGTTCTTCTTTACTTATGGAATATGGGAGCGAGAAGAATGCTTTGAACTAATACTTGAATTCTAGAACTGTTAGGATAGGGGCAAGCCCTGCCACAGGTGGCTACGCAGAACTGATCAGGGAATGTTTTGACAGCTGTGTCTAATTGATAACACCCTGTGGTCAGTAGCTATATTGGGGGTCATTTATTTAAGCCTCTTCTCCAGTGTATACCAAACTTCTCAAAAGGTGTTGTCTGAACCCAAAAATGATCACTTCCAAGAATGAGACAACTCCCAAAGGCAGTCTATTTCAATATTGAACAATTCTAAGTGATAATAATTGTTACTGTATTGTAATAGCATTATGTTAAATTTTTTTTAATGTTTATTTTATTTTTGAGAGAGAGAGAAAGAGGGGCGGGGGAGGTGCAGAGAGAGAAGACACAGTATCCAAAGCAGGCTTCAGGCTCTGACCTGTTAGCACAGAGCCAGATGTGGGGCTTGAACTCATGAACCATGAGATCATGACCTGAGCCGAAGTAGTGCTTAACCAGTTCAGCCACCTAGGTGCCCCAACAGTATTATGTTTTGTGCTGCAGTGAGTTTTTCATTTTACCCTTATATGTTTACTATTTGTTTTGTCACAATTCTTTCTTGCACTTTGTTCCATTTTTGTTAAAGAGATGAATGTATCTTTCAGATGTTTTCTTCAGTGAGGGTCAGTTAGTGGTAAACATTATTCTGGGAAACATCTTTATTTACTTTTTTTTTTTTTTAAACGCTTATTTATTTTTGAGACAGAGAGACAGAGCATGAATGGGGGAGGGTCACAGAGAGAGGGAGACAGAGAATCTGAAACAGGCTCCAGGCTCCGAGCCATCAGCACAGAGCCCAACACGGAGCTTGAACCCACGGACCGTGAGATCATGACCTGAGCCAAAGTCGGACGCTTAACCGACCGAGCCACCCAGGCGCCCCTATTTACTCTTTAGTCTTGATAGTTTAGCTGGGTACTAGGCTTCCAAATATTTTCTCTCAGCATGTTGAAAATGTTATTTTACTGAAATTCTGGCTTTTTTTGTTACTTTTGAGAATGTGTTCACAATTTAACTATCATTTTTTTTAGGTAACCTGCATTTTTCTCTGTTTTAAAGATCTTCCCATGTTGTTTGTGTTCTACAGTTTCATTACATGGTGTGGATTTAGTTTTATCCTACTGGGGGTTTATAGTGATTCCTCAGTCTGGGATTTCATATCTTGCATAAGTTTTATAAAAAAATTTGCGGTCATGGGACAGCTGGGTGGCTCAGTTGGTTGAGTGTCACGATCTCATGGTGAGTTCGATCCAGTGTCGGGCTCTGCTGACAGCTCAGAGCCTGGAGCCAGCTTCAGATTTCCGCTCTGCCCCTCCCCCACTGTGCTCTGTCCCTCAGTCTAAGTCAACTTTGCTTATGGATAATTTATGTACAGTAAACTTTATTTGTAGTGAAAAGTTTTGAAAGATGTATATACACTTAATCAAAAGCTGCCACAATCAAATTATAGAGCAGTACCATCACTCCCCAAAATTTCTGTGTGCTTCTTTACAGTCCATGTTTCCCTTCACCTTGGCTCAGGAACTATTGTAGATTAATTTGTGTTTCCTAGAATTTTATATAAGTTAAATCATACAGGGGCGCCTGGGTGGCGCAGTCGGTTAAGCATCCGACTTCAGCCAGGTCACGATCTCGCGGTCCGGGAGTTCGAGCCCCGCGTCAGGCTCTGGGCTGATGGCTCGGAGCCTGGAGCCTGCTTCCGATTCTGTGTCTCCCTCTCTCTCTGCCCCTCCCCCGTTCATGCTCTGTCTCTCTCTGTCCCAAAATAAATAAACATTGAAAAAAAAATTTAAGTTAAATCATACAGTTGTATTTTTGGGCTTAGTTCCTTCCACATAACATAATGCATGTGAGATTTATCCATTTAGTTGCATATACCAGTAATTTGTTAGTAGTATTCTGTTATATGGTTGTATCAGGTAATTTTGCTTATTCACTGTGCATGGACATTTGAGTTGTTTCCAGGTTTTGGATGTTATAAATGAAATTGCTATGCGCATTCATGTATAAATCTTTGAGTGTTTGTATACTTTCCTTTTCAGAGTGGAATGGCTGGGTTGTATGGCGGTATATGTTTAGTTTTTTAAGAAATTACCAGCTTTCTGTGGGGCGCCTGGGTGGCTCAGTCGGTTAAGCGTCCGACTTCGGCTCAGGTCATGATCTCACGGTCCGTGAGTTCAAGCCCCGCGTCGGGCTCTGTGCTGCCAGCTCGGAGCCTGGAGCCTGTTTCAGATTCTGTGTCTCCCTCTCTCTGTGACCCTCCCCCGTTCATGCTCTGTCTCTCCCTGTCTCAAAAATAAAATAAACGTTAAAAAAAAAAATTAAAAAAAAAAAAAGAAATTACCAGTTTTCTGAAGTGGTGACACCATTTAAGCAGTATGTGAGAGCTCTGTTTGCTTCATATTCTTACGAATACTTGGTATTGTTGGCTTTTTTTTTTTTTAAGTTTATTTTATTTGAGACAGTGCAAGTAGGGGAGGGGTGGAGAGAGAGAGGATCCCAAGCAGGCTCTATGCCGTTAGCCTGGAACCTGACATGGGGCCCAGTTCCACCTGCCGTGAGATCATGACCTGAGGGGGAGTCAAGAATTGGATGCTTAACTGACTGAGCCATTCAGGCACCCTGGTATGGTCGGCCTTTTTAATTTTAGCCATTCTGATGGAGGTGTAGTAGTATCTCACTGTGGTTTTAATTTGCGTTTTCCTAATGACTGATGATGTTGAACATCTTTTCACATATTTATTGGCCATTCATATATCTTCTGGAGCAACTTTGTGGTTGCTTCTGTTGGGCACTCATGGCTAGTCCCAATCTGGGACCAAAATGTATGTAATTTTTCTCTACTTGTAGATTTTCAGGCCATGAGCTTAGGCCGCAAAACGACTATGGTTTTGAATTCCTAGGAGGGTTTTTTCCTCCCACTTCACTAGGTGAGCAAGACAATCTTCCTTATTTCCCTGTGGACAGATTTTTTTCCCCTGGTCTGTCTTTATTGAATGTCTTAGCCTTTGTATAGGGATCTCAGCTGCTCTTTGTAGGCTCAGAATCTGTCTCCTGGACAAAGAGGTGGTTATAAATTCTTTACACTGCTAGGATAGCTATGCTGTCAGGTCGCTTTTCCTGGGACTTCCTTACTTTCTTGTGAGCTCAGTTTATCTATGTATCAGGATCCAGTCAGGAAAATAGAAACCACACATAGCTATTTTAAAAGTGAACTCAGTAAAGGGAATTAGTTTAAAGCCTTGCTGGAGGGCTGGACAAGCAAAAAGGGTATCTTTGATGTAATAACTGCATTAAGCAGCTACTTCATCTAGGGCCGAAAAACAAAGGGAAGAAAGGCTGGAGTTCTCAGATCCTGTAAATCTGAAGGGATCTGGAGGAACTACGCCCTGATTCTCTGAGGAGAGGGCGTCTCCTGGTGCTGCTGGTTTCTCAGGTGTTTGCAGGAAGGGCCTGGAGGAGCCAGGTTTGGTTGAGTTCTGCCCAGCTGGTGCTGGTGCCTCTGAGGGGGGCGCATTGAGGCTGGTTCTGGGAGTTTAGTAAGAAGTGGGAAGGAACCAACTGCCGTTGTCAAGAAACAGCAGGCCATACGAAGGAGGAAGTTCTTGCCTTCCATTTTCCCTTTAGCACCTCCTACAGAGCGTAACAGGGAGCCAGCTGGCAAAGGTGTGATAGGGTTGGCAGAGTCCAAGCCCCAGTGTCACAGAGCAGAGTGTAACAGGGTAGGCGTGGAGCTGAGAGATAGTAACTTAATTGGCATACTCTAAAAGGATGTTTATTATATTTTTCTAAGCATTTCCAGGTGTATTTAGTGGGAAGATTCTCAGGTTATCTCATTTATTATATCAACAGTCATAGCAATAGTTAACATTGTTTTTTTCTTCAGGATATACTGTGAGCAGGCTCTGTTCTAAGTGCTTTACGTGAACTGCTTCCCAAAGTTCTATGAGGTAAATGCTGTCATTATTACTATTCCCTTTAACAGGCAAGGAAACTGAGACACAAATAAATTAAGTAGTCTATTCAAAGCCATACAGTGTAAGTGGAGTTGGTGTTCTAATCCAAGCATTCTGGGTTCCATAACCCACATTCTTAACTTTCTTACTATGCTGAAAGTTTTTCCCTATGTCAAACCGAACTCTATCTTTCTGTAATTTCTACTCACTAGTTCTGGTTTTGTCTTCCTGCAGAACACATACATTTTTCTCTTCACCTGCATGACAAGTGTGCATATATTTGAACACATTTTCGTGTTCTCCCTCACTAAACATCTGTAGTTCTTCCCTCACATTTGCTACGATACATAACTTTTAGACTTTTCACCACAGTTGTTTCATTCTTTAGCTGCGTGGACTCTGACTTTGCTTTTTAAAAGTGGGGCACAGAGTTGTCTTCTAACACAACCCAAGCCTGCGCTGGTGTTTTGGGCAGCTGTGTTACATTCATGGTTCACTGAGAGTGTGACATCCTCTCTTCTGCTTCCCACCATATGCAGCCTGCTCCCTCCCCTACCCCAAGGGCCCAAAGGCAGCCTTTTTAATATAAACTGCTGTACCAAGTCTCTGCCATCTTGTATTAGTTTAGTGAATGCAAACCTTCATATTTAATCATGTTAAATTGTATCTTGTTACTTTTGGTAGCATAAGAACTGTTGAGAGCTTTTTTGCCAGATCACATCTAAAAGCATTGTATTTTCTCTCCTTCATAGTTTATAATGCCAAAGCTTGACAAGCGGGCTTTATATGTTTTCATTCTGTCTTTGGTAAAAACGCTAAAAATGGTAGGTTTGAGAAATAAGCTGTGTGTAATACTACTATAGGTCTTACTTCAGTTGACGGAGGTTTGAGGGGGAATAGTTTTGGCTGTTCTTTCTGCTAAATTGGAGGAGGAGCTATCTGGAATGATATCTTGGCTGTCAGTGAGGGGAGGAGAGAATCAAGGTTAAGGGTTGGCCATTGGGCAATCAGTCATCCTAATAAGGGACCACTTGGCAGAAGTAAAATGATCTGGTGGCTGTAGAAGGGGAAGAGGGCATATTGCACAGCATGCTCCTGGGTTGAGGCCTCAGTAGACAGCTGTGTCAGCTGCCCTTTTCTGTCCTATTTAAGGGCTGATTTCTTTGACGCCAGTGCAGGAAATGCCAGTGATTGAGCCTGGCAGATTTCTTCTGCCTTATTGCAATTGAGGACAGGTTTTATATGGTGAGGAGTAAAGACTGTATATTTCAGGCTTATTTATTTGACCACTTGAGTGCCTTCCTGTGACTGGTCAAACATACTTCTTTTGCAGGCTATCAAGTTTTTGGTACCCGATGACAAGGTGGATGCAATGTGACCCTGGATCTTGGTCCTTCGTGTGGGTAGCAACTGTTTTGCCCTGTAAGTGGGCATTTGTCAAGTGTCTCACTTCTGGATGGCTTCAGTGAGGGGCGAGATAACAATAGCTTTGATTACCTACTTTTCTTTTTTTTTTTTTTTAAACATTTATTTATTTTTGAGACAGAGAGAGACAGAGCATGAGCAGGGGAGGGTCAGAGAGAGAGGGAGACACAGAATCCGAAACAGGCTCCAGGCTCTGAACTGTCAGCACAGAGCCTGACGCGGGGCTCAAACTCACAGACCGCGAGATCATGACCTGAGCTGAAGTCGGCCACTTAACCGACTGAGCCACCCAGGTGCCCCGATTACCTACTTTTCTATCTTCCATGTGGTGTGATGGTGTGAGTTTGAGGGAAACCTCTTGTTCCTTAGGAGTAGCAAACTCCTAAGCAACTGTACCCCTCATGAATTGCTGCAAAGTGGACTCTGTCTGGTTGCTGACCTCCAAAGCCCAGTTTCCTTAGGCAGTGAGCAAATAAACAATGAGTGCCTGTTTTATCTCTCAGAGAGCTGAGTATATAAAGAAATGTACAATACAGGATTTCCCTCCTCACCAACTGTTCAAACCTGTAGATTCTTTATAGGAATCATAAATATTTATATACTCTTGTGTGTGTTCAAATCTATCGATACTTTATAAGAAAAATATAACAAACTCTTTGCCTACATTTGCCAGTTGTTAACATTTTGCTGCATTTGCTCTCCGTTCTTCATATTCTGAACCTTTGGACTATTAGATGCAAACATCATGTTACTTCATCCTAAATATAATTCAGCAGTGTTTTCTAAAAACAAGAGTATCTGCCTATATAATAACAATACAGCTAGGTCTCAGGAAATTTAGGATTGATTCAGTACATCCAGTGTATAATACTTGTTCAGACATCTCACATTTTCCCAGTAATGTCTTTTATAGATTTTTTTTTCAAATCAGCCTTCAGTGAAGGGTCATTCATGCATTTAGTTGTGATAATTTTGTCACGCCCCTTGAGCAATTCCCTAATCTCTCAATCTTGAATGCTTTTTTATCTGTCGCAACATTGACATTCTTTGAGAGGTTAGGTAGATTTTTGCAGAATTTTTTTAAGTGTATTTATTTATTTTGAGAGAGAGTGTGATTGGGGGGAGGGACAGAGAGTGAGAGGGAGAGAGAGAATCCCAAGCAGGCTCCATGCTGTCAGTGTGGACCCCGACATGGGGCTCTATCTCACGAATTGTGAGATTGTGACCTGAGTCAAAACCAAGATTTGGATGCTCAACCAACTGAGCCACCTGGGCACCCCTAGAATATTTCTTAATTTGGATTTGTATGATTATCTCCTCTTCATTAGATTCAGGTTAAACATTTTTAGTGGAACTAGATAGGTTAATACAGTAGTTTGATTAGTGAAGCTAGAAAACACATGGACTCACTATTCAGCTTTGCATGACTGTATATAATTTAGCACTCGACTGTGTTGTCTAGTCTGTAAGCTCTATAGGAATTGAGAGAAGAGGGAACTCAGTAGGGCCTGGAATAACTAGGAGAGACTTTGGCAGGAACATGAATAGAATTTGAGATAGTTGGAGTATATGGTTAGATAAGCTGCTCTTTGGGTTTTACATCCCACTATTTAAAAAAAAAATTGTTTTTTACATTTATCTATTTTTTGAGAGACAGAGACACAGAGCACAAGTTGGGAGGGGCAGAGAGAGAAGGAGACACAGAATCCGAAGCAGGCTCCAGGCTCTGAGCTGTCAGCACAGAGCCCGATGTGGGGCTTGAACTCACAAACCGTGAGATCATGACCTGAGCCAAAGTTGGACGCCCAACTGACTGAGCCACCCAGGCGCCCCTCCATCCTACTAATAAAGTTGCATGTATATCATGAAAAATGAATTTCCTCTTCAGATTTAGAGTGCTGTATCTTCTATGGTGTTTGTACTACTGGGAAGCGTTTAGAGCTCTTGCTTTGGCTTCAGAGGTGATGCCCAGGATTTTGCCAGCTGCCTAACCTTGGAAAAGTTCACTTGCAAGTTAGAAAGACTATTAATAACTATTTAATAAGTTATTGTGATGCTCAAAGTGAAGAACTGCATAAATACTTGAATCAAAATATTTGAATGCCTTGGGGCGCCTGGGTGGCTCGGTAGGTTAAGCATCCAGCTTTGGCTGAGGTCATGATCTCCCAGTTCGTGAGTTCGAGCCCCTCATTGGGCTCTCTACTGTCCGCACAGAGCCCACACATCTTCTGTCTTCCTCTTTCTCTGTCCCTCCCTCTCTTTCTCAGTCTCTCTCAAAAATAAATAAACATTAAAAAAATAAAATAATTAAAAAAATAATAAAATATTTGAATGCCTTTAGGTGGGGACAACACTCCATAGTTCTGCCATATGCTCCACTGGAGAATCCATTTCTTTTACCTGCCTGACTCAGGTATTTGAATTTACCACTGCTGGATAACTCAAGGCATGGGAATGAGAAATAGAGTCTTATGCAGAGAGAAGTGGGAAGACTGGCTTGATTAGTTCAGAGTGTATGCTGTGGAATAGTGGGAAGTAAGGTTGAATAAATGACTTGAGGCCATATAATGGAGGGCTTTGAAAATGAAGCCAAATAATTTAGATATAATGCTTTAGACAGAAGAAAGCCATGGAAGGTTTTTGAGGAGAAACACACTTGGAAATTAGTGATATGGAGCCTCCTGAGGAAGGACTTCTCTTGGTTTGGAGACCAGAATCCTAATAGGGCCTTCCCAGTGCTGACCAAGGCGTGGGGGTGGGGGTAGGGGTGTGGTGTGGTTTGGCAATCTTGCCACAGGAGGCCAGAATTTCTGCCCCAGTGACTCTTCCTGCTCTGCCACTGACTCACCCCATTGACCTAGGCTGCGTGGCTTCCCTTCCGTTTGCTGTCTGATCTACAGAATGTTGGGGCTGCCCAAGATGATATGAAGCTGAGCTGACCAACAGTGGGTGGGATGGGAGAATGAACAAGCATTCCTGCCCCTTTGCCCCTTCCCTGGGTAGAGGCTAATTCTAAGCCAGTCTGCCAGGGATCTTGTCCAGGCCTGGGGAAGCTGTCCACCAGGAGGTAAGTTCAAGATGGTTTCTGTCCTTTCTCTGCTTTTTCGTAGATCAGCCTTTTCCTGAACAGAAGCTTTATTATTTTCTTTTTCTCTGATTCATGTTCTTCATAGTGACCTTTCAATTACTTGAAGCACATGGGTTACTGCAGGAGGTAGGAAGAGAGTTTTTTGTTTGTTTGTTTAAGTATTTTGGGGAGAGCGCAAGTGGAGGAGGGGCAAAGAGGGGAATGGAGGATCTGAAGCGGGCTCTGCACTGACAGGCTGACACCAGGGAGCCCGATGTGGGGCTCAGACTCACTAACCTTGAGATCATGACCTGAGCTAAAGTCGGATGCTCAACCTACTGAGCCACCCAGGGAGAGAGGTTTAATAAACATATATTCTTGCTTTGGGGGGGAAGTGATCATAGGTTTCCCTTTATCCAGAACTCTTGTGAACTACATACTAAACAATGACTTATACCTGTAGGGGCGATTATAGAGAGATAACTGGTGTTAAGCTGATCTTTCTCAGCTACTGAGTTTCAGAACCATTCTGGTGTGCTTTAGTGTCTCAAGTTATTTCCTTTCCCTTTGAAAGACAGCAGTGAGGAACACGGAAATGGGAGGAATATGGATTAGGATATGTTTGTGGATTATGCTAGAAGTCAGAGTGACTGGGTTGCTAGTCCTGACTGTTGCTGACCAGGTGTGTGACCAGGGACAAATTACGTAACCTCTGGACTGAAGTTTTTTCATATGTAAACATAAACAGTTTGGATTATATGATACGGAAGATTTCTTCCAGGGCCAAAATTTATGACTACGTAATGTGTGATTGTAAAGTAACATAGGGTGGCATAGTTGGTTAAGCATCTGACTTCAGCTCAGGTCATGATCTCGTGGTTTGTGGGTTCAAGCCCCGTGTTGGGCTCTGTGCTGACTGCTCAGAGCCTGGAGTCTGTTTAGGATTCTGTCTCTCGCTCTCTCTGCCCCTCCCCCATTTGTGCACGTGCGTGCGCTCTCTCTCAAAAATAAATAAACAGTAGGGACACCTGGGTGGCTCTGTCGGTTAAGCATCCGACTCTTGGTTTAGGTTCAGGTCATGATCTCACGATTTCATGAGTTTGAGCCACGCACTGGGCTCTGTGCTGGCAGTGCAGAGCCTGCTTGGGATTCTCTCTCCCGCATTCTGTGCCCCTCCCCCACTCACGCTGTCTCTGTCTCTCTCAAAATAAATAACCTAAAAAAATAAACAGTAAAGTAATGTAATAGCTTAACACGTGACATATATTGCACATATCTTCTTTGTTGTAGTTGTAGGACACTTAACAGTATTTGTAAGTTTGTCCTCTTCAAAGTAATTGTGTTCTCAGACTTTATATTTATTCTGGTGATGCTGCCAATGCTCAGAATATTTTTGGCTTCTAAGCCAATCTTTTGAATGTCCTCAGAAGTAGCAAATCTTCACTGAACCTTGCTTGGTGGGTTCACAGCCAAAAGATACTATAAGCCAAAGAGTCAAGCAAGGCAGTACATTTTTTGGTGAAAAATGAGGTATGACTGCAAAACAGTAAGATTTAATTTTTGTGTGTCTCACAGAGTAGACTTTAAAGTCAGTTTCCAAAAGAGTGTTTCATATATATTTTGAGCAATGATTATATTGTTAGAATAAGTAAATAACTTCCTACAGAGACTATTTTGACTGCAGTTTTCATTTGATTTAATAAGATTGGAAATTTTGTTTAAAAAGGTGTCACTTAATTTTTTTTTTTATTTTTGTTAATTTTTATTTATTTATTTATTTTGAGAGTGCGAGCTTGAGCCAGGGAGGGGTAGAGAGAGGGGAAGAGAAAGAATCCCAAGCAAGCTCTGTGTTGTTAGAGCGGAGCCTGATGTGGGGCTTGAACTTACGAGCCCTGAGATCATGACCTGAGCAGAAATTAAGAGTTAGGTGCTTAACCCACTGAGCCACACAGGTGCCCTGTCGTTTTTTTTTTTTTTTTTTTTAATGAAAAAAAAATTTTTTTTAAATGTTTACTCTTGAGAGGGCCAGACGGAGAGAGGGAGACACAGAATCTGAAGCAGGCTCCAGACTCTGAGCTGAAGCACAGAGCCCAACGTGGGGCTCAAACTCAAAAACGCAAGATCATGACCTGACCTAAAGTGAGACACTTAACTGACTGAGCCACCTAGGCGCCCTTTCTTTTTTTTTTTTTTTTAAGTTTTAATCATTTATTTTTTTTTATTTTTTATTTAAAAAAAAATTTTTTTTTCAACTTTTTTTTATTTATTTTTGGGACAGAGAGAGACAGAACATGAGCAGGGGAGGGACAGAGAGAGAGGGAGACACAGAATCGGAAACAGGCTCCAGGCTCTGAGCCATCAGCCCAGAGCCTGATGCGGGGCTCGAACTCCCAGACCGTGAGATCGTGACCTGGCCGAAGTCGGACGCTCAACCGACTGTGCCACCCAGGCGCCCCTTTAATCATTTATTTTTGAGAGAGAGAGAGAAAGTGAGCTCAAGCACAGGAGGGGCAGAGAGAGAGAGAGAGAGAGAGAGAAAGAATCCCAAACAGGCTCCATGCTGTCAGTGCAGAGCCTGATGCGGGGCTTGAGCTCACAACTGCAAGATCATGTCCTGAGCCGAAATCAAGAGTCAGACACTTAACCGACTGAGCCACCCAGGTGTCCCTGTCACTTCCTTTATACTCACTGTGCATATATGCTTGCTTCTAGGTCAAGGTGACTAGATAGTGTGAGAAAATTAGCCTTTCTCGTGTAATTCTCCCAAATCACAAATGTATTGGGGGCCAGAAAGGATTGGAACATGCCGCTGTAGGACACTGTAGCTGAGGAGCCATTGCAGTCCCATCTCCAGAATCAGTCACAAGTTCTTCAGACTGTAGCACCCTCTGCTCACCAGTATGTCAGAATCCATCAGGTGGTGTGGTAGAGTGGAAGCAGATAGTATTTTTCTAGGAAAAATGATAGATCAGGCTACTCCATTGATCTTTATTTTTTATTTTTTTGGTCAGCATTTGGGTTTGAGAAAGGGTGAGGATAGGCAGGGGGATGGGAAGAGGGAAAGCAGCCTATCTTGAACTGATTTCAATTAGGCTGATTGATTGAAGGCCTGGAATCTTGTTGGTGGTTTTGTTGATAACCAGTCAGTAAATTAAGGTGTTAGGCAGCGGGGTCAACAAAACATTCTGTCGCTGTATGATCATTTGCAATTCTCTTTCTTTTTAATGTATGTATATGTTTTTATTTTTTTAATTTTTTATTAAAAAAATTTTTTTTAATGTTTTCATTTTTGAGAGACAGAGACTGGGCGTGAGTGGGAGAGGGGCAGAGAGGGAGACACAGAATTGGAAGCAGGCTCCAGGCTTTGAGCTGTCAGCACGGAGCCCGATGTGGGACTCAAACCCATGAACCGTGAGATCATGACCTGAGCCAAAGGCAGATGTTCAACCGACTATGTCACCCAGGCACCCCTATATTTTTTTATTTTGAAAGAGAGAGAGACAGAGAGACAGAACAGGTGGGGGAGGGACAGAGAGAGAGGGAACAGAGAATCCAAAGCAGTCTCTGTGCTGATAGCAGAGAGCCCAGTGCACGGCTCAAACTCATGGAACCGTGAGATTGTGACCTGAGCCGAAGTCGAACACTCAACTGACTGAGCCACCCAGGTGCCCCTGTAATTCTTTTTTACTCTAGGCCTTGTTTTCCTCATTTTGATATTGAAAAATATACACGCTAAGAGTTCTAGATCTGAAAACAGGTAAGCCTAAGGAAATTTGAGCTGGGAAAGTATCTACTTGTTCTAAGTTGCTTGACTTTTGGATTAGGGGTAGGAGTGGAATTCCTTTTTAGCCCCTAAGTTACAGTGATTTTACTCTCTACCTGCAGTCATAGCTGAGTGATCAAACATCAAGTAGCTGTTTAATGGGAAGCAGGCACTAGGAGCTTTCTCCTGAAAAACAATCACAGGACACGCTGGTCTGGGAGAAGTCATTGCCTGGTAGGACCTATTGTTTGAAAGAGGTGGGGGTGAATTTCATCAAAATGGACAGTGTGGATGTCGTGATTTAGGAGATTTAGAGACTTTGTTCCCTGCTGTGGTTAATTTCAAGCCTATCTTTAAAGGGATTCTCTTAATGATTGGTGCAATGGGATTCATTTAGAGAAGAAGCCCCAGGTAACCACAATTAGAGTTGAATGGCCAAGAGTAGAGCCATTTGCTGGACAGAAAGTGCCCTAATCAGTTGCTTTTTGACACTGACATCCTATAGAGACCCCAAGGAGAGAATAGGCTGTTTGGTGAGCTCACTAGGCACTAGGCTGGGAGATTTGGGCTCTAAACAGAGGAGGAGGTGACCTGAAGAATCCACACTTCTTAATCTCCCTATTTCTCTTCTTTCCTTTAGTGCCCTTTAGTTTTAATTAAGATTGTGTAAACACAGTCAGCTTGCCAGTCCCCTTAAAGTGGCAGGCCCATGACATTTTTGGCTGTTCACTCACGCAAGGTATGTGACTTTAAATTGGAGAGATTGTCCTCTTTGACAGTTTGGCTTCACTGGCCTGCTTCACTGAAAGAATCCATTAGATTAGGGCCAGTAGGCTGTCATTCAGTCAGGCAACATTATTTGGCACCTACTGTGTGCAAGCATTGTGCTGAAATGGAGCTGGATGAGATGATTTCTGCTCTCTAGAAACTTAGTCAAGTGAAACATATTTGCAGCTAGTGTAGACCCAAAGAGGAATGGAATAAAATGTGCAGAAGAACAAGAAATATTGGGATATATGGAGGAAAGAACAGTTGTTTTTGAATTGGGGGAACAAGGAGAGCATCTGAAGAGAGAAGGCATTTGAACCAGCTTATAAAAGATGAACTTGGACTTCAGTAGGTTTGGAAGAAAGCATTTTGAAGGAGGTTACACATGGGCAAAGGCACAGAGCTTGGAAAATGCCTGGCATGTTTGGGAAATGTGTTCTTGAGATAGAAGATATTTTAATTAATTATTTTTAGTAGTCTCTATATCCAATGTGGGGCTCAATGTCATGACCCCACGATCAGGAGTCACATGCTGTTCCAACTGAGCCAGGCAGTCACCCCCTGAATGTTTATGATGTGAGGAAGAACACAATCCAATCCATGTTATTTAGGTCTTGGTCTGTTTTCTTTAAGTGTAAGGTCTTAGATCTTAGGGTTGAGAAGGTGATGGTTCTGGGTCTAGAGTATAAATAAGGTTTGTAGGCATCTCAATATTACTCGATTTCCCAGTTACATTTACTAAGGCAGCTCCAGAAGCAAGAAGGCAGGAAATGGTAAGCAATGTACCTTTATTTATTTTTTTAAAGTGTATTTATTTATTTTTAGAGAGAGCGTGAACGAGCAGGGGAGGGGCAGAGAGAGAGAGGGAGAGAGGATCCCAAGCGTGCTCCATGCTGTCAGTGCAGAGCCTGACATGGGGCTCAATCCCATGCACCGTGAGATCATGACCTGAGCCAAAATCAATAGACACTTAACCTACTGAGCCCCGCAGGCATCCCAGCAGTGTGCCTTTAGACTGAGCTTCTCCACACCCCCAGATGGTTTTCTTAGGCATGTACATTATGCAGTCTTCCTACTAGTGAGTTGCTTACTTCGTTGTTGTTGTTGTTGTTGTTGTTGTTGTTTTGGGGGGAGGGGAGTTCCTTACTTCTGCTAATCCTGAGCTTTTGATTCTACAGCAGAAACCAAAAACATTTATTGAATCTGATTGAAAAGTAGTGTATATTCATTATAGGAAACAGGAAAAATACAGGTAAGTATAAAGAAGAAACCTAATGTATAGTTTTATTTAGTATTTCCTTTCAATGTTTTGTACCTATGCATATTTCTGTTTTGCATAGTCCAGTGTCATATACTACCTATAATTTTGTATTCTGCTTTTTTCCCAGTTACCATTATTTTCATTGTGTAAATTCATATGAATTTAAAATGCGGCTGAAACTATAAATATTCCTAATGACTGTATAGTAGTCTATCATACAGGATTTGTATAGTGCTTTCAGTTTTTTCTATTTTAAACAGTATTGTAATACTTTTTTTAAATAAAATTTTTAAGCATTTATCTTGAGAGAGGCAGTGTGAGCTGGGGAGGGGCAGAGAGAGAGGGAGGGAGGGAGGGAGGGAGAGAGAGAGGAGGAGAGAATCCCAAGCAGGCTCTGCAGGGCCAGTGCTTGAACCCACAAACTGTGAGATCATGATCTGAGCCAAAACCAAGAGTCTGATGCTCAAGCAACTGAGCCACCCAGGTTCCCCTGAATATGAACATCTTTTAGGCTTTTAACATATATTGCCAAATTCCTTTCTAGAGAATCACTTAAAGCTCACTTGCATGAGGAAAATATAATATTCTTTCTTTGATAATTTTCCACTCAAAGTACTAGGTTAAGTTAACTTCCCTGAAGGGTATGATAATTTCTTTGCCATTATTATATAAAACCAAAATTTGGGAGAGGATGGAAGGAGAAAGCATGTGTGTGTGTTGGGGGGTGGTCACTGTTATGAAGCCCTATTTGCTGACGTGACTTCTAGAAATGGAAAAGGAGACAAGTTACTCTTAATTCTCCATTTATAAAATTGGGGTGATAGCACCTTCCCCTTCTGTACTACAGAAATTGGATGACCTAAAATTTCTCATAGAAATGCTTTAATTTCATGCCTCAGATCTTCAGAAGGGTAGACTCTGAAGGAGAGAATTGGTCTTCCTTTCCCACAAAGGTCATGACCCTAGCTCTTAACGGTTGGCTAGACATTCTAGAAATGCTTAGCTGCTTCATAGTGAATCTTCTGCAAGCAAAAGAGAAGGACAGACACCTGTGTCGTGTTGTGTTGGAGGGACTTTGTTGGGGATATTCAGCAGAGATGAGGGAGCTTACTTTAATTTCATACTATTATTGTAGTGTGTGAGTGAGAGCTGCATTGCTCATCAGGATCACTGAAGGACGTTAGGAACCCGGTCTGTTTCCCATTAGTTGAAATCAAAGAGAAAAAGAAGATGAAGAATAGCACATTGGAAACTCATTAGAGTCATACTCAACCCAGAAGTAGGGGGATGTCTTTTGACCTCATTTGAGCGTTCTGTTTTATTTTTTAATATATGTATATTTTTAATTTTAGAGGGCACATGTGAGCTGGGAAGAGGGGCAGAGGGAGAGAGAACCTCAAGCAGGCTCCAGGTTCAGCGCAGAGGCCAGGGCGGGGCTCGATCCCACAACCCTAGGATCATGACCTGAGCTGAAATCAAGACTCGGATACTCAACTGACTGAGCCACCCACGTGTCCTTTGAGTGTTTTAGACTTGTTTCTTCAATATTACATACCAGACCTATTTTTGCATATAAATTTCATTTAAAATCAGTCTAACGTAGCCATACTCTGGTCAGTTGGATAAGAATTAAATCCATTAAGAAACTGCTCTTTAGATGTTAAATGTGAATTATTTTATTTAGGCCCAGGTAGTAAATATTTCAGGCTTTGCAGGCTGTGTAGTTGCAACTACAGTTGACCCTTGAAAAACATGGGTTTGAATTGCATGGGTCCCCTTTTATGTGGATTTTTTCAATAAATACGGTACAGTACTGTAAATGTGTTATCTCTCCCTTATGATTTTTCTCAGTAACGTTTTCTTTTTTCTAGCTTTATTGTTCGATTACAGTATTAATACTTACAACTTGAAAGAGACGTGTTAATCATTTGTTTATGTTATTAGTAAGGCTTCCAGTCAACAGTAGGCTATTAGTAGTTGAGTTTTTGGGATGTCAGAAGTTATACGTGGATTTTCAACCGCATGGGGTGGTGGGGGTGGGGTGGTGGGGGTGGAGCGGTTTGGTGCCCCAACCTTTACATTGTTCAAGGGTCTGCTCTACTTACCTCTGCAGATCATAGTTTGTTGACCTTTGGGTAGTGGGAAATATATAAGAAGGCCTAGCCATCCAAAAACTGTAGCATTTTTCTCAAGCTTTTAAAGGTGTGAGGAAATAGGGGCACCTGGGTGGCTCAGTCGAGCATCTGACTTTGCCTCAGGTCACAATCTTCCAGATTGTGGGTTCGAGCCCCATGTAGGGCTCTGTGCTGACAGCTCACAGCTTGGATCCTGCTTCGGATTCTGTGTCTCCCTCTCTCTCTGCCCCTCTCACACTTGCGCATGCACTCTCTCTCTCTCTCTCTCTCTCTCAGAAGTAAACATGAAAAAGTATGAGGAGTCCATTATATATTAAAATGGAAACATGTCAGATTTTTAATTGAAAAAGGAAAGTTGCAGAACAAATTATAACAGTATGATCACAGGTATGTAGATCAAACACATTCACACTCTTTGTTTTTTTATTTACATATATGTACATGTACATATACACATATGTCTTTATACATACACACGTGTACAGAAAAGTCTGAAAGGTTACAACAGATTTGTAACAGTGGTCACTCCAAGGAGGGAAGTGCCATTGGTAAATGTGGGTTAAGGTTTGGTGAATGGGGAGTTTTACATTTTACTCCGTATACTTCCATATTACAATATTTCATAGTCGATAATGTGTTCTTTCTCCTTCCTACTTGTTTGAATAGCTGGTGGGCCTATCTCCACTGGCCAGGGTCAGGAGTGTGACAGACTAGGACTAATTTCCCAGCTCTGCCACGTCAGTTGAGTGGGAAGCAGCTGCTGAGACTAGAACAAGGAGCACATGTATGGGGGTGGGGGGGGCAGAATGTGCAGGTGGCTGGGAGAGGCAGCCAAGACAGGCCAATTCTAATTTACCAACAGTAAGTATCACATGTCATGTCTTGACATTCTCCAAGTTGCTTTGCCTTCCTTTATCACACTGGGCCCTGAGGAAAATTCTATGAGCAAGTAAGGCAGGGATGATGATAGGAAAGGAAGCAATCAAAACATTGGACAACAAGGAAGTGGGGATAGAAAAATTTTTCTTTTTGTAAAAGAATGTAAAGAATTAAAGAATATTTTTAAAGAATTTAGAAAGAAATATGTACAAGGATATGCATTATGGCATTGTTTAACATGGTAACAGATTGAAAATAGTCATGTCTATCAATTGAAAAATATGTGAACATGTTATGTTATATCCTTTATACGGACTGTTATTATACAGCTTTTTGAAAGTGTGAGTTGAAATTTTATTTATTCACATGGGTGGGGGGATGTTCCTGATAAGTTATTAAGTGAGAAAAACAAGTTGCAGAGCAATGTTAAAGTATAAACCTAGTTTTTTAAAAATAGAGAAAAATAAAAAAATCCTCTTAAATATAAAAATATATTTGTGCTTATGTGTTTCAGGGCATGGAAAAATCTGTTAACATTTCTTATGGGAGGGCCTGGAGGGGAACAAAAAGGGGCTGAGAGATTATGGATTTGTGGGTTTTGGTTTTTTTTGTTTTGTTTTGCTTTTTGAGAGAGCACAAGTGGGGAGAAGGGCAGAGGGAGAGAGAGAGAAAGAATCTTGAGCAGAAATAGGGGCGCCTGGGTGGCTTAGTCAGTTAAGCCTACGACGTCAGCTCAGGTCAGAGCCTGGAGCCTGCTTCGGATTCTGTGTCTCCCTCTCTCTCTGCCCCTCCCCTGCTTGTGCTCTGTCTTTCTTTCTCTGTCTCAAAAATAAATAAGCATTAAAAAAAAAATTTTTTTTTAAAAAAGCAGAAATAAAAGAAGCAGAGAAGAGGGAGCATCTCTTAAGAATTCTTAAGAGAATCTGGGCACTTGGGTGGCTCAGTTGGTTGTCTGACTTTGGCTCAGGTCATGATCTCACAGTTTGCGGGTTTGAGCCTCACATAGGGCTCTCTGCTGTCAGTATGGAGCCTGCTTTGGATCCACTGCCCCCTGCCCCGCCCCCCCCACCCCTCTTTCATGCACCACTTGTTCTCTCTCTCTCTCTCTCTCTCTCTGTCTCTCAAAATAAATAAACTTTTTTTTAAAAAGTGTCTTTGTGGGGCGCCTGGGTGGCTCAGTTGGTTAGGTGTCCGACTTCGGCTCAGGTCATGATCTCGCGGTCTGTGAGTTCGAGCCCCACGTCAGGCTCTGTGTTGACTGCTCAGAGCCTGGAGCCTGTTTCAGATTCTGTGTCTCCCTCTCTCTCTGACCCTCCCCCGTTCATGCTCTGTCTCTCTCTGTCTCAAAAATAAATAAACGTTAAAAAAAAAAAGTGTCTTTGCAGAGCAGAAGTTTAAATAAAACAACAACAAAGAATTAAGGGAATCCACACTGGGCATGGAGTCCAGTGCAGGGCATGATCTCACAATGGTGCGATCATGACCTGAGCCAAAATCAAGAGTTGGCAACTCAACTGACTAAGCCACCAGGCACCCCTGTATTTTATTTATTTTTAAATGCTTTGCTGCTGTTTTTACATTTTAACACCCTGAAATTAGAATGCATTTATAATTGGTGACATCTTTCAATTGTTGGCTATTTTTTTCACATTTTCATTTTCTCTGAAATTGAGATATCTTACTATTGATAGTATAGTTCCACTTTCCTTTTAAAAAAAATTTTTTTTAATGTTTATTTTTGAGAGAGAGGGAGGGAGAGAAAACAGTAGGGGAGGGGCAGAGAGAAAGAGAGGGAGGCACAGAGTCTGAAGCAGGCTCCAAGTTCTGAGCTATCAGCACAGAGCCTGACTTGGGGCTTGAATTCATGAACCAAGAGATTATGACCTGAGCCGAAGTTGGACGCTTAACCAACTGAGCCAGCCATCCAGGTGCCCCTGATGGTTCCACTTTTCAATGCCAATTTTTTTTTTTTTTTTTTTTTTTTCCCGTTAACTGTAATCTTGGCCCCTTTCTGGGCTTCTCTTGCTCCTAACCTCATCAGAATCACATCACCTAGACATTATGGGTGGTAGGGACAAGTGAGTGAACATATTATTTGAGTGTGCAAGGATTTTGTGCATCCTTACTTAACTGATACATGTCCTACACGTACCTGCTGCTTGAGAAGCCAGGTAAATATATATGTAGCCCTGAGGCATCCAACTTAGTGCTCCTGATTTTGATTAGTCTGTCTTAATTTTGCTTAATGGTTTAAAAAAAAATTTTTTTTTAATATTTATTTTTTGAGAGAGTGTGAGTGGGGAAGGGGATACAGAATCTGAAGCAGGCTCCAGGCTGTCAGCACAGAGCCTGACGCAGGGCTCAAACCCACCAGCTGTGAGATCATGACCTGAGCTGAAGTCAGACGCCCAACCCACTGAGCCACCCAGGTGTCCCCTGTCTGTTGTTTTTTTAATTAAAGTGTAACATACATACAGAAAAATGCATAAAGTAATGTAGCTCATGAGTTTTCACAAAGTGAACACGTAACTAGTGTTGTTTTAAGAAACATTACCAGCATCCCATTAGCCCTTTCTAGTTACCATCTGTTTTCTTCTTAAATGCAATGAAAGTGTACATAGGGATGGTGACACTCTGTTGGTTCACAGGTGGGTGTGTGGCTCATGGTTATCTTGGGGTCGAATCTGCTGGAAAGAGCTTCAGGTTTGGAGCCAGAAGATCAGAGTTGCATTGTGGTCCTGTTATTTTGTAGTTGTGTGACCTTAGGCAAAGTACTGTTCTGAACTTCATTCCTCTTTGATAAAATGAAAACGGTGTTTACTTTGCAGAGCTGTTGTGAGGATCATGTGAAATACTTTATAGATGGGACACACTGTCAGTGTTAAAAAGCCGTATACAAATGCTAGTCATTTTTTAGTAAGGGAGGTAGAATCCCAAGCAGGAGATGATGTGAACCTAATGTAAGGAGAGAAAATGAAGAAGTTTGATCACAAAATCCATTCTCTTAACCACCTGTATTGCCTTCCTTTTAAATTGATATTGGTGTGGTCCTTGACTTTCTGTTAAAATTTCCTCAAATGAAAATAATATAAAGGGTCTAAAAGGAATCCCCAGAGATTTGGAATTTCACCCAGTCTGTCACTTGCTGTCAATGTGGGTGCCCCCAGAGCTGTGCAAGGCAGAGACTTTGGCAGAAGATTAATACGTTACAGTAGCAAATGTATGCATTACCTCTTTACAGGCCTAATAAGCAAGCCCTCTTCTGATTATGTCACACTGTTCTAAAGGTGACCCAAATCTGTATCTCTAGCCCCAAATCATATTTTTCACCAGCTACTGTATTTTCCTAATCGTATGTCCAGTAGATACCTCATGTCTAAATCCAAATTTTCAAGTCACCTGCCAGATAGCATGATGGTTTAGATTATGAACTTTGGAGTGAAATAGACCTGGGTTTGAATTTTTTTTTTAAGTTTATTTATTTTTGAGAGAGAGTGTGTGCAAAAAGGGGAGGGACAGAGAGAGAGGTAGACAGGATCTGAAGGGGGCTCTGTGCTGACAACAGAGATCCCAGTGTGGGGCTCAACCTTACAGCCCCTGAGATCATGACCTGAACCCTGAACCAAACTGACTCAGTTGGCTTAACCAACTGAGCCACCCAAGCGCCTGACCTGGGTTTGAATCTTAATTCTGCTACTCGTTAGCATCATGATCTTGGACAGGTTGTTTAACATCTTGAAACTTCTTGAAAGAGAAAAACATCTTGAAACATCTTGAAAGAGAGTATTAATAGCACTTGCCTGATAGGGTTGATACTAGTGCTCAATTAATGAAGTTACTGCTTTTGCATTCTTTTTGTTTTTGGCACACATGCTGATCTGCTCATTCAAGCTAGGAAATCAGAGGTGCTTCTAGAATTTTCCTTTTTCTTTGCTTTGCTTACAGTTGATTATCGGGGCCTGTCAAGTAGTTCTCAAACTGTTGCTTTTTTAAAATTTATTTTTATTTATTTTTAATTTTTTAAATTATTTTGAGTGAGAGAGACCACCCACAGGTGGGGGAGGGGCAGAGAGAGAGGGAGAGAGAATCCCAAGCAGGTGCCACACTGTCAGCACAGAGCCCGACTTGGGGCTCATTCCACGAACTGCAAGGTCATGACCTGAGCAGAAATCAAGAGTCGGGCACTTAACCAACTGAGCCACCCAGGTGCCCGTGCTTCCTCTTTTTTTTAATCACTGCTTTACTTCAGACATGTATCCCTACTTGCTTGGAACAAGCAGTGGTTTTGCTCTGCATTGTGCAAAGCTTAATAGAATTACAGAACAACAAAAAGAAAAAAAAGAATTACAGAACAGACTCAGGAACCAGGTGGAAGCAAAGGGGACAGGGCTCCAAACATCCTTTACTTCAAACCAACTACTTTTATCTGTATCTTGGGTTTTTTTTTTTTTTTTTTAAGTTTATTTTCGAGAGAGAAAGAGAGCAAGCAGAAGCAAGGGAGGAGCTGAGAGAGAGAGAGAGAGAGAGAATTTCAAGCAGACCCTGACTGTTAGCACAGAGTCTGACTCGGGGCTTGAACTCACCCAGGTATCCCTCTGTGTCTTGCGTTCTATATGAAGATTGAGTCTGGAGGCTTCACTTTTAAAATATATTTTGAAACCTTTCATTCATTTAAGAAATGCTTATCAAGTATGTTCTATGTGCCAGGCATTGTGCTGAGTTCTAAGAATTCAGTGGCAAGCACACCATCTGTGATTTCATGGAACATATGATGATAGGAGAAAGGAATTAATGAAATGCAAAAAGGCATAATTAGAAACTGAGTGCTGTGAAGGAAAGTACTATGGTGCTATGCATAGTAGGAACTTGACCTGGTATGGAACTGGGAACTAGGAACTAGGTGGTTAGGGAGAATTTACATGAGGGAAGTAACATTTGAGCTGAAATACGAAGGATAAGTTAGAATTAACTAGATGAAGAGGCAGGAAAAGAAAGCTTTGGGTAGAAGGAAGAGTGTGGACAACGCTAAACCATATGCAGATAGAACTTTCTAGTAATGGATTTTCAGACTCTAATAGCAGCTAGCATTCTCTGTGCTAGGTGTTGTGCTAAGCGCTTTACAAGTATTGTCTTAATTCCTTACAATGACCCTCTAAGAAAGTACTATCACTATTCCTATTTTACAGATGGGGAAACGGGACACAGAGAGGTTAAATAACCTGCCTAAGGTTGCACAGCTAATAAGCTCTGGAGCCAGGATTTTAATTAGGCAGTCTAACTCTAGACCCCATGCTCTTAGCTACTGTGCTATGTTGCCTTCCTCTTGTTTCTTACAATTCTAGCTTGTATGTCATACAGAGTGAAACATAGATCTGATCTGTTACTCCCATTTACTCTGTCTCTTTACAAACCTTGATCGTTTCCTATCACCTACAGGATAAAATCTGAATTCCTTAGTATGATGTAAGTGCCTCACAGTTTAGTACCACTTATCCTCATCTGCTACACCTTCCTAAAACCGCATGCCATTGCTCAAATGTAATAAGCTCTGTCTTTGCACATGCTGTTCTCTCTGCCTAGAATGCTCTTTTTTTCTTCTCTTTGGGTGAAACCCTACTCATCCTACTCATACTTTAAGTACTGGGCTTAAATGTTACTTCCTTGGTAAAACTTTTCTAATCATCCATCCCGAGTCGGGCCGTCACATGTCCTCTAAAACAGTAACTTCTGTGTTCCTGTTCTGATACCTTTTCAGTGAAACAGGAATCCTAGGTCTTTTCCTTCCCACACCTGTGTTCCTAAGAGCTCTGGGTCTACCCTTACAGTGCCCTTCAAGTAACACCATTCTTTTTCATTCCTGCTGCCCCTGCCCTGGCAGCAGCACTTTTATCTCTGCTGCTGCAATTGCTACCTCACTGTTCTGCCCCTGGACTCAATGTTATGCCAGATTCATCTTTTGAAAACGTGCACACAAGTAAGCCTTCTGCTCAGGACACTGCCTTTCTGGTGTGTCCCCTAGAAGTCTAGACTTCCCAGTGTTCTCTCACCTTCCTGTTGGTACTGTCCAAGTCTGTGTCCTTTCACCTTGTATTAAGGTGAGTTATAGGTATGTTTCTTTCTCCACAGGATTGTAAACCTGTCTAGTTCATGTTTGAGTCTCCAACACAGTATTTACAGGTGTTTATTTCATGGTTATGGTTGAATGTCCCTGATTAAATTTCATTAGTCCCAAATAAGGAGTAACCCATCTTATATATTTTGAAGAATTTGTATTGCAAATAGTATTTTTTTGTTTTGTTGTTTTTGTTTGTTTTAAAAATTTGGTCATAAAGTGGAGGGAGGATTTCAGTTTTAGGAAAATTGCTGGTGAGGAACTCTCATCCTTCACAATGATGCCAGATTGATGGGGATGTTGTTTTATCTAATGATGTTCAAGTTACTTAGCATCTTTAAAAATGGAGAAAATGACACCTAAGACTTGCCCATACCATGAGTTAGTTGTAGCAGAAACCATTTGATCAAGGAATGTGTAAGTGCTTTGTACACCTTAAGGATTATACTGATAAGAAAAGTATAAGTTGTAGTTGAGGTGTGCTGGAGAGAGCCCTGGTTTTAGAAGACTTGAGTTCTGGCTCTGCAACCTTGCAGGTTGACGTTGAAGCAGGTATTTTCTTCTATTCTCTAAAATTGGAATCAACCTGTTTGTTTCTTAGGGTTTTTCAGGGGCGGATTAATTAAGATGTGAGACATAGCCTTCCTTACATTTTTAAAGTCTGTTAAAATGTTAGGTTTGTTGTTGTTGTTGTTTTTAAATCATGGCCACGTTAGACACCATTCCCGTTTATTTTACTTACTAGGAGCATATTAACAAGTTTGGTTTTTGAGGCAATCTAGCATCCTATTTAGAAATCCAGCCCTTACTAATATTTGTGTTTGTTCATTTCTTTGGATATTAAAGGCATCCTGGTGTGATAGGAGAAGTAGATTTGGAACCAGAGAGACGGGATTCAGTGCTGTGTAGGAGGTGGAGACATGGAAGATAAAGCAGAGGGGGTGGGAGGAGAGGGGGAGGAGGGGAGAAGAGAGAGGTGTCATCTGAGTTTTTTAGTTACTTAAAGCCTATTTTAAACCAGATCCTGGGCAGAATCCTTATTCTCCAGCTGAAATCATAAGTTGTGTCAAATCAGCAGACCTTGCTCAGACATACAAATAGGTTGTAAAATTTCTGTCTCAGGCAGGAGATAGCAAATCTTCAGCAGAGTTGTCACATGTATTCCACTATGAATGTAGGTTGGGACTAGATGACCTTTAAGGTCTGTCAACTTTGAGATTCTGTGATTTGTTGACCAAGTATAGAAAGCTGTTTTTATTTAGGCGTTCTAGACCAATGTAATTATAAATTGCACTTTTGTCTGTGACTTTTATTTACAAAACCTTGTAAATACCTTGAGTATAGCTCCAATCAGCTTGTGCCCCATGCAAAATTGGTGCTACCAGTTTCCAAGGACCACCTTCTGTCATCTGAATTAGTAAAGCACCCACATGTGCCTTCCTTTGGAGTGGGACCCAGTAGGGTAAAAAACAAAATGCTTGTTTCTGGGGGATTTGCTTTTTTTTTTTTTTTTTTTTTTGCAAAGGAAGCCCTAACTGGTGAAGTTTTGAGCAGATTCTGAGATTAGTTCTGTTACAAAGATTTTTGTTGTTGTTCTTGTTGAGAATGGTGTCCTGCAGAAAGTATCATGGGAAATTTTTAGAGTGCTTTAGATATGATCTATCTAATACCAATAACCTTCTTTTATTGAGACCCAAGCTAGGGCAGTGACTGTCCTAAAGTCATAAATTTAGTAGGTAGTCTATTGGGAACTTAACCTCCAGGGGCTTCCAATACCAAATCTAGTGTGTTTTTACCACTGGTGTGGCTGTTTCCAGGAGTAGTTGCAAGTCTTTACGTTGAAACTGTTCCTCCTTCCGTTTCTCTTAGCTTTCTCATCATCAGTTCTGTGTTTGTGCACAAACATTGTGCTAGATATGTTGCCTGTAGGGACAGATCCGTTTACTTCTCTGTGACAATGAAACAGGGTGAACAGGTTCTTAGGTGTTTTGTAGAAAAGCCCTTCTTCAGGGAGAACCAAATAGGGCCTCTTGGATGTTATAATGAATCCTCTCCGGGTTTTGATTTGCCCTCTGCTTTTCTCTGGAAGTTACAGGCTTACCAACACTGCTTCATTACTCAGCACTACCCTCTGGAGAGGGAGGGTGAGGCTTGGTAAATAAGCTCGAGGTCAGGGTTCTGAAACAGCAGTCCTTCCCTCCAGCCAACGGTGCTTCCTCCAGCCTTCTTTCTCCGTGGTTTCTCACCCTAGAGATATGTCCAACATCCCTCCCAATAGAAAATTCTTCTGTTCTTGCCTCTTCAGAGTAGTTTTGGTCCTTTAATGTTTGTAAAGCTCTTGTATCTTCAGAAAAAAGCTCTTTAGTGGTTACTTTTAAGATTAGAACTGCTTTGAGGGGTGCCTGGGTGGCTCAGTCAGTTAAGTGTCCGACTTTGGCTCAGGTCATGATCTTGTGGTCTGTGAGTTTGAGCTCTGCGTTCGGCTCTGTGCTGGCAGAGAGGAGCCTGGAGCCTGCTTCGGATTCTGTGTCTCTCTCACTCTGCCCCTCCCTCCCACATGAGTGTGTGTGCACATGAGTGTGTGTGCACACGCGTGTGCACGCTCTCAAAAATAAAAACATTAAAAAATACTAAAGTTAGAAGTTTGATTGTTTTGATCAAAGAGTTGATTTTTATGAGGAGTTATAGAGGCACAAGGCTTCTTGGAGCCTCTGAGAATGTGCTATGTACTAGCTTTTATTTATTCATTCAATGATTGTTTATTTAAGAGCATTGGAGAATAATGTAGAGACCACAGAGACAATTTGCTACTTATGTGACTAAGTCACTTAATTCCTGAGACTCAGATTTCTTCATCTTTAAGATAGAAATAAAACCTACCTTATAGATTGTTGAGAGAACTAGATGAGATGACCATGTAAGAGGACGGGCTCTGGAGAAACCCATTTGGACTCAAATTTTGGCTCCGACACCTACCAACTGTGTGACCTTAGGCAAGTTATTTAATCTTTCTCAGTTTACTTTTCTGTAAAATAGAGATGGGTAATCATAGTATTTGTTATTGTGTCATTGGGTTATTGTGAGGATTAAGCAAAATAAAGCAGGGAAGTGTTTAGCATTGTGCCTGGTGCATACTAAGTGCTCATTAAGTGTTAGCTATTAATTACAACAGTAACAGCAAAAACAATAATGATAGTCTTTAGGTATTTATTATGCTAGGACATCAAGTGGCAGAGGAAAGACTAGAAGGCATTACATAGGGCAGTGGATCTATAAGAGCATTTGCCCTTGCCAACTTTCCTAGTGAGAGGGCCTGAAGGGACTGAGAGGCTCTCATTGGACCCTGGCCTATGGCTTCCTACAGTGAAGGCTTCTCTTCCAGGCTAGAAGGTTGAGATAGGAGGTTCAGAGGGACTTCAGAGGACAGTGAGAAGACCAGTCTGGCAGCGTGGAGCGTTTGGGTAAGGGCATAAGTAACTCTAGTAGAAGGTAAAACTGGGTCCAGGTCATGGAGGGCCATGGATGTCAGGTGAATTGTTTGTATTAGAGCCACCCTACCCTGGGTCATCTCAGGGGAATTGCTCTCTTGCGGTCTTTCCTTTAAGCTTTTTAAAATGGTAATATACATTAAAAACTGTAACGTTTACATTTTAAACAAAAATAATAAAACACCAATGCACCTGCCACCCAGCTCAGGAGATGTGATATTACTGGACCCTTTGAAACATCCTGTGTGCTCCATACCCATCACCAACCTCTACCTGAATGCTCTCCTGAATCTTGTGTTAGCCATGTATCATTTTTCTTCCTTCCTCTCTCCTTTCTTTTAAAAATGGTTTTACCATTTCTATCTTGGTCTTTTGAAGACACTGAACAGGGGCTGTGGAATCAGGCAGGAGCCATATGGCCTGCCTGTCGCCTGGCTAGGCCAGGAGGAGGGTGGGGACACAGGAGGGGAGTGGCAGCACTGTGGTGGGGGAGGGAGAGGCTGGAGAAACTGGCCCAGCTCCTTGGGCTGTCCTGAAGAGCAGGCCCGGAAGCTTGGCAATTTTGGTGGAGAGGTTCCAGAGGAGAGTTCAGCCCTCTGAGGCTGCACAGCTGGAAGCTGTTGCCTGGAGTTTAGAGCTGTGGAGTGGGAGGGGGGGTGAGAATCTCTTGTATTCTTTTGAGACACAGTATCAACTCTTCAGTGTGCTAGGGAGCTTCGGGTTAGCACAGTGCCACATGTGGCCAGGACAGTTTTAGCAGGCCTGCCTCCTATTTTCACCTCATACATATTCTGGAGTGTTGATTGTGCCAGTTATTAAATTATGTTTGCCACTTGGCTTTTCTATAAAAGCTTTGGATTTTGCTTTGGTTTGGCTTTCCTGGTCCTTCTTTGAATAAGAACTTTCCTTTCTACCAATAGCAATTGCCAACCACAGACTGCGAGCGATCCTGTGGGAATAAGTTACAGGGCTGGGAGAAGCAGGGTGATGGGAGTCTCTGCATCAGTGGGCCTTGGTCTGACCCCCACCACTCACCACAGTCATTCTCTGGTGCTGAGAAGGTTAAATTTGGAAAGCTATCATCCAGATGTATTTCAGTGGGATAGATAACATGGACCCCTAGTGTGCTAGATACTGTGGGGGATCATAGAGAGATGGAACTAGTTACGCTCTTGAGGAGTTTACATTCTAGATGTGAGGATAAGACTTCCATGCGTCTACGGTTAAGGCAGTACAAGTACCAAATGCAGAAGGTAGACACGTTTTTCTGATTACCAATGGAATACATGTTTATTAAAAATAAGTTCAAATATGAAAGAAACATACAGTGTAGAAAGTTCCTCATAGTCTGACTCCTCCTTAAGATAATCACTGATACCTGTTAAGGAATATTTGAGGTGTTGACATTTGAGCTGGACCTTAAAGTAAAATCCAGAGAGGCAGACTGATGGAAGGAAAGCAAGCATCCTAAGGATCCATGCTCCCACTCCAGGGAGGAGCACCCTTACTAGCTTCCCTGACAAAGAGCCAACTTCTGCATGGCCATCTTGGTTACAAGGTGCCAAAGTGCCCAGCTGGAATTAACCTTTGTTATGCACCACCTTGTGCCTTATGTGCTAGCCAGTGTGTGGGGCATCTTATAGATGTTATTGAATTAATTCTCATTATAACCTTTGTAAAGTAGATTTTTTTTCATGTATATTTTTGTTGTAAAATAGGTATCTTTATTTTTGTTTTATAAATAGGGATATGGAGGCTCAGAGGTTACCTGCCAGGGTCCTACAGCAGCAAGCGGTATAGAGTTCTGCTATTCGCTAGGCATGTGATCTTGGGCCAATTATTTCATCTCTGTGGCTCAGTCTCATCTGTAGAGTTGAGTGGTAACAGTATCTGCTTCACCAGGAGTTTTCAGATGAATGAGTTAATACACATTAGGCCAGTGGAACAGTGGGTGTGTGGCACATAGTATGCACTCAGTAAGCAGTAGCTATTTACTATACCTTGTTTTCTCTCTTCTTACATGATTTGTGTCATCTCCCCCACTTAAATCTATAGATGGCCTTGCTGTCCTCCCAGTCATCCCTCACACTTTTCTCTCCTTTACAGTTTCTCTCTCTGCTTCCAACCGTTGCCTTGTCTTCATCCTGTCTCTGCAGTGTCTCATTCCTCTTCTTTCCATTTTCCCTCATTTTACCCTCTTTTGTGGCCTTATCACCTGTCTCCTGTTGTGGTAGCCTCTGACCTGCCTCCCTGCTGTTAGCTTCATTCTTTTATATACCAGAATCATTTCTGAAAGTTCAGTTCTCATCGTATCACATCTCTGTGTTAAAAATAAACATTCACATCTTTATTCAGTTTCTTGGTTTCAAGTTCAAGATTCTTTAATTCTGACCCCACCTCACCCTTTAAGTCTGTTCCCAGACTACTTCCACAAGTCCTCTCTGCTCTTCCTTCCCCCCACCCTCCTCTATCTACTTCTGTCTGGGGAAATTTTACCTACCTGTTACAAGATCCAAATTGAAATATCACTTCGTTTTCTTAGTCTTTTTACCTACTCTTTTTAGAATTTTTATATTCTTTTGTGGGAGTTAGCACATACTGTCTTGAAATATAATTTTCAAGGCACATTCTTATTTTCTGTGTAATTATAACCTAGATCAGTGTAGAGGCTGGGTTTAATTCATATTTGTATACGCCCTCGATGTCCTATAGCAGTGCCTTGCACATAGTAGGTGCTTAATATTTTTGGTCTAAATAAAAGATGGGGGGGCGGTGTCCTCATAACTGCCTGGTGAGTTTCTCTTGGAGTCTTGGTGAGAGTCACTGTTCAGTGGGTGGAAATGCTGTGGTTTTGTTTTCTAAGAGTCCGACATCTTTTCTTACCCGCCATGGAGGAGAGGCAGAGCCTGTAGGCTCTGCCCATGGGTCCCAGTGCCTGTAACTGTGAAGGGGCTCCAGCCAGTGCCTGCCGTACTAGGTCCCGTGCCTTGGCCCCTCGGCCCCTCCCCACAAATGCTCAGCGGAACAGGGGATTAGGTTCTGGCAGCACAGCTGGGATTTTGGCGGCCATTCCACAGTCGACAATAGCACGCAGCCACCCGGACAGGACCGCGCAGGCCTGCACTCCAAGGCCACAATCTGCCTGGGCTTCTTGTTTGGGTGGCCGAGGGGGAGGAGCGGGCAGAGAGCGGAGTCCTGGCCTTGCCACGCAGAAGGTACGGGCTGGAGAGATTCCCTCTGGGAATGGGCTTGGGGGGGTGGCCTTGTCCCAGGGCAGGCGGCGCTCGCGAAAGGAGGCCGGCGCTTTGTGTGTGAGCGGCATGTGTGTGCTTAAAGACACAGCTGCCCCGCCCTGGAGCCGGCAGGAAGCAGCCCCGCGTGAAAGGGCCTGTGTCCTGCTCCCCCTCCAAAGCCTCTGTTCCCGGCTCTTCCTCCCTGCCCCGCGCGCCGCCAGGCAGGGGCTGAGCTAATCATCAGGGCAGTCCGTCGCTGGCCAGAGAGATGGACAGGCTGTCACTGCTGTGTTAAGAGAGCGAAGGGGGAGTGTCCGGGTGATACCAGGTTTGTCAGGCAGGCCACTGTGAGATGTGTTTTGTGTATTTATGCCACAGTTTGCCTTGGCTCTTGCCACTGTTGCCGTTCAGGATTTTTTTGTCTGCTGGCTCCTGCACCCCCCCTCCCCCCTCCCGTGCGTCCTAGTCTTTCGTTCGTGGGCCTAGCCTTCGCGGCCCCTCCTCTCCAGTGCGCCCCTCCTCTCCTTGCCCCCGACTGGCGCCCCTCCCCCCCCCTTCCCGAGAGTTCCCTGCTTTCGCTGTACTCCCAGATCACGGAAGCTTGCTGTGCCTTTAAAGAAAGCAGACTCCTGGCTGTGACGCACTTCTGGCTGTCAGCCAGGAAGATCGCTCCTGCCAGGCTGACTGAGAAGAAAACCAACAACTTTTCTTTTGTGTGTGGGGTTACTTTCCACTAGCCCCCCCTTCCTCCTCTCCTTTCAAGATTTAAATGCTAATGGCGGATTAAAACCTGTAGATACGTTTGGCTTTGGGAGTCTGGTAAGGCCCCCCCCTCCCCCTCCCCTGCACTGAGACTTTTTCTCCCTCCCTCTTTCTCTGGGTTTTTGTTCAAACATGGACGAGGGGGTGCGGTGGAGTCCCCCCCCCCCCCCCCTCCGCTTTCCTGCGCCATCCTTAAAGGGGAGGGAGAGGAGAGGGAGCGCAAGTAAACACTCAGAAACAGGCGCTGGGAGCAGAGCTTGCCAACATCCGGGAGTTGGCGCCTTTGAGAGCAAAGGGTTGCTTTCTTTCCCCCTCGCGTAGATAGATGTCAGCGTGTTTTTGTTAAGAGGGAGAAAGCGTGCGCCTGCACATTGAGCTGTAGAGACAGCTCAAGAGAGCTTCTCCGTTCCTGAGTGAGGCCTGGGTGTGTACGCAGTGGTGGGGAGTGAAAAAGGTTCATTTTGGCCGCGGGTAGCGACCAGGGTGTGTGAATACAGCAGTGGGGGCAGGTGCTGATGAACTGCTGAAGGGGGCTTGGGTTTGTATGTGCAGTATATGGCTATAGGCCCCAGGTCTGCTTCGTGATGGCAACCCTTTTGCCCACATCCTTCTGATCTGGACGTTGCAGAGCATGGGGGGGGGGGGGGGAGGGGCAGATATCAGTAAGCCACTTTTGAAGAAACCAGGGAAATCTTGGTTTCCCTTGCATTCCTTCTCTTGTTCCTCACCAGAGCTCTGGGCCAAATTCTAGGCTACATAGAAGGGTTGGTCTGTGTGAAGAGGGGGAGGCCTGAGTCCAGAGTGAGTCCCTTTTAGGGGACCCAGGAAATATACCCAGCAAGCTGGTTTGCCCTGATCTCAGGAATGCAGAGAAACCCTGTGGAGTTAGACAGGACAGCCTATCCTGGACACCACAGGAGTTGAAAAGGATTGTATTTTTTCCACCTGGGCTGCTCTTGGAGCCACTAGTCCTTAAGCCTTTTATGTCCTCCAGGCCAAGAGATGCACCAGCAAGATATTTCCTATTCTGTTCTTTATGATGAATTAGTTGATAGTGACATAGCTTGGCCTTTGCTGGCCCTCTCTGGGGTAACCTACCAGGTGAGGTCTGGGTGCTTGCTTGCCGGTGCCTCCTGACCTATTCCTCCCAGAGTTAGAGGAGGAGGACCTCCCTCAAGATCAGGGTGTTTACTCTTTGGATGTGGGGGTTATTCGATGGTGGGATATCTCTTAGAAAGGTGTACAGAGCATGGAATTTTTATGGCTGCAGGCAGGCAGGCTGTCAGAGTAAGTAGTGGCAAATCTTGCCATTGAACATGGGCTTATAGATAGGACAGGCATTTTGTTTTGTTTTAAATAAATGTTTATTATTTTTGAGAAAGAGAGCAGGGGGTGGGGGGCGGGGTGGTGGGAAGGGCAGAGATAGAGAATTCCAGGCAGGCTCCCCACCGTCACTCAGCTCTGAGCCCCATGTGGGGCTCAAACTCACAAACCTTGAGATTATGACCTGAGCTGGAATGAAGAGCCTAACCAGTTGAGCTACCCAGGTGTCCTTATTTTTTTTTAAATAGGCTCCACACATAGTGTGGATCCCAGTGCAGGACTTGAACTCAAGACCCTGAGATCAAGGACCTGAGCTGAGACCAAGAGTTGGATGCTTAACCGACTGAGCCACCCACGTGCACTCAGACATTTCCCTTGTGAGCTCTGAGCCTGTGAGCCTTTGGAAATAAGGGATAGAGAGGGGGTGGGGCTTGGGAAAGGATGCCTTGAGGTGGGAGTTTGTGTGGGATTTGGGCCAGGAAATTCTGGGAGTGGGAGCTATCACCTAAGAGAATGAGCTTTCAGTGGAGGCAAGGGCTTGTGATCAGTACAATTTTGTAGTTTTCTGGGACCAAATTTCACTTTGGTGTTATCTTGAGGTAGGGCTGGTGTTCTGGCAGGCAGTAAGTGAGTTAAAGATGGTCTCAAAAGGAGCTGGGGGGGGGGTTGGGGTAAGGAGAGCAGTGCTGCCACAACACAACTCAGACCCTCTGGCATTTGACCTATCACTTGGTTAAACCCTTGGAACTGAAACTTTTCTTGAACAGACCCCAAAGCTTAGCAACCTGACCCTCTGGTCTTGGTCCTTGCATCTGAGCAGGTGGTTTGCATTAGCTTCAGTCCTGGTAGGAAACTATGGCTAGGTTTTAACTCTTTAAGACCCAGAGAGGGTACAGGCCAGGTGGCTATGCGTCTTTGAGTGTCCTTTTCCTTGTCCTGATATATCTTTTCTAGAAACAGGGATTCCTGTAAATGTGGGGCTTGGTCCTGATGTAGGAATTTACATTATATCGGTTTTGAAAATGTAAAGAGGATGCAAGGCCATAAGTTTATAAGGTAGCTTCTTCTGTGTCTTGTGTCGTGGTTCCTTCTTGAACTCAGGGAAGAGAGGGCACCTTATCAGGTCTGTGAAGTCTCTGTTTGAGATTCTGAGGGTACTTCTTTTCACATAAATGGGTAGGTGGGAACTCTGAAGGTGCCTTGAGAAGCCTTGGTTTGTTTGTTATTTGGGGATTGTGGGTGGGTCGTACCTGATCACATTGGGTGGATCTCAGATCCTTTTGTGAAATGGTTTTGAGCTACAATGCGGGGATCTGTTTTTCCATCACCATGACCATCACCCAGTCTTCTGGGTGGGGCTTGCCTCAGATTTCAGGGGGAGGGTGGGGAGGATGGTGCTTTGGCTGGGAGCCCTCGGGTTCTAAGCCAAGGCCTGCTTAAAGCTATAGTCCCAATCCGAAGACTAGCCATGCCACTGGCTTCAGTCATTCGTTAACCAGAGAAATGAGTGGCTGTCTGTCCTAACAGCTCCCACCTCAGTGTCCTGTCTCTGGAAAAGTGCTTCTTTATGGGCTTTGAGGTGACAAAGTCATTCTGGAGTGCCTCATGTTGAGTATTGGATTCTTCCTGTTTCCTTGCCTGGGGAGCCCAGAAGAAGGCATTTGGCCTTGACACCAGTTTTCCTGAGCAGTGGAACTAGTTTTAGACAGGCTCCCCCAAGGAGGACATAAGGGTTGTATGTTTTGCCTCTAAGATGAAGGGAAGAGGTTGGTTAAACCTCAGGTCATTTTTAGCAGCACAGCTGTGGAATCTCTCAGAGGGGGCAAGATATACCTCCGGTTGCAAATAAAATTTCTGACCGAAATTTTGGACTTCTCCAGACAGCAGGTCTAGAGGCAACAGTGGGGATGAGGGGGAGGTGATCTGGGCCTCATTTCCCTTGTTCCTAAATAGCTTAGACTTTTTTTTTTTTTTTTTTTTAAGAAGCCCCAATAGAACATGGCCATTGCTGCCTTCACCAGGACCAAGCATGGTCCCTCTAACTTTAGGCTGGCCAAGCACTAGAAGAGTCTTTTTGTGGTGCAATAGTTGAGACCATCTGTCTTCATCCTTGCTTTGCCCCAGGGTGCTAGGCATTCAGTGCTGATGGATAGGCCATGCTGGATGAAAATCAAGCAAGACTGAAGAACATTTAGGCCCTTTAGCTTCTTTGCCCTCCTGAGAGTTCCCTTTACCACTTCACTTGGGTCTTACCAAAGCCCAGGTGAATTGGCTCATTTCCAAGTCTGTGATGTTGGTATTACAGGTGGGTATTATTGGCTTTTGTGGGGTCAGGAAGCACTTAATTATAATTAACAGTTATATTTAGCATTTAATTATTTTCAATATTTTAATGCTTCGTGTATGTTTAATATCATTCCTCATCCTGTTGTAAGCTCCTCAGAGGTAGGGGCCATGTCATTGTCTCCCATTTCCCATGTGTCTTCCAGCACAGGATGAACATATGTATGGAGCAAGAAAATAACCTTTTTGCTTGTTTGATAAGCACTATACACTTGCACAGGAAGGAATAAGAAATGATAGGGAGTGGATTACCATCAGATTTATGTATATCTTTCCCCTGCTAGACAGTGGGCACCTTATGGACAAGAATGGAGTCCCAACACATTGAACACAGAAGGTGCCTAGCAAATGTTGTTTCCAAAGAACCCACACCTTAGGGGATACTAATATGTGGGGAAAGTTACAGGTGATGTGACTCTTAACCACTCTTGTTCTTCTTGGAATAGTGACAGACTGAGTACCTGTGACAGGAGATGGGTGGTGGGACTGATTGCCCCCATGATTTGTGGGAATTCTGGGAGCTCCTGGGAGATGTTGAGGAATATTTAGTCACCAGGTATGTGGTCTCTTGGGCAGGTTGGCAGGCAGTTGGCTGATTCTCAATGGGAAGGGAAATTGGAAGCAGGAATGCCAGGACAGGTACCTAATCCTTCATTAAATGTCCCGTGAGATCTCTGCCAGAATTGGATGTGGCATCATCCAGTCCCTCATTTGAACCATGTCTTTGACATTTCTGTGGGAGATATACAAATCCAGAATTTGGAGAGTTTTCCCTTTAAGGACTTGTTAGGTAGAATTTGGATACCTGCAGAATGAGCCAGAAATCAGCCTTTCTGCTTAAGATTAGTGATTGTGTATTGTATACCTACCATATACCAGGCACTATGCTATTTGCGTTATCTGCTTAGTCTTGAAGCATCACAGTAACCCAGGGAAGTGTTTGTGATTCCCGTTTTGTAGAGAGGAAACTGAGACCGAAAGAACTTACGCTACTTGTCCAAGGTCACAAGACCAAGGTCACATGGGATCACCATTCAGACCCATGCCTGTCTGAAAAGCCATGTTTGTTGTATGTTTTATTTTTTTATTTTTTAAATGTTTATTTTTGAGAGAGAGAGAGCTCGAGGATAGGAGGGGCAGAGAGAGAGGGATAGAATCCGAAGCAGGCTCCAAGGCTGTGAGCTGTCAGTACAGAACCCAGTGCAGAGCTCAAACTCATGAGCTGTGAGATCATGACCTGAAGTCGGATGCTTAACTGACTGAGCCACTCAGGCACCCATGTTCTATGTTTTAAGGGCACCATGTCCCAAAGAGGAGGGTTGAAGAAAAGCCTTGAATGTTATATTTTCTGTGGAACAGAAAGATTGCATGTAGAGCTTGTGGACATTGAATTAAATGCAGGATTCTTTACTGTTACAAGTTTTACAGTAATTTTATTTTATTAAAAAATTTTTTTTGATGTTTGTTTATTTTTGAGAGAGAGACAGAGCATGGGTGGGGGAGGGGCAGAGAGAGAGGGAGACACAGAATCTGAAGCAGGCTCCAGGCTCGGAGCTGTCAGTACAGAGCCCGATGTGGTGCTCGAACCCACAAACCATGAGATCATGACCTGAGCCAAAGTTGGATACCTAACTGACTGAGCCACCCAGGCGCCCGAAGTTTTATAGTTATGTTATGTTATGTTATTTTATTTTATTATTTTTAAAAATTTTTTTAATGTTTATTTATTTTTGAGAGAGAAAGCACGAGTGGGAGAGGGGCAGAGAGAAAGGGAGACACAGAATCCAAAGCAGGCTCCAGGCTCTGAGCTGTCGGCACAGAGCCTGACATGGGGCTCAAACCCATGAGCTGTGAGACCATGACCTGAGCTGAAGTCGGACGCTCAACTGACTGAGCCACCCAGGCGCCCCTATAGTAATTTTAATGTGTACTTTGAGCTTCTTTCTCAAAATTCCCATGGTGCCTTGGTAGATTTAAGTGCTGTGTGAAGAGAGATTTATTTAAATATTAAGAGCCAGTAAATTGAACCACTTCCCCCTTCATCGTTCATCATGGATATCTGATATAATTAACTGCTCTTCTTTTGGTTTTCAGGTGCATTGGGGTGACTGTTTGGTGTCACCAAGATGACACTCCATGCCACCCGGGCAGCGGCACTTCTCTCTTGGGTGAGTAGTCTTCCTCTCTTTTTGTTGAGAATTTTCCCAGAAAGTTTGGAGGGGTGCGAGAGGGAACCAGGGCTGTGTAACGTCTTCTCATCTCCAGATTAATAACAGTTTTCCTTTGCCTTTCTCCTTAGTTTTTAACTTTTATTATCCCTGGTGATGTTGCTGCTGACAATGGTCCATAACTCTGCTTGTGTGGCTTAGAAGAGTATTATCTTCTAAGCTTCTGTATACCTCTTAGGAGAAGTATAAATTTCTTTTCTCATGGGACGGTTGGCTGCAGCACGGCATAGAGACCCATCTTCATTTGCTTCCTGTGCGTTTTCCTAACTAGAAGCGTTTATGCTGAACTTCAGTAACATGCAGGGACTTTGGTCTTGAAAGGCCTTTTATTGTAGGGCAAGGTTCTCCTTGCTTTCTTTACCATGCTTCTGTCTGTTTCCACTGTTTTCCTGTTGCCTTCTTGATTACTTAAATCCTTGTGCTAGATCTTTTCATACATTTGTCCAAGACAAACAATGGCAAATGAAGGAGTAATACCGAGCACTGGGAACATAAAGGTACAGAGAACAGAGGAGGCCACAGAGTGTAGTGATGACAAGCATGGACCTTGGAGTCAGACAGCCTGATAGAATCAGCACTCTCACCTGTGTGCATGACCCAGGGCAAGTTACTTAGCCTCTCAGCACCATATTTTTTAAATTGAAATAAAAATACATCATAGAGTTATTATGAGGACAGTGAAATAATGTTTGTAAAAAGCATTAAGCACAGTATCTGAATAAATAATAATTCTTGATACTTAAAATATTGCCAGGGCATGCTATATGGTACAGGGTTTTTTAGTAGTCACCCTGACTACTGATCAATTAGGGCCAAGTGAAAAAGCCAATCAGAAAAATTACAGAATAGTTTGAAGGACATGAATTTTTAATTTCCAAGTAGGGTGGGCTTAATAAGACATTGTCTTTAATTGCTGTAAATCTCTAGTCAAGAAATGTGTTTTTTTTTTTTTTTAATTTTTTTTTTCAACGTTTTTTATTTATTTTTGGGACAGAGAGAGACAGAGCATGAACAGGGGAGGGGCAGAGAGAGAGGGAGACACAGAATCGGAAACAGGCTCCAGGCTCTGAGCCATCAGCCCAGAGCCCGACGCGGGGCTCGAACTCACGGACCGCGAGATCGTGACCTGGCTGAAGTCGGACGCTTAACCGACTGCGCCACCCAGGCGCCCCTCAAGAAATGTGTTTAATATACAGGATGTACAAGGGTGCCTGGGTGGCTTAGTCGGTTAGTGTCTGACTCTTGATGTCTGCTCAGGTCTTGATCTAGGGTCATGAGTTCAAGCCCCATGTTGGGCTCTGCGCTGGGTGTGAAGCCTACTTTAAAAAGAAAAAAAAAATAACAAAACGTACATTCTTAGTCTTCAGTTTCTGAAGTAAATGTGAATTTTAGTTGTACAGTTTAAAATGGGTATTTTTATATTTATAGTTTACTTATTTTCTATTTCCGTTACATTTCAGTTTATTTTTCAATCAAAAGGTCTCATGTTTATTACTGAACCAACCTACTGGTGCAGAAGCATAATGACAGAGAAAAGTCATTTCCTTGATAAAACAGATCTGCTGTTCAGGTAGTGGGGAGGTGATGGAGTAGGATGTAATGGAATAGGAACATACGACTTTGAGGCGGCATAAGTGTGTGCCATCTCATGTATGATCCCTTGTAGACCCAGCGTCGTTCTTCTCCAGAGCTGCCTCTTGGAGTTGTATCAGATTTTATTACCAGTTTTTATCCGAATCCACTGGAGAATGGGACGATTCTGCTTTTGTTTCTTGGCCAGGAATCGCTTGATCCTGGAAGTCTTGTGAGAAGACATAGTGAGAAACCGCACCACACGGCACAATGGCGGTAGCGGAGAAGAGAAGAGCTCAGTGTTTTATATCTATGTTAGAAACATTGTCTCTTCCTTTTCCGCCCCTCATCCCTAGGAAGGGGCTGGTTGTGAGCTATGTCTCTAGTTCAGCAGATAAACTGAATATTGGGGGATCCTTCAGCCACATTCTTTTATTTTTTTATTTTTATTTTTTTTTAATGTTTATTTTTGAGAGAGAGAGAGGCAGAAGGTGAACAGGGGAGGGACAGAAAGAGAGGGAGACAGAATCTGAAGCAGGCTCTAGGCTCCAAGCTGTCAGCACAGTGCCTGACATGAGGCTTGAACCCACCAACCGTGAGGTCATGACCTGAGCCAAAATCCGATGCTTAACCAAGAGCCACCCAGATGCCCCTAGCCACATTGTTTTAAGTTCATCAGTTTATTTATTTAGGTCCTATGTTTGGTTTTATGGTGAGTACTATCATTACAGAGAACAGACATAGGGTTGGTCTTATTTAACAGCAGATACTTGCGTACTTTTTTCGAGTCAGAATGAACATGCATTAAAATTATTAATATATAGTTACATAGAAATTTTCAATTTAAACAAAAGATTGGGGCATCTTGGTGGGTCATTTTGTTAAGCATCTGACTTTGGCTCAGGTCGTGATATCCTGGTTCTTGAGCCCAAGCCCTACTTTGGGTGAACACAAAACACCACCTTAGGTGAGCCCCTCTTCTCTCTCTCAACAACCCCCTCCCCCCACTCCTCCCGGGATTCATTCATTCTCTCTCTCTCTCTCTCTCTCTCAAAAATAAATAAATAAATAAATATAAAAATACATATATATGCACACACACATACATACACACACAAAAGGCAGCTAAAGTGGATTTTATGATACTGTAGCAGCATCAAATAATACTTGTTACATTAGGGGGAAGAGTGGCATAGAACACACACATGTGACAATTATAGTTGTGGTTTAGCAAAAAACAACGTAGGAAAAAAGACTAGAAGGAAATACTTCAAAACACTAAAAATGCATGGATTAAAATACTAGAATGAGTGGGTTCCCTCCCCGCCAGGGTTTCAGTAATTTATTTTATTGTGTCAAAATGAATTTATAGTTTGCTTGAAGTGTATCTTGAAATTGTTCCCTACCCAGAAGTTACCATGAATAAACTGTTATAGGGAATAGGGAACTTTTTAAGATTCAACAACCTTAAGTAACTCTGAAAACCTTACAGGCAGCTCTTGGGTTGTTTATTGTTTAGTGAGCTCGGCCCTCACTCTTGTGTTTTGAACCAGACTAGTGAGCTTCTTCACTTCCTCAGCTTTCCAACAATTTCTCATTTGAGAGCAAAATAATGCACAGGAAGAAAATACATTTTTATATCCATGAAAGAAACTGTTGCTGGATTCTTACTTAATTGGTGTGGGATGAATCCAGATTCCTTAAGTGACTTTAAATCCGCTAACTGGTGTGATTTTTCAGTCTTGTTAGTGACACAGTCCTTGAATGTTTTTCTTAGATTACAGGTATTAAAAGGAGGCTGTTTTGGGTGCTTAAGTCTTGGCACTCTCTTCATTTTCAGCTGATGGAAAAGGACCTTGGCCTGGTCCTTCAAATCTTCTTCAAAATCTTCGAAAATTTACACTCGCCTTTCCTGACTAATTAGATCAAGCGTGACAAGATGGTATAAATGTATTGTCTTTAAGGCTTCAAAGAGAGGTCATATTTTATGTTCTACTCTTTTTTTCCCCCCTTAACTTTTAGCCTATTTTAATTTAGATCCATCTAGAAGTTGTTTTTTAAAACTTTTTTTTATATTTATTTTTGAGAGAGAGACAGAGCATGAGCAGGGGAGGGGCAGAGAGAGAGGGAGATACCACATCTGAAGCAAGCTCCAGACTCTGAGCTGTCAACACAGAACCCGATGTGGGGCTCAAACTCATAAACTATGAGGTCATGATTTGATCTGAAGTCGGATGCTTAACTGACTGAGCCACCTAGGAGCCCCTAGAAGTTGTTTATATTTTTAAGTTTATTTATTTTGAGAGAGAGTGGGGAAGGGGCAGAGAGAGAATTCCAAGCAGGTTCTGCATTGTCAGCACAGTACCTGATGCGGGACTCAAACTCACAAAGTGCAAGTTCATGACCTGAGCCAAAACCAAGAGTTGGACACTTAGCTGACTGAGCCACCCAGGTGCCCCCCTGCCTTTTATTTTTAAACATACATTTAAAAAAATTTTTTAATGTTTATTTTTGAGAGAGAGAGACAGAGCATGAGCGGGGGAGGGGCAGAGAGAGGGAGACACAGATGCTGAAGCAGGCTACAGGCTCTGAGCTCTCAGCACAGAGCTTGACTCGGGGCTGGAACCCATGAACCGTGAGATCATGACCTGAGCCAAAGTCAGACACTTCACCGACTGAGCCACCCTGGTGCCCCTAAAAGTTGTTTTTAACATAAAAATATTTAACTGAATAAATAGTATCATTTCTGTGGCTGAGTTACTGTTTCTTTTTATTTAATACTCTTGATTCTCTAGTGCAGTCAGCCTGTTTAACTACTGAGAAGTAAAAGTTTTGCTACATCTACTTCATTATTTTAATATTATTAATAATAATAGTGCTTTGCATTTAGCACTTGTATTTTGTTACATATTTTTGCACCCATAATTCCATTTGAACGCACACCAGTCCTCTAAAGTAAACAGCAAACAGTGTAGGAATTCCATCCATTGGGCAAGTGAGAAAGTAGGTACGGAGAGATAAGTTGATAACAAAGGTTCCTGGCAAGTTCGTGGAAGACCTGCACCCAAAATCTTTATCTGGGAGCTCTCATCCCAGTACCAGTTCATTCATTTCTTCATTTATCTACCTTTCTTTCTGTCAGATTATCTAGTAATCTCTACACCCATTGTGGGGCTCGAACTCACGACCCTGAGATCAAGAGTAGCATGTGCTTCCGATGGAGCCAGCCAGGCGCCCCATAGCCCAGTACCTTTTAAAGAGCACACTTGTAAACAGAAACTACTCATTGCACATAATAACCACTGTGCTGAAGTTCTTAAAAATACCTTGTTAATAAGCAGCCTAAGTTCCCTTCTTACCTCAATCTTGCATGTGTGATTGACTGACTTAGCAAACAAACCCTTTGTTCCTCTGGTAGTAACAAAGGTGAAGTTCAGCCCAGGCTTCTTCTGAACTTGATGCCTTTGGAATTTCTGAGGTTTTCCTGGAGAAGTTGACTGTATATGCTTGTTGAATAACCTGTGTACCTGACTCATTCGCAGGTGACTGACTGCTGGTGAGTTTTCTGGTTGTAAAGACTGATTTAGGTGGATGCCCGCCTAAAGGCAAAGAAGAGAAAAAGGCAGTTGAATCAGGATTGCCAAGTTTCTCTCTGGGGTTCCCAGCTCTTCTTTTCCTCCCTTATTTTTTCTTTGTTATCTTGTTCTCTCATCATTTCTCCCTGTGTCAGCCAAAGGTTTATGTCTGGGAAGGATTTTTAAAATGTGTAAATAACAGGGGTACCTGGGTGGCTCAGTCGGTTAAGCATCTGACTTCAGCTCAGGTCATGATCTCACGGTTCCTGAGTTCGAGCCCCGCATCGGGCTTGGTGCTGACAGCTCAGAGCCTGGAGCCTGCTTCGGATTCTGTGTCTGTCTGTCTCTCTCTGCCTCCAACCACCCCCCCCCCCCGCCCCCAAATAAATAAACATTAAATAAATTTTATTATTAAAAAAAAATTTTTAACATTTATTCATTTTTGAGAGACAGAGTATGAATGGGGGGGAGGGGCAGGGAGAGAGGGAGACACAGAATCCGAAGCAGGCTCTAGGCTCTGAGCTGTCGCACAGAGCCCGATGCAGGGCTCGAACTCACAAACCACGAGATCATGACCTGAGCTGAAGTCGGACACTTAATCGACTGAGCCACCCAGGTGCCCCAATGTTAAATTTTTAAAAAATGCATTAGCAAAATTTTGTATCTGCGTGATAGTATATAAAACATACGTAGTATTTAATGTAAGTTTTGAATAGATATTTCAAAGTCCACGAGATAGAAAGGGCTATAATGTGAAAATTTGAGGTATGGAGGGTTATAATGTAAATATTCAAGAGATACAAAGAGCAATAATACAAAAAACTTTTCTTTTAACCCGCTTCTGACTCCCCTGTCCCTAGAGGCAGTGGTAGTACAGGACAGTTTCTTGTGTGTTTTTCCAGAGCCATTTTATGCCTAGTTATAGTTAAATTATATCCCTAGTGCTGGAGCATCTTCAGAGAATTTTGGCTCTCATTTAGTTGAAGCCAGAGGAAGGGGGTCTGAGGCGGCATGCAGGTGGCTGTTACTGGGCACGTGGCTGCAGCAGCTTCTCTCCGCTGAAGTGCAAGCTCCGAGGACCAGCTGTTCTTCGCGCCTGCGGCCTGCAGCTGTGGGCACCCACTGTGAGCAGACTCATTGTCGGCATCTGGGGAGCACGGCCAACGCAGTGCTCCTCACACTCGCAGTGGGTCACCAGGCTCTCCCCTTTGTTTCACAGGTGAACAGTCTGCATGTAGCCAGCCCCGTGGAGGCCGTGCTGCAGCTCCAGGACTGCAGTGTCTTCCTCAAGATCATTGACGGCATGTGAGTATACACCACACCCCTCTCCAGCCTCCCACGTGAGGCTGAATGTTGGGCTGGGGACCACATTTACTCCCTTTCCTTGCCGACAGCTGTGACCAGAAAGCATGGGCAGGATTGCCAGCGTGGGGCCCCAAGGCAGGAGCACACTGAGCTCATTGCCTAGTCACTCTCTCTCTCTATGGGAAGAGGTTTCGCTCTGGTCCCATCCCATGGCTTCCTCACTCTTGCACAGGAGAGCCTGCAGGTCTCTGTGCTTTCACAGGATTTCAAGAGTCTGCTCTGGGCCTCCCTGTCCTCTTGTCTCAGTGAGAGTCTTCCATACCTTCTCGTGGCTCTGGCCTGTCCTTACCTCACAAGCCCTCCTGGCAACCTGTAAGGCCAGGAGGAAGAAAGGGGAAGCTCTTGCACTTAAGGGAAATAAGTAGCACCTAGAAATCTTATCTCTAACTTGTTAGTGTGCCACAGATCTGCCCCTTTCTAAACCATTAGAGCTTTTCTGGGGGTTTTGCCTGCCTCATTAACTTGCTTTGTGAGGTCGATTAGCATTTGATAAGCTGCTTGTTGTCCCCTAGCCAGGATTCTAGTGAGCTTTTTTTTTTTAACCTCTGTCTTTGAACGTCTCAGTTATCTGGGAAATCAGCGGAGTGGGCCTCCCCCTTATATCTTCCCTCTCTGGAACCAAGCAAAGATGTAACCTACAAGTTACAAGGGTCAAGCTGTAACCTACGGTCATTTTTTAAGGCTCATATAGTTCATTCTTTTTCGTCTGTCATCAAGCCTTCAGAAATTAGGGCAAAACTGACCTTTTTTCACATCTTTGTGCTGTGGGCAGAAGTAGAGGTCAGCCATAATGTAGAGAATTGAGGGGACAGAGAGGACCATCCCTTTTCAAAGGAAAGCACCGTAGACAGCCCCCAGGTCAGGGATAGTCTGAAGTGTTGACTGAGAGTGTTCTTGTTCCACACGTAGCAGGTAAGAACTGGGGTGGGGGCTTCAGTATCTCTGTGAAGCAGTTTGGCTACCCCTTCATAGGGAAAGGAGGCAGAACTGAGCTTGTCAGAGGCAGGGGCTGGATCTGATTCACCTTGAGTTCCTCTGTGCCTAGCTTGGGACAGTACATTGATTCGGTTTTGATTAATGTTTGTTGAGTAAGTGAACAAAAATGTAGTTGATACTGTTCATCACCGAAGTCTAGTGGGGCTGAGTAGCCTAGAACAGATGGATTCAGCAAGAATGGTTTTTGGTTTTAATTTTTTGAGTGTGTTTTTTGAAGTGTATGTTGGTGGTGGGATGTCTTATAAGGTTTTTTTAAAGTCCCTGTGGCTCTAACTAGCACCTGCTTTAGTGCCTCTGAAAGAGGTCACTATTTTCTTACTTTGATACAGACAGTACCATTTTCTTTCCCAGTTACCCAGTCAGGACCTTTCAACATCATCTTGAATTCCTCCCTCTCTTTGGCAGTGATTCTACTAGGTCATCTTCCTCTCATTTTGTCCTTTAGAAGACTTCTCACATCTCTGCCTCTGCCTCACTCTGGATACCTGGCCCTCGTGGCTTGGTTCTGCTCTAATCTGTGCGTATTCCCAGGGCATTCCTGTTCATGTGACCTCAGGAACCTTCTTCCTCCAGTCCTTCTCTCATGGTGGTGCCCCACAGCTGGTGGACCTCAGGGATGGACTCTTTATTGCCAGAAGGTTGAAATCTAAAATCTCCAGCCTTGGCATTGAAGAACTTTGATCAGGGACTCATCTCCTCCCACCAGTCTTGTTTCCTACTCATTTCTAACTCCATACCTACCCTATTTTTTTTCTTCCCGGATCCTGTAGAATTTCCTAAGTTCTGGATTTTATTTTATTTTTTATTAAAAAAATTAAAAATTTTTAATGCTTATTATTTTTGAGAGAGAGAGAAAATTAGCGGGGGAGGCCCAGAGACAGGGAGACACAAAATCTGAAGCAGGCTCTAGGCTCTGAGCTATCAACACAGAGCCTGACACAGGACTCGAGCTCATGAACTGTAAGATCATGACCTGAGCTGAAGTCGGACACTTAACTGACTGAGCCACCCAGGCACCCCTAAAAAAATTTTTTTAATGTTTATTTTTGAGGGAGGGAGAGAGCGAGCGAGCAGGGGAGGGGAGGGAGGGAGGGAGACAGAGAAACCAAAGCAGGCTCCAGGCTCTGAGCTGTCAGCACAGAGCCCGATGTGGGGTTCGAACCCACAAACCACAATCCTGGCCTGAGACGAAGTCGGACACTTAACCAGTTGAGCCACCCAGGCATCCCTTGATTTTATTAATTGTATCATGGTACTGCTCAACTTGTTCTCCCCGCCGTCGCTCCCCTCCCCCACCCCTGCCACCTCCACCCCCAACCCAACCTTGTTGCCTGTAAACTGGTAATTAGATCCAAGCTTGATTAGCTGAAGGGTTTTTTGTTGTTGTTTTCTTGTTTTTGCACAAATTCTTCATAGGAGAATTATGTACCACCTATAAGTTAGCATTTTGCAATTCTTTTTTTTTTAATTTAAATTTTATTTTTTTTAATTTACATCCAAATTAGTTAGCATATAGTGCAACAATGATTTTAGGAGTAGATTCCTTAGTGCCCCTTACCTATTTATCCCATTCCCCCTCCCACAACCCCTCCAGTAACCCTGTTTGTTCTCCATGAGTCTCTTCTGTTTTGTCTCCCTCTCTGTTTTTATATTATTTTTGTTTCCCTTCCCTTATGTTCTTCTGTTTTGTCTCTTAAAGTCCTCATATGAGTGAAGTCATATGATATTTGCCTTTCTCTGACTAATTTCACTTAGCATAATACCTTCCGGTTCCATCCACGTAGTTGCACATGGCAAGATTTCATTCTTTTTGATTGCCGAGTAATATAGCCTTTTGCAGTTCTTAGTGAAAGGAATTATCTTTCAAACCCTAATGAAGTGGTAGATCTACACAGTTAACATCAGTGGCTGGTAAAATCATTAGGCTGACGATACCTAAGCCTACTATTTAATTTTAATCTCATGAAAATATGGGCAGCCAGGTGTGATGCTCTTTGTGTTGTAAAAGTACAGTAGGGTGTAGCATGGTTTTTGGTATGTGTGTTTGTTTTTGTTTTTGTTTTTGTTTTTGACTTAAGAATAGATCAAGGTGAGATGCTTGGTTGGCTCAGTCATTGGAACATGCAACTCTTGATTTCGGGGTCATGAGTTTGAGTCCCACTTTGGGGGTAGAGATTACTTAAAAAAATAAAATCTTGGGGAAAAAATAGATCAAGGAGCATTTGTTTTTGAGGAGATCAATTTCCTTGGCTTAATGACAAGAGCAGTAGAAATGTCCAAGAGGTAAGCATGTGTATCCTTGGTTTAGCAACTGTAGCTTGGTAACCTGGTGGGAAATTTTCACTGGGAGGGTTATAAATTCAAGATGCACATTTTCCAAGTTGTCTTCTAATGCACTGCCTGAGCCTTAGACTAGGAGAAGTGAAGGTGTAGGGAGGGTAAGAGAGGAGGGAGAGAGAACACAAATACATGTGCGTGCATGTGTGCGCGCGTGCGCGGTGGAGGGGAGGGGCTGTTGAAATTCCACGTTAACCCTAATCTCCATCTCGGATCCAGGCCAGTGCAAATCAGCTTCCTTTGGGAAGACAGATGTGTTCTTGGTGAATGTGTTCTGGCTTTTTCATTGTGGATGATGCTACTGTTGCTAACCTAAATCAGATGCTGGTTCTCCAGGGAAGGCCGTGGAGGATGGCAGGGTTGGTGGCAGATAGCAGCTGTGGGGCTTGAACAGGTCTTGTTCTTTGGCCACTTGGCCTTCTCTCTGGGAAAATACATTGACATCAGCCCCTCTATCAAGTTTCCCTTTCTGTTCTGTGTGAGAATAGCCTGAAGCAAAAAGGCTGTCCCATCTCTGATACCTGTGAGACTTGACTAGCAAAGTGTAGTAGAGTCATTTTGCCAGAAAACCTAAAGCTCTGACATTTGTGTTACTGACCTTGACCTCTCCTCTTCCTGTTATAAAGCATCCTTCATCTGTTAGTCAACCCATATGTACAGAGTACCTCCTGTACCCTAGCTTTCAGGTCACACAGTTAGAGGGGTCATTTGTAAGTGATGCTGTTGTATCAATCAGTGCTGCAGAAAGTCCTGAGGGGGAGGAAGGAGTCATGACTGGTAGTGGTTGTGGATAAGACTTGGACTCACTTTTTTAAAAAAATTTTTCTAATGTTTACTTTTGAGAGAGAGAGCATGCAAGTGAGGGTCAGAGAGAGAGGGAGACCTAGGATCTGAAGCAGGCTCCAGGCTCTGAGCTGTCAGCAGAGAGCCCAAAGCAGGACTCAAACCCACAAACCACGGGATCATAACCTGAGCTGAAGTTGGACGCTTAACTGACTGAGCCACCCAGGCGCCCCTGAACTCACTTTTAAAGGATGGGCTGGATTGTTCCAGGTCCAGCATGTTTAAAGCATATTCCATGTAACTTTACTTATCCTAGGGGCTTAGTGGGGGGAAAAAGAGGTTTTGTGGTCAGACAGGTTTAGGAAATAATTCACGTTATATCCTTTTCTTTAGAAAATGCTCGGTTTGGTTTAACCCAGCGTTTCTCAAACATTTAACCTGAGAACCCTCTTTGTTTTTTATCTAATGGAGTACACTTAGGGAAATTACTGCTCTGTGCTGAGGCAAGGAGTCACAATGTTCCAGATTGTGGGTAGGTAGGGAAGATGGCTCTTTTAGGAGCCTGGGAGGAGATTGGCATCTCCTGATGGCTTTGTAGGAGTCCCTAATCACACCAGCTATCCAGAAAATGGCTTGTGGGGGGTTCACTTGGAAGAATCCTTTGTAATCACATGGGAGAGGGAGGGAGGTACATTCGTGGTCTTGGCTTGGGTGCTGCTTACGCTTTGCAGGATGTCCGGCACTGCTAAGTTCTCTGGTTCTCAGGCCCTCCCTGCCCTCCAGAAAGTTGACTGAAAGCTGGAACATTCAGTAGAATCTGGAGGTTGAGGAACAAGAGGCCCCTTTAATTAGTATCTCCAGCCATAGAAGCCCAAGGAGAAAAGTCTGCTTTCTGACTTCTAGTGAAGCTATTCCCCAGTGAGATTGACAGGGCAGTTAGCCTGAGCACCAGGGGCCCGGGCTGTGTGAGGGCTCCCCCTGCTGCCTCCCTCTCCCCATAGCTCTCTCAGCATGTAGCCTGCCCTTCCAGTTAAACAGACCAGCGCAGCCATACCCAGCCACTTGAGTGTTGTCCCTTGGCCTTAGCCATCTCAGCCTTTGATCTGTTGTGTTGAACTTTGCCCTGTCCCTTCAGAGCCTTGGGAATTCCCTCCTGTTCTTTCAGTTCTTTGACTTGTTTTTCCCTTTCCATCATTTGTCTTACTCTCACTGTGTTTCCTAGGCTTTCTGACCTTTTACAGTTAAGCCATTCCAGACTACTGAACCTAGCTTCCCCTTCGTCTCTGTCATCTTCGTCCTCTCCCCTCGGCCCCCTTCCCACAGAGCCTTTCATATTCATGAAGAGGGTGTCAGAGTTTTTTCCAGAAGGACCTCCTGCCTCAAGTTCCCACTTCTCACCCACCACACAGTTCCTTCTGACCAAATGGTGTCTTGGTATCTTCTCCCCTGCCACCAGCATCTCTCCCAGATCCAATGCAGACCAAACCTGAAGGAAGGGGCAGGTGGCATGGAATGGAGTAGTGAGGGGGGAAGGATTGCTAAGTACTCTGGTCCTGATACTTGTTCTTTTTCTAGCCACGGCACTGATGAGGGGCAGCAAATCCTGCAACAGCCGGTACCAGAGAGACTGGACTTTGTGTGCAGTTTTTTGCAAAGTAAGCACCTTTCTTATCTAGCTGAGAAGGAGCTGCTTCCTCAACTCCCAGGACTTTGGGAGTCCAGAGGAACCAGCTCACAGGTGTCTGGAGGTGCAGAGGCTCAAGGCTGCTGACTCTGTACCACAGAGATGAATATAACTGTTTCCCTGGGTCTGGTGATGCTTATGCCGTCAGGGAAGAAGAGTGTCCCTTCAGTCCCAGAGCCCATCTCTAAGATCCAGGTAGAGCCAGAGAGTCAGTTTTTAGGACTCATCACCTTGGGCTCCCCTCCCCCCGCCCCATGCAAGGAGTTGGAGGAGAGGGATGGATCCATGTTGTCCTCTTTCCCTTGTAAGAAAAACATTCCCCTGGATGATTTTGAATTAATTACCTAGGCAATAGATGGGGCAGAGGCAGATTTAGGTTGAGGTCTTGGCTCTTCTACTCACAGCTTGTATGGCCTTTCTGGACGTAGGTTTTTTTGTCTATAAGATGGAATAATTGCTCTTAAGGTTGATAGGTAGTAAGAACAGATGTAAAGTTAGCACAGTGTCAGTTCCCCTCCCTTGTACAGTCATGGACACAGAGTCCTCCTCTTTGACACAGGAGCTGTCAGCCATCACCCCCTCAGGAGAGTTATGGGAAAGGTGATAATAGATTTAGATAAAGCAAAGGTTAATTGATAGTTGGCATAACAGCAGAAGAACCAGGTGTCCCTAGTCCTCCTGATCTAACTCAGCTTCAGGCTTCCTCTACGACCTTACTTGGAATAAGACCCTAGAGTGACCTGGAATCTCTGGTTCCTTCTCTGTGGTGCTGAGCAGGAGTTGATGCATTGGGTGGTTGAGTGCAACGTCATGTCCCAGTGCTGCTGTGAATTCCTAGCCTGCTTTTTTCTTGAACTATCCCTGTAGTCCTTGGGCTGACCTAGGATAGAACTAACTTCAGGTGGAAATGTGTATGTTGGGGGAGAGAGGACATAGGAGCAAGGAGACTTATGTCTCCTAGCCCCACCAGAGACGGTGATTTTGTTCTACTTTGAGGTATTCTTATGATCTCAGGAATTGTGTCCAGGAAGTTCACCCTGTTTTCTACATTGTCATCTTTACAGAAAACCGAAAACATCCCTCTTCTCCAGAATGCCTGGTGTCTGTGCAGAAGGTGATGGAAGGGTCAGAGCTGGAATTGGCCAAGGTATCTATGGGATATCGGATGTGGGGGTGGGAGGGTGGCACCAATTGGACCTGCCAGGCCTTCTCTTGGTGATGAGTACTTTATTTCTGGGGCTCATGGAGGTTAGAGGTCAGCCATCTGGCTGAGGCAGAGGCTGATTTAGCCCAAGGAGTCTCAGAGCCCATGCCCTATGACAGAGATTACTAGACTATTACTGTGAGCCTCAATGAAGATGTGGCAGGAATTGGGCCTCACCCAGGTGTCATAGTCTTCTTTTTAGCTCAGTCTCTTTCATTCCCTCCACTTCCTGTTTCTGGGTGCTGGCCCATAGAGGGCAGTTTAAGCGTTGTAGTTAGGTTCCATGAGTCCAGGAATTCAGTTGTACACCAGGCTTTTTGTACAGTGGGCAGTAAGTCCTCAATCAGGTGTTTCCTGGTGCAGTTAAGGGCAGGGACCTGGGGCTACTGAGTTCTAGGAGCTTTGGAAGAGCCTCTGGAATAGTTCAGAGTCCCCAGAACATTCCAGAGAGGGGAGCACTGAGAAGAGAGACAGTCCTGCTCAGTGACTGTCTTCTGTTTGGCTTCTAGATGACCATGCTGCTGTTATACCACTCCACCATGAGCTCCAAAAGTCCCAGGGACTGGGAACAATTTGAATATAAGATTCAGGTAAGCCCTGTGTCTCCACCACACCTGGTGGGCCTAGCTCGTGCTTCACCCTACTCCATTGGTTTTCTTTCAACAACGTATATTGTTCTTTTAAAAAATTAGGTTGTAGCAATTCCAGCCATTCTTTATAGGATGTCTGGAAAATATTGAAAAGCGCAAAAGAGGGAAATAACAATTGCTTCTAATCTCATTTCCAGAGACAACTAACTGCTAACTTTTAAGGGATATACTTCCAAGTCCTTTTGTGTGTGTGTGTGTGTGTGTGTGTGTGTATTTTTTTAATGTTTATTTATTTTGAGAGAGCAAGAGTATGAGTAGTGGAGGGGCAGAGAGTGAGAGGGAGAGAGAGAATCCCAAGCAGGCTCTGTGCTATCAGATTTGAACTTCTTTTTTTTTTTAAAAATTTTTTTTAACGTTTATTTATTTTTGAGACAGAGACAGAGCATGAACAGGGGAGGGTCAGAGAGAGAGGGAGACACAGAATCTGAAACAGGCTCCAGGCTCTGAGCGGTCAGCACAGCCCGACGCGGGGCTCGAACTCACAGACCGCGAGATCATGACCTGAGCCGAAGTCTGATGTTTAACCGACTGACTGAGCCACCCAGGCGCCCCATGAACTTCTAAACCATGAGATCATGACCTGAGCCGAAGCTCAGAGTCAGATGCTTAACCCACTGAGCCACCCAGGTGCCCCATTCATGTTCATATATTTAACTGTGGTTGTAAACTCTAGTGGTAACTCTCCTGTGTTGGGATAATATGTAGAAATTGTGAGTGTATATTTTTACACAAACTGTCATTCCATGTGTCTCCTCCTTTCCTCTAATGGGAGGGATTAGTGAGAGAGAATATCTTTGTCCATCATGACCGTCTAGCTCAGAGCTGTTACCTTCTCTCCCCTCCTCTACTTGGTCCCTAAGTGCATTTGCTTCACTATAGAGGGAATGACCTGGTTTCCAGGAACTACCTGCCTGGAAGGGTCTGATGTTGGCTTTGCTTCCTGTATGAGCAGCTGTCCTTTATTTCCCAGAGCAGGAGGAGCTGGGATGCCACAGTGGGTAATATAGGTGACTGGGGCAGGGGGGGGGTGGGGGGGGTGGGAGGGTGGGCATGGGCAGTGCCTAGAGAGCTGTGGCCTTTCACATAGTGGTAAAAATGTTGAATCATCTCATTTTATACTCATTTAGCTCATGGCTCTCCTCTGAGGTTGAGGTTGTTGTGGCATGGGAAGGATGGGTGTCTCCTTCGTTTAACCTTTTCTCTGCTGCAAGCTGGCCACAGACCTGGTAGAAACAAATTCTTTTTTGTTTGTTTTTAAAGTCCATTTATTTATTTTGGGAGAGAGTGTGTATAAGCAGGGGAGGGGGCCGAGAGAGGGGGGAGAGAGAATCCCAAGCAGGCTCTGTGCTGTCAACGCAGAGCCCAGCACGGGGCTTGATTCCACGAACTGTGAGGTCATAACCTGAGCCAAAATCAGGAGTCAGACCCTTAACGGACTGAGCCACCCAGATGCCCCAGAAACAGAAATTCTAAAAGATAAGGAACTATATAGCAGGCTGGCCAGAAAAGTCCAATCAACTCTGTAGCTTTGGAACTCAGACAGAGATGGGCAGATTTTACAGCTGAGCTGGTGGGTAAACTTTGGATGAGCCCTGGAGGTGTTCTCACTCAGAGAACAATAGTGAGGGTCATTTGGAAGAGGGCAACATAGTTACATATAAAAGCTTTCTGTCTGCACTACTGTCTTTGCCCATTTCCTTTTTTGTGGTCAGGAGTGAAGTCAGGTGGGAACTCTTTCTGACCCTGGGTCATCTTCAGGGGAACTGAGAGGGCGGGAGCCAGCAGGGCAATGTGTCTCTAGTAGAATATTCTCAGCTGGACTGGGGGGGCTTTAGGCTTTGAGAGGAAGACTGGGCTCCAGCAGCAACTGGGGCTGACACTGCTGGTGTGGTGCCCTCCATCTCTTCAAACCTCCCTAGCACCTAAAGTGATGCTCTTCTTCTCTCTCTGTGGTCCAGGCTGAGTTAGCAGTCATTCTCAAATTTGTGCTGGACCATGAGGATGGGCTAAACCTGAATGAGGACCTAGAGAACTTCTTGCAGAAAGGTAAGTAGGGCCCATTCCTGAGGATGCCCTGTCTGAGCTAGGCACTGCTAGGATCCCAAATTGTTGAGAAACGCCGTGGGGGTTTGTTTCAGGTCCCAACCAGGCAGAGTTTGTGCTCAGGAAAAGTGTGTGTAATTGGAATAGGTTGATTTCTGGGCCACACTGCCACCATCCCAGTTCCTACCGAGCTTCTCCTGCTGCCTGGTGGTGCCTGAGCAGGACGTTACATGTGATCTCGTCTCTGTTAGGTTGTCCTTGAGCACTTCACACATACCTTTTTTTTTATTAAAACAATTTTTTTTAATGTTTATTTTTGAGAGAGAGAGAGAGAGAGAGAGAGAGAGAGAGAGAGAGCGCGCGCGCATGCGCAAGGGGCAGAGAGAGAGGGAGACACAGAATCCGAAGCAGGCTCCAGGGTCTGAGCTGTCAGCACAGAGCCTGATGCGGGGCTCAAACCCACGAATTGTGAGACTATGACCTGAGCCAAAGTCGGACACTCAACCCACTGGAGCCACCCAGGCATCCCTGTTTTTTATTTTTTAAGCAGTTGCTACTCTAGGCTTAGAAGCTGGGAGTAATGCCTAAAAAAAATAGCTTTTCCCCCTATGAAGTTCCTGTTCTAGGTGGGAAGGCAGATGCATAAATCAGTAAGTATGATGAAGAGTGAGTGCTAGAACAGAGAGGTACGTGATCTACCAAATGCCTTCTGGAAGTACGGTAGAAAGGGTGAGAGCTCCCCCTGTCTTCTGGTGAAGAGGGTATCTAATGACAATGGGATGCAAGAAGTGGGTCGAGGCAGGTTCTCTTTCCAGCCACTGAATTTGATGTTCCTCATATTCACGTTCCTCTTCAGCCCTTCAGATGGAGATGTTGGAAGTATGAGTCTAGAATGTAGGTGAGGGTTCTGGGCCAGGTTATGGGTGTACAGGTCAGTGTGTGGATGACCATTGAAGCCATGGGCACTGTGGGCAGCACAGGGAGGCGTCATCAGAACTCTGGGAGCTTAGATTGTGGGTATAGGAGGGAGGGGCAGATAGGGAGACTAGGAATGGGTGTTTAGGGGTAGGAGAGCCATGTGAAGGTAGTCGTGGGAGCCATGGGAGGGGAGGAGGTTTTGAGAAAGGGGTTTTGTTGGCAGGACAAGATTTTAGAGTGGAGGAGTTGAGAAAGGCCATCGGCTCTCATCTGAGAGGGTTGGTGGGCTGAGAAGAGGAGAGAGATCCTGCTCAAGGCTCCCAAGCTGCTTCTGCAGTGTTGGATGGGGGGGACAGCATGAGCACTTGGTCCAGTCGATAAGGAGGGAGGACGCCCTCACTCTCCTGTGCTCTCCTTGAGCACTTGCTGAGCTGTGGAAACGAAAGCCACTTGCTTGACTAGGCTTAGGGACACTGACCTCTGGCTAACCCAGATGCCAGGTTTCAGATTCTGCCTGGTGGCCTCCTTCTATAGCTTACATATAATTGTCTGTGGATCCACTTCCACTAAGGCAAGTTCTCAACTTGTATAAAGATGCAAATCTTTTCCCTCTATTAATCTCTATATGGTTGGTTTGCTCCTTGCCCTAGCTCCTGTCCCTTCCACCTGCTCCAGCACCATCTCCGAAGAGCTGTCCCCACCCAGCCACCAGGCCAAAAGGGAGATTCGCTTCCTAGAGCTACAGAAGGTTGCCTCTTCCAGTGGGAACAAGTATGTGCTGGGCCTCCTCTCCTGGGGTGGGGCCTCAACATCCAGTCTTCAAATCCCTGCATTCTAGAAGCTAACGCTGTTCACCAACCTGTTACGTCATCAGACAGCACTTAGAGTATGCTGTAGATGTTCTCACCTGCCCCAGTATTAATTAGGGGAATTGGTTGGCATCCATTTTTAGCAGAAGGCCTCAAAGGCTGTGTTCCCTGTTTATGGAATGCCTTTCTTCCTTGGAGACGATGCTAAAGTCCCTTTTCTCAGTGCAGCTCTGCAGAGGTGAGGGTAATTCTTTTTTTTTTTTTTTTTTTTTTTGGACAAGGAAATTGAAATTGAGGCTAGGAGAAGGGAGAAGAAAAGCTTTCTCGAGGTCCGTCATGAGGCATGAGATAGCGCTATCAACACAGTAGAGGTGCTTAGCTTCCCAGCCAGTGCTCACATCCCTAGAGCCCTGCTTGCCCATCCCTGCCTGTTGCTGTTCTCTTCAGCCTCACACTTCAGGCTCTGACCATGGCGTCTCCTTCTTCAGCTTCCTCTCAGGTTCTCCAGCCTCCCCTATGGGCGACATTCTGCAAACCCCACAATTCCAGATGAGACGGCTGAAGAAGCAGCTCGCCGATGAGAGAAATAATAGAGATGAGCTGGAGCTGGAGCTGGCTGAGAACCGCAAGCTCCTTACTGAGAAGGGTAGGCGCCTGGCACGCTGGCAGGTGGTGTGTGAATGGGCAGCATTGGGGATTTTCATCCGGGGAAGTGCTGGGCTTGTGTGAGGAACGGCCCCTCTGTTCTCTGTTTGTTCTGCTGGCTCTGGAGCTTAGGGCTCAGCCATGGGCCAGTCAGGCTGACCTGGAATCTGGTGCTGCCCTTGGCCCCATCCTCCCCTTCCCTTAGATTGGATGCCACCTCCTCCTTCTCTCTTCCCCTTAGTTCTTTGCTGACTCTCCACTCTCCTCCTTTCCCCTCCTCGGGAGCAGATGCGCAGATAGCTGTGATGCAACAGCGCATTGACCGCCTGGCTCTGCTCAACGAGAAGCAGGCGGCCAGCCCATCGGAGCCCAGGGAGCTTGAGGAGCTCCGTGGCAAGAATGAGAGGTATAATTCTGCCTGCTTCCTTCCCAGCTCCACACCCCACTCTGTACCCATGGGGTGGCAGTGAGGGTGCTACCGTCTTTTCTAACTGCCCCACTCCCTCACAGCCTCACTGTGCGTCTCCATGAGACTCTGAAGCAGTGTCAGGACCTGAAGACAGAGAAGAGCCAGATGGATCGCAAAATTAACCAGCTTTCTGAGGAGAATGGGGACCTTTCCTTTAAGGTGAGGGTTGGGGGGTGTAGTCCCCACTTGACGGTCCGTGGGGCTGAGTTAGTCTCGAGGATTTTCGAAGAGAGGGTTGAGAAGAATGTCCTGGCATCTGTCCTGTGCTCCAGTCTCTGCAGAGACCTGCATACTTTGGCCCTTTCCTTGTCCCATAATTGGCTGCTGCCAGGGACAGGGTTGTGGCCCTAAATTTTGAGTCTTGAGTTAAAGATATGGTTGGTTGTAATTGGTTTGAGCAGGGTTAGATAGTCGGACACCTACAGCCCCTGGAGTTTGGGAAACAAACAGCAGTGGTGGTACTAGTTTTGACCTTGGGTGATGGGGACTCCCACTTGTCTGTCCCAGCTGCGGGAGTTTGCCAGTCACCTGCAGCAACTACAGGGTGCCCTCAATGAGCTGACAGAAGAGCACAGCAAAGCCACTCGAGAGTGGGTGGAGAAACAGGCCCACCTTGAGAAGGAGCTCAGCACTGCCCTGCAGGACAAGGTAACCTTCTGCTTTGGGGTGTCAGGGCCACAGTCTTGGCTACCTGTTCAAAGTTCCATTTACCACTCTATTCTTTGGGGCCTTTGGGAATTAAGCTGTCTCCTCTTGAAGGTTAATAGTGCGCCGTATTGGGAAGATGTGAGCTTAAGTCCAATGTACCACCTTTGAGTCTTATCTTTGCTGTTTACAAGGTGTGGTTCTTGGACAAGTTATTTGATCTCTTTTCTCTCTAAGCATGCTTTGTGTAAAATGGGAAGGATAACAAGTAGCTGCCTCATCAACCATTGTAAGATACTGCATTTATTGTGTGATGAGAAGTAAGTTACCAGTGAATTAGTTACTATTTTTTTTTAATTTTATTTTTAAGTAATCTCTACACCCAGTGTGGGGCTTGAACTGACAACCCTAATGTCAAGAGTTGCATGCTCTACCAACTGAGCCAGCCAGGTGCCCCACTATTATTTTTACTGCTATTTTTAAGAACCCAAATCTACCATTTATTAACCTGTAGCCCTAGGGGAAGGCACTTAATATCTGAGCTTCAGATCTTGATCTGCAAAAGAGGGACAGCAATAGCTACCTCCCATCTCTGTCAGGTGGATTATGAATTCAGAGAGGACCCAGCATAGTCCTGGCGGCTGCTTAGTGAGCAGTGGGAGGAAGAGGGGCTGAGGGTGGGAGGTGCTATGGTTGCTGCTGTTCATGCCCAGGAAGGCTGGGGATATTTTTAAGCTGGTGAGTGTCTGGATAATCTGGGAGCCCAGACTTGTCTAAGGAAGGGTATATAGTAAGGAAAAAAAGAATTTTTTTTTTAAAGTAAGGAAATGTGAAGTGAACTCAGTGGCCTGGCAGAAGAAACTATTAGCAAGTCACATGATTTAATTCAGCCCTGAAATTAGGGTTAGAAAATCAGGTCCCTCATGATCCCAGGTCCATGGTTTCTGAGTTTTTTCCTAGGTCAGGGGAACAGGAGTTTTTTGTTTTCAGTGTTTATTTTTGAGAGAGACAGCACACATGTGGGGGAAGGACAGAGAGAGAAGGAGACATAGAATTCTAAGCAGGCTCCAGGCTGTCAGTGCAGAGCTCAATGGGGGGGAGTGAACTCATGAGATGTGAGATCACGACCGAGCTGAAGTCAGACGCTCAACTGACTGAGCCACCCAGGTGTCCTGGGAGAATTTTTTTTTTTTTTAATGTTTGTTTATTTTTGAGAGAGAGCAAGAGCACAAGTAGGGGAGGGGCAGAGAGAGAGGGGGGATAGAGGATTCCAAGCAGGCTCTGAGCTGTCCGCGCAGACCCCAACGTGCTCAAACCCACAAACAAGATCACCACCTGAGCCGAAGTCATACACTTAATCGACTGAGCCACCCAGGTGCCCTAAGAGATCTTGATAACAGGGTGATAGGGCTCCATATTTTGTTGGTAACATGGTGCCTGTCCCACCTCTGTTCACATGAGGCTCTTGTTTACTGTCAGAAATGCCTTGAAGAAAAGAATGAAATCCTTCAGGGAAAACTTTCACAGCTGGAAGAACATTTGGCCCAGCTGCGGGAGAACCCACCCCGGGAGAAGGGCGAAGTGCTGGGTGACGTCTTGCAGGTAGGAACGCACAGGAGCAGCAGTAGGACCTGTGTGCCAGGGCTCGTGTGGACCCGTGCTTGGTACATTCAGGTTCCTGTTCCTTAGTTCTCACGGGGGCCACGGTGATTGAGGAGTCGTGTTCATCCTCTTGGTCTCTTTATCTCACCAGCTGGAAACCCTGAAGCAGGAGGCGGCCTCTCTCGCTGCGGACAACACCCAGCTCCGAGCCAGGGTGGAGGCTCTAGAGACTGAGCAGGGCCAACGGGAAGCCAAGCTGCTTGCTGAGCGGGGCCACTTTGAAGAAGAAAAGCAGCAGCTGGCTGGCCTGATTGCCGAGCTGCAGGGCTCCCTGTCCAACCTCAGCCAGGCCAAAGAAGACATGGAGCAGGCCTCTCAGGCTCAGGAGGCTCGGTTGTCTGCCCGGGTGACCACGCTGACTGCTGAGCTCACCACCCTCAAAGCCACTCTCCAGCAGCAGGATCAAGAACTGGCTGGCCTGAAGCAGCAGGCCAAAAAGGAGCAGGCCCAGCTAGCGCAGAGCCTCCAGCAACAAGAACAGGCCTCTCAGGGCCTCCGCCAGCAGGTGGAGCAGCTGAGCAGCAGCCTGAAGCAAAAGGAGAAGCTGTTAGAGGAAGCTGCCCAGGAGCAGGAGGCAACCAGGCAAGACCATGCCCAGCGACTGGCCGCTGCAGCTGAGGAGCGGCAGGCCTCTTTAAGGGAGAGGGATTTGGCCCTCCAGCAGCTGGAAGTATTGGAGAGGGAGAAGACTGCCAAGCTAGAGGTCCTGCAACAGCAACTTCAGGCTGCTAAGGAAGCCCGGGACAGTGCCCAGTCCTCAGTGACTCAGGCCCAGCAGGAGAAGGCAGAGCTGAGCCAAAAAGTGGAGGAACTCCATGCCTGTGTTGAGGCAGCCCGCCAGGAGCAGAGTGAGACCCAGGCCCAGGTGGTAGAGCTAAAGGCCCAATTAAGGTCTGAGCAACAAAAAGCAGCTGAGCGAGAAAGGGTGGCCCAGGAGAAGGGCCAGTTCCAGGAGCAGGTCCGGGCTCTTGAGGAGTCCTTGAAGATCACCAAGGGCAGCCTGGAAGAGGAGAAGCGCAGGGCTGCAGACGCCCTGGAGGAGCAGCAGCGTCACATCTCCAAGCTGGAGGTGGAGACCCGGTGCCTGGTGGAACAGCATAAGCAGGAGCGGAAGGAGCTAGAAGAAGAGCGGGCTGGGCGCAAGGGGCTGGAGGCCCGATTACGGCAGCTTGGGGAGGCCCATCAGGCCGAGGCGGAAGCCCTGCGGCAGGAACTGGCAGAGGCCATAGCCTCCCAGCGCGAAGCTGAGGGGGAGTGTGAACAGCTTGCCAAGGAGGTGGCCACCTGGCGCGAGCGGTACGAGGACAGCCAGCAGGAGGAGGCACAGTACGGTGCCATGTTCCAGGAGCAGCTGATGACCCTGAAGGAGGAATGTGAGAAGGCCCGCCAGGAACTACAGGAGGCCAAGGAGAAGGTGGCAGGGATAGAGGCCCACAGTGAGCTCCAGATAAGCCGGCAGCAGAGTGAAGTAGCTCAGCTCCATGCCAACCTGGCCAGGGCTCTCCAGCAGGTCCAGGAGAAGGAGGTCAGGGCCCAGAAGCTTGCAGACGACCTCTCCGCTCTGCAAGAGAAGATGGCCGCCACCAGCAAGGAGGTAGCCCGCCTGGAGGCCTTAGTGCGCAAGACAGGGGAGCAGCAGGAATCAGCCTCCCGCGAGGTACTCAAGGAGCCCCTGAGGGCAGGAGACAGAGAGTCAGAGTGGCCGGAAGAGCGGCAGGGACGCCCGTTCTGCAGCACGCAGGCTGCACTGCAGGCCATGGAGCGGGAGGCAGAGCAGATGGGCAGTGAACTGGAGAGACTGCGGGCTGCGCTGATGGAGAGCCAGGGCCAGCAGCAGGAGGAGCGTGGGCAGCAGGAGAGGGAGGTGGCCCGTCTGACCCAGGAGCGGGGCCGGGCCCAAGCCGATCTGGCCCTGGAGAAGGCCGCCAAGGCGGAGCTGGAGATGCGGCTGCAGAATGCCCTCAATGAACAGCGTGTGGAGTTTGCTACCCTGCAGGAAGCCCTGGCCCACGCCCTGATGGAAAAGGAAGGAAAGGATCAGGAGCTGGCCAAGCTTCGTGGGCAGGAGGCAGCCCAGAGAACAGAGCTCGGGGAGCTTCAGCAGACTGTGGAGCGACTGAAGGAACAGCTGGCTAAGAAAGAGGAGGAGCGCCAACAGTCTTTAGGGATGGCCAGCGGAAAAGACCCTTCTGGGTCAGGAGCACAGTCTGAGGCTACTGGAGAGAGCAAGCGAAAAGGTCCTGAGCTGCAGGTTCTGCAGGCAGAGGTGAGCAAGCTGGAACAGCAGTGCCGGGAGCACCAGGAGAAGGCCTCTGGCCTGGAGCGCAGCCTGGAGCGTGAGCGCACCTCCCGCGCTGAGCAGGCCGGTGCTCTGGAGGCCTTGCAGGGCCGGTTAGAGGAGAAGGCCCAGGAGCTGGGGCGCAGTCAGGACACCTTAGCTGCAGCCCAAAGGGAGCTGGCCACCCTCCGCGCCAAGGCCCAAGACCACAGCAAGGCTGAGGATGAGTGGAAGACCCAAGTGACCCGGGGCCAGCAGGAGGCGGAGAGGAAAAACAGCCTCATCAGCAGCTTGGAAGAGGAGGTCTCTATCCTGAACCGCCAGGTCCTGGAGAAAGAGGGTGAGAGCAAGGAGTTGAAGCGTCTGGTCATAGCTGAGTCTGAGAAGAGCCAGAAGCTAGAGGAGAGGCTGCGTCTGCTCCAGGCAGAGACGGCCAGCAACAGCGCCAGGGCCGCCGAACGCAGCTCTGCTCTGCGGGAGGAGGTCCAGACCCTCCGGGAGGAGGCAGAGAAACAGCGGGTGGCTTCAGAGAGCCTGCGGCAGGAGCTGGCCTCACAGGCAGAGCGAGCGGAGGAGCTGGGCCAAGAATTAAAGGCATGGCAGGAGAAGTTCTTCCAGAAGGAGCAGGCCCTTTCTGCCCTACAGCTTGAGCACACCAGCACTCAGGCTCTGGTGAGCGAGCTGCTGCCCGCCAAGCACCTGTGCCAGCAGCTGCAGGCTGAGCAGGCAGCCGCTGAGAAACGCCATCGTGAGGAGCTGGAGCAAAGCAAGCAGGCGGCCGGCGGGCTGCGGGCAGAGCTGATGCGAGCCCAGCGGGAGCTCGGGGAGCTGGTGCCCCTGCGGCAGAAGTTGGCGGAGCAAGAGCGAGCAGCTCAGCAGCTGCGGGCTGAGAAGGCCAGCTATGCAGAGCAGCTGAGCATGCTGAAGAAGGCTCATGGCCTGCTGGCAGAGGAGAACCGGGGGCTGGGCGAGCGGGCCAGCCTTGGCCGGCAATTTCTGGAAGTGGAGCTGGACCAGGCCAGGGAGAAGCATGGCCAAGAGCTGGCAGCCGTGCGTGCTGATGCCGAGACCCGTCTGGCTGAGATGCAGCGGGAAGCACAAAACACGGCCCGGGAGCTGGAGGTGATGACTGCCAAGTATGAGAGTGCCAAGGTCAAGGTCCTGGAGGAGAGGCAGCGGTTCCAGGATGAGAGGCAGAAACTCACTGCCCAGGTAAGATACCCAGCTCAAACTTGCCTGAGAAGATTGGACCTGAGAGAGGGAACAATGTTCCCTCTGGTCTCCCCTCCCTTACCGGGTGGCTGGCAGAGTTGAAGTATGTTGCCCCCTACCGTCCTAAAGAAGACATCAATAGCTTCCCCTTCCTTGAAGGCTCCGTCCTTTGAGAGTCCAGCTGTGAAGGCCATCAGCCCGTTCTAGAGGCACACTATGCTAGGTAGGCGTACCTGCAGTGGAGGATCCAGGAGCCACTGGGAACTAGAATGAGACAAACTGGCATTTAAAAACGATTACTAGAAATCTAATTCCTTGAAGGAAAGTATCAGAGCCACAGCGAGGTCAGCCTGGCAGCAGGGCTAGTGTCTTTTTGGCCCCCATCTCACTCTGTCTTCGTTGCTCCTCCCCCATGCACAGGTGGAACAGCTAGAGGTATTTCAGAGAGAGCAAACTAAGCAGGTAATGCCTGGGGTCCCCGCTAAATGCTGGCTGCTTAAGCGGTGACCCATCTCAGTGCATGACCCCGGCTGCAGCTTGCCTCCGCCTGCTCCTGTTGTGAACTGTTTGTGAAGGGGGCAGGGTCAAGCCATGGAGTCCAGGCCCGGGCTGCCCAGGAGTGTGGTGTGCTGGGCCCTCTCTTGGGCCTCATTCCACCCATCCCAGGTCGGCCTCTCCATCCTTCTCCTGTCCTTTTCTCTCATCTGTCTGTCAGGGATGAGGGGTAGGGTAGGCTTCATCTTTCCCATGTCCAAACTGGTGACCGGCAGTCCTTGGGATTCCCAAATCTCCAAGTCCTGTTCCCAGTTTGGATGCCGAACTAAGAGTAACAGCAGAGTGACTGTGGGCCTTGCTTAACACACAGCCCCCTTCTTTCCTGCAGAAGCGTAAAGGTGACATGAAAGCAGCCCTCACAGGTTAGGGAGGGTTGTGAGCTCAGGACACCTGCCCATCACCCTCTGGGGCTTTAACCTGGAGCATGAAATAGAGCTGCCTGGGAGCAGGAAGGCCAAGCTTGACGAGAGACAGGAGGTGGCATGGTCTGGCTGCCTGGCCCTCACAAGGATCTCCCTGTGCTGCCCTAGACGTCAAGGCTGTCACACTGGTTTCTCCACCATCCCTCCTACTCCTGTCACCTCAGGCCTGCTGAGGAATCGGGCCCTCCTCTCCTTCCATTGCCCGCCTCCTCCAGGGAGCCTGAGATGATGGGGACAGTCAGACCGAATAGCAAACAGTCAGCAATGGAGCTCCTGCCTCTTGTCTTTGCTGTTCATGCTTGAGCTCCTGGAATGCCTGGAGGAGCCAGCAGAGCTTGGGCTGTTCTGCTCCCTCTCCACCCCACTCCCTTTTCTCTTCTTCTCTGTGGGAGTGGGGTGGGCTTTGGGTCTGAGGGCTGCCCCTGTCTGCTTCCCAGTGCTAACCACAGCAGCTACATTGCTAGCACCAGCCCTCACAGCCTGTGGATATTGGGAAGAGGTCTGAGCATCTGTGCGCCTTGGCACTTTTGGGGAGGAGTGTTGGGTATTCATCCTTGTCTGCTAGTTATAGACTTGGTCCCTTGTTCCTGTCCCCAGCCTGGGAAGCTTGGGGCTGTGAATGGTGGCAGTAAGTAGTAGGGTGGTAGTGAGGTGTCAGTTCCCCAGAGTCAATTCTGTTGAATCTGGAGGCTGTGGGGCTCCGGCAGGCCTGTCTCTGCAGGCCGGGGGTGGAGGTGAGCATGGGCAGTGGCTCTGGCAGCACCTGTGTGTTGGGTCACCTCCCTTAGGTCCTGCCAACCAGCCTGCACCACAGGGATAAATCCCTAAATGGAGGCCAGAGAAAGGACCAGAGTTTCTTCTTCTAGGAACACTGGGGATTTATCTGGGGAAAACCTCTAATTTCTCTGAATATCGAGGGGAAGGCCTCCTGAGTTTTCTCTTCTCTTCCTCCCCTGTTCCAGGTGGAAGAACTGAGTAAGAAGTTAGCTGACCATGACCAAGCCAGTAAGGTGCAGCAACAGAAGTTGAAGGTGGGACAGTGGGGGATGGGCCATCTTGTCAGCCTCAGAGCGAGAATCGGGGAGGGAAGGGGCTCTGTGAGCCCTTGGGCTGTAGTGGGTATGGGGGCAGAGGCGGGCCTGGCATGGCAGCTTTACACCTGCCTGTGGCTCAGGAGCCCCTGTATGTGCCTTCTTAGAGCTTTCAAGGGAAGACTGGGGTGGCTCCCATCGCTCAGGCCTTCACTGTCCACTAGTTGCCCCTAGTCATGTGTGGTTATTTAAACTAAATTAAAAATTGAGTTCCTCAGTCACGCTAGCCACATTTCCCTTGCTTAGTAGCTACGTACGGCTAGTGGCTACTGTATCGGACAGGGCAGATACAGAACATTTCCATTCTTGTAGAAAGTTCTTTGGATAGTGCTGCTCTAGACAGCCTAGCTTTGAGGATTGTCAACAATGTTTAATACTGCACTGTAACTAATATTTGTCATGGTTTCAACAGCATCACCTTTTTGGTTTAATACCTGCTTTTCTGCAGTTCAGTCTTCACAGCTTTTACTTAGGGGCAGAGGAATTAGGCACCTGTGGCACTAAAGCCCCGTGGTGGGTCACAGGAGCTGGGAGCAGAACTTCATTTCCATGCCATAATCGTGTGATAAACAGATGCTGCTTCTCCATTTCAGGGCCTTCTCGGTGCTAGGAGATGTAGGAGAGAGAAGGCCGGGTAGTCCATTGTCTTCTACAAGCTAAATGCTCTGCTCACTGGCATCACAGGGGGGACCGAGAACTGGACATGGCCCTTGCTCCCAAGGAGTCTGTGGTCTGCATAGGAGGCAGTGCAGCATCATAAAAGCCCACACAGCCTTTGAAGTTGGGTGGAACAAGGTTCAGATCTTACTCTGCTATGACCCCGGTCAATTTGTTTAAATCTCTGAGCTCAGTTTCTTCACCTCTGAAACAGATGAAGTTACTTCCCGGAGCAGTTGTGAGGAGAACAAGAGTTCCTGTGTCCTCTGAGAGCTCATGTGCCAAGTGCCTAGCTTTGCACCCAAGTGTTCCCTGAGGATCAGCCCCCTTCCTCCTTGGGGAGACTACTCATGGAGAGAGAATGAGACAGTTTGTTCCTGGGTGCAAAGAAGGCAAAGATAGGGCTGTCAGAACTCTGCCAGAAATGGCATTAGCCAGACAGGGAAAGCTTCTGCAGAATGTGGACCTTGAAGGGTGTGTGGTATGCCAGTAGAGTAGGTGCTAGGGGCGGGGGTAAAAGGATTTTTTGTGCGAGTCCTGAGAGGGTCTGCAGGAGTCTGAAAACACCATGGAACCCAGGAGGTTAGGGCAGGTCTGTGGATTTGGGTGCACTAGCCAGACCAGCCACCCTGATCAGCGTTGTCATGCGTTCCAGGCCCAGGGAGGGGAGAGCCAGCAAGAGGCTCAACGCCTCCAGGCCCAGCTGAACGAGCTGCAGGCCCAGCTGAACCAGAAGGAGCAGGCAGCTGAGCACTATAAGCTGCAGGTGAGGCGCCCCCAGCCCTGGCCCACTGCTTCCTCGCCCTGCTGCCCTCCAGTCCCTGCCTCCCCCTCACCCCCACTGCCCCACTCGGTCTGTGTGCCCGCGTAGATGGAGAAAGCTAAGACCCACTATGATGCCAAGAAGCAGCAGAACCAAGAGCTGCAGGAGCAGCTACGGGGCCTGGAGCAGCTACAGAAGGAGAACAAGGAGCTGCGGGCTGAAGCTGAACGGCTGGGTCGGGAGCTGCAGCAGGCTGGGCTGAAGACCAAGGAGGCTGAGCAGACCTGCCGCCACCTTACTGCCCAGGTGCGCAGCCTGGAGGCACAGGTGCGTATCGGGTCAGATGGACTCCACCCTGTCATGTCGGACCCCTGTGCCCTCCTCTCCCAGGCTGCCCCTGCCCGAGGCTTCTCTTCACTCTCCCTGTCCCTCTTCTCCTCAGGTTGCCCACGCTGACCAGCAGCTTCGAGACCTGGGCAAGTTCCAGGTGGCAACTGATGCCCTGAAGAGCCGGGAGCCCCAGGCGAAGCCTCAGCTGGACTTGAGCATTGACAGCTTGGATTTGAGCTGCGAGGAGGGGACTCCCCTTACCATCACCAGGTGAGGAGGTGCCCTGTTTCTGTCTTGTTCACTGAGTGCCCACCGTGTGTCAGGCTGTGTCTTGGGCACTGGGGCTAGTGAGATTGAGAAGATGTCTCTTTGCCCTCTGGGAGCTTTTTCTTAGAGGAGAAGACTAAGGAAACTGTCCAAGGTGTTCGGCCAGTTGTTTGTGTAGGGCACACTGGGAGTAAAAAGAAATGAGTGCTCAGAGAGGGCTTCATGGAGGCTGTCACTCCTGCTGAGTCTGCAGAGGAGCTGAAGGTGTGTGTGCTCCGTGAACAGAGGAGAGCAAAGGCTGAGAAAGAGCCTGGCTGGGCTGGCAAGTGAGGTTGGGTGGGGCTGGCTAGACTCCTCATTGAAGTTTAGATTTGATCCTGAAGGCACTGAGGGATCTTGGAAAGGCTTGAAATTAAGGTAGATGTGGTCCAGTTTGATTTTTTTTTTTTTTTTTTTTTAATTTCTGTTTTAGAGAGGGCACGAGCGAGGGAGACAGATAGAGGGAGAGAGAAAATCTCCAGCACACTCAGGATGGAGCCTGATGCCGGGCTTGATCCCATGAATCTGGGGTCATGACCTGAGCTGAAATCAAGAGTCGGGCCACCCAACTGATTGAGCCTCCCAGGTGCCCCTAGAAAGTTTTTCCGATAACCAATGTAGAAGCTGAGATGTGCCCATACTGTTACAAAAACACTTAAAAAGTAGTAATGCATTTATTTACCCTTCAGCATCCTCTGAGGTAGGTTCTGTGATTATCTCCTTTAACAGATGAAACTGGGGCATAGAGGGGCAGTCCTTTGCCCAGGGTCCCACAGTGGCAGAGGCAGGCTTGAGCCCGGGCAGCCTGGTTTGAGTCCTTGCTTGTCACCAGGCTGGCACCTCCCCTCAGGTACCATTAAATCTAGGTGAGAGGAGAGGAGGCAGACCGTGGAAGGACATGCAAATGGAGTGGCGTGTGGTTAAGTGAGCTCCTGGACTTGTCCATTGCATTGGGCTGGAGGGAAGAGGTAGGATTGAGCTCATGTTCATGGCTAGGGGACCCAGGTGGAGGCTGCTCCCATTTCCTGAGGCAGGAGATCCAGATGGATGGACTTCATTTGGACATGCTCACCATGGAGCTGAGAGTTACCAGTGTTAAGGAGCTCAGATGGCCATGGAGATAGATGGGCTGACCAGAAATGGAGAATGAAGGGAGGACCCAGGTCAAGCAAGGGCTCTCCTTGATGCCTTTCAAAAATCAGAGAATGGGGTGCTTGACCTGGTCTGCTTGTAATAAATGTAGGAATTGGGTCATTTTGGAGCAAAGGGATGAACAAAATTGCCTTTTAGCCCCAGGCATGGCACCTCAGCAAGTCTCTTTCCTACAGCAAGCTGCCTCGAACCCAGCCAGATGGCACCAGCATCCCTGGAGAGCCAGCTTCCCCCATCTCCCAGCGCCTGCCCCCCAAGGTAGAATCCCTTGAGAGTCTCTACTTCACCCCCATCCCTGCTCGGGGTCAGGCCCCACTGGAGAGCAGCTTGGACTCCCTGGGGGACGTCTTCCTGGATTCAGGCCGGAAGACCCGCTCCGCCCGTCGGCGCACCACTCAGATCATCAACATCACCATGACCAAGGTCAGGCTGCTGGGAGTGGGCCTGTAGGACCCAAGTGATGCTCACTTGCTCTTAAGAGCATCTTTCCCATCGGGTGCCTCTGGAGGGAGGCAGGGCTGACTAGTTCATGTGTTACAAAGAAGCACAGCCTCTTGTGTAGAAAGGGGCAGGGCTGGAATTGGATGCCTAAAGGATCTAAGGCTGGTTTCTTTGCATGTGTGGTACTGACTCCGTGCAGACCGAAAGGAGAGAAGATGGAGAAGTTGCAGCCCAGCCCTGTGCCTGCAGCATACCTCCTGGGTGGCTGAGATGCATTGTGGCTGCCCAGAGGGCTGCCTGCTAGGTTGGGGGCCCTGGTTGGCCCTTGTTTTCCATATTCTGAGGAGGATGGGGAGTGGGGAAGGTTTGTTTGGTGTGGGCTGCCTTTGGCTACCAAGAAGCTGCAGAAGTTCTAAAAGATGGGCAGGGCCCTGGCAAGCTTGGGCTGAGGGTCAGTGGAGGCTGTGGGATGAGCCTATGATTAGCTCAGGAGACTGGTATTCTAGCCCCAGCTCTGCCACTCCCTAGCTGTTACCTGTGGGTTGGTCACTTTACTTTTTTGCACCTTGATTCTAAAATTGTCTGATAACACACTCTCTTTCCTCTTTCAAAGCATTGTTAACAGACTCAAATGAAAATGGGATAGCCTTGGCACCTTGTGCAGGATTCTTAGCAACAGGGCCCATTCCTTGTAGATGTGCAGCTAAGGATTCCTGCAAAGCAGTGGGAATACATGCTGCTGTGGGATCCGAGGCCCTATTCAGGAAAGTGAACAGGAGGCACCTTTATGGATTGTTAGGGCCCCATTCCACCAGATCCATTCTCTCTTCCAGAAGCTAGACGTGGAAGAGCCGGACAGTGCCAATTCATCCTTCTATAGCACACAGTCGGCCCCTGCTTCCCAGGCTGGCCCACGAGCCACCTCTTCCACCCAGTCTCTAGCCCGCCTGGGCTCTCCTGACGATGGCAACTCTGCTCTGCTCAGCCTGCCTGGCTACCGGCCCACCACTCGCAGCTCTGCTCGCCGCTCCCAGGCTGGGGTATCCAGCGGGGCCCCTCCAGGTGAGGGGGCCACAGGGACACAACACACACAAAGAAAACCCCAGGTTGACTATCTTTCGGCACCTCACCGACCCCTCCTCCCTGCAATCTCAGGGCTGTGCTGGGCAATCAGGCTCATGTTCATCTCAGCCAGGGTGAATGGGAAATGGTCACACGAGGGAGCCTGGGACTCCCAGTGAAACAGTGATGCTCAGCTGCTGCCTGGAGTCCTCCATTACTGTCTCAGGTGGTAAGGGGTGCCAGAAGGGCGCCTCAGGGACCTTTGGTCATCAATTCCTGGTCCTCAGTTTCTCTAGGGTGTCACAGCCTCCGCATACGGTATATGACTTCTTTTGACCTCCCCAGGGAGAGCATGCGGAGCAGAGCAGGATTCTGGGTTACTGGGCTTGAAGTCCACGGGACAGGTGGACAGGAGTGGTGGCCACAAAAGTTGGCAAGAGGCCAGGACCTGTGGGAGACCTGCTGCCTCTACCCTCACTCTTCCTGGCCTTCCTGCTTCCTAGCCCCACCTGCTTCAGTTTCCCTGCCCTCCACAGGAAGGAATAGCTTCTACATGGGCACCTGCCAGGATGAGCCTGAGCAGCTGGATGACTGGAATCGCATTGCAGAGCTGCAGCAGCGCAATCGAGTATGCCCCCCACACTTGAAGACCTGCTATCCCCTGGAGTCCCGGGTGAGCTCCGGGGTCACCTGCACGGGACCCACACTGGCTCTTCTCCTCCTCCCTCAGCGCTCCATGCTGACCGAGCCCTAGTGCCCTGCCTGGCTCTTTGGCCTGCGGCAGAGTGACCTTATGCTTCTGGTGGAATAGCTGGCAGAGAGGGGTTCGGGGTGAAATCACTGTGGGTGGGCCTGAGTCTGTGGAGGTCTGCTTGGGACTACTCTGCTCTGACCATGCAGGGCCTGAGTAGAGAAGACAATGGGAAGGGAGACCTTCCGCAACAGGAAGGCTTTAGCTGCTGCACACGCCGGGCCCGTGAAGAGTTCTAGGGTGGTCCTGCTGCACTGACCCCCTCCTTCCATCCCATCCAGCCTTCCCTGAGCCTGGCTACCATCACGGATGAGGAGATGAAAACTGGTGACCCCCAGGAGACCCTGCGCCGAGCCAGCATGCAGCCAGCCCAGATAGCCGAGGGCATGGGGATCACTACCCGGCAGCAGCGCAAACGGGTCTCCTCAGAGCCCCACCAGGGCCCTGGTACCCCTGAGGTAGGTGACCCTGATTGCTGTTTTGTTCCATCTAGCAGGTTTCTCTCTCCAAGAGTTTGATGCAGGGACAGGGACTGTTGGGAAGGGAGGTTTCCGGAGGGAAGTGGTGTTGACTTACAAGGTCCACTTGGCTCTGAGACACACAACTGGTTTTGAATGTGAACTCTTCTTCCCCGTAGTCTAAGAAGGCCACCAGCTGTTTCCCACGCCCCATGACTCCCCGGGACCGACACGAAGGGCGCAAACAGAGCACTAATGAGGCCCCGAAGAGAGCAGCTCCGGCTGTTAAACAGGTCAGTGGGGGCTGAAGGGAGATCCTAGAGGGACCTTGCTGGCAGGGCCCAAGTGCAGCCCAGTTTGACAGCCCTCCCCTCTCTGACAGGCTGACCGCCGCCAGTCGATGGCTTTTAACATCCTCAATACACCCAAGAAGCTCGGGAATAGCCTGTTGCGGAGGGGAGCCTCCAAGAAAGCCCCATCCAAGGCCTCTCCCAACACCCGCAGCGGGACCCGCCGCTCTCCTCGCATCGCCACCACTGCAGCCAGCGCCGCCACTGCTGCTGCCATAGCTGCCGCCACTGCCACCCCTCGGGCCAAGGGCAAGGTGGAAGCACTGACGGGGAAAGGAAGGGGGTGGATGGACTCTTAGAGTGGGTGGAAGCAGGGTACTCCCTCAGGCCACCCCTTGGGAGGCTTCCACTGTGTGGCCCAGCTAGGCCACTGGGGGTGGGCTAAGAGAAGGTGCTGTCTTACTAGCTGCTCCCTGAGGACAGGAGACACAGGGCAACTCAGCACAGCCAGCAACTGATAACCTGGAGCTAGATGTGTCCAGGTCACACCAAGGAAGGGATCCTAGTCAGAGGGGTTTGGAGCTAAAAGAGGCCTCAAGGCCAGCTGTATCTGCTGGCATCACAAGTCTCCCGCCAAGTGACTGTCTCTCTCTCTTTCAGGCAAAGCACTGAAGGGCCAGGACCAGTGAGAGGCCCCACCTGTGTCCTCAGTGCCGACCTCGCCTGGTCCTTTTCCTTCTACTGTCCCTTTCAGTGCCTTCTCTCAGCTCCCAGGCCAGCAGTGGCCAAACCCCTACAGACAGTGATGCCTGCCCACATCCCCGGCCTGGTACCTGGATCTTCACAGGAGCCTTCGCTAGGTGAACTGAGGTGTTCTCAGAGTTGTCCCCAGAGGCCTGGAGTGTCTGGGTCTTCTCCCTACCTTGCCTCCTGACGTTTTCTTAGAACAAAGTCACTTCTCCATCACAACCAGACTTGAGGCTGGCTTTGAGTGGCTGGGCCCAAGAGCCTCGTCCTCCTCAGCCTCTGAATCCAGAAGGGACCATTGGAGGAGCAGGCCCTGGTCCCTGCGCCTAGCAGGGCCCTTGCTTTTGAAGTCCAGGACTGGACACTGACCTAGCGGGTGCACCTAGAGATGCTCCCATCCACCCAAGGGCTCAGCTGCCCAGAAGATGCTCTTTTCCAGAACAGATAGGCCCCATGCCTGGGGATGGCAGTGGGGAGTGGGAGGGGAGCAGTCTTCAGCTGCACCTCATCTCCCCTTCCCCAGACGTAAAAGTGGGGTGGGATTTTGGAGTGATGGGAAGGTTTTTAAGGGCCAGGGATGGATCTTTTTCTAAATGTTATTACTTGTAAATAAAGTCTATTTTTCTCCCTTAAGTGCTGAGCTGTCTTGATTTGTGTGGGAAAAGGGAAGTTTAGGTTCATTAGGGTATTTATATCTTTGTCCCTGCCGAGTGTCCCAGACTACCTGCCTTCTCTCAAATCCCTTCTCCTGGCCTTTCTGGGGCCACAGGATCTTCCCACACTTTGAGGGCCTGTGTTCCCGGACTTTAGTTTTGTCTTTAGCTTCTGAGTGATAGTCCCCCTCTTCCCACACTCCCTCCTGGGATGGGCCAAGTTCTGTAAGTGGAATGAGGACTTAAATGACAGAGCAGATGTCATCATGCCTCCACTGAAAAATCATTTATGAGTACCCATTGTGGACCCAGGCAGCTGTGGATCAGAAACAGCATCTACCCCCACCCTTCCCTGGGACAGTCCATTAAAGGGAAAAAAGAAAGACTACAATATTAAGTTGATGCAGAAGAAGGCCTGAGCTGCAAGGACGGCTCAGGTAATGATGTTCATCCAGGTTCTGGAGTTCACCTGTCTTGATGGTGAGGCAGAGGGGACCCGCTGGAGGATGAGGTTTCTTGAGTGCAGGGCGCAACTGTCCTCAGCCCAGCCTGGGGAAGCGAAGGCAGACAAGGCTCAGGGCCAAGGGTGGGGACATCTCTCGTAACCTTTCTTCAGGCCATGCCTCCCCTGCCTGCATCCTAAGTTCCGCTTGGGAGCACAGTGGACGCTAATGGAGGCCACTCCGGGCAGAGCCCACCCTATCCTCCCCATACTACTCCTCCTGTCCGTGGAAACCTCCACTCAGGTTTCTCACCCAGAGCTGGGCCACGATGATGTGACGCTGGGCAGTCTGCTCAGGATCGGCAAAAACACAGGAGAAGTTGGTATTGCGCAGGGTGGGGCTCAGCTCCTCTAGCATGAGGGTCGTCTGCAGCTGGGTGCGTGGGCCCCGGCGCTCCCGACTGAAGCAGAGGAGGAAAGGCCATGAGAAGACCATAGGAGGAACCCCAACCACCCCCCCTGCCTGCCAGCCTTGCCACTGCACCCCTCACCTGATGCTGCCCTCCCTCAGCCGACCTGGGAGGTGTTCGATGAAAGAACCATTGCCCAGCCAGTACAGGATGCTAAAGTGGGGGAAGCGGCTACAGGCGGTACAGGACAAGGTCAGCATTCCATCTAGGGACACATGTGGCTGTTAGCCCTTCTGGAGAGCACACCCTCCCCTCCACCATGCTGCCCTCCCCCCTGGCTCCCACAATTCAGGAACTGGATTACTGCTGTACACACCACCCAGGTGGGAAAGTCTGTTAATGGGGAAGTGTGGTTGTCTACAAGGCAGGCCTGGGGCTGAACAAGAGGAATATGGATGGGTACGGGTCCTTGGTTCAGATGACGACTCCTGACCCTGTTTCTTCAAGATGGCCTTTTCCAATGCTCAGCTTTGGGGACTCTAGGACCCCTGGTCAAGGAGGCAGTAGGCCACTGCTCCTCTAAGATGGCCAGAGGGCAAGTGGTCTTGGGTGGGGCGCAGGCTGGGCCTCGGAGCATATTGCAGTCAAGGCTCTGGGAGTCCTCTGACCATCCTTATGTCTGAATTCTCTCCATCCCATCTTGGGAGCTGGGCCCTGCACCCACACTCATGATGCTGGGTGGGAAAGGGGATGCCGAGTGCTCTGGCAAGCTGCCCTGGCTGGTGGGGCTACATGGCAGAAGGCAGTGGAAGGGGGCAGCTCAGGAGTCAATCCCACCTTTGGGCCCTCTGTGCCCACAGCTCACCCCCTGACCACCGTGCCCTTTTAGGCTCCCATCAGAATCGCTCCTTACTCAGTGGGACTTCCAGTTCCGGCCAGGTCACCTCCATTGCTGGGCACTGCTTAGCTGTTGGGAGCCCGGAGGGGCAGGGGTCCTTTGTGATCCCAGATGAGCCAGTGAAAGCGGTGGTGGCCTGAGGTAGAGGTGTGGCTCCAGCCAGGTGAGAGACTATGTGGGCACATAGGAGCAGGACAGGCAAAGGCCTGGGATCTGAGGGCAGGACAGTCACAGAGGTCAACTGCTGTCTGCCTGGAAATGCTCAACATCCTGGCTTGGATCTTGGCTGGAGAGGCAGCTGCCTGGATGCAGCTCTGGCCGAGATTCCTGGGCTCTGCCCAGGGAATCAGAGGGGCAGAAGGACTCCTCGGGCCCCACCTCTTGGCCCTTTCTGAATGGAGAGAGGCTGGACAGAGGCTGAAAGGGAGAGCACAACAGCAGGGTGGAGCTCCCCTGGCAGAGGGGGGTGTGTGTGTGTGCCTGCTCCACTCCCTTCTGTTCTCAGGCCCTACCCCACCCGCCCTTGCCAGCCCCTAGGTCCTACCTGGTGTCCGGTTCTGTCTCATGGTCTTGACGGATGTGTAAGGAGCTGGCGTGCCTGGCTCTATTTAACTGTGACAACTTCCTCCTCTCTGGGGCTGGTGGGGGAGGAGAATGGGAGTAAACTACTTCTCTCACATCTTCTCAGTGGCTTGTCTGGATCCCAGCCATTTGTATGGGCCTGTCCTTCCTGTAGACTCCACAGCTGTCCCTCGGTCTGAACTGAGTGGGTTGCCAGGCAATGCTATTTATTTACTCCAGGCATCCCATCCAGCACAGGCTGGAGCTCTTTCAGAATGTAGCAACAAAGCTGAAGATCATCTAGTAACCGTCTTTCCCCACTCTAGCTCTTATTACCATTAACATTATGTGGTTATGTGTCCACTCTAACCCCTTCATTATAAGGATGGAGAAACAGACCCAAAGAGGGGCCAAGGACTTACCCCGTCACAAAGAGAGGCAAAGCTCTCTTCACTGGAGCTGGTTCCGGGAAGGACAGGATTAGTGAAATCCTTCTGGGAAAACATTCTCCACTCCCCTCTATTTCACTTTCACTTTTGTTCTAACCATGGAATCCAGAGTAGGCTCTGAGTTATTAACAGAGGGCACACACATAATGCCAGTCTGGGTCCAGTCTGTACACAGCACCTCTTCTGGGAGCCGAAGTTCATGATGGCCCAGAACCTTCCTGCTAACTCACAGACCACCCCCCTACTCTCCAAGTGGCATCAGACTGGATCTTTCGTCCCTGCTCAGCTTCACCCTCCCAGGGGCACATACGGTACGAACTTATGAGTCTCCCGCAGATGGATTCTTCTGTCCCAGTCAAGGGTTAGGACTCTGGCATCCACCTTTGCTCTTCGGAACCAGCCTTTGCTTCTACACGAGCAGACTTCATGCTTCTTTCACATTCACACTGATATTCAAGGGGTCAGCTCTCCTTGGCACTGGGGGCCCCATATTGGATCGCTTTGACCACTCCAGGCTCAATGTCACACCAGCCTGTCATCCTGGCCTTTCTCAGGCTCTCCACTCCCTCCAACCACCAACCCCACCCCCACCCACCACCCCACAAACTATATGGCCAGAACTATAGGTCTAGGTTTACTAGGAAGTCTAAATTTCCCCCTACCTGGCTCCCAAGAAGCCCCAAAGAGCCCTCTTTTTCAGAATCCGCCCCTTCAAAGCTCAACACTCAGTCCAGCTGTGTCCAGACCCACATGAGCCATGACACAGGAACTATGCTGACAGCACTCTCCAGCCTTGTGTGCAGGAACCTCTCAGAGTCAAGCTGAGGACTTGGAACATAAACTGGAGCTTTGGCCCTAAAAAGGAGAGGGCGCCTCCCAGGGAAGTAGGGGAGCAAGCAGCCCAGTGCTGGCTTCAGCAACAACAGAGCTATATGAATGCACCAGTCTGGTGGCTGATGGGACAAATGGAGCTGGGGCAGGGCCAGGACTACGGTGAGGTTAAGTGAGGCACCCGGGATGCAAAACTGGAGTAAGCATTCACTATCAGGGTCTCGCCAGTGTCTGCAGAGGCAGAAAGACCAGGACTGGTGATTAAGCATGAAGGACAAGACCCAAGTGTCTGAGGTTTGTGGTCTGTGTGTTCTCTGTGATGGGATGCCCAGAACAGAACCAGGGAAGCCAGGAGATGGAACTAGGTTTGGAGTTCATGAAACTCCTCCCTGGGAGTGCCCCTATCTCTAGCCATCAGGTCAGGAGGCAAGGCTGCCTGGGGCTTCTGAGACAGTCCTTTGGGGGTGGGGTGGGGATGGAGGAAGAGGAGACAGGACTCTACCTTAGAGTGGAACCAAGACAAGAGTTGGGCCACCGGGAGGTCATGGGACTCAGGCTTGCTGAAGTATGAAAAGAGAGCCTTGGACAACCTGGTCTTGGCTTCTCACATGAGCCTGAAGTATAGGGGGAACAAAAGTGAAAGAATGATCCCTGGACCCTTCAACTAGGTGCACCAGCATGAGCAGTGGGGGACTATGGGAAAACACAGCTGGGTGAGAGAAGCCAAAGTTGAGAGTGGCTCATGAGAAGAGGTGCTGGCAACAGGGCACTGACCTCAGGAGGTGAGGAAGAGAGTCACCCAGTGATGCCCCAGGGCCCTTCTGCCACAGGACAGGAGCCTGGCATCACACTATTCCCAGGGATAAGGGGTGGGGCCAACTACCCCTAGGATCCAGCTCTCAAATGGGAATAGCAAAAGGCAGCAAAGACAAGGTACTCCCAGGGACCCCAGGGAAGAATAAAGCAAGATGGATGTTCAGCTTTCCAACCCAGCTCACGGAGCTTTATTCAGAATGGAGTGACAAGATCCTGCTTGGCTCTTGCTGTGCTTGAAGATGCAAGCCCAGCTGGGCCATATTCCCTAGGAACCCAGTGCTGAGGGCCCACGTTTACCCTCCCACTTCCTTCAGAACTCCTAGGGCCAGAGCTGGGGCCTACCTTAGATCCCTTGCCTGGGCCTTGCCTGCTTCTCTTCCCACCCACCACCACTCCTGTTGCCAGGCCCGGGTAGGCCCCATGAACGTGGAAGCTGACAGAGGGACATTCCCTGGGCTGGGAATCCCCTGGCTGCTTCAAGGGAACACTGTCTGACGACAGGGAGGAGTCTTAACTGTCATAGTCCTTCTGCTACACACAAACAGACGCACATACTCTCTCTCAGGCTTTCAGGGAAGGAAGTGAGTGATGTGGCAGGGTAGCCTTTGGCACGTGTCACCACTTCCGGGCTAAAGGTTCTGTTCACATAAGGGGCCTTCAATCACTGCCACCCATAGCAGTCCCCATGGCCCAACTACATATGGATAGACTCTGTTCTTGGCTGAGTACAGCCCAGCTTGGGGGCAGGTTACCCAAGCTGCTGCTGTTTCTGGTTGCCCCCAAACACATCCTCAATGGATTACGAGGTTCCAGGGCTTCTCTCACTAGAAAAGTCACAAGGTTCCACTTGCCTCAACCAGTCTATGGGACCTGGACAAGGGAAGACAGAGTCAGACACAATACCGATCCCAGGCCCAGACAGGGAGGAGGGAAGATACCTCACCCCTCAGTGCACATCTGTGGCACCAGGCAGAGCCCATTGGCTCTCCCACACTGAGCGAACCAGACTGGAGCCCCACAGAAGGAAGGAAAGATGGGGGTGGGATTGGCTGAGGCTCTCAGCCAGAGATGAGAAGGCTCCTTTAAACCAAAAATGTTGTGTCTCTGCTCCCACCCTGCTCAAGCAAGGAGGGTAAGGCCTGGAGGAGTTGGGGCAATTCCTATGCTCCACAATAAAAAAGGTTTTTAAATATATTCATCAAAATAGTATTCTTTTAAAAAGCCCCCACTGCTGACAGCCCCACTGGCTGGCTCTCCATCGTCTCCCTCCCCAGCCCGGACACAGCCGGAGGGGTCCTGAGTGGCCCAAGTGCCCCTCTGAGTCTTTCCCACCCAGGAGGTCTTGGAGGGCAGGGAGGAGAGTGCCCTGAGGTCCATAGTGGGTGGATGCTCTTCTTCCTGACTATTCCAGGCCCAGGATGTAGTTGATGCCTTGCACCAGGCCAATGATGACAGGCTGCCAGGCTACCAAGTATCGAAGCCAATCCAGCAGTTGCCCGTACATGACGTGAGGCCTCTCCCAGCTGTCAGTGTGTTAAAGAGGCTATGTGTAAGAGCTGCTAAGGTTGGACTAGGGGATGGGTGAGAGGGTCTGCCCACACTTTCAGCTGCTCCACAGAAATGAGCCTACAAGGAGAGGAAGCCCCAGCCAGCCTCTCCATGTCAGAAGGAAGGGCTAAACCCAGAGAATGGGGGAAGGAGAGAACAGGGAACCAATGCAGAAGACAGGACAGACATGGGAGAAGGGTAGAAAGGTGAAACTAAACTAAGACCAACATGCAGAAGAGGGCCTCCCATGTAACACCTTCTCGAAGATGGACCCATTGGTCTTAAGTAAGAATACACAGTCTGGGACTGCTGTAAGTGCATCTGTGCCAATGGCTGCAGGGAGGTGGACAATGAGATAAAGTAACCCCAAAGGTTCTTGTAATGTCCACAATGAAGGCTTTCTAGGTCAAGGAAGGGGCTGAGTCTAGGGACCGAGTTGGAAGAGAGCAGGGAACAAGTTAGTCATGGGATAACCCTGGGCAGAGGCTCTAAGGAATCCCCACCCACCACTAAACACCAGGCCCTACTGAGGCCAAGAGGCCCCAGAGATCAGTTCCGTTCCTTTAACTTTGTAACTAAATGCTGGGCCAGACATCTAGAGAGGAAGTCTGGGAATCCAGCTCTGGGGAAAGCAGAAAAGGAACATCACGACACTGTGAGGGAACCCCTCCAATAGCATTAGAAAGAGCAGCCTGGCCCAATCCCTGGGAACTAAGGGAAGCCCCAAGTCTCAGCTCTACCATGGAGTTACTTAACTGTTCCTGAACTAGACCCTGGAATAACCAAACAAGAAACCTTATGGGGACAGGCCAGAGCCTCCTGTTCAGGGGCTGTGGGAATGTGCTAGGTGGGAATGCAGTGGCCCCTGCCCAGCCCAGCCAGTGACCAGGGGATAGGGAGCCCTGGTATGGAAGGAAAGGGAGAGAGGGGGGAAAAAGGGGAGAGAGGGAGAGAGGGAGGAGAGAGAGAGAAGAGCGAGAGGGAGGAGAGAGGGGAAGGACAGAGCAAGTGAGCGAGCAGCCAGGGTAGGGAGAAGGGAGAAACCTGGGCCCCTGGATCCCAGGGGAAGTGAAGTGGGGGGAAGGGCAGGGGCAGAGTAGTGACTGGGAAATTTCCAACAGACAGGCAGAGAGGAGGAAGAGGAAGGTGAGGGCAAAGTGGGGAAGGCCAAGAGGGTACAGGACATAGCTCAGAGGAGCAGTGGTCCCGGGCTGAAAGTGGATGGGAACAAGGAGTCCCTCAGCCATCCTTGCATCTTGCAGGCCCCGCAGAGGCACAGAGCCTGTCTCTAGCCTCACATGTCACAGGTAAGGTATTACTCATTAGCTATATAACCTTGAGCAGGTTATTCAACCTCCAAACCATTTCATTTGTAAAATGAGGAAGGTCACCAAGTTGCCAGAGAATCAAATGAGATAATGTGAGCAGAGCACTTTGTTGAAGTGCCAACCACACAGTGAGCAAACAGTAAGTTGGGCTGCTACTGCCATCAATTTACTGTTGGGAGATCTAGAACTATGATGAGAATCTGAGCTGCTGGTCCTGTCCCATGTTCCACCCCCTACTTTCTTAGATCACGAGCCAAATGGAATGGTGGGTATGTACCAGGTTGGGGGCAGGAGGAAAGGTCACAGAAGGACACAAATGCAGAGGGCTGGCCAGGACTTTCTTCCCACTGCCCATTCCCAGCAAGAACCCAAACAAAGGATACGGATTGCTGAACATCCTCTTGAGATCCACCTTCTCTTTGCAGTAAGGACATGTCTGCTTCTTTCCCACAATGCACCAGCCGCGGATGCAGAACTCGTGGAATCTGAGTACCACTGGTCAAGGGAAATGGTAGGCAGCCGGAATGGCAATGGAGCCCCATGCCCATGCACTAGCCCTGGAGAAAGGTTCAAATCCTGGCTTCACCTCTTATTAGCTGTATAACCATGGACACATCCTTTCTCTCTGACTGTTTCCTCTCATGTGAAGACAGGAAAATGATCTCTATCTTACAGCGTTGTAGTGGGGCAAAATGGAGAGAATACATGGCACAGAATGGGCGCTGAGTAAGTACATGATAAATACTGGAAGTGTCATTCAGGGAGACTAGATTCTGATACTGAGCGATCCAGCTAGAGGATGCTCCTCTCTGTGACTGAGCCAACCTCAAGGCAGCTAGTGCAGCCTCAGGCTCCTTTCTGATCCAGCCAGGCTATAAACACTGTACATAGGTGGCCCCCAGCTGTGGAAAAGAGTGAGGGAGGCTGCAATTTCCACTCCTGGGCGTCAGTTTCTCTAGCAAAGAACACCACCCACATGTCTGCCCTTTTGTGACTCTCTCGCACTTCAAGGTTTGGACAATATGCCAGGGTCATGACCACCCCCTCCTCTCCCTGACTAGAATGCCATGCGGCAGGAGAGATGTGGCCCAGGGGCTCCAGACAGGATACACATGATTGCAAGACAGCCTATATGTGTTCTCGATGATGCCCTCTTCACTGACATCCACAAAGATCTGCTGCCCACACACAGCACACACACTGTCCGAGAGGTGTTTGGTAGGCATGCCCGACTCGCTGTAGAACTGGGAGAGAAGAACAAGAGGAAAAGACAGGAAAGGTGTGAGAATCAGCCCAAGTAGGAAGGTACCACAGAGGACTTAGGTCTTCTGAAGAGGAGGCAAAGTGCCAGGGGGAGGTCCCACAGCTAGAGAACATCTTTTATATGCCAAACTCATCTCATCTTTGCGAGGTCGATGGGGAGAAAGGGACACCAGAGATGGGTTGGGAAGTCAGACCCAGTAGGACCTGAACACTGGTCTAGTCAGCATCAGGGACAAGGAAATCAGAGGTAGGAGGACTCAGGGCTGGCGATCCAGAGCTGTGTCAGGTAAGCCACTCTGTGGCCAGACTATACTTCCACTAGAGATGGACAACATCTCTTCTCTAAGATTAAAAACAGTCAAATATCTTTGGTGCAATGTTGGTATGGTGATGAGGGCATTCCCAGACACTTGTGGCAGCAGCAAAAGAGGCTTACTCCTTTTGGACAGCATTCGGACAGCATCTCAAACTGCCATGCCCTTTAGCCCACTGATGTCACTTCAAGTAAGGTAAAGAAGTAAAAATATCAAAAAAGCCTCATGTATACAGATATTCATTTAAGCATTATTTATAATTAAAGAAGCAAAGAGTTTTGCAATTCTGTAAAAAGTTAAATAGAATTACCATATGACACAGCAAGTCCATTCTTACATGTACCCACCCCCCAAAAATGAAAACAAAAACTAAACACACATTTGTAAGCCAATACTCAAGGCAGCATTATTCACAATATCCAAAAGGTGGAAACCACTCAAGTGTCCATCAAAAGATGAATGGATAAAACCAAATGTGGTATACGTGTACAGTGGAATATGATTCAGTCATAAAAATAATGAAGTTCTGATCCATGCTACAACAGGCATGAACACTGAAAACATCCTAAGTGAAATGTCAGACACCACAGGTCAAATATTATGATTCCATTTATATGATAAAATATCTAGAATAGGCAAATTCACAAAGACACAATGTAGGTTAGAGGTAGCCAAGGGCTGGGGGAAGGGAATGGGGCGTTATTGCTTAATGGGCACTGAATTTCTGTTTGGGGTGATGAAAAGTTTTGGAAATAGTGGTGATAGTTGCACAACACTGTGAATGTAATTAATGCACTGAACTGTACACTTAAAAATAGCTAAAATAGTGAAGTTTTAAGTTACATATACTTTACCACCGTAAAAAATACCATAAAATAATAAAAACAAGCAAAGAAATGGAAATAACCATGCATGACTCAGAATAGGAGAATGCCTAAATAAGTTTGGTACACACTCAAGGGACTGAACAGGCAGCGAGTCAACAGGAAGCCTGAGGTGTAACAGTAAGTGTCAAAAATTGATGGCACAGTATGATTGGTACCATATGTAAAGACAAGCCCAAATCTATACAAAGAGAAAAGATCAGAAGGAAATATGTCACAATGCTCACACCAGTGATGGTTTGGTAGTAGCATCATAGGTGGTACTTTTCTTTTTTTTTTTTTTTTTAATTTTTTTAAATGTTTATTTTTGAGAAAGAGAAAAAGGGTGAGTGGGGGAGGGGCAGAGAGCGAGAGGGAGATACAGAATCCAAAGCAGGCTCCAGGCTCTGAGCTGTCAGCACAGAGCCTGACGTGGGACTCAAATTCACGAACTGTGAGATCATGACCTGAGCCAAAGTTGGATGCTTAACCAATTGAACCACTCAAGCGCCCCTCCATAGGTGGTATTTTTCTTTTGTCTACTTTTCTGTACTCAAATTTTCCTTAATGAACATACATTACTTTTAGATTAAAGATTATTTATTACCATGGTGAATTACAATAACCAATTCCATGCTCCAAAAACAAACTCCAAATTTTGTATACTTTCCATGTGGTTTATTCCTTCTTTCTTTTCTTTCTTTTTTTTTTTTTAAGGTTTATTTTTGAGACAGAGAGACAGGGAGCACAAGTGGGGGAGGGGCAGAGAGAAGAGGGAGCATCCACAGCGGGCTCCATGCTGACAAGCGGAGAGCCCAATGCGGGGCTCGAACTCAGGAACCCTGAGATCATGAAGTTGGATGCTCAACTGATTGAACCACCCAGGTGCCCCTATTCTTAAATAGCTAAATAGCATTTCCCCCTGACCCCAAAGAGAAAAGACTTGAAATTTATTTTTTGACATTTTCTAAGATGTATTGTTTTTTTCCTTTCCTTTGCCTTAAAAACTGTGGTAAAAACCACATAATATAGAATACACATCTTAACTACTTCTAAATGTAAGTTGATCAGTGTTCAGTCTATTCACACTGTGCAACTAATCTCCAGAACTTTTAAACATTTTGCTAGACTCTATAATGGACTGTGAAAAAGACTTTGGGGTTTGTTATTACAATTCATCTGGACCTGTAAGATAGTTTACTATACCTATGTCCTTAAACTTGAGTTTGCTCTCTCTTTTCTTCTGTTTGCAAACAAATGTCTTCTGAAAAAGCAAAGCCCTGAGGCTGGGTGAGAGAGGAGACGGCACCCAGGTGCTGGGACAGGGAGTATGAGAGGGTGACACCAGGTGCCTGCCAGAACTTCTGCTCGACATGGAAGCTTCCCTTGCTCCAAGCTGTCCTCCTGAAGAACAGCCTCTGTCAGACATCAGAACTGCTATCCAAACCCAAGACTCCTCCAGGATAGAAGGCAGAGATAACACACTGCCCCCAAGAGTCCATGAATATAGAGCTTCCTGCCTTCACTCCCACCTCCCTCCCTTGTAAAACTCTCTGAAGTAGCTCAAGGTGAGTGCTACTTATCACAGAATACTAGAGCAGCCCTAACACTGGGGAAACCAAAGCGCAGAAGAGGAAATAAACAAGAGGGTACTAGAACCCAGACCCTCTGATTCCTACCCAAGTTCCCATCCAAGTAACATCTGCAGAATGATCACCTACTTAACTTGCCGAAGGCCAGTTATCCAAATAATTACAATTTGTTTATCCAGAGTACAAAAGGCAGTGGAAAAGGATAAGCTAGAGTCAGAACGCAGGGTCAAACCTGTGGGAGTCTATGAACTGTGCAACTCTCAAAAGCTGGAATCTCATAATGTTAGTGTTGGGGGGCACCTCTGAGAAACACTTCCCCAAAGCTTGACAGGCTGATGGCTCTGAAATGTGTTCTGGCTTAGAATTTCTAGGCACATCAACTAAACAGAGAGGGGAGACCAAGAGGTCTGGGTTCAGCTTGGCACTGAGTCCTTGTACAATCACGTGGCATAGGAATATGGCCACTCGCTCTGGCCCACAACATTGGCAATAAGAGAACTAAGAATGCTACAACTCAGGAGATGGTTTAGAGCTCTGAGGAAGAGCTTAACCTCAAATCACCCCAGAGTTCTGCCCCCAGAGCACCGGGGCAAAGGGTGCAAGATCAGGGTGCCTGGGTGGCTCAGTCGGTTAAGCATCCGACTTACTCTTGGTTTTAGCTAAGGTCGTGATCTCACAGTTTTGTGGGTTCGAGCCCACATTAGACTCTGCTGGCAGCACGGAGCCTGCTAGGGATTCTCTTTCCCTCTCTGTCTACTCCTTCTCTGCTTGCGCTGTCTCTGTCTCAATCTCAAAAAAGAAAAAAAATAAAGGATGAAGGATCAAAAAGAGAACTTGGATGAGGTGAAGACAGAAAGAAGAAAGGTCACAAAAGTATCTGTCTTAGGCCCCTCATTTCTGGAGTTCTTCCCACAAGGCTAATGTGGAAACAGGCAGGCAGAGTCAAATAATACAGTGTTTGAACAAAGCCCTCAGGTAAGCTGTCAAACCAGGAAGGCCCAACACCACCATGGCTCACAGAGACCACACAGGAGACTGTATCAGGAGGCACTGAAGTGGGGTTGGGTAAAATACAGAAAGGCAGATTTCAGTTTAACCTTAAGAGCCTGATCCCTTGCTAGAATAGACTCAGGGGGACCAATGGTTTATTAGGATTAGACAGACCTAAGTACAGTCTTCTGTCACTTACCACCTTGATGAACTTGAGCAAGCCTTCCAAACCCTTCCCTCTTCCATCAAAATATATTGGGTACCTACTGAAGTACCAGCCACTGGACCATTATATCCTGGGGATATAATGCTAGAAGAGCATAAACCTGACCTCTAACCTCATGGAACCTACAGCTACAAGAGAATGACATTAAAAAAATAAATACTGGGGCGACTGGTTGGTTCAGTCAGTTAAGTGTCAGACTTGATTTCAGCTCAAGTCATGGCCTCGAGATTTATGGGTTCAAGCCTTGCATTGGGCTTCACACTGACAGGGCAGAGCCTGCTTTAGATTCTTTCTCTCCCTCTTTCTCTGCCTCACCCTGCTTGCTATCTCTCTCAAAATAAACAAACTTAAAAAAATTTTTAAATACTTATAGAAAATAAGAACTACTAAGTAGGCTAAAATAAGAATTAAAAAGGCAGTACAGGGGTAAGAAAGAGGTTCCTAACTAGGCCTAGGTCACGTGAGGAGGTTTCCTTGAGAGAGTGACAAGAAGTTTCTTGAGGCTGAGAGGTAATGGGTGGTGGGCATTAGGAGAGGAAGAAAGGCAGAAGAGGGAAGAGGCCTTGAGGTGGAAAGGAGCCCGGTGCACTTGAGAAACTAAAACGAACCCAATGTGGCTAGAGTTGTGAGAAAGAGGAAAACTGTGACACCTTCTCAGCCACGTGAAGAATTCTGGACTTGAAATGGAAAGTCATCTAAGGCATTTGATCAGACACGAATTTTTAAGATTACTCTGTCTCCTGCGTGGAAAATGGAGTGGAGAGGAGGCCAACATGAATTCAGAGGCCAGCTAAGGGACAATTCTTTAAAAGCAAGAGATGCTGGAGACCTGCGCTAAGGGGACGTCTGGGCTAATTTGATGGCAGTAAAAACTGAGAGTGGACAGACTGGTGATGACAAATAGAAAACAGAAGACTAAAGATATAGTACTGAAAAAAGTGCTGGGTTAGAGGTCCAGAAAGTTGAGAAAAAGAAAAGGGGAATGCCTAGGTGAAGTGCATTGAAGATGCCTTAGGTATGAGCTCAGGGAATAGTGACATTCCAGGGAGGACAAGCTACAGAAGACAGCGAAGGAAAAGCAGGATAGAGATGCATCACAAAAGCCAAGGAGGAAAGACCCTTTTAAGAAGTATAGAGTGGCTGAGTCAATTCTATAGTTGGCTGAGCAACTGATGGCTGCTGAGGTCAGAATTAGTGACACAGTCACTGGTGACCTGAATAAAAAGGTCATTTCAGAGGAAGGGTTTAAGCTGAGGCCAGATTAGAATGAACTAAGGAGTATGTGGAAAGCAATCAAAAGGAGACAGGAACTTTCTCTAAATTTAGCTGTGAAGGACAGGAAATGGGTCAGTTGTTAGAGGAGAAAGTAGGTCAAAGAAAGGATGTTTTTTGAAAAAGAATGCTTCAAAAGTTAATGGGAAGAGCCTAGCAGAGAAGGAGAAGTTGAAGTCATGAGTGAGAAAGGAAGTTGATAGCACAATGGGTCCCTGAGAAGGGAAGAGGGTATGGAATCCACAGTGTAGGCATGGCTGGCTTGTGATGGGAGAAAGGACATTTTCTCCGCTGTAACTAGAGGTAAGGAGGAAAGATGGGTGCAAATCTGTGAGTAGAAAACCCAACACAGGCGCTTGTGCACATCAGGGGCTCAGGAAACAAAGAGGAGTTGCATGCCACACCAGTGAAGAATGTATACACCATGAAAGCCCTGTGAGCTCACCCAGTCTGACCGCTTCTCGACAGGTGAGGAGACTGATGCCCAAGGAGGAGGGCCTCGTCTGAAGTCAGAGACAGCTGGTGGCAAAGCTGAGCTGGTGCCTGGTCAGTTGAAACTTGGTGAAACACTGAATAAAATATCCATTTCTCAGGGTTATAGAAGAGATTCCATGTGACAGAATGGTCTGAGAGGACTTCAGACAATAGATGGCATCCAAGAGACAACTGGCATATGCTCATGATTTAGGATTGGTCTGTTCTGTGTCTTGATCTGTGTGTTGGGTAATGAAGATACAAAGACAAATTCTACAGGGTCTCTCTGCTCCAGGTGATCACATATACAAAACAGGTAGCTTTCCAGCAAGCACTAGTGTATGCTAGGTACACTGGACAAATGACAGCTACCATCATCATCCTCTACTACGTGCCATGGGCCAAGCTACTCTGCAAAATGCTGTGCATTAACCTGTTTGTTCCTTACAATTCTTTATGTCTGGTAATATTATTACATCTGAGAAAACAAGATCGGAGAGGTAAAGTAACCTGCTCAAGAATACATAGCTAATTAAAAGTGGATTAGAATTTGAAATGAGGTCTGACTCTAACCCCCTAGCTCTTTCCACTACTTCAGACAGATGAATGGACAGCCAGTCCTGTCCTAATGTTGTCTGGGGCACAGAAACTTGTTGAGAAGAAAGCATGAGGCAGGACTCATGGCCTAATGGAGCAGAAATAATGTGCCACTACCCTGCCTGCCCAACAGTTCTCTCTTTTGAGCCCCAGAAAAACAGGCTTGCCTATTTCACAATCCTCTGTCCCCCTACCCCCACCCAACATGACTTTTGGGTATGAATGGAAACTATATGACTGATTATCACAAGCTCATGACCTCACAGTGACCAGCTGGGGAAAAAAACAAAACAAAAAAACACCATCCAAGGTTCCCTTGACACAAGAGTTACTTTAGTTCATACTACAATTACTCCATGTGAGGCAAAACAGCTATTCTGCACTAAACAAGAGTAGTGCAGAATAGTAAAAAGGAATTGAGAATGCATGTTAATACAATTGTAAACCTTATGGTTTCATTTCTAGCATGCCTTAAGTTAATTAATCACAGATCTTTGTAGGTCAAACCACTCTCAAGGGGGACCAAAAGACGAGTCAGCATAGTTCCGGACCTGGTAGATGGAACAGCTTCAAAATCAACTATGACTCTCTGGGATTAGAGCTGTGATCACAGAATGTACAAAAGACTATGAAAACAACTGGGACTGAGATGTGGCATAGGCACACAATGGAATTTTATTATCTCAGCGGCTACACACACACGTTTATTTATTTAGTCTTTTAAAAATTGAGGTACACAATGGAATACTATTCAGCCTGAAAAGGGGAGAAAATTCTGACACACATGCAACAACATGGGTGAGCCTTGAAGACATTATGCTAAGTGAAATAAGCCATCACAAAGGACAAATATTGCATGGGTCCATTTACATGAGGTACACCTAGAGTGGTCAAATTTATAGAAGCAGAAACTAAAATGGTTGTTGCCAGGGCTTGTGGGGAAGATGGACTGTGGAGTTATTATTTAAGGGGTTCAGAGCTTCAATTTTGCAAAATGAAGAGTTCTATGGATGGATATAGTAATGGCTGCAAAACAATGTAAATGTAGTTAATGCCACCGCAAACTTAACACTGGCTAAGATGGTAAATTTTATGTGTACTTTACCACAATTTAAAAAAATGACTCGGTCTGCTACTTGGAAGTGAGCAGTGGTGGTGCTAGTAAAGGTTGCAGTTGGTCATACCTGGCACACTATAAATGGTTGACAAATAACTGTTTCTTGAATAAATGAAAGAATGAGTTGGCTAACAAATGCATGGAAGGCTGGAATTTCCTAGCTTTCTTAAACTGCCTTCCCCAAACCATTCATCAGGTTCTGGCTTCAAGGCCAGGGATATTCTTGAAATTCAGGTTGCTGTGGCTCAGGGGCCCACGTGTTCCTAAGCAGACCACAGCCCATTTGACTAAAGACTGGGGCAGATATAGGAAAATCCTGGAATTCTCAGGGTGAAAAGAACTGTAAAGGTAGGGCAGTCTATCCCTTTATCCCAAGTTGGAGTTAGAGTCCCTTCTCCCATATCGCTGCCTAGTCTCATCTGTTGGCATCCTGAGCCCTAGCAATTAACCTGCCACTAAGTCTCCGCAACATTTGCTGTGGGGAAACTATGAATGAATGAACTCCTGGTGACTCACCCAGTACTGTCACAAGCCATGTTAGTCTTCCTATGACCCGCTCCCTGCCCCCAGAGATGGGGCCTGGGGAAACAGCAAACTGTTATTATTGTTGAGGTCAGCAAGGTCACATTCTGTTGGACAAGAGCTAGGCAGAGTAGCTCCCCTGAAAGGGATAGGCATTCTCAGTGTCAATTACCTAGGGAAGATGTGGATCATCATAGAAGAAACCAGGATGCAGACGGCTGGCCTGAGGTATAGGCATATTTTTTGTCAGACATGGGCTCTGGGTCTAGACACTTGGAGGATAGTTGTCTAGATGTGGATTCTAGGTGGTGGGTGCTAAGATGGCACCTGATACACAGAGATAGGCCGAGAGTTGGATGGGGCAGGGTCTGAAAGTCTGGAAAAGGAGATACCCTGCTTCGTCAGACTAACCTTATTCAAACTCAAATCTATTTTCCTGCTATCAACCCCAACCTTTTAATAAAGTTCAATGTCACTGTTTGATCCTTATGTTCTTGTGCTATTAAGAGGTATTGAAAGACATGTGGGTTTAAGAGGGGTCAAGAGCTGGGGCTTGAGGCACTCCCCACCCTAGTGAGAAATTCTCCCACTAGGTCTCTTGGTGAAGCTGCCACTCACATCACTTCCCACTTCATCTAGTTAACTCCTATGCATCAGCTCAATAGTCCCTTCTTCAGGGAGGCCATCTCGGAGTCCCGAGACTAGGTCAAATGTCACTATTGCATTTGTTCACACCATTATGAACCTTTCCTTCATAGTATTTATTGAGGTTATAATTTTATATTTACTTGTGTATTTATTACTTTAATACCCATCTCTGTCACTAGGGCGTAAACTCCTTTTGGACAAGGACCACGTACACCTTTGTAATTCCAGCATAAGTCCAGTGCCCTGGCACGTAGGGACCATTAAATAAATATCTATTAAATGAATGTTAACTTCCTGAATGGTAAAGTGGTTCTTTCCTACAATGGCTCTAAAGTTAAAAATTCCAAGGTACAACTGAGATCTGGCTTTCCAAATTTTAAGGAAGGAATCTCCATACCATACTACTTATATCTTGAAAGATTTTTTTTTTTTTTTTATGGTTTATCTCTTCCATCAAACAAGCGTTGCTATCCTGAACTGTCTGGAGATGTCAGGAGGCAGTTAAAAGCCCGTGTGGGGACACGTGGGTGGCTCAGTCGGTTAAGATCTGACTCTTGATTTCAGCTCAGGTCATGATCTCATGGTTTGTGAGATGGAGCCCCATATCAGGGTCTGCAATAACAGTGCAGGACCTGCTTGGGATTCTCTCTCCCTCTCTCTCTGCCCCTCCCCAACTTGTGTGTGTGTGTGTACATGCTCTAAAAAAAGAAAAAACAAAGCCCATGTGAACTTACCCCTATGGTAGACGCCATATAGTCTGCACACATTTCTGCAAAGTCTCGCTCAAGAACTCCATAGTAGAGGCCATAGAAGAGGAGAGAAATGCCAAAGTCCATAGCATCTTCTGGTTTGATCCTGTAAGGGAAGCAGCATGGCCTGTAAGGCCTACCCTAAGATGCAACTGCTTTGGATTACTACTGTGGGACACATAAGGCAGCAACTAAAGTGGTAGGCTTTAAGGGTTAAAGCAAGCGTTGGCACACTAAGAACAAATCCAGCCTGCTGTTTTTATATGGCTTGTTGGCACCATCTGAACAGGCTAGCACTGTGAGCTACAAAGACCAAGCCAAGGTATTCCCTAGTGCCCCTCTTCCCCACTCTGTTCCCAGTGCCTGTCTCCTCCAACTGGCAACCATGCCTTACAGCTGCCTAGGGCCCACTCTGGTTGGCACCTACATGTTGGGGACTCCACTGCTGGCAATCACTGGACACCAACCAGTGGAATTTCAGTCAGGAAGTTGGCAACTCACCAAATTGCCTCACCTCCAGCCAGCTGCCTAAGTTGAAATGACTGAGCAAGGGCACACCAGGACCTGGGTTGTCACTGGAACAGAGAGTGAAAATGATCCCAGTGGTCACACACCCCCTTGTAAGGCCCCTCCTTCTGAGAATGTCTCATCTGATGGCAAGTGGGCACAAAGCATGCCCACCATCTGAGACAGCCCATCCCTCAAACAAGGTAGGGCAAGGGAAGAGTTTCCCCTCTTGTTATACTACATATTATCCTAGACTTTGCCTTTTGTCCATAAAGTCTAAAATATGATTTGGCCCTTTACAGAAAAAGCTTGCCATCCACAGCTTTAGAAATAAAGATAAAGTCAGTCAGTTAGTAAATACGTACATACCAGTTACCATAAAATTTTAGGTTGTATCTATACATATTCTGTATCATGTCATCAAAGTTAAATTTTGGTCCAAGTCTACTTCCTAAGAAGGACAAAGATCTTATCTGTATATTAAGAGGCTTGTTTTAATAATTCCAAGGACTAATAATTTGCAACCTTCAGTCTTTAAATGTTTATTATAGAAAACAACCTTTTTAAAAATATTTGTACCAGGAACTGTATGTGTTCACTTAAAGTCGTAAATTATATTTATCTTAAAAAGTTGAGTTTACTCATGAATCATGTAATATTTAACCTAGTAACTAGACATCAGGATCTTATACCAATTAACTCGATTAGTAGCATAAAAATGGTCAAGCCTCTCAATTCTGTTTTCTTCCTGGTATAATTTATGCAAATAAAAAAGAACTGTAATTAAAAGAACAGCCGGGGCGCCTGGGTGGCTCAGTAGGTTAAGTGTCCGACGTAGGCTCAGGTCATGATCTCACAGTCCGTGGGTTGGAGCCCCGCATCGGGCTCTGTGCTGTCAGTTCAGAGCCTAGAGCCTCCTTCAGATTCTGTGTCTCCCTCTCTTTCTGCCCCTCCCCCACTCACTCTCTGTCTCTCAAAAAAATGAATAAACGTTAAAAAATTTTTTTTTTTAAAGAACAGCCATCTTGGGGAGCCTGGGTGGCTCAGTCGGTTAAGCATCCGACTTCAGCCTCAGGTCATGATCTCGTGGTTTGTGAGTTCGAGCCCCACATCAGGCTCTGTGTTCACAGCTCAGACCCTGGAGCCTGCTTCAGGCAGAGCCCTCTCTCTCTGCCCTTCTACCCGCTCACACGTGCTCTCTAAAATAAACAAACATTTAAAAAAATTTTTTTAAGAATAGCCATCTTTAGTACAATGCAGAATCTTGATTTTTGTTTTTTTAACCACACAGGTTAGGAAGATATCTGGAAATATCTTGGTTTTCTTTGATAGGACATGTTAGACTCTATTCCAATGAGTTCCTATAAATCCTTGTGGAGCCTGTTATTGCTTGCAGCCTGTACTACCCGTGGAAGAAAGAATTCCACAGTATCCTCTCACTATATAAAGTAGGGCTTATTCCTTTCAGTTTCAAAAAGGCTCCTGGAGCACCGGGATGGCTCAGTCGGTTAGGCGTCTGACACTGGATTTTGGCTCTGGTTGTGATCTCACAGTGCGTGGGTTTGAGCCCTGCTTGGGATCCTCTCTCTTTCTCCTTCTCTCTGCTCTCTGCCCCTCTCCAGCTCTCTAAGTAGATAAACTTAAAAAAAAAAAAAAAAGGCTCCTGCCTACAGTGTGCCAAATTTGGGAAAGAGTCCAGTGGTGCTGACTTTAAATCTGAATCCTAAATCTGTAACTTCAAGTGCACTGTCCTAGGCTTAGGATTCCTCATGATCCACAGCCCACAGTCCCATCACCTCAGCCATGAGACCACATTTCCACTCTCTTCTGCCTTTACTTACTGTACCCTACAGTCTCAGAGTCCAGGATTTCTTGGCTTCTGCCTCAACTGGGAGTGAGGGGGCTTGTACGCTGACACGAATCTTTTTGAAATCTTATGACAATATGGAGTAACAGCCAGAATTTGACTCCTGGTAATATATCCTTAGGAAGCAACAAAACAATGTTATCTGAAACTGAAAAACACCCTAAGTGCCCAACAATGGAGCGGGAGTTAAATGCCCACAGGTTAACTTTCTAAAAAAGTGTGTCCTTAAAATCTGTGGAATGTCAGCTACGTTACAAGGCAGCAATTTTATTAGTATACTGCATCTAAATTGGGAGATTCTTAAAACTGGCGAGGGAAAGCTTTTGAGGTAGGGTGTTTCCCACAGCCATCTGGGTGGTCTCATTCCCTCACATCCCAGCCCTGGAACTACTGTAAGGACTGTTATGGCCACCGCTCTGCTGTTTCCCGCCCTGTATACTTCTGGGTGAACCTACTGCCAGGTTCCAACTGTGTCACATGTTTGTCTAGGGGTTGACAAAAAACGTTTTGTGTAAAGGACTAGATAGTATTTAAGGTTTGTGACCTAAATAGTATTTGCCACAAATATTAAACTCTGCTGCTATAGTTTTATTGCAAAAACAGCCATAGACAATGCATAAACAAATGAGTATTGCTGTGTTACAATAAAAACTTTCTTTACCTTAGAAAAAAACAGGAGGTAGACCAATTTGGCCCACAGGACAGTTTGCCAACTCCTAGTCTCCCTGAACATAAGACCACTCAGGTAGAGTGGACGCTGCAATAGATAGTACAAACATGGACAAGGAAAATGGCTCTGTTACAGTGATGAATGGAGTAATGGTAACTGGCTATAATCATTATTATGCTTACTTTTTTTTAATACTTTTTCATTACAATATAGATTCTTGGAAAATATCACCAATGATTTGGGACTCTAACTCTGTATGTCCAGACACTCCTTTCTCTTGGCCAGTGCAAATCAGGGAGGGCTCACCCTCCCCTATTCCCCAAAGCCCAAGTGTCCTATCCTTGGTGCCATGTCCCCCTTGTTAATATCTAGGACTTGCTCCAGGAAGAAAGGTACACCATACTGGCCCCTCCTCCCCAAACACAAGCAAAAACAAAAGCAAAGGATACTTACTTGAATAATAAATTGAGACCAAAGAGGGTAAACATGACAGCCATGTAGCCAACAATGCCTGTGGCATAGCTGATTTTATAGATCAACAGGAACCACTTATAAACCAACCTAGAGAAAGGAAAGAATATTAGCACAGCTGACACAGAAACTCTGGTCTAGGGGCCTCTGGATTACCAGAACCTCTTATTCACACATCAATGGAGAGAGCAGGTTCTTTGGTTAGGACTTACTGAGCAACTTTAGTTACTGTAATGGAGCTGGTCACTCCCTTAATGGTAGAAACACCTCCACATACCAGGGAGCTAGTGCTATTTTCCTGGTCCCAGACCAAGCAAAGAAAAGAAAGCCTTAAAAGGAGGTTTTGGCCTCAAAGAGCACAGCTGACCTCAGACAGCTATGTCATCTCAAATTCAGATTAGTTGGATAAGGAAGTGAAAACTACTAACTACAGCTATGCTCAGAAGGGAATAGGTGGGGAAGGCTAGTTGTTCTCGTCAGAAAAGAGAATTCAAGGGAAGATGAATAAGTAGAATCAGCTATAGGCTTTTCCAGTTGGGCATGGTTAACCTGAATACTGCTTTGCTCCTTTCCAGAGGCCAATAATGAAATGGTGTCTAATGGATTTGCTTCTGAAATGATTTTCTGGAGAAGAAGGGATAAGGAAGGAGGCACTCAAAGAATACCTTTGAATTGGATGTGTGTGGTGGGGGGGGGGGGCGGGGTGGAGTGGGGCTGTACAATGCTCGTGAAGGAGGAGGAGCAGTGCTCTCTAGAACCCTACAAAAAGGAGTGTGAAATCTGGTTGGCTGACCCCAGCCAGGTTCAGAGAGGAAAGATGGTTCCCTGAACGTAGCAGGGCCTTTTTAAATGCTATGGAGGCAGGTCCCTGATATCAGGAGCAACTACTCTATCTGTGGTGGGAGCAAAGGAACAATTTGCTTGAATAAACAACTCAAGCTTGCCTGGCTACTGAGGCCAAGTTACTGCCAACTGTGCTCCGCCTCAGGGAAGAAACTCAAGGTCCCTGCCTATGCCTCCCTGCTACAGCTAAGCAAGTGGTGATCAGTTCTCAAGAAAGGGAAAGGCCCCAAACATTTTACACAAAGCAAAACCCACACAGAGCTCCATTACCCAGGGTTTGCACTGATCAGATGGGAGTGAGATAGTGGAAAGGATGTGGAATTTTAGGTGGAATCTGGATAAAGTAAGTATTATTAGCTGGGTAATTCCAGGTAAGTCAAATCACCACTCTAAGACAAGTTTATTTTTTGTATTACAGGGGAAAACCATGATGCCTTCCTCAATGGATTGTACAGAACCCATTTCCTGGTGTATATAATACACGCTCAATAACTGCTACATGAATAAACGTGAATGTTTATGAAAGTGCTCTGAAATTATAAAGCACTATCAGATGTTAGTTATCGTGATAAAAAACTTCCCATGTTATAGACACATTTTCAGTCATTTTATCTACAAGTTGATACTGTTTGTTATTTAGTGATTCTTAAAGTGCTTTTTCACATTTTGTCTTCATATCACCCTATATGAGGTAGCAATTATCATCACATTTGTAAGGATAAAAAATTCAAGGCTCAGAAAGGTGAAGCCAAACAAGTCATATAATTAACAATTCGCAGGGCTGGGGTTTCCCATCCACATCCATCTGGCTCCAGAGCCTCTATCTTTTCTAACAGTCCTTAATGTAAACTACCATAGCCAGAGAGGAGCTTCTCAATCACCAACTTCACCTTGAAGATCAATTTTACCATATAAAATGATACTCAGAAGGCCAAAGGAAGACCTATAGTAAAGCAGAACATAAAATGCATGGGGAAAAGAGCAACTTGAAATTTGGAAGACTTTGGTTCAGGTAGTTACAACTTTGAGGCTGGCTATTTCCTCCGCTAGGCTCTCCTGGATCCGTACATACATCTCTCACAGCACTTACCAACTGCACTGAAACAGCTGCTTTCTTGTCCATCTCCTCCATTAAACCGAGCATTCCTTGAGGGCAGGGACCATGTCTTATCCAGTTCTGTATCCCCAGCGCTCAGCACAGGGCCTGACACATAGCAGGTGCTTGTTGAATGAATGAATGAATGAGAAAATCTCTCTCTCTGTCAAGTACAGATATTAAATGACCTCACAAGCTGGTTGGGAGGATCAAACTAGAAACGCATTTGGATAAAATGCAAAGAATAATACAGGCAGGGGCTGCTTTGTGACCCAAAAAGGAAGTATTATTTGTTGAAAAATTGCACATTTGCTGAGATTCATTCATTCAACAAAAATTTACAGAGTAGGCTCCTATGTGCCAGGCCCTGTGGTAGGGCCTGGATACACAGTGACAACCAAAATACATGTGGTTCCTGATCTCACAATTATAGTTTAGTGGGGGAGATAGACACTCAATATTTTGTGATAAGTTCTATGTTGGAAAACTACAGGGCCTATAAAAGAATACAATAGAAAATCTAATTTAGAGATTAGAGAAGGGTTCACACACACACACACAAAAACATTTAAAATGAGACAATGATCACCAGAATTTGCTTACTTATTTTGGTTGCTTTTAATATAAATAAACCTTGATATAAACTCTAAGGTAAGCTACAGGGAAATATTTTATGATTTTTAATCTGTGAAGGGGGGATAGTTCTCCCAATCAGCTTGTTTTGGTGGAACCCCATGCCAAGTAATCTTGGCAAATAAAAGTTACAATTTTTTCAGTCTAAACCCATTCCAACCCCAGTGCATTCCAACCCATTAGCTTCAGGAAACCTAGCTCTTCTTCCCCACTACCTAATCTCTCACCTTGGGGTTGTCTGTACTAGAGGTTTTCGGGTGGCTCGGAAGGTGACAAAAGCTGTGACAGCAGAGAACAAGATCCAGATCACTAGGAACCTCCACCAGTGCAGCTTCACTGTGAAATAGAGGGGAACAACCCACATCTGAAAGAGGGTCACCATCTGAAACACAAACACAAGCACTTCAGCTCTAGCCAGCTCCCTCTGTAGCTCTATCCACAAGTCCATTTCAGCCTGATCCTCTCCTAGATTTCCAAATTTGGACAGAGGCACCTCTTAGTGATCCAACTTAGAAACCTAGGACCATGCCTGACACCTCCCTTTCATCCCTCACCTAACTGTTGTATATATTCTTTCCTTTCCAGGTGAGCCCTTGCCAGCTCTTGCCAGCCCTTGCCTGCCCTTGCCTGGCTCACTGCAATGACCTCTTTATTCAATCTCCCTGCATTCAGTGTCTCCCTCTCCAATCTACCGTTTCCAGGAGTCTGGAATGGTAATTCTAACATACAGTCTTTCTTTTCTTTTCTTCTCTTTCCTTTTCTTTCTCTCTCTTCTTCCTTCCTCCCTCCCTCCCTTTCTTTCTTTTTCTCTCCCTCCCACTCTCTCTTTCTTTCTTTTTTAAGTACGCTTCACACCCAGTGCATGGCCCAACGTGGGGCCTGAACTCACGACTCTGAGATCAAGACCTGAGCTGAGATCAAGAGTCAGATGCTTAAGTGACTGAGCCACCCAAGTGTCTCTCTAATATATAGTCTTGAACATGTCATTCCCTTGCTTACAACCCTCTAATGGTCCCCTACATACAGGGTAACACCCAACATCCTTAGGCAGTCAAATCCCCACTACCCTACTATTCTGGATTGAACAAAGGCATAATCAGGAATAAGTCTAGGCATCAGTGTAAAAGAAATGAAAAAATATTGCCTTGCTTTGTAACTCTTAGGCTTAAAGCTATAAGGGTGTAAAGCTACTCATCTCACATCATGAACGAAAGAGAGAAAGGAAAAAGGAAAGAAAAGGAAGAAGGAAGAAACAGAGAGAGGGAGCAATTTAGGGACAGGGTTAGGCCCTTTAAACCAGATGGCCCAGAAGAACCCCAAAAGACCTAGATTCTAATTCTGTCTGCCTCCAACTCACTGGGTCACCCAGGAAGGTTCTTCCTCCTTGAGGGAAAGGCTTGACTTGATTTTTCAAACCCCTTCAAGTTCTAACATGCTAAGGTTCTTCTGTTAAGCAGCCTTGTATCTCAGATTTCCTGGGAGAGCGAAGGAAGCGTTCAGTAAGTACATCAAGAATTTAGTTTGCATTTAATGGAAAGAGAAATGCAGAAATAAACATGACCCTTAGTCCCTGTTCTCAAGGAGCTAATAGTCTAGCAGCAAGAGAAAAATATAAATCAAACCTTTGATTAATGATTCTATTAATCTTTAGATGCTTTTTAGAAGTTCAAATAGAGGGGTGCCTGGGTGGCTCAGTCGGTTGATCGTCCAATTTCAGCTCAGGTCATGATCTTATAGCTCGTGAATTCGAGCCCTGCATTGGGCTCTGTACTGACAGCTGGAAGCCTGGAGCCTGCTTCAAATTCTGTCTCTCCCTGGGGCGCCTGGGTGGCGCAGTCGGTTAAGCGTCCGACTTCAGCCAGGTCACGATCTCGCGGTCCGTGAGTTCGAGCCCCGCGTCGGGCTCTGGGCTGATGGCTCAGAGCCTGGAGCCTGTTTCCGATTCTGTGTCTCCCTCTCTCTCTGCCCCTCCCCCGTTCATGCTCTGTCTCTCTCTGTCCCAAAAATAAATAAACGTTGAAAAAAAAAATTTTTTTTTAAATAAACATTAAAAAATTTAAAAAAATTTAAAAAAAAAAAAAAAAAAAAAAAAAAAAAAGAACGAGGGGTGCCCAGGTGGTTCAGTTGGTTAAGTGTCCGACTTTGGCTCAGGTCATGATCTCATGGTTCGTGAGTTTGAGCCCTGCGATGGGCTCTGTGCTGACAGCTCAGAGCCTGGACCCTGCTTCAGATTCTGTGTCTCTTCTCTCTCTGCAACCCTCCCCTGCTCATGGTTTGTCTGTCTCTCTCTCTCTCTTAAAAATAAATAAACATTAAAAAAAAACTTAAAAAAATAAAAAATAAATAAAAAAGAATGAAAAACAAGGTAGAATAATACACTGAAATGACCAGAGATTTTAGAATTAAAGAGGTCTAGATATGAATCTCAATACAGCTATTTACTGTATTACCTTAGGCAAGTCACTTAACCCTGATAAGTCTCAGTTTTCTGAACTGTAAAATGGGATTAACAGCATCTACTCTCAAAAGATTGTATAGGTTAAGTGAATTAATTCATGGAAAGTTCTTGGAACAAGGCCCAACAAAGTAAGCATTTAATATAGGTAATGTAATAAATACAATGTAAGTATTCAATATATAATAGCTCTTATATAAAAAAAACAAGTAGAGCGCATAATTCATAGTAAGCATTCAGTAAATGAGAGCTCTTATTATGGCTTCACATTATCAAAACTGCATAAAGTCAACTGTCATAAGGGAGCAAAGACTGCAGTTGGCAACCAAAATAATCAACATATTGAAAGTGGTGGGGTTATAATGAGAAAGAGACAAAAGAAACAAACAAACAATAGAAAAGATCAATGAAACAAGAGCTGGTTGTTTGAATAAACCTTTAGCCAGAAACATCAAGAAAAAAAAAAGGACCCAAATAAAATCAGAAACAAGAAATAACAACTGACACCACAGAAATACAAAGAACTTAAGAGACCACTACAAAAAAATTATATACCAAAAAAACTGGACAACCTAGAAAAACTGAATAAACTCCTAGAAACATACAATCATCCCATATTGAACCTGGCACAAACAGAAAATCTGAGACCAATTACTAGTAATGAAATTGAATCAGTAATCAAAAACCTACCATAAAATAAAAACCAAGGACCAGATGGCTTCACAGGTAAATTCTACCATTTAAAGACAAGTTAATACCTATCTTCCTCAAACTATTTGAAAGATAAGAAAAGGAAAGAAAGCTTCTCTATGAGGCCAGCATTACCTTGATACCAAAACCATACAAAGATGCTACAAAAACCAACCAACCAACCAAACAAACAAACAAAAAAACCTCCACCAAACAAACAAAAAAAAACCCACCTATAGGCCAATATCCTGAATGCACACGGATGTAAAAACTCAACAAAATATTAGCAACCACATTCAACGACCAAAGGACAGTGCACCATGATCTGGTGGGACTTATTCTGGGGATACAAGGATGATTAAATATTCACAAATCATATTCGACATTAACAAAATAAAGGATAAAAATCATAGGATCATCTCAATAGATGCAGAAAAAGCATGTGACAAAATTCAATATCTATTCATGATAAAAACTCAACAAAGTAGGGATACAGAAAACATACCTCAACATAGTAAAGGCCATATATGACAAACCCACAGCCAACATCATACTCAATGGTGAAAAAACAAAAGCTTTTTCTCTAAGATCAGGAACACGACAAGAATATCCACTCTTGCCACTTTTATTCAACATAGTACTTGAAGTCCTAGCCATAGCTATCAGACAAGAAAAAGAAATAGAAGGCATCTAGATTGGTAAGGAAGAAGTTAAACCAACACTATTTGTAGATGACATGATAGTATACATAAAAAACTGTTAGAAGTAATATATGAATTCAGTAAAGTCAGGATAAAAATTAAATATACAGAAATCTGTTGCCTTTCTATATACTAGTAATGAAGAAGAAAGAGAAAATAAGAAAAAATTCCACTTACAATTGCACCAAAAGAATAAAATACCTAGGAATAAATTTAATTAAGGAGGTGAAATACCTGTACTATGAAAACTATAAGACACTGATGAAACAAACTGAAGACAACACAAATGGAAAAATATTCCATGCTCATAGATTGGAAGAATATTGTTAAAATGTCCATACCAACCAAAGCAATCTACAGATTCAACATAATCTGTACCAAAACACCAATAGCATTTTTCACAAAACTAGAATGCAAAGACACCAAACAGCCAAAATAAAATTTGTATGGAATTGCAAAGACACCAAATAGCCAAAGCAATTTTGAGAAAGAAAAACAAAGCTGGAGGCTTCACAATCCCAGGTTTCAAGATATACTATAAAGCTACATTAATCAAAACAGTATGGTAGTGGCACAAAAACAAACATACAAATTGTTCCAATTTCAGTATATGTGCTCCTGAAGCAAGCACAGCAGACACATAAATCAACAGAACAAAAGAAAGAGTACAGAAATAAACCCATGCTTGTATAGTCAATTAATCTATGACAAAGAAGGCAAGAATATTCAATGGGGTGAAGATAGTCTTTTCAATATTTGGTGCTGGGTATCCAAAGGATACAGGTGTGCTGTTTTGAAGGGGCACATGCACCCCAATGTTTATAGCAGCACTATTGACAATAGCCAAAGTATGGAAAGAGCCCAAATGCCAATCGACAGATGAATGGATAAAGAAAATGTGGTATATATATACAATGGAGTACTACTCAGCAATCAAAAAGAATGAAATCTTGCCATTTGCAACAACATGGATGGAACTAGAGTGTATTATACTAAGTGAAATTAGAGAAAGACAAATATCATGTAACTTCACTCATGTGTGGAATTTAAGATAGAAAACAGATGAACATAAGGGAAGCAAAAATAATATAAAAACAGGGAGGGGGACAAAACATAAGAGATTCTTATAGAGAACAAACAGGTTGTGGGGTGGGGGATGGGCAAGGGTCATTAAGGAGCGCACTTGTTGGGATGAGCACTCGGTGTTACACATAGGGGATGAATCACTGGATTCTACTCCTGAAATCATTATTGCACTATATGCTAACTAACTTGGATGTAAATTAAAAAAAAAAAAAAAAAAAAAAGCTTGGGGGAGGTGCCTGGGTGGCTCAGTTGGTTAAGCATCAGACTTCGGCTCAGGTCATGATCTCACAGTTTGTGAGTTCAAGCCCCGTGTCAGGCTCTGTGCTGACAGCTCAGAGCCTAGAGCTTGCCTCAGATTCTGTGCCTCCCTCTCTCTCTGCCCTCCCCTGCTCACACTCTGTCTCTGTCTCTCTCAGAAATAAACATTAAAAAAATTTTTTTAGGGGCGCCTGGGTGGCGCAGTCGGTTAAGCGTCCGACTTCAGCCAGGTCACGATCTCGCGGTCCGTGAGTTCGAGCTCCGCGTCGGGCTCTGGGCTGATGGCTCAGAACCTGGAGCCTGTTTCTGATTCTGTGTCTCCCTCTCTCTCTGCCCCTCCCCCGTTCATGCTCTGTCTCTCTCTGTCCCAAAAATAAATAAACGTTGAAAAAAAAAATTTTTTTTTAAAAATTTTTTTTAAATAAAGAAATATGAAAAAAATTGGTGCTGGGAAAACTGGACAGCTTACATGCAAAAGAATGAATGAAATTGGACCATTTTCTTATACCATACACAAAAATAAACTCAAAACGGATTAAAGACCTACATGTGAGAATTGAAACCATAAACCTCCTAACAGAAAACACAGACAGTAACTTCTCTGACATCAACCTCAGAAATGTGTTTCTACAAATGTCTCGTCAGCCAAGAGAAACAAAAGCAAAATTAAACTATTTAGACTACATCAAAATAGAAAACTTCTGTACAGCAAACAAAACCATCAATAAAATGAAAAGGCAACCTACTGAAAGGGAGAGGGAATTTGCAAATGATATATCTGATAAGGGGCTAATATTCAAAATATACAAAGCACTTTACAACTCAACAGCAAAAAAACAATCTGATTAGAAATGGACAGAAGGGGCACCTGGGTGGCTCAGTCAGTTAAGCATCAGACTCTTGGTTTTGGCTCAGGTCATGATCTCACAGTTTGTGAGTTTGAGCCCTGCTTCATGCTCTGCGCTGACAGCACAGCACAGAGCCTGCTTGGGACTAACTCTCTCACTCTCTCTCTCTCTGTCTCTCACTCTCTCTGCCCCTCCCCCTCTCTCAAAATAAATAAATAAATAAACATTTAAATAAATTAAAGAAAGAGAGAAAGAAAGAAGAGGAGGCGCCTGGGTAGCTCAGTCGGTTAAGCATCTGACTTTGGCTCAGGTCATGATCCCATGGTTCGTGAGTTTGAGTCACGCATCGGGTGAGCTTGAGCCCCGCTTCGGGTAAGCCCCACCCCTCTCTCTCTCTCCCTCTCTGCCCCTCACTCACTTGCGCCCCCCCCCCCAAAAAAAATAGAAAAGAAAAGGAAAAGGAACCCTCTTACACTGTTGGTGGAATATAAATTGGTGCAGCCACTGTTAAAAACAGGATGGAGGTTCCTCAAAAAATTCAAAATAGAAATACCAGTAATTCCACTCCTAGATATTTACCCAAAAAAACCCAAAACACTAATTTGAAAAGATATCTGCACCCCTATGTTTAGTGCAGGAGTACTTACAGTAGCCAAGATATGGAAGTAACCCAAGTGTTCACTGGTAGAAGAATGGATAAAGAAGATGTGGTGTATATATATCTTTATATCTATATCTATATCTATATCTATATCTATATCTATATCTATATCTATATCTATATCTATATAGATATGTGTGTGTGTGTATATATATATACATATACATACATATACATAATGGAATATTATTCAGCCATAAAAAGGGAGATCTTGGGGCACCTGGGTGGCTCAGGTGGTTAAGCTTCTGACTCTTGATTTTGGCTCAGATCATAATCTCAGAGTCTTGCGACTGAGCCCTGAGTCGGCCTGTGAGCTGGGCATGGAGCCTGCTTAAGATTCTATCTCCCTCTACTGCTCGTGCTGTCTCTCTCAAAAAAAACAAAGAAACAAAAAACAAAAAAAATGGGGGAGGGGGGATCTTGCCATTTTTGACAACATGGATACACCTAGAGGGTATTATGCTAAGCGAACTCAAACACAGAAAGACAAATACCATATGATTTCACTTATATATAGAATAAAAAAAAAAACCCAACAAAACAAATGAACAAACAAAAAGCAGAAACTGACTCAAACAGAGAGAACCAACTGAAGACTGCCAGGGGGGAAGGAGATAGGGGGATGGGCAAATGGATGAAGGCGAGTAGGAGATACAGAATTCCAATTATGGAATGAGTAAGTCACAGGGATAAAAGGTACACCATATGGAATATAGTCAATGGTATTGTAATAGTGTTGTATGGTGATAGATGGATACTACGCTCACACTTGTAGTGAGCATAGCGTAACATATAGACTTGTGGAATCACTATGTTGTAAACCTGAAACTGATGTAAAGTATGTGTCAATTTATATACTGCAATAAACAATATTTTAAAAATCACCAAAACCTCCAGGGGGAAAACAAGTGGTAGGGTCATAGCAATTTCTTTATAATTCTTAATTTTCCTTTCCAGGAAAAATAAATTATCTAAAAACATAAACCAAGGATTTGAGGCTACTTTCAGGTACCTGGACACTCTCTGGGAAGCCTGAAAAGCCAGATTCTGTTCAGGGCCTAGACAGCAGTACCTGATAAGCGGCAAAGCAAAGCAGCTGAGTAAACAGAATAGCCTCCCATGACAAAACTGTTAGGTTACAATTTTGCCTAGTTGATTTCTACTATAGTATTTATTAGCATTTTGCTTAATTTAATAAGTAAACTGAAGCTTCTTCATTAAGGAAAGCATTTTTAGTGGCAGCTTGGCAATATGTAAATGATGGAGTTACCCAAGATTTTCAGAACACTGTCAGGGACTCTGGTGCCACCTGCTGGCAATACTTTACACAGACACATTAGGTTAAATCATTTGTTCAAGTGCACGAAGTAATGGAAAGCTTTTGCCCCTAATTTCTCTTCCAGGATTTGGGATGAGACAAATACATGAATTGAGCAGCCATCAAGCACAATCAGCAAAGCATCAATTACTAACATGAGACTTCAGAGGAAAGATGTAGCACTGTGGGCAAGAGCCATTAGGAAGACTGCCTGGAAGAGGCAGAGCTCTTGTCTAGTTCTGAAGGGGCTTGGATTTGACCAGCTGGAGGGGAAAACTGAAAGCCATTTACTTTTCTTTCCCTGAGTCTACAAATACAAAACTGAAGTGAAGACTAACCTGAAACCTATTCATTGATCCATTCTGCAAACATTTACTGAGGGACAATCCCAGCTTCTCCAATCTGGAAAATAAGAATAGCTCTATCTCACCTATCTCTCCACAAGTTTATACAGTTGAAATGCTGATGTTAGATGCTAACAATAAGAGCTAGATGATATTTTGGGAAGGCAAGCTGGTGCAGCCACTCTAGAAAACAATATGGAGGTTCCTCAAAAAACTAAAAACAGAACAACTACCCTACGATCCAGCAATTGCACTACTAGGCATTTATCCAAGGGATACAGGTGTGCTGTTTCGAAGCGGCACATGCACCCCCATGTTTACAGCAGCGCTATTAACAATAGCCCAAGTATGGAAAAAGCCCAAATGTCCACTGATGGATGAATGGATAAAGAAAATGTGGTGTGTGTACACACACACACACACACACACACACACACACACACACGAGTATTACTCGGCAATCCAAAAGAATGAAATCTTGCCATTTGCAACTACGTGCATGGAACTGGAGGGTATTATGCTAAGTGAAATTAGTCAGAGAAAGACAAAAATCATATGACTTCACTCATATGAGGACTTGAAGAGACAAAACAGATGAACATAAGGGAAGGGAAACAAAAATAATATAAAAACAGGGAGGGGGACAAAACAGAAGAGACTCATAAATATGGAGAACAAACAGAGGGTTACAGGAGGGGGTGCGGGAGGGGGGAATGGGCTAAATGAGTAAGGGGCACGAAGGAATTTACTCCTGAAATCATTGTTGCACTATATGCTAACTAATTTGGATGTAAATTAAAAAAAAAAAAAAGAACTAGATGATATTTAAATGGACTTTTAGATTTTTTTCACCTCAGAAGCTATAATTCATGAAAGATCAGAAAAGAGCTCCCAGATCAATCCTCCCCTGGGCACCAGCTGCCTTTCCAGTCTTCTCATGAGTGGTGCCTTTGGCTTTCGGGATTCTTATCACGTCTGTATTTCCTTATGTTGTGGGGGTAGTGATTACCTACCATGCTTGGCTGAAAAGGAATATAAAGGATGAATTGAAAACTACATAGCCAGCTAGTAGAGCAAAGCACGAGACTCACAGCTAACAGAACAATCAGCTTGAAAAAAATGCTGATAAATGGAGAGAGGTCAACCGGAAGAAGGTGTCTGGGATATGCTTCACAGCTCTGATCAATAATTTCATGAATGATTTGGATGAAAATGCAGAGGACCTGCTTACCAAACTGTGGACAGCATAATGTTTAAGAGCTGGGAAGAACAAGATAGTGAACATGGAAGAAACAAGCAAGGTCCAAAATGAATAAAGCTTGTTTCTAGAGTTCTTCTAGCTCTAAGATTCTAAGGGCTAATAAGTCAAAATGAAGAACAAAAACCATATAATGAAACCAAACCAACTACCAAGTATAGGATGGAAAAGGAATGGCTTAATAGCAGTTCATGTGGAACAGATCTAGGGGTTTCAGCTGACCACAAATTGCCAGGGAATATATGCCAAAAGGGCTGCTGCCAAAAAAGCCAAGGCAACCTTACGCTTTTTAACTAGGAGTATGTCCAGAATGAATGAGGCAGCAAGCAACTCTACTGTTCTCTGCTCTGTCAAAGCATCCTTAGGGCCCTGGGATTAGGTCTTGAGACCACAATGTACAAAGAATACGACAAAGAAAAGTGGCCATAAGGGAGCAGCCAGGATTTGGTCTAGAAACCAAATTACATAAAGACCAGCTGAAAGCCTACAATAACAGGCCTGGGGAACTACAGGAAGGCACAGCTATTACTTTCAGTTATCTGAAGACTGTCCAGAGGCCCAGTAAGCTCAAATATTCAGTGTAGTTCTGTGATCAATTATGACTCCACACATTGCTGGAATACTCTACAGGGCAGAAACTTAGTTGGCAATTGCCTCCTACCACAGCCCTGGCACAGTCAACCTTACCACATGAGGCAGACCATTCCATTGCTAATAGATGTGCTAGATAGTTCTTCCCTGATGCCAACCTGAAAAATCTGCCTCTGTGTACCTTCTGCCTCTGGGTCCAACTCTTGTCCTTTAGAGTGCCACGCAGTACATTTACTTCCTGTTTCTTTCTTTTTTTTTTAAGTAGGTTTCACAAACAGGGCAGAGTCCAACACAGGGCCTGAACTCATAACCCTGAGATCAAGACCTGAGCTAAGATCAACGCCTAACCAACTGAGCCACCCAGGCGCCCGCCCTACTTCCTATTTCCTACAACTACTCTTCTAATAACTAAAATTTCATCTTTTCCCCCAAGTCGTCTTCTCTCCCACCAAGAGTCAGTCAAGCAGTAATTTAACACTTACTGAGCACTTACTGTACACCATGCTAAGTAAGGACTGCAGAATCCAGAGATAAAAAACAAAACTTCCTCAAGAACTTAAATCTACTGAGGAGAGAAAACCAATTATAATGCAGTATGATAAGTGCTATAATGCATTAAGCCCTGGTGGCCAAGAAAGTAGAGGAGAAGCTTTCACTCAACATGGGGGAACCAAGGAAGTCTTCCTGAAGAAAGCAACCTTGGATCTCTGTCCTAATGGCCTAGTAGGTGTAAGTAGAGAAAGGCATCATGATGAGTGTTCCAAGACAAGGAAACGTGGTATATTTGAGAAAATACAACTAATGTTTGAGGGAGGTGTGAGAAATGAGCCTAAAGAGTAGGCAAGGCTCAGAGAAAGCTGATGTATGCATCACACTTAGGAAGTTTTTATTACAGTCGGAGAAGGAAAGTTTTTCCTTCTCATAGAAAGCAGATTAGCACCACCCTTCCCCATCTTAGTCCACATTCTCTAGCCACATTGTATTCACCCTCTTAATGTGTTGGTCTGATAAAAATCTATAGTACTTTAAAAAAAATTTTAACATTTACTTTTGAGAGACAGAGAGAGGCAGAGTATGAGCAGGGGAGGGACAGAAAGAGAGGGAGACAAAATTCGAAGCAGGCTGCAGGCTCCGAGCTGTCAGCACAGAGCCTGACGTGTGGCCCGAACTCACAAACCTGATCATGACCTGAGCAAGATCATGACCTGAGCCGAAGTTGGATGCTCAACGGGCTGAGCTACCCAGGTGCCCCAAATCTATAGTACTTTAAAGATTTCTACGTAGGAGATTTTGCCACTCCTCCATCCCAGGTGGGAATAGCAGTTCAGGGGATAGGAGTTTGAAAAGATACTGTGTTTAGTAATAGAGATGATGAAAGCTTCTCCTTGGAGATCTTTAAAAATAGGATAGATACTTTTCCAGGCATAAACTTACTCCTTCCCCTGACCTCCCTGAGGGAGCTAAGGACTAAGTGATATTAGACTCTGAACAGATGATGAAAACTGAGCTAGAGAGAAGCCAAAAAGCAAGCTGGGCCTGGGCTAGGTTTCCAGTCCCGATCTTCTGTCTCCCAAGTCCTGCCTCCCTGGTACCATTCACTTCTGAGTTTGTGATAAAACGCTGGAAAGGCTGAGGAGGCAATATGATGTAGCCAGTAAAGGGGATGGGGAAGGATGGATTTGGGCAAAAGGGAAAAATCAAGGAAAAATCAAGGGAGTTAAAAACAGAAATGACCATGGCAGAAACTGACAATTTGCTGAAGTTTTTGAGAAACTTCAAAAATTGGCTGAGTGCTCTCATGAAAAGAGTGCTTAACCAAGAATAAGATTTTGGTTTTATATCCAGCTCCCCAATTTAATGGTTATGTGCTCCTGGCAAATCTCTTCAGGATTTTACCCTCTGGTTTACTAATCTGAAAAAGGGAGATATATCCCTGTCCTCACTATCATATAAAGCTGTCATGAGGTTCCAATGAGATATCAGATGAGAAAAGTATTTTTTAAAATACCAACAAATTGGGGCGCCTGGGTGGCGCAGTCGGTTGGGCCTCCGACTTCAGCCAGGTCGCGATCTCGCGGTCCGTGAGTTCGAGCCCCGCGTCGGGCTCTGGGCTGATGGCTCAGAGCCTGGAGCCTGTTTCCGATTCTGTGTCTCCCTCTCTCTCTGCCCCTCCCCCGTTCATGCTCTGTCTCTCTCTGTCCCAAAAATAAATAAACGTTGAAAAAAAAAATTAAAAAAAATAAAATAAAATACCAACAAATTGAAACTATACGCAGCTTAAGGTAGTATTACTACTGCTGCTGTTCTAGAAAAGAACAGTACTCTGACATTGAAATACAGAGAACAGTAGGACCTTTTGTTCCCAAATAGCAGGTAATTTTGACGAGGTTTTTCTTCTTTTAACTTAAAGGATGGACTTGAACTCCTAAATTACAAGGAGATGTTTGATACTTTTCACAGTGAAACCAGTCGATTGGCATACTTGCTCATAATCAGCCTAATGACTGGCAACATCCATGCTGCTCTAGGACAGCGCTTCTCATAAGGGGTGAATTTCCTCCCCAGGTGACATTTGGCAAAGTCTGGAGACATTTTTGGTTGTCATTACTGGGGGAGAAAATGCCAGTGGCATCTAGTAGGTAGAGGCCAGGCATGCTGCTAAACATCCTACAATGCACATGACAGTCCCCCACAAAATAAAGAATCATCTGGCCCAAAATGTGAATAATTTCCCTATTGAGAGACCTGGTCTAGGAGAACAGAGCTAGTGTTTTTCCACTCCATGGTCATGTGTGCCCACTGAAAGGGTGGGCTGCCAACTAGCACCAGTGAAGAACAGAATATTTCATTCATTTGAGAGAAACAGAGACTTATCAATTAATTCCATCATTCCTCAACATGCCATAAGAACCATTTTTTTTTTTTTTTTTTAAAGCTCTGACAGCTAAGCTCAAACAGTTCATGTTTCTACGTCCCTCTCCTTTACACAACATTCTCTGGGGAGTTGTTTTGATTCTTTTTTATTCCCATTCTTCGTCCCACAAACATTCTAATATGTTTAACATGTATATTTTTTTGTTCTTACAAACTATTTTTTGTGCATGTCTTTTGATTTATTAGTTGGCACTAATAAATTTGTTTCTGTTTGTTACATTTTCCACTCAGTACTCTGCTTTTAAGATCCACAAACCCTTATGGGTAAATCTTATGTGCTGCAAGGCAGCATCATGATTTGGATCCACCACATTTTACCTTTTTATTCAGACACATATACCCAGATTGCCTTCAACTCTTCAATTAACTGCCATAATTAACATTTAAATGAACCCCTTCTCACGTGTCCCTTGAGGCTATGCCACAGGTAGGTATATATTCCAGCTGACTGAATAGTGCCACAGTGCTCTCCATGATGCCTGCCCTAGTCTTCAGACCTATAAAGAACACACAAAAGTTCCTAAAGTCTCTGATACCTGCCAATAGTTGGACATATCCAGCTTTCTAGTTTTTAGCCAATCTAATAGGTGTACAGTGATATCTCACTGCTGTTTTAACAAGTGTTTTTCTAATTACTAAGGACCTAAATGTGAGACCTGAAAGCCATAATACTCCTAAAAAAAAAAAAAACAAAACCAAAAATAAAACATAGATAGTAATCTCTTAGACATCAGCTTTAGCAACATTTTTCTAGATATGTCTCCTCAGGCAAGGAAGCAAGAGCAAAAATAAACTATTTGGGCTACAACAAAATAAAAAGGTTTTACACAGCAAAGGAAACCATCAACAAAATGAAAAGGCAACTTATTATATGGGAGAAGATATTTGCAAATGATATATCTGATAAGGGGTTAATACCCAAGATATATAAAGAACGTATACAGCTCAACACAGAGGAGGAGGAGGAGGGGGAGGGGGAGGGGGAGAATAAAGTAATCTGATTAAAAATGGGCAGAAGAGGGGCGCCTGGGTGGCTCAGTCGGTTAAGCATCCGACTTCAGCTCAGGTCACGATCTCGCAGTCCGTGGGTTCGAGCCCTGCGTCGGGCTCTGGGCTGATGGCTCAGAGCCTGGAGCCTGCTTCCGATTCTGTGTCTCCCTCTCTCTCTGCCCCTCCCCCGTTCATGCTCTGTCTCTCTCTGTCCCAAAAATAAATAAACGTTGAAAAAAAAATTAAAAAAAAAAATGGGCAGAAGACCCAAACAGACATTTTTCCCAAGAAGACACACAGATGGCCAACAAGTACATGAAAAGATGTTCAACATCACTAGTCATCAGGGAAATGCAAATCAAAACCAAAGTGAGATATCACCTCACACAGTCAGAATGGCTAGTATCAAAAAGAAATAACAAGGAATGTGAAAAAAAAAAAAAAAAAAAAGGGAAGCCTAGCGCACTGTAACTAGGTGCAGCCACTGTGGAAAACAGTGTGGAGGGTCCTAAAATAATTTAAAATAGAAATACCACATGATCCAGTGATTCCACTATTGGTTTCTCACCCACCCACCCCCTAAAAAAGAAACCAGTAATTTGAAAAGATATGTGCAACATCTAAGTTTATTGCAGCATTATTCACAGCAGTTAAGATATGGAAGCAACTTAAGTGTCCAGTGATAGACAAATGAATAAAGGAGATGCACTGTGTGGTGTGTGTTTAATATTATGCAGCCATTCAAAAATAATGAACCCTTATCATTTGTGACAACATGGATGGACCTTGAGGGTATCATGCTTAGTGAAATAAGTCAGACAGAGAAAGACAAATACCATATAATTTCACTTACATGTGGAATCTAAAAAACAAACAAAACAAATGAACAAACAAAAAAGAAAGAGACTCATAAATAATAAATACAGAGAATAAACTGGTGGTTGCCAGAGGAAAGAAGAATGGGGGGGATGGGTAAAATAGATGAAGGGGATTAACAGGTACAAACTTTCAGTTATAAAATAAATAAATCAGGAGATTGAAAAGTAGAACAGGGGCACCTGGGTGGCCAGTCATTTAATGGGGCAACTCGCGATTTTGCTAAGGTCATGATCTCACAGTTCCTGGGACTGAGCTCCATGTCAGGCTCTCTGATGACAACACGGAGCCTGGTTAGGATTCTCATTCTCTCATTCTCTCATTCTCTCTCTCTCTCTCTCTCTCTCTCTCTGCTCCTCCCCATCTTGCACACATGCTCTCTCTTTCTCTCTCTCAAAATATATAAATAAACTTAGAGGCACCTGGGTAGCTCAGTCAGTTAAGCGACTGACTCCTGCTTTCGGCTAGGGTCGTGATTTCACAGTTTGTGAAATCAAGCCCCACATCAGGCTCTGTGCTGACAGTGTGGAGCCTCCTTGGGATTCACTGTCTCCCTCTCTCTGCCCCTCCCCCACTTGCATTCTCTCTCTCTCTCTCTCTCTCTCTCTCTCTCTCAAAATAAACATTTATAAATAAATAAATAAAAGTACAACACAGGGAATACAGTTAATAAGATTGTAATAATGTTGTATGGTGACACTTACTAAATATACTTATCATGATAAGCACTGTGTAATGTATGCAACTGTCGAATGACTATGTTGAACACCTGAAAATAATATAACATTCTGTATCAACCATACTTCAATAAAAATTTTAAGGTAATTGAAATATCAAATATAAAAACTAGTCAATAATATGAACAATTGATAGAAGAAACCAAATGACTAGTAAGAAAAAAACACTCAACCTCACTAATAAAGAAATGATTAATTATTTTTACCCTATTAGATTGACAAAGATTATTAAAAATACTGATGATTCCCTATATTCTCTTTAATACTGGGTAACAGCACCATTAACTTCTGTTGGTGGGACTGTAAATTGCTATAACTTTTTGGGAAGGCAATCCGACAAGATCCATTAATAATTAAAATGTGTCTATCTTTTGACTAGGCAATTCCATTTCTAGGAATTCATTTTCAGAAATGCTTACACAGCTATGCATATTATATGTGTAAAAAGTTTATCATGTATATTGTTATATACGTAAAATACATATGTAAGATTATATATGTAAGATAAAATGTGTATGTAATAAGTGAACTGTTGTAACTGTGATAAACTTAATTAAAAGGTGTCTATCAGCAGAGGTAGGTTAAAATTTTTTTAAAAATCTATTTAAAAGAGGGCTACCTGGGTGGTTCAGTCGGTTGAGCTCCAGACTTTGGCTCAGGTCATGATCTCACAGTTTGTGAGTTCACGCCCCACATCGGGCTCACTACTGTCAGTGCATAGACCACTTCAGATTCTCTGTTCCCCTCTCTCTCTGCCCCTCCTCCACTTGCGCTCCCTCTCTCAAAAATAAATAAACATTAAAAAAAATCTATTTAAAAGAATACTATCAGCCTGGGTAGCTCAGTTGGTTGAGTGCCCGACTTTGGCTCAGGTCATTATCTCGTGGCTCACAAGTTGAAGCCCCACATTGGGCTCTGTGCTGACAGCTCAGAGCCTGGAGCCTGCTTCAGATTCTCTGTCTTTGTCTCTCTCTGCTCCTCCCCTGCTCACGCTGTCTTTCTCGCTCTCTCAAAAATAAACATAAAAAAAATTTTTTTTAATTGCCTGTCTTTAAAAAAAAAAGAATACCATGCATTACTAATTTAAGTGGATGACATGCTAATATAGATAGGTATTTGAGAGACAGTATTAGGTGAAAATATTGTAGAACCTAATGGATGTCATAAACATTATATGCATAGAAAAAATCTATAAACATAACAAAGTGTTAATAGCAGTTCTCTCTGGACACTTTCGATTTCTATGTCACATATATATTGTTTGGATTTTTTATAACAAGTATAACATTTATAATCAGAACAAAACCAAAATAAAAACAGAACAAAACCTCACCCTGCCTCTAGACAGCTTGGTTTTATCCTCTAAGAACAAAACAAGCCTTCATCTTTTTTGATAATTAGATAGGGAGATCTCTATCTCTTATCATCCTATGAGGCCCCTTATTATTTAGATAATTATCAAATTAGATATCTAATTTGATAACTAGATAGCTGAGAGGGAAAACTTAAAAGAAGCCCAGTCAGCTACTCCATAAAAAGAAAAATAAAATCACAAAAATCCCTTACTCAACATCCCTGACAGGAAGTTGTCTAAACCCTCCCAAAACATAGCCTGTGGGACACCTGGGAGGCTTAGTTGGTTGAGCATACAACTCTTGATTTCAGCTCAGATCACAATCCTAGGGTTGTGGGATTGAGTCCCACGTAGGGCTCAGCATGGCGCTTAAGATTTTCTCTCTCGGGGCACCTGGGTGGCTCAGTCAATTAAGCAGCCGACTTCGGCTCAGGTCATGATCTCAAAGTTCGTGGGTTCAAGCCCCGCATCGGGCTCTGTGCTGACAGCTCAGAGCCTGGAACCTGCTTCGGATTCTGTGTCTCCCTCTCTGCCCCTCCCCTGCTTGCACTCTGTCTCTCAAAAATGAGTTAAAAAAAAAAAAGTTTGGGGCACCTGGGTGGCTCAGTTGGTTAAGCAGCCGATTTCGGCTCAGGTCATGATCTCAAGGTCCATTAGTTCGAGCCCCACATCGGGCTCTGTGCTGCCAGCTCAGAGCCTGGAGCCTGTTTCAGATTCTGTGTCTCCCTCTCTCTGACCCTCCCCTGTTCATGCTCTGTCTCTCCCTGTCTCAAAAATAAATAAAACGTTAAAAAAAAAAAAAAAAAGAAAATTAAAAAAAGTTTAAAAAAATTAAAAAAAAAAAAAAGATTTTCTCTCCCTCTACCCCTCTCCCAACTCGCGTGCACTCTTACCACCTTCTAAAAAAAATTAAAAAAACAAAAAAACAAAACAAAACAACAAAAAAAGCCCATACAGCTGCTTGTGGTAGGAAAATCATTCCTAAGACAGTTGTTCATTTTACTGTGGAACAGCTCCCACTGCTGGAAAAAAAAAATTTTTTTTAAGTAGGCTCCACACCCAAAGTGGAGCCTAATACAGAACTTGAATTCATGACCCTGAGATCAAGACCTGAACTAATAAGAGTCAGACCCTTAACCAACTGAGCCACCCAGGTGCACTGAAAAATTTTAAATAATATTTAGCTGATATCTACATTCCTAAAAACTCATTACATAGCTTTAATCTGGGCCTTTGGAATTACATAAAATAACAGAAAAATACGTTAAAGCTTGAAAAGACTTTAGCAATCATGTACTCTTAACTACTCACTTTAAAGATGAAACACGGGCATGAGGAAACAGAGGCTTAGAGTAATGTGCCCATGGTCCAGTGCTAATTAACAACAGCATTAGAAATAGATCTTATATCACCTGAATCCCACTTCAAGGCATTTTAAACTACACCAAAATTCTATTGTTCAAAAAGCAAAAGAAGGTAACACTTCCTAACTCATCCTATGAGGCCAGCATTACCTTGATATCAAAGGAAGACAAACACATGAAGGGACACACACATGACAATAAAACTACAAACTAACATCCCTCATGAAGATAGAGATAACAATTCTTAACAAAATAACTAGCAAACTGAATGCTGCAGCATATGAAAAGGATTATACACCATGACCAAGTGGGATTTATACCAAGAATGCACCACATGATCCTCTCAACTGATGTAGAAAAAGGATCTGAGAAATCCAACACTCATTCATGATAAAAACACTCAACAAACTAGAAACAGAAGGGAACTTACTCATTATGATAAAGGGCACTTACGAAATACCCACAGCTCACACATTTAAAGATTAAGGACTAAAAGCTTTCCCTCTGAAGGGCACCTGGGTGGCTCAGTTAAGTATCCAACTCTTGACTTTGGTTCAGGTCATGATCTCATGGTTCACTACGCCTGACAGGGTGAAGCCTGTTTGGGATTCTCTCTCTCACTCTCTATGCCCCTCCCCTGTTCATGCACACATGCTTTCTCTTTCTCTCTCTCAAAATAAATAAATAAACATTAATTAAAAAAAAAAAACAACTTTCCCTCTAAGATCAGGAAAAAGAGAAAGATGCCCATTTCACCACTGCTATTCAACATTGTACTGGAGTTCTATCCAGAGCAATTAAGCAAGATAAGAAAAAAAAAAATCCAACTGGAAAAGAAGTCATATATAGAAAATCCTAACAAATCCACAAAAAAAACTATTAAAATTAATAAACAAATTCAGCCAAGTTGCAAGACACAAAATCAACACACAACAGCCAGCTATATTTCCATATATTAACAATGAATACAAAAAGAAAATTAAGAAAACAATTCCAATCACAATAGTATCCAAAACAAAATATTAGGAATACATTTAACAAAGGAGGTACAAAACTTATATGTTGGAAACCACAAAACAATGAAATTAAGGAGGATCTAAATACATAAAAAGACAATTCATAGTCACAAATGGCAATACTCCCCAAAGTAATCTACAGATTCAGTTGCAATCCTTATCAAAATCACAACTCCCTTTTTGCAGAAATGGCAAAACTCATCTTAAAAATTAATAAGAAATTTCAAGGGACACAATAATCAAAACAATCTGGAAAAAGAACAAATTAAGAGGACTCACACTTCCCAATTTCAGAACTTACCAGGTTGCTATAGTAATCAAAAGTGTGGTGCTGAGACTTCCAGGGAAGATGGAATAGAAAGATCCCAAGCTCACCTCATCCTACAGATACAACTACATAAAACCCTTATCAGTGTAAATAACCCAGAATGATCCAAAGACTGGCAGAATGGACTCTCCAGAGCTACATGTAGAGAAAGAGGCCACACTGAACAGGGTAGCAAGGGTGGAGACAAGGTAGGGAGCTAAATGGACCTATGGGATTATCCATTGGGATGAACAGACACAGGGAGCCCAGAGCGGGGAGAGAAACAGATCCTCACACCAAGCACCGCAGGCATGGAGAACCTGCACAGGGAAGATGAATTGCTGTAACATTTGGTTTTGAAAATCAGAGGGTCCTACTCTCGTGAGTTCTTACAACCAGCCAGGCTTAACACCTGGAACTTTAAAAATGAGAGGGCTCAGCAGAGCCAGGAGGGTGATAGGAAACTGAGTCCCTGCCCTTAAAGAGACAGCACAACAAACAGCCCTGCAGAAATATAGCACAGAAGTAGCAATTTGAAAAACACCTGTGGTATACAGGAAGGAGATTTATTTATTAATCTCAGAGTACTTGCTGGAGGGCAGGGATCTTTAGGAGACTTCTTCAGGAACAAAGGAGCTTGCTGGCACCATTTCTCTCCTCCACCCTCTAGCCTAGACACATAGATACCTGCAGGAACCAGCACAGTGGCCAAAACTCACTCAACTTGCTAATAGCGGCCTCTGTCCTGTGCTCTCTTGTGGACATGCGCCTTCCAGCCAGGTCTCAGGTCTAGGTCCCCTCCCACAGCAAAACTATGTGGGCCTTGCTGGCATCTTGTACTTCACCTCATGTTCTCCTGAGGAAATGCCCCCATCCAGTACTTCCCTGGCTGGATCCCATCCAAAGTAGTGCTATAAGCTCAGCAGTGTACAAGCAGGCCCAACAAGTGTGAGCACCACTCCAAAGTGATTCCTGCCTCAGAGAGAGGGGAAGATAACTATATGTACCAGTCCAACTGCAACTCAAACAGTGGGCTGAGAGCAGACATTTGGTTTGACTGCAGGTCCCGCTTATCAACGAAAGCTTCTCCGGGGACAGCACAGAGAAAGCACCCTGCAGTTTGGTGCTACTACATCTCCGGCAAATGCTTCGTCTGACTCACCTCAAACCAAAGGCAGCCCCAGACTGGCCCACTAACACAGAGACCAAACCCTGCCCCAAACAGGCCAAGAGACCCATTGCAGATGACTGGACTAAAGACAAATGTGGCCTAGCCACAACAGTGCGGTGCATGCAACATACACTGGAGACACTCCTGAAGCAACAGGTTCTGGTGAACAGGGTACACTGCACTGCAGGGTACTCTAGAACCTCTTCATCATGAAGCCACTATTTGATCTCTTCAAGATCAAGAGATATAGCTGACTTTTCTAACACACAGAAACAGACACAGAGAGTTAGACAAAATGAGGAGGAGACCAAAGAATATGTCTCAAATGAAAGAAAAAGACAAAATCACAGCAAAAGAGCTAAATGCAGTGGAGATAAGTAATATGTCTGATAATTTACAGTAATGGTCATAAAGATACTCACTGGACTTGAGAAAGAGTGGAGAGGTCAGTGAGACCCTTAACAAAAAAATAGAAAACATAAAAAAAACTATTAGAGATGAAGAACTCAATAACTGATACTAAAATATACTAGATGGAGTAAATAGTAGACTAGAGGAAACAGAAGAATGTATTAGCAACCTGGAGGAGAGAGTGTTGGAAAGCAATCAAGCTGAGCAGGAGAGTAGGAAAAAAAAAAAAAAAAATGAAGAGATTTAAGAAATTCAGCAACACCTTCAAGTATAATAACATTTTCACTCTAGGGATCCCACAGGGAGAAGAGACAGAAAAGGGGACAGAAAATTTATTTCAGCTATTTAATAATAGCTGAAAATTTCCCATACCTGGGGAAGGAACAGAAATCCAGATACAGGAGGCACAGACATCCCCCAACAAAACAAAGCAAAGAAGGTCCACAACCAAGACACATAGCAATTAAGAGAGCAAAAAGTAGTGATAAAGAGAGAATTTTAAAAGCACCAAGAGAAAATAGTTACATACAAGGGAAACCCATAAGGCTATCAGCTGATTTTTCAGCACACACTTTGTAGGCCAGGAAGGAATGGCATGATATATTCATAGTACTGGAAGAAAGAAAGGAAAAAAAAAAACACAAAACCTTGCAAATGAGAATATCTAGCGAGGCTATCATTCAGAATAAAATGAGAGATAAAGACTTTCCTACACAAACAAAAGTTAAAGAAATTCATCACCGCTAAACCAGCCCTACAACAAAAGTTAAAGAGGATTCTTTGAGTAGAAAAGAAAGACCATAAGAAAAAATAAGAAAAGTAGGAAACACAAAAGTAATAAAATTAATACATCTATAAAAATCAGTCAGTGGATTCACAAAAGGATATACAGTATGACACCATATACCTAAAATGTGGGGGGGAGGAGGAATAAAGAATGGGTTGAAACTTAAGCGACCATCAACTTAACTTAGACTGCTATATGCATAAGATGTTATATATAAACCTAATGGTACCACAAATCAAAAACCAATAATAGATATGCAAAAAATTAAGAGAAAGGAATCCAAGAATATCACTAAAGAAAGCCAACAAGTCATAAGAGAAAAGAACAAGAAAAGAAAGGAACAGAGAGGAAGTACAAAAACAACCATAAAACAAGTAATAAGTGTTGATGAGAATGTGGAGAAAAAGGAACCCTTGCACACTGTTGGTGGGAAGGCAAACTGGTGTAGCCACTGTGGAAAACAATATGGAAGTTTCTCAAAAAGTTAAAAATAGGGGCGCCTGGGTGGCGCAGTCGGTTAAGCGTCCGACTTCAGCCAGGTCACGATCTCGCGGTCCATGAGTTCGAGCCCCGCGTCGGGCTCTGGGCTGATGGCTCAGAGCCTGGAGCCTGTTTCCGATTCTGTGTCTCCCTCTCTCTCTGCCCCTCCCCCGTTCATGCTCTGTCTCTCTCTGTCCCAAAAATAAATAAACGTTGAAAAAAAAAAATTAAAAAAAAAAAAAAAGTTAAAAATAGAATTACTATATGATCCAGTAATTCCACCCCTGAGTATTTACCCAAAGAATACAAAACACTAATTTAAAAAGATATACCCAGGGGTGCCTGGTTGGCTCAGTTAAGTGTCTGACTCCGGGTTTTGGATCAGGTCACGGTCTCACGATTCATGGGATCAAACCCTGTGTCAGGCTCCGCACTGACAACATGAGGCCTGCTTAGGATTCTCTCTCTCCCTCTCTGCTCCTCTTCTGCTTGTGCATGTTCTCATTCTCTCTCAAAATAAATAAACTTTAAAAAAAATGGTATATGCACCACTATGTTTATTGCAGCATTATTTACAATAGCCACATTGTGGAAGCAGCTCTAGTGTTGATCAAAAGATGAAAAAAGAAGATGTGGTGTATACACACACACACACACACACACACACACACACACACACACACAGGAATATTACTCAACCATAAAAAAAGAATGGGACCCTGCCATTTGCAACAACATGGATGGATCTAGAGAGTATAATGCTAAGTGAAATAAGTCAGTTTTAGAATGATAAATATCGTATGATTTCCTGGATATCCATATGCAAAAACATGAAGTTAGACCCTTACCCCATACTATTTACAAAAACTCAAAAGAGACCAAAGACCTAAAAGTAAGAGCTAAAAGTATAAAACTCTTCAAAAAGCACATAAAGATAAAAGCTTACTTAGTAATCTTGGATTTGGCAATGGATTCTTAGATATAACACTAAAAGCACAAGCAACAAAATAAAAAAATAGGTTTAATGGAGCACCTACTGGCCAGTCGGTTAAGCATCCAACTTTGGCTCAAGTCATGATCTCATGGTTTGTGAGTTCAAACCCTATATTGGGCTCTATGCTGACGGCTCAGAGCCTGGAGCCTGCATCAGATTCTGTGTCTCCCCCTTTCTCTCTGCCCCTCCCCTGCTTGCACTCTGTCTCTCTTAAAAATAAACAAAAAAATAGACTTAAGGGTGCAAACTTGGAACAAGCAGTAAAAAAACCACAGAGATCTAATGCAAAGTATAATGCATATGGATAACAATGTTGTAATATAATCATCAAACCTGCTAAGAGACTCAACCTTATTTCAACCACTAAAAACAAGGATAATTACATGATGTGATAGAGATGCTAAATGTTGTTATAATAGGAATCATATTACAATAGATAAATGTATCAATTAACATGTTGAACACCTTAAATGTAACCAATATTACATGTCAAATATATTCATTCAAAAAGGAAAAATAAATAAATTGGACATCAAACTTTAAAATGTTTATGCATCAAAGGGCACTATCAAAACAGTAAAAATGCAACCCACAGAATGGGAGAAAATATTTATAAATCACATATCTAATAACGGTCTAGTATACAAACTATATAAAAAACTCTTACAACTCAATAATAAAAAGACAAAAAGGAAAAACAAAAACCCAGTTAAAAATAGGCAAAGAGATTTCTCCATGGCAGATGTACATGTGGCCAATAAATACATCAAACTGTCCTCAACATCATTTGTCATTAGGGAAACACAAATCAAACCACAATGAGATACTACTTCATGCCCACTGGGGTGACTATAATAAAAACGAAAAAAGAAAAGAAAAGAAAAAAGAACAAGTGTTGTGAGAATGTGGAGAAACTGGTTGGCTCAGTCGGTTAAGCACTTGACTCTTGATAACTGCTCAGATCCTGATCTCACAGTTTGTGGGATTCAGCCCTGTACTGGACTCTGTGGAGTCTGCTTGGGATTCTCTCCCCCTCTCTGCTCCTCCCCCACTCAAAATAAATAAATACACTTAAAAAAAAAAAAAAGAAAAGAATGTGGAAGAATTGGAACCCAATGCACTGTGGGTTAGAATGTTAAATGGTATAGCTGCTATGGAAAAATGTTTGGCAGTTCTCAAAAAGTTAAATAGTTCTACTCCAGGGTATACCCTGCACTTCTACTCCAGCAATTCTACTGCAGGGGCATACCCAAGAATTCAATACAGGTGTTCAAATAAAAGTTTATAATGAATGCTTGTAGCAACACTATTCACAATAGCCAAAGGGTAGAAAGAACCCAAATGTCTATCAAATGATGAACGGATAAACAAAATGTGGCATGCCCATACAATAGAATATTATTCGGCCATAAAAAGGAATAAAGTACTGATACTAGAACATTGTTGAACCTTGAAACTATTATGCTATATGAAAGGAACCAGACAAAAGGCTACATATTGTATAATTCCATTTGTATGAATATCCAGAATAGGCAAATACATAGAAAACAGATTAATGGTTGCCAGGGCCTGGTGGGAGGGGGAAATAGGAAGTGATTGCTTAATGGATATGGGGTTTCCTTTTGGGGTAATGCAAATGCTCTAGAATAGCAGCAATGGCTGCCCAACACTGTGGATGTACTAAAAACCACTGAATTATATACTTTAAAATGGTTAGAACAGTGAATTTTGTTATATGAAATTATTCTCAACAAATATACAATTCTATCCCTCTTCTATATGAAATAGTATCTGAAAACATTTTTATGTCTTGAGCTCTTCTCTTAGGAGTGGAACCAACAATAGCCACTAACAACATTAGCTTTAGAGTTTACAAAACACTTTACCATACAATTTTATATAACTTTCACAACCCATGAGGTAGCTATCACTCCAACTTATACAGGCTCAGAGAGATAGAAAATCATAGAGCTAAGAAGTGAGAGAGCTGAAATGAAATGAAATGAAATGAAATGAAATAAAATAAAATAAAATAAAATAAAATAAAATAAAATAAAATAAAATAAAGAAGTGAGAGAGCTGACTACTCAAGTCAGACTGAGATGGCTCCATTTTATTAACTGCCTCCATGGCAGACAGCTCCAACTTCTGATAAGCTTGAAAAAGGACAGGAGATGTCACTGTGTACAACGTTCTTGGGCAATTTTCTTCTTCCAAAGTTAGTATTTTTTTTTTTTTTTTTACTATTTTTTTAAGTTTATTTATTTTGAGAGAGAGAGAGAGTGGATGCGAGCTGGGAAGGGACAGAGAGGGAAAGAGATTCCCAAGCAGGCTCTGCACTGTCAGCACACAGCTAAATGTGGGGCTCGAACCCACGAACCATGAGATCATGACCTGAGCTGAAATAAAAAGTCAGACCCTTAACCAAAGGAGCCACCCAGGAACCCCCAAAGTTACTATTTTATTTTATTTTTTATTTTTTATTTTTTTTAATTTTTTTTTCCAACATTTATTTATTTTGGGGACAGAGAGAGACAGAGCATGAACGGGGGAGGGGCAGAGAGAGAGGGAGACACAGGATCAGAAACAGGCTCCAGGCTCCGAGCCATCAGCCCTGAGCCTGACTCGGGGCTTGAACTCACGGACCGCGAGATCGTGACCTGGCTGAAGTCGGACGCTTAACCGACTGCGCCACCCAGGCGCCCCAAAGTTACTATTTTAATTAAAGCGCAAGAATATCCACTGTACACAAGTTAATAAAAGTTTTTTAAAAAACAATCTAGATTACTGTGTAACAGCAGCATAAAGCAGGACATTGCAGATTTCCTTTTCTAATTTTTGAAAAATAAGAATTTAAGTTTCTCAGTTCAAGATATTTTATTTTTTTTAATTTTTTCAATGTTTTTATTATTTTTATTTTTGAGAGAGACAGAGTGCGAGCAGGGAAGGGGCACAGAGGGAGGAAGACACAGAATCGGAAGCAGGCTCCAGGCTCTGAGCTGTCAGCACAGAGCCTGATGCAGGGCTTGAACTCACAAACTGCGAGATCATGACCTGAGCCAAAATCAGATGCTTAACTGACTGAGCCACCCAGGCACCCCCAAGATGTTTTATAATGTTAGCATGTCGCTCACCAGTGAAGTTCAGTTTACAAGGTATGGCAGTAATGAGATAACTGTGCATGTTCCTTATACAAATGACTTCTTTAAATTAGTCACATTTCCTTTAAGGATTAACTAATGAATGACATCAGTGGTTTTCTAACACTGGTGAGTCCTATGTTTGTTCCTGAGAAGCAGAGGGTTACCCAACCCTATATCAAGCAGAGCAGCCTCTTAATTGTTTTCCATACTGGGTTGTTCCTTAAGATATTATTTGAAGACAGGATTCCACAGCTTAAAAAAAAAGTACTTACTGAAAACCACTATAGTACATACATGTATTCTCACTTCCCTTAGAGGTTTTTAAAAATCTCTGCAGATTAGCCAGCATTACATAATTAAGATTATCTTTAAATACCAGCATAGAAATACCAAGGGGGTTTTCATTCTACACTTAGTTTATGAGTGGTCTTATTTTTCCCGGCTCATTTCAACCATCTTGGTAATCCCCATTTTATAGAGAAGGCACTATAATCATACACTGACAAACAAGTGACTTGTCTCAGGTATCAGGGCAAAGTATGACCAGTGTCCAGACATGGAGCCACACCTAGGTGGCTTAGCCTGCTGGATGGTCTCCAGTTCACAAAGCCTTGGTGTCATGTGGTCATTTAATGCACTGTGACCTGAAGGTACAGATGTCTCTATTTGTGGTACATGTAACACTTGAGCTGGCTATAGGCTAGTAAGGTTCAGAACCTGTGTCTGTTCAAGGGCAAAGATTAGCCTCTCTTCCTCCTATGCTCTAGGTGACCCCTCAGTTCCCTGGTTGCTTTTTGCTTCAAGCAACCTATAGTACAGCAGAAATTATGAAACAGGAAATAAAAGACCTGGATTCAAATCCTGGCTCTATTAGTATTCCCTTCATGCCTCAATTCTCTGGGCCTCAGTTTGTTCATGGTACTTACCTCATGGGCTATTAGGAGGATTAAATGAGATAGAGCAGATCATATCATGTGAGCTACAGACCCCTGGGCATGTCTGGCCATAATACCAGAGGTATGAAAAAGCATATAATTGAGCAAAAGAACCACTAGGTATTAAGATTAAAAACCCTGGAGTAAAATTGTTTGGGTTCAAATAATGGTTTTATCACTAGAGCAAGTTACTTAGCCTTTGTCTCAGTTCCTCATTTGTAAATGGAGAAAAAATTATCTTACTGGATTATTATGGGGATTAGCTAAATCTATGCACCTAAAATACTTAGAATGTGGCTGGCATAGTAAGAATTCAATAAATACTAGCTATTGTTACTATTATATATGTGATTGTATATTCTTTACAAAGTATTATCGTGTGGGTGTTTGCCAAGTTTTTATGTTAAAAAAGGGTTGCCCATGAAAAGATTACAAACTTCTAAGAAAAAATCCAGTACAGGGGCGCCTGGGTGGTGCAGTCGGTTAAGCGTCCGACTTCAGCCAGGTCACGATCTCGCGGTCCGTGAGTTCGAGCCCCGCATCGGGCTCTGGGCGGATGGCTCGGAGCCTGGAGCCTGTTTCCGATTCTGTGTCTCCCTCTCTCTCTGCCCCTCCCCTGTTCATGCTCTGTCTCTCTCTGTCCCAAAAATAAATAAAAAACATTGAAAAAAAAAAAAGAAAGAAAAAATCCAGTACACTACACCTGCCATGTCCTAATCCACAGTAGTTAAATCTATGATTTTAATCTTTTCAAACCTATTGAGACTTGTTTTGTGGCCTAACATCTGTCCTATCCTGTAGTACAGTCAATGCGCCCTTGAAAAGAGTATGTATTCTGCTGTTGTTGGTTAGAGTGTGCCCTTTGGGTCTGTTAGGTCTAATTAGTTTTTAATGCTGCTCAAGTCCACTATTAAGTATTGATATTCTATTTGGTTGCTCTTTCCATTACCAAAAGTAAGGTACTGAACTCTTCAACAATTATTGTACAACTGTCCATCTCTCCCTTCAATTCTGTCAATTTTTGCTTCACATATGTTGGGGCTCCTTTGTTAGGTATGTATGTGTTTATAATTATTGTATCTTCTTGTTGGATTGAACCTTTTATCGATATATAATGTCTTCTATGTCTTGTAAATTTTTTTGATTTAAAGTCTGTTGGTCTGATATTTAATAGCCACCCCAGCTCTCTTTTGATTATCATGTGCATGGAATATCTTTCTCCATCCCTTTATGTTTAATATCTGTGTCTTATGAGTCTCTCATGGTTGGTTTTTTTTTTTAATGTTAATTTATTTATTTTTTGAGAAAGAGAAAGAGAGAGGGAGGGAGGGAGGGAGGGGAAGAGAAAACACAAGCGGGGGAGGGGCAGAGAGAGAGGAAGACACAGAATCTGAAGCAGGCTCCAGGTTCTCAGTTGTCAGTGCAGAGCCTGACCCGGGGTTCAAACTCACAAACTGTGAGATCATGACCTGAGCCGAAGTTGGACACTTAACTGACCAAGCCACCCAGGCACCCAGGTTTTGTTTTGTTTTTAAGTTTATTTATTTATTTTGAGAGAGAGATAGCATGCACATATGAGCAGGGGAGGGGCAGAGGGAGAGGGAGAGAATCCTAAGCAGGCTCTGCACTGTAAGCACAGAGCCTGATGTAGAGCTCAATCTCACAATGAGATCATGACCTGAGCCAAAATCAAATGTCGGACACATAATTGACTCTTATTATACCACCCAGGCACCCCTCTCATGGGGTTTTTTAAACCAGTCTGACAATCTCTGCCTTTTAATAGAAGAATTTAAACCATTTAAAGTAATTACCAATAAGGGAGGGTTTCCTTCTGTCATTCAGCTATACATTTTCTATATGTTTTATATGTTTTGTTCTTCATTTCCTCAATTATTACTTTTTTTTTTTTTTTTAAATCTAAATCCTACCTGTAGTATTTACTCGGAGGCTTGGTCTTCCCAATAAAGCGATCACCTCTTCCTCTATTTGAATAGTTTCTGATGAACACCTCCTCATGAATCTGTCCCAAAATGTTTACAAGGGAAGACCTACCTTTTCTGGCCATGGAAGTAGCCTTAGGTTCTATCCCTATTTTCACAATCTGGATTACTTGCCTCTTCAACACACATTTGCCATACACTCTTCACCATTCATATATAAAGTTTATTACTATTGTCCATTCCCCACCTATATGTGGCCTGGGTTAGGCTGGACCCCAGAATACTAAGGGTCTTTTGATGAATGGCATACAAAGAAGTGAGAGGCAAAGTAGCTTACATTGTAGGAGCGGGGGTGCCTCTGTTTCCACTGTACCAGGAGCAGCTGGGCCACCACCAAAGTAGCGATGAGGATGAGGACCATTTCAGCGTGCATGGCTTCATGGCCACGGTGCTTGGCATGCATGCGTGCGTGCTCAACCCTGAAAGCCAAACAGATGAGGTAAGGCAGGTCAGGGATGGTGTGATGGTAAAACAGCAATGCTTTCCAGGGATATCCCACCATCCCATAGCTCAGAACATATTCTTGTGCTTTGCAGCTGCAAGGTACTGTACAAATTAGAGGATAGAAAAATACACATCTTAGAGAACAGGCATTGGGGGATAGAACCAGAGCTCTGTGGGCCCAGTCAAAAACTCAGCTACTGGAGTTAAAGGTGGGTTGTCTGCTGACCACCTGCAAGAGCAGAAACAGCTGACACCTTTCCTGTAGGAAAGAGGTCCCAGGTGAAGTCTGTAGTCACTGCCCATTTCAGTCCTATTTCAACCTGTCACTGGAAGGAGAAAGTAACCCAGAGAAAAGTTTATAGCTATAAAGTCTCATAATGCTACTCAGTGATATTATGACACCAATTAAGAAGTAATACTGCAGATGTGTACTAATTCCAGGGTTAAAGTCTTGCTTTATTTGTCCTACCCTCTCTGTCAGGACCAGGGATTCTGAAAGCTAGTTAATGCCTGAAAAATCTGGACTGCTTCAACTTTATACTAATTCAACAGTGACTACACCATCAGTGTCCACAGGTAAATAGCCTCCTCAAGGGCTCAAGGAAGAGTACAACCGAAAACTCATATAATCTAAGGCAGGCATTCTCTGGTCCAGAGGACTGGCAACAAGTGATTCCCTTGGCCAATATAGGCAGAGAGCTTCCTCTAAGAATGCAAAAGAGTCAATCCTACCATTCTGGGTCAGAGTCAGCCAACACAGAGAAATAAGGAAGGAGTTAGAAAACTAAATATAAATACAGCCTGTAGTCAGGAGCTTTTATGCAAATTCTCCATGCATGGGGATATTAGGGAGAGAGGGATAGGACAACATAAATGGTATCTTCATAGAGTTCCCAGGAGCAATGAGAGACTATGCAAGAAGAACCCAATGGGATGAATTACATAAGAGATAAATGATAAAGCAAAAAGTTAATTGTACAATCTAGATGGTGGGTATAAAGGTGTTTACTGTGTAATTATTTCAATTTTTCTGAGATTTTTCATAATAAAATGTTAGGGAAGAAACATGGTAGGGGAGTGGGCAGCCAAATGTCAGCAGCCAGCCACAGCACCTAAGGGTTTATCCTAGGTGGGAGAATCTGACAAAAAGAAAATATGGTGTATAAGTCAGAAAAACTTAGGTTCAGACATCCATGTGGCCTTGGCCAAGAAAATTCACATCTCTACATCACAATTTCTTCATTTGTCAAAAGGAGTCCCTATCTTTGCTGCTTCCCTCATAGGGTTGTTGTGAGGATAAGCTAAACTAAAAGGGCAAAGGGCATTTTAAAAACCTAAAGACTGTGGGGAGTTATAAAGATAACAAGACATAAATTTCTTATTCGCAGACAGTATATGACTGAATGGATGTACACAACAAAAAAATCAAAGAAATATCTAGAAAATACCGGAGAAGATCTAGTTCAGGTTCCCACCCAATGCAAACATTATCTTTATAATATTTGTTTGAATACTTCCACTGGCTGAGAACATGTCTCTTAAAGTAGTTAGGGAACTATGTGTCTGGCACATTGTAGGTGTTCACATGTGTTATGAAGAAATAAAATTCCAATGTTTTAAGGGCAGAAGTTCACTATACCACAATTATTAAAGCTGTATTGGGGCGCCTGGGTGGCTCAGTCGGTTAAAGCAACCGACTTCAGCTCAGGTCATGATGTCGCGGTCCGTGAGTTCGAGCCCTGCGTCGGGCTCTGGGCTGATGGCTCAGAGCCTGGAGCCTGCTTCCGATTCTGTGTCGCCCTCTCTCTCTGCCCCTGCCCCGTTCATGCTCTGTCTCTCTCTGTCTCAAAAATAAATAAAACGTTAAAAAAAAAAAATTTAAAAAAAAAAAAGCTGTCTCTGATAACGAGACAAAATATCTATCTATAGCTTCAATCCGTTGGACCTAATCTTATACTCTGGAACAACAAAGGATATTTTCACTCTTCTTACCCAGCGCTGCTCTTTCAAAGATTTGTCATGATCTTATTTAAAAACAAAAACAAAAACTATCCTCTTCCTACTATCACTTTTCTGTGCCCTTTTAGGCTAACGGTTCAACACTATTCATATAATATAATGTGAAAACCATTAAACCTGGTTGTCTTCTTCTAGACATTATCTAGCTAAAGATCTTCTTAATATACAGTGTTTACAACAAAATCAATGTGGACTCAGTGAAGCAGAGCACAGTGGAACTATCACTACCCTAAAGCAGATAATATATTTTTAGAAACATCTTCCAAATTTTGGAATGTTTTGATAGCTGAGGTACAAAACTAGTACATATTAAGCTTACAGTCACCTAAAATCTTGCTGGGTTTGTCATATAAGTTGATATCTTTGCAATTCTCCATTTTTATAATCTAAATGAAGGGGGGTTTTGCACTATTAATAAAGTCTACATGGTTGATTTCAGCTCATTGGTCAGCTACCTTGTGAAGTTTGTGGGGTAAGCACTCTGAAAGTTCTTTACTGATGAGTAATCATGACAATATTTGTTGACTCACTCTGGTTACAAAACATGTTAGTAGCAGAGTTGAGATCAGAAGACACATCTCTCATTTTTCAGCCAGAGCTCTCTGCCCTGTTCATGGATAATGATATTAATGACGATAATCAACTGGAAAGCAGGTGAACACTTACTGGAAGCTTACCACATGCCACGCATTGTTCTAAGATTTTCACATATATTAATCCCCACAACTACTCTATGCAGTATAGGTACTGTCATAATCTTCATTGTGCAAACTGGTAAAATTAAGGTAGTAAGAAACTAAGTAACTTGCCGAAGATCGCACAGCTAGGAAATGGCAGAACTAGTAGTATTCAAACCCAAATAAATGGTTTGGTGCAATTACCTATTTACTCCCCAGGACTGAAGGAGCTACTCAGGAGTGACCCAAGTACTGGGAAAGATCCCAAATGACCTGTCTTACTGGTCAAGAGTCACTGCCTCCCCACAGCCAAGTTACCAAAATGGAAGATATACAACTCTATTAGTAGGATTAATTTATAGTTTCCAGCCTAAGGGGCCCACACTGTCACACTTACCTCCATTGCTCCTCTGGGGAGAGGTCCGACATATCAACCTGTAGAAAGACACCACAAGAAAAATCCATTACTGTCTGAGAACTATCCCTGCCCAACATAAGGTGCTCATACATTCATCATTATCTTCAAGGAATTACAAGAAGCTTTCAAGTGTCGTAATCTGTATGGAACCTTCCCCAATACTCTATTTCCCACTGATCTCTCCCTTCTCTAACCACTTACTTTGTCTCATGTCTATGACTGACAGTATATTGTATGTATATGCAAGGTAATGAGGATAGGAGAGTAACTCTAACCCCTAAGATGTTCACAGCCTTGTCAGGAAGTCACACATATATACAGAAAATTTCTTTATTATATGCTGAGGACTAGAGAAGAATAAAGAAATGGCTTCTGATCCAATCTGGGGTGTTATAGATTGGCAAGACTTCCCAGAGGAGATGTGAAATATCATCCAGATGAAAAAATAAGAGAAATAAATGTTCCAGGCAAAGGGACTAACATAAACATGAAGGAATAAAGTTGCACAGCATACAAATAAATGAGTATGGCTAGAGCAAAAAGTATGAATCAGAATTAGTGGGAGATGAAGCTAAATAAAATATTTTGTCATATAATGCTGTTTGAGTCTAACTGGCTTTATGGCATCAGGCAAAACATTAGACTAGGGTGAACTAAGCTTCAGTCTCTGCTCTGTTATTAACTAGTAGTATGGCCTTCCAACTTCAAAGTTCTGGTTCTATTTGTTAGTCTTGTCCTTTTAGAACAGGGTTTCTCAACCTTGACATTAGGGATATTTGAGACTGGTTCATTTTTTTGGTGGGGTGGGGAGTTCTCTGTACACTGTAGGATGTTTTAGCAGCATCCCTGGCCTCCACCCTCTAGATGCCAATAGCATCTCCACAGAAGCAACAATGTCTACAGACATTGTAAAATGTCCCCTGTGGAAAGAAAACTGCCTCCAGTTGAAAACCACTGCCCAAAAATAAACTCTTTGAGTTCAGGACTCAAGTCTTCTGCTTCCTTGCAGCCACACAAAAGCATACCCAAGTGTCAGTACATAAGTCAAAAACATTACTTTCGTACATTCTTTTACTGACCTGAGCTGAAAATGTTTCTTGATGTCGAGAGGAGAGACAATTCTCAAATGTATCAATCAACAAATATTCTTTTAGTACCTATGATGTTCAAGGCCCAATTTCCCACTGTTCCTATGATAATTTCAGAAAAGTACTTTACATGGAATGTTTGATTTAAAATGGGCAGAACTCTCCTACTGAGTCAAATCAGCACATATTTACCAGGCATCCTTTTATGTGTGTGTATTATGTACTCCCATCACTCTTTAGGGAGGGCTTTCTGATTTCTACATGTCCCAGCTAAGTTAAAACAAAACAAAACAAAAACAACAACAACATCTCAAGGCTTCACCCAGCCAATCAGGATAATGAAGTCAACCACCTCCTCTCTTTTCCTAATTCACACAATGCCTCACAGAATACATTCAGGTGTCCTGACTCAGGCTTTCATCTCCCCCAGAAAAAAAGAGGCCCCAGAGTATCCCAGAAGGACAAGTGGATATAAGAAATGGAAATGCCCGGGGTGCCTGGGTGGCTCAGTCAGTTAAGTGTCTGACTTTGGCTCAGGTCATGATCTCACGGTTCATGAGTTCGAGTTCCACATCGGGCTCTGTGCTGACAGCTCAGAGCCTGGAGCCTGCTTCTGATTCTGTGTTTCCCTCTCTCTCTGCTCCTGCCCTGCTCACACTCTGTCTCTGTCTCTCAAAAAGTGAATAAACATTTTAAAAAATTAAAAAAAAAAAAGAAATGGAAATACTCATTTGGGCAATACCTGAGCAGACAATTAAGGACCATATTTCTAAAGAAACAATCCATATGGTTTCACACTACGTATCAAAACTCTTTTCCTTTTTTCCAACTTGAACCTGCATCTTTCCAAACCAGTCTGTTCATTGTCCCAAAACACATGGGTCTCATTCCTGTCTCTAGCCTTTGCATATCCTTCCTTTTGATTGCCATGTCTCCCTCTCTTTTTTCCCATCCAAGTCCAACCTGTCCTTTGAGGAACCAGCTGCAATTTCACCTTCTCTGGAGAAGCCTTCCCTGATCCTCTAGCTTAGTGAATTTGGCCCTCTGGTTTTCTCAGCATGGATTTTTCTCCTTCTCACTCAAAGTGTGGTACAAAGGCTAGTGTCAACTTTATCTGGGTGCTTGTTAGAAATGCAGAATCTCAGGCATCACTCCAGACCCACTGAATCAGAATTCTTAAAAAAAAAAAAAAAAAAAAAAGTTTATTATAAGCGTGAGTGCATGAGCATGGGGAGAGGCAAAGAGAGTAGAGAGAGAGAGAACCCAAAGCAGGCTCTGTGCTGTCAGTGCAGAGCCTGACATAGGGCTTGATCCCACAAACCATGAAATCATGACCTGAGCCGAATGAAGAGTTGGATGCTTAACTGACTGAGCCACCCAGGCACCCCCAGAATCCTCCTTTTAATAAGATCTCCAGATGATATGTATGCACATTAAATTTTAGAAGCACTGTTCCATGCCATTCATTCATAGTCTTATGTTATCTTAGACATGATTGCCAAGTGATCTGCTTCTTAAGGCAGAACCAGCATTACGGTTGGGGTAAGCAAGGGACCTAGGGCTCAAAATTTAAGGAGGCACTCACTGTCAGGTACTAATCCTCCACTTACATGACCTTGAAAGTGAGTGTCTCCTTAAAGTTTGCACCCTAAGTGCCTCGTTTGCTTCACTCTATTCCTAGCCTGCTTTTGTGTAACTTGCTCCCATCCCATAAACCTGGAAGATCCCACAGCGCCAAGGAGAATACACAGCTTTGTGTCTTTCAAGGAGAACAGAACAGAGCTGAGCATATATTAAGCACTCAGTGAGTACTAAAGGAATTGAACACAATTCTCTACAATATGATAATAAGTATGCTGACAAACCAGCACCTTACCTGGAGATGCTTAAATGGGAGTATAAACAAACACTTGAAAAGTACTTAATAAGCATCTGGGAAAGAAGTATTCATTTGACACCAGGAAGCACCCAGAAAATCATGTTTAAAAAACTCTATGTCAAAACAAAACAAGACAAGACAAAACCAAGACAACATAACTACATGTTCAAAGAAGCCAGACAAGTCTATTGAAGGAAAAACTAAGGAAGATCCAAAGAACTAGGCCAGACACAGGGGTGCCTCTCCATGAGATAGTGGTCAAGCATGCTACTGTCCATATAGTCTATACTGTCTCTCCATCTGGAAAATAAAGAATAAGACTTCTGATTTCATTGTGGGGCTGTGAACGTAAGAACATTCCAGATCACCATGCGATTTCATTGCCTTTCCTCCTGGGAGAGTGGAAGTACTTTATAAAGTAACAAGAGAGGCTGGGGAACAAAATGCTGGTGAAGCACAGAACAGTAATGCTTTCAGAACCTCAGAGAAAACAGCTCAGAAAGGCAAACACTAAGGCTGAGATTGGACTTGGACTTACAGGACCATTTAGCACTTCATGGAGTACTGTGAATCTTAAGAGTAAAGATATGATTTGGCTTTAATATTTGCCTCCTGAACCAAGCGATTATTCACATTACATACAAACTGGTCTTCAAGTGCAAGTGGAAAGACAAGGAAAGCTCTAAACTACAACTATAAGTAACCTGTACCATCTGGAAATACAGCTTTATTTGCTCCCTCATTAATGAGTTTATTCATCTGGGTCCAAGAAGACAGTCTTGATTGTGCCCTGTCCAGAGCTCAGGTTAGCTAACTAGGGAGGCTCTCTAGGCATGGTTACTGATTGATGGGCTCACATCCAACTCCCAAGACCCACATACAGAATGTTTTCTTGCCAACCAATCACCCCCCTCCTAGAAGCTCACAAGGCACCTAGTTATGCCAATCTACCTAAGTCCAGATTTGAAAGAATAAACCAAAATGTCAGGCAGAGGGCAAGAGAAAATTTCATAAAAATGGAAAATGCTCAGGTGTAAAAGACTCAGGGACCCACCCATGTAACCCCACAAATAGGCCTCCTGTCCCACCCCCTCAAGTATCAGATTCCCTCTGGTCTCTGAGTCTTTACACAGGCTAGTTACTTTTGTCCATTAATGCCCTCTGTTCCACCAAACCAATTCTGTCTTGGTACAAAATGCTGGCCAAATCCTCCTGGCTCCAGGAAGGCTCTTTAGACTGACCCCATTCAATGAAGAAACAAATATCCTCCACTGCCTTGCTAAGCATGGGGCATAGTCCAGCAGCATCAGCACTGTGAGAGGTTATTAAGAAACAGAATCTCAAGACTCCATCCCAGACCTCCTGAATCAGAATCTACACTTAATAAGATAGCCAGATAATTCATACGCCCATTAAAGCATTGCTACTGCTGCTATTGCATCCCAACACTCACATTCCACAATGTGTCCAAAGACATATACTTCTATGCACCTGATTATTCTAATAACAACTTTTCTGAGATCTAATTCACATACCATAAATTCATCCACAGTCCTTTTCAGTATATTCACAGAGTTGTGCCACCATCACCATTGTGTAAGTTGGAAACATTTTACCACCACAAGAAGAAACCACATACCAGTTAGCAGTCACTCTCCATCCTCCCCCAGCCCAAGAAGACACTCATTTACTTTCTGTCTCTATCTATAGATTGCCTATTCTAGACATTTCATAAAAATGGGATCATACAGTATGTGGTCTTTTGAGATTGGCTTCTTTCACTTAGCATGTTTTCAATGTTCATCAGGTTGTAGCATGTATTGTAGTTAATTCCTTTTTATTGCCAAATAACACTGCACTGTATGGATATACTACATTATATCTATCCACTCAACAGTTAATGGACATTTGGCTATTAAAATAATGCTGTTATGACATTCATTTACAAGCTTTTGTGTAGACATGTTTTCATTTCTCTTGAGGATATATACCTAGGAGTGAAACTGTTAGGTCATATGGTAACTCTATGCTTAACCTTTTGAAGAACTGCCAAACTGTTTTCCACAGCAGCTGCACCATTTTACATTCCCACCAGCACTGCGTGAACGTTCCAATTTCTCCACATCCTCAACAATACTTGTTATTCTCTTTTTCATAAACGCATCCAAGTGGGTGGGAAATGGTTTCGCTATGTGATTTCAATTTTGCATTTCCCTAATGGAGAATGACGCTGTGCATCTTTTCATATGTTTATTGGCCATTTATATATCTTAACTTTGGAGAAAAGTTTATTCAGACCTTTGTCCATTTTTTAAAAATAGACTTTTTTGGAGGATTTTTAGGCTCACAGCAAAACTGAACAAAAAATACAGAGTATGCCATATATCCCCTCCACCCAAATACACAAAGCCTCCCCCATTATCAACATCCCCCACCAGAGTAGTATATTTGTCCCAACTGATGAATCTACAGACACATCATTTCACCCAAAGTTCAGTTTACCTTAACAAACATATAACCTATAAGCACATGTACACAACATTCAAGTATACAGAGTAGTTTCACTGTCCTAAAAATTCTGTGTTCTGCTTATTTATCATTCCATCCTCCCCTAATCCCTAGCAAATACGTATCTTTTTACTGTCTCTATGGTTTTGCCTTTTCTAGAGTGTCATATAGTTAAAATCATATGTAGCCTTTTTACATTTGCTTCTTTCACTTAGTAATATGCATTTAAGACTCCTCTGTTTTTTCATGGTTTGATTGTTCATTTCTTCTTAATGAATAATATTCCATTGTCTGGATGTACCACAGTTTATTTATCCACTCACCTACTGAAGGATATCTTGGTTACTTCTAACATTTGGCAACTACGAATAAAGCTGCTATAAACGACTGTGTGGACATAATAGTGTGTTTAATTTTGTTCTTCTCCTTTAATACTGTATTGGCTATTCTGGGTCTTTTGCCTCTCCATAGAAAGTTTAGAATCAGTTTGTCAATATCCACAAGGTAACTTGCTGGGATTCTGACAGGCATTGCACTAAATCTGTAAATCAAGCTGGGAAGAACTGACATCTTGACAACACTGAATCTTCCTATACCTAAATGTGGAATATCACTCCATTTAAATAGTTCTTCTTTAATATTTTGATCAGAGCTTCATAGTTTTTCTCATATAGATCCTATAAACATTTTGCTAGATTTATACTAGTATTTATGCTAGGATGTCATTTTCATGGAGCTAAAGTAAATGGTATTGTTTGTTCTTTTTTTTTTTAAATTTTAACGTTTATTTATTTCTGAGAGACAGAGAGAGACAGAGCATGAGAGAGGGAGACAGCGAATCTGAAGAAGGCTCCAGGCTCTGAGCCATCAGCACAGAGCCCGACACGGGCCTCGAACTCACGAACCCGTGAGATCATGACCTGAGCTGAAGTCGGCCTCCCAACCAACTGAGCCACTCAGACGCGCCGGTATTGTGTTTTTAATTTCAAATTCCACTTGTTCATTGCTGATATATATATATAGGAAAGCAATTGGCTCTGTTTATATTAACCTTGCTAGATTTATATCATCCTGAAACCTTGCTATAATAGTTCCAGCATTTTTTTTTTTTTTGGACATTTTTTTTGACATTTTTGGATTTTCTACATAGACAGTTATGTCATCTGTGAACAAAGATGGTTTTATTTCTTCCCTCCAAATCTGTATACATTTCACTCCCTTGTCTTACTGTATTAGCTAGGCCTTCCATACAGTATGATGTTGAAAAGCATGGTGAGAGGAGACACCATTTACGTTGCTCTTAACCTTACTGGGAAAGCTTCAAGTTTCTCACCATCAAGTATGATGTTAGCTGCAAATTTTTTTTGTAGATATTCTTCATCAATTTGATGAAGTTACTCTCTATTTTTAGTTTTCTGAGAATTTTTATCTTTTTTTCTGTAGATGCAGATTTCTAATTTTTTAAAATTTACATCCAAATTAGTTAGCATATACTGCAACAATGATTTCAGGAGTAGATTCCTTAGTGCCCCTTAACCATTTAGACCATCTCCTACTCCCACAACCACTCCAGTAACCCTCAATTTGTTCTCCATATTTATGAGTCTCTTCTGTTTTGTCCCCCTCCCTGTTTTTATATCTTTGTTTCCCTTCCCTTATGTTCATCTGTTGATTTTTGTCTTTCTCTGCCTAATTTCACTTAGCATAACACCCTCCAGTTCCATCCACGTAGTTGCAAATGGCAAGATTTCATTCTTTTGGATTGCCGAGTAATACTCCATTGTATATATATACCACATCTTCTTTATCCATTCAGCCATCGATGGACATTTGGGCTCTTTCCACACTTTGGCTCTTGTTGATAGTGCTGCTATAAACATGGGGGTGCATGTGTCCCTTCAAAACAGCACACCTGTATCCCTTGGATAAATGTCTAGTAGTGCAACTGCTGGGTCACAAGGTAGTTCTATTTTTAGTTTTTTTGAGGAACCTCCATACTGTTTTCCAGAGTGGCTGCACCAGCTTGCATTGCCACCAACAATGCAAAAGAGATCCTCTTTCTCCACATTCTCGCCAACATCTGTTGCAGCCTGAGTTGTTAATGTTAGTCATTCTGACAGGTGTGAGGTGGTATCTCATTGTGATTTTGATTTGTATTTCCCTGATGATGAGTGATGTTGAGCATTTTTTCATGTGTTGGTTGGCCATCCGGATGTCTTCCTTGAAGAAGTGTCTATTCATGTCTTTCACCCATTTCTTCACTGGATTGTTTTTGGGTGTTGAGTTTGATAAATTCTTTATAGATTTTGGATACTAACCCTTTATCTGATATGTCATTTGCAAATATCTTCTCCCATTCTGTCGGTTGCCTTTTAGTTTTGCTGATTGTTTCCTTTGCTGTGCAGAAGCTTTTTATTTTGATGAGGTCCCAGTAGTTCATTTTTGCTTTTGTTTCCCTTGCCTTTAGAGACGTGTTGAGTAAGAAGTTGCTGCAGGCAAGATCCTGCTTTCTCCTTGAGGATTTTGGTGGCTTCCTGTCTTACATTGAGGTCTTTCATCCATTTTGAGTTTATTTTTGTGTATGGTGTAAGAAAGTGGTCCAGGTTCATTCTTCTGAATGTCGCTGTCCAGTTTTCCCAGCACCACTTGCTGAAGAGACTGTCTTTATTCCACTGGATATTCTTTCCTGCTTTGTCAAAGATTAGCTGGCCATATGTTTGTGGGTCCATTTCTGGGTTCTCTATTCTCTTCCATTGATCTGAGTGTCTCTTCTTGTGCCACTGAGAATTTTTATCTTAAATGGGTATGGGATTTTGTCAAGAGCTTTTTCTGTATCTATTCATATATTTATGTAATTCTTCTTCTTTAGCCTATCAATGTGATGGATTACATTAAATGATTCTCAAACGCTGAATCAACTTGCACACGTGGGATAAATCCCACTCGGTCATGGTGTATGATTCTTTTTATACACTGTCAGATTTGTTAATATTTTATTGATGGTTTTTAAATTGATGTTTGTAAGAGACATTGGTCTGTACTTTCTTGAATTGTCCCCTCATTCATTTCTAATACTAGTAACTTGTGTCCTCTTTTTTTCATAGTTAGCCTGGTTACAGACCTACCAGTTGTATCAATTTTTTCAAAGAATCAGATTTTGATTTTGTTGATCTTCTCTACTGATTTCCTATTTTCAATCCATTGATTTCTACCCTGTTTTTCATTATTTCTTTTCTCCTGCTTACTTTGGTTTTAATTAGCACTTTTTTCTAGGTTCCAAAGATGAATCCATAGGTGACTGATTCTAGATCTTTCTTTCCTCTAAGCCTGCTTTTACTGCATCCCACAAATTTTGGTAAGTTGAGTTTCCATTTTCATTTAGTTCAAATATACTTAAATTTCTCCTGAGATTTCTTCTTCGATCCATGTGTTATTTAGAAGTGTGTTGTGTGATCTTCAAATATTTGTGGATTTTTTTTTAATGTTTATTTTTTGAGAGAGAGAAAGCACAAGAGAGGGAGGGGTAGAGAGAGGGAGGGAAATGCAGAATCTGGAGCAGGTTCCAGGCTCCAAGCTGTCAGCACAGAGACTGATGCAGGGCTCGAACTCATAAACTGTGAGATCATGACCTGAGCTGAAGTCAGATGGTTAACTGAGCCAGCCAGGCACCCCAAGTATTTGTGGATTTTCTTTCTCTTCTTGAATTCTAGCTGAATTCCACTGTGCTCTGACAATGTGTTCCTATTCTTTTAAATTTGTTGTGTTTTATAGAAACTTTGTGGTCTACCTTGGTGAATGTTTCATGAAAACTTGAGAAGGTCAATCTATTCTGCTGTTGTTAAATGAAGCAGTCTACAGATGTCCATTATATCCAGTTGATTGATAGTGTTAACTGAATTTAGCTATGTACTTACAGACTTTCTGATGGCTGAATCTGTCCATTTCTGACAGAGGAATGCTAAGCCCTGTAACTATAATCTGGATTTGTCTACTTCCGGTTGCAGTTCTATCAGCTTTCACTTCACATGTTTTGACACGCTGCTGTTAGGTATATACACATTGAGGACTGTTACGTCTTCTTGGAGGATGGACTTTTATCACTACATAATGCCCCTCTTGATCCCCAATAACTTTCCTTGCTCTGAGGTCTGCTCTGTCTGAAATTAATATAGCTAGTCTTACCTTCTTTTGATTAGTATTAGTATGCTATATCTCTCTTTATTCACTTAATTTTATATGTATCCTTTTACTTAAAAAGGGGCTTCTTGTAGGCAATATATAGCAGATCTTTTTTTTCATCCACTATGACAATCTTTCAGTTGGTGCATTTTTTTAAGCTTATTTGAGAGAGAGTGCGCACATGTGAGCAGGAGAGGGGCAGAGAGAGGGAGAGAGAACCCCAAGCAGGCTCCATGACATCAGCACAGAACCCGACTCAGGGCTCGAACCCATGAACCTTGAGATCATGACCTGAGCTAAAATCAAGAGTCAGACATGTAACCAACTGAGCCACCCAGGCACCCCAGAATTATGTGTGTGTGTGTGCGCGCGTGCATGTGTTCATATACACGTATATGTTTAAGTTTATTTATTTTGAGAGAGAGAGTATGGGAGGAACAGAGAGAGAGAATTCCAAGCAGGGTCCACACTGTCAGCATAGAGCCCGATGCGAAGCCTGAACTCACGAACCGTGATACCATGACCTAAGCTGAAACCAAGAATTGGATGCTCAACCAACTAAGCTATCCAGGAGCCCCTGAATTATTTATATTTTTATTGTTGGGCTGTAAAAGTTCTTTACATATTTTCTGGATACTTATCTGATATATGACTTATAAGTCAGAGAAGTCTCTTATCTGATATATGACTTCCAAATATTGTCTCCCATTCTGTGGTGTGTCTTTTTACTTTCTTGATAGCATCCTTTGCAACACAAAAGTTTCTCACTTTGGTAAGTCCAAGTTATTTACTTTTTCTTTAACTGCTTATGCTTTTGGTATCATATCTAAGAAGATTTCATGATTTGGTCATGATTTATGACTATGTTTTCTTCTAAAATTTTTATAGTTTTATTTATATTTAGGTCACTGGTCCATTTTGAGTTAATTTTTTTATATGGTATGAGATAGGAGTCAACTTCATTCTTTTACATGTGGCTAGCTAACTGTCTCAGCACCATTTGTTGAAAAGACAATTCATTCCCAATGTGCACCTAATTCTTCACACTGGCTCTTAATTCTGGAAGATGGTGCAACACGCTTGTTTTCCACATCATTTTCTCAAGTGTCCCCACAGCTCTATAAACTTTGCTGACAGAACCTCAGAAAAGTCCAAAAGATAGCTGAAGAACTGTATATAATACCATAAATAAATAAGTAAAAAAATAAGCAAACAAATAAGGCCTCAAAGCTATCTGTGAGATCTGAGACATTTATTCATTTATTCAATTCTCATTTGAGGTACTCCTGTTCTAAATGTGCAGGTCCAGGGCTAGGCATGGGGATGTACAGACGAACCAGACTTTTTTCTTGCCGTTGAGAAGACAGATAAAAAATAAAATAATTAGGCTGTTTTAAAAGTATGAATTTACTTAGCCCAGGGAGCACAATTGTTTCCACTCTACAGAAGGCACAGATAAGATATAAAGGAGAGTAATGACTCACTGAATATCATAGTTGCCAAGAGTGATGGGGAAAGGGTCACAGAGCTTATGGGAGAAATCAGAGACAGAGCTTAGGGCCTCAAATGACCAAATCAATGACTAGTCACAAAGTCCTCCTACGGTCACATTATGATTGTCATGGGCCCCAAGTACTTCTGCCTTTGTGGGCTCCTTCCTCCATTAAAAAAAAAATATTTAAAAATGCTCACTTCAGCAGCACATATACTGAAACTGGAACACAGAAAAGAGTAGCATGGCCCCTGCACAAGAAAAATATATTTCATGACTGCATTACTATAAAGATGTATAATCCAAGCTGGACTGTATTCATTTTTTTCTTATTATTAAAGTAAATTAAGACATTTTTGTGGGTCCCTGGGCACTGTCCCTAATGGATAAGTCAGTTGTGGGTCCTGCTGTAACCCCATAGCTATGGACCAAGTGTTTTCTCCCCAGCTACCAAGTCTTTGCTCTACTGCTTGTAAGATTTTCTCCTCTATTGAGCCTATCTGATCAATCAGCCTGAGTTTGAAGTTCACACTAAATCTTACACACTGCCTAAATCCACAATAAAAGGTAACCTCACTCCACTGGTATGAGCACTACAAAGTCACTGAAAAATCACTTGACAATAATGTGTATTCTGTGTTCAAAAAAGGTTCAGATACATTCATGAATGATCATACCCCAAAAAAGAAAGACATGTCATTGACCTGCAAACACCAAAGTCATGGGAAGCACATAGCTGGCATCTTGAAAGTAGCCAATAAATGTTTATTCATTCATTCAATCAAAAGACAAGCATAAAACAAAGTCTACTCCTTTATAAAACTTACCTTCTAATAAGAAGACAGATAATAAACACATATAAGCATATACACACACACACACACATATGTATACATACATATGTACATATATGTGAATATATATATATATATATATAAAATAAATTCTGGTAGTGTTATGAAGGAAAATAAAGCAGGAAAAGAGAAGAAAGTGAAAAAGGAGACTGTTTTGTTGACTACATTGTAGATACTCGCTTCCCCCAAAAGGTTTCCAACAAGAGAACATGCTGGGTGAGACAGCTGTTATACTTAGCCCATGTGGTAGGTCTTATTTCCTTGGGTTTTATCTCATTCCCACTTTTTACCCCACGAAATGGCTTTAGGGCAACAACTACCTTTCTCAGTGAAGAGAAAAACATTTGTAGGTCCTACTAATCCACCACAGGTGGATATGTCACCACAGGTGCTATATGTCAATGAATAGGAAACTTCCTCAGTGACTCAATTTCCCCATATATACAATGAGGGGGTTGGCTTAGGTGATTTTTGAGGTCCTTTAAAGCTAAAATGCTGTAATAATTCTACCAAATCTAACTCCAAAGCTTCAGAGTCAGCTCTAATATTTTGACTTTCCAAACTGCCACAGTTTCCTTTAGTTACCATACAACTAAAAACAAAATGCCTTCAGTGTGGTGAGCTGTAATTTAACAGGATGCTACCAAATTACATCAATGAAACTTTAACAAATGATTACCACAGGCATGCATCAGGAATATCCATCACCAGGGGATGGTTTCTTGTCCTTGCTTCAAGTACCTGCTAACTGTAAAGGGTCCTAACCTCTGGAACCCCATCCACCAGGACAAACTTGGTATTTCAGAGGTCTCAGTTGATCCTTTCAAGTTAGAGACGGATTAACCATGCAGCTAAAGACTTCATTCTTTCGCAAAAACTAGAGACGAATAAGCCCAACCTTTGCCCTTGAGGTATTCAGTCGGGGGGGGGGGGGGGGGGGGAGAGAGACAGGACACGACAGACTATTAAACATAACATAGTATGATAAGGACAACCACTGACATTTAAACAAAGTGCTACTTAAGTGCAGAGAAAAGAGATATTAGCTAGCTCCTGAACCTGATATGAATACAACATACCAGGAGGGCTGCCTCTTCTATCTTGTAGGGACAGATGCTCTGGTCTGCTGGGTGATTAGGACAAGTGAAATACCAAGGTTCACACAGGCTCTCCATATTTGTAGCTCTCCATTCTCCTCTCATTCACAATCTTCTTAAACTCCATAGCCTTGTCAAGAATTCAAGGCCAATAAATCAAAGTGCAACTACCTCACTTTTAAAACAGACCTCATAAATCAGCTGGAAATCATGCAGACATTGGATCTACTTAGGCAAACTGTAAGGCCTGATATAGACAGCACACTTTGAGCAAGAAAGTGGAAGTAGGTGTTGGTTGTAACAACTGCTATGGCTGCTATCTGCTCATCACCCCCACCCCTCCTACCATCACCAGAAAGTATATCTTGCAGGCCAGCTGAGTTGGGAAGCTTTTTCAGTGAAACTTTTCAAATATATATAAAAGTAGAAGGAATAGTTTAATGACCTCTTTCTCATTCAACAATTATCAAACTTGGGGGCACCTATCATTCTTTGGTTCTTAAATTCCTTTCCCATCAAATTCATACTTCTCAGACTAGCCTCCTCCCTCTCTCACTCTTTCCTACACGCATTCCAGCCTCCTACATACTCTAAACCTTTCTACCCATTCTTTTAAAACCCAATCCATATGCCACCTCTTCCAGAAACCCTTCCAGAGCAGAACTATCCTTCCTACAAACTCCTTAAAGCCTTTACTTGCTAGCCACATCTACCCACCTATGGAATCTCCCTTGAATTTTTCATTGCCACACCTCCTAAAGTTCAGACTTTATCCCTTGCTCTTTCCTAGGATATTGTAGTGACCTCCAAGATCATCTCCCTGACCCTAATCTTGCCAGAACAGATTCATAACATAAGAGCAGCCACAGTGATCTTTATTAGACACACAACTGAGCATATCAGCCCCCTACTTAAAGAGACCTTAATGACTTTCTATTGTCTTTGGATTAAAGCCCAAACTCCTTTGTATGACATATAAGGTACTTCATAATCTGGTCCAACCAGCTATTTATCTCACCAGTCTCCCCCAAATGGCTTGTACTCCAGCCACAATCCAGGAATGAACCACCTACCATTCTAACATGCTCTTCCCTTTTATACCTTGGTGCTTTGGCCAGTGCCATCTTCTCTCCTTAGAATTCTTTCCTCATCTTCACTGTCCATCTCTATTCACTCTCAAAGATGCAGTTCAAGTATTACCTCCTTCAAAAGATATTCTCCAACTTTATACATTCACACTGCACTCAACAACTGTTAGGTGAGCATATGTTGAACTCTAGACTGGAAATAACAATAATAAATAACAGCTCTCACTCTCAAGATACTTAAGAGTCTAATAGATTTCCTCAGGTGAAGTGTTCCTCTTCTGCAGAAATTTGCAATTTGTACATTATCTCCAAGGTCACATTTATTACTTTTTATACTTGTTTCTGAGTCTGTTTCCATAACTAAACTCTAATCATCTTCAGGCCAAGGATCTTTTCTTTTTTTAAAAGCTTTATTGAGGAACAGCATCCATTTTAGGTGGACAATTGAAGGACTGTTCGTATATTTACAGGGTTGTGCAACCATCTTTTTTAATCTATTTTTTAATTTTAACTTTAGTTTTATTTTGAGAGAGAGACAGAGAGCAAATGGGGGGAGGGGCTAAGAGAGAGGGAAAGAGAGAATCCCAATAGGCTGCACTGTGTCAGCACAGAGCCTGATGTGGGGCTTGAACCTACGAATTGTGAGATCAAAACCTGATCTGAAACCAAGAGTCAGACACTTAACCAACTGAGCCACCCAGGTACCCCCGTGCAACCATCTTATTTTAAATCATTTCTATCACTTTAAAAACAAACCTCATGTTCATCTCATCTGCAACACCCCCAGACCTAATCAACCACTAATCTACTTTATTTCTCTATAGATTTGCCTCTTTTGGACCTTTCATATAAATGAAATCATACAAAATGCAGTTCTGACTGGCTTCTTTCAGACACCATAATGTTTTAAGGATCATCCATGTTCTAGCATGTATCAGTAGCTCACTCCTTTTTCTCGCCAAGTAATATTTCACCATGTGGATATACATTTTATTCATCCATTCAGCAATTGAGGGACATTTTGGTTGTTTCTACTTTTGGGCTATTATGAAAATATTGCTAAGAACATTTGTGTACAAGCTTTTGTGTGGACACATGTTTTTATTTCTAAAGTATATATCTTAGGAGAGGAATTGCTGGGTCATATGGTACTTCTATGCTTAACCTTTTGAGGAACCATGAAACTGTTTTCCACAGCTGTTGCACCCCTTTACATTTCTACTAGCAGTGCATGAAGGTGCCAGTACCTCCACCTCCTTGACAACACTTGTTATTATGTCTTTTTTCATGATAGTATCACGGTGAGTATGAAGTGGTATCTCATTGTGTTTTTTAAAAAAAATTTTTTTTTAATGTTTATTTATTATTGAGAGACAGAGAGAGACAGAGCATGAGCATGGGAGGGGCAGACAGACAGGGAGACACAGAATCTGAAGCAGGCTCCAGGCTCCAAGCTGTCAGCACAGAGTCTGATGCAGGGCTCAAACTCACAAACCACGAGATCATGGCCTGAGCTGAAGTTGGACGCTCAACTGACTGAGCCATCCAGGCGCCCCTCATTGTGGTTTTGATTTGCATTTCTCTGATGACTAATGATATTTAACTTCTTTTCAGGCACTTATTGGCCATTTGTATACTTTCTTTGGAGAAAAGTCAATTCAGATCATTTGTCCATTTCTTATTGGGTTATTTATCTCTCTCTTGTTGAGTTGTGAGAGGTCTTTATATATCCTGAATGTAAGTTCTTCATCAGATATACTATTTGCAAATATTTTCTCCTATTTAGCAATCTTACTGGATGTGAACTGGGTGTGAGCATCACTTGAATCTTACTTTCCTTTGTTTCAAAGAACTAGCCTGTAATCTGGTACAATGTATGTGTTCAATAAATGTTAGATGGATGTTATGCCTTACTCGTTCAGCATCCCCCTCTTACTTCACACCTAGCACTAGACACAAACAAAGCACATGCTTCGGAAATAAACAGAGACTGAGTAACAGTCTCGAACAAACAGTGGGGATGATGTCAAATAAAATAGCCAAACAGAATTTTTCACATTTCTTCTCCCCCACCTAAGACTTCCCCTTTGGTCCTTCCTATTTCAATACATATACCATCAACCATGGCGTTGCCAATTACTTAAAGCAAAACAAATCCCAAAACCTGGAAGTCAAGCTTATTTTCCTTCCCTTCTATCTGATATCCAATCCACCAGCAAGTCCTGTAGACTCTACTTCAAAACATATTCTAAATTCATCCACTTCTCCCCATCATCTGTGCTACCGCACCCCCAACACTATCAGGTCTCACCTAAACTACTGCAAATCTCCTAACAGCTCTTCTTGAATGCCCCTTACAATGCATTCTCCTTAAAGCAGCCAGAAAGATTGTTTTAAAAATGCAAACCAGGGGCGCCTGGGTGGCTCAGTCGGTTGAGTGACCGACTTCGGCTCAGGTCATGATCTCATGGTTTGTGAGTTCGAGCCCCACATCGGGCTCTGTGCTGCCAGCTCAGAGCCTGGAGCCTGCTTCTGATTCTGTGTCTCCCTCTCTCTCTGACCCTCCCCCACTCATGCTCTGTCTCTCTCTGCCTCAGAAATAAACATTAAAAAAAAAAATTTAAAAAAAAATGCAAACCAGCTCACCTCACTCCTATCTTTCAAACCATCCAAAATCTTTTCATTGTACTCTCAGGAAAATTCAACAAGTTTAGCAGCATCGATGAGGCCTTACAGATCTGACTGTGCCAAACTCCCTGACCTGACTGGTATTATTTTTTCCTTGCTCACTATGATTCACACACACTGGCTTTCTCTTTGGTCCCAAGACATGCCTAACTCATTCCCACTGATTTATACTTCTCCCTCCACTTGACACATGTCTGCCTCCAATTGCCTCCAATCTTCCAATTGCCAGATCTTCTTCACTCAGGTGTTGGTTCAAATATCACCTCATAGGCTGTTCATAACCTTTCCTAGTTGTTCTCTATCACATCACCCTACACTCCTCAGAGCACTTGTCACCATTTGAAGTTATCCTGTTTGCTACTTGTTACCTGCATGCCCCCATTAGAAAGTAAACTTCACAAGAGCAAGGACCTTCGTTGTCTTGTTCATTGCTGAGTTACTGGGACCTAGGAAAATGCATGACATATTGAAGGTACAAGTACTGAGGAAGGAAAGATTGAATTAACAATCCAGATTACATATTTAATAAATGCTTCATGAATGCGTGAGTGAATGAATTAGGGGGAGGAATGAAAAGCACACAAAAATAAGTGGAAGCACTGTTACTTGATATTTTTATAGCTGCTCACTTTTCTCCACCTTTACTGCCTTTGCTTCTGCTCAGATCCTCATTATCTCTTAGCTACCAAAGTACTCCCAGCTAATTTCTTCTTTCCCCAACTGGATCCCTCCAAAATAATTTCTACACTTCTATCAGACTTGATCACTCTGAGACATAGATCCGAACATGTTTTAAACCCAAGCTTCTTAGCATATTGTTAAAAAGGTCTCTCCAACCTTACTGCTCATTGTTATCCCCTTACATTTAGCCTGTACTCAGTTTTACAGAAATTCTTAAAGTTCCCAGGATCTGCCTCCAAACCTTTGCAGATCTTTTCACTGTGCTGGACCACTCTTCCCTACCTCATAGACTATCTATTGAACTCAAGTTTAATCCTTAAGAACAAACGCAAGCTTCTTCTCTGTTAAGTCTTTAATGATCCCCCTAAGCAGAGTTAATCACTCCTTCCTTTGTGTCACCACGGTATATAACACACAACTTACACTATACCACAATTATTTGTTTCCATGTCTGTCTTCCCCTATATGACTATTAATCCCCTGAGAATAGGAGCCAGGCGTTCATCTTTGTGTCCTCCTTGCATAGTATTTGGCATATATAAGCACTCAATAACTGATGACTGAGTTAAAACATACCTTAACTCCTCAGCCTGGCATTCAAAATCAACCTTGTATGGGCCCCAACTTATATTTCTAGATTTAGCACTTAGTCCTCAGCTACTTGATGATCTCCACAAATACATCCTTCTTTTTCACATTTACTTGGGGCCTTTATTCCTGATGCTCTCTAGTGAAATTTAGAACATCCATTAAGGTCCAGGTCAGAAGGCTCCTTCTCAAAGAAGACTTCCTTAACCCTATCAATGAGAAGGGATTTACTTCCCCCATAGTATTTTGTTTTTTCTACTGATAAGGTAATTAGGACCTTTTTTTTTTTAAGTATATATATTTATTTTTGAGAGAGAGAGAGAGAGCACAAGTGAGGGAGGGAGACACAGAATCCGAAGCAGGCTCCAGGCTCTGAGCTGTCAGCACAGAGCCCAACACAGGGCTTAAACCCACAAACCATGAGATCATGACTGAAGACAAAGTCAGACGCTTAACTGACTGAGCCACCCAGGTGCCCCACTGGACCTTTTAATTATAGCCACTGCATTTCCAACTGGACTACATGTCCCATTTTCTAACAGAACTATAAGCTCCTTGAAACATGAATTAGCATCTTCTCTCTCAACCCAAGTGCCTAACATAGCCCCTTGTACAAAAAGCAATCATCAACAAATATTTTATTAATGAAGAATAATATGCTTAAGGATTAGAGATTTCATGCTTCCATTCCTTCACATGGTAAACTTTTACCCCTCAAGAATCAGCCCAATGATGGGGCATGTGGATGGCTCATCGGTTGAGGGTCCAGCTCTTGATTTTGGCTCTGGTCATGATCTCAAGGTTCAAGAGTTTGAGCCCCTTGTTGGGCTCTGTGATGGGGGTTCAGAGCCTGCTTGGGACTCTCTCTCTCTGTTTGTCCCATCCCTGGTTCTGGCTCTCTCTCTCTCTCAAAACAAATAAACTCATAAAAAAAAAAAAAAAGAATCAATCCAATGTCCTATCCTCTCTGAAATCTTCCCTAACACTCCCAAATACAATTATGCACTCCATCCATGTACCTGTGGTACCTTGTGCATAACTCTACTCATAATACTTTATGTCATTATCACTTCCTCTCCCTACTAGACTGTGACCTCTTTTGGAGCAGAGATAGTCTCATTATCCATTTAGGAGTTCCCAAGACCAAAAAAGTATCTGGTATAATTAAATGTTCAATAAAAATGTGGTGAATTTTGAAAACAGTGAGTCCGTGTTATAGAGTACACCAGCAACAGAGATCATGGAATCCTATCACCAAGTTCAAATCCCACCTCCACTTACAACCTATGCAATCTTGAATAAATTAAAATTACTTAGCTGTGTCTTGGTTTTTCTCACGTAGAAATTGAAAATAATAGTATTAAAATAGAATTAATAGAGCTAATGTTATGTAAAATGCTTACTACAGTGCCAGGTACACAGTATGCACTAAAAAATTAGCTATTGTTACCATAAGAATAGAGGGAGAAAAAACTGTTTCTGGAGGGTGCTGACAGACTCAAGAAGAGGTTAAGCAATGGGCAATGGAGAGTAAAATGTCACTAGAGTCCTCTTAAGTAACAGGCACATTGGGGTGCTTCGGTGGCTCAGTCAGTTGAGTGTCCAACTCTTGATCTCAGTTCAGGTCGTGATCTCATGCTTCATGGGATTTGACCCCTGAGTCGGGCTCTGCACTGACAGGGCAAAGCCTGCTTGGGATTCCCTCTCTCCCTCTTTCTGTCCTTCCCCCGTTCTCTTTCTCTCTTTCAAAATAAATAAATATTAAAAAAAAAAAAAAGTAACAGACACATTAAGTTATTGAGAACACCCTACTGGGAAACGGGAAGGAGAACAGAGGGACCACAAACCTTGGTTTATGGCTTATGCTTATGCTCTCTGCCTCCAGTTCCCTGCTTCTTCTTTCCCCAAAGTTTCTCCCTAGTTGCCCAGGGCCAAAAGCCCCATGGCCACAACTCAGCATCCCCTTGGGAAAGCTGCACTTTAGAGAGAACTAATGAGTTTACATTTACCTACCAGATTTTCCTCTGAGAAGCAAAGAGATAACAAAGGACTTCAAGAAGGAAAAACACAAAGAAATAAAGTGGAGATAAGGAATGACATCAGATGGATTACAGTGGGTTGGCTTTCAGGACAAATAGTCCCCGGTGAATTGAGCCTACACTCCTCAGAGGCATCCTCTGGCAGTGCCAGTGCTTGCATGTGCTTCCATGGTCAAAGATGCAAAGAAAGCATCTGCATCCTGCAAAAGCAGGATCTGGAAAAAGGAACAAGGACTAAAAAGATGAAGCTACAGAGGCACCTGGGTGGCTCAGTCAGTTAAGCGTCCAACTTTGGCTCAGGTCACGATCTCACAGTTCGTGAGTTCATGCCCCACATGGGGCTCTCTGCTGTCAGCACAGAGCCTGGAGCCTGCTTCTAATTCTGTGTCTCCCTCTCTCTGCCCCTTCCCCACTCATGCTTTGTCTCTCTTCCTCTCTCAAAAATAAATAAACATTTAAAAAAAAATTTTTTAAGCTGAAACTACAGAAATAAAAATTCTAGCCCAATTTGAAGAATACTGCAACAGAGGTATTCAAAGAGGTAATAGGATGACCCAAAAGATAGCTCCCTACCATTAGAGGGGTTTAAACACAGACTGGGAGTGATCACTTACTGGGGATGTTCAACATCCCTTTAAGATTCAAGTTCAAGGGGCGCCTGGATGGCTCAGTCGGTTGAGCATCCGACTTCAGCTCAGGTCATGATCTCACAGTTGACGAGTTCGAGCCCCACGTCAGGCTCTGTGCTGACAGCTCAGAGCCTGGAGCCTGCTTCTGATTCTGTGTCTCCCTCCCTCTCTGCCTCTCCCCTGCTTGTGCTCTGTCTCTCTCTGTCTCAAAAATAAAGATAAACATTTAAAAAAAAAAAAAAGATTCAAGTTCAATAAACATTTGAATTTCTACACTAGCCATTGTGAGAGATTAGGTGCTAGGAACACAGAGATAAAAAATGATACGGTTGTCCCCTCCCAGAGTTCACCACCTAATCAGGGGGGCAATACAACATGGTAAGTGCTGACAGAAATCCATATAAGGTACCATGGGGCAGAGAGCAAATCCTCAGATTGTGTGCCTATGACTCACTGGTAAGGTGCAATATGGCATTAATTAAAAATGGAAATGCTTCAAAAGCAGTTTATAAGCAAATGCTGTCAGGTGATATTGTGTTATTTCCAGAACAGATAGTTAAGTGTGTCAGCTAACCTTTGCTATTAGGTCAACATTCCTTTCATCCTGAGCCGAACCCACAATATACTGATGTCTGCTACATGCCAAGTACCAGGCAAAGCACTGAAGAATGTATAGAGATGAGAAAGACAGTCCCAGCATTCAAGGAGTTAGAACATAGAGGAGTTTTCCTCCTCTCTCTCTCCTATCCCCCTTTATTGACCAGATAACACCTTAAATTCCTTCTGGAAGTAGAAGAGTTATTAAGACATAAGCTTAATTGGAGGCACCTGGCTGGCTCAGTTGGTGGAGCATGCAACTCTTGATCTTGGGGTTGTGAGTGTGACCTCCACATTGGATGTAGAGATTACTTAAAATCTTAAACAAACAAACAAACAAACAAACAAACAAAAACAAGACATAAGCTTAATAAAAAAGTGACTTGCAAAAAACAAGAGTGAGCTGGGGATGGGAGGTATAAAGGTATGATGAGAAACCAAATGGGAAAGATTCTCTGCAGACAGGCTATCTGCCAAAGTATGAAACTGACTGTATAAAAAGTCAAGGTTATATGTAGGCCTTTTTGTCTATAACTTCTCTATCACCATTTTTTTCTTCTCTCAACTTAATGTTATTAGCACGGGTTATTAACAATTATTATACATTCACTCACTCATTCACTAGTATTTACCTGATAGAAAACAGTACCTAAGTACCTGACAGGAACTGTATGAAATACAGGCAGAGTAAAATACTGGGATCCAGGACTTTCAAAGCTGCAAGAGACCTTTAGAACGTCATCTAGTCCAAACCTATCAATTCACAGATGAAGAAGTGAGGTTCAGAGAGATTGAAATCTTTCATGAATTCACACTTTCATTCATTTATTGAATCATACTCTTTGCCAGACACCAGGGACACAAGGCTTTCAAGGAGAGCTTAATCTCATGGGAGACCAACAGCATGATTCCAGTCAAATTACCTCTATAAATGAAGTCATATACTTACATAGTAGAAATGTCCATTGTAGGACAGTATTAGAAGTATACAGTACTCACACTGCCCAAAATAGTTAAAAGCACAGGTGCTGGAGTCATCTTGGATTTGAACTCCAGCTCTGTCACTTAGCTATATAACATTGGGCAAATTACATAAATTCTCTACATCTCAGTTTCCACATCTATAGAATGGGGATAACCATAATAGTACCTACCTTGTAAGATTTGGGTATTAAATTAGAAAATGCATATGAAACACTTGGCACAGAGTAAGTACTCTATCTTATTTCACCTTCAGCACTCTGCCTCAGCATTCTCCTCCTGAGCCCAGGCCTCAGAATCTCAACACAGCCTTTTTTTTTTTTTTTTTTTTTTTTAATTTTTTTTTTCAACGTTTATTTATTTTTTGGGACAGAGAGAGACAGAGCATGAACGGGGGAGGGGCAGAGAGAGAGGGAGACACAGAATGGGAAGCAGGCTCCGGGCTCCGAGCCATCAGCCCAGAGCCCGACGCGGGGCTCGAACTCACGGACCGCGAGATCGTGACCTGGCTGAAGTCAGACGCTTAACCGACTGCGCCACCCAGGCGCCCCTCAACACAGCCTTTTAAGCATCTATTATCATTTGACTCTCTCTGAGATAAAACAAATCTGCTATTCCTAGTCTAGAACCCAGGAGTACTTTTTACTACTCTGTTTTTTTCCCACTACACTATGCTATTACTCAGTTTACATACCTTAAAAATAATCCATAGAGGCATCTGGGTAGCTTAGTCGGTTAAGCATCTGACTTTGGCCCAGGTCATGATCTCACACTTCATGGGTTCGAGCCCCGTGTTGGGCTCTGAGCTGACAGCTCAGAGTCCGGGGCCTGCTTCAGATTCTGTGTCTCCCTCTCTCTCTGCCCCTCCCCCACTCACACTCTGTCTCTCGCTCTCTAAAAAATAAACATTTAAAAAACCAAAAAAAAAAAAAAAAAAAAATCCAAAGGTAAATAGTTAAATATCCAAGATTAAACTTCAATCACACATACTTCAATCCCCCAGTAAAATCTTGGCTTTGACCAAGAGTCTCTAGAGAAGAAACTCCTGGAAACAAGAGACATTTATCAAATGTCTATCAGGAGAGACCCACAGGAAAAGGGGGGGGGAGGAGGAAAGGCAGTGATTACTCCCTTGAAGAAGCAAGGGATTTCTATACCCTGCCTGTTAGAGCTTTACCAGTCTAGCAGAGAAGAGGAGATAAGACATGAAATGCCACTTCCTCTTTGATATACCCATCCCACCTACTCCCTAGCACAGCACCTGTGACATGTTTTTGTACTTATTTATCAGTGTTTCTCTTCTCATGTTAGTCTGTGAACTCCCTGAAGGCAATTATCACACCTTCTCCACCTTGGTATTACCAAGAATAGCACAGTGCCTGGCACATAGAAGGTGCTTCAGAAATTTGATGAATTGATAAATGAACACAGAGAAAACTATCAAAGGCAGGGAAAGAAGACATCAGTGTAGATCAGAATAGTTCCAGAAGTCAAGACAGCCTTGGGCTAGAACCTTAAAATACAGGTGGGATTTGAAACATACAGACAGGACAGCATCAACAAAGACCTGGCAGTAACCAGAAACATGATGCACCATATGTTAGAACCAGAAAGTTTTAAACACGATTTAGTCCAACAGTCCAATTTTTATAGGGATGTTGTAAACATTCCATTAAAAAGCATGTACTACTAAGCAGAGGAGCTGGCATATCACAAACATTCACTAACTGGTAGCTATTATTACTATTACTCAAAAATAATAATTATCAAACACTTAGCAGGTACCTGCTGTATGCTAAGCAGCATGCTGAGGGAAGGGACTATAACAACGAGCAAGACAGACTTGAATTCTGCTCTCTAATGTAGCTAAGAGTCTAGTGGGGAAGACAGACAAAATAATCTTTGGTAGACCTGGGCTAGGAGGAAGTACATGAGGGGCTGAAAGAAGAAAGAGTAGGGTCATCCAATCAATGGGCAGTAAGAGAGAAATGTGTGTGTCTCAAAGTGTGTCTTGAGACACATCAGGGGTTCTGAGTCCCCTTAAGTACCCCCAAAGTTTCAAAGTGAGATTTTGTTTAAATAAAGGCTTTTGTGGCTAAATAAAGATTTAAAAACCACCAATCTAGTCCAATTTCCTCTTTTAATAAGAATAAAACAGGGCAGTGGCTCAGTTGGTTAAGTGTCCAGCTTCGGCTCAGGTCATGATTTCACAGTTCATGAGTTCAAGCCCTGCACTGAATTCTATGTCTGTCTATGCTGACAGCTCAGAGCTTGGAGCCTACTTTGGATTCTGTGCCTCCCTCTCTCTGCCCCTCCCCTGTTCTCTCTCTCTCTTTCTCTCTCTCTCTCTCTCTCTCAAAAATAAACATTAAAAAGAAAAAAGAATAAAACAGGGTCCAGATGAGGTAAATTACATACTTGAGGCAATAATACCTCAAGTTAGTTGTAGACTGGGATACTTGCTTTGAACTTGAGCTGGAAACTACCCACTGATCTGTATGTCACATCATTCTGGCAGATGAACAAGCACTGGGAGTAGATGCATCCAGAATTCACAGGCACTGGCCAAGCAGGCAGTCTGGCCCTGATTGGATGTTGATGCGCTTTTCTACTTTAGGTCTCAAGCTGGGTCTCTGTGTCAAAATGATGCCTCCAATTCCTCTCTATGGTTGACCAGCTACACCTTCCAGGAGGAACTCACTGGCTCCAAGAGTAGGTCTGTTTCTGGGCCACCTATCTGGTACCCATACTTTATACTACTAATATCCTCAAGCACCATGTAGTTTGGCAAGTTGAGAGCAAGAACTGAGTTTAACCAGTTATCACAGCCTGTTTAATACCTACCCTGAGCTGGCTAGACCCATCTCTCATCTTCCTAACTACCACTAAGCTAATCACTCCTCCCAACCAGGGGTTTAGCAGAATCAGGTTATCAGTAAATTAAAGGACCTATATGGAAAAACCAATATTCCTCTGGTTAACCCCTACTTAACACCTCTCAAGAATGAAATACTGCTTCATAATTTGGAGATTAAACTTTTGTATATATAGAAAGGGGTAGTTTACTTTGGTAAGATGAGCCTGCAGTTTAGGTCTTTAAACTGAGGGAAAACAAATGCTTTAGAATCTGGAAAAAAAAAAAAAAATGGGTTTAAATCTTAGTGATACCACTTACTAGTTGCAATATCCTCGGCATTCTCAAATACTCTGAACCTCAACTCGACAATAAATAGGGAATACTAATAAAATTACCATCACGAACGTGAGACTCAAAATGCTCTTTTGAATCACAGTCACTTATCAAATGTACCATATCAATTTTCACATGAGATCATTAAAACCATACAGTTTTAAATTACCTATCCCTATAGCACAAATAATGGAGAAATGGAACCAAGGTGCTCAGTACAGCATGGGCTGAGTTCAGGATAGCGTAGGCAGACCTGGGTTGGAATCTGCACACAGCCCCTGCCACCGCCCCCTCCCTCACAAACTGGAATCCTAGAAAAGTTACTCAACCTCTCTAGCCTCAGTCTCCTCAAGTACAAAGTGCAGCTAATCTAACAGGGCTGCTATTAGTAATGAATGAGATAATGCAAGTAAAGGGCTTTAAACAGGAGCTGGTTTACGGTAAGGACTCAATAAATAGTAAGTTTTTCTATCGGTAGCTCATTTCCTAAACCCTATTTTCTCTACACCTCTCCAAAACTAGACAAGCACTTAGCAAAGCCTAAATTACTTCAACAAATAATGAAAAGACAAAAGAAGAGGAAAGGAATGATGGCTGCTATTCCAGACCACTTATCATGCTAATGGCATCTGATATTGGAAAACATATCCTGAAGAACAAAACCACAGCATACGCAATCTTTCCAAAAAAGTGGCAAAGAGCACCACTTGTGTCTTAGTTAGGCTATCCACTACCCTTTTATAATTTGGGCCCTACTAGTTTACCAAGCAGAAAGAGCTACAGGAAGGCAACTCTGATGCCACATGCAAATCACTACTTCTTTGTAAACCCAACCTTTATTTTTTCAGCTCAAGCTCATCTCTATTATAAGGATTTCACTGACTCCTCCTAGCAGACTCAACCACTTGCCCCACTGAATTTTTTACACACTTCCGATATAACAATTACCTAATAGAGTAGAGCTATTTGCATGCCTCTTCCCTACACTCTAAGTTGGTAAAGATCCCGTCTTACATTGCCAGTGCTTAACACACAGACCTCCATAATTGCAAATTACAAGGATGGATTTCACCTTCTTTTTCACTAACTAAGGCTGCTAAGAGACAGCTGGGTAGACTTTAGTAGAAACTCACATAAACTAAGTCTACCAGACCAGACCCCTGGTTTTTGTTTGTGTGTTTGTTTGTCTGGGAGAAGGGAGCTTGAAGGGATTACTAGCTGTTCCAGCTTCTCAGAGTTATTTTCTCAAACACACAAAAGATAGAACCAGTCCATACAGAATTTCCAGACCACAGATTATATCTTTCTACATACATAAAACAAGTAACAGAAGTTTCTGGGATGGATGCTAGTGGTTACATATAAAGTTGACCTCTAGGCACGACACTCTAATAAGTCTGTAGTATAAGCATATTATACAACTAGAAGCTCTCAAGTTCTTAAAACAATAAGGGAAGAAAAGCGAAGAAGCAAAAATAAAAACTGTCTTACATCAAAACTTTAAGTTCTTTTCCCCTCTGCCAATTCTTTTTTGCTCTTTATCTCAATGAACCCTGATATATGTAATTGAAATCAGGCTCCCTCAAAGGAGGGCTCATGACTAACAAACCATACGTAATAACTTCAATACTGTATTTATTTTTTCCAGGGCACTTTCAACTATATCTCACTGAACCACAGTCAACCGTAATCACAGAAACTTAAAACTGGATGGGGCCTTGGAGGTCATTTCCACAACCACCCCATATCACCAACCAAGTGGTATCCAAACAACCAAGTGGTTGAGAGGTATGGGTCTAAAATGTTTCCTTAAAAATCTCCCCCTGCTCTAACCACCTGTCAGTTTCTCAGTCTCTTCCTGCCACATTAATAACCCCAATCAAGTAAACCAAATCCACCAAGTCATCCTACCACCAAGCAACAGTCTTAGCTTCTCAAGTACACTTCTACTCCCTTTCTCTGAGCCTCACCCCCAATTGTCCCCAGTCACCCACCTCCAATACACAGCCAGAGCCTCTTAGATTCTGATCCCTCAGAGATCCCACTGGTGGTGGGTGGACCCCTGACAATCAACCCCCTTCCTCCTATCCCTCTGAGTTGTCCATATGCTGTCCTATGCAAGGCTATAAGCAACCCTTGCTATGAATGTACCTTTGGCCTCACAATAATCTCCCTTTCCTTTCTTACCTTCTATTTACTTCTCAGCGTTATCCCTTCATTCCCTTTAAACTCAATGTCTCTTTCCTCCTAGTGATTCAAGGACCACCGGTAATTCAACACATCAGTTGTTAAATGTCCATTAGACAGGTAAAGGGGACATACACCCTCAAGGAGCTCACCCTCAAAGAGCTCAGAGGTCTAGAAAGAGCCAGAAATAGAGAATCATTTACCCCATTAGACTCAGCTCCTCTGGGAAGCCTTCCCTAGCTCAAATTGAACTGGCCCCCTCTTCTCAGTGCCACCACTATACCTCTGATGCTACGACTAGTTTTCCTTCTGTGTCTCCCACCACTAGGCTGTGGGCTCTTCTATGGAAGGGCCCCTATGTCTCTAGCACTTAACCCAGGACTCAGCACAAACATATGTAATGTTTGTTAAGTGAGTGAAACGATGAATTCCGGTATACAATCATTCATTCTTCCATTAGGTGCACAAAACTTTATGACACATTATGTACCAAGTCCTAGAGTGTAATGATAAATAAAACAGTTCTTACATAAAAATAACTCTCAACACTGTAATACTAGATTAGCACTCTTCCCTGGTGTGCGTCCCCAACCCCCACCTCAAACCAAGCCGGTCTTCTCCTACAGCGAAAGTCCGGCCTTCCCACGCAGAAGTCCACGCCCCTCCAACTCAAGCTACCCCTCAGCCCTTCAGTCCTACCCCTACGACCCCCAGTTAATAATCTCAAATCTAACGCCCTCACTTCTTTGGCTTCTCTCCCTGTCCTCAATCTCCACCCTTGAGGTTACTGCAAGTCTTCTATCCCCATGACCGCCTTTCAGTGCCGGAGTGCAGGTTACCTCTGATTTCCCTCTCCGCGCACCCGCCCCCCCAGTTGGCTCCTTCCTTCTCAGGGTCCCGCCTCCCCTAGGACCCCACTCCCGATAACCTCTCCTCCCCCTCCCTTCAGGTTTAGGCTGAGCCTCTTCTCTCCTTGACTCTCAACATTTCTTACCTCATCTAGCTCCCGTTCCCCGGCAGCACCTCCTCCAACCTCCACCTCTACCACTGCCGCCATCTTCACAGCTCTCCCCCTCCCTCCGGTCCCCGCGCGAGCCAGCTGCTTCCGCCGCTCAAGTGCTCCTAGCCAATCGGCGGCGCAGGCTCCGGCAGGGGGCGGGGCAACAAGTCAGGCCGCGTCTTGAGCGGTACTAAGAGACTATCTACCTGCTGCTCACTTAAAGGTCAAGGAGGGACGGTTTCCATGCGCTTCTAAGGTTCCCTGGGGGAGGATTCTTGGAAAATGAGAAATTTGGCTTGGATTCTTTCAGTGCAAATATTTCACCAATTCTCCCCTTGGGAGCGCCAAAAAGAAGGGTCCCTACATCGTCAACTTTTGCGACGCTCCCTCACTCTAAGCTCCAACGGGAGAAGCCTGGAGGCTAAGGACTACATTTCCCAGAATACATTGACTCTGACCCGGAAGTTTAGGTTCCGCGCTGTGGACAGATTTATAGTGAGTGGAAATTTGCATAAAATATAACTAAAAATATACCTTTAAAATAGATATAAAACATACATAGATGCACACGAATGCATTTTACTGGCCATATCACATGTCTTCTTGCCTCGGTGGGAATCATTTTTCAAAAACAGCGGCTTCTTGAGGCCCCAGGACAAATTCCCGGAATTCCGGAGGCGGAGAGTAGTGCTACGAATCAGAAGTCGGAGGTCAGAGGGCCAAATTGGCGGGAGAAAGGATTTTGTGGTCCGCGATCTGAGGCTGCGATGGCTCTTCCAGGTCCGTTGTTCCGGGTGAGGGGCTTTGAGGGTTGTTGATGGGGGGGGGGGGGGGGCGGGGGGGGGCAGTTGCAGAGAATGGGTAGCGGTCAAGGAATGTACAGAACAGCGCGTTCCAAGAGGGGGAAGTGCCTGCACGGTTTAGTCTCCCGAAGCTGAGAGCTGAAGAGTCTCGCACCTAGTAGGTGCTTTGAGGGGCCAAGCTGAATTAATATTTACTAAGTACCCACCATGTAAAAAGGGTTTTGCGTGCATCAGGAAAACATTGATGATTCCTAATAGAGGAGTAACAACGAGAAACAAATTTAAGAAGATTGATTTGAGAGGGGAGAACAAATCAAAGAGACTTGTATATTTAATTGAACATTTGTTGCGTCTTTACTACGTGGTGGGCTCTAGCGGTATAAAGGTGAATGATTTAAGGCACCACTCATGCCCTGGGGAGCATCCAACGTTCCCGTACTAACCTATTTTGTACTTGCTGCTCCGTTGCCCTGTGGTTGCATTATAGTTGTTTCACGTGTTTGTTGGAATCTCACCACCTGGTCCAGATCCGTTCCCTGCCCACTGCCCCACAAGCCCATCAAGGGCATCAGAAACAGTCTGACTTCCTGCAAAGATTTCCAGAGAACCAGCCATGGCTAGTTTTTTTTTCTTTTGTTCTCTCCTTCAGGAGTAGCATGAGGATTCTTTCTCTTCTGGAAGCTGACAGGACCAAAAAAGGCAGTGCCAAAGTGGTGACAGAAGAGATCTTAGGAGAAAGTATTTTTGCCTTGTACTTGGGATAGCTGCTGGGCCCACAATGGCTCCTGTAAAGATTAGCCACATCGTATCATTTTCCTCTCAGGTATGTTAATTAGCAGTTGTGGTTTTTTTCTTGGCAACTGAAAGAAGTGACAAAAGTAGGAGACTTGGCTGCACTTTCAGGAAACTCCCAGTTTAATAGAAGAGACATTGTCCCTTCTTTGGGAATCCAAAGTCAAAGGAGGACACACAGCTCTTGCCCTCAGGTTGTTCCCAGAGCAACGCAGGGTGCATAAAAGAAGTGTTCCTGGGAATTGAAGGTAGAGAGGAAACAACTTCAGGATTCCACCCTTAGTTTGAAGGAAACTGGCAAACCCATAGGCCCAAAGTCTGTACCAGGGTTCCTAGAAGGGCAGTTTAGTTACTCTGTCATTGAGAGCACACCGGGACATTCAAGGTCATTCCTGACCTGTGAGGACATCACCCCCACCATCAAAAGTGATCTCAACCTCCTCCCTAAAAGTTCACTTTTGAGAAATTCCAATTATCCAGATTAGATCTAGATGCTGAGGCCTAAGCCCAGGATTTATACCATGTGGTGATTCTTAAGAACTTCCCACCCTTTCCTTTGCTGTCATTTTTTTCCATACCTTTTCTCCCCACTCTTCTTCACCTTCTGTTGCCCTAGTCTTTCTCAAAGGATGCCATTGGCATTTTGGGTGGGATAAATCTGCATTTATAGCAGTATCATTTACCTGATGAGGTATTTAGCATCCATGGCCTTCAGACCCTAATGACAGTAATGCTCCCTGGTCATGATGACAGTCAAAAACATCCCCACTCATTTCAGAAAGACTCTTAGAGAGCCTTTTGGAACTAATATATCAACTCCTAAGTGAAAGAAAATAAAAATTGCCCATATCCTTCTTACCTACATAGTCAGCCTAAATGGTTTTCTTCAAAGATTGAGCCTTATAAAATGCTAGAGAATGTTACTTATCATCTAACACTGAGGTTTTCAAACTGTTCTATGGGCACCCACTTCTAATTGAAGTGAGGTGGTACATGTATGTCTCTAGACCCCCCAACCTGTGTTTTAACCAGAGCTCTGGTTTTTTTTGCTGAAAATACACACACACACACACACACACACACACACACACACACATTTTAGTGTAAGATTTCAGCTAAAAGGAAGGATTTTATTGCTAAAACAAAAAACAAGATTGAAAACCATGAGTATAGACTCCCTCCCCTTTACTTATGGATGAAAGAATTTAGATCCAGAGAGAGAAAGTAGTTTGCTCAGGGCCTTGCCACCAAAAAATATCTAACTGTGGGTTAGAACCAAGAATTTCTCTCTTGGTGGGTGCCTGGGTGGCTTAGTCGGTTGTGCATCTGACTTTGGCTCATGTCATGATCTCACAGTTGATGAGTTCGAGTCCCACACTGGGCTTGCTGCTGTCAACACAGAGCCCACTCCAGATCCTCTGTCTCCTCCTCTGCCCCTCCCCTGCTTGTGCTCTTTCTCTCTCTCTCTGTCTCAAAAATAGTTTTTAAAAATTTTTCTCTCTCGGTATTGCTATTGTTGCCTTGGAACAAATCACTTTATTCCTACCCATTAGTTGTAAACTCAGAATAAAAATCCTTGCCTTTCTTTTCTCATAGGGCTACTTTGAAGATAAAAAAATGTCTGTGAAAGTACCTTGTAAATGAAGTGAAATAGCATAGTGTGGCAGTTAAAAGCCTGGATTCAGAAAGCTAGATGTTCTGATTTTGGTTGGTTATTTGGCTTTGTGGCCTTGGGTAAGTTTCTGAACCTAAGCTTCAATGTATTGATCTGTTAAGTAAGAAGCAATAATAGCAACTAAACTAAATAGTAAAGTGTTAGGAGGATTAAATGAGGTGGTTTGGTAAATGAAGGAGAGGTAAATGGTCTGTAAATCCCTAGCACATGATAGCTGTACTTTTATGGACTCCCATCTAGTGGTTCTTCTATCATGGTAAAATGCCTGGAAAGGTTTGGGAATATAGGAATCCCTCATTCATGGGCATCCTTTTTACCTTTCAGTTCAGTGAGGTTCCTGATTACTCCTTCTCTCTCTGACTTAGGATCCCAAGTATCCTGTGGAGAACTTGCTGAATCCAGACTGTCAGAAGGGACCTTGGCTCAGCTGCCCTCAGGACAAGAGTGGGCAGCTGAAAGTGGAACTCCAGCTGGAGAGGGCAGTGCCCATTGGCTACATTGACGTAGGTTCGTGAGTTCTCTGAGGTCTAGGAATCTGTGCGGGAGATGCAGGAGTCACATTCCCCTCCAAGTGCTCCATAATGTCTCAACTTGGTCTAGCTGAGCACTTTTCATGGAATAAGCCCTTCCTGGTCTGAAGGTGAGATGTGGCCCAGGTGCCCTTCTCAGGTGTATGGTGTTGGCAAACTCTGAGGTTTCCGTTCAGATAGAATGCAATGGGAGGGGCACCTGGCTGGTTTTAGTGGGTAGAGCATGTGACTCTTGATCTTCGGGTTGTAGGTTCGAGCCCCACATTGGGTGGAGAGATTACTTAAAAATAAAATTTGAAAAAAAAAAGTAGTGGGAATGGTATTCCCTGAATTATTTAACGTACGTGCCCTGCTTTGATCTGAATAGTCTGGGTGAAGCCTTAGGATGCTGACATAATTACAAATGCCAACAAATAGAACCTGTAAGCACCTATAAATATCATTGTCAAGAGGATGCTGGGGGATGGGCTCTGCAGACTAATCTGGGAAGTCTCCATAGGAATTTGTGGGTTGAGAAGGTTGGCCTTAGCATTCTCTGGAGTAGAGAACTAACAAAGACCATTGGCCTCAGCTCTGTAGGGCTCCCTAGCAGGGGTCTAATAGAGACAGAGATTAGCACTGCCTGCCAGAGCCAGAGGACAGGGAAGCAGCAAGTCTATTGAGTCAGGGAAGGTTTCTAGCTGGGAGGAGCACTGTGAACCTTCATACTGTCATTTTGTGGACTGAGGTCTTATCCACTTCAGTTGCCAGTTCACTGTGTTCCTTGACCTTTCTGGGCTTCCAACCAGCTCTAGAATGGAAGAATGTCCTTTTCCCACCCGATACCTTGTGTGCAATCAGGAGAGCATCTGTCTTCCCATCACCCTTAAATCCTTCTCTCAACCTTTTGTCCTCAGGTAACTGTGGCTGTGCTTTCCTGCAAATTGATGTGGGCCGTTCTTCCTGGTCCCTGGACAGACCTTTTGTCACCTTGCTCCCTGCAACCATGCTTATGTCCCTGGCTGATTCAAAGCAGGGGAAAAACCGCTCAGGGGTCCGCATGTTTAAAGATGGTAAGGAAGGCAAAAACAGAAATGGGAAATGGACAGCGAGAGAGACTATAAGAGATGCAGTCATGCTAAGCTAGACAACCCACTAGAGAGGGCCATGGAGCTGTTAGGTGGAATGGTGGGAGGGGCCTGTGAAGGGGCTTGGTCGTATCTGTGGGGGTATGGGGTAGGTGGTGAGTGAACAACTACTGGTATGTTTGTGTGAGTTCTCTGTGATGACAGTATATGGGAACCGAGAACATTTATGCACTATGATTTATATTTACACATGATTCGGTGGAGCCTGATGTAGAGCCCGTATTTGTGAGTAGTGTTTTTATTTGTATAAATGTACATTGGTGTGAGTACGGTAGTCGCCCTTTATCCACGGTTTCACTTTCCATGGTTTCAGTTACCTACAGTCCACCACAGCCAAAAGCAGATGATATTCCTTCTAACATATTATTAGAAGGTCAATAGTAGTAGCCTCCCTGTGTCACAATGCCTATGTCATTCACCTCACTTCATCTCATCACGTAGGCATTTTATCATCTCACGTCACCCCAAGAAGAAAGGTGAGCAGGGTACAGTAAGATATTTTGAGAGAGAGCAAGAGAGAGAGAGACCACATTCACGTAACTTTTATTATAGCCTGTTGTTATAATTGCTCTGTTTTATTATTGTTATTAATCTCTTCCTGTGCCTAACGCATAAATTAAGCTTTATCATAGGTGTGCACGTATAGGAAAAAACATAGTATATACGAGGTTCGGTGCTATCTGTGGTTTCGGGCATCCACTGGGGGCTTTGAACATATCCCCCACAGATGAGGAGGGACAACTGTATAGTGTTAGTGTAGAATAAATGTTTATATAAGTGATGGAAGGCTACAGGATGGATACGGTGAGATAGTATATAGTGCTTCCTGAGTTCCAATCCATGCAAATTTCTGTGTTCACTAGGCACTGCAGAACAGACATAAGATCTGATTCCTGGACTTTGGGGACTTACAGTCTAATAAGGATTTGTCTGTGTTGGAGCTGAGGTGTTTGTAATGTTGTGAAGGAACCATGATATGGGAGGGGCATACGAGGTACAGGGGATGAGGTGCTACCACAGAGTGCTGGGAAGTAAAGGTGAGAAGGGTTTGCAGTATTGCCATGTCACACAGTGACTATGGAGACCATGGAGTGTTGTGAGGGAGGTGGAGGTCTCATGGTCCAGGAAGAGCAGATGTAGCTCATCTGATCCATTGGGCGAGTGGTCACCTCAGACCCCAACACTACAGGTACCTCCTGTTTAAAATGAGACATTGGGGGCACTTGGGTGGCTCAGTCAGTTAAGTGTCTGACTCAATCTCAGCTCAAGTCATGATCTTACAGTTTGTGAGTTCAGGTTCTGCATTGGATTCTGCACTGACAGTGTGAAGCCTGCTTGGGATTCTGTCTCTCTCCCTCTTTCTCAGTCCCTCCCTCACTTGTGCGCTCGCTCTCTCTCTCTCTCTCTCTCTCTCTCTCTCTGTCAAAATAAATAAATAAACCGGGGCGCCTGGGTGGCTCAGTCAGTTAAGCGTCCAACTTTGACTCAGGTCATGATCTCATAGCTTGTGGGTTCGAGCCTCACATCAGGCTCTGTGCTGACAGCTCAGAGCCTAGAGCCTGCTTCAGATTCTGTGTCTTTCCCTCTGCCCCTCCCCGGGTCATGCTCTGTCTCTCTCTCTCCTTCAAAAATAAATAAACATTAAAAAATAAAATAAAGTTTAAAAAAAAACTTTCATAAGTAAATTGACACATTGGCAAGGTTCCTAGAGAGGTATAGAATGAGGATGTGCTGGGAACAGTGTGGAACCATGACAGAGGAGCAATGGTGGGAAGGCAAGGCACCAGGTCTGAGTGCACCTTAACTGGCCTGCTTAGCACTGCCAAACCCTGAGCACCAAAGCCTAAGGGGACAGTTACTGATGGCCTCCATTCCTTTTGTTGGAGTTTAATCTGTATAGTCCCTGTCTTTCGTCTCCTCTGTATTGACCTTCTCTTTCTTTGTCCCTCCCATTCACACATTTCCTCTGCCTCTCATTTTCTTTCTTTTTGCCTTCAGAAGATTTCCTGGCTGCGGCCTCAGGTGAGCCCTGGGATCGACTTCGCCTGACCTGCTCCCAACCCTTCACACGTCAGCAGTCTTTTGGTCTGGCCTTCCTCCGGGTGTGTTCCTCCCTGGACTCCTCAGATGACCCTGTGGGGGATCTCTCTGCTCCTGGGAGCACTAGGCTAAGCCAGGTATGTACAATGGTGGAACAAGGACTTCATATTTTCCTACTTTTCTCAGTTTCAGGTTAGAAGACTGGGGCTTGATTGAGGGATAAACACAGAAACCCACCTTCCCCCCCACCACACACACACATTCAAGTAAAAACAGAAATGGGCTTGCTACCTTTCCTTACAGCTAAGAGTGAATGCCTCTCCATCCCTTTTGCCCTTGGGAGATTCAAGGCAGTGAACCTTCAGTGCAGTGTACACAAAGCTGTAGGGCCATTGGTTCTTTAGCAAGAATGAAATTTCTTTTTGGATTCAGACTTAATCCACTTTACGTTTAGGTTCCCGTGGGCTACAGCTTTCATCAGACTTTTCCTTCTAGCACCTGAAAGTCCCAGGGCTCACTTACTATCTCTCTGTCATTGTTGTTGCCTGACAGGCAACAGGATGCCTGTCCACCTGCCAGGAAAGCCAGTTATAATGTTAGATATGTGTCCTGCAATTTCATTTGTTTTCCTGCTTTCTCTCCCTGTACAACACACACATGCTGCTAAGAGAAGATGGATAGGTATCTGGTCAGTTTGCCTCCCCTCTTCTCAGCCAGTTTTCTAGTTATTTTTTATTCCTCAGCCTATTCTGAATCCTCCTGCTTTCTTGTCACTGTGTCTTCATTTTTCTTTCCAGTACCCTCTACCATAATTCACTCACAAACAAATACAAAGATGGAATCACACAAAGCAAGAGTTGTACAATTCTAGAGGTCAAAAATACTTAGAGATTATCAAGCCCCAGCCACCTCATTTTGTGTGTCAGCTAGGGACACTTGCATATTCAGATTCACATGGTGAACCAGAGCAGAAGACGGACTAGAAATCAGGTCATCTGTCATTATACCACAGTGCTTCCTATGCATGTAATACACCTCTAGAAGCTCCAAACATCCGGGGCACCTAGTGGCTCAGTCGTTTAGGTGTCTAACTCCTGGTTTCGGCTCAGGTCGTGATCTCATGGTTTGTGGGATTGAGCCCCACGTTGGGCTCTGTGCTGATGGCTTAGAGCCTGCTTGGGATTCTCTGTCTCCCTCTCTCTCTCTCTCTTCTCTCTTTCTCTCAAAATAAATAAATAACTGTAAAAAAAATGAAGTTCCAAACATCTGACATAACCAAAAGAAGTTCAGTTCCAGGAGTGAACATTACAAGTGTCACTCTTGTTGAGGTTACTGAGAAAAACAGACCGAGCATCAGAAGACAAAATGGAGGAGGAAGAGGAGATGCTTCTGTAGTACAGCCTCGGGAGAGACCCAGAGAACGGAGACCAAGTAAAGCCTGGTCTGAGATTTACTCCTCCTTCATGGGAAGGGCTAAAAAATGCAGCAGGACCAGTGGAAGCCGCTCCATGTGCTCTGCCAGGTTCCAGTATTGTGGTGCCAGGGGGCTGACACGAATGGAGCTACAGCCCTGTGGGCCTGGCCTCAATAAAATGGAAGCTTTGTGAGATTAGGGACCTGTTTGTCTTGTTCCATACTGAGTCCTGGCAGCTGGAACAGTGCCTAGAACAAAGTAGGCTTTTAGAATAACTTACCTTTCAGGGGCAAGCTGTAGATAGGATCACCACCATAAAGTTTACCATCCAAACTGAGACATTTGGAGAGGAAAAAGAGTGCTATTAATTACATGGAGACAACAATATTGTCCCAGGCAAACCAGGACATACGGTCTCCCTAATTATAGGCTAAATAAGGGCTTCTTTTGGCCATCTAAATTACTCTGCACCTTTAAGACCAAGGAGGGAGTCAGCAACTCCAGAGCCATAATGTTAGAAGGACCTTGAACATCAACAGCAGAGTGAAACATATTGCACATACCTCAGTGAAACCACAGGGAAAGAAATTCTAAAATGTGTCTACAAGAGAGGGTTGATGCATGGAAACAGATTGATGGCACTCAATTTTATAATTTAAAATGTCTAAAATTTAAGGTGTATTGTTCTAATGGTATATTATAGTGAAAGCAAAACATACGGGCTTTTAACCCCGTGACATAGGGTCTTTTATGGCACTGGTTTTCCAGTTAGGAAACCGAAGCACAAAGAACTTTAGTGAGATGTTCCAGGTCACACTGCTAAATAAGTCTTAGAGTGGATTTGAATCCAGCCACTGACTCCATGTAACCTGTGCTTGGAAGCTCAGTTCCTAATGATTAATCTCACTTAGAATTAAATAAACCATAAATTCTTCATACTCATCTAGTTACCCTTTCTAGTGGTATTTGCTCTAAAGTATATGAGACAAGGTAAAGAAAAAATAGAAGCCCAGGAAAATTAAAATATTTCTAAATTAATGCTGCATCCAAGATGAGATTGTAATGGCAATTAAAAAGTATTAAACAGTAGGGGCACCTGGGTGGCTCAGTCGGTTGAGCATCCGACTTCGGCTCAGGTCATAATCTTGCAGCTCTTGAGTCCAAGCCCCACATCGGGCTCTGTGCTGACAGCTCAGAACCTGCATTCTGCTTCAGATTCTGTCTTCCTCTCTCTTTGCCTCTCCCCTACTCATGCTCTGTCTCTGTCTCTGTCTCTCTCTCTCTCAAAATAAATAAACATTAAATAAAAAATTTTTTAAAAATATTAAACGGTAAATGTGATTACATACATACGTAAACAAGCTGTGAATGTGAGTAAAAATACTACTTCTCATGTTTGCAGAATGAGGCCAAAATCATGCTTTACAAGAAAGATGTTTACCTTTAAAAGAATCTCTGAGGGGCGCCTGGGTGGCTCAGTCGGTTGGGTGTCCGACTTCGGCTCAGGTCATGATCTCGCGGTCTGTGAGTTCCAGCCCCGCATCAGGCTCTGGGCTGACAGCTCAGAGCCTGGAGCCTGTTTCGGATTCTGTGTCTCCCTCTCTCTCTGACCCTCCCCTGCTCATGCTGTGTCTCTCTCTGTCTCAAAAATAAATAAATGTTAAAAAAAAAATTTTTTTTTTAAATAAAAGAATTTCTGATAGGGGCGCCTGGGTTGCTCAGTTGGTTAAACGATTGACATCTGCTCAGGTCATGATCTCACGGTTTGTGAGTTCAAGCCCCGCGTCAGGCTCTGTGATGACAGCTCAGATCCTGGAGCGTGCTTCAGATTCTGTGTCTCCCCCTCTCTCTGCCCATCCCCTGTTCATGCTGTCTCTATCAAAAATAAATACATATTTTAAAAATAAAAGAATCTCCAATAGAAGAATCAACTGTAAATTAAAGACAAAGTTTTTTCATTTTTTTAAATTCAAGGGAAAAAGGAAATTTGGAAAAATAAAAAAGGAAATAGGTGCAGGTGAATTGACAGATAAATTGAATAGACAAAATAGAAACTGTAGCACATACCACATAAATAAAATCTAGGTAGAAATGATCTCTTGCATGATTATCGCACGTAGAAATTTTTGGAGTTAGAAGTAGAGAGGTTTATAAAATGCCTGTGATAGTTACATGGAGAGGCTAATGGTAGAAAAGAGACTTGAGATATCCATACATACATACACACATACACATCTCTTTCTATAAATGGCTAGAAATGGTGGCTTAAATTGGTAGGTTTTTAGTTGTAGGTGAACAAAATTTTTACAAAATAAGTCATACTGGAAATTAAATAATATTATTAATATTTAGAAGATAAAAATGATAAAAATGTCCCCAAAGAGTTCAGAATAGAACTATTCTTAACTACGGAGAAATATATGGGTATGATTTGTTTCTTTCATGTAGGTGTATAAAGAGATAAGTGATTGGAGTTTTGTACCTACATGAGTGAATTTTATATATGTACAGATTTAAACTACAGCGTATATGCTTTCAAAAGTTCGCACATGATTATTAGTCCCATGACCCCGTTTTTCCCAACAGCATATAATTGATTCTGGGGACTTTCAGGATCATGACAAAACCCTTAGCATTGAGGAACTAACTATACAACATTACTGAATCTCGTATCTTAGAGCTGGAAGAGAGTGTGCACACAAGCAAAGGTACTGTGTAAAGTTATAGAAAACATGCTTAGTCATTAAGCTGAAGTCCTCAGGTTTGGGAATAGCCCTGGTACAGGTGGCAGCGTCCCCTGGTGGTGAATGTCTGTAGTTCATATTGTTCCATTTTCTTCTCAGGGTTCTGATGTTCAGGAGTCTGGTCCAAGCCCCTGGCTGGCTAATCCTTCCATTCGGAGGACGTTCTTCCCAGATCCCCAAACGTATGTAGCTACCAGAACGGAGGTCCTTGTCCACTTCTCAGTTCTTTCTCCCGAAAAGAGAAAGGCTACCAAGTCACTCACAGGCACACAAGCCCTGCCTGGTTTCCCCCCACTTAATCACAACCTCGGGACCTAACCCTATCTGTATATCAAACTGGCTTTCTTGGTTAGAGGTCACTGACTTAGGTAAGAGGAATGGAGTCTCTTTTCTGAGTGAAACCGAGTGCTCTCTGTTTCCCTGCAGGAGCACCAAGGAAATTTCAGAGCTTAGGAATATCCTAAAGCAGCTACAGCCAGGGGCTTTGGGACGTTCAGCCTGCATGGTACTTTCAGCTGCCCGCAGGGTGCCCCCCGTGAGTATGGCAAGCACAAAAAACATCCAGGCAGAACCAGGTCCCAGTCATCCAGCCAGCACAGGTGAGTCCCCATGACCTACCTTTGGCTCCTTGCTCTCCCTGGCACCATCCTTCCTCCCTGAATCCACTGCTGCTATAGAAGGGTGGCTTACAAATGGGACTTCCTGTGGGAGAAAAGACCATTGTCAGTGTCTTGTTACCAGAGGAGAAGTCAAATACTGTATAGTAATTGAAATCAGGAATCCTTATTTCTTCGAGCCTCAATTCCCCCATATTCACAATGAAGGAATTAAACCAAATAGTATTTCGGCCTTTTGCAGTATTAATGTTTTGTGATCACTTCAGAAAGACAGTTAAGTCAGGGTGATGGTGTATGGAGCTTGTTGGGGAAATAAAGTAGGGGAATAGCATGGTTTTATCACAGAGGAAGAAAAGATTCAGCATTTTGGAGCTCCTACTTAGCTCTAGACATTGCTAACACACTTCTACTAACTTAACTATTTAATGTTCATAACAAATTGTGAAGTAAATACTGTTATACTCATTTTACAAAAGAATCTGAGGTATTTCTGAATCACACAGCTAATAAATGGCAAAACCAGGATTTGAACGCCAGAGTTCTTGTTCTTTTTACTGTTCTAGATAGCAAAAGAGAAAACAAGTAGAGTTCTCACTGAAAACGTTTGGTTTCACTCATTGCTTCACTGGGAAAATTTTTAAAAAGGAAACAGGTGATTTGTCATTTCAAAGAACTGACCAAAATTACTGAAATAGTAAGGATATTATCTCATGGCAGAAATAGGGTACATTGTTTGTCTACTGTTGCACGATGAATTACCCCAAAACTTGGTAGCTTATGATAGTATTTATCATTTCAGTTACTCATGGTTAAGAATCCGGGCATGACTTAACAGCATCTTCGAGCTCCAGATCTGACACAAAGCTATAGTCCTTTCAAGGCTCCACTGGAAATGATCTGCTCCCGAACTCAGTCACATGGTTGTTAGTAGGATTTAGTTCCTCGTGGGTGGTGGTGGGACTAAGGCTTCCCTCAATTCCTTTGCCATGAGAGCCTCTCCCAGGAGCATCTCACAATGTGGAAGCTTGCTTCATCAGAGTGAACAAGCTAGAGGGCAAGAGAGAGCATGCTAGTAAGAAAGAAGTCAGTCCGGGGCGCCTGGCTGGCTCAGAAGAGCATGTGACTCTTGATCTTGGGGTCAAGAGTTCAAGCCCTATGTTGGGTATAGAGATTACTAAAAATAAATAAACTAACTAAAAAAAGAAACAAGTCGGTCTTTTATAACCTGATCCCAGGAGTGGCATCCCATCACTTTTGCCATATTTTATTCATTAGAAGCAAATTACTAGGTTCTGCCTAAATTCAAGGGGAGGCATGACTACCAGGAGGCAGGAATCAATAGGAGTCCTTTCAGAAGCTGACTACCACATAAGGAAGGATGTAGTTTATTATTTTAAGAGACAGAAAATGGGAAGGAGCTAACCTTTTGGGGGCACCCAGTCAGCTGGACACTGGAGCTATGAAAGTACCTACAAACTTTCTATATAACTCCTATATATAACTCCTAACTCCTATATAAAGTGTTTCATAAGTTCTGAATAGCTAGACAAATGGTTGTTGCTGGATTTTGTTGCCACTCATTTGACAGATATCTGAACATCTCTGTGTTCAAGGCTCCATGCTAGGTGTCAGGGATTCCACAGCACAGAAAATAGCAGTTCTCCTACCCTAATGGAGAGGCATCTCCATGTAATATAAGTAAGTCTACAACTGCAAACTGTGATGAGTACTTCAAAGGCAAAGCATAATAGGATGATCGGATTTAGATTAGAGAATTCAGGGAAAGTGCCTCACAGGAATTAATATTTCATGTGAGACTTGAAGAGTGAGAAAGAATTAACCAGGAAAAATGGATAGAAAGACTATTCTTAAAAGAAAGAACATCATGGGGCACCTGGGTGGCTCACTGCATTAAGCATCCAATTCTTGGTCAGCTCAGGTCATGATCTCACATTTCATGGGTTCCAGCCCTGAGTCTGACTTCTTGCTGACAGTGCGAGGCCTCCTTGGGATTCTCTCTCTCTCCCTCTCTCTCTATCCCTCCTGTATGCATGTGTGCTCTTTCTCAAAAATAAATAAACGTTAAAAAAGGAAAAAGGGGCACCTGGGTGGCTCATTCAGTTGAGCATCTGTGAGTTTGAGCCCCGTGTCTGGCTCTGTGCTGACAGCTCAGAGCCTGGAGCCTGCTTCAGATTCTGTATCTCCCTCTCTCTCTGCCCCTCCCCCTCTGTCTCTCTCTTTTTCTCTCTCTTTCTCTCTCTCTCTCAAAAATAAACATTTAAAAGCAACAAAAAGAGAAAAAAGAAGGAACATCATATGTGAAGGGCTTTTTGTTAATGAGCTAGATTTAATGAGTATTTCTAACACAGAGCTCAGACCAGAAGAGCAAAACTCAGAGAATAATGTGGGCAGGACGAAGAGACGGAAAGTGCAAGCTCACAGGTGAGTAGATCAACCTGAAAGAGCCAAATCACCTCCCCAAACCTTATTGTCCACCTACACCTGTCCTTCCCCCACTTGTGTCTTAGTTAGATCACCGAGTACCATTGTGTCTTGATCTCATGGTCTAGACCCAGAGGGTAGTAGAGAAAAGATGTCCTTGTCCACATGTTGTCAACTAAGCAAGGAGGTAGCTCTGTAGTAAATCAGAATCTGAAGATGGGTACTCTGTATCTCATGGACTTCATTAAAATTGAAATCTTTTTCTGCTTTAAAGAACACTACCAAGAAAATAAAAAGACAAGTGACAGAATATGTGAGAAGATATTTGCATATCATATATCCAATAAGGGACTTGTTTCTAGAATAATAGAGAAAGCTTACAGCTCAACAATAAAAAATAACCTAATTTTTTAATGGACAAAAGATCTGAATAAACTTTCCTCCAAAGAAGGTAAACAAATGGCCAATTAGCACATGAAAAAATGCTTAATATCTTTAGCCATTAGAGAAGAGCAAATCAAAACCACAGTGATCACACCCACTAGGATAGCTGTAATCAAAACGACAATAGCAGGGGTGCCTGGCTGGCTCAGTCTGTGGAGTATGCAACTCTTGGTCTCAAGGCTTTGAGTTCAAGCCCTACACTGAGTGTAGAATTTACTTTAAAAATACATGACAAAAAAGAAGAAGAAGAAGAAGAAGACAATAACATGTTGGCAAAGATGTGGAGAAACTGGAACTTTCATACATTGCTGGTGAAAATGTAAAATGGTGCAGCCACCTTCATAAACAATTCTTCAAAAACCTGAATATAGAGTTACCATAGGACCCGACAATTCCGCTCCTAGGAATAGACCCCAAAGAACTGGTAGCAGGTGTCCACACAAAAACGTATAGTCAAATGTTCACAGCGGCATTATTCATAATAGCCAAAAAGTGGAAACAACCCAAATGTCCATCAACTGATGAATAGATAAGCCAAATGTGGTGTATTTATACAATAGAATATTGTTCAACCATTAAAAAAGAATGAAGTACCAACACACAATATGGATAAACCTTAAAACATGCTAAGTGAAAGTAGTCAGAAAAGACCACACATTATATGATTGCATTTACGTGAAATGTCCAGAATAGACAAATCCATACAGATAGAAAGTAGATGAGTGGTTGCCAGGGTCCTGGTGAGGGTGGGTGTGGGAGTGACTACTAATGGGTTTAGGGGTTCTTTTGGGGGTGATAAAAATGTTCTGGAATCCGATAGTCGTGGTGGTGACACAACCCTGTGAATATCCTAAAAATGTTGAATAGTATAATAGGATGAATTTTATGGGCTGTGCATTATATCTGAATAAGAAAAAATAATTTTAAAAACCTGAGAGAAATAATAGAACTTCTGTTCTCAGATGGTCAAGGTTAAGTGACCTCCCTCAAGTTGGGTACATCAAGTGGGAAAACCAGGACTCCAACCAGGGCTTTGGCTCCACATCAATGAATCCACACTCTTCTGTCCTAACTGGAGGCTCCTTTAGCCTTTGTGGCCTATTATTAATAGCTGGTCTTTATTCTCTGTCACAGGCCTTTATCCAGCTCGAACTCTCAGCCAAACCGGAGGGGGATAGCAAAGGCAGGGCAGAGAGAACACCAGCGACCCCAGGCCCAAAGCAGTGGGGTCCAGGATAGTGCGCTGTGCCCCATCTGCTCAGGTGAGCTGCTGGGGCATAGGGGTTATTGTGGGACTGCTAGGTATCCCTTGAGGCAGGACTAGGAGACCTGGGAATGCTGCCAGGGAACATTCGAGCTGGGACTCCTGCTCTTCTCCACACACATACAAGTCTATATTGAGGACATGCTCACACTGTGTTGGCCCAGCTGAGGCAGGGACACAGGCCCTGTCCCCAGGAGAAACATGAAACAAAACAATATAAAATACTAGCAGAGAGGGCCTAGCATTTCCTTCACAGCTTTTTTTCTCCATGTCCCAGTTTTCTAAGTCCCTGTTCAAATGGTACTTATTTGCCAAGTCTTGTCTCATCTTAGATAATCTGTCCCAACCTGCAACCCTGCAGCATTCTCTGATTCCCCAGTGCTTAGCACTTCTCCCTTCTGCTTTGTGTCACAGTTGCTTGTGGCCTTAGCTTATCTTTACCCTTGACCTCTACAGTCCAGAAGGACAGGCCTGGGTTTACACCCCTCAGCTCCTGGCACAGTGTAAGGCATACAGTAAACCCTTGATAAATGTTTGGTGGATTCATGAGCGGATAATGTCAGGAGTAGACTATCCAGCCAGAGTAAACTTCCTGCAAAAACAGCCCGCACTGGGAGCAGGTTTGCTAACCTCCTTCTCTCCCCCTTAGGCTCCTTCAGCATCAAGGTTCTTCCCTGGCATGCTGCGACTTGTGGAGAGACCTCCCCACCTCACCCAGCCTCTCCCTCCTCATCACCATCTTCATCGCAGTCTGTACTGTGGGTGTCCTCCCCGGACAGCTCACCACCCACTTCCTGGGTCCAGTGCCCTTTATGCCAGTTGGACTTCTCAGCAGGAGAAGTAGAAGAACATGCCAGCATGTGTGGGGAGTTCCCTCAGGCATGAGCCATGAGGTCCTGTGGTTTTGGCCCCCCTTTCCTCAGTGACTAAAACTGGGGAGTGGATCTCTTGACCGAGGAGAAGAGCTAATAAGGCCAGTCTGCCCTCTCTCCTTCTCTCCACTCATTCCCCCAGGACTCTGCCTCAGGGTACCTCTGGGCCCAGCCTGCTCTCCACTCCCAGTTGTCAAGGCTTCTGTCACCATGGCACCCTGTTCTCCCAAAGACAGTTCCATCCTTTTCCCCTTTGGAACTTCTGGGATAGAATTGATGATCTCTCTGGGGCTTTGGGGCATAATCCAGAACATCTTCCTCTCAGTGAGTGATGAGCATCCTCATGCCCATTTTCCTGAAAGGAAAACTGGACCCAATGAAAACAGATGGGACCCTGTGGTATACTGGGAAGTTGAGTGCTTTTTGAGCTTAACTCCCAGTATCCTTGGTGGGTTCCCTCCCTACATACAATCAAGTAACAGTGTTGCTGTATGACCTTAAGCAACTTGAGTTCTTCATCTTGGACTCAATTAAGCATCCTGCTTGCAGAGCAATTCCAGAGATCAGATGGGTTAATGACTAAGGAATAGTTCTAGGCTTGGCTATGGAACCTTGGACAAAACCCAGTCCCCACCTGTACAATGAGGCAGTTGGACCAGAGGGTCTCTAAGGTCCCCTCCACCTATAACATTCTAAATTCTATTCCCACACCTTCCTTGAGCAACTGTGTCCTCTCCCCTTTCCCAGAAGTTTTCACTGTGTGGTATTCATCAGTTCCTCTGGTCTCCAGGGTACAGGGCAAAGGGGGAGCAGCTGGTCCTGGCAAAGGGAGGGCCAAGGGCGGGGTTTTGAACTCAAGTGTAGGAAAGAGGAAGCTGGGCACAGTCAGGGGAGTAGCCAGAGCAGTTCAGTCCTTCGGTCCCTGCCAGCCTAGGTGGGTGCAGCCATGGACCTCCTCACGGTAAGAGGCCTGTTCTCCTACCATCCCTCATCCTGGTCCCATTTCTGACCATGATTAAAACAGTAGATTGAGCCACAGGGACAGTAAGGATATCCTAGCTGCCATGGAGGTGATGAACATTGCCATGTTGGTGGAGGAGAGCCCTTGGAGTCCCGAGCCTGGGCCCAGAGAGGAGCCCTGGGGGTGGGCTAGGCCTGGTACAAGAGAAGGACAAGACAGCACTGAGGGAGAAATGCTACCGAAAGCAGGATTGGGCAACGCCAAGGTAGGTTGGTGGGGAAGGAGCATTGGGATGTTCTAGGAGGCCAGGACAGAGCTGAGGGGCTTGGAGAAAGCCCAGTTCAAAGACCCTCCTGTGTGGACATGTCTGGACCTGTCCTTCGGAGGCTCTGGGACTCTCAGAGGGATGAGCAGCTGGAAGATGAAGTCAACAAGATGGGAGCTGGGTCCTGGGCAGATCCTGTGGTAGATTCCGAGCATGGCCCCGTCCACCTGCTTTAACCTACCCTTTTTCAGGGTGCCCATGCTAACCCAATGTGTGCAGGTTCCTGTGAGGGTAGAAGTTGTGCTGGGGAAGGGATCCCCAGCCAGACCCAGGCTTGGCACTGCCTTTAAGGATCTACACAATAAAGTGGTGACTAAGAAAATGTTGGTAATCTTCAGTGCTGCTGGCCTTTAAGATGGAGGCAGGTAGCCGTAAACTAAGGAATGAAGGGAACATAGCTCTAGAAACTGGAATGGGATTTTCCCTTACAGCCACCCTCTCCTGCCAATACCTGGACTTTTTAGCCCAATGATACCAATTTCTGAATTCTGACCTCTAGAACTGTAAGAATAAATGTGTATAGTTTTAAGCTAATGGTTTTTAAAAAGAGAAAGATGCTTTTTTCAAGCAAGACCAATTTTCTTTTTTTTTTTTTTTAATTTTTTTTTTCAACGTTTATTTATTTTTGGGACAGAGAGAGACAGAGCATGAACGGGGGAGGGGCAGAGAGAGAGGGAGACACAGAATCGGAAACAGGTTCCAGGCTCTGAGCCATCAGCCCAGAGCCTGACGCGGGGCTCGAACTCACGGACCGCAAGATCGTGACCTGGCTGAAGTCGGACACTTAACCGACTGCGCCACCCAGGCGCCCCAAGACCAATTTTCTTAATATCAGTATTTCAGTAAATGAGATTATTTACTAAAAGCTTACAAAATCTATACAAGAAACTACTATGGTATGAAAAGGTATTTCCAAAATGATTGATTCCCAAAAAAACATGGCAATGAAATTTATCCCCTACACAGACATAATTTTGGGGGGACATTCATGTCATTATATAAGATGATTACATTGGATAAAACATATATACTAAAGTGTAGGATGTACATTTGATATAGAGTTTAATTTCAGATAAAGGTGGTAGCATTGTCAATTTCCTGCTTAAAAGAAGAAAGTGGAATCATTTATTTGTATTATTACATCCCACATTTTCGATGTTTCAAATAAGTAAAGATTCCAGAAGTCTAAAACTAGTAACAATAATTCCTATTTGAGTTGAGAAGTATCATAAAAGTAGTTAAGAACACTAACTCCTAAGCCAGACTACCTGGGTCCGTATCTCATCAAAGTGGCTTAGCATGTCTGTATGTCAGTTTCCTCTCCTGTTGAAGGGGGTGTGATCACTCCTACCTTACAGGGTTATTGTCAGGATAGTTACTGTACTTGTGAAGTGCTCAGATAATGAGCATATATAGGCACTACACTAAATGTCCTTTGAAAGCAACACTGTTAGTATGTGTTTGGGCTAAAGCAAAATAGAACAGTGGCTGGGTTGAGGACTTAAAGATGGAAGGGTGAGGGAGGCCTCAGAGCAAAGGGGGTTGGAGACTGGGGATCCCACCCTCTCCATCCTTTATCCAGCCACAGCCCAACTGGACGGAGATTGTCAACAAAAAGCTAAAGTTCCCACCTCCGCTCCTGACTGCCATCCAGGAGGGCCGCCTGGGCCTAGTGCAGCACCTGCTGGAGTCCGGGGTGGAGGCTTCAGGCAGCGGGCCAGGCGGGCCCCTGAGGAACGTGGAGGAGGCCGAGGACCGCTCCTGGAGGGAAGCTCTCAATCTGGCCATCCGGCTGGGCCACGAGGCCATCACCGATGTGCTGTTGGCCAATGTCAAGTTTGACTTCCGGCAGATCCATGAGGCACTGCTAGTGGCAGTGGACACAAACCAGCCAGCAGCGGTGCGTCGCCTGCTGGCCCGGCTGGAACGGGAGAAGGGCCGCAAAGTGGACACTAGGTCTTTCTCACTGGCTTTCTTTGACTCCTCAATTGATGGCTCACGCTTTGCCCCTGGTGTCACTCCACTCACCCTGGCCTGCCAGAAGGATCTGTATGAGATCGCACAGTTGCTCATGGACCAGGGCCACACCATTGCCCGGCCCCACCCGGTCTCCTGTGCCTGCCTCGAGTGCAGCAATGCCCGCCGCTACGACCTGCTGAAGTTCTCCCTGTCCCGCATCAACACCTACCGCGGCATTGCCAGCAGGGCCCACCTCTCGCTGGCCAGTGAGGATGCCATGCTGGCTGCCTTCCAGCTCAGCCGGGAGCTCAGGCGCCTTGCACGCAAGGAACCTGAGTTTAAGGTTGGTTTCTCATACTTTCTCCTGCCCTTGGCCCCCTGCATCTGTCCTTCCACATGGTCAGGGGTAGGCTCGTGGTGGGTGTTCCAGGAAGTGGAAAACAACAGAAAGATAATGAGACCTAGTTCTGTTCTCAGTAAATCTCCATTTATATGGGAAGAGAGCCATCACTCTAGGGCCACCTAGATTTATGGGGCAGCACAAACCCCACCCTAGGGATGCCCTGGGTCTGTCTGAGGAAGGAGGGAGAGCACAGATAGAAAAGCAGCTAGAGGGGCGCCTGGGTGGCGCAGTCGGTTAAGCGTCCGACTTCAGCCAGGTCACGATCTCGCGGTCCGTGAGTTCGAGCCCCGCGTCGGGCTCTGGGCTGATGGCTCAGAGCCTGGAGCCTGTTTCTGATTCTGTGTCTCCCTCTCTCTCTGCCCCTCCCCCGTTCATGCTCTGTCTTTCTCTGTCTCAAAAATAAATAAATGTTAAAAAAAAAAAAAAAAAATTTAGAAAAGCAGCTAGAGGGGCGCCTGGGTGGCGCAGTCGGTTAAGCGTCCGACTTCAGCCAGGTCACGATCTCACGGTCCGTGAGTTCGAGCCCCGCGTCAGGCTCTGGGCTGATGGCTCAGAGCCTGGAGCCTGTTTCCGATTCTGTGTCTCCCTCTCTCTGCCCCCTCCCCCATTCATGCTCTGTCTCTCTCTGTCCCAAAAATAAATAAAAACGTTGAAAAAAAAATTAAAAAAAAAAAAGAGAGAAAAGCAGCTAGACAGACTTAGAGATGACATTCAGTGGGACCCGTCCCTTCTTTTAAAATTTTTTTTTAATGTTTATTTTTGAGACAGAGAGAGCATGAGTGGGGGAGGGGCAGAGAGAGAGAGAGAGAGACAGAATCTGAAGCAGGCTTCAGGCTCTGAGCTGTCAGCACACAGTGCAACGCTGGGCTCGAACTCATAAACTGAGAGATCATGACCTGAGCCAAAGTCAGATGCTTAACTGACTGAGTCACCCAGGCGCCCCTGGGACCCATCCTTTCTGAAAACCTACTGTGCAGCCCCATATTGAGCATTGTGAGTTGGAGCCTCGAGCTTGTGATCGGCAAGAGTGAGGTGGACAAGCCACTCCTAGGATGCTCAGCTTCATTGGAGTGCCTCTGTGGAGGGTGCTCCATGGTTTCCAAAACCTAGAAAAGGGAGGTCAGGAAGCTACAGCTGTTGTGTTCCATGCAGACTCCTTCAAAGAAGCAAAATTAATCTTGGCTGCACAGCCAGGAGGTTTAATAACAAGTGAGGAGGAGGAGGAGTAGGGAGGATATTTGCAGTAGGGGGTGCAATCCAAGCAAGGCTGTTGGGTAGGAAAAGTACACATGGTGATGAGTACAAGGGGCTGCTCGGGACAGAGAAGGAGTGAAGGGGAGCGGGGGAGGCCTGGAAGCGGGGACTGGTCAGGAGCCTTAAATACCACCAGCCCAGTCCTGTCCCTCACTCATCCACCAGCACCCCCTCTGTGCCAGGCACACTTGGTCCCCAGGCTCGAGATTACCATTAGGTGGAGAAACAGAGTTCTGAGGCAGGATGTGGCCCATGCCAGGTGCACTGGGGAAACAGCATGCTGTTTCACCAGAGTTATGGAGGGATCAGAGCCCCCACCTCACAGATAGCAGGAAAGAGCCGTTCCTCTGAAGGACTTTCCCTCCGTGCTCACAGTGGCCCACTGAAGGAGGCAGCACTGATTGTCATCCCCACCCTCCAAGCCAGGGAGCTAAGGCCTGCATAGGGGAAGCACCTGGCCCAATGTAATACCACCTGAGGGACAGTGCTGGGTGCAGGTCTAGCCTCCCCAAATTCTTGCCTGCATTCTCTCTGGGATTGGGGCCCTGAGTAAAAGCGAGAATAGATTGGGTAAAGTGGAGCGAGAACTGCCTTACTCATGTCTGCTTCTAACATTGCTGGCACAGATTCTCATGTAAGGTAGGTCCTCAAAAAACTCAATGAAATGAACACAAGAAAGGCATAAAGAAGAGGATGAGAAGTGGAACAGGAAACAGGGACCAGGAAAGGAGGTACAAGGGACTGGCAAAGGTGGTAGAGGGGTTTGGGTTGCAGTGACTTAGTGATGAGGTCGATGGAGCACCAGAGAAGCAAAGTTGACACAAGAGGCCCCTAATTATAACAAGGAGGAGAGCTGAGGTGGCAGAGAAGGAACGGAGGACTCAGGGTGACATCATATGTGGGGAGGTGATGGCCTGAGGCAGCACAGAGGTAGCCAGGCCCACTGTTGGGAGGGTGGAGCTGACTTACCAGAGCTGTGTCTGCAGGGCGGTGGGCATACACAGATCTGCTTCCCTGCAGCCTGAGTACATTGCCCTGGAGTCGCTGAGCCAGGACTATGGCTTTGAATTGCTGGGCATGTGCCGGAACCAGAGTGAGGTCACCGCAGTACTCAATGACCTGGGTCAAGACAACGAGACTGAACCCGAGGCTGAGGGCCTGGGCCAGGCCTTTGAGGAAGGCATCCCCAACCTGGCGAGGCTGAGACTGGCCGTCAACTACAACCAGAAGCGGGTCAGCTGGGCCCTACCTACCTCCCCCACCCCTGCCCTAATCCCTGCCTTGCCCCATGGCTAGGTATTCCCTAGTCCAGCCTAAATAAGTCCTCCCCCTGCCCTCTGAGACCTGATCCTGAGCACCCTTCTAGCTAGCCCCTGGTCCTGTGGGCCTCCCCAACCCCCTTCTTACCTTCAGTCTAAGCCCCTAACCTCTCCCCAGGCCTTGGAAGTCCCATTACCCACCAGGACTCTACCTTCAGACCAGACATCTGGCTTTTATTCAGCTCTGCCTCTGGCCTATTGAGTTAGTTTGGTCCAGTCTTCTGTTGTTAAACTTCGGTATCTCTCTGTGTTCAACAAGAGTAAACTAGATCTCACAGGGCTTACATACCAAGTGATTCCATTATTCCTTACCTTATTAGATGCCTGCCCCCATAAGCTGAAGACATGCTTCCTTTCTAGCCTCTCCCACCCCTTACTCCTCCATCTCACCCATCTTCAGATATCCTATCTCACCAGTAGCTTAACCAAAAACTTTCCTTCATAATGGCTCCCCTGGCCCTGCCTCCCAAAACATCAAATCCTACTCTCCCTGTTCCTCCCCTCCTCAAGACTGGTGCCCCACATCTCTAAGAAGGCAGAAAACCCTGTGGGTTCTGGGACTCTGGTACCTAGTTCCACCCACCACTACCTGGCTTAGACTCAAGAAAGAAAGAGGAATCCAGAGAGTCCAGAAAAGTCTTTTGAGTTAAGCTTCTCCCTCACAGATTAGGAAACCAAGGCCTAAGGGTGGGGTCTGCCCAAGGTCACATGGCAAATGAGTTGCCTCTCTTCTGAGCTGGCTGGCCTGAGAAGAAATATGGTTCGTCTCTGGGGCAGGGAAGGCAGGACTGTGCACACAATTGGCTCCCCCTCCCTTCCCTGCCTGGTAACCACCCACGCTGCTCATGCGCCATCTCTGCTTAGTTTGTAGCACACCCCATCTGCCAGCAAGTCCTGTCTTCCATCTGGTGTGGGAACCTGGCTGGCTGGCGTGGAAGCACCACCATCTGGAAGCTCTTTGTCGCCTTCCTCATCTTCCTCACCATGCCCTTCCTCTGCCTCGGCTACTGGCTGGCACCCAAGTCCCGGGTACTAAGAAAAAAGTTAATGATAACTGTCACTTATTGCGCACTTTGCTAATGTTCCCATGAAGTCACTTGAAGTGGCCCTGGAAAGTAGGTAATACACTTTCATTTTATAGAGGAGGCATGGGGAACAGAAGTGCTCTTTTTGTCCAGGGGACGCAGTAAATAGCCCAGTCCCGATTTAAACTGAGGTCTCTCTGCCTCCAAAGCCTGAATCTTATGTACGACCCAAAATCTCCTAAAGAGACCCCCGCCCCAACCTACAAATTATTTGAGAGCCTGTATGGACCTAGCTATCTTTATTCCTTCATTTCAACAAGCATTTCCTTGAAACCCTGCTGTGAGCTGGGTGTTATGCCTGATCCGGGGGATATAATGTTAACCAGGTGAGAAACAGGGAGAGTGGTGTCCCAGGGAGCAGAAGCAGCTTGTCTGCAGGCCGAGGGGAGGGAGAACATAAAGTATCAGTGAGACGGAAAGAATTTCTGGTTGCTGAAGCATACGTACAAATAGTGAGTGATGGGGAGCAGGCAGGGGCCAGGTCTAGCAGTGCTTTATAAGCAGTGATAGAAGCCATTGTAGGATTTTAATGGAGTGAGTGATCCCTTTAGTTATGTGCTTTAGAAAGTTCTCTCTACTAGAGGCATGAGGATGGGTTGGGGAGAGGGTAGGAGTTAGGGAGATGGTCGTTGTCTGAGATGGGGACACAGGAGGAGGAAGAGAAGGAACCAGTTTAGGATGGAAGATGATGAATTTATTTTTTAATTGGGTTGAGACTGAAGAGCTGTGGGACCTCCAAGGATAAGTTGTTTTACTCTGTGATCCTCAATTCCTTAGCTGAAACACATGGGAATAGTACTACTCACCTCACACAGCTGTGAAGGAAATAGATGTGAAATAGAGCACATTCTCAATAAATGTCTGGATAAGTGTGCAAGTCAAAGGAGGGGTCTGGAAGCTCTCCAAGGAAGGGGTGGTGTGACAGGCCTCTGAGAGCCATGCTTTCCTCCCTCTCCCTGCAAGCTGGGCCGTCTGCTGAAGATCCCAGTGCTGAAGTTCTTGCTGCACTCCGCCTCCTATCTGTGGTTCCTCATCTTCCTGCTGGGTGAGTCCCTGGCCATGGAGACACAGCTGAGCACCTTCCGTGGCCGCAGCCAGAGCGTCTGGGAGACTTCCCTACACATGGTTTGGGTCACAGGTACGTGTGTGGGGCCCTTTATTTGTAGTGGTCCCCCTTGTGGGCTCCCTCACTGTTCTTCAAAGTAAGTACTCCAGTAGAGGCGGGGGTGGGGGGGACCCTCTGCCTGTAGATGCCCGCAAACATAGAACCAAACCCCTCTAGGCTCCAGCACTCCAAGGGACCGTTTCTATTCACCCCTAGTTAGAGGATCTAGCCCTGTGATAAGACTCCCTGAGCAGGGGCCCCATTGTTACCCCACTCCAGAGGTTCCTATCCTTTCACAAATAAGACACTGGTCCATAGCTTCAGGTGGGAAATGACCCTGGCGTAATGGTAACCTGCCAGGACACCAGGCAGTCTATCCCGAAAGTCATGGAACAGAAAGGCTCACAGACCAAACTGAGATGCTTTAATCATACAGTTTACTAAATCCATAAATGGTGATGCTGTTATGAGAACCAGAGTTGAAGTTTAAGCAGGGGCTGCGAGAGCCAGAAGTTGCCTCGCCCCAACACTTGGTCTATAGGAGAGACATGGGGGCAAGTAAGTCTGGCCACAGCTGAAGCTTGCTAATCATCCTGATGAGCAGCTAGGAATTTCCTTCGCAATTCTTTTTTTTTTTTTTAATGTTTACTTATTTTATTATTTATTTTTTTAATGTTTATTTATTTTTGAGAGACAGAGAGGGAGAGAGCGCCAGTGGGGGAAGGGCAGAGAGGGAGAGGGAGACAGAGAATCGGAAGCAGACTCCAGGCTCTGAGCTGTCAGCACAGAGCCCGACGCAGGGCTCAAATTCATGAACCGTAAGATCATGGCCTGATCCGAAGTCTAATGCTTAACTGACTGAGCCACCCAGGTGCCCCAATTTATTTATTTTTGAGAGAGAGCACTCAAGCAGCGAAGGGGCAGAGAGAGAGGGAGACACAGAATCTGAAGCAGGATCCAGGCTCTGAGCTGTCAGCACAGAACCCAACATGGGGCTTGAACTCACAAGCCATGAGATCATGACCTGAACTGAAGTCTAACGCTTAACCAACTGAGCCACCCAGGCACTCCAAGCAATTCTTGTGCAAAAGACACATAGGGCCAGAAAGGGTATCAACAGTGGGTAGCTGACTTAAGAGCTGATGAATCCTGAGGGCTTCAGCTGCCTCATGTATATTCAGTATATTATGAATACTTAATCCCTTTCTATGTATTCACACACAAATGATCCACTCGTTTTATTTGTTCAACATGCCACCCAAATAACTAACTTATCTATGCTCAACATGTAAGTTTCATGCATTCCATTGGTTTTCTTCTATAGCAGAAATCAAGTGTTCTTGAACAATTCAGCAAAGGCAATTACAAGAACCCCCCAGAGCTCTATCTAGCCTCTGGCTGGGCAGCTCAGCGGGTTGGGCCATAGGCCCCCTTCCTCAGCTGCCCTCCCCTCAGCCCTAGCTTAGTCAGCAAACTCCTAATAAATGCTTGTTGTTCACTGTGAGTGAAGCCCTGATAATGCACGGATAAATTAAATATGGTTCCATCCATCCATCCATGCAACAACATATAGGACTGAACATCCATCCCAGGTTCACAAGATAGTCTGCTGCTGTCAGAATTGATTCAGTTCCTGACCACACCATGTTCCCACTTGTCCCAGGCCTATGCTCATTCTCTTTCTCCAGTCCTGTCCCCTTCCCACATGACGCCATCACCTGGCTGGCTCCCCTTCTTCCTTCAAATCTCAGCTTAAATGTCACTTTCTTTGAGAAGCTTTCCCTGGCCCCCAAATCAGGGTGAGGGTCCCTTCCTAAATACTCCCAAAACAACCTGTTTCCCTGCTCCTCAATCTTTGCATTCACCATACTGAATTGTAACCACTTGGCTACTTGCCCATCTCCCTCACTAGAATCCTGGAAGGCCGGGGACCATATTTGTGCCAGGGTCCCGCTGGCATATGGTGGTAGCTTAATAAATGTTAGTTTAATAGTGACTACTCGGCCTTGTTCTGGGCACTGGGGACAAGGAGATGAATCAGACATGGTCCCTGCCCTTAAGGAGTTCAGAGTTTAGGGGCGGTGAGGGGAGACAGACCCAGGAAGAGATACCCCATAGGGCCCCGTGGTTGATGGCATCACAGAGATCTGAATGGAGTTGTGAGAGCAGAGTTCAGGGAGCAACTCACTGCACCTGCTCAGGGAAGGTTTTGCAGACAAGGCAGTATTTGACCTGGGCCATATAGGCGAGCCTGGCTTCAAATGGGTGTGGAAGGGCATTCTAGGCAGACAGAAAAAGCACACACGTGTATCCAGGGAATGCAGAAGGGTACAATGCGGCAGGGTTACATGGCTAATGGGGTCCAAGACCCAACGCCCCCATCCCTAGGTCTGGCACTTTTCCCCACTGAGACATGGGCACTCAGAGCAGGCAAATAGTTTGGAGCCCCTTCAAGTCAATATTCTAGAAATATTTGTCCAGCATTTATTCAGTGGAGGGCAGGGAGAAACAGATTTAAACCATTCCCTCCCAGTACCAACCTCTCCCAGGTGTTAGTTTATGCATATAAGCCAACTGGGATCATCGGTGCAGGCCCCACGGTAGAGGAGTCCACATCAGCTGGTAGTCTTTTTTATTTTCACAGATCACTTTGTAGTTACGTAGATTGCATGGTTATGTTTAATCACCTTCGTCCCTGTGATGTTTTAGCTCCCCCGCCCCACGGATAGGTGCCCCCACACCATAACCTAGCTCTGACCTGGAAGCAGGACAGTTCTGCCTTGTCCTGTCCCTGCCTCCTACCTTCAGGCTTTCTGTGGTTTGAGTGCAAGGAAGTGTGGATTGAGGGCCTGCGCAGTTACCTCCTGGACTGGTGGAACTTCTTGGATGTGGTCATCCTGTCCCTGTACCTGGCGGCCTTTGCGCTGCGCCTCCTTCTGGCTGGGCTTGCCCACGTGCACTGCCGGGATGCCCCCAACGGGGCTGCCTGCCACTATTTCACCACGGCTGGTGAGTGCCCCCCAACTCAGTTGGGGTCCCCCAGGCCCTTCTCTCCTTTGGATGTCAGCCTCAGCCTCATTCCACCCTGCACAGAGCGAAGTGAGTGGCACACTGAGGACCCCCAGTTCCTGGCGGAGGTGTTGTTTGCCGTCACCAGCATGCTCAGTTTCACCCGCCTGGCCTACATCCTGCCGGCCCATGAGTCCCTGGGCACTCTACAGATTTCTATTGGCAGGATGATTGACGACATGATCCGGTGAGTACTGTACCTGCTCAGAGCATCCTCCACTGTGATAGACTCCACTTGACCTCCTTGTAAAAGTCGTCACCTCTAGTTGGCACAGGGGTTCTTAACCTCGCTTCCTTGCAGAGGCTCCAGAGACCTCTGAGGTCCTGAAATTACAGACAAAACTAGGGATGTAGACGTAAATGCACATTTCTCTGCAGCAAGGGTCTATAACTTTCATCTAATTCTCAAAGAGGCCCATGACCCCTGAAAAGATTAGGAACCACTGAGAGCAGGACTAGCCCTTGGATGGGAGTTCCAGCCCCAGTTCTGTTGCTCCTCATGACCCTCTCAGGGCCTCAGCTTTCCCATCTTTGTGGTAAGGGCACTGGAGTCAGGGGTCCCTTTGGATCGTTCCCACTCTGCAACAGCTCTTTGAACTCGTGGCATTATCTGGTATTCTTGGTGCTTATCACCTAATAATTAGCAGCCAAACCTGGACTCTCCCGCTAAGCAGAGCCCATAGTTAGTGCCTGCTGCCCAGGGAATCCCCTGCCTGAAGCCCTGGTTACATCTACGAACATCTTCAGCTCAGCTCAGCTTGAGAATCTCCCACCCCACCCCTGAGACTCTTCTACCCGCATGCCCCCCACCCAGCCCCTGTTGCAGGCTGACCCATTCTCACAGGTAGCTTTACCACTGCTGCTGATAAATCCTGTCCAGTAGGACTGTCTGCCTCACTCTTCCTTGAACCACCTCTTAGCATTTCAGTCCCTCCCTGGGAGACTGGCCCACCCCCAGCTTGGATCACTTCAACTAAGTATCCTTTATTCTCAAGGAAGAGCTCCTGCTTTGGCACCATTTTAAATGACTTCTCCTTTCCCATCTTTACTTTCTCTGTTCTTAATAATCACCAAATTTGAATACTTGTCAAGAGATGCTGAGTCTTGGAGGCCATCGCCTAATCCCTCTTCCCAGAACCTGACTTCTCCCAACATAGAAACCTTCTCTGACCTTTCCCCATCCCACCCCCTGCCAGGTTTATGTTCATCCTCATGATCATCCTGACTGCCTTCCTCTGTGGCCTCAACAACATCTACGTGCCCTACCAGGAGACAGAGCGTCTGGGCAAGTATGCTGGGGTGGAGGCAGGGTGGGTAGGTGGGAGTCTAGGGCTGATCGGTCTGGAACTTAGTGATCACCACTGCCTTCCCTCTCCTTTCTCATCTCTTCATTCATAATTAATCTCTTGTTTGAGCAATAATTCACTCTCTCATTGATTCCTACTCATTCATTTGTTCATTAACTCATTTACTCATTCACTTTTCCCCCAAACTTTTTATTTTGAAAAATGTCAATCCTATGAAAAAGTTAAAAGCACAGTGGTTGCCCATATACCCTTCACCTAGCTTCATCAGTTGTTAATGTTTTACCACACTTTGCTCTATCTATTGCTCTCCTTATTTTATTTTCCTTGAAACATTTAAAAGTACGTTGCGAACATCATGACACTTTATCCCTAAATATTTCAGGAGATTTCCTAAGAGCATAACCACAAAACGATTATCACACTAAAAAAATTTATTCCTTCTTCCTTTTCTTTTTTTTTAAAATGTTTATTTAATTTTTGAGAGAGAGAGAGAGAGAGAGAGCATGCACAAGGGGCAGAGAGAGAGGGAGACAGAGAATCCAAAGCAGGCTCTAACCCATGAATCATGAGATCATGACCTGAGATGAAGTTGGATGCTTTTTCTTTTTTCTTTTCTTAAGTAAGCTCTATGCCCAATGTGGGGCTTGAACTCATGACTCCAAGATCAAGAGTCACATGCTCTACTGACTGAGCCAGCCAGGCACTCCCAGCCTCAAAAAATTTAATATCAAGGGGCACCTGGCTAGGTCAGTCAGTAGAGCATGTGTCTCTTGATCCGGGGGTTGTGAGTTCAAGCCCCATATTGAATGTAGAGCTTACTTTAAAAATTGTTTAATTAATTAATTAATATTGAACCCAAATTATTATTTTCTGTATAGTTCTTATTCAAGTTTCTCCAGTTGACCCCCCCCCCCAAAAGTCTTTCTACCCTTTTAAAACTCTGAGAGCCAATCTGGGGTCATGTGTTTCATTTTGTTATCATATCTCTTTAGTCTCCTTTATTAAAAAAATTTTTTTTAATGTTTATTTATTTTTGACAGAGAGAGAGAGAGAGAGAGAGAGAGAGACAGAGCATGAGCAGGGGAGGGGCAGAGAGAGAAGGAGACACAGAATCCAAAGCATGCTCCAGGCTCTGAGCTGTCAGCACAGAGCCCAACGCGAGGCTCAAACTCACAGACAGCAAGATCATGACTTAAGCCGAAGTCGGATGCCAACTGACTGAGCCACCCAGGGGCCCCTCTCTTTAGTCTCCTTTAATCTGCAACATGCCCTCTACCTTTTCTTTGTCTTTCATAACAAATGAACTTTTTTGAAGAGTACAGATCAAAGTATACTGTAGAGTATTCTACAGTTGGGATTTATCTGACTAGTTCCTCATGATAAGATTAAAGTTAAGCAGTTTTGTCAAGAACACAACGTAGTTGATGATGTGTATTTTCCACTGCATCACATCAGGAGACAGAAGATGTCAATGTAGCCCATTGGGAGGCCCAATGGTCTAGCAAACCTCTTCACTGTAAAGGTACTAAGGATGCTCTTTAGTAATATAAAGATATGCTGAGACCATGTGACTAACCTGTTCCCCTTGCCACCTTTCACTGGCTTTAGCATCCATAGATGAATCAGTTATTATAATAGTGGCTTCAAGATGGTGATCTTCTACTACTGCCATTCTTTCTATATATATTTTTTTAATTTTTTAACATTTTATTTATTTATTTATTTACTTACTTACTTATTTTTGAGAGACAGAGAAAGAGACAGAGCATGAGCAGGGGAGAGGCAGAGAGAGAGAGAGAGAGAGAGAGAGAGAGAGAGAGGGAGAGAGAAGCACAGAATCTAAAGCAGGCTCCAGACTCTGAGCTGTCAGTACAGAGCCCGATGCAGGACTTGAACCCATGAATGTGAGATCATGACCTGAGCCGAAGTCAGACGCTCAACTGACTGAGCCACCAAGGTGCCTCTCTTTCTATATATTATTTGCTGGCATTCTTCTCTAAAGAAGTGCTGTCTTATTTTTTAAAAATCACTATGGGATTCAAAGATTTTTTAAAATGTAAGAATCCATTATAGTCATTATTTCTTTTTGATGCTCAATTCTTCCAAAACATGGCCAATAATTCTTGTGTCTGTTTATTCACTCACTCATTCATTGTCCATTCATTCATTTGCCCACTTTTTAAGTTTATTCACTTCATCATTCAGTTGTGGTGGGCTTTTTATAATTGTTTTCGGGCCCACACCCATTTACTGATACCTTTGCAGTAAGTCCTATCCCTGGCACTGGAAGCACAGATAGAGGAAATGAACCGAACCAGGCTCAGTCTCATGAAGAAGATACCCAGTGCACAAATAAGCTCAATTTGTGGTGATAAGTGCTGTGAGGAAGGAGGGCTTCTGTTGAGGAGACCCACAGGGGAAAGCTCCTTCTGGGGGAAACCACTAGGGGTGGCAACCATTCATTCCAGCCAGCTTGGGTAATCAGGAAAGACTTCACCAGGAAGGGATTATCTGGACTCCACCTACAAGGATTATGGACTTCAGAGAAGGTGCAGGGCATCCTGGGCAGAAAGGGAACATGTACCAAAGCAGGGAGGTATGGCTGTAGAATAGCAAGATGTCTTCCATGGTTGGCATGTAGAGGGAGTTCTGAGAGAAGAGCTGGAGAGGGTAGAGAAGCCAGGTCATGGAGCCCACGAATGTCCTCCTAAGAAGCTTGGGCTGTTTCCAGCATGCCAGGGAGCTCCGGGTGGCCTTCCAAGCAATGATTCTGTTATAAATTCTTCATGAGTGCAACTACATGGTTTTATCAATGATGCTGAAGGAGCTACACTTGGGCCTGTGGATATTGGTCAAGGCTTTGTCATTGGTTCCAGTATAAATGGAGGCTTTATTCCAGTATAAATGGAGACCAATCCTCTTACTAAGAACTTTTGTTCACATCCAACCTTCAGGATGTTAACTTAAAGGAACTGAGCTTAGACAGCTGTAACCGTGAACTGTAGCACCAGAGGCAGCAACCATTCATTCCAGCTTGCTTCATAGGTCTTGGTGGTATCAGTCACTCCACAGTGGCACAGGCAGCCTGAGCCCTCCTGTGCTGTTCGTTCACAGATGACACCTTATTAAGTAAAAAAAAATATTTCTGCTAACAATCTCAGGTAGGTTGCATGGTAGGCATATGAACTGAGAGTGATTAGGAGCATTTAAGGTTTGACAAACCTCAAATCAGCAATTAAAAAGAACACCTAGATGGGGCAGGGGAGGGGGGAGTGCCTGGGTGGCTCAGTTGGTTGAGCCAACTCAGGTAGTGATCCCAGGGTTGTGAGATTGAGCCCAGTATTGGGCTCCATGCTGAACGTGAAGCCTGCTTAAGATTCTCTCTCTCTCTCTCTCTCTCTCTCTCTCTCTCTCCCTCTCTCTCTCTCTCTTTCCCCCTCCCTGCCCCATTCACTCTCTCTTTCTAAAAGAAAGAAAGAAAGAAAGAAAGAAAGAAAGAAAGAAAGAAAGGAGGGAGGAAGGGAGGGAGGGAGGGAGGGAGGGAGGGAGGAAGGACACCTTGGATGCAATGTAGAGGACAGAATAACAAGAGACTGAAGCCAGAGACCAGATGCAGGGGCTGTTGCAGTAATCTAGACCTGAACTGGCACTGAGATGGAGGGAGTAAGATGGATTCACAGATAATGTGATCAGGTCTGTGAGTGACTAACAGACAAGCACATTCTGCTGGGGGTCGAGAAGGGAGTTCAGGAAGGGCTTCCCGGAAGAGGTGGCACTGGCTTTGCTATCAGAGTGGTCCAAATCACCATCCTGTCTCACCCAGACCATGACAAGTTTCTTAACTGGTCTTCATGCCCCTACTCTCTCTCTCATAGCTGTATCCTTAGTACATTTGGCTCATAGTAACATGCTCTATAAATATTGGCTTACTGAAAGAATAAAAGTGAGAGCTCAGAAATGACAAGAGTAGGTATGGGTCATTGTGGTCCAAAGGGCTTCATAGAAGCAGATCGCCCTTAGCTGGGTCCTGGAGGGTGAGGAGGAGTGTGTCTGGCTGGGTCCCGGAGGGTGAGGAGGAGTGTGTCCGGGTGGTGCTGAGGCTCTTCTCCCACCCCTCACATCCTATCCTTTGCTTGGCCCGGCACACCAGTTTCAACGAGACATTCCAGTTTCTGTTCTGGACCATGTTTGGCATGGAGGAGCACAGCGTTGTAGACATGCCTCAGTTTCTGGTGCCTGAATTCGTGGGCCGGGCCCTCTACGGCATCTTTACCATCGTCATGGTCATTGTGCTGCTCAACATGCTCATTGCCATGATTACCAACTCCTTCCAGAAGATTGAGGTGTGTGGACTGAGGCCACCTGTGGCCAGGGAAAAGAAGGGACACAGAGATGGAGAGGAAATGGATGCAAGGAGTCCAGACACTTGGGTTCCTCCTCTGGCTCCCCTCCTGTTTTGTTTTGTGGCTTGGGGCAAGTTTTCCTTACCAGGCCTCATTTTCTTCATCTCCAAAATGAGGCTCTTTAATAATGCTATTCGTTTCTCCAGACACAAGACGCTTCATGGTGGGGAGGAAGGGTGTGTTGTGGAAATGTAGATGGGAACATGGGACGGGAGAGGGAAGATGGATGGGGTCAGGTTTGTGGCTGGAGAACAGCCTGGGCAGGAATTGGATGTCAGAGGATGAAAGACAGTGGTGAGGAAGAAAGGAAGGGGGGAGCCAGGTGGGGGAAATGTGAGTGATAAATGGGAATGGGGAGAAGGCGGCGCTTGGCACACTGCAGGAGAGACATGGAGACCAGGGGAAGCATGAGGCAGACTGCGCGGGCAGGAGGGCGAGGGGCCAAAGCAGTCCTTGCACAGCCTCTGCCTCCGGCCTCAGGACGACGCCGATGTGGAGTGGAAGTTTGCTCGCTCCAAGCTCTACCTGTCCTACTTCCGGGAAGGCCTGACGCTGCCTGTGCCCTTCAACATCCTGCCCTCCCCCAAGGCCCTCTTCTACCTTCTCAGGTAATGACCTGAGAGCTTTCGCTCCCAACCCCCCAAGCACCCAGCACCCCTAGCCCAGCTCCTGCCCAATTCCCTACACCCTGTCCCCTGATCAACTGCTGTGGGTCCTCTGAATCTCTCAGGAGAATATTCCGCTTCATCTGCTGTTGCTGTTCCTGCTCTAAAACCAAGAAGCCAGACTACCCGCCAATCCCCACTTTTGTGAGTACCTCATTTGCTTGTCCGTGGTCTTCGTCACAACAGGCCTTCAATGGTATTATCTATACCACCTGTTTGCACACCCTTGTCTGTCTTTCTGGACATGTTCTCCAGAAGGCCAGCTCCTAGGTCCTCCTCTAGCATATGACTGCCTTTCCTTCTTCCTGACTCTGGCCATTTTCTAGATTTCCAACCATGGGTCACCCAGCTTAAACAGAAATCCATGCCACCTTGCTCCCAAGCCACTGACACCCTGTTCAGCTCAGGCACATCCTATAGCCTTAAGTGGCCACCGGAGCCTCTGCTGAGCCACAGAAGGATCAAGAAACCCCTACTCCCCCAATAATCCTTTTCAGTATTGTATTTTTATTACTATTTTTACATAATCTTTTTGCCATCAGAAAGAAAAAAAAAAAGCTCCCAGCCTTCAGACAAACCTCTTGGCCCTAAACTGAGCCAAGACACAGATGAACATTTAAAAAAAAAAAAAAAAAAAGTTAAGAAACCAAGGGACAAATGCCCCACAAACTAGGAAATTAAATGGCTGATAGAGGCCTGAGAGAGGAGGCTGAGCCTCCAAGGGGCTCCCTTATCTCTTGTTATCTGTTCCCTAACCCAGGCATGGGCACCATATCCTAATTCAGACCAGCGTTACTGCCAGGTCTGTAGGGGGTTCTATCTGTTCCCTTTAAAACTTGTTACCTGAGGATCTCTCCAGGCCAGGGTCGCCAGGCCAGATCCCCAGGTGAAGAAGGCTCTTCCTGATTGGTCAATAGTTTGTTCAACAAGTACTTACCAAAGCATACCTATTCTGGAAATAAAGATATGCAGAATGGTGGTCCCTCAAGGTCTAGAGTAGGAAGGAGATGGACTGTAATTGCACAGCACAGCCAGCCTATGGTAGAAAGAAGCACAGAGGACAGGCCCCAGACCCAGGAATCCGGGAGTTTCCCAGAGTCTTGAGGGCAGAACAGTATCCTGAAGGGTAAACAGGAGGTTGATGGGCAGATACAGTGGACATGGGAGCTCTAGGCACAGTAAACTGCATGTGTTCAGCATGGGGAAAACAGGATGCTTACAAGAAATTAAACACCCAGGGTTCCCTGTTCCCACCACTTCCTGGCTCCAGGAATTCCTGTGTAGACACCTCCTTTACCTTAATGGACTTTTGACTCCAAATTCTGGAATTATCACCCTATTCCCCCTGCCACTTCCTGTTCCTGTCCAGGCTGCCTGATGTGTATTTGCAGACCATGTGTCAAGACTCCTCCACCCTAGGATGAGACTCTGCCTCTTTGCCTGGGCTTGAACCCCATTCTCTGGGCATGTGCCAGTCCTGAATGGGCATAAGCAGTGTGTCCTGCTGGACCACCCCCCCACACTAGCCAGCTGGGATCACCCCAGTCCTCCAGTGCACCCCCATGGGAATCCCACCCTTCTCCCAGCTGCCCCCACCTCACTTATTCTTTGATGATCCAATCAGATGTCCTTTTCCCACCTATCCCACATCCTTAGGAAATGGCCTCCCTAAGTCTTTACTGATTATTTAATAAGAAAAATGCTTTACATAACTCTGTAGCTGTAAAGGACCTATCATTCTCTCTCATGCTTCTGCCTGCCTATCTTGGTCAATCCCGTCTTTTCCCTGAAAATATTTAAAAAATGTTTTGCTTTTGTTATATTATAAAAGTACATGTGCTAACTCTAAAATATCTAGAGAAAAGATAAAACTAGATAAAAACAATTATTTCCTAAGCATGTAGAGAGCCCTTACTCTATGTCCCAGTGAAGTACTAACCTGGGAAGTAGACATTGTTACCATTTCTGTCTTAAATTTGGAGACACTCAGGCCTGAAGAAATTGAGTAGCTTGCCTGAGGCACAAAGTTGCTAAATGACGGAGCTGGGATTTGAACCTAAGTCATCCCAGTCTAGCGCTTTGCCTACTACACCTCTGTTCTCTCTCCACTGTCTGCTCCATCCATATGCCCTGCTTGCCCTTCTGATACTGTCCTGAGGCCTATAACTGGGCCCCAAACCAATCATTCTAATTGGCATGATGATATCCATCTCATAAGCATGAGCAGGTACCTGTGGGTGCCTCCCCCCAGCCCCTAGTCTCCCCCTGTGCAGAATTTGGAAGGCAGAGTTAGCCTGGACTAACTCAAGAAAACCAAGATGGGGTTGGTGGCAGGAGAGAGAACTCAACTGTGCCCGGCTCAACATTTTTGTCTTTGCCCTGCCCCACCCACCCCCTGCACCCCTACCGACCCCTCGCCCCCCTACCCTGGTTCTCTTACCCTTGGCCATTCCTCAGCGTCTGCCTCCTGTCTTCCAGGACTGCATCAGGGTCTAACTATGTGGCCTTCAGGGGCAGCAAAGTCTGCACAGACTTGGCCTCCAACCTTTATCATCTGGGGGAGGGCACAAGAATTAGAGAATGGCTTGGGGTGGGGGTCTCTCTCACCCTCTGGTGTTCCCATCGCAGGCCAATCCTGGGGCAGGGGCAGGGCCTGGGGAGGGAGAACGTGGATCCTACCGCCTCCGAGTCATCAAGGCCCTGGTACAGCGCTACATAGAGACAGCCCGGCGGGAGTTTGAGGAGACCCGTCGGAAAGGTTAGTGGCTTGCCCCCAAACCTTCCCCATTGCCAGTCCTTGCTCATATAAATACCACACACCCAAACACACCCTGCAGTGTGGCCTTTCTACTCAATGACTCTCTGAGCCATTCAGACATTTATTCCATTCATTTCATTTAATCCTTCATGTGTTTGTTGATTCATTCACTCTCTTACCCATTCACTCACTCATTTAACTCATTATTCACTCATTCACTTATTCACTCACTCAACCACCATTCACCACTACATTCCGTTTGTTCCAGCCTCATCTTGGGGGGAGGGGGTACTATGTCAAGCAGAGACACAGGGGAAACTTTCAGTCTGGTGAGAAAGAGAAACCATCTTTGTAGGCAGATAGTGCTTAGCTAGGAGAGACCCAAATTGCCATGGGAGCCCAGGGGAGAGAGAGAGAGAGAGAGAGAGAGAGAGAGAGAGAGACAGCACCTATTATTTTGACAGGCTATTGGGAAGGTAGAAGAATAGAGGACCAGAAATGGGAGAAAGCAGAGGTGTAATTGAAACTGGGCCCTGAGGATGGTTAGATGGGAACAGGGCTGACAGGGGCAGAGGCACAAATCTCTACCCATTAAAACTTTCCCATCCCTGTGATTCCTGACCCCTTCTCTGGGGAGAGGATCCCTTTCCTTCTTTGTATCTTCTAAACTCATGGCCACCTCAGCCCCACTCAGATTCATCTGCCCCAGACTCTGCCTGCTCCTGATCCCCTGCCCACGAGCCAGTCTCTCACTTTCTCCAGTTTTCCTCCCTCAGGACCCACAGGCATATGTCCCCTGAGATTCTGTTGAGGGTAGAAGTGGTTCAGGGCACGCTCATCTTCTGAGATGATCCCCATCAATACCTTCCCCCACACCCCCAGACCTGGGCAACAGACTGACAGAGCTGACCAAGACTGTGTCTCGACTGCAAAGTGAGGTGGCTGGTGTGCGGCGGACTCTGGAAGAGGGAGGGACACCCCGACCACCAGGAGGTGCCAGCGTCCTCAGTCGCTACATCACCCGAGTGCGCAACAGCTTCCAGAATCTGGGCCCCCCCATCCCTGAAACCCCAGAGCTGACAGTGCCAGGGCTTGTGGGGACCCAGGTATCTTCGGAAACTGGGCTTCAGGATGCTGGAGGGGCTAGGACTCCAGCTTCTGGAGAGTCTGGCCCTTCCTCCCCAGCTCACGTGTTAGTGCACAGGGAGCAAGAATCAGAGGCGGCTGGGGACCTGCCCCAGGAGGAAGATTTGGGAATCTAAGGGGGGTCCTGATGCAGTGGGAGGGTCCCTTCTTCTGTTACTAGGTATAGAGGCCTAGATAAGTGAGGGTAGGGGTCACTTAGTAGAAGCCTGTGCTGCTTTACTTGCCTCAATAAAGTTTCTGTTCTGGATGTCAGATGCCTCCAGAGAGTGTAAGGATCTCTGTCTCTTCACGTTTTGAGATCCCTTTCCCTTGTCCCTGAAATGGACTCTTGTGGGAGCAGGACAGACAAATGTCTTGCTATGGGGTCCCAGGTATCTTGGGTTTAGGCTCCTACTTGAGTTCCTTCACATCATTAGTGGAAAGGATTCTGGACTGGGAGGCAGGGAGCCTGGTTTTAATACTAACTCTTTGATCTTGAGCAAGTTGCTTCTTTCCTTAGCTTTGCATTCCTCATCTGACAAATGGGCGATGAATCCATCTCCCTTCCTTCCTTTCCTTCTCTCCTCTTTCCTTCCCTCCCCTCCCTTTCCTTCCTTCCTTCCTTCCTTCCTTCCTCCCTCCCTCTCTCCCTCCCTCCCTCCCTCCCTCCCTTTCTCCCTTTCTGCCTTCCTTTCTGGAGGTTGTGGGGAATCTCTGACTCTTAAAAGTTTCTGCTTTGCAAGTTGTGGTATGTGACAGGGGTCTGCATAGGAGACCATGTCTAGGAGGGATCAAGAAGTCATCCTTTTAGTCCCTCAGTTTCTGAGTCTGGCAAGGCTAGAGCAGAGTAGATGGTCTGGTCTCATGGAATAAACCAATCATGAAATTTGATGTCACCACACTGCAATACTGTTTAATTGAGTGATCGTCATAGTACTACCCGTGCTTGTCCCAGGGAGTCCCTACCACCACACAGCAGGGCTCCCTCCACCCTGCCGTGGCCTCAGATCCCCCCACATCCTGGTTGGGAGGGGAGATGGCTGGATAGAGAGATGGCTGGGTGGGTCCCCATCCCTGGGGAAGTGGCTGCTAGGGCTGTGTCCGAAACCACTTTCTCGCTTCGAGGCTGTTCGAAGCTCCCTTCTTCATATGAAGGTCACCAGTTCCCAGAACTCCTAAGTGGCAGATATTGAACTTTCAGGGCCCAACTCCTGAGATCTGGAAGCCCCTAGGTGCCAAGAACAGGGTCTTCCAGGAGAGTAGAGAGAAGTCCTGGGCGATGGAGGTGGAGTCTGGCTGTCCTCCTGCTGAAGAGAGAAGAAAAGAAGGTGAAGGGTCAGTAGGGCCAGGGGGAGTTGAAGCAGCTGAGGGAGGGGGCAAAGAGTACTCACTTTGTGCAGATACACAGCCCCGCCTCTTCTCCCCTGCAACAGATAGCACCATGAGAGGCCTCCATGTAGATACAGACCCTCATACCCCAAGCTTCCCTTCCTACCAGGTCCTCGCGTGGGCCATTCCCCCTTCTCAATCCAGCTTTCCCTTCTCCAAAATGCTGACTTCTGACTTTCTTTCCTCTTTCTTCCCCTGGAAAATCTTTCCAGCTTGCTTATCCGTCCCTGCTCCCACCCTGGCCCCAGCCACTCCTCCATGCTGTCCTTGCCTCAGTACTTAGGAACAGCATCATATATGTGTCCTGTCAAACCCATTAAGCCCAGGGCCTCTTGAGATCTGAAGAAGCACCCGTCGCTTTCCTCTGCTTATCAATCTCCTTAACCAGATTCTATTGGTCAGACTATACAGCAGATAGAACCTTTTGAGAATATTTACAGAATCACCTGAGAATGTTCATAGATCCAGAAAACACTTAAAAGACCTTTTAAGAGCTGGCAGAACCCAAGTCACAGAGAATAGTAATTACAGCTGACTTCTGGCCCTCAGCTTTCCCATTAACCAAGTGGGTCTCCTGAAAGGGCATCCTGGTTTGTTTCACCCATCCCACCAGTCCTGCTTCCCTCGTGCATGGCTTACCACCCAGATAGGCACAGTTAAAGTGGCTGCAGGTCTGATTATAGCTCCAGAGAGTCACCAGGCTCTGGGCTCCTTCCTGGGAGAACCTGGTGACCAAGAAGACTTCATGTGGGGGGATCAGCACCTCGCGCTCCTCAGGAAAGACAGATAAGGCCTGGATAGGGGCCCCAAAGCAAGTCCTTAGAGAGAAGAAGGTGGCATTACCAAATCTGCGGGCCACTGCCTCATCCAGGGAGCTGGAAGCAAACTGGCCCAAGCGGACAGAGTCCCCCAGCTTCTTGGGTTCAAAGTGAAGTGTGCCCACGCCTCGGAACACCACCTTCCCAGGTCCCCTGCTGCAGCCCCCACTGCCCTGCAGCAGCTGCAGGGCCCGGGTCAAGTAGAAATGCAGGGCCTTGAAGGGGAAGTACTTCATGTAGAATTCCCGGGAGCCACCGCCTGTTCGCACAGCTTGGTTCAGCTCCCAGTATAAAGTGTTAGATGAGTTGGTATAGACCATGACGGCCATTCCGTGCTGGGCTTTGAAGCCAGGGGGCAGGGTGAGCCCTCGACGCCTGTGCTCCCAGGCCTCCCGTGCTGCCTCCCAGGACTCCCGCAGCAGGGCGTGGCCAGCCATCTCCTCCTTCAGCAGAGGGGCTGCCTTTTCTTCCATCTCCTCTGCGCAGCCCACGTAAGCATCATCAAAGGTGTCTGGAGCCAGGCCCAGGGGCAGGATGGGAACAGCCCGGGCCTATGGATGTAGGAAAGAGAGGAGCCACATAGGAAAGGATAGAAGTTCAGAGCACTGGACGGGGGCCCTTGGTGGCAGATCAATTCAGAAACACAGTATCTCATTTCTATGACCAGATATATAGTATATGCAATTTGGCAAGAGCTCAAGGGCTTAAATAGCACAGCCACTGCAGTCGACAGACATGGGTTCAAATGCAGACTTCCCCATTTACTAGCTGTGGGATCTTGTGTATGTCTCTTTAACTTTTATGGGCTCTCCGCGTATAAACTGAGGATACTTTCTACCTCACAGGGATATTGTGAGGACAGCATATAGATCTTCACTTCTGTACAACATGATGGGGTCATTTTGTCATTAGAGAAGTTCTTGTACCTGGTAGGAAGTGGGGCTAGATGACTTCCAAGCACTGTTCTGGCTCTAAGATCAGTATTCAGGTGATATACAAATATACAGCCAATGTCCAGTGACCTGACCCTGCCTCCATCCTTAGATTCTCTTCCCCCCTCATGCCACAACACCAAGACACTGTCAGCTCTGAGACTCCTGAGTCTTCTCCTGCTTTAGAAGCCCATTTTTCCAAACATGGGGTGGGGTGTGTGGAGGAGGTCAAGCCCTGGTCTAGGAGGAGCTGCAGGAGGGCAGCGCACAGGTAGCGCAAGCCGCTTTGCCTGGGCTGCGCCTGTGGTGGCAGACAGGAAGTGGGGAGGAATGATATGAAGGAAGGAGGATCCTAGGAGGACCAGTGGGTGGAGGTGAGGATTCAGGGAGAGAGAATGGGAACTTGGGGCTGCCTGCAGGGATGGAGGTTCCTGAGAAGAAGAAGATTAAGAGGACTGGGATCCTAGACAAGAGTCCCTGGGAGAGATTTTTGAAGAGTCAGCCCCCCAGTCCACCTCTTTTTGGTCTGCCCCTGAACTGTTTGTTCCCCTAGTGGTGGGAGAAGCTTCCCCCAGTTACCTGCCAGAGGGCATGGAGAGCCATCAGCAGAGCCACCAGCATCGTTTTGGGGGGAGACTCAGGAAAGCGAGGTCCAGATGTCGAGGGCACCATTGGCGATGGGCTGGGGGACAAAGACCTGGGTCCTTTCCTCGGGTGTGAAGTGCCCCCGTTCAGGATACAGTCCAGGAGGGCGTGGGCGGGGCTAAGGGCGGGCCTAAGGGAGTGGGCGGGGCTTTAGATTTAATTGTCCTCCGCAAAACCCCAGGGCTCCGCTCCCCAAGTTCCCAGTCGCCCCCAAGCTCAGCGTCTTCTGCTCGGGGACCTTCTTGCGATGGTAAAGGTGGAGCCGTTATTTGGCTTCGCCCGGACAAGGGAGGGGGAGGCAGGCCGGGAAACCCACCTGGAAGTTGCAGGGGCGAGAGCGGGAAGGGGCCCTGATAGCTCGGGCAGGAGGCAGGGGGCTCAAGTCCGGGCGGGCGCTGCGCTGTCCCGGGAGTCCAGCCGATCAACAAAGTCCCGCGGCTAACTATAGCCCCCGCGGCGGTAACCTGACACCTCTCTTCTCCAACAACGGACACGGGGTGGGGGCAGCGGGTGTGGCGCGGGAAGGGGCCGAGGGGCGTACCTCCCTACCCCTAGGACTGCGAGGTCTTTCTCCAGAATCCACTTTGGCTCCGAGCGAGGCCAGGGATGAGGGAGGGACTTGTGAGACTTGTGAGACTTGTGAGACTTGCCTCTTCCTCAGGTGGGCCCTGACCTGGCTGGGCCCCACCTCCCAGACCACTACGCCGGGGAGGCCCACGAGGGTCCCGCCCACCAGAAAGTCTCCGCTGGTGCATTTGCTGATTTGCATGATATTTGCATATGGCCCAAACGTTGGAGCGTTTGTGGTCGGACCTCTGAGCGGCACTCATCGTTCCCCTTCCCTTTAGTGGGGTGGGACCAGATGCAGAGCTATCTCACAGCCTCAGGGGCCAGTACCACTTCTCCCCAGACCCTCCCTCTCTGGACCTCTTAGACTCAGGTGACCCCATGTTTATAAACACTAGCCTTTCCCCTCCCCTGCTGCGGGCCTGTCTATAAATAACCTGGCTCTGAGTTTTGGATGCCAAATCATAGGTAATGGGAGAAGTGGCCAGCTGAGGAAATCAGTAAGCAGCTCTGGGGACGGCTTTCTGGCAGCCTGAGCCGCTGGGGGTGGGAGGGTTACTCTCACAGTGGCCATGGGAATTGGTGGGGGGGGGGGGGGGGGTCTCAAATGTCAGGATTTAAAGAGATGCTTCCTGCTGCTTGCGGGGGCGAAAGTGGGCCTACAAGGTTAGACTTAACCACAGGGCCTCCATCCTGGTCTGGCTCACTCACTTAGCCCCATCCCTGCTGCCCGATCCCCTCAGGCTGCCTGCCAAATAAAGAATTTCCTTCATCAAGAATCCTGCTTTCTCCCAAACTCCTTCCTATAGCCCCAAATAGACAAACTGTGTATACAGGCTTGGAGAGATGTGGGGAGGTAGATGGAAGGAGTGGCATCCCAAAAAACTAGAACACTTGTCAGGCAAACACAGCTGCCAGACAACTACTCTTGGGGCACCTGGGTGGCTCAGTCAGTTAAGCATCTGACTCTTTTTCAGCTCAGGTCATGATCTCACCATTCACCAGTTCAAGCCCTGTGTTGGGCTCTGCGCTGACAGCATGGAGCCTGCTTGGGATTCTCTCTCTCCCTTTCTCTCTGCCCATCCCCCGCCGCTGCTTGTGCACATTCTCTCTCTCAAAATAAATAAACTTAAAAAAAAAAAAAAAAAGGACAAGTACTCTTGTCCCCTTCCAATGAGACCGACTATCCCAAAGCTCAACTAGATTAGAAAATCAGGAGTTTCTCTATTGTCTACCATGACTATGAAAAACAGCATCTTGCCTGTGTATCCTGGCTGCCTCTGTCCCTGGAGGACCCTCAGCATTTGCTGTTGGAACAGAAGATACTGTCTGGGGTGGGTAGGCTTGCTGAAACAAGTCCTTGGTATCAGATCTAGTGGATCAGAGTTTTGTCCTCTCTGATGCAAGTGCTTCCCCCATCCCCAAATATGGAAATCCAAGAAAGGCCCCAAGAGATGGAATCAAATCTAGTCACTAAGCAGAGGCCCTGAGGCAGAAGCAGAAAGTCCTTTAAGATCACCTAGCAAATCAGTGCTGGCCAGACCCAGCCACCTTAATCTGGGAATCTCTCCTGGCATGTTAGGTGAGTCTCCATGCTCACATAAAAGGAATAAAATGCAAATGTAAAAGATACCAAGGACAGGGGTGCTGTGCACAGGACCAAACCCAATGGGGAGACAGTCATTCCAGCCTGGATCCTCGATGCCTCAGCCCACCTTCTCTCTGGCTTCAGGGGTTCCCTTTCACATGGGAGGAGCACAGGCCCAGGGCAGACTGGGCAGAGGCTAGTGTTCCCAAGCCTTGAGGAGACATCCAGAAATAGATGGGGGAGTGTCACATTTCTGAGCAGCTGTGTGGGGACAGGGGGTGAGGGACTGACAGTATAAAGGAGAAACCTGCCTTCCCTCTCCCCTGGTGGCCATCGCAGAAGACCAACACCAGCTTCCCTGGAGAAGGCCTAGGTAAGGGGCACACCGCCCTCCTCCTGGGCACAGGGCAGGGAAAGACTCTTTTAAAGGGGAAATTTGGGGTATTGGTGGTGGAGTTTCAGGAGTTAGGAACAGTTTCAGGGAAACTTTTAGTCTGTTCAGGTTGCTATAAAATATCCCAGACTGCATAACTTATAAACAAACATTTCTCATAGTTATGGAGGCTGAAAGTCTGAGGGTGCCAGCATGGTCGGGTGAAGACACTCTTTCTGGCTCATAACTGGCACCTTCTTAGTATGTCTTCATATGGTAAAAGGGGCTAGGGAGCTCTGTGGGGTCTCTTTGATAAAGAACATTAATCCCATTCATGAGGGCTCCGCCCTCATGAACTTATTACATCCTAAAAGATCCACCTTCTAAAGCCATCACAGCAGGTATTAGGATTTCAACATATGAATTTGGGGGGAACACAGATATTCAGACCGTAGCCCCTTTTATGGAGAGGTTTAGGATACCTAGGGAGGCTTGGGGCATTGAGAAACTTAGGGGTTCCTGGGAAGGGACTTAAGAGTCACATCCCCAAAAGGAAATGTTCAGTGAGGATCTGGATAAGGAGAAATGACAAGTACCCTGAACAAGATGAGAGGAAAAACAGAAGGGCAGGTGTGATATAAGGGGTTGCCCAGTGCCTCCACTTCCTTGCCTCCCATGACCTCCCCATCATTCTGGCCCCACCCCATTCCCCCAAACACTGCTCACCAAAGTCATCAAACTACTGTTCTGCAGTGGTCTACACTGTTAGCTGCACCCAGAAAGCCTCTCAGATTCTCAGCAAACATTCCAGGTGGCCTCATCTGTGGCTGCCTTGGGCTAAGCTCTGGGGACACAGAACAGGTCATAGCTGGTCCCTGCCTTCAAGAAACTCACAGGCCAGGAGGGGAAAGACACATAAGGGCAACACAGTACGATTAGGACGGTGACAGAGGGAAGCACAGGGTGATTTAAGAGCACAGAGTCATCAGAAGACTCCCTGGTGAAGGGGACCCCTGAGTTAAGCCTTGAAAGGTGGGTAGCAGGAGAAGGGCATCCCCAGCAGATGGCAATGTGTGCAGAGCCACGGGGAGGGAAGAAGTGGAGCCTCACCTGGAACTTTGTTCTGTACTGGAGAAGGCAAGCACAAGGCTGAAGAGGTCACGGAGGGCTAGGTCACAGAGCACCTCAAATGCCAGCATGAGGAGGATTCTGTCCTGAGGGTAAGGAAGGAAGTTGTGTTTTGTTGCTTTTTTTTTCTTTCTAGATGTGTTCTCATGTATTCCCTCATAATTTTCATCTCTGCATTTTTACTCTGTATTTTGAAATATTTCTTCCAGTTAGGTTTGGCACACAAGGTTTTAAGCAGGTAAGCAACCTGACCAGCTGTGCTTTAGAAACATTGTTCTCCCTGCTCTGTGGAGGGTGGATTAGCAGGGGTGACAGCTGAGGCAGGGAGATCAGGGAGGAGGCAGGGGCAGACCTCAGCCATGGCAAGGGATGTGGGGGTGGGAAAAGAAAAGGAGTTTCTAGGATGGATCCATATGGTGATTAGATGGCAACTAATTTAGTGTTTGATGAATGAAGTGACCATTTTGGGTGACTGGGTGAATAACAGAGATGGTAGGTATATTATATGAGACTCTTTCAATGGCAAGCTAGATAAAACCTAAAGAGGAAATTATTGGGGTGCCAGGGTGGCTCAGTCAGTTGAGCGTCCGACTTCAGCTCAGGTTATGATTTCATGGCTCATGAGTTCAAGCCCCGCATCCGTCTCTGTGCTGACGGCTCGGAACCTGGAGCCTGCTTCTGATTCTGTGTCTCCCTCTCTCTCTGCCTGCCTCTCTCTCTCTCTCTCTCTCTCTCTCTCTCAAAAATAAATAAACATTAATAAAAATTAAAAAAAAATTTAAAGAGGAAATTATCACAAGAATACCAGGGTACTTCATGAGACCCAAGTGAAGAGCCTCTAGAAACCCAAGATGTTTTGGTCTGCCTGTGCTTTGGCTTCAGGCAGCTTTTTCTTTGCTTCTCAGCCCTCTTTTTCCTTTCCCTGGGGATCTTATGTCTTCTCTGACTTCAATACACCCATGACTCTCAAATGTCTCATCTTATTGTCCATTCTTCTATCCCTTGGACATTTGCCCCTTGAGAGTCCACACATGCCAAACTGAACTCACCATTTTTCCTCTAAACCTGATTATTCATTCATTTTGTATTGAGCACCTATCATGTGCTGGGATGGGCAAAATGAGCTTTTAAAGTGTCTCTGCTCCTCCTCTGTTAGCAGACTGGAGTGTGGAATCTGTATGTCATCCTTGATTTTTCCCTCTGTTGCACCCCCTATATCCCATCAGACACCATGTCTAGTAAATTATACCTAATGACTCTGGGTCCATCCTCACTGCTAGTATCTTAGGCCACATGATTCAAGGTCCTCACTCTCACTTCAGAACTCAGACTTCCCTATCCCAAGCCTATGAACTCTCTCTTTTCTTGCCTTGTCTCTGCAGGGTAGAGATGAGGATAGAAACAAGGGCAGCAGAGAGATGGCAAGAGATAGAGTTGGCCTAGTGAGGTTTCGCTGCATAACCATTTTGCTCTGTACCATAAAATCTCGTGGCACGCAAAGGTTTATTCACATGTTCACAGGTTTTTGGGCTGACTATAGATTGTCTAATCTAAAGTGAGTTTGCTTAGGCTGCTCTGCTTCAAGCTGCCAGTCTGCCTCAGCTTTTTGCTGGCTGGGCTCAGGTCTGCTGCTTATATGATCATTCTAGGGTCCAAGCTAATAGAACAGTTCTGGGCCACATTCTGATGATTTGTGACCCCAAAAGACCCCCTCTCTTGGTTTAGAGTCTCCCAAAAGCCAATCCAGAGACAAGGACTTGGGTGTAGTGAGCTTATTTGTAAGTTGATCCCAGAAAGTACAAGTTTAAAAGTGGCAAAGTGGATGGGGCACATGTACCCCAATGTTTATAGCAGCGCTTTCAACAATAGCCAAATTATGGAAAGAGCCTAAATGTCAATCAACTGATGAATGGATAAAGTATTACGCTAAGTGAAATAAGTCAGTCAGAGAAAGACAGATATCATGTTTTCACTCATATGTGGATCTTGAGAAACTTAACAGAAGACCATGGGGGAAGGGAAGGGGGGAAAATAGTTACAAACAGAGAGGGAGGAAGGCAAACCATAAGAGACTCTTAAGTACAGAGAACAAACTAAGGGTTGATGGGGGGTGGGGGAGAGGGGAAAGTGGGTGATGGGCATTGAGGAGGGCACTTGTTGGGATGAGCACTGGGTGTTGTAAGCCAATTTGACAATAAATTACATTAAATAAAATTTAAAAAGTGGCAAAGTGGGATGGAGAAGAGAAAAGCACCCCCTCCCCAAAAAAAGTGCGTTAATGAGCACACTGTGACCACTGTGGTCAACTGGGGCTTAATCCCACTGGGTACCCTCTGTGGGAAAGGGAATCTGACTACCATTCTTCCTTGGTTAAGGGTTGTCCCTGGGAACATTAAATCCCCTGCACTTTTGGGTTGCCCTGAGCAAGTTTACAGGGTGATGGAGAAAGTCTTGGGCACAAAAATAACATGGAAAACTAGAGGTGGGAAGCTCAGCATAAGCTGAGGTATCAGCATGCATGAGAACTATCCACTGCCCCTGTGTGTGGACTTGTGGGTGGGCTGAACCATCAAAGTTTAGCCTCCTCCCACCCAGCAGATTATAGAACAGGGATGCTTAACCTGAATGAGACTGGGGGCAGAGACATAACCACCTGAAATTTATGTAACATTGGGTGAGGGTACATACATCCATTTGCTTTTTTAAAAGTTTAATGTTTATTTTTGAGAGAGAGAGAGAGAGACAGAGACAGAGCATGAGTAGGGGAAGGGCAGAGAGAGGGGGAGACACAGAATATGAAGCAGGCTCCAGGCTCTGAGCTGTCAGTACAGAGCCTGGTGCAGGGCTTGAACCCATGAGCTGTGAGATCATGACCTGAGCAGAAGTTGGACACTTAACCGACTGAGCCACCCAGATGCCCCTCCATTTTCTGAGGAGACGTTTCACCTTTCATCAGATTCTCAGAGAACCACTAACTGTTTTACCATTTGTGTATAAGAAGGAAAATAGAAATATCTTTGAATTTGCTTATATGTGCATAGAGTATCTTTAGAAGGATACACAGAAAATGGGAATGTTGGTTGCCTCTGGGGAGATGGAGTGAGAAATTAGCAAGAGAAAGATATTTTATTGTGTGCCTTTTGGACTATTTAAATTCTGAACAATGAAAATGTATTACTTTAAAAAAAAATTAAACCTTTAGAGGCACCTGGGTGGCTCAGTCAGTTAAGCGTCTGGCTCTTTATCTTGGCTCAGGTCATGATCTCACAGTTCGTAAGGTTGAGCCCCACATCAGGCTCCATGCTTGGGATTCTCTCTCTCCCTCTCTGCCCCTCCCCCGGCTTGCCCTCTCTCTCTCTCTCTCTCTCTCTTTCTCTATCTCTCTTAAATATTTTTTAAAAAGATTTAAAAAACTTAAACCTTTAAAACATTAAACATTAAAGTCAAGATTGATCCTGTTAGTAAGCAGAAATGTGAATTAGAAAATAGATATCCTCAGTCAGCTGAGAGGCTGACTCTTGATTTCGGCTCAGGTCATGAACCCAGGGTCGTGGGATCAAGACCCTGTTGGGATCTGCACTGAGCATGGAGTGCTCTTGGGATTCTTGCTCTCAAAAAAAAAAAAGAAAGAAAAAAAAAAAAGAGAGAAATCATAATAACTAGAACTGGCAAAGACATAGAGAAAAGGCCACTCTCATTCACTGTTGCAGAAGGGCAAACTAGTACCTCTGGGTGGTAATTTAGCAGTGCCAAATAAACAATAATTCATATCCTTTCAACATTATATCACTTCTTGATCTTTCCTATAAAAATATGCCCATAAGTAGATAAGGATTTACATGCATGGATGTTCATAAAGTATTATGTGTAATGTCAAAAATGTCAAAAAGTTACAAACAAAATGTGTGCCCAGAAGAAAATAGTTGAATAAACTATCGTTTAGCTATATTATGAAATCCCATGCTGCCATTATAATGAATAAGGTAGATATGAATGTATGATGTGGAAGGAAATCCTTGATACATTGTTTCCTGGAAAAAAGGTTACAGGAGATGTATGTGAAACATGAAAAGGCATGTTCCTTTTCCTTTTTGAAAAAAAAGAAAATAAAAACCAAAAGCAGCCTGTGTACAGAAAACTAGGTGTGTATGCATATTTAAATATTAAATTACTTGCATGTGCACAGAAAAAGGTCCGAAAGGATACTACTGTCACAGTAACAGCAAGCACAGTTAAGAGTGAGAGAGGACACGGAGAGACTGTCTGCTCCAATCCTTACCCCAAGCCGGACTCTGCCTTCTTGGAGCCTCACTCCCCATCTCATCCTCTCCCCAACTCCCAGCCCCTCTCCTTTACCACCTGGGGGGTCTACATCTGTCCCTGCCCTGGAAGCAATCGAGGGCTTAGGGGAGGAGGGCTCAGTTGGCACCAGGACTGCAGGAGGGGAGGATGGCTGGATCTTATACCTGGAGTACTGCCATGGTCCCACCAGGTGACCAGTCCTGGATCTGCCCTGTTCCAGCCTCACATCCCCCACTGGGTGAAGCCCAGACCTCTTACTGTGGTAGTCAGGACCTTTCACGAACGGCCCCAACATTCCCACACTGCAAGCTGTGCCGTGCTGGATAAAATGTCTTTCACTTTTTACATTCAACACCTTTGCTCTTCTCATTTCTGCTACCCACGACTCCTTTCCCACCCCAAATGCCAATCTTCCTATCCCAGTCTCCACTGATTGAAGCCTTATTCTCCTATTTATCTGAAAGACCTTGTTCAGGTAACACCTCCTCCAGGAAGTCTCCCATATTCCTATGTTCCAGCAAGAAGGGTCTACTCTCTCTCGAGCCTTCATTTCTATGTTGTGACTCTGTGCCAAGCACTGGGAGTGGCACAGATTAGGTTTCAATTAATGTTTATGAAATTACATATTAACATTCTCATTTTCTAGATGAAGAAACTGAGACCCAAAGAGAGATAGTAACTTGTCTAGGGCTACCTCCAACATGCAGCCTCCTGCCATGGTGTCTCTGCTGCTTGTGTCCATGGGCCTCATGGAAGCACTTCAGGTATGGTTATCCTCCACCGTCCCCATGTCAGCAGGGAGTTGTCGGCTGAGTTGTCAGCTTCCTGTGAGGAGCCATGGGAGGAGAGAATGACTGATGCTTCCTTTGGGGCTTGCCCAGCCCGAGGGGACAGTCCCAGACCCTGGTCTCTGCAGCTAGTCGTTCCCAATCCCCTTCCCCTCCAGGTGCGTTTGGGGCTCTCAGCGTCATCATCTAAGTGGAGAAATTTGGTGACAGGCTCCCATTCTCCTGAGGCTCATCCTCTCAGTCCTTACTGCTCCCTCTCCCTCAGGCCCAGAGCCACCCCATCACTCAACGAGACCTCTTCTCTCAAGAAATGCCCCTGGATATGGCCCCAGCCTCCTTTGATGACCAGTATGCTGGCTGTGCAGCAGCCATGACAGCTGCCCTCCCGGATCTCAACCAAACAGAGTTCCAGGCCAACAAAGTGTATGCTGACGGCTGGGCACTGGCAAGCAGCCAGTGGCAGGAGCGCCAGGCCTGGGGACCAGAGTGGGGCCCCAGCCCTACCCGGCTGCCCCTGCCACCCCCTGGCTTCCGCGATGAGCATGGGGTGGCCCTCCTGGCCTACACAGCCAACAGCCCCTTGCACAAGCAGTTCAACGCAGCCGTGCGGGAGGCGGGCCGCTCCCGAGCCTCCTACCTCCACCACTTCTCCTTCAAGACACTCCATTTCCTGCTGACCGAGGCCCTGCAGCTGCTGGGTAGGGGCCAGCGTTCACCCCAGTGCCGCCAGGTGTTCCGAGGGGTGCATGGCCTGCGCTTCCGGCCAGCAGCACCTGGAGCCACCGTAAGGCTGGGAGGATTTGCCTCCGCCTCCCTACAGAATGTTGCAGCCCAGCAGTTTGGGGAGGACACCTTCTTTGGCATCTGGACCTGCCTTGGGGCACCTATCAAGGGCTACTCCTTCTTCCCTGGGGAGGATGAGGTGCTGATCCCCCCCTTTGAGACCTTCCAGGTAATCAATGCCAGCAGACCAGCCCAGGGCCCTGCCCGCATTTACCTCCGGGCCCTGGGCAAGCGCAGCACATACAACTGTGAGTACATTAAAGGTGAGCAGGGGATGCACTGATCAGCATCTATGCAGAAGATGGGCCTCCCCTTCTGTTTTCAGGGGATACATACACAAATATTACAAATAAATTAATAGTAAGGGGGACCCAGTCCTGTCCCTCTGCCCCTCCACCCCCTTGCCTCTAAGGGGAGACAAGCTTCTGAGGTAGTAGGACGCTTGTCCCTGGAGGTGCTTAAGCCAGAGCTGGCCACTTGCCTGCTGGGAGGTTGAAGAGGGTTTTCTGACCAAGACAGGTGTCTATGGACATTTGAGAGCCAAACAGAACTGGTCAGGCTTTTCTCCCAGCTGGAAGCTGGAAGGCAATTAATTTCTGGCCATAGCACTGACACCCAGACCATTGATGCCGGGTCTGATTAAGAGCCCCAACCTCAGCTTCCAAGAGGAGCACATGCATTCGGCTGAATGGAAATCCTGTGCTGTCGTGTGCGCTGGGTAGGGGTGCAGGTGGGTGGTGAGATAGCCGTTAGGGGCTGTGCCCCAAAGTTCCAGCTCAGGCTGTGGCAGGTCTTGGATACTCTTCCTGTCTATCCTCCAGGACTGGCCAGAGATGGAATCATGAGGCCAGCCTCAGGTTCTTAATATCTGAAGGGGTTGGGGGTTACTGGTCCTGGCCGAATGATGCCCAGGGGCTTGTGAGGCCTAATTTGCATAATTAGAAGCAGGTTGTTGCCTGGAACTGTGGACCACATCTAAGATAGGAGAAAGTCCAGTATGGCTACCATTCTCACCTTGGACAGCACCATGAGCTTGCATGAGTTAATGGAAGATGAAAAAGACACGCAAAATACATAAACTAGTGCCTCCTTGGCTGGGACAAGGCATGGGAGAGGGAGAGGTGAGGCAAAGCTACAGGCCAAGGAAGCAGGAGGGTACCCAGAATAGACCCTGGCTTTGAGGGATGGCTCCCTTCTGGCTCTGCTGCTCATGGGTCAAGTCAAATGTAGGCAAAGGAGGTCCCACCATAAGGAAGCAGAGTTAGAAGAAAATGTATCAGCTTCTCCTTGAATGAGTTGGGGATGGACCACAGGGTTTGGGCGTTCTTTCCTGACCTGAGAGCTATTGAGACTTTGATTATTTACTGTTTCTTCCCTACAGATAAGCAGTGCAAGTCTGGGCCCTGCCGTCTGGATAACTCAGGTAAGAGCTGCAAGCCTATGTGGGCCTCAGCTCAAGGATGAGCAGGGTGCCCTGGGGTTGGACTCCCCTCCTGAATTCATGTCACTCTTGAAAGGAAAACAACCCTCTTTTAATCAAAACAAGTAAACTCTCTTAAGTAGACACCTGTGGGGGTTGCTAACCTCTCTTAGAGGACATAGATGTGTGTATGGGGCAGTAGTCATGCAAGCTGATACACCTGCCCCCAAGTATGGGGCCCTCTCCTTCACAGAAGGTCAATGATCATGCACCGGAGAGATCCAGGTTGCAGTGGGGGGATGAAGGGAAGGGACCACTCCCAAAGTCCTCTCTGGGCCTTCTCCTTCAGCTGCAGAACCCACTGTCTCTATTACTAACCTCAGGGCTCCTGTAGACCACCTTCCAAGGTTGAGGTCAGGTCTTGGGTGCTGGAGACCTGGGATCTTATCTGAGCTCTGCCCTTTCTCTGTGATCACTCACTCTCTCTGGGACTCAGTTTTCCTATCTGTATAATAAGCATATTAGACTAGATGATCCCCAGGTCCCTTTCAGTTGTGACTCTTCTTCCCTTGAATACCCACTATTCCAGGGCCTGCCTAAGCCACCACTTCTCTAGGTGGGAAGGGGCTTTTCCAGGGGAACCAACTGGCATAGGCCCTTCCCAAGAAAGAAACTCTAGCCACTTATCCCCCTCAGGTCCCTCTTCCCTCCTCCAGGGCTCTGTGAACAGTGTGAAGGAGGGGGCCCTAGCATCTACTTTATTCCCACCATTCTCCACTACACAGTCCCATACCATGCTCCAGGCACACCACGCCATGAATCCTCACCATGACCCAGTGGGGTAGGTACTATCATCACCCTTGTTCTACAGATGAGGGAACTAAGTCCCAGAGAAGTGAAGCAACCAGTCCTACACACACAGCTAATAAGGGGTGGGGTCCAGAGAGCCCAGCTCTAGAGCCACACTCTGAACCACCACACTACCTGGTCCCCATTTCTCTCCAGACACCATCTTATTTTATCCTTACTGTACAATAAACTATTGGAAGGAGGAAGAACAGGGAGTATTACCTTCATTATATAGTAAAGGAGACCCAGAGACAGAAATGACTTGCCCAAGGTGACAGAAGGAGTCAGTGGCAGAGCCAGGGTCAGAAGCCATATCTCCAGGCTCCAACCAACTTGAGTTCTGGTAATGTCATTTCAAGCACTGGACAAGTTAAGGATTCCCCCTGGTCCATCAGTACTTCTATCAGGGGTTCGCAGAGGGGCAAAGATGAGCATCACTAGAGCTCTCATCATATCTCTTCCCCTTGTTCAACCCACTCTGTGATGCCTCATTTGTCTCAGTAGGGGGCAGGGGCATAGACCAACCTAGTGACCTCTGGAAGGGGAACTGGGGCTCTTTCATCTGCCTACCCTCCTCCCTGAATCCATGGTCTGCATATCTGCATCTCTGGCTCCCATCACACTTTGTGTGTCTGTGTTTTCAGCTCACTCTGCTCGCTCCTCTTCGTCTTATTTATGTACCTCATTTTACCCTGAAAACTTCTCTCTCTGCCTCTGTTTTTCCCACAGCCATGAGTCAAGGCCCCATTTCTGCAGTCTGGTCCCTCCTACTGCCACTCTGGCTCCTTGTCAGAGGAACCTTTCCATAGACTCCAGGCCTCCCATCATCCTTCCAACACTGAACAGCTCTGCCTGCTGCCTCTACCCAACATGGGGATGTTGGCCACATGTGTGCTTTAAAGGCAGCCAGGATCCATGGTAACTCCATCTGCTGGGAACTCTGGGACGTTGGTAGCTGCCAGGCCTGCTGATGGAGAAATAAGGGAATCTGAGGACTGAGCCTTAGCCAAGGCTCTAAGAATGAGACACTGAATAGACACGGGGGTCTCTACAACAGGCAACAACTCACTTGGAGGTTAAACTAGTTTGGGGGGGAATGGGGAGGAAAGCACTTGGCCAGAGCATTTGCTGGTATTACTCAAATGCCTCACATGTGCACCTGGAAAGCTCCTATTCACTCTCCCAAGAAGCCTTCTCTGACTTCTCCCACCTGGCTGGGCTAGGGGTCCTGCCTCTCTGCTCCCACAGGTCCTTAGATGCTTCTCTACACCACGTGTTCATGTTTGCCTCCTGTATCAGATGGTGAGCTTCCTGAAGGCAGGGACTGGGTCTAAAGCACAGAGGTAGTACTAGAAAACGTGTAAATCAAAAAGGAACAAACATCTTGCGAATGGCTCATCTCTGCAGTGCCCTGCTCTGGACATTTTCAAGCTCTCTGAATGTCAGTGTGTAGGAATGATGTGGACTGGCTCTAGCTCCAGACAGTAGAGAGCAGGAGAAATAGCAGAGACAGCATTAGGTTCTCTGCCAGGGTCTCAACTGAATGCGCAATTGAATTCTTGTCAGCAAAGACATATAATTTCTGCTCTGATCTATGTGTCCTAAGGTTCCCGTCTCTAGAGAGACAATCCTGGATCCCCAACTTCCACTACCACGGGTCCCAAGGGTTAAGACAGGACACTGAAGAGGTGCTAGGCACACACTTACTTTATTATGAGTTGGGGCTTTGGGGCCAAAATTCTGGTGTGGCCTCCTGCTCTGGAAACTAGAATCCTGAATCCTTTACCCTGAGTCCTAGGCAGGGACTGGCAAGACCAAGTTCCTAAAATAATAGCCACCAAGGAAATAAGAGAAGACAAAGAAACATGGTAGTTCTGTTTCTCATATAACCTGCACCCTTGCCACTCTAACATTTCTAACACTCAGCATCAAAGTTCAATTCTGTTCCTCCAGGACTGCATTTTGATTTTGACCCTTCTTAGAGTTTCTCTTCCATAGGGATTAAGGGAGTGGCAAACTCTGGATTTCCCTTAGTGGTTAAGGTATGTAGACAAGCGATCCCTGTGGTTTGTGAAATCGGCAGTGCTGATCCTGAAGAAAGGGTGTCCCAGGCTGTTAGGCACAGTGGGGAGAGACTGGGTGGCCTGAGAACCAACAACCACCTGGCCTTTCCATCTCTGTCTGGGGGTGCTGTGGCTGCATCAGACCCCTGGGACTCACAGGGCCTGCACCAGCACCAGGAGGCTCATGACCAGGGCCATGGAGAAGAAGATCCCCAGGAAGAAGCGATCCATCACACGGGCCAGCCGCTTCCAGTCCTCATGGCGGCGCTGGGCAGCCCGGTGGCTGTGGAAGGTGTTAGCAATGGTAGCTACGTGATGCAGCAAGGCTTCTTGATGGCACAGACACCGTGGCTCATGGCAAGGAACTGCTGGAGGGTGAACCCCTTCATCAGAAGGCTGGGGACTGGGGGGTGACTCAGGTGGTCTAGACTGCCCACAGGGCTCCCCTCGTTCCCGCACGCACAAGCCCCGTGCCAGGCGTCCCAGGAGGAGGGCCCGAGCCCAGGCTGGCACTGGTCGGGCACTGGGACCACAGTAATGCAGGTTCATGATAAGGATGGTGAGCGCTGTGGAGAATGTGACCATGGTCATGGTGGCCATGTAGTACTTCCCTGAAAGAGAGAGAGTGAGCTGGGGCCCAAAACAAGAACTCAGGGTGCCTGAGTCTGCCCACTGCCTCAACACAAATAGGCACCAGCTCATCCACCATGAGGCTCTCAGGACCCTCCAATCCCAATGGATGGAGCCAGGAAGGACATAAGAGCCAAGGTCTCCTCATCCCCTGTTCCTACAAGTGAGTTCTCACAAGCCACGTGCTCCCTAGTTGTTCTCCTCACTGCTGGACTCTGCACTCCCTCACAATCCATGAAAGCCACGCTCTCAAATGTAGAAGCACCATCTGGGGCAAGTTATTGATTCTTTTGGTACAACTGGGATAACAACAGAACTTACCTCACAGGTCTGTGGTGAGGGCTCCCTGAGTTAATAAATGACAAGCCCTTAGGAGAGGACCTGGCACACAGCCAGCACTCAATGCAAACTGCCTGTTACGACGGGTGAGGGGGAGGATGTCTTCCTGGAAGGGGCCTACCCTCTCCCCTCAATCTCAGAATGAGGCATGCTCCCGGAACACCCCCACCCTCACCCCCAACTCCCACACCGAATTGGGCCGGCACGGCTGGGCTGGGGATGGGCGGGGGCCGGTCTCACGGAGGAGACGGCTCACTCCCCGCCCCCTCACCACCCTCGACCCGCGCCCTCGTGGCTCACCGATGAGCGGCACGCTCTCGGCCGGTGGCATGCTCTCGGCCAGGAGCAGCTGGAAGACGGTGAGCGCCAGCAGCACGGTGACGCCGAGCGACACCTTCTCGCCCGAGTCGGCGGGCAGGTGGAAGGCGAGCGGCGCGAGCAGCGAGATGAGCACGCAGGGCAGCAGCAGGTTGCACACGTAGGCGGCGGCGCGGCGGCGCAGCAGCAGCGTGAAGGTCACGTCTGGGTAGGGCTCTGAGCAGCAGCCGTAGGTGAGCACGCGCCGCCGTGCCGGCATGCCCAGCACGTGCCACTCCACGTTCTCCACGAAGTCGGCCAGGCTGGCGGCGGTACCGCGTGGCCGCACGTCCAACTGGTGCCCGCCGTGCGTCCACGAGCCGAACGTCAGGCCGCAGCGCTGCGCGTCGAACGGGAAGGCCGACACGTCCACGCGGCATGAGCTGCGCGTGATGGCCGGCGCGTCCCAGCGCACGGCGCCGTCGTGCCGCAGAACCACGTTGGTGCTGGCCGAGGCCGGCGGCTGTGCATCAGCCCTGTGGGCGGGCGGGGTTGGGCTACCTGAGGAGGCTGCTGGGCGGCAGACTCCTGCAGCAGCTCTGTGACCCCCGGGGCCCTGTGGGTTACCAGGGACCGCCTGGAGGGTGGAGGGGGTGGCAGAGAGGGCCCTGCGTGCCTTTGGAGGCTCAGAAGGGGTGGCGCCTGCAGACTCTAGAGGAGACACGGATCTAGGCCAGGGCAGGGTGAAAACACATCTGTAAAAGATGGCACCTGGCTGCATTGTGTTATCTGCAAATCTCCTAGGGGGCCCCTGGGGGAAAATATGCAGAGCCATGTGTTGTCTGGGAAACACAACTGGTTTAGGTGGCATAAAGGAATGCTCCAGAGTGTTAGGCCCTAGAGGAAGTCCCTAGGTAGGCCGTCGGGGAGTCCTGGGAGACTTGGAGCAGGCCTGGAAGGGTGGAGTATGCCATCAGGAGGCACTTGTACCCCAGAACCCTCTCTGTGAGAGACACAGAAATGGCCCCTAGACCACACAGTGGGTTCCCAGGAGACATTCAGCCTGGGTTGGCTTGGGAGAGTCTAAAGTGGGGCATATCATGGAGGGGCTGGCAGCTTAGAAGAGTCCTGGGGGAAAAGCTTCCAGGAACCAAGTTAGGTTGTGGGGATGGGGAATCAGTGCAAACCTAGAGCCAAGGGCAACAGATGGAAGGGGGAGGGTCCCAGGCAGGCAGTACTTGTTATAGAGTACGATGTCTGGACGCCACACGAGACTGCTGGGGATGCGGATAGCATCCAGGCCACCATAGGCATCGGGGTCCCATCGTAGGTAGGCATCTGTCCACTCCTGTCGAATCCACAGGTACAGGGTCAGCACCTGGTTCCGCTCATCCTAGTGGGTGGCAGGGAGTAGGCACAGGTGTGGGCACACATATATGCACACCCTCCCCTGTGTGTACACACTCACCTACAGAGTTCTGGACAGCACCCACAAACGCAGCTGGCTCACAGTCCAGTTCCTACCCAGGCCTGACCTTGCTATGTGACCTTGACAGTTTTCCACTCTTCTTTAGGTCTCAGTTTCCTCAGTAGTTACATGGGTGATAATCCCTGCTGGGCAGGAATCCAAGTGTGCAAGTAGTGGACACACTGTGGGCACCCAGCAGTTAGTATCCAACAGTTAGTAGCTGTTATTATTGTTAATATTAATGTTTATAGATAAGAATTATTTGGAGAATAATCCCATTCTCTCACTCCCTCCCCCCCACCCCCCTCCAATTCCTTGACACTGCCACAGGCATGCTCCAAGGTTGCACCACAACACACCATATCAATGATCTGGGACAATGTCACCTCCAGGGTCACGTTCAGAGCCTGGTCTGTGTCTGCCACAGGTCTCAGGGCACTTGTGTAGTTGGCGAAGAGGTCACGGAACAGCTTGTGAGCCAGTCTGCCCTCAGCTCCCAAGCATTCTGGGGGACCAGGAAACAGGGTTGTGCATCTGAGACCTTTGTCCAGGGCCCTCTGCTCACACCCTCTATCCCCACAAGGCTGGCACCTGTCACCTGCTGTGCTATCTCCTGGCCATCTGACTGGTTCTCCTGATGTCTTCTCTGTCCATCTAGCTGTGGTTCTAGTTCCTCCCTGGACTGCTTCCAGGGATGAGTGAGGTGAAGGCTGAGGACTAAATTGCTAAATTGGTACTGTCTTCTGGAGCACGCTGTTTTTTTCCCCCACCCTTTCCCTTCCTAAGGACCTGGATTCTGCTTGCCCTACTGCAAATGCAACAGGGGCCTAAACAGATGATAGGAGTCTCATCTCTCACCCAGGTGTTGTTGTTAATCCCATTGCTGCCCCCCCCTCCCGCTCCAGTCTCTCAAACCTGTCTCCACTTATCCAGCTGCACCTCTGTGGATTTCTTCGAAGTTTCTGATGCTGTGGGCTATCCCTCCTTCTGAAAATCCTCTCTTCTCTAGACTTCTGTGACATACCACATTGTCTTCAGCCTCTGACTCAAGTATTGTTCCCCAGAATCCTGTCCTTGGCCTTTTTTTTTTCAGCCCAGATTTTTCTCCTGAGCTCCAGACCCATAAATACAATTCATTCCCGAATGTCCTATTGGTACCTTTAAGGCTGTAGGTCCAAAATATGAACTCATTTCCTCCTCCCATGCTCTGAAACCTATTCCTTATTCTGTGTTCCCCATCTCAGCAAACAGCACTGATCCCCCAGTGATTTCAGCCAGAAATCTGGGAATTATCCCTCCTTTCTGCCCCCCCCCCTGCAATCCTACCAGTACCCGAGTCCTGCCAGCCATGCTACTGGGCATCTTTTGAATGTCTACTCACCTCTGAAGCTGAGAGGACTTCTCACTGCCCCTGCTGCAAGTTTAGTCTCTCTAACCAACCTTCACATTTCTGAGATCAGGTTTTTAAGCACTCAAGTTTGACCAGGCCAGTAGCTGCTTAAAAGTGTTCAGTATCTCTCTCTGTTGCCTGCTAATAAAGTCTAAACTCAGCTTGGCATTCAAGGCCCTTCATGATCTGGCCCCCTCACCCTGGCTTTTCCATCACTGCTCCCACCCCGGCCAGGCAGGTCTTCTCTTGTCCCCTTCAGCACCTTTGTCCTCCATGATACCCAGATAGAACACTTGTTCCCCACACAGTAGTGAAGAGAAATAGGGTGTGGAGAGAGATTTGGGGAGGAAGGCAACAGCAGCAGTGCCCAGAGAAGCAGGGCTGGTTTACTGAGCTTCACACCTGGAAGCAGCGAGAGCAGGAGCAGAAAGCCCAGGCCGGAGACAGAGAAGCTTAGGCTGAGATGGTGGCTCCGGGGCCCCATGGCCCTGCCACAGCAAGAGGTGGGGCAGGTCTCTGGGTGTGAGCCTCTTGGCCCCACTGAGGGCAGCATCAGGCTCTGCTGGCAGGGATGGTGTGGACGATACCTGCAAGTCAGAAGTAAGACTGAAATCTCTGCTGGGTCCAGCTACCCTCTGGGGAGCCCTGCGGCTCTTCCAGTTCTCTCACCCTCCTATTTGTACCTGCCCTTGGATTTAAGTACTTGGATCTTGGCATCTGCTCTTTCTCCTCTGTTAGTCCTTTCCTCTTCTGGCCTCTGCCCCTGCACTTGTCTCTGCCCCCCCACCCCCCTTTACCTCTCTCACTCAGCATCTCCGTCTCCACTTCCTTTTGTCTTTTCTTCTGTAACTCTTTCTTGGCCTCTGCCTCTTTGACTTTGGTCTTCCTCCTTCCACTCATTCCTCCTGTCTCCTTCTATTTCAGCCCCCTAACTTCCTTTCTCTGTTCTCCATACCTGGACTCCGGATGAGCCTGGCACATTCTCAGCAGAACGGGGCAGGGACTCCATCAGCTCTGAGCCCTCTGAGGCATAGGGCTGCAGGCCCCTCCCCCTTTGCCGTTTTCATTAGCTTAATTATAGGGTTGGGACACCTGTGCCCATGGGAACAGAGTAATTGAAACTGACACCTTAGGTTACCGGGCCCTGAATTATTCAAATTCTGTAAGTCAGCACCCAGGCTCAGCTGAAGCCCAGCCTGGGGTATTGGAGGGCACAGAGATCCTAGGATCAGGGGTGTGAGGAAGCAGGACCCATGGATGATGCTGTCCTCCGAGTTCTACCACCATTACTGAATTCTTGAAGCCTCCTTTAAACTGTCAGCTCTGCCTCCAGTGAGAGATCGAACACATCTGTCCAGGCTAGGTAGGCACTTTGTGCCAATCAAGCTCTCCCCTCCTGGTGGGAATGGGAACTGAGCCTCAGGCTCCTCCAGGTGGCCCCACAGAGCAGGGGATGCAGCTCACATCCTCACCTCCAGCTCCCTACAGCCATCCCAATCGGAGCCTCAGTGTTTTCCCCATGCCCAAACACCATAGGTGATATGGGGTAGCAGGGAAAACACAGGCTTTAGAGTCACTTTCAGCTCTGTCTTATGAGTTGTCTGACATGGGCAAGCTACTGAAACTCTCTGGGTTTAGGTTTTCTCATACAGGATAATGGGATTAACAGTCCTCACTTTGAAAGGATTAAATGAGACAAGCAATAATGCAAGGCAAAAGTGCCCAGCATATTGTCTGATGCACAGTAGTCAACCAACTATAATCTCAGTGATATCTTCAGGAACACACACTTAGATTCACAAGTCTCCAGCCCCTGGCAACCACAGTTCTAAACTTTCTATCTCCATAATTTTGACTTAAGTACCTCATGTAAGTGGAGTCACACAGTAGTTGTCTTTTTGAGATCAGTTGATTCACTTTGCATAATATCCTCAAGATTGATCCATTTTGTTACATATGTCAGAACTTTCTTATTTTAGGGCTATATATATTCTATTGTATGCATATGCTACATTTTGCTTATCTATTCATTCCTTGAGGAATACTTGGCTTGCTTACACATTTTGGGTAGTATGAATAATCCTGCTGAATATGAAAATAGAAATATCTCTTCAAGACTTTGTTTTCAGTTCTTTTGGATATATACCAAGAAATGGAATTGCCAGGTCATATGGTAATTCAATTTTTTTTTTTTTTGAGAAATCGCCATACTACTTTCTATAATAGCCATAACATTTTACATCCCCACCAAACAGGGTACAAGGGTTCCAATTTCTCCACATCCTCATCAACACTTATTATTTTTTCTTTTTTTTAAATAGTAGCCATCGTAATGGGTATAAGTTGGTATCTCACTATAGTTTTGATTTGCATTTCCCTAATGATTAGTGATGTTGAACATGGTTTCATGTGCTTATTGGCCATTTATATGTCTTCTTTGAAGAAGTGTCTATTTGAGCCTTTTGTCCATTTTTAAATTGTTTTTTTGTTGTTGTTGTGTTCTAGGAGTTCTCTCTATATTCTGGATATTAAGCCCTTATAGGGTATATAATTTGTAAATATTTTCTTCCATTCTATGGGCTGTTTTAGTCAGTTGATATATTCTTTTGGTGAACAATATTTTAAATATTTTATGAAGTCCCGTTTGTATTATTTTTTTGCCTGCACTTTGAAGTCATATCCAATAAATCATTGCCAAATCCAATGTTGTGAAGCTTTTGCCCTGTATTTTCTTCTAAGAGTTTTATAGTTTTAGTTCCTATATTTAAGTATTTGATCCATTTAAAAATTTTAGGTATGGTGTTTAGATAAAGGTACAACTTTATCTCTTTGCATGTGGATATCCAGTTACCCCAGCACCATTTGTTGAAAAGACAAATTCTTCCATTGAATGGTCTTGGCTCCCTCATCAAAAATCATTTGACCCTCATGTGAGGGTTTATTCCTGGCTCTCTATTTTAACCCATTAGTCTAGATGTCTGTTTTTATGCCCATACCACACTGTTTTGATTACAGTACCTATGTAATAAGTTTTGAAACCAGGAAGCGTGAGTCCCCCAGCTCTGTTCTTTTCCAAGATTGTGTTGGTTATTCAGAGTCCCTTGAGATTCCATATGAATTTTAGGATGGATTTTCTTATTTCTGAAAAAAAAATGCCACTGGGATTTTGGTAGGAATTGCACTAAATCTGTAGATTGCTTTGGTTAGTATGGATATTTTAAATCTTCCATTCCATGAATATGATGTCTTTCCATTTGTCTTTAGTTTCTTTAAGCAATATTTTAGTTTTCAGTGTACATGACTTTTGCCACCTTGACTATGTTCATTCCTATTTTCTTTTTGATGCTATTGAAAATGGAATTAATTTTGTAATTTCCTTTTTGGATTGTTCATTGTTAGTGTATAGAATGCAATGGATTTTTGCATTTTGATTTTGTATACTGCTTTGAATTAATCTATTCAGCTATTCTAACAGTGCTGCTGTTGAACCCTGTCATCATCATCATTGTTATTTGGTGTAATCTTTAGGGTTTTCTACATAAAAGATCATATCATCTGCAAACAGGTTTTACTTCTTCTTTTCCAATTTGGATGTCTCTTATTTGTCTTTCTTGCCTACTTGTTCTGGCTAGATCTTCCAGTATTATGTTGAATAGAAGTGGTGAAAGAAGATGTCCTTGCCATGTTCCTGATCTTAGAGGAAAAGGTTTCACTCTTTTACCATTGAGTACAATGTTTGTTGAGGGTTTTTCATATATGGCTTAGTTTGTAAGAGTGTTGGGTGTTTATCGTCCTACTTTGTTGAGTGTCTACCATGAAAGAGTATTGAATTCTGTCAAATGCTTTTTCTGTATCCGTTGAGATGATCATGTTCTTCTCCCCACCCCCATTCTGTTAGTGTGATGTATACATTGATTTTCACATGTTGAACCATCCTTGCATTTCAGAAATAAATCCCACCTGGGGCGCCTGGGTGTCTCAGTCAGTTAAGCGTCCGACTTTGGCTCAGGTCATGGTCTCACAGTCTGTGAGTTTCAGCCCTGCATTGGGCTCTGTGCTGACAGCTTAAAGCCTGAAGCCTACTTCAGATTCTGTCTCCCTCTCTGCCACTCCCCTGCTTACACTCTGTCTGTCTCTCTCTCTAAAATAAACATTTTAAGAAATTAAAAAAAAAAAAAAAAAAAAGAAAGAAAGAAATACCACTTGGTCCTGGTGTGTAATCCTTCTGATTTGCTGAATTCAATTTGCTGATATTCTGTTGAAGATTTTTGTATCAATGTTCATAAAAGAATTGGGCTGTAATTTTCTTTTAGTGTCTTTGTCTAGCTTTGGTATAAGAGTAATTGTATACATTAAATGGGCAACTGTAGGTAGGGGTGCCTGGCTGGCTAAGTTGGTAGAGCACATGACTCTTGATCTTGGGGTTGTAAGTTTGCCCTCATGCTGGGAGTAGAGATTACTTAAAAATAAAATCTTTTTTTTAATTAAAAAATTAAAAAAAATTTTAATGTTTACTTTTGAGAGAGAGAAACGAGCAGGGGAGGGGCAGAGAGAAAGGGAGACACAGAATCTGGAGCAGGCTCCAGGCTCCGAGCTGTCAGCACAGAGCCCGACGCAGGGCTTGAACTCCCAAACTGCGAGATCTTGACCTGAGCCAGAGTCAGATCCTCAAATGACTGAGCCACCCAGGTGCCCCCAAAATAAAATCTTTAAATAGGTAAGTGTAAAGTATGTGAATTATATCTCAATAAAGCTGTTACCAAAAATCTCATAAACAATCATGAATGAGAGCTGAAACAAGAAAATAATCACAGAAACAAGAAAGTTCACAGGTATTGGACATATTAAATAATAATATTTGAGTAATGTATTCTGGGTATTGCTTTAAGCACCATAATATGTATTAATTCATAATTCTTACAATACCCTATAAGGTAAATACTATTATTGTTTCCATTTTATAAATGAGGTAACTGAGGCACAGGAATAACTTAGTCAAGATTCCATAACATATACCAAATGAACTCGGGATTTGAAAGTAAGATATTAGGAGTAGGGAATCCATGCCTTTCTATGCTGCAACTATATGGCCCCTTTTAAAAACAAAATAGATATATACATAATATGATTTAAATAAAAAGGATTGGAAATTTATTAACAAAATAAGAGTACTCTCAAAAATGAGGAGGTAGGTTTAAAAAGTAACCACATAGGGGCTCCTCGGTGGCTCAGCTGGTTGAGCAGCCAACTTCAGCTTGGGTCATGATCTCACAGCTTGTAGGTTTGAGCCCCGTGTTGGGTTCTCTACTGACTGCTCAGAGCCTAGAGCTTCGTTCGGATTCTCTGTCTCCTTTCTCTCTCTTTCCCTCCCCCACATTTGCATGTTCCCTCCCTCTCTCTCTCTCTCAGAAATAAACATTAAAAAAATTTTTTTAGCAATCCCTATCAAAATAACACCACCATACAAACAATCCTAAAATTTGTATGGAACCACAAAAGACCCCAAATAGCCAAAGCAATCTTGAAAAAGAAAACCAAAGCAGGAAGCATCAGAATCCCAGACCGCAAGCTGTATTACAAAGCTTGAATCATCAAGACAGTATGGTACTGGCACAAAAACAGACACTCACATCAATGGAAAAGAATAGAGAACCCAGAAATGGACCCACAAATGTATGGCCAACTAATCTTTGACAAAGCAGGAAAGAATAACCAATGGAATAAAAATAGTCTCTTCAGCAAGTGGTGCTGGGAAAACTGGACAGCGACATGCAGAAAATGAACCTCAACCCTTTCTTTACACCATATACAAAAATAAACTCAAAATGGATGAAAGACCTCAATGTAAGACAGGAAGCCATCAAAATCCTCGAGGAGAAAGCAGGCAAAAACCTCTTTGACCTTGGCCACAGAAACTTCTTACTCAACATGTCTCCCAAAGCAAGGGAAACAAAGTCAAAAATGAACTATTGGGACCAAAATAAAAAGCTTCTGCACAGCAAAGTAAACAATCAGCAAAACTAAAAGGCAACCAACAGAATAGGAGAAGATATTTGCAAACGACATATCAGATAGAGGGTTAGTATCCAAAATCTATAAAGAACTTATCAAACTCAACACCCAAAAAACAAATAATCCAGTGAAGAAATGGGCAAAAGACATGAACAGACACTTCTCCAAAGATGATATCCAGATGCCAACCAACACATGAAAAAATACTCAAATCACTCATCATCAGGGAAATACAAATCAAAACCACACTGAGATACCACCTCACACCTGTCAGAATGGCTAACATTAACAACTCAGGCAACAACAGATGTTGGCGAGGATGTGGAGAAAGAGGATCTCTTTTGAACTGCTAATGGGAATGCAAACTGGTGCAGCCACTCTGGAAAACAGTATGGAGGTTCCTCAAAAAATTAAAAATAGAAATACCTTATGACCCAGCAATTGCACTACTAGGTATTTATCCAAGGGATACAGGTGTGCTGTTTCGAAGGGCACATGCACCCCAATGTTTACAGCAGCACCATCAACAATAGCCAAAGTATGGAAAGAGCCCAAATGTCCACTGATGGATGAATGGATAAAGATGTTGTATATATGTGCAATGGAGTATTACTCGGCAATCAAAAAGAATGAAATCCTGTCATTTGCAACTACGTGGATGGAACTAGAGGGTATTATGCTAAGTGAAATTAGACGGAGAAAAATATCATATGACTTCACTCCTATGAGGACTTTAAGATACAAAACAGATGAACATAAGGGAAGGGAAGCAAAAATAATATAAAAACAGGGAGGGGCACCAAACATAAGAGATTCTTAAATATGGAGGACAATCAGAGGGTTACTGGAGGGGCTGCGGGAGGGGGGATGGTCTAAATGGGTAAGGGGCATTAAGATATCTACTCCTGAAATCACTGTTGCACAATATGCTAACTTGGATGTAAATTAAAAAAATAAATAATATAAATCATGGAAACAACAAAAAAAACCCTAATGGACAAATGATCCACCTACTTCAACAAATAAAGGACATTAAAAAAAAAAAAAAAAGAGGGGGAAGAAAGTTGATAATATGATACTTGAGATTTATCAACCAAATGCAAAGTATGGACCCTATTGAGATCCTAATTCAAACAATTCAACAGTAAAACTTGACCTTTGAGACAGCTGGGAAAATTTGAAAATGCAGTGGATGTCAGTTCCTATCTAGGAATTATTAATTTTGTTAGGTGTGACAAAGGTGTTGTGATTATGTTTATAAAAATTTACTTGTTATAAATTCTTAGGTATTGAGGAAATGATGATCTACCTTAGAAATACCATTGTGGGATGGGCAGAATATAATGGAGGTAAAGAGGAAAGGATTTTGACAAATGTTGCATGTAGATTCATGACAGCATCTTACTCTTGCATAGGTGAAAATCTCTACAGTAATAGGTTAATAAAAAACCCTCAGGAAAACATAAGAAATGAAGGTTTAAAGCAGAAATCAATATACAGTAAAACCTTGGTTTGCGAGCATAATTCATTCCGGAAACATGCTTGTAATCCAAAGCACTTGTATATCAAAGCGAATTCCCCCATAAGAAATAATGGAAACTCAGATGATTTGTTCCACAACCCAAAAATATTCATATAAAATGATAACAATACTGTAATATAAGAAAATACAAAAAAAAAAAAACCCAAACCCACCTGTACTTACCTTTGAAAACCTTTGTGGCTGGTGTGAGGGAGATGAGAGGACGATTGTTAGGATGACTTTCACTAGCACTAACAGAATCACTACTACCTATTGGGTTAATGGCATCTTTTTCTGTACCATTGCCATTGTATACATTCTCGCGGATATTAACTACAGTACAGTGTTAACAAACTCCTGTCTACTGTATTTAACATAACTGGCAATAAGGCAGCAGAGGCAAGGGTCTCTATCTGCAGGCAACCTGACCTAGAATGAAGCGAAGCATTCCTAAGCTTACTCTTGTATGGAAAAGCAAAGCAGTGTCCATAGGTGCTTTGCAGTGACAAAAAATACACTAATGCCAGTTGTGGGCACCTTACAACGTTCTGAAAAATTACTGATTTCTGCCAAACACCATGGCCTGAGACTGAGCATCCAAGCATGGGGGGTGATCACCCACAATCCCACTGAGAGAGGAGAAAGAAAACCATTGGCTCAGTTGTGATGTGACGTTCAGCATCACATACTACTCATATTGCAAGACGTCACTCGTTTATCCAGTTAAAATTTATTAGAAATGTTTGTCTTGTGGGACACTCGCAGAACAAGTTACTTGTAATCCAAGGTTTTACTGTATTACAATACAGAACTTTGGTAAAATTGATAAGTTGAAGAGCTGGTTTTTTGAAAAACAAAAAATCTCAAGTAATTTTCAGTTAATACAAAGTAGCAGCTGAGTCTACTACTGCATCTGAAAAGAGCAGCTCCTGCAGGCCTTGGTTTGGCTAATCCAACATTTAATCTCCAGACCTTTCCTGACTTTGACTTCAGCATTCTGCCAAGGAAATACACTTATTTTAGGTATTATATGAGGTTGCAGATTCCATAACTCTTTGTTAAGTGTTTTGAGAAAACGGATTCCCGTTTTTATGTTTTTGAGAAACTTAACATGGAGTTTTGAAATGTAGAAGAGCTTCATCTTATCATTCACTTTGAACTGTAAGTCTGTTGTCTGTGATGTAACATAGCTGCTATGATAAACATCTGACATACAGCCTTCAAAAAATACATGGATATGAAATACTTGTCCTAAGAGGAAACACTGCACATATTCACAATTCTTTAACACTTCTAAAGGCTAACCATTTCTAAGGCACATATACTTTTCACACAACACCTCTCTCACAAGGAAACCAGAACAGGAATTCTTTGCTAGAAGCCCAGTAATGCTCTGTGACTCAGGTTCACAGTCAGTAACGGAGATTCCCAGCTGAGTTACCCTTGTCCTTGCGGGTCTAAATTAAAGGGAAGCCCCAGACCTACTCTGCTTTAGCTCCAAATTCCGAATTCCTCCATGTCCCAGTGTCTTTGGCCTAATCCTAATTGGAATTTGCTGACACCTTCAGTTTAACAGACCAAAAAACAAACAAACGACCTCCACCCCACCACAAATAGTACTCATCAGACCCATTTGCTCCCTCTGCAAAACAGGTCTGTTTAGCAGCAATATAAAAGATCATTAACCCCATTACACAATGGAACATGAGTATGATCCAAGTTTTAAAAACAAACAAAACCTCCAGAGCAGAAAAGCCAGGAGGCTTTGAACCCTAAAGGCAATGAGACGCTTCCCTGATCCCTCACTGGGAATCCAAGCACATAAAAAAATGCTTATAAATATTTTTATATAAACAGGATTAATAATCTCAACCCACTCACCCCTAAATTTGCTCATAAATTTAGCCTTTGATTGTTCTTTCTTTAACCCATGCCCCATCTCCGTTTAGATTGCAGATCAACTGAGGCTACTATAAAGCTCCTTGGGGTAAGAAGGCTCAAAAAACACAAAGGGAAAAGGCCAATAGCAGGAATGCTATAAACATTTCATTTTATTTATTTTTTTTAAGAAAAGTAGCTTCAGAAAAAGAAGAAAATAATCTAGATCATTTATTTATATATATATATATATACTTTTTAATAAAAACCTTTACATAATCTTCATGCATAAAGACCTAGAGGTGGCCATGTTGTCTGTGACAGACCTAATACCAGCTGTCACAGGTCTTTACCTGGGACTCCCCATAGCTGGCAGCAGTGTAGCAAAGGCCCTCCACTAAAGCCCCTAAAGCCAAGCTCCTTGCCTGCCTCAGTAATGGTTTTATGTTCTAGGACTGTAGACAATGGGTAGGAAATGCTTTGGGCTAGAAGAGAAAGGATGAGGAGGGTTACCCAACCTGCCATGTTTTATCCAAACTCTTCAGGGAAATCCAGAATGGAGGCCTAGCAAGATGACTGAAAACCAGGGATCAAACTGAGTTCTGGAGCTTCCCAGAGACATGGTGTCTGTGACTAAGAGTTCCTGCACATGGTAGCAGGAAAGGTTTGGTGTTCATGCAACATTCAAGGCAGAACAAACAAGCCTTGAAGATTCATCCCTCCACGGCAGGCACTGACTTCTACCCTAAATGAGTCAGAAAGACCCTGTTACTGCTTCCTAACTCAGTCCAACCCTCTTTGGACTCTAAAACAGTGTTAAGTCATCAACCTACTTAAGAGATTCTCCTTCCTTGTGTGGATAGTTCATCTGTTAAGGAAGGACAGTCTTTGATTAACACATTTGTCCTAGTATAAAAGGGCTGAGGTAGGAGTAGGGTAGCAGGCTGGCATGGAGGGCCACAAGATCCAGAATGGCTGAGAGTGGAAAAAGATTCCCTGGTTCTCTGGGGGGGGGATTCTGCCAAAGGTGTTTTATTGATCATTTTTCAAAAGGAAAAAAAAAAAAAGAACGATTTTTTAAGGATGGTAAAAAGAGGCTTGACTCCTTTTTGGGTTCCAAAAGCCCTTACGTTTTGTTCAGTATTAAGAAAAGCCCTGAACAAATGGAGGCTGCTGCTTGGGGCAGCAGGAAAACAGGATGGATTCCACAGCTAACCAAGAGAATGGCAAACAGTGCCAATCAACTCAATGCAAAGGATCTTTGTGTGGTGAGTGTGAATGAGCATGTGAGTGTGTTGGGAGGAACTTGGGGTTCACTGGCTTCCAACAGTCAATTCTCGAAGGTAGGACTGTGTGAGACCACGCAGTTCCTCCAAGGCATAGTCCTCAGGCATGGGGAGTCGGCCAACGTGGGGAGCCAAGAGACGCAAAGGGACTCGCTGAGGGTCTGGTGTTGAGTCGGAGGTTGCATCAGGGGCATGCCGAAGGCTCCATACCACCCGCAGCAGGTTGGCTACACGTTTGGCCATGTCTGGAGAGAAAAAAAATGGAGTGGGGACCAAGGATGAGGGGTGGGAAGGGAGGGCATCAGGGCAGGAAGCAGGGAAAGGACGGAGGCTTACCTGACTGGGCCAGGCGATCCTTGGCATTGTAACACTGGATCTGCTGTATGCGGTTGCACAGTGAGGTCACTTTGGTGTGTAACTGCTCCATCTCATAAACCGAGCAATCCATCTACAAAGAAGCAGAGAAACCAGTTAGGCCAAGAGGAGGTCCCCTCACCCAATTCTATCCATAGACTGACTATGCAATGCTCTGAAACAACAGAGAAAACCCGAGGGACAAGGCGCAACCTCAGCAGTAATCCACCAGAGGAAAGTAACATATAGTACATAGAGCCCCAGATTGGGCAAGTATGGAGATTAGCATTCATGAACCATTTTAACTAGCAAGCTTTAACATGGCACCAAAAATACAGATAAATCTGGGCTCAGAGAAATTGTATGACTTCTTAAGAATGCACAGTAAGTAAAAAGTGGAGCCCAAACTAGTATTTAATTTAGGTATCCTAACTCCACGTTCACAACCCTCTCTAAAATACCACAGGGCCCTCTTCTCACTGTATGCCCTCTATGTGTCGCGATCCATTCCTATGGCTTCAATTATGATTAATGTGCTGATGATTACTAAATCTTTAGCTTAATATTCCAATTTTCCACTCCCCTTTCCAGGCCCACTTACCCTAGCTGAGGTTATCATTACTTAAAACCTTGATCACTATCTTCAGTGTCATCCCCATTACATCCTTTTCCCTACCATCTATCTGGTTAGCCAGAGTGACCTTTCTAAAAAGCAAGTCTGTATTTTTACTCTTTTTATTTTTGTTAATGTTTATTTATTTTTGAGAGACGGAAAGAGACAGAGCGTGAGCAGGGGAGGGGAAGACAGAGAGGGAGATTCAGAGTCTGAAGCAGGCTCCAGGCTCTGAGCTGTCAGCAGAGAGCCCAATGTGGGGCTTGAACCCACGAACCGGGTGATCACGACCTGGGCCGAAGTCAATTGCTTAACCAACTGAGCCACTCAGGAACCCCTGTATTTTTATTCTTTAAAAAAAAAATTTTTTTTTAGTTCATTTATTTAAGTAATCTCTACCCCCAGTGTGGGGCTCCAACTCATGACCCAAGAGTTGCATGCTCTTCCAACTCAGCCAGCCAGGAACCCTGTATTTTTTATTCTTTATTATGTTCTGAATACTTTCCAGCAGCATCTTATTCCTGTTTGTCTCACATGTGACTCTTGGTTAGCCCTCTTCTCTCAAACTCTTACATTAACTATACTAATACCTCCTCCTTCACCAAATGCTCCTTCAACCCTTCCACGAAGTATCTCTCTCATTGAATCTATTTTTGGGCTTTGCAGAATCTACCATTTAACACCTCTACAAGTACTTTTTTATCCAAAATAATCCAGTCTTCAACTGGACTTTTAAAGGTGGTAAATAAAATGAGGTCTTTGCTCTCAAGAAATTCATAGAAAATAAAGAAACCGTTGGAAATAAATCTTAAAGAATCATAAGCTATGCAGATGATTCAAAGAGGGTAATGTGGTAGAAAAAACTAGATGGCTACTTCAGATTGGGGGATCAGGAAAGGCTTCATTGAGGAAGGTCATATCTAACTAGAGACCTTGATAACAAGAGGGTCAAGCTTTCTAGGCCAAGAGAACAGCTAAAACTACAAGATGGGAATGCAAAGAATGGTAAAATGCAGTTAAAAAAAAATTTTTTTTAATGTCTATTTTTGAGAAAGACAGCAAGTGGGGGGAGGGGCAGAAAGAGGGAGACACAGAATCCGAAGCAAGTTCCAGGTTCCTAGCTGCCAGCACAGAGCCTAACACAGGGCTCGAACTCATGAACTGCGAGATTATGCCCTGAGCTGAAGTCAGACGCTCAACCAACTGAGCACTATCCAGGTACCTGGGTGCAGAGTTTAAAAGCAGTTTAAAATGCAGAGTTTAAAGAGGAGAATAGAAAAAGATAAAACTGGAGAGGTTTTATATACCAGTGGATCATAACTGGGGTCCTTAGAATTTTGAAAGTCTGTGAACTTGGACTGGGAAAAATTTTTACTAAAATTTTTTTTTACTAAAAATTAGCATTTAATTATTAATGTGGATGTCAAGCAATAACTGTGACTTTGTCATCAGCAGAAATCACAGCTATTTTCATATTACATTACAGTTGTTAGTGATTTTTAAATGTAGTATTTCAAAATTAGAGTAGTTAGAAGATCCACTGCTGAGCTTGTTATTTAAGATCTTAATAAAGCACTTATTACTTACTATAAGTTCTTAATATTTTGGTAACTATATTTTAACATAAGTGGTTTATTTTGTAATCCCATGTATTCAAATTTTTGCAACAAAACACATTAGACAGCCATCCATGGGCTTTACCAGACTGTCAAGGAGGTCCATGGCATGAAAAAGGTAAGAATTATTCATGCAGAGCTTTTAAGACTTCCTAAGGAGCACTTTATTTTAAGTGAAATGACAAGCCCCTGGAATGATTTTAGAGTGAGATTATATGATTTGTATATTAGATCACTCTGGGGCACCTGGGTGGCTTAGCCAGTTAAGCATCTGACTCTTGATTTCAGTTCAGATCATGATCTCCTGGTCAGGAGATCGAGCCCTGCATTGGGCTTTGTGCTGACAGCACTGAGGCCTGCTTGGGATTCTCTTTCTCTGTGCCTCCTCCACTCATTCACTCTCTCAAAATAAATAAACGTTAAAATAAAAATTAAAAAAAAAAAAAAGAGGATCACTTTGGTTGCTGTGTGGAAATAAATTGTAAAGGAACAAGTGTAGAAGCAGGGAGGCCAATTAGGTGTCTACTACAGCAGTCCAGGTGAGAGATTTTGTGATTTTACTACACCTACACGGTTTCCCTTTCCACTCCACACACCAATACTTACTCTTATTAAAAGTTCACTGGAAGCACTACAATCTCTCTGATCTCTAGACTCATACTTACGCTATTCTCTCTGCTAAAGCATTCTGTCCCACCCATCCTTCTTTTTCATCTGAAAGAAATGAGACTCACTTCTAGAAAGCTTTACTATAACCCTCAGACTGGGTTAGGTACTCAATTTATGTGTTGCTGTAAGATACTCTGTGCTTAATCCTTACACGTATCATTCTACAGTAACTGTTGGTTTACCTGGAAATATCTTCCTCAACAAAATTATTACTTTGGTAAGGGTAAAACATACACTACTGCTTACCTTCATATACCCCAAATCCACCAGTGCTTGGGACATAGTAAGTTCTCAACAACTAAATTGTGTTAAAGTATTAATGTTCAACTAGAAAAGAGTTTTCTTCAGTGATAATTTAGGGATGATGCTCTTAATCCATCTTAAACATGTAGCAAATAAGTTATGCATATTATGTGCCAGGCACTATGCTAGTAGTGGGGATTCTGATAAAGGTAACAGATAATAATTACTAAGCACTTAGTATATATAAAGTAGTCTGCTAAAACACAGTGTATTTTGTTTAAGCTTTGTGACAACTGTCAGATATCTATGATAATCTGTGCCATTAACTTATTTGCTTAAGGTCACATAGCTAATGAGTGAGAGAACCATTAATTGAATCTAACAGTTTGGCTCTAGAACTCGATTCTTAATCTCTATGTTCTATTACCTTTAATCTTAAAGAAGATCTCCCCAAAAGGTGCTCATGATAACTGCAAGACAGATGTAGATAAGTAACTAAAATAAAGTTAGTAGACTAATGTACCAAGTGCTTTGGTAGTAAAAAATAAAGTGCAATAAACATTTCTTGGGGAAAACGAGAACAAAGTAGAGCTTACAGCAATGTAGATTTTTTTTTTTTAAGGTTATTTTGAGAGAGAGGGGGCTATGGGCATAGAGGTAGAGGGAGACAGAAAATCCCAAGCAGGCTCTGTGCCGTGACCACACAGCCCCATGTAGGGAGGGCTCCATCCCAGGAACCAGGAAATCATGACCTGAGCAGAAACTAAGAGTCAGATGCTTAACTGACTGAGCCACCCAGGTGCCCCCAGCAATGCAGATCTTAAAGGATGAATGTATGTGTGCTCAAGAGTGAAATAAAACAAATTCTGCTGGAAAATCTATGAGTAATTTAGTGTGATTAGAGAAGGTGGCATCTGGAATGTGGGGGTAACACTAGTAGGAATAAGCAGGAGTGAAAGGTAAAAGCCTTTATATGGGCTTTAATTCTATATTCCAGAGTTTGGTCTTTGTGCTATAAGCAATGGAGGTCTCTCTTATGATCTTATCAAGACTGACCCCAATACATTTTAATGAAGACTAAAAAAATTGTTAATATTTGCAATTAAAAATTTTTTTTTTCAACGTTTATTTATTTTTGGGACAGAGAGAGACAGAGCATGAATGGGGGAGGGGCAGAGAGAAAGGGAGACACAGAATTGGAAGCAGCTCCAGGCTCTGAGCCATCAGCCCAGAGCCTGACGCGGGGCTCGAACTCACGGACCGCAAGATCGTGACCTGGCTGAAGTCGGACGCTTAACCGACTGCGCCACCCAGGCGCCCCAATATTTGCAATTTTAAACATGCCAAATGATGTATGAAACTACCTTCACCAAATCTCTGACCTTCCTATCTCTCTCATCCCTGAGTTGTTCACTCAAACTAGGGCTAGACAAGGGGAGACTATGGACAAGCCTCGGGCATGTCTACTGTACGTACCACTGGTAATAAGTACAAAACAGAAGTTTTTTTTTAAGTTTTGATACAGCTGTCATAATGATTACAGCAAATTAGTCTCATCAAAACATCCCTTTTGCACTGACCATTCTATCTTTGCCATTAAGTTTTTCAAGTGGTCGCTCAGGCTTTTTGAGGTCTCTGTGGCTTTAATGGCCAGGGAAAAGGAAAACCAAGCAGTAGTTCAAAGACTCAGGTACCTGCTGTATCTGGTGAAGCATCTCCATGACCTGAATATAGTCCAAGTAAACAAGTCCTGATGTTTCCCAGTCCTGGATTAGGCTGCTGCGCTCTGGAGGTGCCAGGTCTTCCAAGAACCCCTTCAGGTAGTCATAGTTCTCATTAATGATGGCATCTGAAGAAACAAAATATTAAGCACTATGTCTGCACAAGTATAGGTTCTCAAAAGTACACAGATGACATGACAGAAATCCAAAACAGGAAGGAAGGGGAAATAATGTTGGGTCAAACTAGAGAATTGCATAGATATTTCAAGTAGATATCCTGAAATTCTCCAAAGAAAAATGTGTAAAAGTTCTTGCTTCAGTTCCCCAGAGACATCTGGGTGTTTTTTTGTTTTCTTTTTCTTCTTTTTTTTTTTTCTTTAATTTATTATTTATTTTTGAGAAGAAGAGGGTATGAGCCAGGGAGGGGCAGAGAGGAAGGGAGAATCTCAAGCAGGCTCTGCACTGTCAGTGCAGAGTCTGACATGGGGCTAGAACTCATGAAACTGTGAGATCATGACCTGAGCTGAAATCAAGAGTCAGATGCTTAACCAACTGAGCCACCCAGGCACCCCTCTGTTTTCTTTCTTGAGACATAATTGACCTATAACATTATGTTAGTTTCAGATACACAACATAACAATTCAATACTTGCATATATCGCAAAATGATCAACCACAATGTCTGGTTATGTTACCATACAGAATTATTTTTTTCTTCTGATGAGAACTTTTAAGATTTACTCTATTAGCAACTTTCTTTTTTTTAAAGATTTCTAAGTAACCTCTACACCCATCATGGGGCTTGAACTCACAACCCCAAGACCAAGAGTTGCATGCTCCACTGACTGAGTCAGCCTGGCTCCCCCTCTATTATTAGCAAGTTGCAAACATGCAACACAGTATTATTAACTATGGTTGCCATGCTGTGTATTTCATCCTCATGACTTATTTATTTTGTAATTGGAAGTTTGTACCTTTTGACTCCCTTATTCATTTTGCCCACTTCCACCTCCCACCTCTCTGGCAACCACCAATCTGTTCTCTGTATCTATAAGCCTTTTTATTTTTTTCTTATTTTAAAGATTCCCCATATAATGTGACATCATGCAGTATTTGTCTTTCTCTGACTTAGCATAATGCCTTGAGGTCCATCCATATTGTTGCAAATACTAAGATTTCATTCTTATTTATGGCTGAATAATAATCCATTGCCTATATATACAATACACACACACACACACACACACACACACACACACACACACAGTTTTCGTTATCCATCCACTGATAGACACTTAGGTTGTTTCCCTATCTTGGCTACTGTAAATAATGCTGCAATGAATATGGAGTTTCATGTATCTTTTCGAGTTGTGTTTTCATTTTTTCTTTTGGATAGCTACCTGGAAATGGAATGACTGAATCATATGGTAGGTAGTTCTATTTTTAACTTTCTTTTCTTTTTTCTTTTTTAATGTTTATTTACTTTTTTATTTAAAAAATTGTTTTTACATTTATTTATTTTTGAGAGACAGAGAGAGACCGAGCACAAGTGGGGGAGGGGCAGAGAGAGGAGGAGACAGAATCCGAAGCAGGCTTCCAGGCTCTGAGCTGTCAGCACAGAGCCTGACGTGGACCCGAACTCATAAATCGTGAGATCCTGACCCGAGCCGAAGTCGAATGCTTAACCGACTCGGCCACCCAGGCACCCCAATGTTTATTTTATTTACTTTTTGAGAGAGCAAGAGACACAGTGTAAGTGGGGAGAGGCAGAGAGAGGGGGAGACACAGAATCTGAAGTAAGCTCCAAGGCCCTGGACTGTCAGCACAGAGCCTGATGTGGGGCTTGAACTCACAAACCACGAGATCATGACCTGAGCCAAAGTTGAATGCTTAACAGACTGAGGGGCCCAGGTGCCCCTATTCTTAATTTTCTGAGGAACCTCTATATTGTTTTTCATAGCGGCTGCACCAATTTACATGTCCGCTAACAGTGCACAAGGGTTCTTTTCTCCACATCCTCACCAGCCTTATTTAATTTTTTTTGACAACAGCAATTTTAACAGGGATGAGGTGGTATCTCACTGTGGTTTTGATATGCATTTCTGATTAGTGGCACACATCATTTCATGTAACTGTGAGCCATCTATATATATCTTATTTAGGAAAATGTCTACTCGATACTCTGCCTATTTTTTTTTTAATTTTTTAATCTTTACTTATTTTTGAGAGAGAGAGAGAGAGAGAGAGAGAACAAGCGAGCAGGGGAGAAACAGAGAGAGAGGGAGACACAGAATCCAAAGCAGGTTCTAGGCTCCGAGCTGTCAGCACAGAGCCTGACGTGGGGCTCGAACTCACGAACCGTGAGATCATGACCTGAGCTGTAGTCAGATGCTCAACCGACTGAGCCACCCAGGCATTTTCCTCTGCCTATTTTTCAATCAGGTTTTTTTTGGTTATTTTTAGGAGTTCTTTAAATTTTTTTTTAAACATTTATTTATTTTTGAGAGACAGAGCGTTAGCAGGGGAGGGGCAGAGAGAGAGAGGGAGACACAGAATCTGAAGTAGGCTCCAGGCTCTGAGCTGTCAGCACACAGCACACAGCCTGAAGCAGGGCTCGAACTCACAAACCACGAGATCATGACCTGAGCTGAAGTCAGACACCCAACTGACTGAGCCACTCAGGTGCTGCTTTTAGCTTGATGTAGTCCCATTTATTTCTGCTTTTGTTGCCTTTGCTTTTGGTGTCACATCCAAAAAAAAAAAAAAAAAAAAAAAATCATCATCAAGATGGATGTCAAGGAGCTTACTACCTATGTTTTCTTCTAGTTTTATGCCTTCAGGTCTTACAGTTCAAGTCTTTATCCATTTTGAGTTAACTTTTGTATATGGTGTAAGACGATGGTCCAGTTTCATTATTTTGCATATGGCTGTCCAGTCTTCCCAATGCCATTTATTGAAGACTGTATATTCTTGGCTCTTTTGTCATAAATTAATTGACCACATACGTGTGGGTTTATTTCTGGGCTTTCTACTCTTGATTTTAAAGTTTATTTTTTAGATTTAAGACACAGAGAGCACAAGCAGAGAGGGGAGGGGCGGGGAAGAGAATCCTAAGCAGAGCCCAACATGGGGCTTGAACTCATGAATGTGGGATCATGACCTGAGTTGAAATCAGGAGCGGACACTTAATCGACTGAGCCACCCAGGCACCCCCTTGGTCTCTCTACTCTGTTCCAATGATCTATGTGTCTGTTTTCAGGCCTATACCATACTGTTTTAGTTTCTTACAGCTTTGTAACTGAATTTGAAATCAGGGCGTGTGATGTCTCCAGCTTTGTTCTTCGTTCTCAAGATCACTTTGGCTACTGGAGGTCTTTTGTGGTTCCACGCATATTTTAGAGTTGTTTGTTCTACTTTTGTGAAAAATGCCACTGGAATTTTGGCAGAAATTGCACTGAATCTGTAGACTGTTTTAGTAGATTGATATTTTAACAATATCAATTCTTACAATCCACAAGCATGGAATATCTTTCCATTTTTTTGGGTCTTTAATTTCCTTTAATCACTGTCATAGTTTTTAGGGTATAGGTCTTTGATCTCTTTGGTTAAATTTATTCCTAGGTATTTTATTCTTTTAGATGCAATTGAAAATAGGATTGTTTTCTTAATTTCTCTGATAGTTCATTATTAGTATATGGAATTGCAACAGATTTCTATATTTTGATTTTGTATCCTGCAATTTACTGAATTCATTTATTCCAAGAGTTTTTTTGGTGGAGTCTTCAGGGTTTTCTATATATAATCATCATGTCATCTGCAAACAATACAGTTTTATTTCTTCCTTTCCAGTTTGGATGCCTCTTATTTATTTTTCTTGACTAACTGCTCTGACAAGGACTTCTAATATTATGTTGAACAAATGTGGTGAAAGTGGGCATCCTTGTCTTCTTCCTGATCTTAGAGGAAAAGCTGAAAGCTTTTCACCATTGAATATGATGTTAGCTGTGGGTTTGTCATATATGGCCTTTATTATTGAGGTATGCTCCTTCTATGCCAACTAGTTTTTATCATAAATGGATGCTGAATTTGTCAAATACTTTTCCTGCATCTCTTGAGACGATCATAGGGTTTTTATCTTTCATTTTATTAATATGGTGTATCACACTGTTTGGTTAAACCATCGCTGTTATAAATCCCTTTTGATCATGGTGTATAATCCTTTTAATGTATTGCTGAATTCGGTTTGCTAATAATATGCTGAGAATTTTTACATCTATGTTCATCAGGAATATTGGTCTGTACCAATATGGTTTTTCTTATGATATCCTTGTCTGGTTTGATATTAGGATAATGCTGATCTTATAAAATGAGTTTGGAAGTATTCTCCCCTCTTCTATTTTTTGGAAGAGTTTGAGAAGGATTGGTATTAATTCTATGTTAGGTAGAATTCACTAGTGAAGCCATCTGGTCCAGGACTTTTATTTGTAGGGAGTTTTTTGTTTTTTTTTTTAATTTTTTTAACATTTATTTATTTTTTAGACAGAGACAACAGAGCATGAACAGGGGAGGGGCAGAGAGAGGGGGAGACACAGAATCTGAAAAAGGCTCCAGGCTCTGAGCTGTCAGCACAGAGCCTGACGCGGGGCTCGAACTCACAGACCGTGAGATCATGACCTGAGCCGAAGTCGGACGCTTAACCGACCAAGCCACCCAGGCACCCCAAGGGAGTTTTCTGATTACCAATTTAATCTGTTTTACTAGTAACTGGTCTGTTCAGATTTTCTATTTCTTCATGATTCAGTCTTAGAAGGCTATATGTTTCTAGGAATTTATCCAATTCTTCAAGATTGTCCAATTTGTTGGTATGTACCTGTTCACAGTAGTCTCTAATGATCCTTTGTATTTCTATGGTATCAGTTATAATATCTCTTTTTTAATTTTGGTGAATAAAATTCCCTAAGTACACGAAGAGTTTAACATAATTCATGCATATCAAGCATATCCTTGGCAAATGGTGACGTAACAATATTGCTGTCGACCTGTCCCTCTAGCCCCTCCAGGCCACGTTTCCTCTGCACAGAGAACTCTTGCAAAGTGTAATCTGATGCAAGACCTCAAAGTCCCATAGAGAATATCATCTCTGGCCAGACTAATCATGGCATTCAGAGACTGGAAGAATTTGGGGTAATTTCAGGAGACACGGGCCCTAGAAGGACTCACCAGAAGCTAAGTGCCTGATGATGAGTTTGTGGCAGCGGTTCCAGTGTCCAGCTTTAAACAAATAGAGGGCCTCCAAATGCTTGTCAGATTCCATGTGTGCTCTCACTGCTTTGGCCTCATTAATCCACTCAGCAGGCACACAAAGCTTTTGGGTCAGGAAAGTCTCCTTAGCCCAAGACTCAGGGGTCTCCAATAGTTGGCAGTGCCGGGTAAGCAGCTCTCGAACAGCATTCTCACGCACGCTGCAAGAAGAAAGACAATGCTGAATAAATTCTATCTTCATTGATGGAGAAGACTGCCTCAGACAACGCAGAGTGATCCATGGGATAGTCTCTCAAACTGCAAGTCTTAACCCTTACTGGACTTCAAACTTCACTTAAAAAAAAAAAAGTCACCATATCTACATTTATTTTTTAAATGAAATAGTATCTAAGCACGTTATATTTTCATGATCAAAAAAGCCTGAAAACTAATACTCTAGGAAAGGTTGTCTAGGGCTAAGAAAAGGCTTTCCCTTTCTTTTTCTTATTTTCTTTCTTGTAACAGGAGATCAAGGACTAGGATAGGAGAATGCTATTCTGCACAGAGCAGTTGTTTGCAGTTCATTCCCAACCTTCTTCCTTCCTTTTCTCCCATATGGTCAGTACAAGTAAACGAAGTAGTTTTTAAAGGTAAGGCCTCTTCCAGGTCCTTGTTTGCTTTTTTTTCCCCTTCAAAACTACCAACTTTCCTAATTCATTTCTCTCTACCTCTAGATTTAGGCTACCCTCATTCTTTCTGATCTCAAGTCCCCTTAGAGTCCTTATCTATCTGGGCCAAAGGACCAGCCATTTAAATTTCAAATCAAAACAAGTATTCTCATTTTAGATTCTTTTCTGAACACCTTTCAAGGCTTTTCGAGGACCCCCCAATCTCATCTTAACTGTTTCTTTTAAAAATTCTTTATCGGGGCACCTGGCTGGCTCAGTAGGGGGTGGTGAGTTTGAGCCCCATATTGGATACAGAGATAACTTGAATAAATTAAATAAACAAACAGAAATAGGATCTGCTTGAGCCTACTCTGAATCATCAGTTTTATTAGCCAGACTTTTAACCTCTGAAATTCCCCATGAATTTATTTAAATAAACTCAAAGGAAAAGTATGAAATAATTTTGCTTCCTGGTAAGGGAGAAGAGGGAAATTCCTTTAAGGGAAGGCTGTGCTAGATGCTTTATACTTCTACTCTCTTTCTGTAAAAAAAGAAAAAAAAAATTGAATTAAGCAATCTCAATGCCCATCATAGGGCTCAAACTCATGACCCAAATGAAGATCAAGAGTCACACACTTGGCTAAGTCAGCCAGGTGCCCTAACTTTTCCTCCTTTAATCCCACAACCACCTTTGATTAGATACAGATTAATATTATGATTTTATAGATAAAGAGTAAGCTTTACTCCAGGTCAAAGTGAGTACATGATGGATCTAGAACTGAGGCAAGTCTGACTACAAAACTCAACTCCTTTTCACACTGTATCACATGACAGTTAATGCAGCATAATGATTAAGAGCACGGACTCTGGATGTCTTGAGTTGGAAGACTGCCATTTACTAGCTATGTGACCTTGAGCAAAAGTTACTCTCTCCCTGCCTTGGGCTGCTCATCTGTAAAACAGAGATTGTAAGAGTGTTACCTTATAAAGTCATTATGAACACTAATTTTGATATAAAGTATTTACAACAGAGTGTATATCCATATAAAAGTACTATGCAACAAAGTACTATATAAATGTTTTTGTTACTAGTGTAATGCCATGCTACTACCATTAACAGAAAAAAAATCTCCATCAATTTATCTCATTCACACCATGGGGAAAAGGCGATTTCAGGATAGAGAACCAAATCCTAACACACCTAAGTAAGGATATATTGGTAAATATGATGCTACCAAACTTGAGGGGTAGGCGTGGGTGGATGGCAAGGGAAGGCCAGAGAGGGAGAAAGGCAACAGAGAGAAAAAGTCAGGGGCGCTCCCTGCCAACTCATTATATCACTTCACAGATCCACTGAGGCAGCTCAGCAAGTATTATTTCTGCATACCTAAACATGCCACATTCAACTGAATCTATGTCTGTGTTAATGGGTTGCCCCATGTGGATATACCCTTCCTCTTCTACTTAATTATTTCCTGTTCTTGTCTAAAGTTTTCCATGATCACTGCAGTTCACAGAGATCTCTCCTGAGAAACAGCATTATTTGGCACTAAACTCAAGACAGTCTCACTTCTAACTTGTTCACGTGAATACAGAGACAGCTGTGGACTGAACGGTCTTAAGGTTTATCACAAGGCTGGACCGAAAATACATTCTAGACGCTTACTTAATGAATTAAACCCTAAGAGACTGATTCTTTGCCCCTGTAGCCCTAGGTGTACCTCGTGGGTTCATGACATCTCACTCACCTTGTGTTGTCAATATGCAGGAAGACAAAGATGGCCCACTCCCAGAGGCCCTCACTTTCCAGTTGGCCAGCAAAACTGGCCTGCAGCACACCCTCACACTGGTCTGAGAGATGAGTATAGTTAAGAGCCCGCAGCACCTCCCACAAGTGCCAGCTTAGGCGGTAATCCAAAGGATCTGCTGTTACGCTTCGAGGCTCCAACAGCTGGTTGAGATCATAATGTCTGCAAAGGAGAATGTGCGGAGTGTTACCACATCAAGGCAGCAGACCACCTGCACTGAACAAATCAACTGTTCTGGCTATGGCTTAGGAGATAATAAAGGCAGGTACCCTAGAACAGAAGCGTTATAGACCACATGGTCTCCTTCTGAGATTGTGCTGTATCAATCTACTTCTAGGTTCAGCCAGATTACAGAGCCTACCAAAAATGAAGGCAGCTCCTCTTCTGTGGCTGTGGGATCTGACAGGCATGCTGGTATTTGTTTGGCCTAGATATTTATTGTCCTGGTACACAGAGTCTTCATAACTCTTACTCTTCATTCCTTTGCTTTAGTGTTGATACCTTTCTTAACCATTTAAAACACATAGTTATCTTAGGATCTTTCAAACTTCTCTATTATATGGAGCTGTCGGAGTGCTAACTCTCCAACAGCTAACTAGTCTTCATGATGGTTATTTCCTTCTATGGTTTATAATTTTTGCCTCTGATTTTGTCTACAGTGGGGAGTATTTTTTATATAAGGACATTCAGGTGTCCTGGGTTTTTAAAGTGTCCCTATACAGACTTTTACCTTTTCTTCTGCTGGGAGCCCAAAGATTTCAATGGTCCTGGACTAGTTAATGTGTAAAGTTCTTAGCTTGCAATTCCAGATCGTAAGAATAGTAGAAAGTAAAATCTCATGCTTCTAAGTTTTAGAGCTTAGACTACCAATCAATAATTTTCCTTTTCACCTAAGATCCAGACATTTTATAACTTTTTAACACTTCTCAGGTAATGAACAGAATTTTTCTAGACCAGTGTTGTCAAACTGAACTTTGTGGGATGATGGAAATGCTCTGTAATCTGTCCTGATCAATGATAGCCAATAGTCAATACAGGTGCCTATCAGACACTTGAAATGTGGATACTATAAATAACTTAATTTTAAGTTTTACTTAAATATTCATATGTGAATAGCAGCTATTATATTGGACAGTGTAGTTTAGACTATTTGTGAAGGACAGAGTGTGGCTTTTATGTAAGGTCTTAGTCCACAGCAATTCTATCTTTCCTGAGAACAAGGTTTACTATCTCCTTCTGGCGCTGGTTTCTCTATTTCTGGCACCTTGAGATATCCTTCTTTTTCTTTTTTTCACATAAAAAAAAACCTGACATACAGTAAACATAACATATTTAAAATGCACAATTTTCATTAAGTTTCAATATATGCACACACTGCGAATTTACCACCAAGGTCAAGATAACAAACACACTCATCACCTCCAAAAATTTCTTTATGCCCCTTTGTAATCCCTCTCTTCCTGCCTCTCCTTACACCCTCTCTTCCTGGGCAACCAGCTTTCTGTGATTAATCAGTTTGCATTTTCCAGAATTTTATATAGATTAGAATCATAGAGTAGGTATGCTTCCAGGTACTTTTTTGTCTCACCTCTTTCAAAACCAAGTAAAATTATCCTGCGATTCACTATGCTAATTATGTGTATCAATTGCTGAGTAGCATTCCATTACATAAGTATACCACATCTTGTTTACCTATTCAGCTGTTGGTGGAAATTTGGCTTGTTTCCAGGTCTGGACCATTATAAACAAAACTGCTATAAACATCTGTATACAACCATGTTTTTATTACTTTTGGGTTAATACCTAGGAGTGGCATGACTGGACCATATGCATGCAGGTATGTCTAACTTTTTAAGCCAAATTGTTTACCACAGTGCCAATGTCATTTTACATTTTTACCAGCAGTGTATGAGAATTCCAGTTGCTCCACATCTATGACAACATTGGGTAGTGTACGTCTTTTTAATTTCCAGTCATTCTAATAGGTGGGTAGTGGTATCCCATGATGGTTTTAACTTGCGTTTCCCTGTTAGCTACTGATGCTGAACATTTTTTCGTGTGCTTGACATCCAGGTCTTCTTTGGTAAAGGAACTGTTTAAATATTTTGCCTATTTTTAAAATTGGGTTGTTTTAAAATTGGGTTATTATTGAGGTTCTTATTGTTTTATTTATTTATTTGCTTATTTATTTGAGAGAGAGAGAGAGAGAGAGAGAGAGAGAGAGAGAGAGTCTGAGAGAATCAATCCCAAGCAGGCTCCACACCCAGTGCGGAGCCTGATGTGGGGCTTGATCCCGTGACCCTGGGATCATGACCTGAGCCAAAATCAAGAGTCAGATGCTTAACTGACTGAGCCATCCAGGCATCCCTACTATTACAGGGTTTTAAGAGTTCTTTATATGATCTGGATACAAGTTCTTTATCAGATATATGAATTGCAAGTATCTTCCTCCAATCTGTGGCTTGTCTTTTCATTCTCTTATGAAAATGAACACTAGCAGTTTTTTTAAAAAGTTTATTTATTTTATGTTTGAGAGAGACAAAGGGAGAAAATGTGTGTGCGTGCGCATAAGCAGGAAGGGGGGAGTAAAGAGAGAGAGAGAGAGAGAGAGAGACAGAAAATATCCCAAGCAGACTCTGCACTGCCAGCACAGAACCCAACACGGGGCTCAATCTCATGAACCGTGAGATCATGACCTGAGCCAAAACCAACAGCTGGACGCTCAATGGACTGAGCCGCCCAGGCGCCCCCAGTGACTAGCAGTTTTTAATTTTGCTGAAGTCCAGTTTACCATTTTTTTGCTCTACAGATTGTATATTTAGTGTCAAAAAAATCTTTGCCTAACTCACAGTTGTAAAGATTTTCTGGTTTGTTTTCTGCTTTAAGTTTGAAATTTAGGTTTCTGATTCATTTTGAACTGGACACATAATAGAAATAAGCAGTAAAACCAAAAGCTAGTAGACTATCAAGAAAAAAAAAGAGAAAAGACACATATTACCAATATCAAGCAGGAGAGAGACACAGATCATACATACAGTTTAAAAGGTTAGTTAATAAGGAAAAATGTTATGAATAACTTTATGCCAATAAACTTGGTGACTTTAATGAAACAAATTCCTTAGAAGAAGCAAATGATCAAAACTGACTCAAGAATAAGCAGAAAGCCTCAACAGCCTAGTAAAGAAGTTGATTTCATAGTTTAAAATTTTTTTAGTGTTTATTTTATTTTTTAATTTTTTAATGTTTATTTCTGAGACAGAGAGAGACAGAGCATGAGCGGGGGAGGGGCAGACAGAGAGGGAGACACAGAATCCGAAGCAGGCTCCAGGCTCCCGCACAGAGCCCGATGCGGGGCTCGAACCCACAGACCATGAGATCATGACCTGAGCCGAAGTCAGTTGCTCAACCAGCTGAGCCACCCAGGCGCCTGTTTATTTTTTGAGAGACAGAGCACTGAGTGGGGGAGGGTCAGAGAGAGAGGGAGACACAGAATCTGAAGCAGATTTTGAGTTGTCAGCACACAGCCCGATGCGGGGCTCGAATCCACGAGTTGTGCAATCATAGTCTGAGCCGAAGTTGGACGCTTAACCAACTGAGCCACCCAGGCACCCTTATTTTATAGTTTAAAAACTTTAATTAAACTTAATAAAAATGGAAAACTTCTGCTCTTCATTTTATTAAGAAAATGAGGGGCGCAGAGTGGCTCAGTCGGTTAAGTGTCTGACTTTTGATTTTGGCTCAGGTCATGATCTCATGGTTTGTGAGATCGAGCTCCGTATTGCGCTCTGTGCTGACAGTGCAGAGCCTGCTTGGCATTCTCTCTCCATCTCTCTCTCTCCCCCACCCCTGCTCATGTAGGTACATGTGTGTGCACACTCTCTCTCTCAAAATAAAGAAAAAGAAAATGAAAAAACAAGCCTTTATATTAGGATGATTAAAAAAAATTAATGATAAAGGACTAATATCCAGACTATATAAAGAAATATTGCAATACAGGAACTCTTTTAAAAAACAGGCAAAAAAAAAAATGTGAAGAGATACTTTAGCAATAAAATATATAGACGGTAAATAAGCACATGAAAAAATGCTCAAAATCATTAGTCACTAGGGAAATGCAAATTAAAGCACTACTTCAGTTATTTCTATTTTACCACAATATAAACCTATATGATCCTCTAATTAACACAGTTACTCACCTAATACCTAAAAGTATTTAATGAATTGAAATGAGATATGAGTGATTAGTTGTGATGGAAAAAAAATCCTGTAGTATTTCTGAGCATGTGTGCCAAGATAGGTCTGCTGAGAGAGTTTTAATTAACTGATTATCTATAATAATAGCAAGTGTTTATATACTGCTGGAGGATAAATAAACTACTGTTTCTTGTTTAAAAACAACACTGGGGCACCTGCACGGCTCAGCTGGTTAAAGCATCCAAGCCTTGATTTTGGCTCAGGTCATAATTTCACAATGGTGAGATGGAGCCCTGCATCAGGGTCAGGGTCAGGCTCCAGAGCTGGGTTTGGAGACTGCTTAAGATTCTCTCTCCCCTCTCCCACTTCCACTTTCTCTCAAAAACAAAACAAAAACAAACATCAATAACAACACACACATAATGAGATGCCACTATATACCCACCAAAATGGCAAAATTAAAAAAAATAACAATACCAGGGGTGCTTGGGTTGCTCAGTCAGTTAAGCATCTGACTCTTTATTTCAATTCAGGTCCATTCATGGATTGGGCCTTGTGGGCCCTGCATCAGGTTTCATGCTGAGGGTGCAAAGCTTGGGATTCTCTTTCTGCCCCTCTGTGTCACCCCATTCTCTCTCATAAAAACAAACAAACAAAAAAAAAAACTTTAAAAAACTCACACACACAAAAAATTTTAAGTTTATTTATTTATTCTGAGAGAGAGAGAGAGAGAGAGACGCAGAGCCTGATGTGGGGCTTGATCTCACGAACTGCGAGATCATGACCTCAGCCCAAATCACAAGTTGGAACACTTAACCCACTGGGCCACCCAGGTGCCTTGACAATACCAAATTTTGAAGAGGATATGGAGCACCCAGAGATCTTAGTGGGAATGTAAAATTATGTGAACACTTATGGATACAAATGTTCATGGCATCTTTATTCATAATAACCCAAATCAAGAAAAACTATCCATCCACAAATAAATAAATTATGCAACAAAAATCCTTCTGACACACATATTAACATAGATAAATCTCAAAACCATTATATGAGTGAAAAGATAACAGAATGATCCCAATTATATAAAATTCTAGAAGAGTAAAATTTATCGTAACAAAAACTCAGTTCGTTGTCTGGATGTTGGGGATTGATTGCAAAGGGGCATGAGGGAACTTTTTGGGGTTAATGTAATTATTATCTTGATTGTGATGACAGTTACATTATGTTAAAATGAACACTTCATTATTTGTAAATTGTATCTTCTTAAAGTTGATTAATTTTTAGATTTCTAATTCTAGTTCCAGTGTTTTTTGCATTCAACTACTATAAATTATACTTTGTTAATTTATACAAACTTAGGCAATTTGGCCTCACATCAAAAGGAAAAGACTCAGGATAGAACTTCCTAGGGCTGATTAAGCCCTCAAGTGACTATCATGAGTGGCTCTCTGACTTACCTGTCACTGTAGAGTTTTAGAAGGTGAAAGCAGACATCTTGAAGTGGTCTCTGTGAGTTTTTCTCCTCCTCTATCACACAGCCAGAGCCTTCTAGGTATGAAGGAAGTGGGGAGCAGGCATAACTCTCAGCCTCAGAAGAATTCTGAAGGGAAGAATTTGATACAACAGTACATCAGCTGCTACTGTGTTTCATTAGATGTGATCCTGTCTCAATTATACTACTTACACACATGTATTAAGAATGATGACACCCTGGGACGCCTGGGTGGCTCAGTCGGTTAAGCGTCTGACTTTTGGCTCAGGTTATGATCTCGCAGTTCATGAGTTTGAACCCCAAGTTAGGCTCTGTGCTGACAGCTCAGAGCCTAGAGCCTGCTCTGGATTATGTGTCTCCCTCTCTCTCTGCCTCACCCCCGCTTGTGCTCTCTCTCAAAAATGAATACACATTAAGAAAAAAAAAATTTAAGGATAGTAACACCCTAATGGAATGTGTCAAGGATCTTAAACTTAATTTTGAGTGGTGACACAGCCCACCTGTCTTCAAGGGACTATCAAAGACTTTGGATAGCTCTCACTAATCCTCCTACCTTTCTTGTCACAATTCTTATTACATTCAGTTTCTTTAGTGTTCTCTTTCTCCTGACATGTTTATCAAAGACAATAAACATGGACAGTAAGAAAAAAAGCTGAAGAAATTATGGCTTTAAAAACATTAATAATGGGGTGCCTGCCTGAGTGGTGCAGTCAGTTAAGAGTCTGACTCTTGGTTTTGGCTCAGGTCATGATCTCACGGTTCATGGGTTCAAGTCTCAAGTAGAGCTCTGCATTGACAGTGTGGAGGCTGCTTGGGATTCTCTCTCCCCTTCTCTCTGCCCCACTCCTGTTCGCGTGTTCCCTCTCAAAATAAGTAAATAAACATGAAAAAAATATATAAAAACATTAATAATATTTTAACTCCAACACTGTCAAGGCATATGAAATATGATGATATTCAGAGGCAAATTTTTCAGGCCTGGTGATTTAGGACTATACCAACTTGAGGTTGGGCTGTATCTCAAGGAATTCCCAAAGGAATAAGACAGCATTAGGAATAAAGAAAAACCCTCTCTCATCTGGGGGCAGGAAAACAGCTTTAAGAAAGTCAACTGTGGATGGGAATGCAAGCTGGTGCAGCCACTCCAGAAAACAGTATGGAGGTTCCTCACAAAATTAAAAATAGAACTACCCTACGACCCAGCAATTGCACTACTAGGTATTTGTCCAAGGGATACACGTATGCTGTGTTGAAGGGGCACATGCACCCCAACGTTTATAGCAGCGCTATTGACAATAGCCAAAGTATGGAAAGAGCCCAAATGTCCACTGGTGGATGAATGGATAAAGATGTGGTATATATATATATACACACAATGGAGTACTACTTGGCAATCAAAAAGAATGAACTCTTGCCATTTGCAACTATGTGGATGGAACTGGAGGGTATTATGCTAAGTGAAATTAGTCAGAGAAAGACAAATATCATATGACTTCACTCACGTGAGGACTTTAAGATACAAAACAGTTGAACATAAGGGAAGAGTAGTAAAAATAATATAAAAACAGAGAGGGGGACAAAGTATAAGAGACTCATGGAGAACAGACAGAGTTACTGGAGGAGGTGTGGGAGTGGAGATGGGCTAAATGGTAAGGGGCATTAAGGAATCTACTGAAATCGTTGCACTATACACTAATTTGCATGTAAATTAAAAAAAACAAAATTAAAATTATAAAAAAAAAGAAAGAAAAGAAAGAGTCAACTGTGGAAACATCATACTAAATAAAGTAGAAGCAGACACTTGGAGAAGTTTAAAAGTAACCCTGTCTAGAGGCAGGAGAAAAGGAAAGTTTCCCATCAGATTTCCTGGGTCCATTTCAATTTTAGAGTCCTTTCAAAAAAGGAGTTAAGGGGCGCCTGGGTGGCGCAGTCGGTTAAGCGTCCGACTTCAGCCAGGTCACGATCTCGCGGTCCGTGAGTTCGAGCCCCGCGTCGGGCTCTGGGCTGATGGCTCGGAGCCTGGAGCCTGTTTCCGATTCTGTGTCTCCCTCTCTCTCTGCCCTTCCCCCGTTCATGCTCTGTCTCTCTCTGTCCCAAAAATAAATAAATGTTAAAAAAAAAAAAAGCTTTAAAAAAAAAAAAAGGAGTTAAGAAAAAGTATTATGAAGTGTAACTTGATGGATTTTTTCTCTGCAGTACTTTTCTGGCAAAATGAGAATGCCCCCCATGACACTTGGTTGGCTCTACTGGACACAAATACCTGAAATGCTTCTTCGTACATGCTGAGTGCCCTGGAAATGGAGGCTGTCGGTGGAAGCAAATACCAAAGATGGACAGCGAGGGAGCGTTTCCAGTCCAACTGTGAGCACACATTGATTTGCCTCTCCTCGGAGACCTGCCATACCTGCAGGAAACAAAATCATCATCATAGCTGTAAGTTATACATCATCTTGTTACTCAGATCTGCAAGTCACTCACTTATTCCAGTAACACTTTATTTTTTAAGTAATCTCCATGACCAATGTGGGGCTCAAACTCACCACCCCAAGATCAAGAGTTACATGCTTTACCAACTGGACCAGCCAGGCACCCCTATTTAAGTAACATTTTAAATGAACTAGATTAGCAGTGTTAATGATCCAAATATAAAATACACAGTTCTTTGGGGGCAGGGTGGATTTAGACAACAGGTGCTCTGAGATGAAAACCAGAGAGTGAAGAGGAGGTCTTCTCACTGCCCACAGCTGATGTCTTATAAAACTTTAAGATGTGCATAAATTCTGACCACTATTTCATTTTTGGAAAGTGATTATCAAGATGTCAACCAGGCAGGCAGCAAATGGAGAACTGGCTTAAAATAATTATGGTATATCATCCACAAAATGAACAGAAGTGGCTTTTAAAAAGAGTGATGCTACACAACATGGAAAAATGTCCATATACATAAGTGTACTGCTATGTATAATTGATTTTATTTGAATGTACACACATGTGTAAATACACACATATATACACACATATATGTTGATATAGAGTTAAAATATGTCTGGAAAGACAGACTACAAATTATTTACCTTGTTTACCACTATGATAAGGGATAAGGTGAATTTTAATGTTTTAATTTCAATATAACCAGTTTTTGGTTTTGTACATGTTGTACATGTTGTACCTTTGTACTCTGAAAATACTTCACTAAAATTTAAAAACAAGTTGCTTAGTTATATGTGTAACAGTGTAAAATTTACAAAGATAGCTCTTTCCCTTAACCTCAAGCCATCTTGAATTTATGAGAAAATTTATGCAAATGTACGAGAAAAGAGGAAAGTACCGGTTTTCCAGCCAACAAGGCAAAGATCCGCAGTCTCTCGTCCTGGATGAAAGAGTTAGCCTGGAGCTGATGCCAATCCACCAGCTGCATGGTAAGCAGCTCCCGGATCGACTGGCTGCCCACCAACTGGGATAAAAGAAGGGCAAGACGATGATCACCTACAAGAGAAACAGAACTCTAGTGATCACTGAGGATTTACAGACTTGGGGAAACACTAGGTATTATCTTATTTCTTCTAGCCCTCAGGAGGGAGAACTTGACACAGTGACTGCTTTCTGCAGTAGTAACAAAATACTGACCACCACCATACCATTTTCTGCCTGGGCAGAAAATATTCAGAGTACTTTAACCTAAATTACATAGACTGTACAGTATACAGAGTTCAATTATAGATCTACTATTACTTCTGTGACCCTTCATCTGTAAAATGGAGGAAAGTATCATCTGATTCAAAGGCTTACAGTGAAAACTGAGATGTCATAATTGAAAACATGCCCAACTAGAATGGCACTGAGGAATGGCCAACCGAAAGCTAGAGGAAAAGCATATGTGTGTGGTATAAAAAGAATCGCTGAGTCTTTCACTCTCATAGGTCCAATAATCTTTTTTACTAAAAATTAAGTACAAAGGGCTGAGGCAATAAAACGATTCTAATTAACCAGAATGTGAGGGGACAGAAATTCCAGTTTATGAAAACTTCCAGTTAAGATGTGAGTTAAGAGAAAAATGCTTTGTTTCACCCCTTCTGACAAACCTGGTAAAGTCAACAATCTTTCTCCTTTCGTTTGTACATATGGGTCAGTGCTTACATGTCTATGTAAACTACCATTCTATCAGAAACTGAGGCTCTCATCTCAAAAGAGTTTCCTTCACAAACGAGAGGGGCCTGAAGGAAAAAAAATCATGCATCAGGAATACATTTGGAAACGTGCCAGGCCAAGTGGTCTCTCTGTATATAGGTAATCAAGGCATGACTGGACTATGATTCAGGCAGTAAGTGCTGTAGCTCACTTGACCATGAGCTGCTAGTATTCTAGGTGAAAAATACTAAAAGGAAAAAAGAAAAGATTATTTCTGTGTATCTACAGAATCCCAAAGAGAGGATTTACTGGCCAGGATTTATAAATATTCTGGGTCACCAGAGATGGTCAAGTTCAAAGCTTGATATAATCCATTCATTTAGATCCTCTCTTTGCTTCCATCACACAACCAACCAATCAGCTTCTGCCCATCCCTGACTTTTCACATAGATTTTCCCATTGATGAGGACATATACGAAGCACGTAGCAGGATCCTAGGGTACTTCCTCAAGTCAATTTTAGTGTATGGTGCAAGGTAAGAATACAAATTAATCTTTTGCATGTGAATATCCAACTATCACAGCATTATCTATTGAAAAGACCATACTTTCCACATTTAAATCATCTTGGCACCTTTGTCAAAAATCAACTGAATCTAAGTGGAAGGGTTTTATATTCAAGTCTCACTTCTATTCTACTCTGTTGTTCTTTTTTTTTTTTTTTAAATTTTTTTTTTCAACGTTTATTTATTTTTGGGACAGAGAGAGACAGAGCATGAACGGGGGAGGGGCAGAGAGAGGCAGAGAGAGAGGGAGACACAGAATCGGAAACAGGCTCCAGGCTCTGAGCCATCAGCCCAGAGCCTGACGCGGGGCTCGAACTCACGGACCGCGAGATCGTGACCTGGCTGAAGTCGGACGCTTAACCGACTGCGCCACCCAGGCGCCCCTCTACTCTGTTGTTCTATGTTCATTCTTTTTTTTTTTTTTTTTTTTTTTAATTTTTTTTTTTTTTCCAACGTTTATTTATTTTTGGGACAGAGATAGACAGAGCATGAACGGGGGAGGGGCAGAGAGAGAGGGAGACACAGAATCGGAAACAGGCTCCAGGCTCCGAGCCATCAGCCCAGAGCCCGACGCGGGGCTCGAACTCACGGACCGCGAGATCGTGACCTGGCTGAAGTCGGACGCTTAACCGACTGCGCCACCCAGGCGCCCCTGTTCTATGTTCATTCTTATACCAGTACCACATTGTCCTGACTGCTGCAGCTTTATAGAAGTTTTGAAATTAGGAAAGTGTTGAGTTCTCTGATTTTGTTCTTCTTTTCAAAAACTGTTTAGGTCTTTTACATTTCCAAATAAGAATCAGCCTGTAATTTTTGCAAAAATGCCAGTTGTGGATTTTGATAGAAAATGCACTGAATGTACAAGTTAATTTGCGGATAACAGACATCTTAGCAACACTGAGGTTCCCAATCTACCAGTGGTTCTCAATCTGAGTGGTTCTGCTCTCCAGGGAACACTTGGCAATGTCTAGAGATATTTTTAGTTGTCACAACCAAGGGTAAAGTACTCTTATGGGTAGAGGGCAGGGATGCTGTTAAGTATCTTGAAATGCCCGACAGCCTCCACAACAAAAAATTACCAGCCAAAAATGACAAGAGTGCTGAACTGAGATGTATTCCATAAATGCAGAATGTGTTTCCCCATTTATTTAGATCTTTATTTCCTCAGCAATGTTTTATAATTATAGTACAAGTCTCATTTTTGTTACATTTATTCCTTAAGTATTTTATTCTTTCTGATATTATTGTGAATGCAACTGTTTTTCTCACTTCATTTTTGGATTGCCTGTTGCTAATACATAGAAATAAACTGTATTTTGTATACTAATCTTGAATCCTGAGGTCATGCTGAACTAGTTTATTTAGTCCCATTACCTTTTCTGTGGATCACTTAGGACTGAACTATATACATACAGAATCATGCCATCTTTTAATAAAGTTTCATCCCTCCCTTCCTCATATGTATGGCTTTTTTGCTTCTTTTCCTTATGTGATTACACTGGCTACAATATTCACTACAATGTTGTACAGAAATGGTGTTCCCGATCTTAGGGTGAAATTGTTCAGTCTTTCAACATTAAGTATGATGTTAGCTATAGTTTTTTGGTACGTGTGCTTTGACATCTGGGTAATAATGTCATCATGGAATGAGTTGGAAAGTGCTCCCCTCTATTTGCTGAAAAGAGTTACAGAGGATTGATATGACTTCTTCTTCAAACACATGATAGTGTTCACCAGTGAAGACATCTGGATTAGCTTTTCTGAGTGAAGATTTTTAATTACTAATTCAACTTCTTTATTTGTTACAGATATATTTAGATTTTCTACTTTTTCTTGAATTAGTTTTGGTAATTTATATCTTCCTCGGAATTTGTCAATGTCACCTAAGTTGTTTAATTTGTTGACACAGAATTTCTCATAGTATTCCCTTTTCTGTAGGGTTAGTAGCATTTTTGTTTGTTTTTTATTTTCATTCCTATTTGTTGGTAATTTGTCTCCCTCCCCGCCCTCCCCATGATCAGTGTAGTTAAAGGTTTGTAAACTTTCTTAATCTTCTCAAAGAATAATTTTTGATGTTACTGATTACTGTTTTTTTCTTTTTATGTTGCCATTTTCATTGATTTCTGTTCTAATCTAGTATTTCCTCTCTTCTTCTACCTTTTGGTTTATTTCTTATTTTGCTGATTTCTTAAGGTAGAAGCTTAGGTTATTGATTTGAGGTCTTCTTGTTGGGTATATATCAGATAACATTGATAATGTTCACAAATTTTATGTTCTTGATATTGTTTAATTGTTCTATCAATTATTAAAAGTGGAGGTAGTAAAGCGAAAGTTTTTAGTAAGCTGAAAGGTACTGCCTTGTCAAAAGTTTAACCTTAAAGTAAGAAAAAAAAAAGGAGGAAGAAGTAGAGTTTATGAACAAATAAATCTAAGGACCTGACTTCTGGCAGTCCTTAAGATCCTCTTCTGCTATACACGTATGCATTGGTAAGCATAACTTTGTCTCTTTAATGATTCATAATCTTTTTAGCTTTATAGAAGGCCAATCCTAAAGACAAATTCTCTCTGTACAAAAATATATGAAGACCACAAAGGCACTGAGCTAAACATGTAGTGACAGTGGAATGCAACTGGCCATGTATATAAGTTCTTGATTCTAGCTTTTCCTATGATTTATTCCTTATAATCCCCAAACTGGCCAAGTCCCCCCCCAGAATACATCCAGTTGATGGCTCCAATTAGTTGGTTTCACGTAAGATAGGTTTCAGTAACAAAGTCTGATCAGAGATCTACTTATATTAAATTGAACTATGCCATCCTTTATTTTTACCAAGATTTGTGTCTGAAGTACTTGCTGAATGCCTCTCATTAGTGCAAGAGGAAAAGCAGAAATATATAATGGGAAGACCTTAAAAAAAAAAAAAAAAAACAAAAAAAAACAATAACCCAGAAATTAAATTTAATATTTACCTGAATGAAATAAAGTGAATTAATCCAAAATGCGTATGTTTCAAAAGTTCAGAGTACTGCTGCTTATTGTGGGGAAGAAAAGCCTAAATGTCAAAAAAAGGAGTTCCCTAACATCCATACATAAATGAATGCTGAGAAGCATTTGACTATAATGCCTATATTATAAGAGATGAAAAGAACACAGTGTGTGTATGTGTATGTGTGTGTGTGTGTGTGTGTGTGTGTGTGTGTGTGTGTATGTAGCGGGGTACCACCTTTGAAAAGTTTACATTCATATATGCTTTGTGTACACAAATTCTAATATACCTAATATATTACAAAGTAAATAGTCCAAGTACAAGCTGTATACTGAAATGTGTACTAAATGCTAAAGGATGCAGGTGATTTGTATTTATTGCTTTTTGCTTATCTGCATCTGTAAATCCATTTGTAGCATACAAAATTAAAATAACTTTAATTTCGTAAACTTAATGTTTAAGGTTCTATGAAAAAAACTAGAAAACACAATCCCTATTCTTGAGGAACGAGCAATATTCCTGGGAAGTTTATTATTAATTCAGGTTAGAAGACAAAGGCAAATCTACAATTAAGGGGTAGGGACAGTGAGTAGCACAGACAGGGGTGCAGAGAGGGACCATATGCCCTACCTGACTGCTGGGCCAGAGAGCAGGCCTCACTGATCCTCTTGCCTGTGAGGTAGCTGAAGACAGCCTCCACAGGCTTGTCTTTTCGGGTTAAGGAGACTTCCTCCTCAATTTGAGGTGCGGCAGTATAGGATAGCCAGCGAGAGAAAGTTCTTCTTCGCTCCAGAATCTGAATGTATTCATTGGGTTCATCCAGCTGGCTGTCAGTCTCCTTCAGGTGGCCCCATAAGGCTTCACATAATGTCCATGCTAGGCTCCAGTGCTTCACAACTAAAGATGGGACAGGAAAATAATAATATGACATAAAGTCAAAGTAACTACAGAGAGGACATCACTCTAATGGTGGCATAAAAACACATAAATTAATAAATACCCCAAACAACCACTCAAGCTGATTTCCCTGAATCTCTTTCTGGCTCACTCTGCTGTGTTTTACAAGTCCCAGAGGTCTGTAGTGTAACTGCTTGTTCACTCCATGTTCCTGTGGTACTTGTTATAACATATGTAACTCTTTGCTCTTTTAAACCAGTTCCTCTAGCTCAATTATGGCTAATATAATCTCAAATGACAGAGAAAAGTCCTGTAACTTCATTAAATTCTGTTTACAAAATGCTTTAAGAAATAAGAAGTGCTGGGGTGCCTGGGTGGCTCAGTCAGTTCAGTGTCCAACTCTTGATTTTGGCTCTGGGCTGACCGTGGAGCCTACTTGAGATATTCTTTCTCTCTCGCTTTCTCCTTCTCTCCCTCCCTCACTCTGTCCCTCTCCCCTCTCCTCTGTCACTTGTGCTCTCTAAAATAAAGAAAAAAAAAATTTTTTTTTTTAATTTTTAACATTTATTTATTTTTGAGAGACAGAGAGAGCACAAGCAGGGGAGGACAGAGAGAGAGAGAGGGAGACACAGAATCCAAAGCAGGCTCCAGGCTCTGAGCTGTCAGCACAGAGCCCGACGCGAACTCAAACTCACAGACTATGAGATCATGACCTGAACTGAAGTCAGCCACTTAACCAACTGCGCTGCCCAGGCACCCCAAGAAAAGAAATTTTTTATTAAAAAATATGAAGTGCTCTAAAAACTTGTGAGAGAGTATTCTCTCCTGTAAGAGGCACAGCCTAACATTTACAGAGCCTAAAATGACACTATTTGAAAACACTTAAGAGTAAAGCCAACTCTGAACTTCACTATCCACAGTGGTTATCATCTTCATTTTACAGATGAGGAAATTGAAGTAACTTGCTCAAAGTTATAGGCAAAATGTAGTAGAGCCAAGATTTGAACCCAAGTAATAAATCCAGCTCTATACTCTTAACTACTATTCATATTCCTCCTCAAGAAGGAAAACAAGACGGAAGCACTGTTTACCACTAAGCCAAATAGAAGTATGCACTGGGAAGATGTCTCACATGTTTGAAATGATGAGACAACTGAAGCAAACACAAAGAAATTAACATACACAATTCTCAGAATTTGTGGCATATGACAGTCTAAAATAGTTGCCATTTTTCAACATTTTTACATGTTGAAATGTTATCAAACATGTAATTAAGTATAATTTTTCTACTATTTGAAATAGTAGGTTCCCAAATTAGAAAAGCCTGTTATCAAAGTATTGGTTTAGAAAACCATGGTCACAATAGTTATAGAAAAGAGAGGTTAAGAGGGAATTTATGAACACTAAAATTGTTGGGAAGAACAAAAGGGACTTAAGCTGGACATGGAAGAATGGGTAGGATTTAGAAAAGCAAGAAGGAAGGGCACCTGGGTGGCTCAGTTAAACGTCTGACTCTTGACTTTGGCTCAGGTCATGATCTTGTGGTTTGTGGGGTCAATCCCCACGTCAGGCTCTGTGCTGGCAGCGCAGAGCCTGCTTGGGATTCTTTCTTTGACCCTCCCCTGCTGGCATGCACTGTGCTCTCTCTCTCTCAAAATAAACAAATACACTTAAAAAAAAAAAAGAAAGAAAGAAAGAAGGAATGGCTTTCTCTCCCTATGTTCTCAGAATGGAGAAAGGAATGGAATTTCAAAAATCCAAAGAATTTGGCTGCAGTTCCTGTGAACAAGGACTCATATATTAAAAAGCAGAAGAGTAACTGTAAAAAATGTTATCATTTCTTCTTCCTTGGAATTTTGCTCTTTGCAACTCAACTACACACAAGTGTGAGCTCAGGCATCCGCCCACTACATTGGCGTAAGGAAATCTGTCCTCCTATGAACGCATGCTTCTACTCCAGTTCCTAAAACATCAAAGGTTAGATAGACATAGTCCATACTCACTTTGTGCTTCCAAAAAGTCTCCAGATGCTTTCTTAACCCAATTTGCATAGTCATGAATGACAGCAACTCCTGGATTAGGGACAATGAGAGGACACAGCTCATCTACATGGACAGTGCTGTGCTTTAATTTGAGCTCCAGAGGTATTTGGTATAACTGCAGGTCTTCATCTGGCTTTTGTCTCAAACTGAGTTTTTCCAAACGAACTTTGAATGGAGACTCTGTTAGGCTACAAGAGCAAATGACAAGACAGAAAATGAAGATAAGACAGATGCTAGAATTTTCCTACAAATAAACTTTTATTTTTATGATTCAAAGAGAATGCAAAACATTCACCTGTGATTTTAAAGTAACTGTGTTCCCTAATGTCAAACTATAATGAACTTATCTGCTGCAGAATGAGTAAACAAATTATCTGGCCCATGCATTCAGAATCCAAAGGCTTCTTAAGGCCAGGTTGTAACAAGCATGGGAATCAATGCAGTTAGACTTTGAGCTGGCTTCAACATGTATCTACATATTATGAAATCCAAGGACCATTGTTGGGACACTGATTTCTCAAATTATACATAGTGAGGGATCAAAAGTTGTGAGGCTAAGGTTATAGATACTGTGAAACTGACTCTAAATTAAGATGAGCATATAATCAATCTCACCTTGATCCAATTTTAAGATTGATATTAATAACCTTCAAAACATGACATCATGTATAACCTAGATTAGGATCAACATTACTAATTGTGAGGTTCAAGAGAGCTATTGTTTTGTATTTCTTCAAAGTTAACTTTAAATACCAAGCATTATAGGTGATCACAGTCATTTAATCTGTAGTAAAGACAGCACAATTTGTTATAAAGAGTAAACAGGAAAATGTTATATATTTTGCACAAAACAACTGTATGCATATTGGTTAATAACTACCAGAATTGTGTATGCATATGTATGTATGTGTGTGTATAGATTATATATGTGTGTGTGCACGTATGTATGTGTATAGATTATATATGTGTATATGTATACTCAACACATATATAAAGTATACAGAACTAGAAGTACACACACATAAATGTTAATAGTGGGGATTATGTAGTAATAACATAGCATACATAGCTATCAGATGTCTTTTTTTAAGTAAGCTCTATGCCCAATGTGGGGCTTCAACTAATGAAGCCGAGATCAAGAGTTGTATGCTCTACTGACTGAGCCAGCCAGATGCCTCTATCAGATGTCATCTTATTTCCAGATACTTATGTATGAATTATACCCAGTTTATACATTCACCTTACCAGGTCCAAGATATGGGAAACGTGCTTAGTTGAGAAAATACCCCATACATATATATATTATATGTATATGTATATTATATGTATATGTTACATATATTATATATAATATATATACATATATTACATATGTGTATATATATAAATCACAAATATCTAAGTGAGAAAATAGGAAAAAATGACTAATGCAATAAAAAGAATAAAACCCAAGGAATGCTGCAGCATCAGCTTTGGGTCTGTTAAATTTCCAATTAAAGTTTAACCACTAAGTATTATACTTTTCATACCTTGATGTTACAAATGGAGTTATCTTATTAATCGGTTTGGTTTTTAATTATACAAAGATCTTCTGCTATCTAAAACTGTACTAAGAACAGGGGTACCTGGGTGGCTCAGTCAGTCGAGCATCCAACTTTGGCTCAGGTCATGATCTCACGGTTTGTGAGTTTGAGCCCCACACTGGGCTTACTGCTGTCAGCCCAAAGCCCACTTTGGATCTTTTGTCCCCTTTCTCTCTGCTCCCTGCCCTCCATGTGCTCTCTCAAAAATAAACAAACATTAAAAAAAAATAAATTAAAAAAAAACTGTACTAAGAGCATATCGAGAAAGATCACCAAGGTCTAGAGACTTTGGGTCTTCTGATAATGAAAAATTTTTTCTCACCTACCAAGTTGCTTTTCTCAAAAACCATAAAGAAAATGTGACTCACGATTTAACAGCTACTGGATTAGGCAGGAATCCATATTCCATAGAATCGGCATTTTGATGATTTTCCAGTTCATGACAGCCACTCAGCTGTTCTCCACTATTAGCAAGAGTCCAGTTGGGGCCCCAACCAACTCGAAATGAGCGTCCCATAAACAGAGCCATATCCATCAAGAGTTTCCCCTTGCCATAGGTGACAGACTTTTCAAGAGGGACTAGGCCTGGTTGTCTACGTGTACCCACGGTTTTCAACTGAACTTCAGGGGCTGGGCTGGGCACCGTAAACACAGAGGTGAGGGGTGGAGGGACAGACCAAGGGCATGTGGATGGAATATTCATCAAAGACGATGCTCTGGGGGTGCGACATTCTTGTACAGAGGCACTTGGTGAAAGAAAAGCTCCACTAGTAAACTTTGATTGTAGTAACCCACCAACTGAAATAGGGGGAAAAAAAAAACTATTAGAAAATACAGTCTCTATTGCTTCTTGAACAGCAATCATCAGTGAGGCTGAAATTACAGTTTTTCCAAACCAATTAAATCAGATATAGATGACAAGAGGCAAGTCATAATCTGTGGAATACTGTTTCACCAGGAAACCAAGGCAGGAATTTGTGATGATGATGCCACAACAATATTAACATTAATAACAAACACTATCACTACTACTTAAAAAAAAAAATTAACACTTATTTTGTGAAAGACTCTGTATAAGTCATTTGTATACACAGTTTCATTTCACCCTTCAATAACTTCATACAAACAACACTATTATCCCATTTTATAGGTAGGAAAACTGGGCTTTGAAAAGTGATTAGTCCAAATCCACAAAGCTACTAATGGCAGGATTGAGAGATAAGCCAGGTCTGACATCAATGGTCATGCCCTTTTCAGAATGCCAAATGTAAACATTTCTCAGTCCAAAGAAAAAGCTTAATAAGATAAAAATACAAATTGCTACCACTCCAATGCTCATGCTAGACTCCATGAAACAAAAACCCATGGAGGTACCTTGTGCCTTTCAGAAGGACAGTTCTTATTACTATTATATTGCCTGTTTTCTAAGAGGTAGAGGTAGTTATTGAAGTACAAGTGTCCATTAGAGAAAAGGTTGTTATGTTTAATTGCTTTATTAGTTAACATTTTTAAAACGGGTTATCAAGGGCACTTGAAAGAAGTGAAAAATAAAGTTTTTAAGGCAATATAAACAAATCTCTTCCTAGTAGTTCCTCTGGCTTTTAAAACATTTTGAGATTACATGTGCTTATGTCCTTTGTTCATATTGATACTCTACTTCCAATCCCACAAGAAGGAAAAAAGGGAAAGCTTTAAAATCAAGTATCACTTTCCTAGGAATTTGGCAAGGTTTAGGAAAAAGTAGAAATCTGACGAGTTTTATGCATTGTAAGAAGCAACATTTGCCCCCAGGAGGCAATAAAATAAGGACAGTATGAGGACTGCACAAAATTGTACAGTGCAGGACAACTTGCTCATTCCTCTAAGATGTGATAAAAATTAGGAAATCTGATCTCGTCCACATTCATAAGCAAATAAAAACATAACCTAAACAAAACACAAATGCTTTGTTCTCCATACAACTTCTACATCTGCAACAATAAAGCACATTACAGTTTTTAAAAACTGGCCCCACCTAACGTATTTAGAGTACATTTCCTCTTGGCATCCTTATGTCATATGCCTTTAGGGGGATATTTGCTAGAAAAGTTGACTCAGCTTAGAAGAAGATATGTGAAAAGCAGGACTTTACAGTTTTCTTGTAAAACAGCATCACTTACAGTACCTAAAGAACGGGATTTTGACGAGTGGGATGCTGAAATGGGGAGTCTGGGAGAACAGATTTCTTGAGAAGTATCTGTTTTAGAAGGAAGGTGACTGAAGCGTTGATCCATGACCGTATCTACATCTTCTTCATCAGCAAGCAATGATGCTTTCATGATCTAAAAAGGCAATATCTATAGAATGAATGTGTTCCCTGGAATCCAAAGGCCATAAAAGAAAAATGCAGTTTACAACAACCAGTAAATTGCTCTGCCTGAAGGCTGTGTCCAGAGCTACTATAATATCGGTGTGGCTGCATGTGCCTGAGGAATTTAAGTTATAGAACATTCCTCTTATATCTAGAGTCCCACCAAAGTCTGGCACACAGCAATTGCTCACCTGTTTACAGGATGATTAACTTTGAAAATAAGACAAAGGCTAAACTTATAACATGCCAAAAGGCATAGGCAAAAGAAATTGAGACAGAGTTTAAAGAAACCTGTTATCTACTAGGCTATTAAAACTTTTATGGAGCACTTTTGAGAGCCTCAAAACCACCCTACAGAGAAAAATCTGTGCTCACAGATGTTAAATGACTCGCCTAAAGTCACACAGTAATAGTTATAGAACTCGGATTAGAATCCACGTGTTCTGAATCTCAATATAGCTTTCCCTCCCAGAACGGAAAAATGAGGCCCAAATATGGACCATATTCTGGTTTTTCTTCATTCCAATGACCACTCAATGCTCTTCAGTAAATAATCAAGGAAGAGGCCTGATTAGATGCAAGGGAGGTAAACATTAGTTTGGCTTCCTGTTGTAGTAAGGGTGGGTTAGGACTTCACCTGTAAGACATGTGGATTAATTCCCAGTGAAGATGCAATGTGTGTTGAGGCAGACACAGGTTCCTGATCCTCAGGCACGCACTCTTCTAACATGGAATCCAAAACTGGCTCCTGGGTGATATCTACCATGTCACTGTCCAGTTCCACAACCCTCCCTAACTGCTCCACCTCTGGGCTCTGGCTCTGTAGACAGCAGAAAGATCAGGGAAGCAGCATTAAATTATACCAAATAGACACAGAGCTTCTATAGTTATTCAGAATATGATATTGTAATACTAGATTCTGTCCATTCTAAGACAGTGTGAGGTAACATATTTGCTAAAAAGGATTTAGGAATAATTACCCCAAATCCCCCTATATGTACTTGAGATCTAAATATGGATACATGAAATCACCCTTTTGTAATATGTTAAGGTCTGGTGTCTGGAACGTAAGCCCCATACTGAACAAATCGTGGTCTTCAGACAAAGATTATGCCTTACCTGATACAGCTAGCAAATATAATTTTCTGATATACACAGGGTGACCCTGCCCTCACATTGCCTTGTAGCCAGAAGCCATTGGGAAAAGAGAATAAAAGGTACAAATATCAAAGTCTCAAGTAATTTTCCATTTTTTTATCTTTTCTATGACTAAATCCTAAAGGTTAGCTGGAATCTACATATGCAGTACCATGTAACATATGAGGAATGCCTACCCTAATTCCCAAAAGGAAAAAACAAAGTAATATTAGAAACTTTTTTTTTTTTTTTTTTAAAGTAGGCTCCACACCAGGGCGCCTGGGTGGCTCAGTTGGTTAAGTGTCTGACTTCAGCTCAGGTCATGATCTCATAGTTTGTGAGTTAGAGCCCTGCAATGGGCTCTGTGCTGACAGCTCAGAGCCTGGAGTTTGCTTCAGATTCTGTATCTCCCTCTCTCTCTGCCTCTCCCTTGTTTGCACTGTGTCTCGGACTATTTCTCAAAAATAAACAAACATTAAAAAAAATTTTCTTTAGGGGCGCCTGGGTGGCGCAGTCGGTTAAGCGTCCGACTTCAGCCAGGTCACGATCTCGCTGTCCGTGAGTTCGAGCCCCGCGTCGGGCTCTGGGCTGATGGCTCAGAGCCTGGAGCCTGTTTCCGATTCTGTGTCTCCCTCTCTCTCTGCCCCTCCCCCGTTCATGCTCTGTCTCTCTCTGTCCCAAAAATAAATAAACGTTGAAAAAAATAAAAAAAATTAAAAAAATTAAAAAAAAATTTTTTTTTTCTTTAAATAAAGTAGGTTCCACACCCAACGTGGGGCTTGAACTCACAACCGGGAGATCAAAAGTTCCACACTCTACCAACTGAGCCAGCCAGGTAGCCTCTTAGAAACAATTTTAATTTAGGAATAATTCCTTTATGTTCAAGTTCCAAGAGTTATATTTACATTTATTAAGGAGTTTTCAAGATATACCCATGACTACCAGTTTATGATTTGAAAAGGTAAATAACTCATCAACCTGAAGCCCACTGTAAAATAACCATTTCAGTACAAATTAAGTATGTCCTAAACCTGCATATTACCTGGTAAAACGGTGACAAGTGGCTAAGCCAACTTATGAAACATTCTCAAAATCAAAAAGTTTTACCACTTATTTTTCTTATCATGGTATCATTTATAGATTATTAATCTTCCAAAATTTTTGGTTTATCTTCCTAAGTGGCCTATTTCATGCTAACCCTCAAATAGATGCTAATGTGTAAAAGGTAGTTTAAAAAAATAATTTCATGGGGCACTTGGGTCAATTGTGTGTCTGATTCTTGATTTCGGCTTGGGTCATGGTCTCACAGTTTGTGGGACTGAGCCCCATGTCAGGCTCTGTGCTAGGAGCACAGAGCCTGCTTGGGATTCTGTCTCTCTGCCCCTTCCCTGCTCATGCTCTCTCTCAAAATAAATCAATAGACATTAAAAGTAAATAAATAATTTCTTGATTACTTTGAACAAAGAAACAATCGTTAGTGTAACTTTTTCAACTTTATTTTTAATGGTCTATTAGCTATTCCCTTGCATTCCTTTAACACTTACCCTTACTGAAAGAATGACTGCTCTCATTTATAAGTGTAGAAAAACTGAAATGTTGGATGCATAGGGAATTGCAACTGAAGATATGAACATTCCCAAAGGACAGCTCTAACAAAACTAGATAATGATGAAAGGCAAAAATGATACTTTTTTACCTACTGTAGAGGCTAAAGGCAAGTGCGACTACCTTTATGCTCTACAATTCTGGAAAAAAATAAAATAAAAAGTAGCCCTGGTCACAATGCTCCCATTTTATTTACAAGAATTATGGGAACACTGTAACTCCAAAGCGTCCCTAGTATATTAGAGTTTTTAACCAATTCACTTTAGGAAGCTATTAAACTACTCCATATCCTATGTGTCAACCTATCAGTTAGAATACCCTCCCACTGTTGGGTTCCCATTACATTCTGTCTAAACCTATTTTTTATGATCTATCATGATATACTATAAATTCTTGCATATGTGATGTCTGTCCCACCATATTGTCAAGGCTTGAAAACAGAGATTACGGCCTACTGTTTTCTGTATCTATCACAAGCACATTTTAAATTCAACATTCACCATTTTGTCAAATCTACTGCCTAGTGTAGTGCCTGGCATACAGCAGAAAGGGCAGTTAATAACCATGAAAGAACAAGGAGTGAGGATGCGTGGGAGAAAAGGAAAAAAGGAGAGAATGGTTTCAACTTACACTACTCAACGAAGAAATAACAGCAGCAAGAGATGTTCACTTAGAACACTTTAAGGCAAAACGAAGGTATTTCAAGTAACTCGAATGGAGACCTAAGGGACCCAGCATATTTTTCAGAAGTATGCTAAGTAAGGATCAAGGTTTTATTTGCTCCACTCTCATGCATAGACTTTAAAGCTCTGAGGTATTGTGTAATAAGTAAGGGAGAAGTGAATTACTAGAAACTATGAGGAGCTGGGAAGCTCTTAGAACCATTAGTGAATGTTGTTAAAGTGTATCTAAGCAACTGCGGTAAACTTCCCCAAAAGATGCCTGTGTACTTATTTTCTGATCGATCTTGGGAGATCAGGTGCTTCTTCAAAACCAGTCCTGGAAAGAAAAGTAGACTAATAATAATTATAATAATAATAATAATAAAGATGGCTCAGAAGGAATTGAGGAAGTTAAAAAAAAATAGGGAGTCCTTGTGAGATCTATGGAAAAGAAAGGCAAATACTGGGAAAAGCAGCTAAATGGAATATTCCTTTCATATACTGTAATCTCTTGAAAGTAGATCTTATTTATGTCTAAATACCAGCACAATACATTGTAAATCCTAAGTACACAGATAATTTCTATAAAATAACTGTCTTTTTAGATACATGGAAGGTGAGATTTCATCACTGAAACCTTCAGGGATTTTAGAAACCTCCACTTTCCACCTCAAGAGAATCTTTCTCATACAAACAAAGCTGCCAATACCCTAAAGATAAAACATGTCTTAATCCAGTAGATAAAGTAATTCAAGTAGGTAAAGTAAATCATGACACCTTTTATTCAACAAAGGGTAAACAACCAATCCATGGTCAAACAGGTATTTAAATAATTCATACTGTCCTCGCCAAATAGTTTAATATAGTATACCTATTACCATTGCCAGCTTCCAAAATAGCTTTTATTTTTTTAAATGTCTTTTTAATTTATTTTTGAGAGAGAGAGAGACAGAGAGAATGGGAGACACAGAATCTGAAGTAGGCTCCAGGCTCTGAACTGTCAGCACAGAGCCCAACATGGGGCTCAAACCCATGAACAGTGAGATCATGGCCTGAGCCAAAGTCAAATGTTTAACCAACTGAGCCACCCAGGCGCCCCCAGAATAACTTGTTTTCTAACTGCAAAGAATGTTTTATATTCATTTGGCTGGAAAATCAGCCTTGTCACCATTATTGTGTTCTCAGGAAAGATTCCATGTCGTGGTTTCAAGGGCCCACCAAAATAAGTGTGTATGTTTCTACACGTACATTCAGAGATATTACAATTAAGTATAAGACATGACAATACTAATATCTGAAGCAAAAAGACTTCTGGTATACAATTATTTCATATATATATATATCATATATTACATAAAAATATAAAATGGATAATCACATATACATTTACTTAGTGGATAAATATAGACAGCTGCCACTTTACTTTTAAAAAGTATACACAAGAAAGGGGCACCTGGGTGGTTTAGTGGGTTAAGCGTCTGACTCTTGATTTCAGTTCAGGTCATGATCTCACAGTTGTGAGATCAAGCCCTGCGTCGGGCTCTGTGCTGAGCGTGGAGCCTGGTTAAGATTCTCTCCATCCCTCTCCCTTTGCCTCTCCCCTACTTGGCATGTGGGTGCTCTCTCTCCCAAAATAAAATTGACTAATTTTAAAAAGTATACACAAGATGAAATGTTAATTTTCTTCTAAATCCTAATCACTTTTTCCCTTGAAAAAAATTCCTAACTCATTTGAAGGTACTCACTGAATGAACAACGCTAAGTTTCTGAGCAAGTCAACTACTCAGTGTTGATACTGAACACAAGTTACAGTTCAGTATGATGTGGAGGTAAAAAGCTATAGGTAAAATCTCTCTCCCTGAGTGCTATCTGAGGTCTTTAAACAAATGGTTCTGAAGCCTCGATGCATATTTCAATTACCTGGGGGAAAGCATTTAAAATATAAATATGCCTGAGCCTCATGCCTATCTATGGAATCAAAGGTCACCAAAGGAGTGATCCAGTCAGCTGAAAACTAAATCTCAGATCAGCATTTTGGAAATAATGTTCTAACTACCAAATGTTTCTGCAACTGCCCTAATTTATCTGTGTGATGAAGGTTTTTATGCCAACACTTTCTGTAACTTCAAAGGCACAGAAGAGACTACATGAAGATTTAGTTACCTTAATGTTTTCTGGTTGCTTTGATTTACCTATTTAGAAGCAAATCAAAGCTTTAAGAACAAACTACAAAGACACGAATGATATTATACACGAGGCAGTGGGATAAAGTGACCATTAAACAAAAATGTGAATCTTCCTAATACCTAAAAAACCCCTAGCCCCCAATTCTGAGAACCTGAAATTGTACACAGGAAGAAAAAAAAAACTGCTATGGCAGACTGGAGGTGGAGGAACACCATGTCCCTGAAATCAAGCTGCCCAGGGGGCCAGGTGACAGTGTGTAGAGAATCATCTTGACACTAGGATGAAAAGACAGTGCAGTCTGTTCCCAGTTCGTCCAGATGGCTCAAGTGTTTTCCTCGTGCCCAGTAAGATGTAGGTCTTGGTGCAAATTACTAAAAGCTATGCAACCACTACCATTTCCTACCTATCTCACTGGGCAATACGAAGGAAGTCCTTCATTACTGTTCCAATACGTTAGCCTAATATCTAAACAGCTCTACCCACTATTCCCATTTCTGTTTTTGCCATCCAAAGACCACCCACTTCTCTTCAATCAAAGGAGATATCTGAAACAGATCCCATTCACTGTATTCTCTTTGCCCATTTTGATCCTTACGAAGTCTCTTTTTCCTACAACCTGGTTCTTGTGAAATTATATGGTACTCAGTTTCTTAAAAATTCTCACCTATGAAAGTGTCATCATAGAAATGTATAGTTTTCCCTTACTATTTGTATTCTGGAAATTAAACAGCCTAAAAATCACTGGTTGTCAAGACACATTACGTAAATTTGCTCTATCCACGGATGAAGTTTTTTTTTTTCTCAGCTGCATCTTTAGGATCTTAACAATTACTTTTATTAGCAGAAAAGAAGGCTACCTGACTCTTATTCTAGAAATACATATAATGTAAGATGAAAAAACACTTTGGAATGAAAGAGATTATACAAAGCATATGATTCAGAAAAAATGAACATGGAAAACTGGAAAACCAAGTCCATTTACAGCATTTCTTTAGTTCAGAAGAGATTTCTTAGGGGTTTTATGCTACAAAGATTATAAATATAAGAGTCAATATATTTCCCATTTCCCACTTTTATCATACCCTCCCCCTCACCTTGTACGCGCAAATATGAACATACATACACAACAATCTCCAGAAAATGCCTCCCAAGAAATTATTTAATAAATCATAAAAATCGCACATTTCAGCAGCCATAAGAATTGTAGCACAAAAAATTCCAAAGGCCCTGCTTTTAGCAGCTGAGAGGTAGAGGATGCTTTACAAAGAAATTCTATATTAAGTTCTCTTTTTTGAGGGAGTATGGCAGCAAAGAAAAAAATTTTTTTGTAACTTGATTGAATATAAATGACATCCAAAGGAAAGTAAAACTCTTCATGAGCTGGCAAAGAAACTACCTGATATTTAAATTACAAACCTTTCCCTAGATGGACAAAAGGTTTATACTGGCTTAACAATACTGAAAAGGAGTATGATACAAGTAATTGCAATAAACAATGTAGCCCCTACTCTCCCCACGCCAAATAATTCATTTATATTCTAAAACTTGATCTATATTCAGAAAGATTATGTATTGTTAAAATACAAATATTAAGAGGTTACCTGAAGTATAAGCAAACAACTTGAGAAAAATGGAGTTAAAAAACCCTTGCAGAAAGCGAATTGAACTTTTAAAAAACCACAGAGGTAAAGAACAAGATTAAACTGCACATCAGATAGTCAACAAAAGTAGAATTTACTTTGTATCAACCCACACAAGCAAAATGCTATCTTAAGTTGATCACTGAGCAGAGAATTCAGCAAGTCCAAATGAAAGAGAGGGAGGTGTTTAAGAATGATAATCTGTAGAAGGAATGATCCAAACAGCATGAGAATTCCTTAAATCTCTCAATTTAAAAAAAGATGTCAGGACCACACCATGCCCTCCCTTGTACTTGTCTCAACGTGACTGCCAATACATTTGTACTCTTCAAAGTTCCAGGGGTCATAAAACAGCTTTGTACTAGCTGAATGACTTGCTTTCAACTTCTGTATCACGGATTCCATTCAAATTCACTGTCCTGTCTCTACCTGGGGTGGAGGTGCTGGCTTGCCATTAAGAGCCATCTGGAATGGGGTGGCCTGGCCTGCAGGAGGCAAAGGGGCAGTCTTCAACTTCTTTGTACTAGTTTTGGATGGCCGTTCCTCCTCTTCTTCATCAGAATCCTGAAGGCCATACTTAGAGAAATGGGAGACCTAAGGAAGAGAAGAATCCAACAAAATCAAAAAAATGTTTTAAAGATTTTATTTTTAAGTAATTTCTACACCCAGTGTGGGGCTCAAACTTACAACCCCAAGATCAAGAGCCACATGCTCCACTGACTGAGCCAGCCAAGCGCCTCAGAATCAACAAAATCAATTTTAACACTTATATTCCTAAGAGCTTCCACAATACTTGTCCTTACAATCTTGCAGAATTAGCTTTAAAAAAAAAAAGAGAGAGAGATCATAATATTTAAGGCACAATGTCATCTATCATACTTTACTGTTGTCCCTAGATTTAGATGATTAGTACATGTACTAGTTGCTCATGTACAATTACTAAATTATTAATACAGGAAACCGAATCCAGAAACACTGCTACTGTTTTCATTTCTATATGCTGCCTAGTTGTTCACTACCTACACAAGGACCTTCAACTAGTTAAATAATCCAACTGGCCTAGAAGAAAAGAAACCACTGGGTTAAACTATCAAGGAAGGGAGGAAGTCAATGTCTTCATCCCCAAAAATCTTTAAATGAATGACAATTTAGGAAGAGTTGGTATCAAGAGACAAAAATTCTGCCTCATGTCTCTAAGGATGTCACACATTAGAAAAACCACTCCTTAGAAGTGTATCTACATGCTCACAGGATGGGGTAGAGGATGTGAATCATCAGCATAAAAGTTTTTTATAGCTCCTTATTATTCTGGTGTTTAACTAACATATGTAATTTAGAGCAAATCATAATGTACCTCTACATCTGTTTCCTAATTTGTAAAAATGAAAAGAATTTAAGAGAGACTCTTCTAACACATTTTGTCAGTGTTACTACAGTTTACAAGAACTAGGTTAAGTTGACTATATACCTTAAACACCCAAGAACCTGTTTCGGGACGGTACTCTTTGAATTGAGCTCCCTGTTTCCTTGAAACTGCTTCCAATCTGCCCTCATAGTTCATATCAGCAAGTCGATCTGGGCTCTTTATTAAACAGCGAGATGTTTTATCTGTTGGCCAAACTCCATCCAGTGTAACTTCGGCCTTCCTGTAATGTACAACCAAGTGAAGTGTAAATGTTCCATACTTAAGACCAGAAAGCCAAGTAACATCTATATAAAGGTACCTGTGTTACTTTGGAATTACTCTGCAGGTGTTACATAAACTTGTGTCCTGCCTCTTAGGGTAGATAAGCTTAAAAGCAAGGAATCACCCCCACATCACCTAACTCAATATCTGGTTGAAGAGTCAAACTCCATTTACTTTAAACTACCATGACACATCAATTATTTCCAATAAAATTTTGACACTTAAGCTATGCATCCTTGATCAAATTCAGTGCTAAAAGTCCAGATCTAGGACTTAACTCTTGGTGAAGGTCTTAAAGTGGTGTTGTACTTAACAACATTAATAATAGCAGCAACTACCACTAACAAATGCTTCCAGAATGAGCTAACAGGAATACCATAATATTAACCATTAAATATTGAGTGGGAAGATGACTATAACTGCAGTAAGGTACACCTTCTAATATCAATATGTGAGATCAAGGAGTGTGTTCTATTCATTCTGTATGACTACTTACACCTAGTACAGTCACTAGTACATAATAATAGATGACTTAAAAAAAACCTTTTGTTAAGTAATCTCTATGCCCAATGTGGGGGCTTGAACCTACAACCCCGAGATCAAGAGTCACATGGTTCCACCAACTAAGCCAGCCAAGTGCCCCCAGATAGAACACAATTAAATCACAATATTTAATAGGTGACTTTTTAAAACATTATTCTTTTTAGTGTGATAAAAGATATAACACAAAATTTACATCTTAAGATTTACCACCTTAACCCTTTCCTTTTTATACCATTCAGTAGTGGTAAGTATGTCCACACTGTTGTGCAACCAATTTCCAAAACTTACCTTTCCTAAGTAAAACTCTATCCTTAGAAAACAATTCCCCTACCTCTACCCACTGGCAACCACTATTCTATTGTTTGTTTCTATGAATCTGTCTCTTTAGATGGCCTTAAATAAGTGGAATCATACAGTATTCTATGTTTTATGACCAGTTTATTTATGTCCTCAAGGTTCATCCGTGTTTTAGCATGTGTCAGAACTTCCTTCCTTTTTAAGGCTATATAGTATTCCATTGTGTGTAAAAAGATTTTGTTTATCCATTCATCTGTCAATGAATATTTGGGTTGCTTCTAGTTCTTTGCTATTATGAACACTGTTATGAACATGGGTGTGTAATCACTCATGGTTGTGAGATCCTGCTGCCAATCCATCTGGATATATCTCCAGGATATATATCTATATATACATCTATATATCTATATCTATATGCACATCTACATATCTATATCTATACTCATATATAGATATACGTATATATCTAGATACATACACACACACATATATACACATATATGTGTATATTGCTTCCAATTCTTTAGAAACTGATGGGTCATTTTTAATTTTCTGAGGAATCACCATACTCTTTTCCATAGTAACTGAACGATTTTACATTCCCACCAAGATATACAAAGGTTCCAATTTCTCCATATTCTTGCCAAAACTTTTTTAAACTTAGTAACGATCCTGATGGTATGATAGCTCACTGTGGTTTTGATTTGCATTTCTCTAATTATTAGCAATGTTGAGTACCTTTTCATATGTTTGCTGGCCATCTGTATCTCTGGAGACATGTGTACTGAAGTCCTTTGTCCATTTTTTTTTTTTTTTTTTTTTTGGTATTTTTGTTGTTGTTGAGATATAGTTCTTCATATTAACCACTTACCAGAAATATGATTTGTAAATGTTTGCTCCCATTCTGCAGGTTGGCTTTTCATTCTGTTGCACGTGTTCTTAGATGTACAGGGTTCTTATATTTTAATGTAGTCTAATTTGTTCATTTTTACTATTGTTGCCTATGCTTTTAGTGTTGTATTCAGTAAATCCTTGTCAAAATATAATGACATGGTAAAAAGAAGGCCTTGGGGCACCTGGGTGGCTCAGTTGGTTAACTGTCCCAACTCTTGATTTCCATCAGCTCAGATCATGATCTCATGGTTAGTGAGTTTGAACCACACATCAGGCTCTGTGCTGGAAACAAGGAGTCTGCTTGGGATTTTCCGTCTCCCGTTCTTTCTGCCCTTCCCCCTATTCCCTCTCTCTTAAAAATAAACAACCATTTAAAAAAAGAACGTCTCTTCAAAAAATGGTGTTGGGAAAACTGGACAGTAACATGCTAAAGAATAAAACTGGACCACTTTCTTACACCATACACAAAAATAAATTCAAAATGGATTAAAGACTTAATGTGAGACCTGAAACCATAAAAATCTTAGTAGAGAACACAGGCAGTTAACTTCTTTAACAGTGGCCACAGCAACTTCTTTCTAGGTATGTCTCCAGAGGCAAGGGAAACAAAATAAAAAATAAACTATTGGGACTATACTAAAATAACAAACTTCTACACAATGAAGGAATCAATCAACAAAACCAAAAGGCAACCTAAGAAATGGGAGACGGTATTTGCAAATGACATATCTGATAAAGGGCTAGTATCCACAATACACAAAGAACTTATAACACTCAATACCCAAAAAATGAATAATCCAATTAAAAATGGACAGAAGACATGAATAGACAGTTTTCCAAAGAAGACGTACAGATGGCCAAAACACATGAAAAGATGCTCAGTATCACTTATCAACAGGGAAATGCAAATCAAAACTACAATGAGATATCACTCACACCTGTCAGAATAGCTAAAATCAACAACACAGGAAACAACAACAGGTATTGGCGAGGATGCAGAGAAAAAGGAACCTGTTTGCACTGTTGGTGGGAATGCAAACTGGTGCAGCCACTGTGGGAAATAGTATGGAGATTCCTCAAAAAGTTAAAAATAGAACTACTCTGGGGTGCCTGGGTGGCTCAGTCGGTTGAGCGTCTGACTTCAGCTCAGGTCATGATCTCACAGTTCATGAGTTCGAGCCCCGTGTCTGGCTCTGTGCTGACAGCTTGAAGCCTGGAGACTGCTTTGGATTCTGTGTCTCCCTCTCTCTCTGTCCCTCCCCCACTCGTGCTCTCTCTCTCTCTCTCTCTCTCTCTCTCAAAAATAAACAAACATTAAAAAAAAAATTAAAAAAAAAACAGAACTACTCTGTGATGCAGCAATTGAACTACGAGGTGTTTACCCAAAGAACACAAAAATACTAATTCAAAGGGATACATGCATCCCAATGTTTACAGTATTATAATTATAATAGCCAAATTATGGAAACAGTTCAAGTGTCCATCAATTGATGAATGGATAAAGAAATATACACACACCACACACCCCATTAAATATTATTCAGCCTTAAAAAAGAATGAAATGGGCGCCTGGGTGGCGCAGTCGGTTAAGCGTCCGACTTCAGCCAGGTCACGATCTCGCGGTCCGTGAGTTCGAGCCCCGCGTCGGGCTCTGGGCTGATGGCTCAGAGCCTGGAGCCTGTTTCCGATTCTCTGTCTCCCTCTCTCTCTGCCCCTCGCCCGTTCATGCTCTGTCTCTCTCTGTCCCCAAAATAAATATAAAACGTTGAAAAAAAATTAAAAAAAAAAAAAAAGAATGAAATGTTGCCATTTGCAACAACATGGACGGAGCTAGAGAGTATTATGTTAAACAAAATTACTCTGAGAAAGATAAATACTGTATGATTTCACTCATATCTGGAATTCAAAAAACAAATAAGCAAAGGAGGGAAAAAAGAGTGAGAGGCAAACCAAAAAACAGACTCTTGACCACAGAGAACAAAATGATGGTTACCAGAGGGGTTGGGGGGGGGGGGGTTGGGTTAAATGGATAATGGGGATTAAGGAGTGGACTTGTGATGAGCACTGGGTGATGTATGGAAGTGTTGAATACTGTACTCCTGAAACTAATACACTGTATGTAAACTAAAAACTTAAAAAAAAATATATATATATACATACACACACACACACACACACACACACATATATGTAAACTTCCCCTATGTTTTACTCTAAGAGTGTTGTAAGTTTTAGGTCTTATGTTGAGGCTTTAGTCCATTTTGAGGTTTTTTTTTTTTTTTTTTAATATAGTATAAAAGTACAACTTCATACTTCTGCATACAGGTTTCCCAGAATCATTTGGTAAAGAGATTGTTCTTTCCCCTACTGAATGGTTTTGGCAGTCTTGTCAAAGATAACTTAACTACATATGTGAGGTACAATGCTGCTAGTATCTTCATAGGGATTACATTAAATCTGTAGATTGCTTTGGGTAGTATAGACATCTTAATAATTTAGTCTTCCAATCCATAAACATGAGATAATTACCATTTGTTTGTCTTCTTTCAGCTTTTGCTTCCCTGGTTAATCTTATTCTTAAATATTTTATTCTTTTTGATAGAATTGCTTTCCTTTTTGGACTGTTCATTATTAGTATATAGAAACTTAACTGATTTTTGCGAGTTAATTTTGTATCCTGCTACCTTGCTGAATTTATAACTGTTTTATGGAATCTTTAGGTTTCCCACATAAGATCATGTCATCTCTCAACAGAGATATTTTACTTCCTCCTTTCCAATCTGGGTGATGCCTTTTTTCTTTTGAGACAGATGGTGGGAACACACAGGGGAGGTGCAGAGAGAGAGAGAGAGAGAGAGAGAGAGAGAGAGAGAGAGAGGGAGGGAGACAGACAGAGAGACAGAGAGAGACACAGAATATCTTAAGCAGGCTCCATGACCTGCACAGAGCCCAACGCAGGGCTCAATCTCACAACTGTGAGATCATAACCCGAACTGTAATCAAGAGTCGGATGCTTAACTAAGCCACCCAGGGCCCCCAGGATGATACCTTGTATTTCTGTTCCTTGCATAACTGCCCTGGCAGTTATATTGAATAAAAGTGGCGAGGAAAAGCTTTCACTCTTCCACCACTGAGCATATTTTCTGTGGATGTTGAAAACATGGCCTCCATTAAGCTGAGATAGTTTTCCTCTATCTCTAGTTTGTTGCGTGGCTTTCTCATAAAAGGGTATTGTATTTTGTCAAAATGCTTTTTCTCATCAGTTGAGATTATCATGTGATTTTCTTCACTCATTTTACAAACATGATGTATTACAAGATCAATTTTTCTATGTTGAACCTTCCTTGTGTTCCAGGAATAAATCCTACTTGGTCATGGTGTAAAATCCTCCCGATGTACTACTGAAATCCATTTGCTAATACAACTGGTGACAGAACAATGCTGGGGTTGGGTACCAACCCCCTGTGCAGTTGAAAATCTGTGTATCTGACTCCCACAAAACTTTACTACTAATAGCCTAGTTGACTAGAAGCCTTACTGATAACATAAACCACTGACTAACACATATTTCATATGTTATGTGATTATATACTGTATTATAATAAAGTAAACTAGAAAAAATAAAATGTTAAGAAAATCGTAAGGAAAATGCAGTTACAGTACTGTACTATTAAAAAAACCCATGTATGTGGGCTCACACAGTTCAAGGGTCAAATGTATATTTTGTTGAAGATATTTACTTCGGTATTCATCAAGGATATTGATCTGTAGTCTGAAGTCATGTGGTTGAAGGCTTTTGGGGGCATGGGGGGGGGCTGTATTTTTTGATTACTGATTCAATTTCCTTATTATGGTTGGTAGGGTCCCCTAAGGGGAGAGAGAGAGAGAGAAAAAAAAAAAAACCCTCAAGGCAGCCTGGCTATATGTGTATGTGACAACATCCCTCATGACCTTGTAACATGAGACCACTTAATCAGACTACATGTTTGTGTGTTACCATATAAGAGAGACAAAGAAATAGAAAATGTATTAAAAACTATACCAGGCGGCATTTGGGGCTCAGTTCTTCGTGTACGAACCCAACTGAGCCGTGCCGGCACAAATAAAGTTGCTTCCTGGAAAGGAAAGCTTCAGGGTCACGACTCCCTGTATGAGAATACTGCTACAATAGGAAATATCTAAAAATTATTATACTTATAGGGCTATTCTGAATTTCCACTTCTTCACACTTGGTAGGTTGTGAACATAAATTATTTTACCTGTGGCTCTTTCATGTGTCTGAACAGGTATCCGAAGATAGTTTCTCCAATTACAATAAAGAGAGTTAAAAATGATCATAGCAGACACAAGAAAAAAAAGTACTATTAAAAAGTGTTTTGGGAAAGTAACAGTTGGTCCTGATGATATTAGGGAAAAGGAGTCAAAAAAAAGTCATAGTGTAGCATTTCTTTACCATTTTTACTTTTAAATTAAAGAAACAATCAGACTGTACAGTAAGTCAAAAAAGCAAGTTGCAGGAAAATGTATATAATATAAAAAAATGTGATTTAGTGGATTATTTTTTCTTTTTTTTCCTTAAAATTTTTTTTCAATGTTTATTTATTTTGAGAGAAAGAGAATGCGAATGGAGGAAGGAGGGAGAGACACACACAAAATCCAAAGCAGGCTCCAGGCTCTGAGCTGTCAGCACAGAGCTCAACACAGGGCCTGAACCCACGAACTGTGAGATCATGACCTGAGCCAAAGTCAGACGCTTAACTGACTGAGCCACCTATGCACCCCAAGCAGATTTTTCTAAATACATAAATAAATTCATACCTATTTAGCCCTTCACCCACAGGTGGTTTTTGGTTATCATCTAAGTAGACAATCACTTCTTTCCTTCGAATATGCACAATATCATCCAAATTTAGATTTGTCAAATTCACATCTCCTTCAAAATAGATTGAACCATAACCTACAAGTCAAAGCAAATAGTTAAAAACTCATCCTGTATAGAAGGCAAATAATCTATTTTATACTCCCAGTGACTAAATAATCAGAGGAAGCAAGCAGCTTTAAACATTAATCAGGATTTTATTTAATTTTCTTAACAATTTTAAATCATCTCTACATTCAACATGGGGCTCAAACTCACAACCCAGAGAACAAGAGTCACATGCTCTGTCGACTGAGCCAGCCAGATGTCGCTAAACATGAACATTTTAAATCATCTGGTAAGTACTTTCATTGTGTTATTTCATCCATAGTATGTATTAGAGGGTGACATCAAACACAGTTATCTAGTTTAACATCTACATTTCTATAGCACTTATCCTCAAAACAGCCTTCTTAGATCTCTTCTAAGTATCTGTACTACTGCTACATTTGAAACAACCCTTACTTAGTACCTAGCTTTCAGTGTACCTGACAGCCCTTTTGAAAATACAATACAGCAAGATGAGATTCCCCCCCCCAAAAAGTTATCTGTATTAACTTAGTATGAAGTTAAACCTAAATACTACTCCATCTTTTATTACTAAATTTTCTCTTAGTATTTTCTTGCTCACTTTCTTTAATTGTAGAAAACTCCAATGAGCCAAACAGTTACCAAAGAATGTTACACGATTATAAGCTTATTTTGTTACTTGTCAAAGTGTTTACCATGAAGGTCAAGGTGGGTCCAAGTATAGGGAAAAAAGAAATGGATTCAGCTATCAAGAGCTTCTTTTACTTAATTACAAAAATAAGGTGAAGATCTTTGGCTTAAACACTACAAACTTCTACGTTCACACTCACCTTTACGACCAATAGTGAAGTCAGAGACAATGCATTCTCCTTTTTCATTGGTAATTTTGGCAAGGTCATCCATACATGGAATAGTGTAGTAACCAACCTTAGTGAGAACAATGCCTATGACAAAAGAAACAGCAAATATAGTATTAATTGTAATTGTCCTTAGGTAGAGGAATTTTTATATTTCACTTTTTCCTTTTTGAAAAATAATAATCTAAAAGCTAATATAATCTGAAACAATCAGTAACTAAATAAATTATTAAATAAAGAGAAAACATACAGGAATAAAGCATTTTTCCAAACTGATTTTCTAAGGAACACTATGTGCCTAAGAGAAACCGTGTGGTTTTTTTTGTTTAAAGATTCCTGGTCAAGTAAGTTTGGGAAACATGCACATGATAGTATGTTACAGGCTCTGAGAACTTGTCAAATAATTAAGTCTATTTAACTTCACTTAATCCAGTGTTTCTCACGCTAATTAACCAGAGAAACTTCATACGGCCTCCATTAACATACTATACTATGAAACATAATCCACAAAATGAGTTCTGAGAAAGGGTTACTTAAGATACTTTTCTTTTATTCTACGGATGAAAATTCCAAAACCCAATGTGTAAAGAACCTGCCTTGATTACAAAGTAATTCGGCGGTATAGGCAGAGCTATAACTCCAAAGTCAATACGTGTTACTTTACAGCCTGTCTTCCATAAACCCCTTTTATCTTTCAAATTTACATCCCTAAGTAAAGAGCTAAAATCAAGATGAAAAATCTGACACGAGGGGCACATGTGTGGCTTAGTCAGTTAAGTGTCTGACTCTTAGTTTAGGCTCAGGTCATGATCTCACAGTTTATGGGCTCGAGCCCCGTACTGGGCTCCATGTTAGCGGTGCTGGGCTCCATGCTGGCAGTGCAGAGCCTGCTTAGGATTCTCTCTCTCCGCCCCTCCCCTGCTCTCTGTCTCTCTCTCAAAATAAATTAAAAAAGAAAAGAAAAGAAAAAAAAGAAAAAGAAAAATCCTACATAAGAAAGTCCCAAGGACAAATGGAAACTTAAAACATCTAAATTAGTGTTATTTAAAAATAAAAACAAAAAAAGGTCTAAATTAGTGTTATTTTTAAAAGTATTAACTAAGTAGATTTCTGAAGAATTCAAGGAAACAGAACACTGGTATGCTTGTTGTAATCACCCCTTGTCCCATTTATAGGTACAAATTAGGCTAACTTGCTTTGTGAGAGAATTTAAGGCTAATATCAGATCAAACTTCATCCTCCTGCAATGCCCACTCGTATACTTAATGTGTTTCTCTACTGGCAATGTTTAGAGAGTTGTTATAGTGTCCCTGGGGATGGAACTTTAAAATGAGAGGTGACAAATAAGGTCAATGAGAAAACAAAGAGCAATTAAAAAAAAAAATCTAGACTGGGTATTTGAAAAACCGATGTAGTATCATAATGAATTCATGCAGATACACACACAAATAAAATATAAAGTTGTTTTCACAGGGCACCAAGTGACCAGAAAATATATGTGAAGGCAGTAAAATGATTAGGTACAGAAAAATGTTACAGACACTGCAAGATGAACTATAAAGCAACTCAAATGTTCACTAACAGAGAATGGATAAACCAAATGTGGCATATTTATAGTAATGGATTACTACTCAACAATAAAAAAAGAATGAACTGTTGACATATTGTGGATTAAATCTGATAAAAATTATAGAGTCAAAAAGAATATATATAGTATTAGTCCAAGAATAGGCAAAACTAATCTATGTGACAGAAACCAGACTGTGGTCAACTTCTGGGGACGGGGACATAAAAACTTTCCAGTTTCCATTATATATATTCAGTATATATATGTCAAAATCAACACTTAATATCTGTGCACTTCACTATATGTAAATTGTACCTGTTAAAAAAAAAAAAGGGAATGTGATTACATTAATCAAAACCCAAATGAGGGGTGCCTGTGTGACTCAGTCAGTTAAGCGTCTCTCAATTTTGGCTCAGGTCATGATCTTGTGTTTGTAGGTTTGAGCCCCGTGTCAAGCTCTGTGCTGACAGCATGAAGTCTGTTTGGGATTCTCCCTTTCCCTCTCTCTCTGCCCCTCCCCTGCCCACACTCTCTCTCAAAAATAAATAAACATTAAAAAACAACAACAACAGGGGCGCCTGAGTGGCTCAGTCATTTAAGTGTCAGACTTCGGCTCAGGTCATGATCTCATGGTTCATGAGTTTGAGCCCCGTGTCGGCTCTGGGCTAACTGCTCAGAGCCTGGAGCCCGTTTCAGATTCTGTGTCTCCCTCCGTCTGCCCCTCCACTGCTTGCACTCTGTCTCTTGCATTGTCTCAAAAATAAATAAACATTAAAAAAAAATTAAAACAACAACAACAACAACGAGATATTAGGTCAACAAAGAAAAAAAGGCAAGCTTTAAGTAAACAATTAAGACACTATAATCTTGTAGTTTACATTCTTTGTTTCATAGATCAGTTGGGAAAAACTAATCCGTTCATTGTTGGGGGAAACGAAAGAAAAGCACAGAACTGAGGTGATAATAAATAACCATAACAACGTATACCATTTGAATCCCTACACATTTCAGTCACTATGGTTTATATACTATGCTAATTCATATCTCAAACCCTTATATGATAATAATTATCACTATTTTAATTAAAAAACTAGTAAGCAATCTGAGTTTATAAAGCTAGAAAAAGTAGGATAGTCTCTGTGGCTATAAAACTTGGGATCTGTAAACTATGCCAGGATAATTAATGACATGAATTTACTCCAAAAATACAGAAAGTATGTGAATTAAGAATCAACCAAAGCAGGGGCACCTGGGTGGCTCAGTCAGTTAAGTGTCCGACTTTCAATTTCGGCTCAGGTCATGATCTCACAGTCCTGAGATCAAGACCCGTGTCGGGCTCCACATTGAATCTGAAGCCTGCCTGGGATTCTCTCCCTCTCCCTCTGCCCCTCCCCTGCTCATGTGAGTGCACTTTCTCTTTCAAAATAAATAAACATTAAAAAAAAGAAAAAATCAACCAAAGAGTATGTGAAAAGGGTTTAAAATGTTAACTTCTAGAAAATGCAATAAAAACATTAAAAAGTTCAGATACCTGACTTCCACTAAGTTGAAAATCTGTGACAAGTAAGAGGTCTTAAATGACTAGTAAAAGATTACTCATGTACCAATCTAAATCTGACCTGCTGGATGCATATGGTAAGCATTATTTTCTATTTCTTCTCTGTCATCCTGCAGTGACTCCTCATGAAAAGAGGTCTCTTCACTGCTTCCTTCCAGCCCATTTCGCAAGGCAGCACGCATGTTTAGTGCAACAATGGTATCATCCACACTGCTACTGCTGTTGTGTTTATTTCCAGCACTCTCTGGGGTTTGAGGAATGGGTTTGGCAATAGGGTTAGTATAAAAACGTGACACAAGAGAATCATCATCTCCATCCTGCTGATGGTTCTCATCAACAGGTTTGCTCAGGAAACTGAACCTGAAAAGGTAGAAAACAAATAATATCTTAGCTCTTTGTAACAATGGTAATAGCCAACCTTCACTGAGCTTTTACTAATAAGTGCCCGGGACTACTCTAGGTAATTCCATATATTAAAATTTTATTTAATACTTGTAGTAACCCTCTGTAATAGGTTCCTATCATTCTCTTTTACAGGAAAGAAAACTGACAGAGAATAAGAAAGTAACTTGCCCAAATTAAAAAAGTTCTAAGTGCTAGAGCTGGGATTTTAACCCAGGAAAACTGGCTGTAGATTCCATGCCTTTAACTCCTATATTTTCATGAATGAGTGATCTGAGCATCCCAATTTTCCCAATTTTTAGTTAAAAAAAAAAAAAAAGGCACTCTACTATGTAAGGTCAAATAAGAGTGGTGAATTTCAAACTAAAAAAATTGAAAAATTTTAGGTTTTCAATATTATTATCAGCAAGGTATTAGAAAATGCTTCGTTCATGAAAAATCAAACTAGAATTTTATCCCGAGAGACAAAAACAAAAAACAAAAACAGGAGTGCAAAGATGTAAATAGAATTTTTCACTGAGGCATTACTCTGAATATAGGAATATCAAAATAATCTAAATGTCTTCTAATGGGGAACTAATTATCACATATTCACAATAATGGCTACCAAGTAATTAAAAAAGAGGCATATATATATTCATATTGATACAGAAAGGTATTTATAATAAAATAAATAAAAATAAGCAAGCTATAAAACATTGCATCATTCATGCCTATCTCTACAATATCTATATAAACAAATTTCAAAATTTTAAGAAAAGACATCAAACTATTAAGGGTTATAAGGGTGACTATTTCCACTTCCTCCTTTATACACTTGTATACTTATTACTTATTTTTTTGGTTTGGTTACAGTGACCATGTATCACTTTGATAATGATCACAAACAAGATATAGCTCATTTTAAAGGTGGTGAAGGGTGTCAAATGTGTGAGAACCCTGGTTCAAAACGACATGCACGGATACCAAAATAGTTATGCAAAACTGAATCAGAAGAACTCCAATAATTTTAAGGTCTAAAGTACTCAAAAAACAAGAACAGGACTTAATTTCTAGATGCTCATATGCTGTAATACTATGCAACATTCACCAAACTTCATACATTTTCATAGAATGAGTAAATTCTAAGCTTAGAATCTCTTCAGAATGAGAACAGGGCTCTCTTCCAGGAACAACCCAAAACAAAATCTGGCTTACCTCTCCCCATTTTCTGGATAATCAGATGGTGAAGCGAGATCTTCGGAGTCACGATTAACAGGAGAAAAGAGATTGCTGTTGTTAAGGTTTTTCAAAACCAACTTCTTAATGCTCTTCCTATAAACAGAGACCAAAAGAAAAAAAAAAAAGAACTCAGATGCACATAATCACATCACTGGCATTACCTTAAAAACCAGAGTCAAAAAGAGCACCCTCGTTCAGCTCTTAAATAACAATGGCCAAAGAGGTTCAATTCACAGTCTTTAATATATAACCAGGACTTAAGGTCTCAAATATATTATACTCTGCTGTTTAGAAGAATATGCTAAGCACATTCAAAACAAAGTGGGGAATCCCCTTTGAAAACAGTCATCCTTCACTGAATCCTGAACACTTTATCCAGACACTTAGATAACCCATCATAGTATGTCTCATGTTTTGAGTAACTCTCTACATGTCTTCTCTCTTTAAACATTTTCTTCCTTTTTTGACAGTCAGGATTTATGACTGTCTCTTCATAGAACTTGGCATGCTGTCTTGAAGAAATAGAAAGGAGGTATTTGCTGACTAAATAAGATTTCTTTTAAAGATGACAAGAAATAGGAGTAAAAACCCCTGATATTCAAATAATCGCAAAATTTCAAATTTGCGTACAGAAGGTTTACTTAAGGCAAGAACGTCTGTGGTATATAAGCTTCAAACAAAGAACCATATGAAGAGATATTAATCAATCTTCACTTAAAAACTCACTGGATTAACTAATATGCTACACTCCCTCTTAAAAATAACAAACTGCAGGGGCGCCTGGTGGTTCAGTTGGTTAAGCTCTAGACTTTTGATTTCAGCTCAGGTCATGATCTCACAGTTTGTGAGTTCCAGCCCCACGTCAGTCTCTGCGCTGACAGCGTGGAGCCTTCTTGGGACTCACTCTCTCCTTCTCTCTCTGGCCCTCTTCCACACTCTCTCTCAAATAAATAAACTGAAAAAAATAAAAATAAAAATACAAGTTGCAAGCAGGATATAAATAACACTCATCTATTTATTTCTAATCTCAACAACTGAGTTATATGGGAACAATTGTCAGCAGCATTTGTTCTAAATGTGTGTATGCTATAGTCCTTATTATAATGGTGTCATTAAATATGTATTAAATAAGCCAATGAAATAGGCACTTGACAATAAAGAATTGTTATTTCCATGAAAATTAAAACTTGCCTTCCTATTAATGGGTAACACAAACCAATCCTCCTAGAGAAACAATCAGAAAAGCTAGAGCTCTTTACAGGCATGGAAAGGTAACAAGATAGTAAAAAAGGACTGAACCAGCACCTGGAGGGACACTGGCACAGAGAGGTGTTATTATAATGGTGTCTGTTATTTACGATTGCTTTTCTCCTGGAGACTTTTCTTCTCTAAAATTTTGTTTTTTGATTTTAAGAGATTTCTACACCCCACGTGGGGCTCAAACTCACAACCCTGAGATTAAGAGTTACATGCTCTTCCAACTGAGCCAGCCAGGAGCCCCTCCTTGGGACTTCTCTGATTCCAAGGGGAAGGTTAAGAGGTTGATGGTGTGCCTGACAGTCTTGAGGGACTAGAGAGATAGAGACTGGAGTCTGGAGCCACCAGGAGGTTAGGGGCACTAGTGAATGCCACTAATTCTGTGTTGGGACCTGGAAAGTCTTTACCTCTGGAGTTAAGAGAGAACTAAAAGTAAAAAGTATAAATCACAAGTTCAGTTCTGACTCATCTCAATAAGCACTTGTCATAAAAAAGCAAAAATTCTCTGTAAGTCAGTATCATTATCTTTTAACTCTAATTATTGCCTTAAGCAGTTGTGAAAATGACAGACATAAAATAATTTTTAAAAAAGACACAAAAGGAGACAAGATATTTCTTCAAAGAAGATGAATGGCCAATAAGCAAGTAAGATGTTCAACATTACTAGTTATAAAGGAAATGCAAATTATAAGCACAAAATACCACTTCACACCCAGTAGAATGGCTATTATACACACACAAACAGAAAATACTAAGTGCTGACAAGCAAATGGAGAACATGAAAACATGCATTGCTGCTGAGAATGTAAAATGGTGTAGGTGCTGTAGAAAACAGTTTGACAGTTCCTCAAAAGGTTAAATACAGAATGACCAAACAATTCCAATCCTAGATATATACCCCAAATAACTGAAAACAGATACTTGTACACCAATGTTCATAACAGCACTATTCACATAGCTAAAGTGTGGAATAACCCAAACATCGAACAACAGATGAATGGATAAACAAAATGTGGCATATCCATACAACAGAATATTCAGCCTTAAAGCTTCAATGAAGCTTTGATACATGCTACAATATTATGAATATTAAAAACATTAAGCCAAGTAAAATAATCCAGACATGAAAAAGAATACTGTAGGAATCCCCTTATATAAGTATCTAAAATAGGCTAATTCATACAGACAGAAAGTAATACAGAGGTTAAAAGGGACTGAAAGGAGGAGGAAATACAGAATTATTGCATAACAGGTGCATTTTTCCTGTTTGGGATGATGAAAAAGTTCTAGAAATGGTTGTGATGGTTACACAATACTGTGAATGTACTTAATGCCACTGAATTGTACACTTAACATAAAATTTATCATTTTAACCATTTTTATTTATACTTTACAACAAGAATTATTAAGTAAAAAAAATAAGTAAAACACAAGTGATTCAGACGTACATTTGTAAACCCTGTTAAGTATTAAAATGGATAAATTTAGGGAACTGTAGATGTGTTCATTTTTTGTGATATTGGAAGTTAAGGAAATAAAGTAACCAAACTAAAAAAAAAAGGAAAAAAGGAAAAATCAGTATGAATATTGAAGACCCAAATGATTAGCAAGCCTAGCCTAATTTAAGACCATACCCCAACAAATATCTTTTCTTTTTATTTTTTAAGTTTATTTATTTATTTATTTTGAGAGAGATTGTGTGTGTGTGGGAGGGGCAGAGAGAGAGAGACAGAGAGAGAAAATCCCAAGTAGACCCCACACTGTCAGCACAAAGCCCGATGCAAGGCTCAAACGCATGAACCATGAGACAATGACCCGAGGTGAAATCAAGAATCAGACGCTTAACCAACTGAACCACCCAGATGCTCCTATAGTTTTATCAAATACACGTGGAATATTAAAAAAACTAGCCATATGTTGGGATCATAAAAGCAAGCCACATGACACAAAAACAGACACATAGACCAATGGAATAGAATAGAAACCCCAGAACTAGACCCACAAACGTAGGGCCAACTAATCTTTGACAAAGCAGGAAAGAACATCCAATGGAAAAAAGACAGTCTCTTTAACAAATGGTGCTGGGAGAAATGGACAGCAACATGCAGAAGGTTGAAACTAGACCACTTTCTCACACCATTCACAAAAGTAAACTCAAAATGGATAAAGGACCTGAATGTGAGACAGGAAACCATCAAAACCTTAGAGGAGAAAGCAGGAAAGACCTCTCTGACCTCAGCCATAGCAATCTCTTACTCGACACATCCCCAAAGGCAAGGGAATTAAAAGCAAAAGTGAATTACTGGGACCTTATGAAGATAAAAAGCTTCTGCACAGCAAGGGAAACAACCAACAAAACTAAAAGGCAACCAACGGAATGGGAAAAGATATTTGCAAATGACATATCGGACAAAGGGCTAGTATCCAAAATCTATAAAGAGCTCACCAAACTCCACACCCGAAAAACAAATAACCCAGTGAAGAAATGGGCAGAAAACATGAATAGACACTTCTCTAAAGAAGACATCCGGATGGCCAACAGGCACATGAAAAGATGTTCAACATCGCTCCTTATCAGGGAAATACAAATCAAAACCACACTCAGATATCACCTCACGCCAGTCAGAGTGGCCAAAATGAACAAATCAGGAGACTATAGATGCTGGAGAGGATGTGGAGAAACGGGAACCCTCTTGCACTGTTGGTGGGAATGCAAATTGGTGCAGCTGCTCTGGAAAGCAGTGTGGAGGTCCCTCAGAAAATTAAAAATAGACCTACCCTATGACCCAGCAATAGCACTGCTAGGGATTTATCCAAGGGATACAGGAGTACTGATGCATAGGGGCACTTGTACCCCAATGTTTATAGCAGCACTCTCAACAATAGCCAAAGTATGGAAAGAGCCTAAATATCCATCAACTGATGAATGGATAAAGAAATTGTGGTTTATATACACAATGGAATACTACGTGGCAATGAGAAAAAATGAAATACGGCCTTTTGTAGCAACGTGGATGGAACTGGAGAGTGTGATGCTAAGTGAAGTAAGCCATACAGAGAAAGACAGATACCATATGGTTTCACTCTTATGTGGATCCTGAGAAACTCAACAGAAACCCATGGGGGAGGGGAAGGAAAAAAAAAAAAAAGAGGTTAGAGTGGGAGAGAGCCAAAGCATAAGAGACTGTTAAAAACTGAGAACAAACTGAGGGTTGATGGGGGGTGGGAGGGAGGGAGGGGAGGGTGGGTGATGGGTATTGAGGAGGGCACATTTGGGGATGAGCA